>NC_139513.1:180125002-181569358 GCF_947247035.1 Vipera ursinii
CTGTGGCACCCGTGCCATAGGTTCACCACCACGGGGTTAAGGGAAACATTATGGCCATAGTTTATTTAGATTTCATTAAGCCATTTGACAAAGTAAACCATTTTCTTGGTAAGATAGAACAATGTGGGATAGACAATACCATCATCAGATGGATTCCCAACTGGTTACCAGTGGGTAGTCCTCAATAGATCTACATCTAGATGGAGGGAAACATGCAGTTGAGGAGCTAGAAAGTGAACTCATCAAATTTGCAGACAACATCAAGCTGGGAAGAATAGCTAACAAGATGATACACACAAGATTCAAGAGGACCTTGAAAGACTTAAATACCAGGCAACATTCAACAAAATGCAATTCAGTGCTGAGTAAGGTTTTACATAAAGGCAAGAGAAACCAAATGCAGTTATAAAATAGGTGGTATCTGACTCAATAGTAGTAACAGAGAGGGGTCTAGGTATCCTAGCAGACCACTACTTAAGCATGAGCTAGCAGTGTGCTGCAGCAGCCAAAAAAACTAATGTGGTCCTACGATATATCAACAGAGGGATAGCATCAAGACAACAAGAAGTGATAGTATCGGACTTCCTGTTTGGCAGCTGACGGGACAAATGGGAAAAGCCAGTGCCTCGGCTTTTCAGTTTGTTTTCTCTTCGCCTAGCAACCCTTAAAGGGTCGGAAAGTTGCCCTGGAGGGGCAACGAAGATGGATACTTCAGGAGCTCAGATCAAGTGGCGACCGATTGGAGCAGACTGCAGAACCCTCTGAAAAAGCAGAGGAAAGGTTGCTAGGTGAGCCAAGGCAGCCCTAGTTGTCTCCAGCAGGAAGGGAAGCACCACAAAGCAGCTGATTCTCAACTGCGTACTGAGGCTGGGTGAGCCAGAATTTTCTTTCCTTCTCCTTGAGGATTATAAATGTTGAGCCCCTGATGGGAAAGGGCTGAAAAGTAAAGACCCCCAGAAGGATTAAAGTTAAAATCAGTGAGTAATTACAAAGAAGGGGAAGTGCTCTTTGTTAAGAATATCGGACATTGATAAAGAAGCTGAGGAGGGCATCTAGTGGCAAAAGAAGAAACGACAGTACAAATAGTGAGAAATGGAAAAAATGTTTTTACAACAGTGACCTTGGAGGAGACAGCTGCAAATACAGGGAGTGCAGAATTATTAGGCAAGTTGTATTTTTGAGGATTAATTTTATTATTGAACAACAACCATGTTCTCAATGAACCCAAAAAACTCATTAATATCAAAGCTGAATATTTGTGGAAGTAGTTTTTAGTTTGTTTTTAGTTATAGCTATTTTAGGGGGATATCTGTGTGTGCAGGTGACTATTACTGTGCATAATTATTAGGCAACTTAACAAAAAACAAATATATACCCATTTCAATTATTTATTTTTACCAGTGAAACCAATATAACATCTCAACATTCACAAATATACATTTCTGACATTCAAAAACATAACAAAAACAAATCAGTGACCAATATAGCCACCTTTCTTTGCAAGGACACTCAAAAGCCTGCCATCCATGGATTCTGTCAGTGTTTTGATCTGTTCACCATCAACATTGCGTGCAGCAGCAACCACAGCCTCCCAGACACTGTTCAGAGAGGTGTACTGTTTTCCCTCCTTGTAAATCTCACATTTGATGATGGACCACAGGTTCTCAATGGGGTTCAGATCAGGTGAACAAGGAGGCCATGTCATTAGATTTCCTTCTTTTATACCCTTTCTTGCCAGCCACGCTGTGAAGTACTTGGACGCGTGTGATGGAGCATTGTCCTGCATGAAAATCATGTTTTTCTTGAAGGATGCAGACTTCTTCCTGTACCACTGCTTGAAGAAGGTGTCTTCCAGAAACTGGCAGTAGGACTGGGCGTTGAGCTTGACTCCATCCTCAACCCGAAAAGGCCCCACAAGCTCATCTTTGATGATACCAGCCCAAACCAGTACTCCACCTCCACCTTGCTGGCGTCTGAGTCGGACTGGAGCTCTCTGCCCTTTACCAATCCAGCCACGGGCCCATCCATCTGGCCCATCAAGACTCACTCTCATTTCATCAGTCCATAAAACCTTAGAAAAATCAGTCTTGAGATATTTCTTGGCCTAGTCTTGACGTTTCAGCTTGTGTGTCTTGTTCAGTGGTGGTCGTCTTTCAGCCTTTCTTAACTTGGCCATGTCTCTGAGTATTGCACACCTTGTGCTTTTGGGCACTCCAGTGATGTTGCAGCTCTGAAATATGGCCAAACTGGTGGCAAGTGGCATCTTGGCAGCTGCACGCTTGACTTTTCTCAGTTCATGGGCAGTTATTTTGCGCCTTGGTTTCTCCACACGCTTCTTGCGACCCTGTTGACTATTTGGAATGAAACGCTTGATTGTTCGATGATCACGCTTCAGAAGCTTTGCAATTTTAAGAGTGCTGCATCCCTCTGCAAGATATCTCACTATTTTTGACTTTTCTGAGCCTGTCAAGTCCTTCTTTTGACCCATTTTGCCAAAGGAAAGGAAGTTGCCTAATAATTATGCACACCTGATACAGGGTGTTGATGTCATTAGACCACACCCCTTCTCATTACAGAGATGCACATCACCTAATATGCTTAATTGGTAGTAGGCTTTCGAGCCTATACAGCTTGGAGTAAGACAACATGCATAAAGAGGATGATGTGGTCAAAATACTCATTTGCCTAATAATTCTGCACTCCCTGTAACAAAAGTGCCCTGTTGTGAGACTGCAAGGGAAAAGACTTTTTAAAGTTACTTTTGTTGATTTTGGCTAAACTTAAAGAGATACTGTTTGGGCCTTAGACGGTAAGCTGTAAAATGAGTTCATCAAACATTACCAGACTTATGAAAAAACTTCTGCACCCTCAGTAGGACAATCTAGTCCAATAACACAGGGATCTATTGAAGCAATGTTGCAACGTGAAAAAATAAGCACTGCTCAAAGCAAAACACAGACTTCAACTGCTTCAAGAGATGATGCAAAGAAATAAAGAGATGATGCAAAGAAATAAAGAGATGATGCAGAGAAATCATGAAGGGACAAAAAAAACCCCACAAAGTAAACTTCAGAAAGTAAGTGAAGAAATCCTGGATATAAAGGAAAAATTTGAAGCTCAAAATCAAATGCCCGAGCTTCTCAACGCCCTCTCAGGGTTGACGGTTGAGTTTTCCAGACTTATAGTTCTGGGCGACTTTAACCTGCCTTCTCTGGGAGGGTCGTCTGAGTTGGCCCGGGAGTTCATGGCCTCCATGACAGCCATGGACCTGACCCAAGTAATTCAGGGTCCGACTCATGGGGGAGGACACACTCTCGACCTAGTTTTCTTATCTGGGCAGTGGTTTGATGATCTGGGAGGGGGCTTGCCAACTATTGTCCCCCTGTCATGGTCCGATCATCACCTCCTGCGGTTGGTCTTCCACTATGCCACCCCCCGCTGCTGGGCTGCGAAACTGACCAGGTGGTTCCGCCCCAGGCGCCTAATGGATCCGAAACGGTTCCAGACGGCGCTTAGGTCTATACCTATCCCCCTCGCTCACAGCCTGGCCGACGCCTTGGTGGATGCCTGGGAAAGGGCTGCCACCGAGGCGCTCGACCGTGTTGTACCCTTGCGACCCCTGACCCAGCGCAGATCCCGGTGGGCTCCATGGTTTTCTGTGGAGCTCCGGGAGATGAAGCGTCAGAGACGAGGTCTAGAGAGCTGTTGGAGATCCAGCCGGTCTGAGTCTGACCGGTTGCAGTTAAGAACCTTTACGAGGTCTTATCTCGCGGCGATGAGGACAGCGAAGTCTAATTACTTCGCTGCCCTCATCACGTCCGCAGATAATCGCCCGGCCACCCTGTTTAGGGTGACTCGCTCCCTCCTTAATCAGGAGGTGAAGGAGAAGCCCTTGCAGGGGCGAGCCGAGGAGTTTAGCTATCATCTGACGAACAAAATCGCTCAGATTCAAGCCGGTTTGGATTCTGACTGGGCAGAGACTGATGGGGAGGAATCGAGCAGTCTAGAGAATGTTACCTGGAATGAATTCAATCCTGTGACCCCAGATGAGGTGAACAGGATCATGAGGAGACTGAGTTCTGCCACGTGTTTATTGGACCCGTGCCCCTGTGGCTGGTATATGCAGCCCGGGAGGAGACACAAGGCTGGTTCCAGGCAGTAATAACTGCTTCTTTGAGGGAGGGTACCTTCCCTGCCGCCTTGAAGGAGGCGGTGGTGAGGCCCCTCCTCAAGAAGCCTGCCCTGGACCCGGCTATTTTGAACAACTATCGTCCGGTCTCCAACCTTCGCTTTCTTGCGAAGGTGGTTGAGAGCGTGGTGGCACTTCAGCTCCCTCTGTTCCTGGAGGAAACATACCAATCGGGCTTCAGGACCAGGTACAGCACGGAGACGGCATTGGTTGCGCTGGTGAATGATCTCTGCCGGGCTCGGGACAGGGGTTGTTCCTCTGTCCTAGTCCTATTAGACCTCTCAGTGGCTTTTGATACCGACCATGGTATCCTACTGCGACGTCTCAGGGGGTTGGGAGTGGGGGGCACTGTTTTACAGTGGTTCTCCTCCTACCTCCTGGGCCGCTTGCAGTCAGTGTTGACGGGAGGGCAGAGGTCTGCCCCGAGGCCTCTCGTTTGTGGAGTTCCTCAGGGGTCGGTCCTCTCTCCCCTCTTGTTCAACATCTATATGAAGCCACTGGGTGAGCTCATTCGTAGTTTTGGGGTGGGGTATCATCAATATGCTGATGATACCCAGCTTTTTCTTTCCACCCCGAACCAACCCAGTGATGTCCTCGACGTGATGTCCCATTGCTTGGAGGCGGTCTGGGTTTGGATGGGGAGAAACAGGCTTCGTCTCAATCCTGACAAGACTGAGTGGCTGTGCATACCGGCATCTCAGACTAACCAATCTTTTCCATCATTAACTATGGGGGGGTGAGGTGTTACACCCCCCCCGTTGATAGGGCTCACAACTTGGGCGTCCTCCTGGATTCACAGCTCAGTTTGGAAGATCATATAGGAGCCGTGGCCAGGGGGGCTTTTGCCCAGGTTTGTCTGGTGCGCCAGTTACGGCCCTATCTGGACCGAGATGCCCTACGCACAGTCACCCATGCGCTCGTGACCTCCCAGCTAGACTACTGCAATGCTCTCTACATGGGGCTGCCCCTGAGGACCACTCGGAGGCTTCAGCTGGTGCAGAATGCAGCCGTGCGAGTTGTGATGGGAGTCTCCCGATACTCCCATGTAACACCTCTTCTCTGCGAGCTGCATTGGCTTCCAGTTCCCCTCTGGGTGAGATTCAAGGTGCTGGTGATGACCTATAAAGCCCTAAATGGCATGGGCCCGGATTATCTAAGGGAGCACCTGCTGCCAGCGTCAATTTCCCATTGTCCTCTGCGCTCCCACAGGGAGGGCCTCCTCAGGGTACCACCGGTCAAGGATTGCCGACGGGCGATCCCCAGGGGGAGGGCGTTCTCTGTGGGCACGCCTACCCTATGGAATCAACTGCCAACGGAACTCCGGACTGCCCCCGACCTTCGTTCATTTCGCCGGGACCTAAAAACCTGGCTCTTTGAGCTATCTGGTCTGGACTAAGGGGTTTAATGTTTTTAAATTGTGATTTTAAATTTTTGTGGCTAGACTTAATTTAATTTAATTTTAATTTTATATTGTATTGTTTTTAAATTTTGCCTTGTAAACCGCACTGAGTCCTTTGGGAGTAGGGCAGTATATAAACCAAATAAATAAATAAATAAATAAAATGATAATTAAAAATCAACAGAGAATACAGAAAATTGAAGAAAATCAGACGGCAACGATAAAAAGATAGAAATGTTATTACAAGAAAATGAAAAATTAGAGAATGCAATTACGATTTTAGAGATGGAAAAAGCAGAACACTATTTAAGATTTCAAAATATTCCTGAGGATAGAGAAGAAAATATAGCAGAGGTGATTATTGACATCCTGGAGGAGGCTTTAAAGGCAGATAGAGGAGAAATTCAAGTAGAGGTTGATAAAATATTCCGCATGAACTCAAGGTATGCAAGAAGAAATAAACTGCCAAGAGAAATACATGTACGGTTTATAAAGAAGACAACAAGAGATGAAGTACTACGGAAAGTTAGAGATGAGCCAATACAATATAAAAATAAAAAAATGTGGTTTTAAAGTAGATACCCAAGAGAGTAAGAGATACTCAAAGACATTATCACTTCCTGACTACAAAGCTGATTGCCAATGGTATAAACTTTAGATGGCTGATGCCGGAAGGCATTTTAATAAACTGGAACAATACAAGATATTGATTGGATACAGTCTGGAAAGCAGAAGATTTTGAAGTAAGGAATAGAGCAATTTTAGATGAAGGAGTGAAACAAAGACAAGGGGAGAGTAAGGAGCAGAAGCAAACAGAAGAGATGACTCAAGGAGCGACTGCACAAACAGAAGAACAGAAAGAGAAAGGCTATCAAGAGGGTGAAGGTGAAGGATTTGCCAGAGAACAGAGGACTACTAGATCCACTAGACCTAAATATAAATAAATGGAAATGGAGAAAGAAAATGGAATCTTTTCAGTAAATATAAATGGACTAAATTTATTTATTTATTTATTTATTTATTTATTTACCGTATATACTTGAGTATAAGCCGACTCGAGTATAAGCCGAGACCCCCATTTTCACCCCCCAAAACTGGAAAAAGTTCGTGACTCGAGTATAAGCTGATCCGCCGTTCTGCAAGCCTCCGCCGCCAGCAGAGGCTCGATCCGCCATTTTGCAAGCCTGAATACACAGGAATACCCTGTGTGGCCGCGGCTCTCGGGGAAGCCCTGGCTGTCCGCTTCCTCGCTCCACGCTGCCATTCGGGCCCGCGCGTTCCCCGGGCAAATCGCGGCGCCCAGCAGGCGAGGAAACACGCCCGCTCCAGTCGCCCCCCCTTCCCTCAGGAGACGCGAAGCAAGTGACCGCCCGGAGCTTACCGAGGACTTGCGCGCGGCCGAGGCTTGGGTGCTTCCAGGATCGCGCGCACCTCTCCCAAGCCGCCGCCGTCCGGAGACCTGCCGAAGTTTGGGGAGATTTGGGGAGGTGCGCGCGCACCTCCCCAAACCTCCCCAAACGTCAGCAGGTCTCCGGATCTCCGTGCCCTGCCTGCCTGCTTCTTTCCGCAGCGGAAAGAAGCAGGCAGGCAGGTCACGGAGATCCGGAGACCTGCTGACGTTTGGGGAGGTTTGGGCACCTCCCCAAACCTCCCCAAACGTCGGCAGGTCTCCGGATCTCCGTGCCTTGCCTGCCTGCTTCTTTCCGCAGCGGAAAGAAGCAGGCAGGCAAGGCACGGAGATCCGGAGACCTGCCGAGGTTTGGGGAGGTGCCCAAACCTCCCCAAACGTCAGCAGGTCTCCGGATCTCCGTGACCTGCCTGCCTGCTTCTTTCCGCAGCGGAAAGAAGCAGGCAGGCAAGGCACGGAGATCCGGAGACCTGCTGACGTTTGGGGAGGTGCCCAAACCTCCCCAAACGTCAGCAGGTCTCCGGATCTCCATGACCTGCCTGCCTGCTTCTTTCCACAGCGGAAAGAAGCAGGCAGGCAAGGCACGGAGATCCGGAGACCTGCCGAGGTTTGGGGAGGTTTGGGGAGGTGCGTCAGCAGGTCAGCAGGTCTCCGGATCTCCTCCCCAAACCTCCCCAAACGGCAGGTCTCCGGATCTCCGTGCCTTGCCTGCCTGCTTCTTTCCGCTGCGGAAAGAAGCAGGCAGGCAGGGCACGGAGATCCGGAGACCTGCTGACGTTTGGGGAGGTTTGGGCACCTCCCCAAACCTCCCCAAACGTCGGCAGGTCTCCGGATCTCCGTGCCTTGCCTGCCTGCTTCTTTCCGCAGCGGAAAGAAGCAGGCAGGCAAGGCACGGAGATCCGGAGACCTGCCGAGGTTTGGGGAGGTGCCCAAACCTCCCCAAACGTCAGCAGGTCTCCGGATCTCCGTGACCTGCCTGCCTGCTTCTTTCCGCAGCGGAAAGAAGCAGGCAGGCAAGGCACGGAGATCCGGAGACCTGCTGACGTTTGGGGAGGTGCCCAAACCTCCCCAAACGTCAGCAGGTCTCCGGATCTCCATGACCTGCCTGCCTGCTTCTTTCCACAGCGGAAAGAAGCAGGCAGGCAAGGCACGGAGATCCGGAGACCTGCCGAGGTTTGGGGAGGTTTGGGGAGGTGCGTCAGCAGGTCAGCAGGTCTCCGGATCTCCTCCCCAAACCTCCCCAAACGTCGGCAGGTCTCCGGATCTCCGTGCCTTGCCTGCCTGCTTCTTTCCGCTGCGGAAAGAAGCAGGCAGGCAGGGCACGGAGATCCGGAGACCTGCTGACGTTTGGGGAGGTTTGGGGAGGTTTGGGCACCTCCCCAAACGTCAGCAGGTCTCCGGATCTCCGTGACCTGCCTGCCTGCTTCTTTCCGGAAAGAAGCAGGCAGGCAAGGCACGGAGATCCGGAGACCTGCCGACATTTGGGGAGGTTTGGGGAGGTGCGCGCGCACCTCCCCAAATCTCCCCAAACTTCGGCAGGTCTCCGGACGGCGGTGGCTTGGGAGAGGTGCGCGCAATCCCGGAAGCACCAAAGCCTCGCCCGCGCACATGTCCTCGGTAAGTTTTTTTGTTGACTGGAGTATAAGCCGAAGTGGAATTTTTCAGCCCAAAAAGTGGGCTGAAAAATTCGGCTTATACTCAAGTATATACGGTAGTTATATTTATATACCGCCCTATTCCCTGAGGACTCAGGGCGGTTTACAGGGAATTAAAAATCCAAAATACAAAAATTAAGAACCAAATTAAAAAATATTAAATTGACCCTGTACTCAATTAAAAAGAACCCCAAATTAAAAATTTCTCCTCAGTCTGGGCCCGAGAGCTCAAAGAGCCAGGTCTTCAGGCCCCGGCGGAATGATCGGAGGTCGGGGGCAGTTCTCAGCTCCACCGGCAGCTGGTTCCAGAGGGCAGGCGCTCCCACCGAGAAGGCCCTATCCCTGGGTGTCACCCGCCAGCAATCTCTTACCGGCGGGACCCTGAGCAGACCCTCCCTGTGGGAGCGCACTGGGCGAAGGGCGTTTGATGCCGGCAGCAGGTGTTCCCTCAGATATCCCGGACCCAGGCCATGTAGGGCTTTATAGGTGATAACCAGCACCTTGAATTTCACCCGGAGGGCAACCGGAAGCCAATGCAGCTCACGGAGTAGAGGTGTTACATGGGAGTATCGGGAAACCCCCATTACAACTCGCGCGGCCGCATTCTGCACCAGTTGAAGCCTCCGAGTGGTATTCAAGGGCAGCCCCATGTAGAGAGCGTTACAGTAGTCCACACGGGAGGTCACAAGCGCGTGAGTAACTGTGCGTAGGGCGTCTCGGTCCAGATAGGGACGCAACTGGCGCACCAGGCGAACCTGAGCAAAAGCCCCCCTGGTCACGGCTCCTATATGGTCTTCGAAATTGAGCCGTGAATCCAGGAGGACGCCCAAGTTGCGAGCCCTATCGACGGGGGGTAACACCTCACACCCCATCATTAAGGATGGAATAACTTGGTTAACCCGAGATGCCGATATGCACAGCCACTCAGTCTTGGCGGGATTGAGACGAAGCCTGTTTCTCCCCATCCAGACCTGAACCGCCTCCAGGCACCGGGACATCACGGAGAGGGCATCACTGGGTTGGTTCGGGGTGGAAAGAAAAAGTTGGGTATCATCAGCGTACTGATGATACCCCACCCCAAAACCACGAATGATCTCGCCCAGCGGCCTCATATAGATGTTGAACAGGAGAGGCGAGAGAACCGACCCCTGAGGAACTCCACAAATGAGAGACCTCGAGGCGGATCTCTGCCCTCCTGTCAACACCGACTGTGAGCGGCCCTGGAGGTAGGAGAACCACCGTAGAACGGTGCCTCCCACTCCCAGCCCCCTGAGACGCCGCAGTAGGATACCATGGTCGATGGTATCGAACGCCGCTGAGAGATCTAATAGGACCAGGACAGAGGAGCAACCCCTGTCCCTAGCCCTCCAGAGATCATTCACCAGCGCGACCAATGCCGTCTCCGTGCTGTGTCCGGGCCTGAAGCCCGATTGGTACGGGTCCAGATAATCAGTTTCCTCCAGGAACAGAGGGAGCTGATGCGCCACCACGCTCTCAACAACCTTCGCCAGAAAGCGAAGGTTGGAGACTGGACGGTAGTCAAAAGAAATAAGGTTTTTAGGAAGTTACAGAAATTGAATCTAGATATAATTTGTCTACAAGAAACACATATAAAAGAACCTCATCATAAATTATTGGAATACCCCAAAATTGGAAAACTTTACTATGCATCAGCGCATCAGAAAAAAAGAGGGGTCGCTGTATATACTGTATTAGACAATTAGTTCTAAATTGGTATATTCAGATAAAGAAGGAAGAATCTTAATGGTAGAAATATATCTGTGCCAAAAGCAAATATTCTTAGTGGCAATTTACGCATCAAACAACAATCAAGAAAAAATTTATAAAAACCTGCATAGAAAAATAATAGAAATGGAGTACCAAAATATCTGCTTACTAGATTTCAACACAGTAATATTTTTTGAAAATGCCAATAAACCGGGAAGATGGTTAGCTTATAAACTTAAAAAACAGAAAGAGAAAAAATGATACATAACTTACTAGATGGGAAAGGTCATTTACAATATAAAAATGAAGAAATAAAAAAGATAGTATTCTTTGAATACTATAATAAATTGTATGATAAGGAGGAAACCTCAAGAGAGAAAACAGTAAAGTATCTGGAAGAAAATAATCTTCCAAAGATCTCAAAGACATTTAAAATTATGGTAGATGAAAGGGTTACAGTGATGGAAATATCAGAGGCCATAAAAAAACAAAAAAAATGGAAAAACACCAGGTCCAGATGGGCTTCCAGCGGACCTATATAAGAACCTCCAAGAGATACTAAGTAAACCGCTGAAAGACATTTGCAATGGACTTTTATTAGAAGCTAGACCTCCATCTACATGGATAGAAGCAAATATTACTCTAATACCAAAAGAAGATTCCAATTTGACTCAGATTAAAAATATAGACCGATTTCACAGCTCAATGTGGATTATAAAATTTTTACTTCAATAATGGCTGAGAGACTGAAAAAATACTTAGTTGAATTTATACATCCAGATCAAAATAGCTTTTTACCAAAGAGACAAATTAAAAACAACTTAAGAGTGATAATAGACGTATTAGAATATTATGAGCTACACCCAGGGAAACAAATGGTACTAATATTCTTAGATGCCCAAAAGGCATTTGATAATCTCTCCTGGCAATTTATGATTCACCAACTACAAATAATGGACTTTGGACAGAATTTTATAAATATGATAAAAACAATATAACAAACAAACAGCCAAAGTGATTGTGAATGGAGATTGCACTGAGAGCTTTGAGATAAGAAAAGGCACAAGGCAAGGATGCCCATTATTCCCTCTGTTATTCATCTTCACCTTGGAAGTTTTAAATAGAAATATTAGACAAGATACAGAAATTAAAGGGTTGGGAATAAAGGGTGAAACATATAAATTACAAGCATTTGCTGACAATTTAGTATTTATTTTGGAAGAACCCCTGGAGATGATTCCTAAATTGTGGGGAAAGATAGAACAGTATGGAGAAATAGCAGGATTAAAAATAAATAAAGAAAAAACTAAGATAATAGTAAAGAATCTTACAGATAAGCAAAAAAAAAAGATTGTCAGAATCAATGGAGTAGTGAAATGGATAGTGAAAAACGTTAAATATTTGGGTATATATTTATCAGCCAAATGCTCAACAATAAAAGACGACAACTATATAAGGCTATTGAAACAAATAAAATTAGACTTGGAAAAGTGGAAGAATTTGCAACTGTCAATACTAGGAAGAATTGCTACAGTTAAAATGAATATATTGCCGAAGATTTTATTTTTATTTCAAACAGTTCCGATAAAACTTAAGAAAAAATTCTTCCAAGATTTCAACTCATTAATTTTGAAGTTTGTTTGGCAAGGAAAGAAAGCTAGAATAAAGATGAAAACGTTGCAAGATGCTAAGGAAAATGGAGGTTTTGGGCTACCTGAGTGGGCTTTCTACTATCAAGCATCTGTATTAACATGGGTGAAAGAATGGATAACTCTAAGGAATAAAAGGTTGTTGTATTTGGAGGGACACGACTTAAAATTGGGATGGCAAGCTTTTTTGTGCTACGGCAAAAATAAAATTCATAAGTATTTCCAAAATCACTATATTAGAAATGCTTTGATAACAGTATGGGGAAAAATTAAAACTAAAATATATGTAATATGTAATCCTGAACTTTTTCTATTAGGTATAATACCAGAAAAGATTAATAAACAAAGTTTATATTTGGTTCTACACATTACAACAGCAGCAAGAATAACCTTCACACAAATACTGGAAAAATGAAGGAATACCACCAGAGGAAGAAGTAATTAAAAAAATATTGGAATGCACAGAGATGGACAGATTAACTATGAGATTGAAAGATAAAGAAGAAACAGAATACTACCAAACCTGGGAGTCATTCTACAAATGGCTAGAGGAAAGAACCAAAGATTAGGACTTGACTATGTATTAGTGCTTTTGAACCCAGACTGCACGGAGGTTGAAAAATTAACATATGTATGTAAGAAAAAAAGAACTAATAAAATCTCTAAAAAAAGAAGAAGTGATAGTATCATTTTACACTGTGCAGGTGAGAACACGCTTGGAATACTGTGTCTAGTTCTGATCATCATGATATGAAAAGGATGTTAAGACCCTGGAAATTGTGCAAAGAAAATCTATAAAGATGATAAATGCCCTGGAGGCTAAATCTTATGACAACAGTTGAGCGACTTAAGTATCTGAAGCTTATCAAAGAGAAGGATTAGGGCTGATAGTATAGAAGTCTTCCAGTTTTTCTCAACATTCCTTGAGGGGCAATCACAGAGAAGAAGGGGGTGATCTATTCTCCAAAGCACCTGAAGGCAGGACAAGAAGTAACAGTTGGAAGATCATAAAAAATTGATCCAACCTAGAACTAAGGATAATTTTTCTGACAATTAGAATAATTAATCAGTGGAATGGGTTACTTCCTGGAGTTTTGGGTGATACATCACTGGAGGTTTTTAAGAAGAGATTGGACAGCCATTTGTCTGAAATGGTATAGAGTCTTCTGCTTGATACCATATGGAACAAAACTGACTGAATCTAGATGTTCTGCACGAAGCTTCCTCCCAGAAGGTAACAAGGAAAACAGGTCATGAAGAGGATATGTAGCATCCCAGACAATACTGCGGACCCTACTCAAGCATTAGATAGAAGGAAGTGAATTACCAATAATCTTTTACGCTATCCTCACCACTCTCCACTGCCTTCCTGTCTGAAGCAATGTTTCCAAACCAAACAGTAGTGCAATACGACAGGATGCTCTTTATCATCCCTCTATAGAAAGTGGTAAGGACGGGGGAAGGAGAATGTACTTTTCTCATGCGACACAGAAAATGCAGGCACTGCTGTGCGCACTTCACCAGTGTCTCTGTTGAACAACCAAGTATCGCTGTCATGTTCGTTCACTACATTTTACAAGTTAGCTATCAAACAAGTTAGCTAACTATAAAAAATATAGTATTATGTTAATATGGCCAGCTGTATTATTCAGTAAACATTCAAGAATTTATTGAGTAAAACAATAAAGAGCCCAGTTCTTCAGTAGTTATTGCTGTCAAACAAAAAGTGCTAAAAGCAGGTGTAGTAAAAATGAAACCTTCCTAATTATGTTAAATTCTGGCATCCCCAACTATTGGCCATACACGTTAGGCCAGGGGTGTCAAACTGCTGGCCCGCAGGCCGGATGCATCATGAAGAAACTGCGCCTATCCCATTGCCAGCAATGGGGAAAAAGCTCCGATATGTCGCACGATGTCACATGACGTCACAAGTTTGACATGTTTGGCTGATGAAAACTACAGGTACTTCTAGTTAATAGTTAAGTAATCCTAACTAAATTGCTATATTCATAAAGGTAAAGGTAAAGGTTCCCCCGCACATGCGTGCTAGTCGTTTCCGACTCTAGGGGCCGGTGCTCATCTCCGTTTCATAGCCGAAGAGCCAGCGTTTGTCCGAGGACGTCTCCGTGGTCATGTGGCCGGCATGACTAGACGCCAAAGGTGCACGGAACGCTGTTACCTTCCCACCATAGTGGTCCCTATTTTTCTACTTGCATTTTTACATGCTTTCGAACTGCTAGGTGGGCAGAAGCTGGGACGAGTAACAGGCTGTTACAGTAACAGTAACACTGTTACGCGGCACTCGGGATTCGACCCGCCAAACTATATATATTCATACAACATGCCAATTCCTGATAAATTAACATGATTTACTAAATTATAACCAATCTCCTTTGATTCATGCTGTAAAAATACAAGACAATTATATTTTATCTTACCAGGTTATGCAAAGCCAGTCCATGGATTTGTTTAAAGTTTAGTGTATTGTGTGAACCCATAATACTGAATTAAATAAATCACAAGTAAATTACGTAATAAACATGTTATATGAACATTGCTTTTCTTTAAGGAACAAAACATACTGTAGATCCATTAGGAATTAAGTGACTTCTTATAAATGAGAATTTTTTATGTTCTCTATTCTCAGCTGTTCATGGTTTCCTGGTAGATGCTGGGCATTTGGCAAGGATTTAAAGAAACAAGTTGCAAAACAGACTCAGCTGTTTAAGCTTTCATTTTAAAAAATGTTCTATCTATCTCCTCCTTTCTTATGTCTGTAGTTGCACCCAGCCCTCTTCTATCCCTTACAGTGCTTGACAAGCAGACAGCTGGTATTACAAAATGTTTAGCTTCCTTCCTTTTCTGTATCACTGAAGACCACACCTAGCAGCTGGGACATTATTCTGGGTGATAAAGTTCAACTCTCTAAGCCACAGGTTCCTTTCACAGTTTTCTCTCCAACATCAAGTAGTCCTGCTGTGCTATTTTGGTGTCTCAGCCTTGTGAAGACTGCATTAGAAACACAAACCCAGTACAATCCCAACACAGATTGAAAAGGTAAAGTCTTCTCCTCCCAATGAAACATGAACAAGCAGGAAATCTGAGTTATGGTTTCCACAAATTATACAGTAGCAATCTTCAAAAAGTAGTATTAAGACTATGAGAACAATTCCCTCTAGATTTGCTGATGATTCACCAAGGCCTATAATGCATGTATTGGACAGAGGATTCTGTCAACTTGAATATCCTTACTGGAGAAAGCAATTTTTGAACTGGATGATACCCAGTGCAACTTTCTTTTTTTTTTTCACAGTACAAAAATCTTGACTTTACCAGGTACATTTTGCATAGTCTGAATCCAGTTTACCTTGTCAGAGTAACATCAACAGTATTAATTTTACTTCTTCTATGTCTGTCTGTAATGACCCTGCTGTGAGGACGTTTAAATATTAGTTGTCTAAAACAGTAAAGTCTAGCACCAGTTTCACTTTGCATTGCTGCACATATTTAAGAAATATAAAGTGCAACCACAAACTTAAATTGCTTTTTCAGGGCTGGAACAAAGTATTTCTGATAAAATTGCCTGACCTCTGAAGTTATAAAAGTTACCAGATGTTCCAAGGTAGGGATGGGGCAGCCTATGGCCATCTAAATACTGCTGAACTACAACTCTCAAAAGCCTAGCTGCTATGATCAACCTAGCCTCATTTGATGAATGGTTTTCTTTTCTGTACTCAAATTGAAATGAGCCAAAAGAGTTGAGGGAAACACACTTGAATTGCTGTTAATGAAGTATAACAGAACTGGCAAGGGAAAAAATCATGTATTTTTAAGGAATAAAAATATGTTTACCCTTTTTACCCCTTAAAAAGTGCCTTTCAGTCTTGACTCTTGCAGTCTACATGGATAAGTCCCTGCAGTGATCTTGGCAACATTTGCAGAAGTGATTTGCCCATCTCATCTCAGGGCTGAAAGTGACTGACTCAGTCACCTGCTGGTTCCATATCTAAGGCAGGACAAGATCTCACAGGTCTCCCAGTTTCTAACCTGGTGCCTTTAACCATGTCAACAAACTTTCTAATATCCTTCAAGGTTCAGCCCAAAAGGGAGAAATCTGTTCCATCTGACCTCACTTGAAGTTATTCTAATTTATCTATCCCTATAGGAATAAAAATAGAATATGGATTGCTATTTAAGAGCTGACTTGCTTCAAGTCTCTCCTTAGCCGTAAATCCCAGTTAGCAAGGCCAAATCCTCTTCAGAAAGCTATTAAGAAGTCTTAAAAAATCTCATAAATGTAAGCCCAGGCTCCAGGGTGGATTCAAAAAGAATACTGTCAAGGTTCCCAAAGTTCTTGCTGCTACATCTCATGGTCACTAAATTTTGTCCATAGGAGAAACGCTTCTAATATTGCAATAGGAAATACCGTTAGAAGGATTTAATTATGGAAGAAGTTTCCAACCTTTAGAAGTGTATTCTTGAGAATCATAAATAGGAAAGATTCTGATAGCATAGCATTCTTAATGGTGCTGGTATTAAGAAGCATCAGAGCATACAAATCTTCAAAGTTGGTAAGGCTTCCATGACTGTGATATGAAGCAGCCTTCTTCCATTTACAGTATAGAGGCTTGGCAAGAGCAGGGTGGCTCAATGGTTAGAATTGCAGGCTATTCCTGCTGACTGACTGCTGCCAGCAGTTCGAGTGTCACTGGCTCAAGATTGACTTAACCTTCCATCTTCCCAAGGTCGGTAAAATGAGGACCCAGATTGTTGGGGCAAAATGCTGACTCTGTAAACTGCTTAGAGGGGGCTAGAAAAGTACTGTGAAGTGGTATATAAGTCTAAGTCTTATTGCTATTGCTATTTTTCCCCCTACAGACTTTTGGGATTCAACTTTTATTAAAGGGTACTCAGCAAGCCTCCCATAATGAAGAGGTCAGGAATCAACCCCAGGAAAGCAAAAAGAAGATTTTTACCTTGGAGTGTTTCCCAAGATCAAATGTCAGTAAATCAAAATAGATTTAATGTTTTTAATAATTAAATTAGTCATTTCATAAAATGCACCTTTGCAAATCACAATAAATAGAAATACATTTTTCCTCCTTTAAAACCTACTATATACATTGCTTGCATCCACAAATTCATTACAGGGAACAAGCCTTCAAAACAAGCCCTGAACACTTTAGCCAAAGATAAAATATTAAGCACACTTTAGAAGTGCGTAAAAAGTAGGCCAACCACCAAAATGCCAAGAGGGAAACAGCTACTAATGGCTCAGGAGTTATAAGTTCTTCTGAGATAGAAACTAGGAAGAGCACAAAATGGGTGAAAACTTTTAAAAAAACAGTCCTGCACAATTAGACCTTGTGGAGTTATGGATCCTGTATTTGACAAAGAAATGGGAACAAATATCTTGACAACCAAGAAGAAAAATATCCTAATCATGTTTTCCATTCAAGGCTAGTTTTCTGTCAACCACCTTTTAATATATTTACTGTTGGTGCTCTAGAATGATAACCACTATGATAATTCTTGTTAGGAACCTAATGCAATGCTTCAGAATTGCTAGATCCTTACATATACACTGAATAGAAGAGGGACACAGAATTATACACCAAAAGGAAAACAAGCATCACAAGACTGCTGAAATTTTGGGATAGGTGGCAATGGAAGGAGGTCACAGTCTAGCAGCAAATGCAGGTTTTGTCTCAAAAAGAGCCTAATCTGTTCAACCTGAATGGTACCTAAAATACATCTAATTTTAGAGACCAATTCAAGGGAAGAAATGCAAGAGGTCAAGCTGAAATGCTGCAATGCAATGTGATTTCTAAGGAACTGGTACATTTGGAAAAAGCTAGAAATCAGAAGTACAGAGAACTCATTCAATATGTATAAATAGAAACAAATAATTCAACACACATTTTGAGGTAGGGCAAGAGGAACTATCTTTGTTCCGGGGGTTTGGGGGGGAAAAGGACAGTCTTGGGGAAGAGAGGCCTAGCAGGCAGAGGAGTTAGCTTGTTCCAGACCAGATGGCTCTTTCTGAAATTAAGCTGGGACAAAGAGGTGCTGCTCAAGGATGCACTGGATGTGTGAAAGCCCGAGATGCTCTGCTAGCTCCAGTGGTGTTCGCCCCTTATAGTCCTTATGCTGCAGTTGGGATTGAGGTGCCAGGAAGCAAACCACATCTGTGTGACCTTCTTGAATAGCAACATGGATGGGCAGTGAGCCAGAAGCATCTGGGACATTGACATCTGCACCATGCTCCACCAAGATTTTCAAGGTATCAAGAAAGCCAGTGCGGGCAGCATCATGGGCAGGTGTTGTGCCAGATCCATCTTGAATGTTAGGGTTGGCACCTTGCTTCAACAGTTCTTCAGCCACAAAGATATTGCCAAACATCATTACCTGTGGGAAGATGAAGGATGAAAGAGAACGAAGCAGGGGATATACAGCCTCAACTCTCATTAGGTTGGCAGGCAAGCTGTAACCCCATTTGCTGATTATGGGAAGTAATAGGGAAGGCTACCTTCCATTGAAGGCTATGTTTGTACAACATACTGAAACATAAACAAATAACTAATTTAGTTTATACATAGTTAATATGATTTAATGGTTTGGGCAAAACTGAGTTAATTAAATAAGCAATTATTATATTAATCACTTGCACAGCCATAATAACTACATTAATGGACTCTAGACAAAAAAATCACAAAATCCATAATTCTGCCTTTCTAAAGTCAACCTTTTTATCTGTTATAAAAGGAAATAGACAGGCAGGCAAGATAGAACAGAACAGTGGAGTTGGTTGGTTGAAGAGCTCTACTTCAGCCTAGGCAGATCTTCCAGTAATTATACAAGCAAGATAGGGTGTACCTCTTTTCTCCAAATCAGCTGTAGACAAGCCACCTCATGCCCTTTAAATGACCCCATTGGGCTTGAACCCAACAGGAAGCAGTGCTAGCCTGTTTGGCCTGTGTTTGTGTACTATTTATTTAAAACACAATGATTATGTTTAAATGCTGGGCGAGCTTTCATGCAAAGGTAGAAAACATGGAAAAGACTATAAAAATATGGAGAAGGTGCTGTGGCCATAATCAATTATTGGGCTGAAATCTAGAATCAATTTTTGGTTTAGGGAGATGTCCTTGAAATAGCAGCTACTTTTCCTAGAAGTGCCAAACCAATGGGAGTGAACAGAGGCTGGGGAAAACTGCAGAATCAGAGCCTCTTCACCCAGGCCTCCGGTGTCGCCAGGAGACACTGTTTTCTCTAGGAAACAGGAACCATGGGATGCCTCACTTACCTGCAGCGCGGTCTTGCCAAAGCGATTATGGGAATCGGGATGCACCAGCTCCAGATGCAGAAGGTGTCGTACTTCAGCTATATCCCCCCGGGCAGCAGCCCCGGTTAGCCGGTCTCCAGCCCGGATCTCGGCATTTCCCAGCTGCATGCCAGCACAGGCACCTGCAGGGAAAAAGGACAGGCGAAAATGAATGAACTGACCAACAGGCGAACAGGATTCTTGCGCTGCCACAAGCAGGCTTCTTTTGTTGGCACCGAAGCTCGCGCAGTTGTACTCTCACACCGCCCAGGCTGCCTGCCCGTCCTGCTTGAAAGCGGCTACTATTTCCAGCGTGCGGGAAAAGCACTTCTGTAGAGGCTTAGATGCTCCGCATCTCATTTCATTCTTGACGTTTGACAACAGGCCGACAGGGGCTAGCTAAATTTTCCCATCTCCCCGGCGGCGGCGGCCTTCCCTCGGGCGGGAATCCTGTTCACTCTTCGGCACTTACCTCGACTCCCGGGAGGTAGGCTCTTCTCCCAATACTTGTCAAGCAGAGCAGAAGCCAGCGCTTTGCTCCGCGTTGCCTATTCGACTAAAGGGATAGCCTTGCTGCTGCCCCCAAAGAGATGTTGGCCCGGTTAAAGGGTTGTGACAAGACAGATCGATGCAGATGCTGCTAAAATGCCGACCCAGGGAGGTGTCTTCGGAGGCTCGGCTCCCTCGGGGCGGGGCGGGGCTGTACTGAGAAGGAAAGCCGCTGAGGACTGCCGTGGCAGGCAGCGCCACCCGTTCCTTCGCTTGCCCGTCCAAGCGAGAAGCCGGCACAGAAAGTGCTAAGCCCACCCCACCCATTGAGTTGCAGCCTCGCTAGGGCAATATCCCCTCCCTTGGCCCCGCCCCCTCGTGCCCGGACGCCGTTTGTTGCTTTTTTTAATTTTATTCCGCGCTATTAATTTGGATACATTGTAACCTGCCTGATTCTCCATTCCACCTCCTTCACCTGGTCCGACCAATCATGAGCCGGCTCCGGGCAGGAGCAGGAGTGCTTCGTCTTTGGATTGGTTCACTAGTGGCGGACTGCTGGGCGGGTCTCTTAGATTCAAACAGCATTTCGGGCGGGAAGAAGCTCCCAGCTCGGCTCCAGGCAGGCGAGGCAAGCCAGAGGTCGCGACCTGGGTGGGGCGGGAATAACGTAAGACGACTCTCCAAAATGATTCTCGCCGTGCTCGTGTAAGCGAGCAGCCATCCCAGCCATGTTGCGTTTGGAAATCAGTGCTTTCGACTATCCCCGACTAAGGTTTCCTTGTAAAATCCGCTTTGCTCGCTCTTGTACACAACAGGAATAATTGTTTTTGAACAAATGTAACTACATGAATTTTATGTAGTCAGGTTTAACTTCACAGGTGGTAGCACTTCTCAATTGCAGAAGCCAGACTTACTTTTTTTTAGAAAGCCAAGTCAGGTTTTCTATATATACTCCATCACATACCGGTTTATCTGTCCTTCCATAGAAAGGATTTGGAAGAGCTATACTAAACCCTGCTTTCAATCTTCAGTTTTGATGAGTTTGCTGGAACTCTAATGTAAGCTACCTCAGAATTTGCAAATATCCCTGATTTTTCATAATGCTGTCCTTTATCTGCCCTTCCCCCCCACTGTAAAGACAGCCTTTGCCTCTCTTTTTGCTCTGTAGTAAAACTTGTTTATCTAATTTTCACCAGACCAGACAGTCTCATCTGGTAGAGCTCTTCATTTCATGGTAGGTAAATCTCTTTGCTCTAACTGGTGAATGTGAAATGAGACCAGAATGTCCCCTCTTCTGTCCCTAGTCCCTGCCCTCTGCATCCATTTCATCCTGGGCTTCTTGCCCCTTTCAAAAAGATCTTCACATGGCAGACTGCTGAAATCCACTTTTGTTTTGTTTAAATTTTACAAATTCATTAGTGGACTGGTAAATGCTGGATTTTCATTTTTAAAAATATTTCAAGTTGACTGATGGGTCATTAGAATAGTGGACGCTTCTTTAAAATAGAAATTAGCAAAATCTCTACAGATTTCCTCTTTTTACCCAATGATAGGAAGGAAGAAAAAGCTATGGTTCCCTCACTCCTACAGGTCCATCAGAGGACACACCTTAGGGAAGGTGTCAAATACAAAAAATCAAGAGAAGAGGATCATATTGTGTTTTCTCAAAAGTAAGACCTACCCCAAAAAATAAGCCCTAGTTTTGGGGTGAGGGACAAACCTAAAAATCAAGTTAGGGCAGGGGTGGAGCTGCCCCATGTACCTCTTACCCACTTACCAGGCCTCCCATAAATTGACACCTGCCTTTCCTCGCCAACCCACTTTTGCTGTGTCCCCCGGCCTGCATTTTGCTATCACTGGCTTTCCTGGAAAGACCTCTGCAACTGAGACACAAGCTACAGGTTTAATCTATAGCTCGGTTCTTGGCTACAGAGACCTTCCAGAAAGGCCTCTGATGGTGAAATGCAGGCCAGAGCTCCATTCTCAGCTGCAGAATAAAGCTGCTTCTTCAGCCACAGAAGTGGGCTGGTTGAGTGGGGCTGTTGGTGCCGCCACTGCAAGGTGAGTGGAAAAGGTACACCCCCCCGAAAATAAGACCTGTTGCCTTTTTTTGAAGGCAACAAAAAAAGAAAATAAGACCGGGTCTTATTTTGGGGGAAACAAGGGATAATAGTAGAAACTTCAGGTCCTCAAAGACTGATCCATAGAAAGGAAATAACTGATGATTCCTTTTCCACACAAAAGGGAGATAAAGGATCAGATGCATCCACTAATTTAGGGTCTGGAGCACAGGTCTGCAACCTGCGGCTCCGGAGCCGCATGCAGCTCTTTCAGCCGTCTCCTGCGGCTCCCAGTCCTCTGCCATGTGCAGTCCAAAAAAAAAAAAAGTGGGACTAAAAAAGTTCAACCAATCAATTCAAATATGCAGGGTAGGTGCATATCTCGCCTTGGCTCCACTCTTCAGTCAAACCCTGTTCTGCGCATGTACGTGCATGTACGCGCATGTGCACACATTTTTTGTGGCTCCCAGTTTTTCCTTTTGTGAGGGAACCGGTTCCGAGTGGCTCTTTTCACTGTTTCAGGTTGCTGACCCTTGGTCTGGAGAGAGTACCTAGTCAATATTAAGCATTTATTTTTAAAAAGTTTTTTAAATTTTTTAAATTTTAAAATGCTTTTTTAATGTTTTTATAAATCTTTTTCATTTTTTAATTTCTTAAACATTAAAAAAACAATTTACTTATTTTAATTCTTTAGAAATTTTTAAATTCTTAATGATCTAAGAGGAAAAAAATAAAATATCACAGAAAAAGAGACACTTAAAACGGAACGCAATGAATTTTTCAAGACAGAGAACAAAAGGTCAAGAACTATTGTAAACTTACACTTCGCAACACAGAGAATATTTAAATTTTAGAAATTTTAAATTTTTTAGCAAACAAAAAAAGTCATGGAGATCGAGACTGACACTAGCAACTTGCAAAGTGTGCCATATGTTTCAGCTTATGCCCACAGAAGACCCAAACTATGTATCGAATGGACTGTATTTGAATTACTAGAAGAAAAAATAAAGGGTTTAGAGGCTACTATAGCCATTCTGAAACTCAATGAGAAAAGCAAGAAATCCCAACCTAAACAAGAAGACTACAACAAAATAAAACAATAGGGAGCAAACAGCTTCCCCCAAAAAATGATGACCCCATATATGAACATAAAGAAAACCCATACACCAAACTGAACAAAATATAGAACAAACAGCTTCAATAAAAAACGAACCTACATATATACCTCACAAGTACTGGAAAGAATATATTTGGAAAATGACTTGCTCATCTTATCAAAAGGGATTTAAACTAAAAATGAGTGGGGAGGGGGGCCAAACTTCATGACCTATAGAACCTGTTGTTGTTGTTAGCTGTGAAGTCGTGTCCGACCCATCGCGACCCTATGGACAACATTCCTCCAGGCCTTCCTGTCTTCTACCATCTTCTGGAGTCCATTTAAGTTCACACCTACTGCTTCAGTGACTCCATCCAGCCACCTCATTCTCTGTCATCCCCTTCTTCTATTGCCCTCAATCTTTCCCAGCATTAGGCTCTTCTCCAGTGAGTCCTTCCTTCTCATTAGGTGGCCAAGGTATTTGAGTTTCAGCTTTAGGATCTGGCCTTCTAAAGAGCAGTCAGGGTTGATCTCCTCTAGGACTGACTGGTTTGATCCCTTGCAGTCCAAGGGACTTGCAGGAGTCTTCTCCAGCACCACAGTTCAAAGGCCTCAATTCTTTGGTGCTCAGCCTTTTTTATGATCCAACTTTCACTGCCATACATTGCAACCATAGCCTTGACTATACGCACTTTTGTTGACAGGGTGATATCTCTGCTTTTTAGTGTGCTGTCTAGATTTGCCATGGCTTTCCTCCCCAGGAGCAAGCGTCTTTTGATTTCTTGGCTACAGTCCCCATCTGCAGTGATCTTGGAGCCCAGGAAAATAAAATCTGTCTTCCCCATCTATTTGCCAGGAATTGAGAGGGCCGGATGCCATGATCTTGGTTTTCTTAATGTATAGAACCTAATTCCAAGCAAAAACTACTAGATAAGGAGGAAGGGAGTAAAGAGAAAAAAGAAAAAAAAACAATGAAATAGTGATGGAAAGGATGGAAATCCCACTTACCAAGAGGGAAATACAAGAAACATACTTAAGACCAATAAAGTACTCAAATGCCTATACACTAACACTCAAAGTTTAGGGAACAAGCAGGGTGAACTTGAAGTATTAGTACAAGATATAGTTGCCATTACTGAAACCTGGTGGGTTGAAACTCGTGACTGGAATGTACTGATGGAAGGATATAAACTATTCAAAAGAAACAGACCCAACAAAAGAGGAGGTGGAGTTATATATAAAAGATCACTACATCTCTACAGAAATACACAAAACTAAAACTGAAAACCTCCTAGAATCCATATGGGTCAATATAAAAGGAAAAAAGAATGACAACTAACCAGAAGAAATAGATGAACTCTTTGCTAATCGATTAACAAATGTATGTAGGAAATATATAATGGGAGACTTTAACTATCCTGATATCAACCGGGAGATAAACTGCAGCAAGTGGGCGATCAAACAAATTCCTAAACAACTTAGCTGACAACTTTGTCACCCAAAAGGTAGAGGAGGGAATTAGAGGGAAAGCTATACTAGACCTAATTCTTAATAATAGAGAAGAAGTGATAGAAGCAGTTGAAACTGCCGGAACCTTGGACAAGAGTGAATATATCACTGGGACCTGATGGATTACATCCCAGAGTTCTGAAGGAGCTGGCAGATGTTATCTCAGAACCATTGTACCATATCTTTAAAAAATCTTGGAGCACTTAGCAACTACCAGAGGATTGGAAAAGAGCTGTGGTTCCCATCTTAAAAAAAAAACAGACTCAGGAAACTACAGACCAATCAGCCTGACATCATTGCCTGGGAAGATACTGGAAAAAATAATCAAAAAACATCTGTGAACATCTAGCAACAAATAAAGTTATAACTAATAGCCAGCACGGGTTTGTTAAAAACAGATCATGCCAAACCAATCTTATTTCATTCTTTGACAGTGACTAAATTAGTAGACTGGCAAAATGCTGTTAACATAGTATATTTAGACTTCAGCAGGGCATTTCATGAAGTAGACCACAACCTACTTCTTGGAAAGCTAGAAAAATGTGGAATAGACAACATCACCACCAGATGGATTTGTAACACTGACAAACCATACTCATTGAGTAGTCCTTAGTGGTACTACATCTACATGGAGGGAAGTAAGCAGTGAGGTACCACAAGATTCTGTCTTAGGCCAAGTACTCTTCAACACCTTTATAAATGACTTTGATGAAGGA
Organism: Vipera ursinii; assembly: GCF_947247035.1. Classification (NCBI taxonomy): domain Eukaryota; kingdom Metazoa; phylum Chordata; class Lepidosauria; order Squamata; family Viperidae; genus Vipera; species Vipera ursinii. Next base: position 180,150,225 of record NC_139513.1, read on the forward strand.
ATAGAGGGGATCTCACCAAATTTGCAGATGACACTAAGCTGGCAGGAATAGCCAACACCCCAGAAGACAAGCTCAGAATCCAAAAAGATCTTGACAGACTTGAACAATGGGCCCTATTTAACAAAATGGTATTTAATGTGGAGAAAAGCAAGGTCTTACATCTGGGCAGGAAAAACCAAAGATACAAGTACAGATTAGGCAAAACCTGGCTCAAAACCAGTAACTGTGAGAGGGACCTTGGAGTATTAGTGGATGATCACTTAAACATGAGTCAGCAGTGTATGGTAGCAGCCAAAAAAGCTAATACAAACCTGGGTTGTATAAACAGGCATAGAATCAAAATCATGTGAAGTATTAGTACTACTTTATAAAGCCTTATAAGGCCACACCTGGAATACTGCATCCAGTTTTGGTCACCACATTACAAAAAAGATGTTGAGACTTTGGAAAAAGTGCAAACAAGAGCAACTAAGATGATTAAAGGCCTGGAGACTAAAACATGAACAACAGTTGCAGGATTTGGGAATGGCCAGTCTAGAGAAAAGAAGGACTAGGGGGGATATGATAGCAATGTTTCAATATTTGAGGGTCTGCCACAAAGAAGAGGGGGTCAATTTATTTTCCAAAGCACCAGAGGGCAGGACAAGACACAATGTTTGGAAACTGACTGAAGAGAGAAACAACCTGGAATTAAGGAGAAACTTTCTAACAGTGAGGACAATTAACCAGTGGAACAGCTTTCCTTCGGACATTGTGGTTACTTCATCACTCAAGGTTTTTAAGAGGAGACTGGACAGCCACTTGTCTGAAATGATATAGGGACTCCTGTTTGAGCAGGGGGCTGGACTAGAAGACCTCCAAGTTCCCTTCCAGCTCTACTCTGATTGATTGATTGATTGATTGATTGATTGATTGAATATCATTCCCAAACTGAAGACAAGATTGAAATCTGGGCAGTATACATAAGGTAAGTCCAATTTTACTAACTGATTGACAAGGATATTCTACAGCAAGGCTTTTCAACCAGTGGTACGGGTACCACCTGTGGTACATTGGCACCTGGCAGGTGGTACGTGACCATCCTAGAAAAGTAGTAGTGGGGGAGGGGAATGAGCTGAACCGGTGGCAGCACCGCACAAGCCTAAGCGAGAGATGGCTGGAGCTAGGTGACTAGTGGTACTCAGATGTTGCCATATCCTAAAAATGGTACAATGGGTGAAAAGGTTGAAAAGCCCTGTTCTACAGTACTTGTTCAAGAATAACAATAGGAACATCATACTGAAATTAAAAATGCCTGGAATGATCTGGTATTTGAATATAAGAATTAGGCCCTCCATTTAATGTTAATGCTCAAAACAAATCTCTTTAATCGGAGTAGTAATTGTTAGACTGTTAAAATCTCAAGGGTTAATAAAAAGGTATACTCACAAAGCAGGTATTCTATTTTGCTGTTTTGCTTTATAGAACAACTGCAGTTATATCTTAAATTATGGAGTAACAAATTCTTTTACTGTACATTTTGTTTTAACGTTAAACATCTTACTGAAAGGAGGTTGCCTTCACAATTCTAAGTAACTTTAAAAAATTAGTTTGTTATATGAAGGTATTTTGTGAATAAAAAAATAATTATCAATAGAAAAGATAAGTTAGTGCAGTAAGAGTCATTTTAAGATATCGTTGGATCGTCACAAAGCTCAGTATTTTGCAATAACATTCATTCCATGTTGTGGCAAAGCAAACATTTAAACTTGTTATTAAACAGGCTATTTAAACTTGTTATTAAACAGGCTATGAGGACCCAGATTGTTGGGGGCAATAAGCTGACTTTGTAATAATGTCGCTTGGGGGGGGCGAAAGCCCTAATAAGCAGGCATATATTTATTTATTTAGTTAGTTAGTTATATTTATATACCGCCCTATTCCCTGAGGACTCAGGGCGGTTTACAGGGAATTAAAAATCCAAAATACAAAAGAGTCATTTTAAGAGTCATTTTAAGATATCGTTGGATCGTCACAAAGCTCAGTATTTTGCAATAACATTCATTCCATGTTGTGGCAAAGCAAACATTTAAACTTGTTATTAAACAGGCTATTTAAACTTGTTATTAAACAGGCTATGAGGACCCAGATTGTTGGGGGCAATAAGCTGACTTTGTAATAATGTCGCTTGGGGGGGGCGAAAGCCCTAATAAGCAGGCATATATTTATTTATTTAGTTAGTTAGTTATATTTATATACCGCCCTATTCCCTGAGGACTCAGGGCGGTTTACAGGGAATTAAAAATCCAAAATACAAAAATTAAGAACCAAATTAAAAAATATTAAATTGACCCTGTACTCAATTAAAAAGAACCCCAAATTAAAAATTTCTCCTCAGTCTGGGCCCGAGAGCTCGAAGAGCCAGGTCTTCAGGCCCCGGCGGAATGATCGGAGGTCGGGGGCAGTTCTCAGCTCCACCGGCAGCTGGTTCCAGAGGGCAGGCGCTCCCACCGAGAAGGCCCTATCCCTGGGTGTCACCCGCCGGCAATCTCTTACCGGCGGGACCCTGAGCAGACCCTCCCTGTGGGAGCGCACTGGGCGAAGGGCGTTTGATGCCGGCAGCAGGTGTTCCCTCAGATATCCCGGACCCAGGCCATGTAGGGCTTTATAGGTAATAACCAGCACCTTGAATTTCACCCGGAGGGCAACCGGAAGCCAATGCAGCTCGCGGAGTAGAGGTGTTACATGGGAGTATCGGGAGACCCCCATTACAACTCGCGCGGCCGCATTCTACACCAGTTGAAGCCTCCGAGGAGGTGGTGATCTGACCATGACAGAGGGGTGATGGACGGGGAGCCCCCTCCCAGATCATCCAACCACTGTCCAGACAGGAATACCAGGTCGAGAGTATGATCCCCCACATGAGTCGGGCCCTCAATAACCTGGCTCAGGCCCATGGCTGTCATGGAAGCCATGAACTCCCGAGCTAACTCCGATGACCCTCCCAGTGACGACAGGTTGAAGTCACCCAGGACTGTAAGCCTGGGGAACTCCACCGCCAACCCTGAGAGGGTGTCGAGCAGCTCAGGCAGGGCTGTTGCCACACAGCTGGGCGCCAGGTATGTAAGCAACAAACCCAACTGAACCCGAGAACCACATCTCAAGAGGAGGGATTCACTCCCGGCCATCTGGACAATGGTGGCCTCCCGGGGACACAAAGTCTCCCGAATAACCACTGCCACCCCACCACCCCTGCCCTGAGCCCGTGGCTGGTGCAGCACCCGGAAACCTGGCGGGCATAACTCGGTGAGAGGCACCCCTCCCTCCGAACCCAACCAAGTTTCCGTGATGCACGCTAGATCCGCACCTTCCTCCTCGATCAGATCATGGATGAGGGGAGCTTTGTTAACTACGGATCTAGCGTTAAAATAGACCAACCTGAGCTCAGGGGCCTGATCACCCTCATCCCCGGGTAAGAGGGTGCTAACCGGAGGGTCAGAGCGCGCCACCGCTCGGAGATAGCGGGGGCGCGATCCCAGGTGTTGATATGGCCCTCCGCGCAAACACCTGCTGCCATTCCCTATCGCCGTGGGGATTTGAAACCCCACCCCCACATTCCCAGAACCAGCAGCCACCTCCCCCGACCCCGTCCCGTCAGGACCTCTAACAGGTCCAGACTGAGTGCCGGTTAAAGATTCCCTCCCTACCCTACCCTCCCTCCCCCTACCCTCCCTAACCTTTTAAAATAACCGGCTAAAAATTTTATCAGGGGCCTCTTAGCACGTCTCCACTCAAGGCCCCTAGTTAAGCCCAGCCACCTCTCGGAACCCCAGCAATTGGGTCCGTCATCAAGGGGAATGTTAGAAAAGAAGGCTGGTCGTATCCAGGAGGGAGAAACCCCTCTGAGGGCGCACAAGTCCGATCCAGAGTATTGTACGCGAGCCATGAGATGGAACTGTCCATATGAGCCATTGTTCACAAATGGGGTCAGAAGTTATTAAGCTGATGAGATGTTAGTTCAGATGTAAAAAACATTAAGTCCGGAACGTGTCTTCATCCAGCAGTCTGCCAGTCTGGCTCTGCTCTCACCTGAGCTGGTCCAGACAAGAGCCCATGACTGTCCTCTCACTTAGCCATGAAATCCAGCCTGGGATGGATAAGGGCAGCGTTGCTGGGGAAGCAAAAGTCCACCTTGCTAGCCTCTCACACCAGCAGGGGATTGATAGCCAGTCCAGGGCCGCCCTCTCACCACGGCCTGTCCTAGACTCCTTCCGGAACATCATAGGGAGGTCACGGGAACAGGAAAAAAATTGTCCCAAATCCTGTTCCAGCATCCAGTCCATCTTAGAAAGTAGCAAGCAGACCATCCAGCACACTAAATCCATTTCTAGGGCTGCAGGGAGCTCAGTTATAAATGTCAAATGCTCAGATTCAAGCAGCCAAATCTCCATCGTCCTCTGAGAAAAAGGAGACAGAAAAGTCTCCCCCATAGCCTCCACGCCGAGACGGGAATCCGCAGCCATTTTATAAGCGGAAAGGCCAGGAGCAACAGACAGGAACAGAGAGATCCACACGGCTGCAGACGGCGCCCTCCAACCGAGTTCAGGCGCCTGATGATCCATCCAGAGGTCCGCAGCAGGATCCTAGGCTGCCGAAGTCATCTCAGTCTGAGAAAGCTTCCCCAACGCCCGAGGAAGGGAGAGCGAGCAATCAGTTCTAGCCAGCACAGCGCCTGACAGCTGATCCAGAGCACCAGCTGATCGGCGGCAAGCTACAGGCCGCTCGGCCGCTGCCGCTTCTACTTCTCTGGGGGGGGAAAGGTTGGCCCCCTTTTATCCGGGATTGATGGGGATCAGGACCCTGGGCTCAGGCTTGTGTATTTTAATGCCAGATCCGTTGCAAACAAGGCTCCCCTCGTCCGTGATCTGATCGAGGAGGAACACGCGGATCTGGCATGCATCACAGAAACCTGGTTGGGCCCAGAGGGCGGTGTCCCTCTGATTGAATTGTGCCCTCCGGGTTTCTGTGTACTACACCAGCCGCGGGCTCAGGGCAGGGGCGGTGGGGTGGCGGTGGTTATTCGGGAGACCTTATGTCCGAGGGAGACCACTGTTGTACAGATAGGCGGGAGTGAGTCTCTCCTGTTGAGATGTGGCCCACAGGCTCAGTTGGGCCTGTTGCTAACATACCTGGCGCCCAGCTGTGTGGCAACAGCCCTGCCCGAACTGCTCGACACCCTCTCAGGGTTGACGGTGGAGTTCCCCAGACTCATTGTTCTGGGTGACTTCAACCTGCCTTCTCTGGGAGTATCGTCAGAGTTAGCTCGGGAGTTCATGGCCTCCATGACGGCCATGGACCTGACTCAAGTAATTCAGGGTCCGACTCAGGGGAGGGGTCACACTCTCGACCTGGTTTTCTTATCTAGACAATGGTTGGATGATCTGGGAGGGGGCATACCAACTATTGTCCCCCTGTCATGGTCCGATCATTATCTCCTGCGGCTGGTCTTCCGCTATGTCACCCCCCACTGCTGGGCTGCGGAACCGACCAGGTGGTTCCGCCCCAGGCGCCTAATGGACCCTGATCGGTTCCAGATGGTGCTTGGGTCTGTTCCTATCTCCCTCATTGACAGCTCGGCCGACGCCTTAGTGGATGCCTGGGAAAGGGCTGTCACTGAGGCGCTCGACCGTGTTGTCCCCTTGCGACCCCTAACCCGACGCAGATCCCAGTGGGCTCCATGGTTTTCTTCAGAGCTCTGGGAGATGAAACGTCGGAGACGGGGTCTAGAGTGCTGTTGGAGATCCAGCCGATCTGAGCCTGACCAATTGCGACTAAGAGCCTTTACAAGGTCTTATCTCGCTGCAATGAGGACGGTGAAGTCTAATTACTTCGCTACCCTCATTGCGTCCGCAGATAATCGCCCAGCCGCCCTGTTTCGGGTTACTCGCTCCCTCCTTCATCGGGAGGAGAGGGAGGATCCCTTGCAGGAACAGGCCGAGGAGTTCAGTCATCTTGCGGATAAAATTGCTCAGATTCGGGCCGGCTTGGACTCTGACTGGACAGAATCTGACAGGGAGGATTCGAGTGGTCTTGAAAGTGTTATCTGGACTGAGTTCGATCCTATGACCCCCGATGAGGTGGACAGGATCATGAGGAGGCTGAGCTCTACCACCTGTTTATTGGACCCGTGCCCCTCCTGGCTGGTTTATGCAGCCCGGGAGAAGACACGAGGCTGGTTCCAGGCAGTAATAACTGCTTCTTTGAGCAAGGGTGTTTTCCCTTCTGCCTTGAAAGAGGCAGTGGTGAGGCCCCTCCTCAAGAAGCCCACCCTGGACTCAGCGATTTTGAATAACTATCGTCCTGTCTCCAACCTTCGCTTTTTGGCGAAGGTTGTTGAGAGTGTGGTAGCGCATCAGCTTCCTCGGTTCCTGGAGGAAACTGATTATCTCGACCCGTACCAATCGGGTTTCAGACCTGGGCATAGCACAGAGACGGCATTGGTCGCACTGGTGAATGATCTCTGGCGGGCTCGGGACAGGGGTTGTTCCTCTGTCCTAGTCCTATTAGACCTTTCAGCGGCTTTTGATACCATCGACCATAGTATCCTACTGCGGTGTCTCAGGGGGCTGGGAGTGGGAGGCACCATTTTACAGTGGTTTTCCTCCTACCTCCTGGGCCGCTCGCAGTCGGTGTTGACGGGAGGACAGAGGTCCACCCCGAGATCTCTCGTTTGTGGAGTCCCTCAGGGGTCGGTCCTCTCTCCCCTCCTGTTCAACATCTACATGAAGCCACTGGGTGAGCTCATTCGTGGTTTCAGGGTGGGGTATCACCAGTACGCTGATGATACCCAACTTTTTCTTTCCACCCCGACCCAACCCAGTGATGCCCTCACTGTGATGTCCCGTTGCCTGGAGGCGGTCTGGGTTTGGATGGGGAGAAACAGACTTCGTCTCAATCCTGACAAGACTGAGTGGCTGTTCATACCGGCATCTCGGGCTGACCAGCCTTCTCCATCATTAAAAATAGGGGATGAGGTATTACCCCCCGTTGATAGGGCTCGCAACTTGGGAGTCCTCCTGGATTCACGGCTCAGTTTGGAAGATCATATAGGAGCTGTGACCAGGGGTGCTTTTGCCCAGATTCGCCTGGTGCACCAGTTGCATCCCTATCTGGACCGAGATGCTCTACGTACAGTCACTCATGCGCTCGTGACCTCCCGTTTAGACTACTGCAACGCTCTCTACATGGGGCTGCCCTTGAGGACCACAAAGGCTTCAACTGGTGCAGAATTCAGCCGCGCGAGTTTTGATGGGAGCTTCCCGATACTCCCATGTAACACCTCTTCTCCGTGAGCTGCATTGGCTTCCGGTTGCCCTCCGGGTGAGATTCAAGGTGCTGGTAATGACCTATAAAGCCCTAAATGGCTTGGGTCCGGAATATCTAAGGGAACACCTGCTGCCGGCATCATCTTCCCATCGTCCTGTGCGCCCCCACAGGGAGGGCCTTCTCAGGGTACCGCTGGTTAATGAATGCCGGTGGGTTATTCCCAGGGGAAGGGCGTTCTCTGTGGATGCGCCTGCCCTATGGAACCAACTACCCACAGAACTTAGGACTGCCCCCGACCTTCGCTCATTTCGCCGGGACCTGAAAACTTGGCTCTTCGATCTATTTGGTCCAGACTGTGGGGTTCTTAATTTAACTGGGTTTTAGATTTACTCTTGGGGCTTGAATTTAATTTGTTTTAATTGTTTTTATTTTTTGTATTCATGGTTTTAACTGCCCTGTAAACCGCCCTGAGTCCTATGGGAATAGGGCGGTATACAAATCCAATAAAATAAATAAATAAATAAATAAATAAATAAATAAATAAATAAATAAATAAAAATGGATGTAGGGATGTAAGAATGTAGATTAGATATTAGGAAGAACTTGACAATTTGTAGAACAAATTACTGCCTGGAATAATTTCTTTCCCTTCAGTGGAGGTTTTCAACATCATCTCTCAGGGATGGGTCTATGACAATTTGCTACGGCCAACTCACCATGGCCAATTCATTGTGGAACAACTCACCACAGCCAACTTACTGCAGGACAACTTGCTGTAGGACAAGAGTTTCACTAATATCAAAGAAATTGTGGAATGGAATCATTTATGAAAGGATGCAAAAGGAGGAACAGAATAAAATGTGAGTTGCAAAAATTAAAATAATTCATTTATTTTGAATAATTAAATAGAATTGTTAAATTGTCCCGTAGCAAGTTGTCCCACAGTGAGTTAGCTGTAGTGGGTTGTCCTGCACTGAGTTGGCTGTGGTGAGTTAGCCGCAGCGAGTTGGCTATGGTAAGTTGTCCCATTCTGCTCAGGGATGGTTTAATGAATTTTGTATTGAGCTATGGATTGGATTTGACTTCTTAAGTCCCTTCTAATGCTATCATTCTGTAAAAAAGAAATTATATATTATATACATCTGCATATATACATATTCCTTTGCAGGATAATGGATAGTGAAATGCCAAAGGAAATAATAAAAAGAAGAGCATCATAATGTAATTATCTGCTTATCTTGCAGTTCCAACTATTGTGTTTGAAAGTACAAAATCCAAATCACTCCCAAGGTAGAAGTTAGAAGAGGGCTGTTGGGAGAAGAGAAATGAAAATAATTGAGAAATGCCAACACACGGTACACAAAACATTTCTATGCTTGCATACAGAACTGCCTAAGCTGTTCCTAGTTTTTGTTTATCATCCTTTGAAGGAGAGTATGATAAACAAAACATTGCCCAGGAAGCAACTTCCAGAACTGAACTTTTTGCCTTGATAAGTTCAAGCAAATAATTGTTTGTTGACTAGTTTGCTAGTATTTACCATAGATGCCACTCCAACCCAACAGGACTTTTGATAGCATTGTTAGCTCCCTTGGCTTTTGTCATATTTCCCAAAATATTTCATATCTGTAACTCTAACCTCAATCCAGGGGTTCAACACCAGTAAAACTAAAATGAAACACTGATCTGTTGGGAACAAAAAGGAAAAAAGGATGAATATCATACCACAATACAATACTAGTTTCACTGAAAAAGATTTATTTCTGTCCTTTTAGAGTTTGTCATACTTTAAGAACAAAGAAACTATTAAGCCATTTCATCATCTTTATAACAAGAGATAGGCAGCTGCCATTCTCATTTTACAAAAAGGGAACAGAGATTAAGAATTTCCCACAATTTCACAGAAAATTCATGTACGTTGAAAGTTCAACCTAGATCTGCAGTTCTTGATTCCATAAAATTGTAGATTCTTCTTTCTGTCACTACATTCTTCCTGCACACAACTCTCCCTTTGAAGAAACTTGGTTACATTTCAGGATGAACTGAATTCTATTCAGGCACTAGTAAGAGGCAACATCAATTCCCCTGGATAAAGCTTTCCAAATAAAGAGACTCACCTACCAGTGATGCTGCCACACCTGCTTTTTTTGTCTTAGGAATTCTCTAAAAGAGAGATACTGAATGAAGGCTATACTTATCAAAGCTTTTTCACTCAAAAGCTTTGCAAGGCACAGTATACAGACAGGGTTTCTTCTATTCAAGCTAGGAAGCAGTATATGTGCCATTGTAGGCAACAAGAAGAAGAATAGGCTATAATTCTCTTCCATCCACACCAAACTTAGGTGTAATTGTCCAACAACTATCACCCCAAGCTGTGGTTGGATGGAATGAGGACCAGAGCAACACTTAGCCAGGACACAAATATACAAGATCAGTCCAGATAGAGCCTGGATGAAAAGACATTTAGACTTCTTCATTCTTGAGAATATCACAGTCTGTGGAGTCATACAATTAATGTGCCCGAAGTTGATAATCTGGAAAAAAAAGTATCAAATAAGTTAAACTTAAGCTCCCATGTAGCAAGGAATCTTCTTGACTACAAATAGTTCTATCTCTTTCAGAGGGGAACTTGCAAAGTTTGCTGAAAAATGAAAATTTTCACATATGGAAGAAGTTTTGAAACTTACTAAATCTCAAAGTTTCCCTGTGAAGTAGGACTATTATTGTCTACATATCTGGCAACCTCACATTTAACTCAGGAAAATACTGTACAACCAAATATTTGTAACATCTGGGAATTTTCCTCTAGATCATGGCAAACATGATCAACATAATGGACAATGGATGTGAAAGTCATATACATATACGTATACATATGTATATGTATGTATGTGTACATGTATATGTATATATGTATGTATATATATGTATATGTGTGCATATGTATATGTATATATATATGTGTGTGTGTGTGTGTGTGTGTATGTGTAAATATACATATGTGTACACACACACACACACACACACACACACACACACACTGGAATTCTGTAAAACCTTTTTTGTCCAAATGAAAAACATTTGGACAAAATTAGGCTGTAAACAGCATGTTCATATAACAATGTAAGGCAACTTTTCTAGAAATATTTAAGGGCTTTGATCAAATGCTTTCTACAAGCCTCATCCAGCAAGGAGAAGTTAACATAAGAAGGAACAAAGGGCTATCTAATTCAGCAAGAGCCAATTAGATATTCATGGGAAGCCTACAAGCAAGACAGTATAGCAGCACCAATTCATATGCTCCAGCATTGAATACCAATTCTGATGTCAGGAGAACTACACAGGCATCAGAACAAGTAGTTATTGATAGTTTTTTAAATAGGATCCCATACAGTACATTTAAAATTCCAGTCCAGAGCTCTGCAGAATAATCACTCATATTCTAGAAAAACAAGAGGATACAGTGGGAGGAAATAATTTAGCAGATATTTATTGAACTGATCTTATGTCTAAATCTAGATTAATGGCTACTTGATAGTTAAAATTAGTCATTCCTCCTCCAGGAAAATGATACAGAGTGTAGGAATTTCTATAAAGCAGAATACTTCATCTGTTCTGGCTTTGTATTTCAACTCATGAGTGCAGAGGATTATTTCATAAACAAAAGCACTAGGGAAATTATTAATTCGCTTTCATGGCATGTAGATTAACTCTAACTCGCACATAGGTGACTGGACATTTTTTAAATATTGGTTTTTGCACAAAACCAAACCAAACCAAACCAGGAAGTATTGGTTGGCAAAGATTGTTCAGATAGCTACCAGAAAGAAGATTAATACATCATGCAAATGTTGGCTTTCTTAGTTTCTGGAGCACATTTGAATGTTAATGCCATAACTATGCTCAATACTAAGTTTAGTATGCTGGGTCAGTAGCTATATATAAATCCAGTTTCTTCATGGGCTTTAAAGTTTACCTCCACTCTGGGTGATATAGCGGACCCATGGCAGAGCCTGGTACCCACTCTTTTCAATGATCTTCATGTACCGTACCTGGTCAGAGTGAGATAAGAGAGAAGAGAGAGAAGAGAGAAAAAAGTTTGTATTAACTATCTTTAATTCATTCAAATTTGATGGCATCCCAATTTTAACTTCACACTACAATGTGGTCAAAGCACCTTTCCCTCTCTAGCTTAGAATGATAATAATCCCAGGAATTTGGCATATATAGTAATTTAAATAATTGTGAAAAGCATTGCAGCAACTAGTAATAGTAACCTAAGCTTAGCTGCAGCCATCCCCAGGCTCACAACCTCCAGTCATCCCAGCTTTCTTTTCTTTTCCTCAATACCACCTGATCTTATATGGTCCTGGGCTCAAAAAGGTCTGCATTCTCACTTCTCCATCAAATCTGGCTTACTTGAATCCCAGAGACTGTGAAGTATGGGATTTCAAATCGGACTGAGATGGGTGGCCGACCTTCCAGCTCCTCGTTCTCAACACTGGGTAGCCCAAAATGGGCTCGCATCAAATATTCTTTACCACCCTGCAAATACAAAATATAATAGAATCTTTTCTGGTGATCTGAATCCAGATTTCCTGACCAATTGTTTTCACACTCTGGCAGGAAGCAAACCCTCATCACCACCATTGCCAGCTTTTATCACAGCCCAAGCTCCATTATAATCTAACTGGAAGGAATTCATTACCTATTATAACACCCTAGCAGTGGCTCTTACAATATTTGCCAGAGACTTCAAGATACAGTTAAGAGCCCTCCAATCAAATAGTGCCCCACTCCAAATTCAGCAAAAGAACCGTATAACTTACTGAATATTCCTGGTGAAACTCTAACTGATTGGAATGTACTATTGATATGAAAGATGTAGGACATTGATCAGAGAAAAACAAAAGGAATTTTTCTTACTGGGAAGGACTTTATGTTCCAGACAACAGTATTCTTTTCAGGCAGATATTTTGCACTGCCTATGTTGGTTTTGAATTTGGGTGAATCAGCATCATTTGGGACAGGCACACTTATCTCCACACCATTGGCCACTGATTGTTTTTTGAACTGGCCCTTTGCCTTTTAGAGAAAAAAAATCAGAATAAAAAATGACATATCAAAAAAGATATTTCCTTGATCAATTAAGTCTCTGACACAAGAGAAAGATCCAAACCTCAAGATAGTTTGGACTCATTTATTTTTATCCAATGAAGAGAGGCATGCTCTTTTCTGCAGGCTATGCAAAATCCATAGCTTTAGAACGTAGAACATACTGCATAATATAGAATTGTAGAGCTGGAAAGTGCCTCTGAAGTTTTCTAGTTCAACCCCCTACTCAAGACAAGAGCCTTACACCATCCCAGTCAAATGGTTGTCCAGTCTATTTCTGAATACAGTGATGGAGCACCCACAATTTTGGGAGACAAGCTGTTCTTACTTTTAGGTTGGATCTCTCTTTATGTTTGCCAATTTGGATCAATCAATAGCATTTACAGGAATAAAATGTAGAATGTACATTTTATTAAGATCTAGTTTTTTTTTACACTGGAGGTCTTACAGAGGAATTCACCTTAACCATAATTTCCACTCGGCTGTGAGAGAACTTCTCAATGACAGATTCAATCCAGATGAGAGGTTTCATCTTGTTGGGATGGGGAGGGGGAGAGAAAGAAACAAATGCATTAATTTCAAAGCTTCCAATATAGTAGAGGGTGTAGAATAGTCCAAAGATTATTGTATTAAATATGATGAAACCTATCTCCTTGGAGTTCTGTTATATTTAATTGACTTGCATAGTTAAGTGGCCTTATTTAATGTAGCAACAGCAGTGCCCTTAGACATAATCTAACAATCATTTAAAGAGCTTCCAAGTCATTTTTGATTGCAGCAGCATAGAAATATGTTTAAATAAAACCATAAAAGAATAGATAATTTTCTTCTGAACTGCAAAAATGTCATCAATACTATTCAAGGACTGATAAGGAAATATAGTCCTGGGTGGCAGAACTGCCCCAACTATCTTTAGCTGAAAAGTATTGTATTCTATTCACCATAGCACTTAGATTTATATACCTTCCCACAGTGCTTTACAGCACACTCTGGGCGGCTTACAATATAAGCATATTACCCCCAACAATCTGGCTCCTCATTTTACCAACCTCAGAAGGATGGAAGGTTGAGTCAACCTTGAGCCCTATCAGGATCGAACTCCAGGCTGTGGACAGAGCTTGCCCATAATACTGCATCCTAATCACTGCAGCACCATATTTAATTTTATTTTGGTGGGAAAATGCTCAGAAGAAGAAAAAAATGCTGAGATTCTACTCTAGAGAATATCTAATTATTTTGTGTAACACTGAGTTCATACTTGGCATTAAACTCTTTGACTCTTTTGGACTGACTGCATGTGTTATATGCATGGCTGGCTTGGTGCAAAATTTGAGCCCAGTCAATATATACAGCATTTACTAGACATCTATCATGCTTGTAAAGTTTGTCAGATATCTCAATAGACAGGTTTCTGATTGTCAAAATCTCAGCTTACTTGAAAAAGGAAACCATTAATTATCTGGACATATTTTCTGTTGTTGTCTCCTTACCAAAATAAAACCTCCCTTCCACAGCAATTTCTACTATTTTAGAAATGGGCAACTGCCACACTTGGACACCAATCATTAGTAAAGTGTAGGTGTTGTCTTGGTGAATCCACAAACAAAGGGAGGGATACCTATCTCAGCAGAGAGAAGATGAGATACTCATATTGGAATATTTTTTTCTGTGTTCCATTCCCAGGACCACTTCAAAGATCTACCTGTGTACTCAGGCGATATGACATAAGCTCAAAATCTCCATCAGGTGGAATGAAGGAGATAGTACGATCATTGTCAAAACGTGATAGTCGCACACACTGGTGAAACTTGACATCCTCGAGTTCCACAGACTTATTTTTTCCACCTGAAAGTCAGAAGTATAGTTATTAAAAGACAAATATGATCTCCGGCAAAAGGTAATTTCTGCTTTACTTCAGTGCTAGACATTAAGAAAAAATGCTTGGTTTTGGTTTGAAGTTTCACAGAACTTTAAGTCATCAATGGAAGCGAAGTTTCACAAAAGAAAGGAAAAATAGTGAACCCTACTTTCTGATAATCAAATTCCATGAATATGCTGCAAAAGAAACATATAAAGTTATGAACAGCTTTGGAGGAGGGGACTAAAAACTAAATAAAATTTAACAATTAAAATTATTAAAAATTAACAATTACAGCATAGTCTATTGAAATTAAACAAAAATGTGTGGACTTTTATAGACATTCTCAAACAGAATTGCAGACTTGCTCTTTCTCCTAACTTTATAACCAATCTGACACATTGTATAGATGGATATGAAAGTGCAAAGATGTTACTGACATCAGACTCAAATCTGAGATTCCACCTATTATGTCCATTCCTCCCCAAATGCTCATGCCACCACACTGTGATTTACTTACGTCCTGTGAGCTCAAAAAGCACTCTGTCATTGAGACCCAGGCGTAGCTCCGGCATACCAGAAAGGAACACCTTCAGTTTGATGGCACCCACTATCTCACTCAGCAGGACATTCCCATTGGCATTAACCTGAAAGACAAAATAGGGTCAGAGGTCCTCCATTTATTCTCCACACTCTTCTCCATGAGGAAATATGGCTCTTCCTCCTCTTGAACATAGTCATACTGAAGTTCCCAGCAAAACATAGAAACAAAAACTTCACCCCCATTAAATCAGAATGGGTAATGCTAGAGGTGAAGTAATAATGACAAAATGAAATGTAAATGACAATTAAATTGAATTGTTAAATTGTCCTGTGGTGAGTTATCCTGTGGTGAATTGGCCATGGTGAATTGGCTGCAGTGAATTGGCCATGGAGAGTTGGCCGTGGTGGGCTGTCCCATTCCATTCATTGATGGAGAACCCTAAACATCTGAAGATGTCAGAACCCATATATTCTTAAGGGGAACTCTCTCTAATTCTATTTCTTCTATTACTCTGGGTTCTGTCATACTCCTAGAGGGGAGGGGGGAAGATGCTGCGGGCTGTCTCCTTGTTTTCTCTATCACTACAATGTATCCCTCTCTCTGTCTCTGGATACTTGCTCTGTGAACTGTCTCTCCCTTGCTGTTACCTTGAGGTGAGAAAGAAATGTGCCTCTGAGCATCTGGCTTATCTCCCATTTCAGAAGGGAAGGTGCAAAGCCACAATATCATCGCTACAAGCCTGGGAAAGACCAGTGTTATCAGCTCTTTCCCACAACGGACTTAACACCTAAAGATTGGCCCATTCGAACTGACCAGATGAACTATTGGGGTGGGGGTTGCTGGGGACTCTTTTAAACTATTGATCTGGGGGGGAAATGCTCAGATCCCATCTATCATGCCTGCTATCAGCTTCTCCTAATAAAAGTTCCTTTTGGAAGAAACTGCTTCCATGAGTTCTGCTTTCTTAGGATGAGGTATTAAAGTGGGCCCTGACATTAGACAGGATCTGCAGTGACAGTCAGCCCAGAAGGAAGACCCTTACTGGGGGACTTAACAAACCATGTCAGATATTGGAACGGAGAGAGAAGAACCTGCAGTGGGGGTGGGGGGAGCCTTCCAACAAGCAGATCCCTGCAAATACTCCAGCCCTGAATCCTTGAGCTCATCAGAAGAGGTAGTGGTCACAGAATGTTGCCACAAGCCCAGGTGGTTGATGGATGTCAGGAAGGAGGAGGACTGGGAGAAGAAGGCCAGGAAGGTGACACTCAGACGAGGTAGTTAGCAACCAGGTTGGAAGGTTGAGATGGAGAGGTCTCTGCCTTAGCAAAGACAAGGAGCACCGGCCACTGCATTCTAACCGATTGTTGGAGCAAGCAATCGACATAATGAAAATAGTACTTGACTCCATGAGAGAAGAGAAAGCTGACCCATGCTGGGGCACCATTAGCCTGGGCTCTGCAGAAGGGATAGACAAAGGAGGGACTGAACCAGCAGTCCCAGAACTGTCCAAAAGCAACACCGAAACTGGAGCTGTTGCTGTCACCACTGCCACCCCTTGCCGAGCAGCAACCGTGGACAGAGATGGGAGATGGCACAGACAGAAGAAGAGACACTGATCCATCCAGAAGTTCCTACCTCTGGAAGTGAAGTAAAGTGGGGAGTCACAGCGCCTGGGATTTTTCCTGACTCAAGTGCTGAACTACATAGAGGAATAAGGCCGGGACATCCCAAGTGACCGAGCCAGGGTTTGCATTGTGCAAACAGCCCTGGATGGTATCCCGGCAGACTGGGTTGTAGACCTCCATGATGCAGATGCACCAGAGCTGCAAAACTTTAATCAATTCATGGCAGCTCTTAGGCATTGTTTCGAAGACACCCTAGCGACTGGAAAGCTCAGGAGCAAATAAAGACAGAGCCCAGTGTTCACGTTTGTCTAGATTCATCTGGATCTTGAGCCTATCCTCTCGGGTGTTCCTACCAGCTTAATGTCATTTGCAAATTTGATGAGCTCCCCTTCTATTCCATCATCTAAATCATTTAGGATGATATTGAAGAGCATTGGGCTTAAAATGGAACCTTGGGATACTCCACTGCTTACTTCCCTCCATGTAGATTTAGTCCATTGAGGACTACTCACTCAGTGCAGTTTGTCAGCCAGCCAATGATAAAAATGAACTTGTGATTTATGGCTTTGATGATTAGACATAGAAATTATAGAAAAAAGTATCATGATACTCTTCTTGCAAGTCATGCAAGAAGAGCAGGTTATCTAAAAAGAGAAGTCATCTTCTGGTTGGTGATTCAATTATAAGAGACGTAAATTTAGGAAAGGATAGAGAGGTTTCAAAAGAGATCAGGTGTCTTCCAGGTGCTATTTCCAGCAGGGACAAGAAGCATATTTTTAAGATAGTCAAGAATGCCAGCAAGGATTGTGATGTGGATGCTATTGTACATCTTGGCACTGATGATCTGTTCCAAAAAGATGTACTCTCTGTGATTTTCAGAGCTTGGAGCAGGAACTTAGCAGGATAGGCTGTAGGCTTACTTTTTCAGAGCTTATACCAGTGTATGAAGAACAAAATGGAAAAGGCCAGTGTATAGCAGAATTCAATATGTGGCTAAAGAAGTGGTGTAAAGGGGAAGGCCTTGGTTATATTAGTATCAATGTCCAGTGAAAAAGTGCACAAAAGAGATGGTTTGCATCCATCAAAGAAAGGGACTGAGTTACTTGACAATAAATTCACAGATTTTCTGGAGAAATATTTAAACTGAACAACGGGGAAAGTGAGATAATTGATACAGAACATCCCTGTCTCTGGAAATCTAAAAATTATAGAGTTATCAGTGCATGTAACATAGATGTATGTATGGACAACAATATCAACCTTGCTGTCAAGCAAAATCAAACTTTTAATAGTGAGTGCCACACCAAGTGCATTAATCAAACAGGTGGTAAGAAAATAGGGGAATTCAGGCAATACACAGGTTATGTAGAAAGTAAACACAAAAGTCTATACACCAATGCATGGTGTATAGCATGCATGTATGAGCAATAAACAGGCTGAATTAGAAATTCAGGTAAATGAGGACAGATATGATATTGTTACCATTACGGAAACTTGGTGGGATGAAACCCACAAATGGAACACACAGCTAGAGGGATTCAAATTATTTAAAAGAAACAGACTAAATAAAAGAGGTGGTAGAGTTGCTCTCTATATAAGAAATAACTATATCTCTACAGAAATAGAGCACAACAATGATGAGAACTGTTCTGAATGCATTTGGATCAATATAAAAGGGGGGGAAATGACATTGCCATAGGTGTATACCAGAGGTCTTCAAACTTGGCAACTTTAAGACTTGTGGACTTCAACTCCCAGAATTCCTCAGCCAGCATGCCTGGCTGAGGAATTCTGGGAGTTGAAGTCCACAAGTCTTAAAGTTGCCAAGTTTGAAGATCCCTGGTGTATACCAACCAGAGGAAATAGATGAACTTTTTGCTAGTCAATTAACTAAGGTATGTAAGGGACGCGGTGGCTCAATAGGTTAGGACGCTGAGCTTGTCGATCAGAAGATCGGCAGTTTGGCGGGTCGAATCCCAAGTGCCATGTAGCAGAGTGAGCGCCTGTTACTCGTCCCAGCTTCTGCCAACCTAGCAGTTCAAAAGCACGTAAAAATGCAAGTAGAAAAATAGGGACCACTACGGTGGGAAGGTAACAGAGTTCCGTGCGCCTTTGGCATCTAGTCATGCCGGCCACATGACCACAGAGACGTCCTCGGACAAACGCTGGCTCTTCGGCTTTGAAACAGAGATGAGCACCGGCCCCTAGAGTTAGAAATGACTAGCACGCATGTGCGGGGGAACCTTTACCTTTACCTAACGAAGGTATGTAGGAAGCAGATCACAATATTAATGGGGACTTTAATTACCCTGACATCAACTGGGAGACAAACTCTGCACAAAGTGGAAGATCAAACAGATTCCTGACAATCCTAGAAGACAACTTTGTCTCCCAAAAAGTAGAGAAGGGAACTAGGGGATCAGCCATATTGGACTTAATTCTCACTAACAGAGATGAAATGATAGAAGGTGTTGAAGCCACAGGAACCTTGGGGGGGGGAGTGATCATGCAATATTGGAATTCAACATTATGCAAGCACAAGCAATAAAACACAGTCAAACTAGAGTCTTGGACTTTAAAAGAGCTAATTTCAATAAACTTAGAACTTAGGAAGGATTCCATAGATTAGAATCCTCTAGGGCAAAACAACTCAAGAAGCTTGAGAAATTTTGAAAGGTGAGATTATAAAAGCCCAGTCTAGCACAATACCAACAAAGAAGAAAAATAATAGCTTTCAAAAGAAACCAGCATGGCTGCATAAAGAACTCCCTGATAAATTGAAAGACAAAAAGCACAAGTATAAAAAGTGGAAAGTGGGGCACATAACTAAGGCAGAATATCAGCAGATAGCTTGAGCCTGCAAAGTTGAAGTGAGGAAAGCTAAGGCTCAAAATGAACTGAGGTTTGCAACAAAAGTAAAAAAATAACAAAAAAAGCTTCTTTCAACATGTAAAAAACAAGAAAGGGGTTAAGGAAATGATTGGTCCATTAGTAGGAGAAAGTGCCAAGAAGGTGACAAGCAACAGTGAGAAAGCAGAACCACTTAACTAATTTTCTGTATCCCTCTTTACACAAAGGGAAGTGTGTAGTGGGGTGTACCAGGGCTCTGTTCTGGGCTCAGTGCTCTTCAACATCTTCATCAATGATTTGGATGAGGGGATAGATGGGGAACTCATCAAATTTGCAGATGAAACCAAACTGGCAGGAATAGCCAACACTCCAGAAGATAGGCTTAGATACAGAAGGATCTTGACAGACTTGAACATTGAGCACCATTTAACAAAATGAAATTCAGTGGTGAAAAAAGTAAGGTTCTACATTTATTTATTTTTATTTATTTATTTATTTTATTATTGGATTTATATACTGCCCTTTCTCGAAGGACTCAGGCCGGTTTACAGGGTACTTAAAACATTGATACAAAAATTAAAAACAATTAAAAAGAATTAAATTTAATCCCTGAAAAAATATAAAAACCCCAATTAAAAACTCTCAGCCTGGGCCGGAGAGCTCGAAGAGCCAGGTCTTCAGGTCCCGGCGAAATGAACGAAGGTCGGGGGTGGTCCTAAGCTCCACGGGCAGCTGGTTCCAGAGGGCAGGCGCATCCACAGAGAAGGCCCTCCCCCTGGGTGTTACCCGCCGGCAATCTTTAACCGGCGGCACCCTGAGAAGGCCCTCCCTGTGGGAGCGCACTGGACGAAGGGAACTTGATGCTGGCAGCAGGTGTTCCCTCAGATATTCCGGATCCAAGCCATTAAGGGCTTTATAGGTCATCACCAGCACCTTGAATCTCACCCGGAGGGCAACCGGAAGCCAATGCAGCTCGCGGAGTAGAGGTGTTACATGGGAGTGTCAGGAAACCCCCATCACAACTCGCGCGGCCGCATTCTGCGCCAGCTGAAGCCTCCGAGTGGTCCTCAAGGGCAGCCCCATGTAGAGAGCGTTGCAGTAGTCTAAACGGGAGGTCACAAGCGCATGAGTGACTGTGCGTAGAGCATCTCGGTCCAGGTAGGGTCACAACTGGCGCACCAGGCGAACCTGGACAAAAGCCTCCCTGGTCACGGCTCCTATGTGCTCTTCAAAATTGAGCCGTGAATCCAGGAAGACGCCCAGGTTGCGAGCCCTATCAACGGGGGGTAACACCTCACCCCCCATCATTAAAGATGGAATAGTCTGGTTAACCCGAGATGCCGGTATGCACAGCCACTCAGTCTTGGCACGATTGAGACGAAGCCTGTTTCTCCCCATCCAGACCCAGACCGCCTCCAGGCACCGGGACATCACGGCAAGGGCATCACTGGGTTGGTTCGGGGTGGAGAAAAAAAGTTGGCATACTGATGATACCCCACCCTGAAACCCCGAATGATCTCACCCAGCAGCTTCATATAGATGTTGAACAGGAGGGGAGAGACAACCAACCCCTGAGGGACTCCACAAATGAGAGGCCTCGGGGCGGATCTCTGCCCTCCCATCAACACCGACTGTGAGCGGCCCAGGAGATAGGAGAACCACCGTAAAATGGTGCCTCCCACTCCCAACCCCCTGAGACGCCGCAGTAGGATACCATGGTCGATGGTATCAAAAGCCGCTGAGGACTAGAACAGAGGAACAACCCCTGTCCCGAGCCCGCCAGAGATCATTCACCAGTGCGACCAATGCCATCTCCGTGCTGTGCCCGGGCCTGAAGCCCAATTGGTACAGGTCCAGATAATCAGTTTCCTCCAGGAACAGAGGAAGCTGATGCGCCACCACACTCTCAACAACCTTCGCCAAAAAGCGAAGGTTGGGTACCAGACGATAGTTATTTAAAACAGCCGGGTCCAGGGCAGGTTTCTTGAGGAGGGGTCTCACCACCGCCTCCTTCAAGGCGGCAGGGAAGATACCCTCCTTCAAGGAAGCAAGAAAAACCAAAAGCACAGGTATAATATAGGTGGTACTTTGCTCAATAGTAGTAACTGTGAGAGGGATCTCAGAGTCCTAGTGGACAATCACTTAAATATGAGTTAGCAGTCTGCTGCAACTGCCAAAAAAACCACAGTGCTAGGCTGCATTAACAGAGGGATAGAATCAAGATCACATGAAGTATTAATACCATTTTACAATGCCTTGGTAAGGCCACACTTGGAATACTGCATCCAGTTTTGGTCACCATAATGTAAAAAAAGATGTTGCGACTCTAGAAAAAGTACAGAAAAGAGGGGACTGGAGACTAAAACATATAAGGAATGGTTGCTGGAATTGGGTATGTCTAGTAGTTTAATGAAGAGAAGGATGAGGGGTGACATGATAGCAGTGTTCCAATATCTCAGGGGTTGCCACAAAGAAGAGGGAGTCAAGCTATTCTCCAAAGCACCTGAAGGCAAGACAAGAAGCAATGGATGGAAACTAACCAAAGAGAGAAGCAATCTAGAACTGAGGAGAAATTTCCTGACAGAACAATTACGGTAATCAGTAGAACAAGCTGCTTCCAGAAGCTGTGAATGCTCCAACACTGGAAGTTTTTAACAAGAGACTGGACAGCCATTTGTCTGAAATGGTATAGGGTTTCCTGATGACCTCCAAGGTCCCTTCCATCATCATCATCATTATTAAACTAAACTAGTAGACCAGTGAAATGCAGTGGACATAGTAAACTTATATTTCAGTATGGCATTTGACAAAGTGGACCACAACCTACTCCTTGGTAAGCTAGGAAAAGGTGGAATAGACAACATCACCACCAGATGGATTTGTAACTGGCTAACAAACCATACTCAAGGAGTAATCCTCAATGGCACTACATCCACATGGAGAGAAGTAAGTAGTGGGGTACCACAAGGTTCTGTTTTAAGCCCAGTATTCTTAAATATGTTCATACATGACTTAGATGAGGGAACTGAAGGGGAACTCATCAAATTTGCAAATGACACTAAACTGACAGGAGTAGCTAACACACCAGAAGACAAACTCAGGATCCAAAAAGATCTTGACAAACTGGAACAATGGGCCCTATGCAACAAAATGAGTTTCAATGTGGAAAAGACTTACATTTAGGCAGGAAAAACCAAAGGTACAAATACAGATTGGGCAAGACCTGGCTTAAAAACAATGACTGTGAGAGGGACCTTGGAGTCCTAGTAGATGATCACTTGACTATGAGACAGCAGCAGCAACCAAAAAAGCTAATACAGTCCTGGGTTGTATAAACAGAGGCATAGAATCAAGATTACGGAAAGTATTATTACCGCTTTATAAAACTGTAGTAAGACCACACCTGGAATACTACAGCCAATTTTGGTCACCTTATCCCAAAAAAGATGTTGAGACTTTGGAAACAGTGCAAAGAAGAGCAACTAAGACGATCAAAGGCTTGGAGACTAAAACATATGAAAAACAGTTGCAGGATTTGGGAATGGCCAGTTTAGAGAAAAGAAGAACTAGGGCGGATATGATAGCAATGTTTCAATATTTGAGGGACTGCCACAAAGAGGAGGGGGTCAATTTATTTTCCAAAGCAACTGCTATAAAGAATATTGGAAGCCATTTCTTTGTACCTTTTTTTCCTTTACTATTTTCCTTTAAATTTTTTTCTTTTCTTGCATTGTTTTGTTTTCTCTTTGCTTCTTTTCTTTTTCTTTCTTACCTTATATTAGTTTATTAATAGTTTTATCTTTCTAAAATTTAATAAAGTTATATATATTTATATAACGATAAAATTACGTATATAACATATCATATCATCATCCTCCATTTTTCTGTCCATTGCCAAAATGATAGTCTTCCTCTGCTTCATAGGGTCATTCTTTGAACTAATTTGTCAGGGTTTTCAGATGCTGAATTAAAACCATTGCTTTAACGTACAGCATCCTTGTAAAATTCTATGCTGATTACATTTTTTCAAGTATGTCAGCTTTACTATCTTAATGAAATAACCTAAGATTTCATTTTATATATATTAAACTTTACAAGTAGTCCTCGACTTACAACAGTTCATTTAGTGACTGTTCAAAGTTACAATGGCACTGAAAAAAGTGACATGACTTTTTTCACACTTACAACCATTGGAGCATCAGAATTCAGATGCTTAGCAACTGGTTCATATTTGTGACGGTTGCAATGTCCTAGGGCAGACATGTGAAACACAAGGCCCAGGGGCCAGATCCAGCCTGTGAAGTGGTTTCATGTGGCCCGCGAAGCCATCCTGGAAACAGTGAGGGAACGGCCCCCACTGCCTTGGCCCTGGCCCAGAGACCCTCACATCTGTCCCACTCCTGCTCAGGCCCCCATAGGCACCCTTGATGCAAACCATGTAGAGCTGGCCACGCCCACCCAGTAGGCCATACACACTCTAGCAACACCCACCCAGTAGGCCACACCCACCCGGCCCCTTGAGGGCAATCGCAATGCTGATGCGGCCCTCAGTGAAATTGAGTTTGACACCCCTGTCCTAGGGTCATGTGTTGAGCTTTTGTGACTTTCTGACAAAAAAAGTCAATGGGAAAGCCACATTCACTTAACAACTATGTTACTAACTTAACAAATGCAATGATTCACTTAGTAACCGTGGCAGGAAAAGTGATAAAATGGGGCAAAACTCACTTAACAAATGTTTTACTCAGCAACATAAGTTTTGGGCTCAATTGTGGTTGTAACTTGAGGAGTACCTGTATTTAATAAAGATAGTTGAGGTACTCGAAAAAGTGTAATGTGTATATTCTTAGTGTTTAAATATGCCACCATGTTCAGGACATAAACCCAAAGTTCACTATTTTTGTAACCTTACACATCAAAATAGCTTTATGGACTTGTCACAATCATGTCCAAGCTTCTAAAAACCTGATCTATATAATCTTCTACCACAAATAATCAATGCCTGACTCACCAATAGGTTAACAGATTCAATGACATCAATGAAGACCTCATTCTTCTTGTATTTAAGCCCCTCCGACCTCCAAGAGACTGCATTGGTGACAGTGGCTGGAACTCGGGATTTAGCTGTCTCCAGTTTGTTGCCCTGCTGAGTGATGTACCTATGATACAGTGAAAGAATTCTTCCTGATCAAACATCCAACTACAATATAGCTTGTCTCAGATACATTTTGCTGCCTAGAATAGCATCAAAATATCAACAGCATTTCAGGTGGGCAGGGAGGGAAAGGGTATGGTTGGCACATGTATTTTCCAATGCAAGAAGTCCTTCTTATTAATAGGACTAAGAATGATCTGTCTCTGAATCCTTCCTAGTCATGATGCTGAGTCATACTTGTATATTTGACAAAAAAGCTAGAAACTAGTTCAGTGATGGCAAACCTTTTAGAGACTGAGTACCCAAACTGCAACCCAAAACCCACTTATGTATTGTTGGGTGCTGGGTGGGCGTGGCCCATTGGGTGGGTGTGGGCCATTGGGTGGGCATGGCCCATTGGGTGGGCATGGCTGTGGTGGTAACGGCAGACTGGGTGGGACTAAAAAGTTCAATCAATCAATTCCAACTTTGCAAGATTTTTTCCCCCCGCAAGAAGTTGAAATTGATTGATTAATTGATTGAACCTTTTTTTTTTGCACACGGCAGCACAGGCCTAAAGCGAAAAGGTTTTATAAAACCCAGCTGAAGGCCTGGGACTGGGGCGATGGTGCGCGTGCCCACAGAGAGGGCTCTGTGTGCCACTTGTGGCACCTGTGCCATAGGTTCGCCACCATGGACCTAGTTATACATGCACATTAAGATTTCAAGAAAGCCATATTTTACAGGACATGGGACCCCATGGACAGAAATGGGGATGAATTAAGTCAAAGGGAGAATAGCAGGATTGGGAACTTACTGAAAGTAAGATATTAGAAGTTCAATTGGATAATGCTTGACCCCAATGATAACAAAACAAAGCAGACATTATTGTGGATGCATAGGGAGTTTTGACCGAACTCAGAGTTACAGTAAATGGAATAGGATGTAATCACCCAGGAGGGATACCAATAAGTCATGAATAAGTGCAGAAAGACAGTTAGAAATCTTGGAGCATAACATGAATTTAGGACCATAAAGAAAGTTAAAAGCATTAACAAAGGGATTATTGTTGTTGTTGATGATGATGTAGTTGTAGAAAGAATAAATACAAAGGAGTGGGCCTGCTACCAAGAGATTGGGAGAGCTCCTCAAATTTTGCTTCAATGTTGCCCCCAAGGGGATCTGTGTTCAGATGGACCTAAGTGGAACACTTGGCAAAGCTAGAGTGTAGTAACCCAAGAAAGATAATCACGAGAAAAATTTGTCTCCAGGATCAAACTAATTTTAAATTTGAAAGGCTGGCAGATGTCATCTAGGAGTCCCTTCCTATGATCTTTGAAAAATATAACTATGAATATCTTCTAAACTGAACACCTAGAATTTTATGCATGTTGGAATTTTGTTTCACCGCAAAATTTACAGTTTTTAAAATCCTGAACAGTAGCAGAAAAACATACAGATCCTGGAAGAACAAGTAAACAGATTACTTACTCCTGCAAAATTTTACTATCAGTCGTCTGAGGAAACCCAAAGTCCATTAGCTCATCCAGTAGCTCATACACAATGACGAAATTGTCACGGATGCTCTCTTCCTCCAGCTCCTTGAAGTATTCAGAAAAAACCTGACAAGGATAGAATGGATTTCATACTGAAGAATTGAAGATATTATTAACCTGTAGTTAAGTTTCCAGAATTCTGATTGCTTGGCTCAAGTGCCTCTTCTGGAATGTCCAGTTTTGTACACATATGGAACTGGGAAAAGAGAACAGGTAAGGACTCAGGTCAAACTATTCACGGGGGGAGGGAGGAGACTCTAAAAGAGGCTAAGTGTAAAGTTGGGTGAAGTAACCTCCCTTCAGTCTAGCCTTAGGTCTTGCAAGCTCTATTCTCCAAACTTTTGTTAAGATATGCCCTTATCCAGAATGTCCACCAAATTAAGTGTTCTAATTCCACTATGCCTGCTACTCTATGTAAAGCAGGGGTCCCCAACCCCTGGTCTGTGGACCAGTACTGGGCCGCAGCATGCCAGCAACTGGTCCACAGAAACAAGCAAAGCCCCATCCATGGGATGCAGGCAGCACACAAAACCCACACCCTCTCGTCCACACATCCTCTCTCCACAGAACTGGTCCCTGGTGCCTGAAAGGCTGGAGACCTCTGATGTAAAGGATGTTCTGCTATGCTTTTGTACTAGAAGTAAATAAATTACATGTAGATGTGGAAGACCCCTTCATGGATTACTGCCTTGTCGTGGCGAAGGGGCTTGCATAATTCAATGAAGTTATGAGCTATGCCGTGCAGGGCCACCCAAGACGGAAAGGTCATAGCAGAGAGTTCTGACAAAACATGATCCACTGGAGAAGGAAATGGCAACCCACTCCAGTATCTTTGACATGAAAACCCTATGGACAGTACCAAAAGGCAATACGATATGACACTGGAAGATAAGCCCCTCAGGTCAAAAGGCGTCCAATATGCTACTAGGGAAGAGTAGAGTAGTAGTAGCGCCAGAAAGAATGAAGCGACTGGGCCAAAGCCAAAAGGACGCTCAGCTGTGGATGTGTCTGGTGGTGAAAGGAAAGTCTGATGCTGTAAAGATTTTTTCTCCATAGGAACCTGGAATGTAAGATCCATGAATCAAGTAAAGCTGGACGTGGTCAAACAAGAGATGACAAGACTGAACATCGACATCTTAGGTATCAGCGAACTAAAATGGACAGGAATGGGTGAATTTAATTCAGATGACCATCAGGTATACTACTGCGGGCAAGAATCCCTCAGAAGAAATGGAGTAGCCTTCATAGTCAATAAAAGAGTAGGAAAAGCAATACTGGGATACAATCCTCAAAATGACAGAATGATCTCAGTTCAAATCCAAGGCAAACCATTCAATCTCACAGTAGTCCAAGTCTATGCCCCAACCATCAATGCTGAAGAGGATGAAATTCACCGGTTCTATGAAGCCCTACAGCACCTTATAGAACTAACACCCAAAAATGATGTCCTTATCATCATGGGGGATTGGAATGCTAAAGTAGGAAGCCAAAAGATAACCGGAATAACAGGCAAGTTTGGCCTTGGAGTACAAAATGAAGCAGGGCAAAGGCTGATAGAATTTTGTCAAGAGAATACGATGGTCATAGCAAACACTCTTTTCCAACAACCCAAGAGACGGCTCTACACATGGACATCACCAGACGGTCAACACAGAGATCAGATTGACTATGTGCTCTGCAGCCAAAGATGGAGAAGCTCTATACAGTCAGTAAAAACAAGACCAGGAGCTGACTGTGGCTCAGACCATGAGCTTCTCATTGCAAAGTTTAGGCTTAAACTGAAGAAAATAGGGAAAAGCACTAGGCTACTCAGGTATGAATTAAATCATATCCCTGTTGAATATGCAGTAGGGGTGACAAATAGATTTAAGGAATTAGATCTGATAGACAGAGTGCCTGAAGAACTATGGACAGAGGTTCACAACATTGTACAACAGGTAGCAACCAAAACCATCCCAAAGAAAAAGAAATGCAAGAAAGCAAAATGGTTGTCTGAGGAAGCTTTGCAAATAGCTGAGGAAAGGAGGGAAGCGAAAGGCAAGGGAGAAAAAGAAAGATATGCCCAATTGAATGCAGAATTCCAGAGAATAGCTAGAAAAGATAAGAATGCCTTCGTAAATGAACAGTGCAAAGAAATAGAAGAAAACAATAGAATAGGGTGGACCAGAGATCTTTTCAAGAAAATTGGAGAGATGAAGGGAACTTTTAATGCAAAAATGAGCATGATAAAGGACCAAAATGGCAGGGACCTAACAGAGGCAGAAGAGATTAAGAAGAGGTGGCAAAAGTACACAGATGAACTATACAAGACTGAGCTTAACGTCCCTGATAATCACAATGAGGTGGTCACTGACCTCGAGCCAGACATCCTAGAATGTGAAGTGAAGTGGGCCTTAGAAAATCTGAGCAACAACAAAGCTAGTGGAGGTGACAGTATTCCAGCTGACCTATTCAAAATCTTAAAAGACGATGCAGTAAAAGTGCTACACTCAATTTGCCAGCAAATGTGGAAAACTCAACAGTGGCCACAGGATTGGAAAAGATCAGTTTACATTCCAATTCTAAAGAAAGGCAGTGCCAAAGAATGTTCAAACTATCGCACCATTGCACTCATTTCTCATGCTAGTAAAGTTATGCTTAAAATCCTACAAGCTAGACTCCAGCAGTATGTGGATCGAGAACTACCAGAAGTACAGGCAGGATTTCGAAGAGGCAGAGGAACTAGAGATCAAATTACCAACATACGCTGGATCATGGAGAAAGCTAGAGAGTTCCTGAAAAACATCTACTTCTGCTTCATTGAGTATGCTATAGCCTTTGATTGTGTGGTTCATAACAAACTGTGGCAAGTTCTTAAAGAGATGGGTGTACCAGACCATCTTATTTGTCTCTTGAGAAACCTATATGTGGGCCAAGAAGCAACAATGAGAACTGGACACGGAACCACTGATTGGTTCAAAATCGGGAAAGGAGTCCGGCAAGGCTGTATATTGTCACCCTGCCTATTTAACTTATATACAGAGCACATCATGAGAAAGGCAGGGCTAGATGAATCAAAAGTTGGAATTAAGATTGCTGGAAGAAATATAAACAACCTAAGATATGCAGATGATACCACTCTAATGGCAGGAAGTGAAGAGGAACTAAAGAGCCTCTTGTTGTGGGTGAAGAAGAAGAGTGCAAAAGTTGGGTTGAAACTTAACATTAAGAAAACCAAGATCATGGCATCCGGCCCTCTCAATTCCTGGCAAATAGATGGGGAAGAAATGGAGGTAGTGACAGATTTTATTTTCCTGGGCTCCAAGATCACTGCAGTTGGGGACTGTAGCCAAGAAATTAAAAGACGCTTGCTCCTTGGGAGGAAAGCCATGGCAAATCTAGACAGCACACTAAAAAGCAGAGATATCACCCTGTCAACAAAAGTGTGTATAGTCAAGGCTATGGTCTTCCCAGTTGCAATGTATGGCAGTGAAAGTTGGACCATAAAAAAGGCTGAGCGCCAAAGTCCCTTGGAGTGCAAGCCGATCAAACCAGTCAGTCCTAGAGGAGATCAACCCTGACTGCTCTTTAGAAGGCCAGATCCTAAAGCTGAAACTCAAATACTTTGGCCACCTAATGAAAAGGAAGGACTCACTGGAGAAGAGCCTAATGCTGGGAAATATTGAGGGCAATAGAAGGGGACGACAGAGAATGAGGTGGCTGGATGGAGTGACTGAAGCAGTAGGCATGAGCTTAAATGGACTCCAGAAGATGGTAGAGGACAGGAAGGCTGGGAGGAACATTGTCCATAGGGTCGCGATGGGTCGGACATAACTTCGCAGCTAACAACAAGTTGTGGAAGAAAATTGAAAATCCTTGCTAGAATGAAGGTTGCTGAAAGAAAAACAATACTTTTGAATAATGAATTGCTTTAGTTGTAGGTTCCTCACTGTTCACTAGTCTAGCTAATCAGCTGTTATTCATGCTCTGATACATCTTCCTCTGATGATGTCTTAAAAATTACCACTGAGTCTAAAATATATCTTGTAAATTGTTGAGAAGTAATAAATGGAATAGGTGAACGAAAATGTCTTTCACTGTGCACTTGACTGCTAATCTATCTTTATTCAGATCCTTGGTGCTAATCTTTGAAATGGATTCTATCATATTGTCTGACTGCCATGCTGTTGTGTCAGCCATACTTCACCAGATGCCAGTCTGCCATATGCAATGGGGCAAGGGAGTGGGGGGGGGGTTGGGATAATGGGGGGGCTAGCATAAGGGAAATCAAAACTATTCATCTTGCCATCCGGTGAGAACCACCGGCTGCTCCAAGGTCACATCATGGAATGAAAAAGCTTCCAGCCTGCCAAGCCAGTGACTGGTACCATAACAATTTGTCTGAATGTAGTTGGATAGTAATTGGAGATAAGAAGGGGGGAAGATGGGAAAAGTTGCTTTGGGCATGAAAGTTTAGATCTGGCTTAGCTACACTGTAACCACTTGGCTTTAGTAAACTGTTTTTGATAAAAATGGATTCTTGAGTCTTTCTTTTCTAACTGACCAAGGTTGACACATTTATTTTTATTCAATACATTTATATAGCTGTTCATTTTATAATCAACTCTGAGCAGTTCCTAGTCAATGAAGGATCACCTTCTCTACACAGGAACCTTCCTAGAAGGTCATATTGTGTGATTACAGGCAACCAATAATTGAATTGCATGTAAATAACCTATTTTCCCAGATTTGAATAGAATTCAGAATCCGAGTAAAGAGGAAAATGCAGCAAAAAAGTTAAGGAATGACAACTTCCTTTTTCCCTCTGAAGTGTGAAAGAACATTTTACCTTGGTGTCCTGATTGTTTGAGAAAGGCTACATACCTCAACCACTTTATAGAGAAAGGAATATACCAGTGAGGCATTGGCATTCTTCATGGTGATGGCCACCACTATTTGAAAGATTAAGGACAAAGGTAAGAGACATATATAGACTGTTACACTAGACACCTGCATTATAGAAAGAATACTAACACAAAGGACATAAACTGCATATAATACACAATGGTTAGTTGATAGGCATCATGCATAGCTGTGTTACTGAGGAAAAAAGGCACTTCTGTTGATCTATGTTTATCAGGTGCATAAATGTCCTTATTGCAAATAGTAAGATCAATATATTCTACTTATGTACCTTTTAAATGTTTCCCTTAGCATGATGCAGATATGTTCAATGTGTGAAGGCATTTTCAAACTCAGAAAAAGCAGGAAAGTTTAGTTTTAAAATGGCATGGATTATATAGAGCAAGTTCTTCAGTCCTTAGGTTAAAATCATTTTTATCTTTTTTTTCTTTTTGAGGTGGGTTAGTGTGAGGCTAGCACTAGAAATCAAGTGGTTTAGTTTCTTAACATGTAACAAAGAATACATTTGTTAAATATCTATAGTGATAAGGTTTGTATAACACTCTCCTCAAAAAGGGAGTCACTTGGTTTAGTATGCTATGTGAGCAAAGCCATTTACATCATATTCAATGAACCATATTTGACTACAATGTGTTAACCCAGCCATACTTACAAAAGCATTAAACTTCTTTTGCAAAAATGAATCTATGCTATTTTCCCTATTATAATCCCCCAGAGGGGAGGAGCCAAGATGGTGGACAGGCAGCAAAGGCTGTAAAGAGCTCCTCCAAAAGTAAAAGTTTTATTTTATTTTACTTTACTTTTATTTTAACTTTTTAACCTCTTTTAATATTGTATTTTTAACCTACCGTACCCCTTTTTAACCTTTTAAACCCATTTTTAACCCATTAACCTTTTAAAACCTAGTTTTAAACTTATTTTTAAACCTGTTTTAACAAACTTGAATGGGGAAAAGAAGGAAGAGACAGCACTCTGCAGCAGAGAGTTTATCCAACCCTTTGAAGCAGCAGAAAATGGAAGATTATATTGCAAACAGACAGTCTGTTCCAGTAAGTAACTCATTCACAGGCACCTTATCAGATAAATTTAATTTATCTGACTCATTGGAATGGGACTTACAAACCGAACTGGAGGGCAAACAGCGTGTAGAGCCAAGGCAAACATCCTTGGAGCCCAGCAGCAGCCTTCTTTGCACAGGAGGGAGATGTAACAAATTTAAAGGGAGAAAATGTGACAGACTTCCTCTCCACACAATGTTTGCTTACAGCTCAAACTGTAAATGCAATATATGATCTTTTGTCAATTGTCATAAATAAGGTCGACTGCCTGAAAGAATCTTTTGCAAAGTTTGTTAGGAGCCACCCAAATACTGTAGAAGGACTTGGGAGGATAACCATGGATAGACATGGGATGGCTAACTCAGAAAATGAAACTAGAGAAGGACCTTGTTTTCCTCCCAAAAATTTGAACACACATAGAGAAAACACTCAATCAGTCAATCCATCCGTACCCGGCGCTTTGCCCACTTTCAGTTGTTTGATTGCTAAAAAAATTTCTTCATCAGTTATCAATTGATTCATCCCTTCCTTTTGTTCTTGCGTAAGAACAGGAATATTAGCTCTGGCCAAATAATTATCTATATCTACATCTCTAATCTTATCTCTAGCATACAACTTAGAATAAAAATCAACAAAAGTCTTTTTGATAAGACTCTGCTGGTACACTACCTTACCCTTATGTTCTATTCTATCTATATTAGAAGCCCTTTGCTTCTTTCTTAACAAATAAGCCAACCATCTCCCTGGTTTATTAGCATTACAAAAAATATTATGTCTAACATACCGTAAGTTAGTTGCCACTTGATCTGCCATTAACTTATCAAACTGACCCCTTAATAAAGTAATTACCTCTTTAATCTTCCCATCAGATGGATTCGAAATTAAAGCCTTTTCTTTTTCCTTAATTTCATCCTCTAATTCTTTCCTCCTAAATTCCAAGTTACGTCTATATTTATTGTTCAAATATATTAATACACCTCTCATATAAGCTTTACTAGCATCCCAAACCATCTCAATAGAAGTACCTTTATGCATATTAATTTTAAAAAATTCCTTCATCTTTTTTTTACACTCTTCCACATTTTCCTGATATCTAAACAAATTTTCATTTAAGCACCAGGACCATCTGTCCCTATTATCTTTTTCTATCTCTAACCATACTGGACTATGATCAGACATAGTTCTTGGACAAATCTTGATCTTCTTAGTCCTAGAAAAAAATCATTAGTAATTAATACAAAGTCAATCCTGGAAAAAGATTGATGCCTATCGGAAAAAAAAGTATAGTCCTTTTCTTGTAAATTCCTTTCTCTCCAAATATCTCACAATTCCAAGTCATCCTTCATCTCAAAAAAAGATTTAGGCAGTTTAGCATGACTTGGGTGCTTTTAAAAAAAACCCTTGTCCATTTGTACATCCAAAACACTGTTCCAGTCTCCCATCAAAATACAAGATTTATAATCCCACTGAATAATCTTGCTGTGTAATAAACTGTAGAAATCTCCTTGTTGTTGATTAGGAGCATATAATCCAACCAAAAGCGTTTTCTTGCCTTCTATTAACAATTCAATTACAACCTATCTTCCTTGCTTATCTGCTTCAATTAAAACCGCTGTCAAAGTATTCTTAACATAACCACTCCATTTTTCTTATCAGTTGCAGAAGCAATAAACTGTGTGCCCAACCTTGAATTTAACAAATACTTTTGATCCGTAGCTCTAATATGTGTTTCTTGTAGGCAAATAACATCATTCTTAAATTGTTTTAAGTATTGAAATACTTTCTTTCTTTTCTGTGGTGAATTTAAACCATTAACATTCCAGGTTAGAAACTTTGTCGCCATCTTTCACGACCTGAAGCTTTTGGAGTGCTTCTTCCAAAATCACCTGCACTCTCTTAGGTCGTGCTCCTCCCACTGCTTCACTGTAAGTAAGTTTTGGAGGTGCCATCATAACTCTCTGCTGTTCTTGTTCTTGCTCTCGTCTCATTCGTCTGGCAGCAGCACGTGTCATTCTCTGGTCTCTAACCTCCTCCGATGATACTGAAATTTGATCCACTCCTGTAGCTTTCTGGAATTCTCCATCTTTCATCTGCATGACTCCTTCAGCACCTTGTACATTCTCACTTTGTGGTTGAGACTCTCCCTCACCATTCTTCTTTTTAGATTCCAAAAGTGGTATGGGGACTGCTTTTAAAACATTAGTATAAAAATCACGTGCCTGCAACACTGTAAGAAGACGATGTCTCGTGCCTGCATACATCACCACGATACCCACTGGTATTTCACATCTGAACTGAATATCCTGTCTTCTTAATTCTTGTGCCAGAAAAGCAAATTCCTTCCTTCTCCTTAAGATTCTTGGAGGGATCTCTTTTAAAACTAAAACTTCTTGTTCAGCAATTGCAAATTTATTGTTGTAAAAAGCTTGAATAACCTCATTTCTAATTGCTCTCTTTGTAAAATAAACCACCACATCTCTAGGTAGTATCCTTTGTCTTGCAATCCACGAATTAACACAAAATATTTTGTCTATATCCTCCATAATTTCTTCTGCTGGTTGCTCCAAAACACCTTCCAAAGCCTCTGAAACTATTTTTTTCAAATTTTCCTTAGAATCCTCTTTTAAACCTCTAATTCTCACAGCGAACTCCATCTCCCTGTACTGTACCAAGGTCAAGTCGTCGTCAATCTTATCCACCACATTTTTAGTCTCTGTCATTTTTGCATCTAATCTAATACTATTTTGGCTGAGATCTTCCACTCTCTCGTCCAAACGCTCTATGCATACAGCCATACCTTGAAATGCAAGTAAGATGTCTGCCCTCATTTCTGTAAGCTTCTCCTCCATAAGTTCAGCTAATTGTTGAGATTGCTTTTTCAAAGCCTCTTGCAAAACATCCTGCAGATCTTTCACTGTAAAAGTTGGTACAGGTGCAGGTGCAGGTGCAGGGGGGGCAGCAAAGCTTGTAGCGAAGATTGCTGCACCGGAGAAGCCCCCGCACTTCTAAGAACTTTAGAAGATTTGGCAGCCATTTTCACCCACTATTACCTGTTACGCACTTTCACTTTTATCAAAATCCACAAAGTCCATCGAGTTAAAGATCATAAACTTGCTTTCACCTGATTCTCACTCTTGCTGGCAGGGATGGTTGCTACGCCCTGCTCTGCTCCAAAGCCCCAGAGCAGAGGCGTCCCGAGGTCCGGAGCAAACTCAGGCTTCGGGGGGGCTCAATCCTTCAGCCACCAGAGTTTCAGCTCTGGCGGCCCGGGAGAGCTCTACCCCTGCCTGGGCGCTCACCCCCTCCTCTTCTCCTGAGGAGCGGGCTTCCGAGCCGTCAAAACAGCTGATCGGCGCTGTTTTCGGCGGCTCCACAGAGACGACGGGGCTGACAGCCACCCGGAAGGCATGGAAAAAGCCACGAGTTAAATTTAAGATAATGCAAGATACGCGTGAAAGAGGTGGTCTTAAAATGCCTAATCTCAAATTATATTATGAAGCTGCTGCTTTGTCAGTGATAAGTGACTGGTTTAATTTAACACAAGTGAGATTATTAAATCTTGAGGGTCATGATTTGTTATTTGGATGGCATGCATATTTATTGTATGATAAGAAGGTGGATAATGTGTTTAAGATACATATTTTAAGGTATGCTCTTTTGCGAGTTTGGAAAAAGTACAGACACAAGTTAAATTATAAGATACCTATATGGGCAATACCTAAACACGCAATAGAAAATATAAATGTGGGATTCAAACATGATGTGATTACATATAAGGAAATTTTAAGTTTGGAAAGGAATGTATGGCAATTAAAGTCATATAACATCTTAAAAGAAGAAAAGATAGTACAAACTTGGTTTCAGTATGGGCAATTACAGGCTAGGTGGAAAGAGGATCAGAAAACTGGTTTTTTGATGACTGATGAAAACTTGGTAAAGCAAATTAGAGATCAAGGTCAAGCACACATAAGAAGGATATATCTTGCATTGATAGAAATTGATTCAGAGATGGAACTTGTTAAAGATTGTATGATAAAGTGGGCCCAGAATTTTCAAGAAGTTATAACAATGGATACTTGGGAAAAAATCTGGGTTAGAAATGTGAAATTTACACAGGCCCAAAATTTAAGAGAGAATTTTTATAAAATGTTTTATAGATGGCATTTAGATCCTAAAAAATTAGCAAGTATGTATCCGAATTGCCAGCCCAAATGTTGGAGGTGTGGTTGTGAGGACACAACGTATTACCATATGTGGTGGACTTGTAAAAAGGTCAAAGCTTTTTGGATTAAAATTTGGTTGAATATGCAAAAGATATTCAAGAAAAGGATAAAGTTTTCTCCGCAATTGTTTTTATTGGGTATTATCACAGATACTACTGTTGCAGATATTA
Organism: Vipera ursinii; assembly: GCF_947247035.1. NCBI lineage: Eukaryota > Metazoa > Chordata > Lepidosauria > Squamata > Viperidae > Vipera > Vipera ursinii. The sequence continues at coordinate 180,186,565 of NC_139513.1, forward strand.
AATTGATGTTGAATTTAATTACGGCAGCGAGACTTTTAGTAGCACAATATTGGAAGAAGGAAAAACTGCCGACTATAGAAGAATGGACTCTAAAGGTTTCTAACTTGGCGGAGATGGCAAAGATCTCAGCGTATTTGAAAGATCAATCGCAACAGAGATATACTGTGGAGTGGAAGAGATGGATAGATTATATTCAGCATAAATATGGGACTAAAAAGTTTCATTTAGCATTTGAATAAGTAGTGGATTTATATGATGTATAACTAGCTTGTAGTTATTTTATTAAGAGTTAAAGTGCGATAGAATTTAATATCTTATTGTTGTTTGCATATTTTAGATTATGTTTGTTTTTATTTTTATACCCTGTATTTAGCTCTGGGAAGTCGGGGAGGAGGGAGGGGAGGGGGTTTGTATTTTAAAAACGTACTGTAAAACTTTTCAATAAAAAAAAAGAAAACACTCAATCAGGTAAACGCCTAAGAGATGACCAATATAACTACAGTCTGCAAACTAACCAGGTTATTTTGCAAATTTATGACAGGAGAGTAAATAGAGGGCATTGGAGCAATAGAGAAGCTATTAGGCTGTCCCCGAGCCAGCTACTCCGCTGTGAATTCACTCTGATAAATCTACTACATGCAGAGTGGCTGCCAGCAAGAACGCAATGTATGAGAATTCTCCTATCATTCAAGCAGCCCACAATTCCCTCCATGCTCTTCAGAATAAAGCCCTTTCTGAGCATCTTCTCAATATTTCCAATAAGGGTCTTTTGTTAGGAAAAAGTGTGCCCACTCCTGAAACAGTGTCACCAAGAGGGAACTGTCGCTAGGCAGTGTCACCAAGAGGGAACTGTCGCTAGGCTGCAACAGCCCTCACATTACAAAGCCTGAGGCTGCTGTAACTGAACTGACCCTGAGAAAGCAAAGAAGCAATATACAAACTGTTACCCACAGCTGCAGGAACTGCTGGGAATGTGCCAGAGGAAATGTTGATTGACCTATTCAGTGCATTGCCAGAACCTGAGCAAGTTAACATCATTCAAAGATTGGATGACCTAAAAGAGGCACTGACAACAACTCAATCTACAGCAAAGCCTCTATTTAGTTTGGCTCCACTAACCACACAACCTTGTGACAAGATATTTAATCAACAATCTGCCTTTACCTCAACAGTAAAAAAAGGTGCTGTCACACAGGCTGAGAGTGGGGTAACTGCACTGACTGACCCAGCCTCTGAGAAACAACTGAAAGACAAAGGCCTTCATCACACAGTGCCCCCTAAGATGACAAACACTAAGGATATAATCCAGCTTCCATCCTCATTTGATTTAGAAGTTCCCACAACATCTTTCCACAAGATGAATCCTCAGCCATGCCCCTCCAAAAATGGACATAAATCTACATTTATAGACTTAAGCCAGAGTACCTGCCCATTGGAAAAAAAAATCATTCTTGGAGCAAGAGCAGAGGCACGCTGGCAACCGAGATATAGAGGAGCAACAACAAGTTCTGCAACCCATGAGGAGAAATATCGAACCTCACAACAACTGTGTTTATATGGGAAGCTTAGATGATAAAGTTACAAAAAAGTGGGATAGCATCACCATCAGATGGATTTGTAACTGGCTGACAAACCGTACTCAACAAGTAGTCCTTAATGGTACTACGTCTACATAGAGAGAAGTAAGCACAAGATTCTGTCTTAGGCCCAGTACTCTTCAATATCTTCAGAAATGACTTAGATAAGGGAATAGAAGGGGAACTTATCAGATTTGCACATGATACTAAGCTGGCAGGAATAGCCAACACCCTAGATGATAGGCTCAAGTTCCAGATGGATGTCAACAGACTAGAACATGTATCTAACAAAATGAAATTCAATACAGAGAAAAGTAAAGTCTTACACTTAGGAAGAAAAAACAAGAGTACATATATAGATTGGGTGAAACCAGGCTTAATAGCTGTAACTGTGAGAGGGATCTTGGAGTCTTAGTGGACGATAAATTAAATATGAGCCAACTGTGTGGGCAGCAGCCAAAAAAGCAAATGCAATCCTAAATTGCATTAACAGGGATTCAATCAAGATTGTGTGAGTTACTAATACCACTCTATAAAGCCTTAGTAAGACCACACCTAGAATATTGACCAGTTTTGGTCACCACACTATAAAAAAGAAGTTCAGACTCTAGGAAAAAGTGCAGAGAAGAGCAACAAAGATGATTAGACTGGAGGCTAAAACATATGAAGAACAGTTACAGGAACTAGGCATGGCTAGTCTAGTGAAGAGAAGGACCAGGGGACACATGATAGCAGCAGTGTCCAATAGTTGGGGGGCTATCACAGAGAGGAGGGGTCAACCTATTTTCCAAAGCATCTGAAGGCCAGACAAGGAATAACGGATGGAAATTGATCAAGGAGATTCAACCAGAAGTAAGGAGAAATTTTCTGACAATGAGAACAATCAACCAAATTGCCTTCAGAAGTTCTGGGAGCTTCATCACTGGAAGCTTTCAAGAAGAGACTGGACTACTATCTGTCAGAAATGGTGTAGGGTCTCCTGCTTGGGTGGGGGGGGGAGTCAGTGCTGGACTAGATGACCTATTCTATTCTATTCTATTCTATTCTATTCTATTCTATTCTATTCTATTCTATTCTATTCTATTCTATTCTATTCTATTCTATTCTATTCTATTCTATTCTCATGATGACCTTGTATTAGCTAAGGCTACTATAACAACTATAGGCTATCCACCACTACCTACTTTGTAAGTGATAAATTTTTATGTTTCTTTAACATGGAGTTGTCACTGAAAACAGGTAAGTAAACACAGTTACTTCAGAACTATTAACATAATAAGGATCAAGAGAAGCTATCAACTACCATCTGTATTGAAACAGCTCTATTCCTTTTCAATAAGTTTCCACATTCAGTTCAAAAGGCTGGGTTACGCTTTAAAACCCATATGGGTTAGGAGTTGCTCCCAGCTCTTTCTGCATTAATCCACACATTCTTTTGAGACCCTGCTCAAAGCAGGTCAGCATTAAAAGTTTCAGTTGGTAAACAGAGATAGAGTGGAAATATACTTCTTCAAAAAAGGGCTACTGAAATTTAGAATAATCTCCAAGAAGGCCCACTTGACACACACATTTTTATTAGGAGGTAGGAGAAAAAAAGTTAAAATGCCAATGTTAATCATTTAATTCAATAATCACAAAACAATTATCTATCAAATGGATTACTGCTGATTTAATCTGTTATAAGGCTACATGTTTTATTTGACCCATACTTTCACTATTTTTCCTATACCAGTAACTATTCTGTAGGTTGAAGTTGATGGCTCAAGTTATAAATTCATAAACAAGATTATAACACTGGAATTCATATTCTAATTGACTAAAAAAATAGGTACAAAAGGCTAATACTAACAATTATCATTTCATGACTTTCTGTTTGCCAACGGGGCAACATCTGGAAGGCGAGCTCCATCTTCCACATCCAGTTTTGCTTTGCTGGGGGACCCTGGAAAGGGTCAAAGTTCACCCTGTAGGGGCGATCAGCAAGGAGGGGATCCCTGTTGGATTACGGGAAGGCAGTAGCCCTCCCACTTGATCCAGGGTAGCCCTCCAAACTGGTGGATGAAAGACCAGCCATAGCAATATGGCTCATCACTAGGCTGCAGACAGCCGAAGTCACACTTAAAGGTAAAGGTAAAGGTTCCCCCGCACATGCGTGCTAGTCGTTTCCAACTCTAGGGGCTGGTGCTCATCTCCGTTTCAAAGCCAAAGAGCCAGCGCTTGTCCGAGGACGTCTCCGTGGTCATGTGGCCGGCATGACTAGACGCCAAAGGCGCACGGAACACTGTTACCTTCCCACCGTAGTGGTCCCTATTTTTCTACTTGCATTTTTACGTGCTTTCGAACTGCTAGGTTGACAGAAGCTGGGCCGAGTAACAGGTGCTCACTCTGCTTTGCGGCACTCGGGATTCAACCCGCCAAACTGCCGACCATCTGATCAACAAGCTCAGCGTCCTAACCCACTGAGCCACCGTGTCACACTTACTACCAGGCAATTTTAAAGCAGCACGGATGAGACTGGGTGAGATCTACCTCTCTTAAATCCTAACTATTTTTTTAACCTGCATAAGCTGCTTAAAGTACTTTCCCCCCTGTGGAGAGGGAAGGGAGATTTTATTCCTCCCTCTAGAAACAGTGGCGACTGACTATCCAGTGGAGTTTAAAATGTTGAATGACTTGATCCTAATTGGAATTCTATTTTTTAAAGTTTGTGGACTAAAAGATTTTCTATGCTTACTGAACACTGGGGTTTTACTTATAAGAAAGAAGCAAAATTGAAAAGATTATAAAAACTTTGGATTTAAAAGAAAACTTTAAATGGTGGGGGAGACATCTTCTGGCTAAACCTGATACTACAATTTGTTATTGCTTAAAAGACACCTGGCCAGCAGCCCAGACAATAGATAAGACTTATGTAACCTTGAGACATCAGCTGTGAGAAGCCCAGCTGTGTTCCTTATTCAGTGACAAAATCTTTTTTTTTTTGCATTCTCTGATTGTAAAGCTTTTAACCTAATATACTACTAAGGGAATATGGATGGAGATCAGGAACAGATTCTCTCTATGTTGAAAGCAATTCATCAAACTATTCTTACAGCTACTGATGAAATAAGAGGTTACAGAAAAGAACAAGATGTCAGCCCAGATATACGAACTCAAACTTTGATTACAACTAAAAAATCAACTACACAGAATATAACAGAAAAGGTGAAACAATTAAATATTGTGACAGAAGATTCAACTGATCAACAAATACAGTCAATGGGAAACCCAGAAAAGAAACTGACAGTATGGAAAAAGGAAAAGATTTTCTACATAAATCAGAAGGAACCTGAGGATCAAGAAGAACAACAGATTGAAGAGAAGATGAACAGTTAAGGACAACTACGAGATGGAAAAATAGATTTGTTAGTCCTCTCAAAAAAATGGTGACTGGATGGCTTTTTCTACATCAAACAACCTACATAACAACACACAGGGAGATTTGTTTGATGACTCAAAAGCACGGACATGGAAGATAATTTGGCAAACGTAATAAATATGTTTTATTTAGCAATAATAAGAATTATTAGCTTAAATATGAGATAGTAAATATTAAGAGAAAAGCCAGGAAGTATTAAATGTTGAAATAGGAGGAATTTTGGTTACTAAACTTAAGATATCTGGAAATTACCAAAAAATAAGAATATATTGTATTATTAATTAGTTGATGTAAGATGGTGAGAATTCAAATAGATAAGACGTGTGTTCTGAACATTAGATCTTGTGATGAAGTGTGATAAAGGGAATTGGGGTTATTTAAAACTTGGAAATTATAAATATCAAACATTAAATATAAACATTAATGGGAAACTAAAAATTGGGAAAAATTAACCAGGATTGTCTAAATTGTCAAAAAGATTGAATGTTAAAACAACTAGGATATGTATAAACTAAAAATTATTGATAAATGTAAGAAAGTTATTTATTTCAATCAATATAATAAGAATTGTATCAATTTAAATATGAGACAGTAAATACTAAGGGTAAATACTTTTACATTTAATGTAAAAGTTTGAGATCTGTACTAAAGATATTTGTAGGTTATTGGATTATTGACCAACTCAGCCGCCTCATTGCTTTTCAAATATTTAAATGTAAAACTAGAAAACCAATAAAATTTTCTTAAAAAAACAATTATCATTCCATACTAGCACTGAAATGTTTTATATTCAGAGATTGTATTCCTTTAATTATCAAGGAGAAACTCTATCATATCTTGAATGCAAGCTTTTCTGAGATACAAGTAGTCTTTAACTTACAACCATTTGTTTAGTGACCATTTGAAGTTACAACAGCATTGGAAAAAAGTGACTTATGATTAGTTGGTCAAAATTCGGGCACTTGGCAACTAGCATGTTATTTATGACAGCTATTCAGTACTGTCTTGGGGACGTATGATCACTATTTGTAACTTTCCCAGCTAGCTTCCAACAAGCAAAGTCAATGGAGGAATCCAGATTTGCTTAATGACATGATTCACTTAACAACTGCAATTATTTCCTTAACAACAGTGGCAAAAATGGTCGTAAAATGAAGTGAAACTCATTTTGCTAACTCGCTTAGCAATGGAAATTTTGGACTCAATTATAGTTGTAAGTTGAGGACTACCTGAACAAGAAGAAGAAGAAGAAGAAGAAGAAGAAGAAGAAGAAGAAGAAGAAGAAGAAGAAGAAGAAGAAGAAGAAGAAGAAGAAGAAGAAGAAGAAGAAGAAGAAGAAGAAGAAGAAGTTGGAAGGGACCTTGGAGGTCATCTAGTCCAACCCCCTGCTCAGGCAGGAAACCCTATACCATTTCAGAAAAATGGCTGTCCAGTCTCTTCTTAAAAACCTCCAGTGTTGGAGCATTCACCACCTCTGGAGGCAGGTTGTTCCACTGGTTAATTGTTCTAACTGTCAGGAAGTTTCTCCTTAGTTCTAGGTTGCTTCTCTCCTTGACTAGTTTCCATCCGTTGCTTCTTGTCCTGCTTTCAGGTGCTTTGGAGAATAGCTTGACTCCCTCTTCTTTGTGGCAGCCCCTGAGATATTGGAACACTGCTATCATGTCACCCCTCACTCTTCATTAAACTACACATACCCAATTCCAGCAACCATTCCCTATATGTTTTAGCCTCCAGTCCCCCAATCATCTTTGTTGCTCTTCTCTGTACCCTTTCTAGAGTCTCGACATCTTTTTTACATCGTGGTGACCAAAACTGGATGCAGTATTCCAGGTGTGGCCTTACCAAAGCATTGTAAAGTGGTATTAGTACTTCACTTGATCTTGATTCTAACCCTCTGTTAATGCAGCCTAGCACTGTGTTGGCTTTTTTGGCAGCTGCAGCACACTGCTGGCTCATATTGAAGTGATTGTCTACTAGGACTCCGAGATCCCTCTCACAGTTACTATTGAGCAAGGTACCACCTATACTATACCTGTGCATTTGATTTTTCCTGCCTAAATGTAGAACCTTACTTTTTTCACCATTGAATTTCATTTTGTTAGATAGTGCCCAGTGTTCGAGTCTGTCCAGATCCTCCTGTATTTTAAGCCTATCTTCTGGAGTATTGGCTATTCCTGCCAACTTGGTGTCGTCTGCAAATTTGATGAGTTCCCCATCTATCCCCTCATCCAAATCATTAATGAAGATATTGAAGAGCACTGGGCCCAGAACAGAGCCCTGGGGCACCCCACTACACACTTCCTTCCATGTAGATGCAGTTCCATTGAGGACCACACGCTGAGTACGGCCTGTCAGCCAGCTACGAATCCATCTGGTGGTGATGCTATCTAACCCACATTTTTCTATCTTATCAAGTAGTAGGTTGTGATCTACTTTATCAAATGCCTTACTGAAGTCCAAGTAAATTATATCTACAGCATTCCTCTGGTCCACTAGTTTTGTCACTTGGTCAAAGAATGTAATAAGATTTGTCTGGCATGATCTGTTTTTGACAAACCCATGTTGACTTTTAGTGATGACTTTGATTTTTTTTCTTCCATTTATATCCCACCCTTCTCCGAAGACTCAGGGCGGCTTACAATCTAAGCACAAATCAATGTGCTTTGCATCAAGGTGTTCGCTGATTTGTTGTTCGATTATCTTTTCCAGAATCTTCCCAGGTATTGAGGTCAGGCTGATAGGTCTGTAGTTTCCAGGATCTATTTTTTCCCTTTTCTGAATATGGGAACTACATCAGCTCTCTTCCAGTCCTCTGGTAGTTCCCCAGTGCTCCAGGATCTTTGAAAAATATAGTTCAGTGGTTCTGAGATCACGTCTGCCAGTTCCTTGAGAACTTTGGGGTGTAATCCATCTGGTCCTGGTGATTTGAACTCGTCTAGGCTGGACAGGTATTCACTTACCATTTTTTGCCTATCTTAACTTGCGTTTCTATTCTGTTTTTTATGGCACTGGTTTTGGTAGGTTGGACTGTTTTTTTCCCTTTGTGTAAAGACAGATGCAAAAAACCAGTTAAATAGTTCTGCTTTCTCCCTATTGCTTGTCACCTTCTTGCCACTTTCCCCCACTAATGGACCAATAATTTCCTTAACTTTTTTCTTGTTTTTTATATGTTGAAAGAAGCATTTTTTGTTATTTTTGACTTTGGTCGCAAGCCTTACCTTCGAGACTAAACACTAGCTTACAGGGTGTGATCCAGGAAAGCAAAACTTACATGCCACCTCTTTCTATTCCTTGGTTAATGACAATTTATAGTGCATATACAAAAGCACTTACATACAACCAAGTACAAAGCATTCTCAAGTATGGCCATATATCCTAAATCCCTACAGATCTGCTCTTCATAAGAAAATAAGATGCTTGTTTTGTTTGAGGCATAAACTTTGCAAGGTGGCTGAATCCCATAACTTTTTGTTCAGACTCTGAAAGGATACAGTAGAGGTTGCTATGTTTTATCCAAAGGAAATGAACCTTTCCACGGGAGAGGACTGGCGTCAGGTCGCAATCTTCCTCCTTTTGTATGAAGAGTGGCATGAAGTAATCAATCTCCGACATGCTGACATCTCCCTTATAATTGCGGCTGATTAGTGGCTACAGTAGAGAAAAGTGGTTAAACAATGTGGAATTCAAAAGCAGGGAGTATGTATGTTTGGAATAAGCACTGAAAGAGGAGTCTCTCCTTTTGCTACAGTGCAAACCACATCTTTTTCTCCAGCTGCTTCCCAAAGAGATTTAGATGTTAGTTTCTGCAATTAAATTCTAACACTATATTTTCCAGGCTATGTTGGATTGCATTCACAAGACACATTGCAGGTCCAGGCCAAATAAAAAAGAGCTACTCCATCAGTAGCAACATTGATGGATGAGCAGATGTGCTTCTCTGTATCTGTGGTGAAAAATAAAATCATCGCTTAAATACCTTGAGGGGAAAACCCAATAGTAGGAGCCCCATACATCAACATACCCCTTCTGTCAAGGGTCAGAGTATTACTTATAAAAATTATCAAAACTACACTGTGAACATGTAAAAACAAAAAGATAAACAGAATGTAGTGTTTCAGATGTAATTTGGAGGGTACTGTCAGCAGCAGAATATTGTTCCAACTACTTTGCTTAATAAAATCTATATAGATTTGGGGTATTTCAGAACCACTATCTGAGTAATAAAATAATACAAGGAGAGTGTATGCATGTATGTGAAACAGAGTATGGGGCTTGCTTAACATATAGAAAACCATAGTAATGGTAGTGGTAAGAATGAGCAGTTCTCAGCTTACATGTTACTTTAATAATGTTGTTGAAGCCACAACTTGGAACTTGGAAAAGGAAGGAGATAAATAATGTGTTGTCTTTACCAGCTTTAAATGGTAACTTTTCATACAAACTTTCTTAAAATTAATTTTCTCTCTCAAAAATTACCACATACTGTAGGGATTATAAAGGTTTCTGTGCTCTTGTTTTCAGCCATTCTGTTACAGAAAATCTCATGCCAGTGGCATAATTCTTTATTGACAGTATTACTTCAAACTCTTTTCTGGCAGTGGGAGGCAACTCCACAGACCAGTCATGCAAGCTATTTAGCCAAGTATGTTGTTACTGTACTGAAATGCTTCCATTTTGTCTCCTTGCATGATAGACAGATCCAGCTTTCCTGCTACAAACCTGACCCTCCATGCAATTTTAAAGTAACCCAATTTATTTAATAAATTTTCAAGGCAAGCTCTAGCAGGGTGGAAACAATTGTGTCCACAGATTCTTGTTAGGAAAGGCTAAATTTTTCAGCCTTTGGAGGATAATTCCTTTGGTGGTTCCCCTATACCACAGAGAGCACCAGACTCCCAGGTCTTAGCTCTAAAACAGAAGTAGAAAACATAATCACAGAACTCCTTGTCTTTCTTCAATCTCCTACCTAAATCCAAAGAAAAATGCAGGGAAAAGACAATGGGCAGAGAAGGAGGAAGACTTGACAGGCAGTGCTGATGAAAAAAAAAAGATCAAGAGCTACAATCAAAACACTGAGGCTCTAAATTGGGACTTTTATTCCCCTTTTACTCCCCTTTAATTTGCATTCCCCCCTTGGGAGGAAAAGGAAATAAGGCCCTCCGCTATGACCTTCCACCAAAAGAAAGCTTTATCTGCAAGCAGAAGCAGGAAGGCAAATATTTGTGGATCTTCATTACTACTGTATCAAGGGGATTATTATTCTCCCTCACATAAATATCCGAAACTGCCAAAAATCGCCATAGAGGAAGAAGCAAACGGTGGCAAGACTTACCTTGCCTTTTAAGTCAAGGATGAAAATTGCAGAGGCTGACATACTGTCGCGCCGATCTACTTCCTCCTCTTCGACTGAGCTTTGCAACCACCTGGGCCAGGTGAGCGAGCTACACCTTCAAGTGAGCTAGTCTGTCTTAAAGGGAAAGACATAGTCAGGGGAGTGATAGAAAACCTCCAACAGAAAGGAAACGAGCAGCAGCGCTTGGACCGATCGCTTGGACATGCAATTGTTCAAGCACCCTGTGGTTAATTTCTAAAAGGAGAAGCTGGCTTCAAAAGCTATGTGTCGGATATAGGGGGAAAGAACCTGGCTCCATTTTATTTATGAGTTCGCGGGAGAGCCTCAAATTCTTCATTCTGGCCAGCTCCATTCCCGAACCTCGGTGGCCAGCGAACTGGGTTTACTCCAAAAAAAAGGAATATCTGATAGGAGCACGATTAAAGTTGGAGCGTTTACTTTTGCGGAAATGAATTGGATTTGCACATTTGTACTGCTGGTGATGATTTAATCGGAGTATTCCTCTAAAATATACTTTGCAAACTATGTTTTCAAACTTTATATGTCATAATAAACTATAAGTAAGCTAACCATACAAATATTGCCTTCTTTAATGTACACACAAACATAAGCTATTATTTGCTTAATAGTGACTTCTTGAATAAACTATTATTGGCTGGATTCACACAACAAAAAGCCAAGTCTCATCAAATCATATGACGAAAAATGAACCCCCATCAGTTTATCAGGATATGCAAATGGATGAAACAAAATGCTGAGCCATCATATGGCTTGTTTGAAATGGTTTATTATATTATCTGAACCCAACTGCTGTGTTTTATGAGCCTTGATTTAATGTGTTATGTAAATCTTGATGTGATGTATTCAAGAAATCATAGTTAATCAAAATATGACCTCATTTTTCATCTCTCTAAGTTACAAGCTAAATACCAAGAGAATCAATCAGTAATTTGGTGTTGGACCATAAAGAGGCTATAAAGTGAAGATGGTGAAACATCTCAGGATCTGTGTTTATAAAACAATATGAGTCTTTGACCCAAGTATAGTTTGAGGCAAGAACATATAAATACGAAGTGAAAGTGTATGATTTGAAAAAATTCTATTATCCTTGTAAAATGTGATACTTTCATAGTATGCACAGCTTAGTTTAGAAATTAAAAGCTGACTTACTTCATAACTGCACTCACATCCTGAGCTTGAAAATTGAGAGGTAAAGGCTATGGATGTTGGGGATAATTTAGAATACATGTTCTGGTATAATATATGACTTGTATTGCTTTTACTGTTCATATAAATAATCTAGTTTGTTTGAATTCAAGAACAAAAAGGATTCTTATTAAATAATGTTTTGGATAACTTTTGATTGAAAAGCTACTAACAATTTTGTATATATACATATAGATGTGTGTGTATCTTCTTCCAAACATTTTCCCATAGGTGCATGGTTAGTTTTTCAGAACATTGAACATCATTTCAGTATTCTGTCACGACGCAGAACATGACTATTGCTAACCAGTTTCTTGCTCAAGCCTGATGTTGATTAGTTCATGTTCAGCTCAACACCAACCTTGCAGGAGAAGTTTCCTGGGCCATAAATTAGGAGAAGCAGAACATCACTGCACTCTCTTTAACATTGTAATACATTATAAATATATAAATTATATTCATACCCTAGCACAGAAATTAACAGAATAACAGAATTGGAAGGGACTTTGGAGGTCTACTAGTCCAACCCCCTATACTATTCCAGACAAATGTCTGTCCAATCTCTTCTTAAAAACCTCCAGTGATGGAGCACTCAGAAATTTTGAATGCAAGCTGTTCTCCGTATCAGGGAATTTCCCTTAAAGCTAGGTTGGATTTCTCCTTGATTTGTTTCCATCTGTCCTACCTTCAGGTGCTATGGGTTGATTCCCTCTACTCTGTGCCAACCCCTGAAATATTGGAAGACTGCTGTCATCTCACCCCTAGTCATTCTCTCCATTAGATTAAAAAAGAACCAGTTCCTGCAATCATTCATCATATGTCTTAGCCTCCAGCCCCCACTAATCATCTTGTTGCTCTTCTCTGCAATCTTTCTAGAAGCGCAACAGATCAGTGGGTTAGGACGCTGAGCTTGTTGATCAGATGGTCGGCAGTTTGGCGGGTTGAATCCCGAGTGCCGCAAAGCAGAGTGAGCACCTGTTACTCGGCCCAGCTTCTGTCAACCTAGCAGTTCGAAAGCACGTAAAAATGCAAGTAGAAAAATAGGGACCACTACGGTGGGAAGGTAACAGCGTTCCGTGCGCCTTTGGTGTCTAGTCATGCCAGCCACATGACCACGGAGACGTCCTCGGACAAACGCTGGCTCTTCGGCTTTGAAACGGAGATGAGCACCGGCCCCTAGAGTCGGAAACGACTAGCACGCATGTGCGGGGGAACCTTTACCTTTACCTTTTAGTATAATGAAAAGAAGGACTAGGGGTGACATAATAGCAGTGTTGCAATATTTAACTAGCTACCACAAAGGAGAGGGGGTCAACCTATTTTCCAAAGGACCTGAACAAGAAGCAATAGATGGAAACTAATCAAGGAGAAAATCAACCTAGAATTAAGGGGGAATTTTCTAATAATGATAACAGTTAACCAGTGAAACCAGTGGGTGCTCCAACACTGGAGGTTTTTAAGAAGAATTTCAACAATCATTTGTCTGAAATGATATAGGGTTTCCTGCTTGGGCTAGATGACCTCCAAGGTCCCTTCCAACTCTGTTATTCTTTTATTAAGTGAATTACATGGTTAAGCAAATCTGGATTCCTCCATTAATTTTGCTTATCCAAAACTGGTTGGGAAAGTCACAGATGGTAATCACATGACCCCAGGACTCTGCAATTGTCATTAATACCTCCCATTTGGCAAGCATCTTAATTTTAATCATGTAATTGTGGGGACGCTTCTACAGTTTAAGTATGAGGACTATTGAGGACTTTTTTCTGGACCACTGCAACTTTGAATGGTCAGTAAAAATGTCAAGGATTACCTATAAAACAAAACAATAATTAATACATAAATTTTGATATTCGATGAAATCAAGCTATTATAAGATAAAATTATCTTCCTTTAATGACATCATGGAGGATGTGTTGATTGTCAAACCTACAAAACTACTTTGGTTACAGCCATCTTTCTTCATTTTTTCGGCTTGCCACAGCTATGGAGAAGGGAAGATGCATTCTTCTAGTTCAGTCATAACAATAATTTTCTTGTGGGAACCAAGGTCAAATCACTCAAGTGTTTGGCGGGCCAGGATTACTTTTAGAGAGCCCGCCAAAGATGTTAATTGGAGAATGTGATTTATTACATATTTAGTGAGTGGCGAATTTAACTTTTACTTTGTAATCTTTTTTTTTGGGGGGGGAACTACCAGTCTTGGTTTTACCTTTGTTCATGCTGATATTATGTAGCCATTAAAATTGTTCTTTGAGGAAAGCAATTGCCTCAGAGTTCTTATTTCTACTGGTCTCATCTATCAGAATCATGACATTAAACCAAGACTGCAAAATTCAATTATCCAAAGGGTCCTGAGCCCTGGTCACCTACCCAAACCTTGGGAGGATGACAAAGACTCAGGGAAGATGCAGAGATGGAAAAAAAGAGAGGAATCACTCCCGAGCCTGGGAGCAGCTGCAGTTAGGCTGCTACTTTCGTGGAAAGTATAATTGTAATCACTGGAGTGGGGAACCATGAAGTCCCAGGGGAGAAGCTGACTCAGAAGGAGGAAGCCATCATCCTAGGGGAAAACCTGTGGTCTGATGCTGCACTACTGCTTAAGAGCACCCTGAGCTTGAATTCCTATTGATTTCATCACAGAGTCTCCTTTCACCTGTACTGATGAAGACTAAGTGGCCCGCAGCCTGGGATGAATCGGGTGAGTGGAAGTACCTGACGGCTGTCCACAGGCACTCGGATGCCTGAGGGAGCAGTTTGATCGATTGGACATGGGTGAAGGGAGACATGTCACCCGCTAGATATTCGCTGGCAGGAGAGAAGACAAATAAGTGCAGGATCCACAGCCACTCCAGTGAAGTCCTAGCTCTGTGGTGATCAAGCAGGCCCCCTCCCCACTCCCAAAGCCTGACCAGATGTCGAGCCCAGTGCACTGGCAAAGCCCCAACTACCACTGATGCCAGGCCAGTCTGGATTGGCCCCAATGACAGGTTAGTCCTGAATATTAAAGACGATCTGTAAGTCCCATGTGATGCAGGCATCCCCTTACCCCAGGTTGGTGCCGTTGGTCTCCTAGCCCTGATTGTTACTGCCACCCTACAAGCCCAGATCAGCACTGTAGGTCTCCTAGCTCCAATTGTTATCAACGCCCAGCAAGCCCAGAGCGTTATCAGTGCTATGTTCGCCCCGATTGCCATAGGCATCCTACCAATCCAGATCATCACCAGCACCCAGCAGGTCCCAATCCCTATCGACATTGTGCCAACCCTGACTGGCATTGGCAACCTGCCAGCCTAAGACCACCTCTACCTGGGTTCCAGAGAGGGAGATTTCAGCTGCCTCAACCACAATTCCCTGGGTTCATGCAAGCCCTGTGGGATTGCTGCCCAGCTGAACTGCCACCTCTTAAGCCCACCTTCAATGGAGACCCCGAGAAAGTGACTATCTTCCTAAATCAGATGTGGTCTCATGTTAATCGTTATGAACCGGCTTATTTGGATGAAGCAGAGATGATTAATACAGTGGCTACCAACTTGGAGGGGGAGACTGTAGAGTGGGTAGCTGGCTTATGGGAGGAGCAAGCGCCCGAGCTATGGGACCTCGACCTGTTCACACATAGACTGAGGGCCATATTCAAGGATGAATCCCAAGCAGTACAAGTGGAAAAATACCTACACGATGTAAAGCAACAAAGGGGCTGGCCAGCCAGAGAATATGTGAGAGAATTTTGCAGGTTGCCAGAGAAGATCAGTTAATGGCCCGAGCAATCATTGATCCACTATTTCAAAGCAGGGTTGGATCGCAACCTATTCCAGACGTGCATCTGCAGAGGCAATCCTTATCAACTTGATGATTGGTACTGCTTAGCTACAAACGTGGGTATTGAGCTGACACGGTACCACAAGCCTGCTGCTTCAGGGTCTCAACCAAAGCAAGACCCTGTGAAGTGTCAACCATTGCAATGACCACCACCTGCCACAAAACATGGGTCTGTCCGAGCATCCACTGGATCCCAGATCAAGTGCTACAGATGTGGACAACCAGTTCCTCTCCCTCCACCAAAAAGTGCAAACGCTGCTCTGGTGAAGCCAAAGAGACAACCTCAGCTGACACGTGAGAAGTTGAATTGGGGCAGGTTGTACAAGTCAAAAGGAGCCAGCTGAAAGCCTACCTGTGCCAGATCCCTATGACAGCGATGACGGAGGAGAAGACAACCCGATGGTGAATCAGCCTGTCCAGTCTTTTGCCTTTTCTGCTAGAATAGTGGTGTTTAAATCAGGGATTCAGATGGACTTGAACATTTTAGTCAATTCATGATGCACCCAATGCCTAATCAACCTCCCTACTGTACTAAAATTGCACATTAGAGCCTAAGATATTCCAAAAGAGCCAAGATTATGATGATCAAGCAAAATAACTTTATGGTAGGGTGCTTGCGGTATCTCAAATGGAGCGAGCGCTGCCAACAATGTTCTATTCTAAAATACTGAGCCGGCTCTTCCTGCTTGTCCCTGACACAACCACTCATGCTCCTCCACAGCAGCCTCTGGAGGAGGAGGAGAAGGCACTAGGGATGCCAGCCTCCCCAGATCCCCTATGTGGACCTACCCGAGCTGAGAGGAGGCACTGGCCTCTCAGGGAAAGCCATCAGAGCCCTGGGGATTCTTTAAAGATTCACCGTCCCAGGCACCAACCAACTGCAAAACTGGATGGAACCGAACGAGGAAAGGCTCTTTCCAGTAAGAGAAAGTGGCCCCGAATCTCCAGAAGATGCCCAGGGTTTGAAAAAGAGCAAGGGCAAACATGTGAACTGATTTCATAGGAGGAGAGTTGGAAACACTAGCGCACATGTTGCTGAAGTACCTCGTAAAGAGACGCAGCAGCTTGTTCGCCTTCTCAAAGAGAAGCCGCATCTCCGCTTCTGCCCCCTGAGCAGTGAATTACATGTTAACATAATCGCAAACTGGCTCAAACCTTTTAAATTGCTAGACCTCAAGGGGCATGCACCTTGTTGCCTTGGGAGTGACGTTGACTTGCCCAAATCTGGATCTGAAGGAGCGCTCCTTGTCTGGAGATGGGGCGAAGTGACTTTCTCTTCTGCTCCCGCCTAAGTTCCAGCCTTTGGGAATTACTTGATTACAGTATTGCAAAAAGTATAAGATAAAATTATCTTCCTTTAATGACATCATGGAGGATGTGTTGATTGTCAAACCTACAAAACTACTTTGGTTACAGCCATCTTTCTTCATTTTTTCGGCTTGCCACAGCTATGGAGAAGGGAAGATGCATTCTTCTAGTTCAATCATAACAATAACTTTCTTGTGGGAACCAAGGTCAAATTGCTCAAGTGTTTGGCAGGCTAGAATTACTGTTAGAGAGCCCGCCAAAGGTGTTAATTGGTGTTAATCTCATCTATTGGAATCATGACATTGATCTTGTTCTCTAGTGATTTGAGTAAAAACCAGCCAGTCTCCACAGGATAAATCTTTGATTGTCATTTCAGATTATAAAGCTGGAGTTTGTTTTTTATTATTATTAAAGTTCTGCAAAAGATAAAATATAAAGGAAAAAGGGAATTAAAAAGGAAAAAGAGGCAATAGTAAGGTGCAAAAAAAGGAAAAAATAGAAAAAAGGTAACTTCCAACTTTCTTAAAAACAGTTACTCGTATAACATACATTAACTTTTGATATAAAATTCAATATTGCATAGTATTTCTATAAACATAAGCAATACTAATCATCAAGTCCCCAAATTAATGTAGCATTTCTTTCAGGTCTAGCAAAAATTCCAAACGATTTCCACATAGAAATAAAGTTTAGACAAAGTTTTTTCTTTAATCAAGGTGACATCTCACCATTTTGGCCAGTTCTAAGACTTACTGTTCCTAATAACTCTTAACCTAAAATATGGAAGTTGTTATGCAGCTGCTAGCAGAAGGGGTTAAAGTGGGGAAATTCTCAAACTTTTTAACTATATTTTTATCTCAGCATGTTGTGCAAACTCAGCCCACATTTTGCCAAAGGAAATGCCAGGAAATGTGGGAGAAACATTATTTTCTGGCATTTTATAGTCGGCTGTTTAGCACATACCTTCCACCCTGCATTGGTGATGGCACTGACTGCATGAGGATGTCTTTCTATTGCTTATGCACAGTGCCAGGCTTTCTTAGGCCAGGAGGGATGTGTCTGTTGGGAGTTAACATTAGCCCCATTCAGAAAGTACAAACTCCTCTGCTTCAGGCAATGCCAGCTATGCTGAGCCTCAGTCACAAAAGGCCTCCTTGAGATCAGGCAAGCAGAATAGAGGACTTTGGAATCCTGGTGGGAGGAGGAGTGCTAGAACAGCCCCTTGCCCCTTTTCAAACTGGAAAAATGAATGAAAAGCAGCCCCTCCCAAGGAACTTGTCTGGCCACCAGCCATGTGCTCAGCTGAGTCTTCTGCCATTGGGCCCATCAACAGAAGAGACCTAATGGTCAGATTAAAGCTTGCTTCAGCCAAATATCTTCACCCTACAGATGTACAGCCTGTGATGTTGGATTGATTGAAAAAAACCTCAAGCAAGCTGGCCATGAAACCAACAGCTTTTCCTGCCTCCAATAGCTGATACTCAAAGAGCATAAACCAGTTCTATTTAGTTACCTTGTATTTATTTCAAATTCATTAGGTCATATTTTTAATTTTCAAAGCTGCCTAGAACAGGGGTCCCCAACCTCTGGTCCATGGACCAGTACCGAGCCACAGCATGCCAGCAACTAGTCTGCACAAACAAGCAAAGCCCCATGGGATGCAGGCAACACACAAAATCACACACTCTCTGGTCCATGGAAAACCTTTTCTCCATGGAACCGGTCCCTGGTGCCCAAAAGGTTGGGGACCTCTGGCCTAGAACGTATTTTTAAAAGGCCACAAGATAAAATTGTAGTGGGATGTAATACATTTTTATTATAACAGTTCTCAATTAGCATCAATACATGGATGCAAACCAGTGTCTTTCCCTCAATCTAGTAGCTACACAAGGATTGTTAAACTACCTGGTGTTACTATATTCTTGGAATATATTACCAGAGAAATAGTGGAGTTGAGATCATTCATGAGAAATATTGTTTTTGCTCTGTTCAGAATTAGGGCCTGCAGTTCAAAGTATGGGAAGAAAGGCTTTTTTTTGAACAAAATGTAAAAACATTGGTTAACCCCTCTGGAAGTGTACCTTGTTGGATAATTTTCTCTTTCATGAGAGCACCGCACTGTTGTGGTTAGTTGTTGTGGTTTCCTGCTTTGAGCAGGAGTTGCACTACCATGTTTCCCCAAAAATAAGACCTATCCCGAAAATAAGCCCTAGCTTGATTTTTACATGTACGCCCAATATATGCCCTACTCCAGATATAAGCCCTAATTTTTGGGTGAGGTGCATATGTAAAAATTAAACTATGGTGCGGGTGGAGGGGTGGAGCTGCCCATGTGCCCTGCACCCATTTACCTTAGGACTTCTGCAGCCAGGCCTCCCAAGCCCCAATGTCAAGTTTCCGACAGATAAGCTCTTCAAAGGACTCTGAGGCATTGTTTACCTTAAAAGTCTTTTATTAGAACCCTATAACTTCGGCAATGCTTGCTGGAAGCTGAATTCCCCTCCCCTTAGCACAATAATATTAAACACAATTCTCCTCCTTTCATTGGTGTCATTAATCACATTCTACAATTAGGGACGCAGTGGCTCAGTGGGTTAGGACGCGGAGCCTGTCGATCAGAAGGTCGGCAGTTTGGCGGGTCAAATCCCGAGTGCCGCGTAACAGAGTGAGCACCTGTTACTCGTCCCAGCTTCTGCCAACCTAGCAGTTCGAAAGCACGTAAAAATGCAAGTAGAAAAATAGGGACCACTATGGTAGGAAGGTAACAGTGTTCCGTGCGCCTTTGGCGTCTAGTCATGCCGGCCACATGACCACGGAGGTGTCCTTGGACAAGCGCTGGCTCTTCGGCTTTGAAACAGAGATGAAAATGACTAGCACGCACGTGCGGGGGAACCTTTACCTTTACCTTTACAATTAGTTTGAAGGGTCAGTTTTCCCTTCTGTTAGACAACCCACCAAATTCTTATCTTCTCTTATTTCAAAACAGCCTTGAGAGACATTCTTCCTCCTCCCCCCAGCATCAACTGATTCTAGCTCTAAAAGTAACACACAAGTATAAATATGAAATAGCTGCTTCTTCATCTTTTGTCAAAGCAAGAACATCTGATGTTAGCAGCGTTGACATCCGCCCCCCCTTACAAAAAGGACAGATTCTGTAATGTAAACAAAAACACAAATTAGGACCTGGCTTTTGGTTTGCTGGGGTGTTTCTCATAAAACTTTTTGATAAGTCTGTCACCTTTCACATCGCTAGATTTCACCCAAATGGCTTCAGACAATGGGTATCCCTTCCATTGTACTAGATACTGCAATTTTCCCTTAAAAATTCTAGAGTCAAGAATACGTTTCACTTCATAATGGGTCTGACCTGCTACTACGAGGGGTCTGGGTGCCTTCTTAGGGTGAGGTCTTAAAGTGGAGGCCCAAAAAGTTTTCAGTAAGCTACAATGGAAAACCAGGTGAATTTTTCCCAAAAGTCTGGGGAGTTTTAATTCTACTGTGACTGGGTTGATGATTGTCACAACTGGGAAAGGCCCAAGAATTTTGGTCCTAATTTCTTGTTGGGTAGTTTATTTGGTTGACAAATAAACCTTTTCCACAACTTGGAATGTCCTTTGGGGAGCTCTTTTTTATCAGCCTGCTTTTTGTAGGTCTCAAAAGTCCTTTTTAAGGCCATCTTTGTGTTTTTCCAAACTTTTTCCCAACCCCTCACCCATTGATCAAGTGTCTAGGAAGCAGAGGGAAACTGAGGGTATTGCGGTATGGGGTTGAATTCTTTTCCTGTGGCTACCTGGAAAGGAGTGTAGCCAGTGCTGCTGTGTCATTGTAAGCCACCTCTGCAAAAGGGAGGAGGTTGGTCCAGTTTGTTTGTTGGTAAGAAACGTAGTGTCAATGCTGCAAACATTGACATATTTTTGCACTGACAATATAAGAGACAGCCTGTTACTTTAATTGCTTCTCTTTGGGGGAAAAATTCAGCCAGATGTTTTGAGAATAGAACAAAAGCCCGCATACAGAATGGGAAGTGAAACTTCATATGTAAAACTAACTGGATAATGTGATTTGATGTGTAGATAAGGGTTGGGATTCTGTGTGTTACGATGGGTTTGGGGGGAGGAGATTTCAGATTCTGGCATCCCTCCATGAGTGCTGATCTTTCATTTCATTATTAAGACTTTTTAGATAAACAATGCCTGCCTTTTGTTTGAACTGTCTCATTTATCGGAACCATGACACGTAGCATCTAAGATATTATTCCACCATTGTGTTGGCGGATTCTACAGCTCTATTAATAGCCAGGTGAAAAGCAATTGATAGGCCTTGAGATGATCCAATTAATTTAAGAAAATTCCTCCAAAATTTTGCTGTGAACTACACCCCCCTGTCTGAAATTATTCACTTAGGGGCGCCATGAAGCCGGTAGATATCTTTTAGGAACAACTTAGTCAGGTGTTGTGCCAATGGGAGTCCTTTGCAGGTGATAAAATGAGACTGTTTTTAAAAGATGACAGTATTTCCTCTACTGTCAGGTAGGTCTACTATAAAGTCCATAGCTATTTCTTCCCATGGTTGAGAAGGGTTGGCCACGGTTTGCAGTAACCCAGTGGTTTTCCCTGGGATTCTTTTCATGGTGGCACATACAGTACAGCTCTTGACATAGTTTTCCACATCTTGTTTTAGTCCCGGCCACCAAAATTGCCAGCAAATGAGATGTAGAGTTTTTAGATATCCAAAGTGTACAGCCTGTTTGACATCATGGCTGTGTTTGAGAGCATTAAGATGGAGAGCTTCAGGCAAATACAATTTACCCCCCTTGTAAGCCAGACCATCCCTGCATGTTAGGGACGTCTGATTGTCTTTGAACCATTGATTGGTGAGGAGTTCTCGTTTTATTTTCTTTACCCTAGGATCATCAGGATTAGGGGTTCTGTGAGGTGTGAGTTGGGGAGCAGTTTGTGGACTGGAGATAATTGCCTCATTAACTTCTTCGCATTCGCTTTTGTACAGGGGCAATCTCGATAGTGCATCAGCTAGGAAGTTTTTTCTTCCTGGTATGTACTTTAGAGTAAAATTAAAAGGGTTAAAGTACTGTGCCCATCGCACTTGCTTTGGGAACAATTTGCGGGGAGTTTTTAGTGCCTCTAAATTTTTGTGATCTGTCCATACTTCAAAAGGCACCTTGCTCCCTTCTAGATAGTGTTGCCAGTTTAATAGCCCCCACCTAATTGCGAAGGCCTTCTCCCAGACTGTCCATCTTCTCTTGCTTTCAGTGAATTTCTTAGACGTATAGGCACAAGGTTGCAGGACCCCTCTTTTATTCTTTTGCAGTAATACAGCTCCGACTGCCATGTCGCTGGCGTCAGCTTGAATTACTAAGAGCTCCCCTGGGCAGGGGTGCAATGGTTCAAGCCATTCAATTATAGCTTTTACTTTGGCTGGGTCCATTTCAATGCCCTCATTGGAAATTCTATAGCCAAGATATCGGGTTTGATGAAATTCACATTTTGACAATTTAACATAAACTTGGCATTTAATAGTTTCTTTAACACTTCTCTGACCAGTCTTATGTGGTCAGTTATGTTCGTACTGTATATTAGGATGTCATCAAGATACACCAGAACCCCTTTGTATAAATGTTCATGTAGGACCTCATTAATCAACTGCATAAATATGTCTGGGGGCCCCTGCAGTCCAAATGGGATGACTTTGAACTGGTAGCTTCCCAAGGGGCAGTTGAAGGCCGTTTTCCACTCATCCCCTTCCTCCTTTATTTTCATCCGGTAATATGCTTCTCTCAGGTCTAATTTAGTGAAGACACTCCCCTTCACCAGGTGGGTTAGTAGGTTTTTCAGGAGGGGGAGAGGGTATTTATTTTTATTTATTTATTTTCCACCATCACAGCGTTAACACCCTTATAGTCCACACAGAGACAAAGAGACTTTTTTTCTTTGAACAACGCAGGGGCTCCCATGATAGATTTCGCCCATTTGATGAATCCCCTCACTAGGTTTGTATCCCACATATCGCTGCATCTCCTCCATTTCAAGAGGGGACATAGCATACATTCTTGGTTGTGGAAGTTTGGCCCCTGACAACAGTTCAATGGAACAATCATTGGGCCAGTGATGAGGCAAGGTATCACATTCTTTCTCACTAAATGCCTCCGCTACGGTACTCACTGGGGATGAGTGGCTCCCCTGGTGGCCGTGAGGCAGCCATGTGAGCTTGCTCATTGGGTGGTCTAAAATCCCCTGTAACATCTGTGGAATTAATGGGGGATCAGGCCCTATGTCACATAGTTCTCATTCCTTTCTCCCACCAGATAAATGCCTTCCATTTGTCTAGCCAGGCTAATCCTAGGGTCACAGTCTCAGTCATTTTTGGAGGCACCAGGAAGCGAATAAACTCCCAGTGCTCACCTATTTCTAGGTGTAAGGGCTCCATTAATTGTGTGAGTAAAGTCCCTCCCATTAGGAAACCATCAGCTTGCTCAAACCTCACAGGTTTGGAGAGTGATTTATTTATTTATTTATTAATGGGATTTATATCCCGCGCTGTCTCCTGAGGGACTCAGGGCGGCTAACAACAACAGAACTTAAAGGTCTCTGTACAGTAAATTAAAAATAAAAATTTGAAATAAATTAAAATAAATTAAAGAATAGAGTTAGAGTTGTAAACATAATTAAAATCCCTGTCAGTCTAGGTCAGCCAGGTGGAAAAGGAGTGTTTTGAGGCCGCGGCGAAAGGACTGGAGATCTTGGGTCATCCCAAGCTCAGGGGGGAGCTGGTTCCACAGGGCTGGCGCTCCCACAGAGAAGGCTCTTCCCCTGGGGGTTGCAAGCCGACATTGTCTAGCCGACGGTACCCTGAGGAGGCCTTCTCTGTGTGAGTGTACTGGGCGATGGGAATTCGTTCCTGGTAGCAGATGGTCCTGCAAATATCCCGGGCCTAAGCCATGTAGGGCTTTAAAGGTAAGAACCAGCACCTTAAATCTCACCCGGAGGGCAACCAGTAGCCAATGCAGCTCACGTAGGAGGGGTGTAATATGGGAGTATCGGGGTGCTCTCATCACTACCCATGCAGCTGCACTCTGCACCAGTTGAAGCCTCTGGGTGGTCTTCAAGGGCAGCCCCATGTAAAGAGCATTACAGTAGTCTATACGGGAGGTAACGAGTGCGTGGGTGACTGTACGTAGGGCATCTCGGTCCAGAAAGGGGCGCAACTGGTGTACCAGGCAAATTTGGGCAAATGCCCCCCCTAGCCACAACTCCAATATGATCTTCAAAACTGAGTCGTGAATCCAGGAGGACGCTCAGGTTGCGTGCTCTATCAACGGGAGGTAATATCTCTCCTCCTATAATCAAAGATGGAACCTCTTGGACTAAACAAGATGCCGGTACGTAAACCACTCAGTTTTGGCCGGTTTGAGTTGGAGCCTGCTCTTTCCCATCCAAATCTGTACCGCTTCCAGGCAACGGGACATCACATCAAGGGCATCACTGGGTTGGTTTGGGGTGGAGATGAACAACTGGGTATCATCCGCATATTGGTGATACCTCACCCCAAAACCTCGAATGATTTCACCCAGCGGCTTCATATAGATGTTGAACAGGAGGGGCGAGAGCACCGATCCCTGAGGCACCCCACAACTAAGGGCCCTTGGGGTTGATCTCTGCCCCCCTGCCAACACCGTCTGCAAACGGCCCGAGAGGTAGGATGAGAACCCCTCAAGATGACGCAGTAAGATTCCATGGTCGATGGTATCAAAAGCCGCTGAGAGATCTAATAAGACCAGGATAGAGGAGTAACCCCAATCTCGGGCCCGCCAGAGATCATTCACCAGTGCGACCAATGCCGTCTCCGTGCTATATCCGGGCCTGAAACCCGATTGGTACGGATCCAGATACTCAGTTTCCTCCAGGACCAAAGGGAGCTGCCGTGCCACCACGCTCTCAACGACTTTCGCAAGAATGCGAAGGTTGGAGACAGGATGAAAGTTGTTTAAAATAGCTGGATCCAATGCAGGTTTCTTAAGGAGGTGCCTTACTACTGCCTCTTTCTACCCCCTGGGCCCGTTATGCCCAGTCTCAGGGCACATGATAGGCTAATGATGCATTGGGAGCAGCCAGTATCAACTAGTACTTTCAAGTGTACTTGTGCCTCTCATTTAGGGATTATGAGTTTAGCAGGCAATGAAAAAGGTGGGACGTGTTGACTCACCATCGGGTCATTCTCCCCTTCATCATGGCTGTCAAAGTCGGGTAGAGTGGGGCGGGTCCCTCAGTGGTTGCTTGGCACTTGGGGGTGGTGACCAGCCTCCATGGAGTTGTCATCCTCCAACTAACTGTTGCTCTCCAGGCTTCTGCATCACCCCAAGCTGTTGCAAGGCCTCTATTAGCTGATTTAGGCCCAGAGGTTGTCGCCCCTCCTTCTGCATGGGTTGCCATACTTGCCATTGCTGTGGGGGTCCTAGGTTCTCTTCCTCTGTGGGACTGGAGGCCCTAGCAGGGAATTCCAGGTGTTGGAGGGCTGTTAGCTCTGCGAAAGGGGGGTTGGGGACCTCTCTCAGCAGGAGCTGTTCTGCGCTCCTCACTTCTAGCTCTTCAAACCTTTCTGCTAGATAGCCAATTGATTGGCTATGGGCTGCAGACAGATATTTCCACTTACCTGAGATGGCCTGGCAGCTCCCCATCGGTCTGGGGAATGCGATGTGCAGGAGTCATCTCTTTGTTGTTGTTCCACCTCCTCTGCCTTTGAAGCCCTTGAGGATGGCAAGGCCACTTCAGGGCATCTGGAGTCTCTGCTGGGCTTAATCCACTCTGACGACCAGACTAATTCTCCTGGTTGTTTGGGTCTAGCTCCCAGCTGGGAGGATTGCTGAATCTCTTTTCCTACTGGCTTCTTTGCTGGCCCTCCCCCTCCCTGGGGTGGCTGCTGGTGCTGGGGCAATTTACCCTCCTCCATGATGGGATCTTCCCCAACTCTTTGTCAGCCTGTCTCCCAAACCTGTAGACAGTGACGGGAGGTCGGGATCTCCTAGTTAGTTTGTAAAGTTGGTGGATTCCAGCTTGATGTCAAGTTTTCCAACAGATAAGCTCTTCAAAGGACTCTGAGGCATTGTTTACCTTAAAAGTCTTTTATTAGAACCCTATAACTTCGGCAATGCTTGCTGGAAGCTGGAAGCTGAATTCCCCTCCCCTTAGCACAATAATATTAAACACTCTTGGTTTCAATATACCCAATTGAAAGCTAGGTGGAAGCTGGATCAGAAGGTTGGCATCACAACTACAGATGAAAACTTAGTAAAACAAATTAGAGATTTAAATTGTGCACATATAAAGAGGATATATAATGTTTTAATTGAATTGGATTCAGAATTGGATAAGGAAAGAGAAGGAAAGTAGAAGAATTGAGCAGTTAGAGCAGGGGTGTCAAACTCAATTTCATTGAGGGCCGCATCTGCATTGCGGTTGCCCTCAGGGGGCCAGGTGGATATGGCCAGGGTGGGCATGGCCTACTGGGTGGGCGTGGCTAGAGTGCATATGGCCTACTGGGTGGGCGTGGCCAGCTCTACATCGTTTGCATCAAGGGTGCCTATGGGGGCCTGGGCAGGAGTGGGACAGATTTGAGGGTCTCTGGCAGAAGGAGGGTCTCTGGGCCAGGGCCAAGGCAGTGGGGGCCATTCCCTCACTGCTTCCAGGATTGCTTCGCGGGCCACATGAAACCACTTCACGGGCCGGATCCGGCCCCCGGGCCTTGTGTTTGACATGTCTGAGTTAGAGGATAAGAGGGGGACACTGATAGGGGATAAAGAAGGGATAGAAAAGATAGCGATTGAGTTTTTTACAGAATTATATCAGGAAGAAAAGGTTCCTGAGGCGAGGATTAGACAATACCTGACAGAGTCAGACCTTCCTAAGTTATTTCCTAATGAGAAAGAGGCCTTAGATCAGGAGATAACAATAGCAGAAATTGAAAAAGCAGTCAGACAACAGAAATGTCAAAAAAACCCCAGGCACTGATGGAATTCCTGCAGAATTGTATAAGGTATTAGTGGAAGCGTTGGGAAAACATATGAAAGATCTATTTAATGAAATTTTGGATGAGGCTATAGTCCTGCAAACTTGGTTGGAGGCAAATATTAGTTTGATTCCTAAGGATGACTTCCCTTCGAAGCATATTAAAAATTATAGGCCAATATCCCTTCTTAATTCAGACTATAAAATATTTGCAACAATAATTGCAGATAGATTAAAAATTTACTTAAACCAATTCATACATACAGACCAGAATGGGTTCCTTCCCACTAGACAAATAAAAGATAATCTCAGAATTATATTAAATGCTCTGGAGTATTATGAAAGCCGACCAGATAAACAATTAGCTTTAATATTTATCAATGCTCTAAAAGCATTTGATAGGGTTAATTGGGATTTCCTGATGTGTCAGTTGGAACATATGGAGTTTGGGGCTAAATTCTGTAATATGATTAAAGCAATCTATACTAAGCAGGAAGCGAGATTGTTGATAAATGGGAATTTAACTGACAAATTTGATATCTGTAAGGGCACTAGGCAGGGTTGTCCACTCTCCCCACTTTTATTTATCCTAACCTTAGAACCCCTATTGAGAATAATAAGGAAAGATGAAGAGATTACTGGGCTTCAGATAAGAGACCAAATTTATAAACTGCAGGCGTTTACAGATGATAGGGTTTTGGAAAACCCTCTGGAATCCAGCACGGCATTACTAAAAAGGATTGAGGAATTTGGAAATGTGGCTGGTCTACAAGTAAATAAAGATAAGACAAATATATTTATGAAAAATCTTTCAAATAGAAGTAAACAGATGTTAGAGGACACTACAGGGTTTAAAATCGTGAAGAAGGTGAAATATTTAGGAATCTGGTTGATGGGAAGATGTTCAGGTATTAGGGAGGATAATTATTCTAAATTACTGATACAAACAAAAATGGACCTGGGAAAATGGGCTAGGATACAGTTGTCATTATTAGGAAGGGTAGCCACGGTGAAATCTTATGTTTTGCTGAAATGGAATTTTCTTTTTCAGACAGCACCAGTTAAACTTTCGCTGAAATTTTTAAAAGAGTTAGCGGGGGTAGTTTCTAGATTCGTATGGCAGGGGAAACGGCCCAGGATTGGGAAAAAAATGATGCAAGAAATTAAGGAAAGAGGGGGTCTTGGCCTACCGAACTGGGAACTTTACTATCAGGCTGCCCTCTTAGTTTGGGGCAAGGAATGGATAAGTTTAAGGAATAATCGATTGTTGAGTTTGGAAGGATTTGATTTGCTGCAGGGATGGCATGCAGCTCTTTGGCGGGAAGGTACTCCTCCAAGCAAACAGTTTACTCGCCACTACATAAGGGATATACTGATTCAGAATTGGGATAAGACAAGGGCTAAGTACTATGCGCAAATTCCGTGTTGGTTATCAACTTTGGAAGCCTTGACCCATCCGACCCTACTCAAGAAGGGAAGACCAACTTACAAAGAACTTTTAGATAGCAGGGGAGAACTCAAAACACGACAAGATCTGGCTCAGCAAGGGTTTCAATTGGAGTGGTGGGCCTACCTGCAGATCCAGTCAAGGTATAAGAAGGATAAGGAAGGAAGGGGTATTTATCTGAATCTGCAGGAATTAGATAAGATTCTGCTGGGTCCAGAGAAAGGGATGATATCTAAGTGCTATAAATTGTTGCTAACTAGGGTAGTAGGGGAGGAGGTGGTAAAAGATGCGATGATTGCCTGGGGGAAGAATTTTGGTTATGCACTTCCACTTGAGAAATGGGAAGAGATATGAGGCTGGTGGTTTCCACGTCACTTATGGTGGACATGCCCGGAAGTGGTTAGATATTGGATGAGGATCCAAAAATGGATAGAGGAAATCACAGGGTGTTTAGTTGATCTTAAACCAGAGACGTATCTGCTTGGCTCCAGGCCTGGAAATATTAAGAAGGAAATATGGTATTTGGTTTTACATATCTTAACGGCGGCAAGGATGGGGTATGCTCAATTTTGGAAGGCAAATCATACCCTGCCGGATGAAGTTATAATTAGGAGAATACTTGATTGTGCAGAAGCAGACACATTGACCAAGACGTTGAAGGGTAAAGAAGAGACACCAGCATTTCTATCATGGAATAAATGGTATATTTGGATGGATAAAAGATTAAAGAAATGAGGGTGGCTTGGAGGTTGGTCAAAAATGAAGTGATATAGTCTTTGTTAATGAATAAGCTTTGGAGTTGAATAGTTATAAGAGACTTAATGAGTGGAATATAATTGTTAGTTTAGAAGTAGATATAATGTGAAATTTTTGAAATGGTTTTCAATTTTTTCAATTTCTTCATTTTTGTATATTGTAAATGTTTGGTTTTTTTTGGTCTTTGTTGGTGTATGGTGTGTTTTTAACACAAAATGTAAATAAAGATTCATTTTTTTAAAAAACAATTCCTCACAAACTCTAGTGTTTAGGATACACATCTTATATATGGATTCTTACCATATTATTATTATTATTAATAACACAATATAATGTTCTTATTTTAGTATTTATACTTCTAAATTTTGCATGACCAAAATTTTCTTTATCTCAAGTCATTACAGTGTCTTATGTTCAGAATATATGTCTTATCTATTTGAGTATATTCTATTTTAAATCCCATGTGTAAATTACAACCCATTCCTTTTCAGTCTTATTCTAGCTTTCTTTCTTCGCTCATCTTCCGTGTCTTTGCTTTTAAATCTTCAAACAGATCTCCTTGTATTGTTGTGGCTATTGTTTGGCGTTGAAAAGGCTATCCAACTGCCATTTTTTCCCCAATTTTGTTTATTTGTGTATCAAGCAAACATTAGGTCAATAGCAGTTTACATCACATTACGAGGAGGAAATAAGGTTGTCCCATTACATATAAGAAAGCAACCACAAAGAAAGGAAAAATCATTGCATATAACAAGTAATAAGATTCAATTAATAACTCTTTTTGACATCCAATTGTACCATTAACTCCAAGACAAATAGTAATCTGTGTCCCCTCATCCCCTTAACATCATAGTAAGCTGATCTTACTATGTACAAAGTCGGATAGATCACAGCTTCCATGGGTGAAGTCCAAGGTGGCACTTTATTATAATATTTCCTAATTCTGGCCCAGGTCTCAATCAAAACTCCATGTAAATAGTGTTTAGTAAAGTATTCTGGGGGTCTACCTCTTTCCCACCATAGGTGGGCATGCCACCCCTGCTGGAAATCGTGGCCTTCAATTACCAACAAACGTTTACGTGCCAATATGACCCATTCACGAATCCATACCAGGATCACCGAATTATAATAGTTTTGCCAATTTGGAACCCCAAATCCACCTTGTTCTTTTGGTTTCTGCAGCATTTTTAATCTAATTCGGGGTTTCTTGCCCTGCCAAATAAATCTACTGGTACTCCTATCCAAATTCCTAAAAAATGTTTTATCTAATCTGCTTTAGCTAAGAAGCAGGCGAGACAGCAAGTTGAACGATTTAACTTTTATTTCGAACCAGGCAAACAACAGAAGAACATGACTCCTATTTATACTGGCAGCTGTCAACAGGTTAGCCAATCAGGGCTGAGCCGGGTTCCCGTGCCGTTCGTATCCGCCAATCGGAGCCGGCTGGTTTTGACAGCTCGGAGCTGTCAGTGGTAGCGCGTGCAGAACTGTCAGTCGGTTGCGCTTGCGTAGTTCTGTCCGGCAGCTTTTGACAGCTGTCAAAAGCTGCCGCGGCTTTTACCTCAGCCCTGTTAATCTCTATTATAACGTGAACATATAACAATAATATGTGAATACATAACACCCCTTACCCCTCCCTCTGATTGAGTTGATTTTTCCCCAACTGTTTCTTTTTTGGGTTTCCCCATTCAAAATCTTTTAAGTAGGCGGGGGGTCTTTTTATTCTTTCGGAGCGCCGGGGGGTTGTCTCAGCTGGTTGTTCCCTTTCCCCAGGCGTATCGAGGACTGGCTCAGGGGGCATGGGGCATGGCTCCGTCGTTTCAGCGTCGTTTGGAGCGGGGTCTTGAAGTGGTACATTCTGATCGGGGGGGTTTGGCGTGAAAGTGTTTGCGGCGGGGCTTCTGCCTGCATTTCGTCGTTCCCCCTTTCCCCTATATTTTGCGGGCTGCGACGCCGGAGTTGGTCGATGTGTCTGCGGATGTGGGAATTGTGTCCTGTGTCTATGATGTATGATAGGGGACCAGTTTGTTCAATGACAACCCCCTGTGTCCATTTGTTGCCCTCCCCGTAGTTCCTTGCCCAGACAGCTTGCCCTGTGCAGAGAGTCCTGTGCTGGAGGGGCAGTTCTGGGTCTGGAGGGGATCTGTCAGGATGTAGACGGTCCAGTCTGGTAGTTAGTCTTTTGCCCCAGCGCAGCTCTGCTGGAGACTTTCCTGTAGTTGTGCATGGGGTGGTGTGTTGCGATAAAAGGAATTGAGCAAGTCTGCGGTGCCAGTTGCCAGTGATGATTTTCCGCAGTGCCTCTTTTGTAGATTTCACCATCACCTCTGCCAAGCCGTTCGTGGATGGGTGAAATGGAGCCGTGGTGGTGTGCCTAATAGAGTTCGCCGTTGTGAAACTCTGGAATTCGTAGGAAGTAAATTGGGGGCCGTTATCGGAGACTATTACATCTGGAAGCCCATGTGTTGCGAACAACCCCCTTAAAACTTGTATTGTGGCTGCTGAAGTCGTGCTAGTCACTGGTGCCACCTCCAGCCATCTCGAATAGCTATCCACGACTATTAGGAATGATTGTCCCTGGAATGGACCTGCATAGTCTATGTGGATACGTGACCAGGGTGTCTTTGTAGTTTCCCATCTGTGTATGGGAGCCTGGGGCTGGGCGGCTCTGACAAGTTGGCAGGGATAGCAGCCGGCTACATGCGTTTCAATTTGCTTGTCTAATCCTGGCCACCAGACATAGCTTCTGGCCAGAGCCTTCATTTTGACGGTCCCAGGGTGACCTTCGTGGAGGCTCTCTAACACCTTGAGTCTGTGTTTGTCAGGTATGATTACCCTGCTGCCCCATAATAAACACCCCTGATGGGTGGATAATTCCTTTTGCTTTAAAATATAAGGTTGGAATTCTGGGTCTGGGGGTGTGCATTGCCAGCCAGACGTGACATAGCCTAAGACTCTGCCTAATATTTTGTCTGCAGCAGTGGCTGCAGAGATGTCTTTAACAGATAATGGGCATTCAGGCAGGTCTGAGATAGCCAGTATCTTCCCAGCTGGTGCTGGGTCTGGGTCGACTATCGGTTGGGGCAGTCTGCTAAGCCCATCAGCATGGCCCATGGATTTCCCTGGCTTGTATTCTAAGTTGTATGAATAGGCTGACAAAAAGGTAGACCATCTCAGGATGCGGGGAGATATATTTGTGGCATTAGTTTGTTTACTGTAAAGAGTCCTAATAGGGGCTTATGGTCCGTAAAAATGGTAAAGGGTCGGCCGTATAGGTAGTCATGAAACTTTTTTACGCTAGCCACTATAGCTAAAGCCTCTTTATCAATCTGAGCGTAATTACGCTCAGGTTTTGACAGCGTTCTGGAATAGAACGCTACAGGGGTTTGCGTTCCTTCCTTAGTTAAGTGGCTTAGGACCGCTCCGATGCCGTAGGGGGAGGCATCACAAGCCAGACATAAGGGCAGCTGTTCGTTGAACAGGGCTACCGTTGCATTGCTAGTGAGTAAGTTTTTTAGTAGATTAAAACTTTTATCATGCTCAGATGACCAGTTCCAGGGTTTGCCTTTATCTAATAGCCTGTGTAGGGGTTCAGCGATGGAGGCTTTATGAGGCAGGAAGGTATGATAAAAATTAACTAACCCTAGGAAGGCCTGTAGTTCCTGTTTATTTTTTGGGGTTGGTGCTGTTTTAATGGCTTTAATTTTTGTTTCAGTGGGGTGAATTCCCTTAGCATCAATTTTAAATCCTAAAAACTCTGTTGATGGCACCCCGATGGAGCATTTGTCTCGTTTCAATTTGAGGCCAGCCTCCCGGAATCTAAGGAGCACCTTTGTTAATTTGTCAGCTAAGTCTTTTTCTGATTCCCCTGCAATTAGGATGTCGTCGAAATATGGGCAGACCCCGGGGATCCCTTTAAGTGTTTTTTCCATGATTTCTTGGAAGATCCCCGGGGCTGCAGAGATGCCGAATTGAAGGCGGTTAATTTTAAATGCTCCTTTGTGGGTGACGATTGTCTGAGCTAAGGCAGTGTCAGGGGTGACAGGCAGCTGTAAATACGCCTGCGCCAAGTCTAACTTGGCAAAAATGGCGCCTGACTTAATGGCCGCGAGGATTTCTTTGACAGCCGGGACCGGGTAGGCATGGGCATTTAATGCGCGGTTGAGTGTCGCTTTATAATCGGCACATAATCTTATTTGGCCATTTGGCTTAATTGGGGTCACTATGGGTGTCTCCCACTCTGCCCCTTCTACGGGTTCTAGGACTCCTAAGTTCGTTAATCGGTCTAGTTCAGTTTCTATTTTTTCTCTCAAGGTGAAGGGAACTCTTCTTGCCTTGATTCTGACAGGCATTACATTGGGGTTTAGTTTTAGTGATACAGGCGGTCCTGTGTACTTCCCTAGCGAGCTGTCAAAGACGTCCACGAATTGAAGGCAGACGGATTCTAAGTTTGACAGCTGAATGGCATTGACGCCTGTCAACGCTATCCCTAGCGCCTCAAACCAGTCTAGTCCTAGCAGGCTGATTCTGTTTTCCTGGGTCACTAGTATAGGGAGGGATCCTTTAAATTGTTTGAACTCCACGGGGACGGAAGCCTTTCCCCGGAGTTTAATGGGCGTTTTCTGAAAATCAGCTAGGCGGAGTTTGGTGGGTCGAAGGGCGGGCCGTTTTCTACTGCAGTTACAAATGTCCCTGTAAGTTTGCCACAAAATGAGTGAGACGGAGGACCCAGAGTCCACTTCCATCTCACAGGGAATTCCATGAATTAGAACGTCAACCTTGACTTTGGGCTTAAGAGTGCTGTGGACTGTGCATTTCCCCGCCCTTCCCCTCACATTTAGCACTAGGGGTTTGGAATTGTGCCTGGCCCTGGGTGTGTGTTGGCTCATACCTGCGGGCGTCACCTCCAGTTCATGCAGATTTTCTCGGCTCCGGCTGCGGCACACGGCTTTGAGGTGACCTGTCTTTCCGCACCCGTGGCATTTGGCACTGCAGAACCGGCACGTTGCTCCCGGGTGGCTTCCGCCGCAGCTGGCACACTTAGCCCTGTTTGGCTGGAAGTTAGCGCCCCTCTGGTTGTTGGCAGGCCCCCCTCTGTAGTTGCATTGCAGCCTGAGCTTTTCAAACCGCCGCTGTACCGCATCGATGTCCATGGAGACGTCGTCATCTTTTGGACCGCTGAAACCGCCGTCCTCCTGGTGCACGGACCCACTGGGCCCGCTGTCAGGTGAACGTCGGTTGTCACTGTGGCTGTCCTCATAGGCAATGACTTCCCTCGCCACATCAGCCATTGTCAGTTCGGGCTTGGCGATCAGCTTTCTTCTCAGCCGCTCATCTTTGAGCCCTATGACGATTTGGTCCCGGATTCAGTCTTCTAAGTCCGGGAACCGACACCGCCGTGCGGCGTGTCTGACCCGGGTTATGAAGTCATTTGCGGGCTCGTCAGGAAGCTGTAGTCTTCGGGCGAAATTTACCCTCCAGAAGAGTTCTGACTTGGTGGGCATGAAGTATTTACTCAGCCCCTCGGTGAGATCAGCGTAGGAGATGGTGGCGATTGGTTCTGGACTGAAGATTCCCACAGCGGCATCATAGACAGCGGGCCCGCTGAGCCAGAGGAGGGCGGCTGCCTTCGCCCGGTCGTCTGTAATCTTCTTGACCACCAGGTATCCTTCTACCTGGCCCAGATGAGATTCCCAGCATTCTGGGTGGCGGGTGTTGAACTCTCGAATGTGGCCATGGTTCGTCATGCTGTCTGTAAGCCGTGGGTGCAGCTGCTTGCATTATATGGGAGTTCGGCTCCCAAGTGACTTCAGCGAGTGACTAGCTCAGGTTAAGGGAAAAAATCTCTTCTCCCCTTGGGTAGTGACTTCAGCTTAGGCAAGCAGGCATCCCATCCTCGTCGCCAGTGCTTTAGCTAAGAAGCAGGCGAGACAGCAAGTTGAACGATTTAACTTTTATTTCAAACCAGGCAAACAACAGAAGAACATGACTCCTATTTATACTGGCAGCTGTCAACAGGTTAGCCAATCAGGGCTGAGCCGGGTTCCCGTGCCGTTCGTATCCGCCAATCGGAGCCGGCTGGTTTTGACAGCTCGGAGCTGTCAGTGGTAGCACGTGCAGAACTGTCAGTCGGTTGCGCTTGCGTAGTTCTGTCCGGCAGCTTTTGACAGCTGTCAAAAGCTGCCGCGGCTTTTACCTCAGCCCTGTTAATCTCTATTATAACGTGAACATATAACAATAATATGTGAATACATAACATAATCTAACCGGGGCCGTCTCAAAAAGGAATACCAATCTAGGCAAGACCTGGGTTTTGATCAAAGCTATCCGACCCATTAGCGAAAGTTGTAGCTTACCCCATTTCTCTAAGTCTTTCTCCAATTGTCTGACCAATTTTAAATGATTATCCACCTTTATTGAGGAACATCTGTCGGACAGCCATATACCCAAATATTTAATTTTGCCATCTTTTTGATCGGACTAGTAAATCTAGCAGGTTGTCTCCTTGATTTTCCCTCTCGACATGGTTGTCCCAAGGTGTTTATCTTCTCTTTCATCTGTTTTTCTTTCTGATCCTCAGGTTGCTTCAGATTTATAGAGAAAGTCCTTTCTTTTTTCTCTTTTATCAATTTCTGTATCTTCCATTATCTGTATTTGTTGAGTAGTTAAATCTTCTGTCATAATATTTGATTGTTCAACTTTTTCTGTGGAATTCTGTATAGATAATTCTATAGTTGTAGTCATAATTTCAGTTTGCAGACTGCTTTCTTGTTTTTTCCTGACGTTTCTTATTTCATCACCAGCTGTGAGAAGAGTTTGAACAATCGCTTTTAACATGCAAAGAGTTTGCTCCTGATCTTCCTCTATAGAAAAAGTCCGTTCCTGTTCTTCTTCCATTGTGGTATAAACTAAAAGCTTACAGTCAGAAAATCCACTAAGTGAGAAGCAGAGCTGAATTTCTTGAAGCTGGTGTTTCAAGGTTGTTTGTATCTTATCTATTTTCTAAGCTGTCAAGAAGTCTCTCTTAAACAATAACAGGATGCAGTTTCAGGTTATACCACATGATGTCACCCCATAGTTGTTTTGATCTTTTCAGTTTTTTCTTCTATTTTAAAAGAAAAAAACCCAGATCTTCAGTAAAAATAAAGTATAAAAATCAGGAAAAAAATAAAGAGTAGAAAATTAAAAATCTTATAATCCACCAGTTTTAGGAAGTAAAGTTCCAATTAGGATCACAGTATTTTTCCAATGTTTTAAACTCCCCTTGGTAGTCAGTCACCACTGTTTATGGAGGGAGGGCTAAAATCTCCCTTCCCTCACTACTGGGGGGAAAGTACTTTAGCAGCTTATGCAGGTAAGTAAATAATTAGGATGTAAGAGAGATAGATCTCACCCAGTCTCTTCCATGCTGCTTTACAGTTGCCAGATGGTAGGTTTGACTTCGGCTGTCTGCAGCCTTGTGACGGACCATAGAGCCTTGGTGGAGCAGTGGGCTAATGCCTCCTTAAGTAACACCAGCTGCCTGCAATTAGTGCAGGTTCGCATCCCACCAGGCTAAAGGTTGACTCAGCCTTCCATCCTTCCGAGGTAGGTAAAATGAGGACCCAGATTGTTGGGGGCAATTAAGCTGACTTTGTAATAATGCTGCTTAGGGGGTGTGTGAAAGCCCTAATAAGCAGGCATATACATAGAATGAAGGCTACTGCTAAGCTTGTAAGCCGCCCTGAGTCTTTGGAGAAGGGCGGGATATAAATGGAATTAAAATAAAAAAAATAAATAAATATCTCTATGCTCGGCCTTTTGTCCGCCGGTTTGGAGGGAATTGCCAGCTCTAGTGGGAGAGTTGCTGCTCTCCCGCAATCCAGCGAGAGCCCCTCCTTGCTGGTCATCTCCACGGGGCAACCTTTGACCCTTTTTAGGGTCTCCCAGCAATGTGAAACTGGATGGGGAAGACGAGATTCATCTTCTGCATGTCCATGGCAGCCACATGACAAACCAGAAGTCTAGTCTTCTTCTTCCTAGAATATATTCAACATTTGATATCACATTCCTTTCTCTCTTACTCGTTTTTCTAACCATTGATAAAATCTATACCATGTTCTAAAACAGGGCTTTTCAACCAATGGCACGGGTACCACCTGTGGTACATTGGCACCTGGGAGGTGGTACACGATCATCCTAGAAAAGTGATAGCGGGAGAGGGAAATGAGCTGAACTGGTGGCAGCACCGTACAAGCCTGAGTGAGAGATGGCTTGAGCTGCAGGGCTGTCAGGGCTCAGCGGAAGCGCCAGGATCAGCACCAGGCTCCAGCTGGAGCTCAGCACTGATCCTGGCCCTTCTGATCCCAGAAGAATCACCAATCAGCTGGAATGTTGCAGCATCTCAAGGGTCTTGTGATTTACATTAAGATGCTTGCCAACTGATTCATATTTATGACAGTCACAGTGAATTGTTGAGAGCAATGATCACGAGAGACAGCAGGCTCGGTTCGTGAAGCGTTTATTCGAGAAAATACCAGACAGCTGACAGCGGGAAGGAATCCCCCTTTTATACAGAACCTGTCAAACTTTCACCCAATCCTGCTGGAGTGTTCTCCCACCGCCGTTGCAGCGACCAATTGGCTGCCAGTAGGTTTTGACAGCTCGGAGCCGTCGGTCACCGTGCATACGTGATTCGGCCGGTAGCTTTGACAGCTGTCGGCTGTCAGCTGGCCACCGCGCATGCGTGATTGGCTGGCGGCGGCCTTTGACAGCTGTCAGCTGTCAACTGGCTGCTGCGGGCGCCTGAGTCTGTCAGTATTTACCTCACAAGTTATAATACACTTGAACTTTAACTTGTGATAACATAACACAACAAAATTTGCTAACCAATAACAATATATATAACACCTCTTTCTCCCCCCCCCTTTTTGACAGGAAAGTTTATAGTATATGTGGGCTAGATGGAGTTTTTTCCTTTTGGTTTGTTCCCGGCCCATTTGTAGTCTGCAAGGTAGGCGGGGCCCCTCCTGGTCCTACTGGAGTGGTGGGGGGGTGCCCCCAGACCTGTTCCCCCTTTGCCCCAACAGAGGAGGGTGGTGGCAGTGGTGAATCTGTAGCCCCCCGTTCCCCAAATGTTGGGGAGCTTGGTGGGGAAACAATAGGGTTGTGGTCGTTTGATCCTTGTGTTGAAGTGGGGGCATTTCGTGCCTTAGTGGTCCGTTGGAATCTGGAATGGGAGATGGGTCATGGGGGGTGGTGGTTTTGGATGCCCCTGTTTTGGAGCTGGTCCACATGTCTTCTGATGTGGTTTCCTCCCCCTAAGTTCACGATATAAGATATACGTCTGGTTTGCTCCAGGATGACTCCCTGGACCCATTTGTTCCCTCCCCCATAGTTCTTTGCCCAGACGAGCTGACCGGTGACAAATGTTCTTGGGGGGATGGGTTCCTCCGCTTCGGCGGCTGCCCTGTCCAGGTGCAGTCTATCCAATTTGGTCACTAGCTGGCGGCCCCAATGCAGTTCGGCAGGAGACTTCCCTGTGGTTGTGCAGGGTGTGGAATGATGGGCCAGGAGAAACTGGGCCAGATGGCGGTGCCAGTCCCCTGTGATGATCTTGCGGAGCATGTCTTTAGTGGCCTTTACCATGACCTCTGCAAGTCCGTTTGAAGATGGATGGAAGGGGGCCGACGTGATGTGTCTAATAGAGTTGTCCCTGGTGAAAATCTGGAAATCATGAGAGATAAATTGTGGGCCGTTGTTGGAGACCAGGACATCCGGGAGACCATGCGTTGCAAAAATTCCTCTTAACCCCTATATGGTGGCAGCTGAAGTCATGCTGGTGACTGGGATGACCTCTAGCCATTTAGAGAAACTGTCTACAACTATGAGGAATACCTGTCCCTGAAAGGGCCCAGCGTAATCTATGTGAACCCTGGACCAGGGGTTCTGAGTCACCTCCCACTTGTGTACCACGGCCTGAGGTTGGGAGGGTCTGGTTTGTTGGCATAAGTAGCACCCAGCCACGTGTGCTTCTATGTCTTTGTCTAGGCCGGGCCACCAGACGTAGCTCCGGGCCAACACCTTCATTTTAACAATGCCTGGGTGACCATCGTGTAATGTGTGTAAGGCCCTTGTTCTGTGTTTGGCTGGGTCTATTACCCTGCTGCCCCATAATATGCAGCCTAAGTGGGAGGATAATTCGTGTCGCCTTGCGAAGTAAGCTTGGAATTCTGTGCCTGGGCTGATGGCCTGCCACCCTGATGTGACCCATGCTAATACTCTACTGAGGGTTTTGTCATTGCTTGTTGCTGCAGCAATATCTTTTGCTGACAGGGGCACTCTGGTAGTTCCTGGATAGCTAGGATATGACCTGCTGGGGATGGGTCCGAATCAGTGCTGGGCATGGGCAGTCTGCTTAGCCCATCTGCGTGGCACATTTGTTTCCCTGGTTTATAAGACCAGCTTAAATGAGTAGGCTGATAAGAATGTGGTCCACCTCAGCATCCTGGGAGACAGAATTCAAGGTGTCTGCTTGTCCCAAGTGAAAAGACCTAGCAGGGGCTTGTGGTCGGTAAAAATTGTGAATGGGCGGCCGTACAGGTAATCATGGAATTTTTTCACGCTGGCTACGATTGCTAGTGCTTCTTTATCGATTTGTGCATAGTTGCGTTCTGCCTTTGAGAAAGTTCTGGAATAATAAGCGACAGGTGATTGTGCCCCGTCCTTTTGCAGGTGGCTCAGAACTGCTCCAATCCCGTATGGGGAGGCATCACAAGCTACGCACATGGGCTTGTTTTCTTTATAATGGGTGATTGTGGAGTTGTTGGAGAGTAATTGTTTAAGTTGCCTGAAGCTATTCTCGTGGACTGTAGTCCACTGCCATGGGGCTCCTTTGTCCAGCAATCTGTGTAGTGGCTCAGGGATGGTTGCTTTTTGGAGGAGGAAGGCATGATAAAAATTTAGGAGCCCTAGGAAGGCTTGAAGTTCTGTTTTGTTTTTGGGTGCTGGAGCAGCTTTGATGGCCAGAATTTTTGAATCGGTGGGGTGGATTCCCCGAGCGTCTATTCTGTATCCTAAGAATTCGGTGGAAGACACTATGGAGCATTTTTCCTGTTTCAGCTTAAGACCTGCAGTGTGGAATCTGCCTAGCACCTCCTGCAGTCTTTCAGCTAAAACATCCTCGGTTTCCCCTGCGATCAATACGTCGTCGAAATAGGAGCAAACCCCAGGAATTCCCTTAAGTGTTTTCTCCATGACTTCCTGGAATATGCCAGGAGCCACCGAAATGCCAAATTGCAGGCGGGTTACTTTGAAAGCCCCATGGTGAGTTACAATTGTTTGGGCATCCACCATTTCCTTGGTGACCGGGAGCTGTAAGAACGCATGCGCCAAATCAAGCTTGGCAAAGATAGTGCCTGACCTGATTTCGGAGATGACATCCTTAACAGTGGGGACCGGGTAAGCATGGGGGTTCAATGCACAGTTAAGGGTTGCCTTGTAGTCAGCGTAGACCCTCACCTGTCTGTTAGGCTTAATTGGGGTGACTATGGGGGTTTCCCAGGTTCCCCTGTCCGCGGGTTCCAACACCCCCAGTTTTACCAGCCAGTCCAGTTCGTTCTCAATTTTACCCTTGAGGGTGAAGGGGACTCTTATGGCTTTGATCCTGACTGGTAAGACCTCAGGTTTTAGTTTTAGTTCTATTGGGGGGCCAGTGTATTTGCTTAAAGAACCGTCAAATACATCTGCAAATTGCTTGCAGACAGCTTCGAGGGCTCGGGGTTGTGTAAGGTTTGTGCCTTCTAATCGAATTCCTAGGGCTTCAAACCAATCGAGGCCAATGAGACTGGCCCGTCTTCCTTCGGTGACCTGGGCAGTGAGTTCCTCTCGGAACTTTTTAAATTCTACCCTAAGATTAGTTTGTCCCCTTAGTTTTATAGGTGCCCCTTGAAAATCGGCGAGCAGGATTCGGGAGGGTTGTAGGGGAATTTGTCGTTTGCTGTGGCTACAAATTCCCTGGAGGGTGTCCCATGAGACAATGGAGACTGAAGACCCCGAGTCCACCTCCATTTCGCAGGGGACCCCTTTCAACCTGACCCAAATTTTCACCTTTGGCCTTAGGTGGTGGATGGCTTTGGAACCCTGGTCCAAGTGGACTGTTAGGACTGAGGGCTGGGGGAACCCCTTGGGCTGGGGGGCGGGTTTGTCCTACCTGGCGGGGATACCTCTAACTCATGGAGGTTCTCCCTGTACTGGCTGCGACAAAGGGCGTGGATGTGCCCGGTCTTTCCGCACC
Organism: Vipera ursinii; assembly: GCF_947247035.1. Classification (NCBI taxonomy): domain Eukaryota; kingdom Metazoa; phylum Chordata; class Lepidosauria; order Squamata; family Viperidae; genus Vipera; species Vipera ursinii. The sequence goes on from NC_139513.1 coordinate 180,227,742, forward strand.
CATGGCACTTGGCATTTCTGAATCGGCAGGTGGCTCTGGCATGGGTTCCGCTGCAGCTGGCACACCTTGACCTTGCGCTGGGGGGATTGAGGTTTTTGTTGGTGGCCCCTGGTTTATCTGGTCTTCTGTCTCCGTCGCAGCATGTTTGGGGCTTGCTGAAGCTTTGGAGGATGGTGTCAACTCCAGTCTCGTCCTCAGGTTCCCCATTGTCATGTTCTTTTATGCTATCTTGGTGGACCGATCCGTTGGGGCCGTGGCCAGGTGAAGACGAGTCTTCCCAGTGACTGTCCTCATATGCCATGATCTCTAGGGTGACTTCGGCGAGGTCCATTGTCGGCTTTGCAACTATCTTCCGCTGCAAATGTTCATTCCGCAGCCCCGCTATTATTTGGTCACAGATCCGGTCCTCAAGGTCGGGGAACTGACATTGACAGTTGGTGTGGCATACCCCCGCGATGAAAGCAGTAGCCATCTCTCCCGGCTGCTGACATTGGCGGGCGAAGTTTAAACGCCAGTATAGCTCTGACCGCCTGGGCATGAAATGTTTGCTGAGGCGCTCGGTCAGTTCTGCGTATGGTATGGTGGCGACCGGGTCCGGGCTGCAGAGTCCAACAGCGATGTCGTAGACCGCTGGCCCACCAAGACACAGCAATGCCGCAGCCTTAAGGCGGTCTTCGGTGATTTTATTCACTAGGAGGTAGCCTTCAACCTGCCCCCAGTGTGACTCCCAGCCTTCCAGGTGCCTGATATCGAATTCCCGAATGTGACCGAAATTAGGCATGCTGTCTGGGTCCGCGGTTCTGCTTTGAGAGAAGTCCGGTGAAGGATTCCTTTTCCCCAGCCAGTGACTTCAGCGAGTGACTACCAGCGGCTGGTGGAATCGGTTCTCCTTTCTCGGCTCGTGACTTCAGCTCAGTGACTTAGCTCCAAAGCAGTCGGATCCCACCTTCATTGCCAGATGAATTGTTGAGAGAGCAATGATCACGAGAGACAGCAGGCTCGGTTCGTGAAGCGTTTATTCAGGAAAATACCGGACAGCTGACAGCGGGAAGGAATCCCCCTTTTATACAGAACCTGTCAAACTTTCGCCCAATCCTGGTGGTGTGTTCTCCCACCGCCGTTGCAGCGACCAATCGGCTGCCGGCAGGTTTTGACAGCTTGGAGCCGTCGGTCGCCGTGCATGCGTGATTCGGCCAGTAGCTTTGACAGCTGTCAGCTGTCAGCCGGCCACCGCGCATGCGCGATTGGCTGGCGGCGGCCTTTGACAGCTGTCAGCTGTCAACCAGCCGCCGCGGGTGCCTGAGTCTGTCAGTATTTACCTCACGAGTTATAATACACTTGAACTTTAACTTGTGATAACATAACACAACAAAATGTGCTAACCAATAACAATATATATAACACACAGTGTCCCAGGGTCATGTGAAGTGACCAAAACCTGCTGCAGCCACCCAGCAGAAGGGGGAAAAATAAAAACCAAACACCCCCCACCCCACCCCCACTGCCAATCCTGAACAGAAATGCTCACAACAATGAAAACCTTGGACAGGAGGAAGAGCGCCACCGGGCAGGCAGGCAAGCGTCTTGCTCGGCTGTGGCTTGGGGGGCACTTTTTTCAATGCCATTGTAACTTCAAACAGTCACTAAGCAAACTGTTGTAAGTTGAAGACTACCTGTACTTCATCACTTTTCCCACTTTTTTTGTCATCAAGTTTTTGACACCTTGCTAGGCGACTAAAAGTGGTACAATGGGTGAAAAGGTTGAAAAGCCCTGTTCTAAAATACACTGAGTCTTCTTTCTCTTTTATCTTTAAAGTCAGTCTATCCATCTCTGCACACACTAAAATTTTCTTAATTTTTTCTTCTTCAGTTGGTAAATTTTCATTTTTACAATATTGGACAAATACAATTCTTGCTGCAGTTATGTGTATGTGTTTGTGCAAGCAAAGCGTGATCGGAGCTGCTGTCTCTCTATAAATATTGGTGGTGTGTGGTGTGGTGCTGGCTTTGTTGCTTTAAGGGGGTTGGTTGGCTGTGTTGTTACATCCTGATTGATGGAGTTGTTGTTTGCAGCTTAGTCGGCTGTTTTGTAACATCCTGTGTGGCTGAGGTGTCTTAGTCTTTTGTGTTGTAACGACTTGGGTAATGGGCTGTGTGATGACATCCTGAGCTTTAGTGTAGTGATATCCTGAGTTCTGTGCTGCAACATCCTGGGTGGTTGGCTGTGTTGTGACATCCCAAGCTTTAGTATTGTAACCTCCTGAGTTCTGTGATGTAATGTCCTGAGCAGAAGGCTGTGGTGTAACATCTCAGGCTCTGGTTTGGCTCCAAGTTTGTGGTCTGGCTTTGTGTTCATGGTGTGTGTCAGTTTGCTTTGTGTGGGGGTTGGGAGGGTGTGCAGCAGCTGGAGATGCCGCCATGGTTTGGCTTCTGGATGGTGGTTGCATTTCGTCTATGGGGTGGGTTTGGGTTTGAGTCTGGTGAGGATGTTTGGTGGTGGCGTCCTGTGTTGTTGTGGGTCTGGTGTCGGTTTTTGTGGCTGGGACTCATTTGTTGACTAGGGCTAGTATCCAGATGTCTGGTAGGCGGGAGGTATCGTCATGTTTATTCATGTTGTGGGGATGTTTCTCTATTTCAATGGCTTCCATAATTATTCTCTTATTGAGAGACAGATACAAAAGGCTGCTTAATGAAAATGTAAGCTGATACAATAAATTAAAAATGAACAGAAATCAGCCAAGAAATAAAATAAGAGCTAAGCCTTCCAACTTGCAAATATGTACTAAGATCTGCCACTTTTTTTGTTTCACTGAGTTCTCCCCACCTTGTGTCACCTCCCTTTTTTCTTTCACAGGATGTGCTGCCTTTTTCCATGACCCCATCCCCACCATGACAGCTCTCTTAGACCATGACAGTTCTAAGAGAGTGTCTTCATTCCTCACTTGCTTTTTCTCGAGTGAATTGTCTTGAAGTGGTTGAAACTGGCCTCACCAGCAAAAAATGGTGGCATTTGAAATGGGGCTTCAAGCTCCAAGCAGAGCTCTTTTTTCTGATTGCTAAGTGAGAATATCTGTTGCAATACTGGAGAATATAAGTAACACAGGGTTAAATTGTTGGGTTCTTGATACTTTCTGAGCTGGAGGTTTTGTTTGCTGATATTTCATTAACGGATATGGTATTGCCCAGCACAGCAGCGCCTGCATTTTCTGTGTTGCATGAGAAAAGAAATGAAGAGGTGATGTAAAGAAATCATGAAGAGACAGAAAAAAAAAAACCCACGAAGAGACACAAAGTAAACTTGAGAAAGTAAGTCAAGAAATCCTGGATATAAAGGCAAAATTTGAAGCACAAAATCAAATAATAATTAAAAATGAACAAAGAATTTAGAAAGTGGAAGAAAAATCAGAGGACATTGATAAATTGATAAATGAAAAATTAGAACAAGTAAACCAAGACTTAGAGGGGGCAGTTAAGATCCTAGAAATGGAAAAAGTGGAACACTATTTGAGATTTCAAAATATACCTGAGGATAGAGAAGAGAAGATAGCAGTGGTGATTATTGATATCCTGGTAGAGGCTTTAAAGGCAAATATTTTCCAGTAAATATAAATGGCCTAAACTCCCCATCAAAAAGAAATAAAGTTTTCAGGAAATTACAGAAATTGAATATAGATATAATTTTTAATAAACTTTATTAAATTTATTATTTAAAACATTGGACACGGTACAAACGGACTGACATACCTTCTTGTCTACAATATTCATATATATATATATGTACACATAAAATACACTTAAGATACAAATCAATTAAATATAATACAATACTTAGAACAATCAACCAATCTATAAGTTCTAATAGAGACCTTCCTTTTGTTCCCGCCAAAGATAAAATTTATTCCAAATTTTGTAGTAACCTGATTGGTCTTTATTTTTAATTTCCAAAGTTAATTTATCCATTTCTGCGCATTCCCAAATTTTCCTTATTACCTCGTTTTCTACTGGGATTTCACTCCTTTTCCAATTCTGGGCAAATGACATTCTTGCTGCTGTAATAATGTGAATCATCAAATACAACTCGTCTTTAGGGTATTTCTCTTTTGTTATGCCCAATAGGAAAAATTCTGGACTGAACTCAACTTCTTGTCTTAATATTTCTTTTAGCCATGCCCAAATCATTTGCCAAAATCTTTGTGACTTGCTACAGGAGCACCACGTATGAAAGTATGTACCTAATTCTTCGGAGCATTTCCAACATTTGGGAGATACTGTCTTATACATTTTGGCTAAACGTACTGGAGGAAGATGCCATCGGTAGAACATTTTGAATAGGTTTTCTTTGTAAGATGAAGCCAATGTTATTCTTTTATTTCTGTCCCAGAACGTTTGCCATGTATCAAGGTCAATGCCATGTCCTAGATTTTTAGCCCAAGTCAACATAGGGTCCTTCACTTGTTCCTCGAACAACTTGTATCCCAGAAGCAGATTATATAATTTCTTTATCTGTTTATTATCTGGGCCCAATAATATTTTGTCCAAGGCTGTTTCCTGGGTATTTATCCCCCATTCTTTTTTATCCTTCCCGAATCTTGATTGAATCTGTAAATAGGCCCACCAATCTAGTTTTATTCCTTGTAAATCTAATTCATTTCTAGATTTCAATTCCCCCTCATCATTCATGATATCCTTATATGACATTATGTTGCCCAAATCAAATAGATTTGGATAAACAATCGCTTCGAGAGTGGATACCCAGACTGGTACTTTAGTATAATTGTGAGTTCTAATTTTGTTCCAAATGTTAAATAGTGCTTGCCTAATCCGATGTTTTTGAAAGTGTGAAAATAATCCTTGTTTCTCAGTCCATAAAAAGGCGTGGCAACCATATTGTAAATCATGACCTTCTAAAGTCAGTAATCTTCTATTTTTCAAAATCATCCATTCTCTAATCCAATTTAACACCGCGGCATGGTAATATAACTCCCAGTCTGGCAATCCGAAACCCCCGTTTTCCTTTGTATCCTGCAAGTATTTCATTTTGATTCTTGGTTTTTTCCCTTGCCAAACAAAATTTAGTGATAGTTTGTTCAGATTTCGGAAGAATTAGGAGTCAAGTTGTATTGGAATATTTTGGAACAAGATTTTGGGCAGGACATTCATCTTGATAACCGCAATCCTCCCCAATATTGAAAGGTTCAGCTTTCCCCATCTTTCCAAATCACCTTTTATTTGTTTCACTATTTTATCATAGTTATCTTCTTTAAGTGAGGTGCATCTAGCCGTGATATTGATTCCTAGGTATTTTATTTTTTTGACTATTTCTATGTCCATAATTCCAGCCAATTTTTCTTTTTTCTTATTAGTCATATTTTTAACAATCATCTTAGTCTTATGTCTATTTATTCTCAATCCAGCAGCTTCACCATATTTAATTAATTCTTCCAGTAATTTTGGTCCCATGTGGTATGGGTCCTCCATGATAAAGACCAGGTCATCCGCAAATGCTTGGAGTTTAAAGGTTTCCTTTTTAATAGCTAATCCTTTTATCTGTGAATCATTTCTAATTGTTCTCGTTAGGACTTCTAGTGTCCACATGAACAGCAGTGGAGATAAAGGGCAACCTTGCCGTGTTCCCTTTTTTATTTGAAATTTCCTAGATGTTTCCCCATTAATAATTACTTTTGCTTCCTGGTTAGTATAGATTGCCCTAATTATGTTTATAAATTTTTCACCCATATCCATAAAATTAAGTTGTTGATATAAAAATGACCATTTTACATTATCAAAAGCCTTCTGGGCATCTAGAAATAGTAACACCATCTGTTGTCCGCTATGTAGTTCGTAATACTCTAACGTATCCAGTATTACTCTAATATTATGTTTAGTTTGCCTCTTAGCAAGGAAGCCATTCTGGTCTACATGTATAAAGTCATTCAGGAATCTTTTAAGTCGTTCAGCTATGATTGTTGTGAATATCTTATAATCCGAATTGAGTAGCGATATAGGTCTATAATTTTGAATTGATGTATGATCAGTATTGTCTTTTGGGATAAGAACTATATTTGCCTCAGACCAAGATTTAGGCATTCTTGCATCTTCTAATACCGCATTGAACACCTCCAGTAGGGGTTGTGCTAAAATATTTTGTTGTTCCTTATAAATTTCTATCGGGAGACCGTCAGGACCCGGTGCTTTATTGTTTTTTTGTTCATTAATGGCCTTTATCACCTTGGACAACCTAATTTCTTCGTTCAGCATGTTTCTGATTTCCTCTGTTACCTTAGGTAATTTAGCTTTTTGGAAACATTCCTCCACTTTCTCCACATTTACCTGACTATCTTCTTTGTATAGTTGCTCATAAAATTCCTGGGCTATAGTTTTTTTCCTCCTCTTCCTGATAGTGTATTCTCCCTTTGTCATCACATAGTTTACTAATCCAACTTTTCTCCTTTTGTTTTTTCAATTTATATGCGAGCCATCGGCCCGGTTTGTTTGCATTTTCAAAAAAGTTTTGTTTTATGCCTCTCATTTGTTGTGCTAGTTTCTCTTTATCTAGAATATTAAGCTTATGTTTAATCAAATCCATTGATTGTCTGATATTCCTTGTTGGAGTATTGTTTCTAAACTTGTCTGATACTCTTGTTGGAGTATTGTTTCTAAACTTTTATATTCCCCTTCTAACCTTTCCCGTTGTTGTTTTTTCCCCTTGTTCTTATTTATCATATATGCCATTGCTACCCCTCTCATTATTGCCTTGGCTGTGTCCCAGTTATTTTGTACAGAGGTGTCTTCAACTTTATTTTCCTTGAAGAAGAGATCTAATTCTCTCTCCATCTTTGATTTGAAATCATCTTCTTTTAAGATTGATCTTTGTAAGGTCCATTTAGATATTTTTTTTGAACCTTTCCAGCTAAATTTCATGGGGTTATGGTCTGCCCAAGTACCTGTCTCAATACACACCTCTTCAACTTCGGAGTTGATTTCTTTTGTCATCCATATCATATCAATTCTAGACCATGAATTATGCCGATTAGAGTAATATGTATATTGTCTTGCCTTGTGGTTTCTCTCCCTCCAAACATCCTGAATATTTAAGTCTCTAGCCAAATTAAAAAAAGATCTCGGTAATGTTCTTCTTTTCTTTTTCCTAATCATCTTGCCCATATAGTCCAAATTCATATCTAAAATAGCATTAAAGTCTCCTAGCAAGCAGATCTCATCATGATCTATGCTACATATCTTATTATGTAGTGTTTTGAAGAACTGTTCTTGATTGCGATTTGGGGCAACCTCAACTATCAATATTCTACCCTCTTTGTCATTATAAATTTGTTTGGCTGCCAATTTCTGATTTACATATAGTGCCACCCCTCTCTTTTTCTTTTGTCGGTCTAATGAAACGAATAAGTTCCCTAATTTTGGTTGGGCTAGCAAATGTTTTTGTTGTTTTTTTATATGGACTTCCTGGATTGCAACGATATCTAGTTGTTGGCTAATGAGCTTATTAAAAAAATTCCGCCTTTTCACTGGTGAGTTTAATCCGTTGATGTTTAAAGACAAAATTCTACACTCATCTCCCTTTGTTTTACTTATTTCTAGGTTTTGTAGATCTCGTAATCCAGGGCACTCTCGCATCCTTATCTCTGGCTCCATGTGACTCTGTGGACTCTCCAGGTTTATTCCTTCTATCCTCTACTCCTAAAGCTTTCCCTTCCATAACTATCCATCTTGTGTCTCTTTCTCTTACCTCCCTTCCGTCTTGATCTTCTACTTCTACTTCATCCTGGTTATTAAAGTGGAGTTTATAAAAATCTTCTGCCTTCTCTATCGAATCCAATCTGTACCTTCTATCCTGCCATGTAACTAAAATACCTTCTGGAGTTAGCCATCTAAAGTTCACATTGTCACTAATCAATTTCGATGTTAAAAATTGATAGCCGCGTCTCAAATCCCTCATCCTTCTAGGTATCTGTTTAAGAATAGTTATTTGTTGTCCTCGAAATTCTAATGGCTCCTCTCTTGATCTATGCAGAAGTTCATCCCGGATCGATTTTTTAACCAGTCTGCAAGAAACACATATAAAAGAATAGCATCATAAATTATTGGAATACCACAAAATTGGGAAACTCTATCACACATCAGCATATCAGAAAAAAGAGGGGTCGCTGTATATATTAAAGAGACAATAGATTCTAAATTGGTATATTCAGATAAAGAAGGAAGAATTTTAACGGTAGAAATATATTTGCACCAAAAGCAAACACTGCTAGTGGCAATTTATGCACCAAACAACAATCAAGAAGAATTTTATAAAAACCTACACAGAAAAATAATAGAAATGGAGTACTAAAATATTTGCTTAGTAAGAGATTTTAAAAAGGGACATGGTGGCTCAGTGGGTTAGGATGCTGAGCTTGTTGATCAGATGGTCAGCAGTTTGGCGGGTCGAATCCCGAGTGCTGCGTAACAGAGTGAGTGCCTGTTACTTGTCCCAGCTTCTGCCAACATAGAAGTTCGAAAGCACATAAAAATGCAAGTAGAAAAATAGGGACCACTATGGTGGGAAGGTAATAGCGTTCCGTCCGCCTTTGGCATCTAGTCATGCCAGCCACATGACCACGGAGACGTCCTCGGACAAGCGGTGGCTCTTCGGCTTTGAAACGGAGATGAGCACTGGCCCCTAGAGTTGGAAACGACTAGCACACATGTGCAGGGAAACCTTTACCTTTACCTTTTTAAGAGATTTTAACGCAATAGTAGATGGAAAAATTGACTATAAAAGCAATAAAACAGGAAAAACTGGAAGAAGATTGCCCAGGTCATTTTTTGATATGGTAGAGGAAATTGGAATCCAAGATGTCTGGAGGGAGATCAACTCAGAAAAACTACAATACAGCTGATATGAGAATGAACATACAGGATATTGAGATAGAAATAGGTACATAGGCAGACCATAACCCGCTGAAAGTGACTTGGAAAGGAATACCAAAAAAATCAAGATAGACTTTAAATCAATCTATATTAAAAGAAAGAGAATTCATAGAGCTAGCGAAAAAAGAAATGGATTTTTTTTTCAAAGAAAAAAGCAGATACAACATTACAAAATGTATGGGATACAGCTAAAGCATACTTTAGAGGCATAGCTATAACCTATATGGCAAAGAAAAACAAACAGAGAAGACAGCAATATGTATTACTAAAAGAAAAAATTGCAAAGTTAGAATCAGAACTGCAAAAAAAAATCCACAAAAAAGACTTTGAAAAGAGAAATGGACACATAAAACATAAATTAAAAGTGGCAGAACAGATAAAAAGAGCAAAACAGAACTTTTTTAAAAAAATGCCAATAAATCAGGAAGATGGTTAGCTTATAAACTTAAAAAACAGAAAAAGAAAACGATACATAACTTACTAGATGGGAAAGGCCATTTACAATTTTAAAATGAAGAAATAAAAAAGATAATCAAAGAATACTACAAGGAACTGTACGATAAAGAGGAAACCTCAAGAGAGAGAATTTTTAAATATCTGGAAGAAAATAATTTTTTAAAAATCGCAGAGACGTTTAAAACTATGTGAGAAGAAAGGGTTACAATGATGGAAATATCAGAGGCCATAAAAAGACAAAAAAATGGGAAAACACTGGGTCCAGACGAGTTTCCAGCAGAGTTATATAAAAATCTTCACTAAGTGAACCACTGAAAGATGTTTGTAATGGACTTTTATTAGAAGCTAAACTCCCATCTACATGGATAGAAGCAAATATTACTCTAATAACAAAAGAAGACTTTGATTTGACCCAGATTAAGAACTACAGACCGATTTCACTGCTCAATGTGGATTATAAAATTTTTACATCAATAATGGCTGAGAGACTGAAAAAATACTTAGTCAAATTTATACATCCAGATCAAAATGACTTTTTACCAAAGAGACAAATTAAAAACAACTTAAGAGTGATAATAGACGTATTAGAATATTATGAGCTACACCCAGGGAAACAATTGGCACTAATATTCTTAGACACCCAAAAGGCATTTGACAATGTTTCCTGGCAATTTATGGCTCAGCAACTACAAGTAATGGACTTTGGACAGAACTTTATAAATATGATAAAAACAATATATAATAAACAGACAGCCAAAATGATTGTGAATGGAGATTGTATTGAGAGCTTTGAGATAAGAAAAGGCACAAGGCAAGGATGCCCACTATCCCCTCTGTTATTCATCTTCACCTTGGAAGTTTTAAGTAGAAATATTAGACAAGATACAGAAATTAAAGGGCGGGAGTTGAAGTATATAAACTACAAGCATTTGCTGACGATCTAATATTTATTTTGGAAGAACCTCTGGAGATGATCCCTAAACTGTGGGGGAAAATAGAACAGCATGGAGAAATGGTGGGATTAAAAATAAATAGAGAAAAAACTAAGGTAATAGTTAAGAAACTTAAAAGGTAAAGGTTCCCCCACATATGCGTGCTAGTCGTTTTCAACTCTAGGGGCCAGTGCTCATCTCTGTTTCAAAGCTGAAGAGCCAGCGCTTGTCCGAGGATGTCTCTGTGTTCATGTGGCCAGCATGACTAGATGCCAAAGGTGCATGGAACGCTGTTATCTTCCCACCGTAGTGATCCCTATTTTCTACTTGCATTTTTACATGCTTTCGAATTTCTATGTTGGCAGAAGCTGGGACAAGTAGCACGTAACAAGCTGTTACGTATTTGACCCGCCAGACTGCCAACCTTCTGATCGACAACCTCAGCGTCTTAACCCAATGAGCCACCGCGTCCCTTAAGAAACTTACAGATAAGAAAAAAAAAGAATATCAGAAACAATAGAGGTACAGATAGTGAAAAGGTCAAATACCTGGATATATACTTATCGGCCAAATGGTCAACAATAAAAAAAGACAACTATATGAGGTCATTGAAACAAATAAAATTAGACTTGGAAAAGTGGAAGAATTTGCAATTGTCAATACTAGGAAGAATTGCTACAGTCAAAATGAATATATTGCCAAAGATTTTATTCCAATAAAACTTGAGAAAAAATTCTTCCAAGATTTAAATTCATTAATTTTGAAATTTGTTTGGCAAGTAAAGAAAGCTAGAATTAAGATGAAAATGTTACAAGATGCTAAGGAAAATGGAGGTTTGGGGCTACCTGAGTGGGCTTTGTATTATCAACCATCCGTATTAACATGGGTGAAAAAATGGATAACTCTTAGAAATAAAAGTTTGTTATATTTGGAGGGATATGACTTAGTTTCTTGTGGTATGGGAAAAATAAAATTCATAAGTATTCCCAAAATCACTATATAAGAAATGCTTTATTAACAGTATGGGAAAAAAATAAAACTAAAATATATGTAAAAATTCCAGGGTGGTTATCAACGATGGAAGCTGTTCTACATCCAAATTTGGTAGACTAAAAATTTGGACATATAGAGATATTCTAAATACTGATGGGAATTTAAAATTGAAACAAGAATTGGAAAATCAGGGTATCAACCTGTCATGGTGGGCACATTTACAGATGCAAAATAGATATGAAAAAGACGTGAAACTGTATGGGTTTTATAAAGAACAAACTGTGATTCCTCTGAGATACTGTACAAGATAACCTTTATTGTCACTTTTTTCTGTGAACACATTGGCACACATATTTGAAAAATGCTATCATGTTCTCACTGAGACTTCTCTTTCAAGGTTAAATTTTCTTAATTTGTTTAATTTCTCTGCATAGGACTTGGTTTCTAGCTTCTGATCATTCTTGTTCCCTTTCTTTGCACCCTTTCAGTTTGAATCCTTAAAATGCAGGACTCAAAACTGGGCAGTCCGATCAGAGAAAAGCAGAAATTGAAATTATCCTTTTGTTGATGCCACCAAAAATTGTGAAGGGAATTTATTATGCTTAATGTGGATGTTAGTAATATTGATATTAGTAGTGATACTTTGTAATCAACTTTGTTCATGTGAAACAGCTTTGTAGGTGCTTTATATTGGGAAATTAGTTATAGAAAAGCAAATGTTTCATGCTTCAGGTACAAATGATTGCTTACATGAAAAGAGCATGGTAAGGGGAGGGGGGAAAGGAGTTATGGTGGAACCTGGGTTGTTGTGTATGAGTCATCATCTAGGAATTACTTTTCTGTACCTTTTGGTTCCTAGCATCAAAACCAGATCTCTTTGTTCTGGAAAGGTATAAAAGGTGGAAGACATCTTTCCTGGTTGTTGCCTTCACCTCTCTACCAGCCACAAAGAGAGATGTGGCCACCCAACTCTATTTTGATCAAAATAAAAATTGTTTGCTTGCTGAAACCTGTGGAAAATAACTGGAAGTAGTGAGGAAGTTTAAAAATAAAAATATATATGCTTTTAGTATTATCATGTAATCATATTTTATATTTTATAATAATCATTTTATAATCAATTGCTTGAGTAGATGCTTTGAGAATATGGGGAAAAATACAGGCCTCAAGTGGAGGGAGGGGGAGAACAAGAGTTACTATGGGGCCCAAATGTGAGTCACTATTTAGGAATTGTTTTTAAGTACCTTCTGGTGCCTGGTACCCCTGGCAGGTATAGAAGATGGAAACAGGATAGTAGGGGAGGCATCTTATTAGTATAATGTAAGCAAAGAGGGGCAGAGATAATGTATTCTGTTTAGGCGCTTCTGATAGATTGTAACCTCCAAAGCCTAAGCCAATGGGGCCATAGGGGAGGGAATGGGGCATCATGATAGGATGTATAATAATATGTGTGTTATGTATCCAGTGCAGGCATCTGCATAGCAACAGCCACTAGGGGGCGTTGACCTGGACGGTTTTGGTGGGAACCTTAGTTTTGGCGGGAAACCTAGGGCCAACCCCATTGGCTGGTCACCCACCTGGCTAGGTATTAAAGGAGGCCAGGTAACCCTCGTTCCTCAGTACGCTACCCCCCCAATAAAGAGCTGAACATGTACTCCGGCTGGCGTCTCTTCCTTGTGTCAGACCCACTACATTACAGTGGCGACGAGGATGGGATACTGCCGACAGAAGAGCTGAAGTCACTGGGGGAACGCACCGCACGCTGAAGGAAAGAGGAATCTTTTCCTTTTCCCCCAACACGACTGCCAGCCACCACAACCGGCCACCGCGAGACACCGGCTCAGGCCACTGTGCAAGCAATGGAACCACATGCCACAAGACCGATGGGATGATGGCACGAGCCAGGCAATCCCGCGAGATCAACATCCGCCACCTGGAGAAATGGGCCCGGTACCTTTCACACGCCGAGCTGTACATGAGATTTAACCAAATCTCGGAAAACGGCTCAAAAGCGGCAGCTCTGCTCTGCATAAGCAGACCTGCACTCCTCGAGGTCGCCGCCAACCTGTTCGCCCCGGAGGCCATTGATACCATCTCGTACCGGGACCTCGTCGCAAAGCTGAACGCCAATTTCCGGCCCCGCAGGTCCAAACTGGCTGCAAGATCCCAGTTCGAGAAGAGGGACCAGTGTCCCGACGAGTCCGGGGCCGAGTTCATCACTGCTTTGCGAGAAGCCGCCGTCGCCTGCAAGTTTTCAAACTTGGAGGAGCAGCTACAAGACAGGCTGGTTTGCGGCCTACGGGACACGAGGCTGCAGGAGCGCCTATTCAAAAAGGAGGAGATTTCACTCCAAGAAGCCCAGGATGCCATCCTGGCCCACGAAGCAGCATGTGGGGCCATCCAGGCGGTCCAGGAGTCCAAATCCAGCAGCCAGGTGGCCAGCATCCACCAGCAGGTCGCCTCAGCCGAGGAGGACGGACAGAGCATCGACCTCCGGCGGAAATCGACCCCCAACCATCGAGGCGGACGCCCGGACAAGCCCAGGCCAATTAGCAACAACAATCTGCAGAAATGCACAGGCTGTGGCGGAAACCACGTGCACAGCCTCTGCAAGTTCCAGGTGGCCACGTGTCGAGCCTGCAAGAAAACAGGCCACATAGCCGCAGTCTGTTGTAGCTGCTGCCCCCGAGAAGAGATCCACGAGCTGCGCCTGGAGGAATCGCCATTCGAAGGTACTGGGGCCCCGACCAAATTAAGAATTGGCTATGTTGAGAGCCAGCAGGCCATCCACCACACGGGTAGCCACCGGCTGCTCAAACCAAAAATTAGACTAACAATCCGCTTGCAAGGCATTCCTTGCAGCATGGAGCTTGACTCCAGATCAGCGGTCTCCGTCATTTCGGACGAGACCCTTAACTATATCAACGGCCAGAGCAAGTAGTGGATTAAATTACGGCCTTCAAATTTAGCCCTGACCGATTTCCAAAACTCGCCGGTCAAGGTAAAGGGGGAGGCCACCCTTTCTGTGGGGTTTAAGAGTCGCGAAGAGCACCTGGAGGTTGTAGTGGTAGAAGGCTGGAGAGCCAGCCTAGTTGGCCTAGACTGGTTTGAGGCCCTGGGAATCACTGTCTCCTGGATCCACCAGATCCAGGGAGAATCCATCGAGGCTGTCTGCAAAGAGTTCGCAGACATCTTCGATGGGATGCTGGGTAGGTACACAGGGCCCATCTCCTTCAAGCTAAACCTGAACGTTCATCCTGTTAGGGTCAGGCCGCGGTGAGTGCCCTTCGCGCTCAAGCACAAGATCGAGTGCGAACTGGACAAGCTGGTGGGCCAGGGAATCTTAGAACCCGTAGATGGGGGGGAGTGGGAGACCCCGATAGTCACCCCGCTCAAATCCAATGGGGAGGTAAGGATCTGCGCCGACTACAAGTGTTCAGTGAACCACGCCCTAAACCCGCACGCTTACCCGGTCCCCACAGTCAGCCACGTTCTCGCTTCCCCCCAAGGCGGCGCCATCTTTGCAAGGCTCGATCTTGTGCAGGTGTACCAGCAACTCACGGTCACCCAGGCAACGGCGGACGCTCAGACGATAGTGACGCACAGGGGAGCGTTCAGGGTAAACAGGCTGCAGTTTGGAATCAGCGTAGCTCCTGGCATTTTTCAGGAGATCATGGAAAAGACGCTCAGGGGCATTCCAGGGGTTTGCCCTTATTTTGATGATGTCCTGATCGCAGGAGCATCAGCTGAAGAACTGGCAGGTAGGCTGAGGGAGGTACTAACCAGGCTGCGCACTGCTGGACTCAAACTGAAGAGGGAGAAGTGCAGCATTGGTGTCCAATCCACTGAATTTCTGGGATTCAGGGTAGATGCCAAGGGAATCCACCCCACAGAGTCCAAGGTGAGGGCAATCAAACTGGCACCTACACCCAAGAACAAGGCAGAGTTACAGGCATTCCTGGGCCTGCTTAACTTCTATCATACATTCCTTCCTCACAAGGCAGCCATTGCAGAACCACTTCACAGGTTACTGGACAAGAAGGCAGCATGGGTCTGGACTTCCGTCCACAACCAAAGTTTCAGAGCCTTAAAGGCACTACTGTCGGATAAGTCCACAGTAACCCATTTCATTGAAACCAAGCCCATATGAATCACGTGCGATGCATCCCCTTATGGTGTGGGCGCAGTACTAAGTCACCTCGAGCCCAATGGGGCTCAAATCCCTATAGCCTACTATTCCAGGACGCTGTCTGGAGCAGAGAGGAACTACGCCCAAATAGATAGGGAAGCCCTGGCAATCGTGGCAGGAATCAAGAAGTTCCACGATTATCTGTATGGCAGGGAGTTCACTGTCTACACAGACCACAAACCCCTGCTAGGCCTGTTCACAACAGACAAGCAGACCCCCCAAAAGCAGACACCCCAGAATGCTCCGGTGGTCCATCTGCCTTGCAGCTTACAATTGCAAGCTGGTGCACAAGCCAGGGAAGGAGATGGGCCACGCAGACAGCCCATTGACACCACTGAACCAGACCTGGCACCAGCAACACAGATCCTAGTTCTGCAGGAACTACCAGAATGCCCAGTACATGCCAAGGACATTGCAAGCAGCACAGCCACCGACAACATCATTTATTTATTTATTTATTTATTTATTTATTTATTTATTTATTTATTTATTTATTTATTTATTTATGGGACTTATATCCCGCCCTATCTCCCGAAGGACTCAGGGCGGCTAACAACAATAACATATAATAAGTACAGAAATTAAGATAAAATTAAAATTAAAGTCCTCTGTGCAATAAATTAAAATTAAAAATTAAAAATAAATTAAAAATTGTAAACATAATTAAAATGCCTGTCAGTCCAGGTCAGCCAGGTGGAAAAGGAGTGTTTTGAGGCCGCGACGAAAGGACTGGAGATCTTGGGCCATCCGAAGCTCAGGGGGGAGCTGATTCCATAGGACTGGCGCTCCCACAGAGAAGGCCCTTCCCCTGGGGTTCACCAGCCGACATTGTCTAGCCGATGGTACCCTGAGGAGGCCTTCTCTGTGTGAGCGTACTGGGCGATGGGAATTTGTTCCTGGTAGCAGATGGTCCTGCAAGTATCCCGGGCCTAAGCCATGTAGGGCTTTAAAGGTAAGTAGCAGCACCTTAAATCTCACCCGGAGGGCAACCGGTAACCAATGCAGCTCATGGAGCAGAGGTGTTATATGGGAGTATTGGGGAGCTCCCATCACTACCCGTGCAGCCGCATTCTGCACCAGCTGAAGCCTCCGGGTGGTTTTCAAGGGCAGCCCCATGTAGAGAGCATTGCAGTAGTCTATACGGGAGGTAACGAGTGCGTGGGTGACTGTACATAGGGCATCTCGGTCCAGAAAGGGGCGCAATTGGTGTACCAGGCGAATCTGGGCAAATGCCCCCCTAGCTACGACTCCAATATGATCTTCAAAAATGAGTCGTGAATCTAGGAGGATGCCCAGATTGCGTGCTCTATCAACGGGAGGTAACATCTCTCCTCCTATAATCAAAGATGGAACCTCTTGGACTAAACGAGATGTCGGTACGTAAAGCCACTCAGTCTTGGCCGGGTTGAGCCGAAGCCTGTTCTTTCCCATCCAAATCTGTACCGCTTCCAGGCAATGGGACATCACATCGAGGGCATCACTGGGTTGGTTCAGGGTGGAGATGAAAAGCTGGGTATCATCAGCATATTGATGATACTTCACCCCGAAGCCACGGATTATCTCTCCCAGCGGCTTCATATAGATGTTGAACAGGAGGGGCGAGAGCACCAACCCCTGAGGCCCTCCACAACTAAGGGGCCTAGGGCTTGACCTCTGCCCCCCTGCTAACACCGTCTGCGAACGGCCCGAGAGGTAGGAGGAGAACCACCGCAGAACGGTGCCTCCCACTCCCAACCCCTCAAGACGACGCAGTAAGATACCGTGGTCGATGGTATCAAAAGCCGCTGAGAGATCTAATAGGACCAGGACAGAGGAATAACCTCTATCTCGGGCCCGCCAGAGATCATTCACTAGCGCAACCAATGCCGTCTCCGTGCTATACCCGGGTCTGAAACCCGATTGGTATGGATCCAGATACTCAGCTTCCTCCAGGACCAAAGGGAGCTGCCGTGCCACCACGCTCTCAACGACCTTCGCAAGAAAGCGAAGGTTGGAGACAGGACGAAAGTTGTTTAAAATAGCTGGATCCAATGCAGGTTTCTTAAGGAGGGGCCTTACCACCGCCTCTTTCAAGGCGGCAGGGAAGTACACTTCACTCAGTGAGGCATTGATAACTGCTAGGAGCCAGCCTCGTGTAACTTCCCGAGATGCATAGACCAGCCAGGAGGGACACGGGTCCAACAAACACATGGCGGCACTTAATTTCCCCATGATCTTGTCCACTTCATCCGGAGTCACAGGATCAAACTCTTCCCAAATGTTCTCGGCCAAATTCATCATTTTCCTCTCATCAGATACTGCCCAGTCAGAGTCCAGACCAGCCCGAATCTGAGCAATTTTGTCCACCAGATATTTACTAAATTCCTCGGCCCGTCCTCGTAAGGGGTCCTCTCCTGTCCCTTGATTTAAAAGGGAGCAGACCACTCTAAAGAGGGCGGCCAGGCGGTTATCTGTGGACACAATGAGGGTGGTGAAGTAAGTGCGCTTTGCCACCTCCATTGCCACAAGATAAGATCTAGAAAAGGATCTTAACTGTGTTCGGTCAGACTCGGACCAACTGGTTCTCCAAAGGCTCTCTAGGCCCCTTCTCCGGCATTTCATCTCCCGCAGGTCCTTGGAGAACCAAGGAGTGAGTCGGGACCTGCGCCGGGTCAGAGGCCACAAAGGGACAACGCGGTCGAGAGCCTCCGAAGTAGCCTGTTGCCAGGCATTAACTAAGGACTCGACCGGGTTGTGGGAAAGCATGAGCATGAGCAGGGTACACTCATGGGTTTGCATGGGGTGGCAGGACAAGTCTCTGGGGCCTGAGTTCCAGGCCTATTTCGCCAGGCGACACGAGCTCTCCACGCACCAGGGTTGTCTCCTTTGGGGAAGCAGGGTCATCATCCCCACCACAGTCAGGGTCAGGGTATTGGAATCCTTACATGAGGGACATCCGGGGTGGTTAGGATGAAGGCACTGGCCAGAAGCTACCTCTGGTGGCCAGGGCTAGACAAGGATATTGAGGAACGGGTCAAGGCCTGTTACACATGCCAGAGATCTAGGCCAGAAATGCCTCACGCCCCAGTACACAGGTGGGAAGCCACACACACACACACTGGTCCCGCATTCACATCGACTATGCAGGGCCGTTCCAGGGCCAACTGTTCTTAGTCATAGTGGACAGCCACTCTAAGTGGCTGGAGGTAGTCCCTGTCCCCAACATGACCTCAGCAAGGACAATCCAGGTGCTCAGAGCCCTCTTTGCCACACACGGCCTCCCCGACGTAATTGTGTCTGATAATGGGCCTCAGTTTACCGCTAATGATTTCCAGGCGTTCTTGAAGGCGAACTGGATTAGACACGCCACCTCCGTGCCCTTCCACCCATCGACTAACGGGCAAGCTGAACAGATGGTAAGGACGACCAAGGACGCACTCCGGCGCATCATCAGCGGGGACTGGCACCACAGACTGGCGAAATTTCTGCTTGCCCAACACACTACACCATGCGTTGCCACCGGAAAGAGCCCAGCAGAACTACGATGGGGACGGCGCCTAATCACCAAGCTTGACCGTTTGCACCCCGACCGAGTGGCAGCAGAGACGGATAGGCCCTCATCATCAGCATCATCACACAGGGTTCTCAATGTGGGGGACCTGGTTTGGGCTAGGAACTACGGGGCAGGGCATCCATGGATTCTGGGGACTGTGGTTGAAAAAACTGGGCCTCTCTCTTACATAGTGGAGGTGGAGGGGGATTGACACATAAGGCGACACATCGACCAGCTCAGAGGAAGGGTCCCTGAGTATACCACCCACGGCCAACGGGATAGCCACATTCAAAGGGAGGTCAGTCCAACCGGAAAGGACTCAGAACCAGAACTAGAGGAGGATGGCCTCCTGCAACCAACACTGCTCAACCCAGCACAAAGGTATCACGAGCCCGCTGAACAAGTCCAGGGCCAAGCCACACCCAGACGGTCTACCAGGCCCCACAGGGCACTGGCATACTTAGCGGACTATGTGTGCAAGTGACCACCCAACAGTTGCATATGTATTAGCACACTTTGTATATAGTTATGTATATAGTTGTCATGTGGTTCTTCTCTAAGGGGGGAGGGGTGTTATGTATCCAGTGCAGGCATCTGCATAGCAACAGCCACTAGGGGGCGTTGACCTGGACAGTTTTGGCGGGAACCTTAGTTTCGGCGGGAAACCTAGGGCCAACCCCATTGGCTGGTCACCCACCTGGCTAGGTATTTAAGGAGGCCAGGTAACCCTCGTTCCTCAGTACGCTACCCCCCCAATAAAGAGCTGAACACGTACTCCGGCTGGCGTCTCTTCCTTGCGTCGGACCCACTACATTACAATGTGATTTTGGAATTTGGGGTGTGGTTCAGTGTTTGGCTACATTGTTTGCCTTCCTGAATCCACCACGCTTTGCAAACCGTTACTTTTTAGACTTTGTTGTGAAGTCTAATAAACTTCTTTTCTATTTGTAACACAAACAGAGTGAATTTCAATTTGTGACTATTTTTGTGTCTAACAATTTTTGGTGCCGAAACCCGGGACTCAACAGGAGTTCATTCAGGACTCCCTAACTTGGTGGACGATGTGGAAGGCATGCCCTGTCGAGTTCGACAGTCCAGCTTCGAACTCCGGGAGTGGTGAGTGCTGAGTGAACCCTAGAGCCCCAAGAACCTGTGGAACTTACAAATAGAACAGAAGTGTGAAGGGGAACAGGAACAGAGATTGCCGGCCTCAGGAAATACCGGGTAACTTCGTGCATGGACCTAGGTGAGTAAGATCTGGGGTGGCCAGATGAAAACCATCTAGGCGGTTGGGAGAGGGCTGGGTAGGACTGCTTGAATCTGAGATCTGTGAGAGGAGTGCATTAGACATCCCGAGTACCACTGGGGGTAGCAAGACGGAGTGGGAGCTGACCCTTCTGTAAAAGGGGAAGCAGGAGCTTGGTGAAGCGAAAGTTGGTCTCATTAGATTGGTAAGGATAAGATAGCAGTACGGTAAACCAGCAGATGAGGACTGGGTAGGACTGTTTGCATCTGAGATCTGTGAGAGGAGTGCATTAGATGTCCCGAGTACCACTGGGAGTAGCAAGACGGAGTGGGAGCTGACCCTTCTGTAAGAGGGGAAGCAGGAGCTTGGTGAAGCGAATGTTGGTCTCATTAGATTGGTAAGGATAAGATAACAGTACGGTAAACCAGTATAGGCAATTCTCGGAGTGTTCCCAGAAAAGAAATGTGTGAAGAAAATTAGGAAAAAATCCCAAACTAAATGTAGATAAAGAGAATCCTTTGG
Organism: Vipera ursinii; assembly: GCF_947247035.1. NCBI lineage: Eukaryota > Metazoa > Chordata > Lepidosauria > Squamata > Viperidae > Vipera > Vipera ursinii. Next base: position 180,248,543 of record NC_139513.1, read on the forward strand.
GACTCTTATTAATGGGTTGACTGCGTGTGTTGGGGGCCTCACAGGCAGGGAAAGATCAGTCATGGGCAATAAGGCCAGTAAGGGGATAAGGTGTCCCCTGGAAAGTCCCTTAGGGCAAGGTTAGCAAAGGTACCATGATTCAATATTGTTATTTTGAGTGGCCAAGAAATCCTATTGCTCAAAATATGGAAATATGGAAGTTTTAAAAATTGGCTATGTCAAGCATCAAACATATATATTAATAAAAGAAGTTTTTATGCCTGTTAGATTCCAGGCAATGAATAGTTCATTTTTGTTAGAGGAGTGTGGAGGTTGTGTATGTGTGTCTATCTGTGTTGTGTCTAATAAAAATAAACAAAAAGGCCTTATTTGAAAATGTATGGTTTGCCTGGAGAAAGTATGAAATGAAATTTTTGTATGTGAAATTGTTTATGCAGGCAGTTGGAATGGAAGTGAATGAGTTAATTTGCTGATATGTAAATATGAGTGTGTTAGCCCTCAAACCCACCTACCACCCCCACCCTGTCCCAGGCTGTGAAAGGAACAGTAAACTGCAGATTTTATGGTTGTAAAAGCCATGGACGATGTGTGAGAGAATTTATGGAAAATGCATGTAAAGGAGAGCAAACTATTTTTTTTAGTGGTGAGATTTTTGTAAAGTTTCTTTTACTCCCCCCCACCCCTGCTGTGTTACTTTAAGAGTGAGAAAGAGACAGCCAGAAGAGGGGGGGGGCTGGTCGTTTTAACCATTTTTTTTCTCTGCTTAGAATTCCAGTCTGAGGAAGGGGGTTGGATGTGAAATTTAATGCCCACTCTTGCAGTTTCAGCTTGCAATTCTTTTACTCGAAAGAGGAGAGATTAATTTTTGGACAATCTTTTTTGGAAATTGAGTTTTAGACAGACATATATTCATCAAGCAAAAGAAATTACTTTGAATTGTTTTGCTTAGATTTGTAAGTTTTTACCTACTTGATGGAAATTTGTTTCCATCTGATTGGAATAGGATTAAATTGGAATTTGACTATCTTTATATTAAAAGCAATATTAAAGTTTGATATAGGACTATTTCAGTAACTCAGAAAATCTTATTAAGCTTATTTATTTATTTATTTATTTATTTTTGTAGAGTTGCTTTTTGTTGTTTTTATTTTTATGTTTTTATGTCTGTGTGCAGGACACACTGATAGAAAATAATACCTAAGAGAAATTGAACAGTGTAAAAAGGACATTGAAAATTTTCCCTTTGATAAACATCCAAATATAGGGAGGTGCCAAATGGGGTAGATGGGAACAATGCCCCAAGGATAAGCTTTGTCCAAGAGCCGTTAAAGGCATCTGAAGTAAGGACATTAAAAAAAAAGAAATGAAAAATCTAATTGAGAACCCGCTGGGGGCTGCTGAACAGTTGGATAATTTATTAGGACCAAACATTTATACCTGGGATGAACTGATGGCTATTTTAAATTCTTTATTTTCGGCTGAAGAAAGACAATTAATTAGAACTGCAGCAGCAGCAATTTGGACTAGGGAACACCCAAATGGGGGGGTAGTGGCAGATGTAAAGCTTCCTCTTGCCAGACCAAACTGGGATAACAATGATTTGGCTGGAAGACAAAATATGGAAGATATGAGAAATCTTATAATTAGAGGAATGAAAGAAGCAATACCAAAGGCTCAAAATATGACCAAGGCATTGCAGATACAACAAGAGAAGGACGAATCCCCAGCTGCCTTTTTGCAAAGACTAAAAGATGGTATCGTAAATATACAGGGATGGATCCAGATGATGCTGCCAATGCACCACTGGTCAGAGTTCAATTTGTTACTAAATCCTGGCCTGATATTAATAAGAAGCTACAGAAATTGGATGATTGGACAGCCAAACCAATCAATGATTTATTGAAAGAGGCTCAGAAAGTGTATGTTCAGAGGAATACAGAGAAAGTAAGGCAGAAAAGTAAGATGATGGTAGCAACAGGTACAGCAAGTGAAGAAGCAGGAAAAACCTCCTAGAAGAGAGTTTGGGAACAAGCAGAGTTCTTGAGACAAGATATAGGAGGGGTGAAAGGAACCAGTATGTTAATGGGAGTAGAGGAAGGGGATTTGGAGGATTTCAGGGTGGATACCAGAATAGGGAGAGATTGTGCTTTGGATGTGGAATGAAGGGCCACTTTAAAAAGGATTGCCCTAAATGTGAAAGAGAGCAGCAAATTTACTCAGTGTGGGAAGGAGAGGATAGTTTTTACTAGGGGTGTCAGGGGCAGTTTATTTTTAGGTCCCACAACGAGCCCTTGATAAATTTAGAAGTGGGACCCGAGAAGGTAGTGTTTTTTAATTGATACTGGGGCAGCACGCACTTCAGTGTCAACTTTAATACCTACCATGAAGATTAGTCAGAATCAAATTAGAGTGTCCGGAGTGAAAGGAGAAGGATTTTATGTAAAAGAATTGGAGGAAATTCAAATTGGGCAAGAAAAAGGAGAAAATATAAGGGCAAAATTATTGCATATACCGGAGGCAGGTGTGAATTTGCTAGGGAGAGATGTGTTAGGAAAATTGGGACTTACAATTACATTTAAGGAAGAAACGAAACCTCTTTTTGTACTAACAGAAGAAGATGAAAAGAGGATAAACCCAAAGGTGTGGGTTGGGGAAGGAAACAGGGGAGGTTTGCAAATTGAACCCCTAAAAATAGAATTAACAAGTCCAGATGAAGTAGTAAGACAGAAACAATATGCTTTGTTAATGGAGGGTCGGAAAGGTCTTCAGTCTGTAATTGATGGTTTAGTGAAAGATGGGTTATTAGAACCTACCATGTCACCTTTTAATACACCTATACTTCCTGTAAAGAAATCAGATGGAACATACAGGATGGTACAAGATCTTAGGCTTTTGAACAGAATTGTGAGGACTAGACACCCTGTAGTCCCAAACCCATACACTTTGATGGGACACATTCCACCTGAACATCAGTGGTTCAGTGTGGTAGATTTAAAAGATGCATTCTGGGCTTGCCCCTTAGCAGAGGAATCACGTCCATTATTTGCTTTTGAATGGGAGAATCCCTTTACAGGAAGGAAACAACAATACCAATGGACTGTGCTTCCTCGGGGATTTATGGAATCTCCAAACCTGTTTGGACAAGTGTTGGAACAGGTATTGGAACAATTCCAGGTCCCTGGAGAAACATACATGATACAGTATGTAGATGATTTATTAATCTCAGGAAAGAAACAACATCAAGTAAAAGAGGCAACTGATAAATTGCTAGAATTTTTAGGAGAAAAGGGGTTGAGAGTTTCTAAGAAGAAACTACAATATGTTGAAAGAGAGGTGAAGTATTTGGGACATTTGATAAGTGAAGGCAGTAGAAAAATAACACTGGTTAGAATTGAAGGGGTGGTTAAACAGCTTCTTCCTAAAGATAAAAAGGAGAAAATGCCTAGGTTTGGTAGGCTATTGTAGGTTATGGATTGACAACTATGCTAGTCTGACTAAACCTTTATATTTATTTTTATTGCTAAATTGTTTGAATCTGAACCATGGGATTTGGAGTGAGAGACTCAGGAAAAAGAAGATTTTAAGCAAATTAAAGAAGCTTTGACCCAAGCTCCTGTGCTGAGCCTTCCCAATTTAGACAAATCTTTTCATTTGTTTGTAAATGCAGAAGAAGGAATAGCTTATGGGGTTTTGACTCAAACCTGGGTGGGTCAACGCAAACCTGTAACATTTCTGTCAAAAATTATGGATCCTGTAGTAAGAGGATGGCCAGTCTGTGTACAGGCTATAGCAGCAATGGCCCTCTTAGTACAGGAAAGCAGAAAATGAACTTTGGGGGGGCTCTCATTGTAAGCACACCTCACCAATTAAGAACAATTCTCCAGCAAAAAGCAGGTCGCTGGTTGACTGATTCGAGAATTTTAAAATATGAGGCAATTTTAATGGGAAAAAAATGATTTGGTTTTAATAACGGATCATAATGTGAATCCGGCTCAATTTTTAGTGAATAAATCACAAACAAATGAAGAGAATTTGGAGCATTTTTGTTCTGAAGTAATTGAGATGCAAACAAAAATAAGACCTGACCTGGAGGAATGTCCCTTGGAAAAAGGGAATCCCTGTTTATAGATGGGTCGTCCCGAGTAGAGGCATGGATTAGGAAAAATGGCTATGATATTGTGAATGGACACACCAAGGAATTATTGGAGGCTGGTGGCCTACCTACTAATTGGTCAGCACAAATGTGCGAATTATATGCCCTAAACCAGGCATTGAAATTGTTGCAAGGTAAAATAGGAAATGTATATACAGACTCTAGATATGCCTTTGGTGTAGTCCATACTTTTGGAAAAATATGGAGAGATCGGGGAATGATCAATAGTAAAGGGAAAGAGTTGGCTTATGTAAAGTTGATAGTGGAAGTAGAAAAGACAGAAGTTAGGCCAGAGTGGCAGAAGAAAAGGATAAAGGAATGGATAATAGAAGGAAGAAACAAGAAAGTTGTTTTTAAGTTCAGTTACGGGCCAGGTGGAAAGAAGATCAGAAAACTGGTTTTACAATGATTGAGGAAAATCTGATAAAGCAAATTAGAAATCAGGGTCCAGCACATATTAAACGGATATATCTTGCATTGATAGAAATTGACTCAGAAACAGAACTTGTTAAAGATTGTATGATTAAATGGGCCCAAAATATCCAAGAAGCTATTACAATGGACACGTGGGAAAGGATTTGGGTGAGGAACGTAAAATTTACACAAGCTCAAAATTTAAGAGAGAACTTTTATAAAATGTTTTATAGATGGCATTTAGATCCTAAAAAGCTTGCAAGTATGTATCCGAATTATCAGCCTAAATACTGGAGGTGTGGTGACGAAGATGCAACATATTTTCACATATGGTGGACTTGTAAAAAGGTCAAGGCTTTCTGGATAAAAATTTGGTGGAATATGCAGAAGATTTTTAAGCAAAGGATAAAGTTTTGTCCGCAACTTTTTTTGTTGGGAATAGTTACAGATGCTACAGTTGTGGACACTAAGTTGATACTGAATTTAATTATGGCAGCAAGACTCTTAATAGGTCAGTATTGGAAGAAGGAGGAACTGCCGACTATAGAAGAATGGACTTTAAAGGTTTCTGACCTGGCAGAGATGGCAAAGATATCGGCTTATTTGAAAGATCACTCGCAAGAACGTTATATTATGGAGTGGAGAAAATGGATTGAGTATATCCAGAACAAATATGGGACTAAAAAGTTTCATGTAGCATTTGAATAAGTCTTCCTTTTTTTTCTCTTTTTTATATTTTATATTAATAGTGTTTGTAGTTATCCTATATGAGCTAGAGAGTGATAGATTTTAGAGTTTATGGTTGTTAGCATATGGATGTTTATGATTGTTCTTTTTGTTTTTTATACCTTGTACTTAGCTCTGGGAAGTCGGGGGGGGGGGAGGGGAGGGGGGGGAGGGGTAGGGAGGGAGGGATAGGGGAGGGGTAGGGGGGACTGTTAAAGATAAAATGTATGATAAAACTTTTCAATAAAAAAAAGAAAGTTGTTTTTAAGTTGGTTTGAACAGACTTGTGAATTGCATGCATTACATGTGAATTGTATGCCTTAACACAAGCCTTAGAATGTTGAAGGAACAAGAATGTAATATGGAAAGGGAGAAACATGGGTAGTAGAAGAAAGTGAGAGGTGGATGTTGCAAGATGGAAGACGGATGTTGAAAAGAAAGAAAAAGAAAGGGGAAAAAACAATAGTTAGGGCACAGAAGCAGCCACTGAAAGGGATGAGTGATACTTTTTAAAAAAACAGGATGGTTGTATTTATACTCTAGTTAAATAAATCTGTGATAAATGTATGATATGTAAACAAGTAAATAAAAAGCTCTATAATATCTAGTGGTGAGGCTATTTCAATGCGTTCAAGTTGAATTTAAATTATCTCAAGTGGGGAAAATTCCACAATTTGAAACTAATGACATGTTTATAAAGGATTAGATACTGGGGCTGTTTTCTGCTTTGTCTTTTCTCAGGAAACAAGGATTGCTAGCCCAGACACCTCCATTGGAGTTTGCTGTCCACAAGTTTCAGCCTAGTGATTGGGTCCTGATAAAAAGCTGGCATGAAGAAAAACTTACTCCAGCCTGGGATGGTCCCTACCAAGTGCTCCTAACAACTGAAACAGCAGTTTGAAAGAAAAAAAAGGGTGGAGCCAAAAGAGTGGAAAATAATTCCTGGAGAAGATCCGCTGTGAATAAAAATTACCAAAAACTGATGTGATCATTGTGGGATGAATAGCTTGGATTTTGTTTGTGGTTTTTCTCATTGCAGGAGCAGCAGCTTTCTGGCTTTTTCGATCTGAGTGGTGGCCTATGCTGTACCATCCAAAGGATTCCAGAGGAAGCTGTGGACCTCTGCATTCTACAAACCCTTACATAATATGTCGGTTCTGTGATTGCAACTGTATCACTGAATGCTGTTGTTGTTATCAGTACTGTGATTGTGGACCAGTCTGTCCCTATGAAGAACCTTGTGACATAGTAATAGTGGAAGATTTGTTACAAATGTGTAAAGGTCCGACACCAAAAGAGCCTTTTTATCCCACATACCCAATTGAAATTTAGACAGCGGAAACACAACCTGACCTAAATTCAGTTATTTTGGGAGATAGTGATATTCAAATTCCACTGGAGGATATAGAATGGATAGATTTAAGGTGTATACAGGCTAATCAAACATATATTGGGACAATTAAGGTAAGCGATGAGGTTTTGTACCAAGTTACATTGAATACTACTGATATCACATTTCAAGTTGATGCTAATGCTGCTAAACATATTAGCATGTTGACAATAAATAAATAAATATCAAGACCTTTGGGGTTTCAAAAATGGAAACATGTGCCCAGGATGGACGACAAATAGTTGGTACTCTCCCTGGACCCAAGATGAAAGGGAGAGTGACTAATAAAACTTTACATGGAAGGAAAGAATCAATTGCTATAAAACATCAAGTAAAGAACATTGGGAGGATTTTTGGAGTCCCTTTAATTTTTTTTAATAATCTATTTCTAGATCTTAAGAGATCAGGGTAACACCGGGATTGCATTTTTATTACTAATTATAGTTACAGGAGTAATTTGTTGTTGCTGTTTGCAGTGTTTTAGTGGATTATTTCAGTATGCAAAGAATATGTACTTTTAAGAGGACAGCAATATATCAAAATAGGTTAGCATTAGATTATATGCTGGCAAAAGAAGGAGGTGTGTGTGGAAAATTTAACCTAACTGTTGTTTGCAAATAAATGATAACGGAAACGTTATAGAAGAAATTACTAATAAAATGTGAAAATTAGCACATGTCCCTGTACAAACTTGGACTGGAATATTGGATGATAATGGCTTTTTAGGGGAAATTTTTAGAAATTGGAAGCAAGCTTTGTTTATGCTTGTAATAATCATTATGGGATTAATGTTTTTACCTTGTCTTATCCCTCTCATTAAGAATATTGTTCAGAGTACTGTGGAAGGAATAATACAAATTAATCAGAAGGAATCATTAGGGAGAAAAATGTACAACCTTACACAAATCAATGAAGAAACTAATTTTGTAAAATATGAAAGGAAATTAGAAATACAAAGAAATTTGGAAAGATTTTAATGTTTTATTTTTAAAGAATAGGTAAAAAGAAAAAGGGTGGATTTGTGGAAAATAACTGGAAGTAGTGAGGAAGTTTAAAAATAAAAATATATATGCTTTTAGTATTATCATGTAATCATATTTTATATTTTATAATAATCATTTTATAATCAATTGCTTGAGTAGATGCTTTGAGAATATGGGGAAAAATACAGGCCTCAAGTGGAGGGAGGGGGAGAACAAGAGTTACTATGGGGCCCAAATGTGAGTCACTATCTAGGAATTGTTTTTAAGTACCTTCTGGTGCCTGGTACCCCTGGCAGGTGTAGAAGATGGAAACAGGATAGTAGGGGAGGCATCTTATTAGTATAATGTAAGCAAACAGGGGCAGAGATAATGTATTCTGTTTAGGCACTTCTGATAGATTGTAACCTCCAAAGCCTAAGCCAATGGGGCCATGGTGGAGGGAATGGGGTGTCGCAATAGGATGTATAATAATATGTGATTTTGGAATTTGGGGTGTGGTTCAATGCTTGGCTACATTGTTTGCCTTCCTGAATCCACCACGCTTTGCAAACCGTTACTTTTTAGACTTTGTTGTGAAGTCTAATAAACTTTTCTATTTGTAACACAAAAAGAGTGAATTTCAATTTGTGACTATTTTTGTGTCTAACAAACCTCCGCTCAGGAGTTTCTTTTGGCTCTTTTAAATTCCTGAGAGTTTCTTTTGGCTCTTTTAAATTCCTGAGTAATGCTGGGGCAAGTGATACTAAGTGTAAAACCTTACAATTGCATTTGCTTTTTTGGCAACTTACATTATGCTGGTGATTCATAATCCAAGTTGACCCTTAGCAACTCAAACATTGTTTTTAAGGTGCTTACTGATAAATCACTTTATGTTTTCTTTTAGAACTTTGTGTAATTCCTTGGATCTCTACTCCCCCCCCCTTTTTTAAAAAATAGGAGCAAAAGTTGTGTTCCATCTGATACTTCATACTTCTCTTGAATTTCTGAATTTCTTTAATATCTGGGATCTTTCCCCTTTTTTGCTGCTTAGGAATCTAGCCTAATATTGCCCTGAGTTGATTGATATTTAAGATGACTTCATTAAGTTTTAATTTCTCTTAAAATTAAGACCATCATTACATACAGTCAAGATCCTGCTATTTCTACATCCTTGTAGATGTAGAATGAATGTTGCCTACTCATTAGTATCAAATCAAAGGGAGCTGATTGTTTTGTATATTCTTTCACCCTTAAAAACAAAATTATAAGCAGGACAAATTTGGAATTTCCAAAGGGACTGTAGTGGTAGAGTTTGTCTTCTAATGATGGTCATGATTGTAAATTACATAGTAAAATTCCATTCCTATGCTTATAGCATCATTCTGACTGGACTTTGGACTATATATGCTGCATGACCTTGATTTACCAGGTTTGGTTAGACAGTGTTTGCTTTTGTGCTTCATGTTAAATCATAATGTTTAATACATAAGACTTCTGCAATTTGGGGATTATATGAGGCATGGAAAAGAGACATTGATACATTCTAGGAATCTGTTTATAGGACCTTAAATTTTTTTGGAAAAATTAAAGGCTATAAATGTCAAGATGGGGTAGGGATAGCGATCCCCATGGTGATTGGGAATGGCAGCAGATGGATGAGCAGAGGGCCATATCGTAATCTGGGATCACGCCCCCGCTATTTTCGAGCTGTGGCACACTCCGACCCTCTGGCTCGCACCTGCTCTCCCGGGGAAGGGGGAGGGCAGACACCTGAGCTCAGGCTGATCTATTTAAATGCCAGGTCTGTTGTGAATAAAGCTCCTCTCATCCATGATTTGATCGAGGAGGAAGATGCAGACCTGGTGTGCATCACGGAAACTTGGTTGGGCCCGGAGGGAGGGGTCCCTCTGATTGATTTATGCCCTCCAGGTTTCCGTGTGCTGCATCAACCTCAGACTCAGGATAGGGGAGGTGGCGTGGCGGTTGTTATTAGAGAGACCCTCCGTCCACGTGAGGCCACTGCCCCTCAGATAGACAGATGTGAGTCCCTCCTCTTAAGGTGGGGTCCTGGTGGTCAGTTGGGCCTGCTGCTTGCATACCTCTCTCCAAGCTGCGTAGCAATGGCTCTGCCCAGGCTACTTGACGCCCTCTTGGGATTGGTGGTTGAATTTCCCAGACTTATGGTTCTGGGAGATTTTAATCTGCCTTCCCTGGGCGGTGCTTTGGAAGTGGCCCAAGAGTTCATGGCTTCCATGATGGCCATGGACCTGACCCAAATTATTCAGGACCCGACTCACGAGGGGGGAAACATGCCTGATCTTATTTTTATCTCTGGGCAGTGGCTTAATGGTCTGGGGGGGTTACTCCAACATCTCAACCCCTTTCATGGACAGACCATTATCTCCTGTGGTTGGGCCTCCGTCACATCACCCCCCGCTGTCAGGAGGTGGAACCGACCAGATGGTTCCACCCCAGACGCCTGATGGACCCAGATAAGTTCCAGATGGTGCTTGGATTGATTCCTACCTCCCGGTCGAGTCCTTCGTTAATGCCTGGCAACAGGCTGCTTCGGAGGCTCTCGACCGCGTTGTGTCTTTGCGGCCTCTGACCCGGCGCAGGTCCCGGCTCGCTCCTTGGTTCTCCAAGGACCTGCGGGAGATGAAACGCCGGAGAAGGGGCCTAGAGAGCATTTGGAGAACCAGTTAGTCCGAGTCTGACCGAACACAGTTAAGATCCTTTTCTAGATCTTATCTTGTGGCAATGGAGGTGGCAAAGCGCACTTACTTCACCACCCTCATTGCGTCCGCAGATAACCGCCTGGCCGCTCTATTTAGAGTGGTCCGCTCCCTTTTAAATCAAGGGACAGGAGAGGACCCCTTACGAGGACGGGCCGAGGAATTTAGTAAATATCTGGTGGACAAAATTGCTCAGATTCGGACTGGTCTGGACTCTGATTGGGCAGTATCTGACGAGAGGAAAACGATGAGTTTGGCCGAGAACATTTGGGAAGAGTTTGATCCTGTGACTGGATGAAGTGGACAGGATCATGGGGAAATTAAGTGCCACCACGTGTTTGTTGGACCCATGTCCCTCCTGGCTAGTCTATGCCTCCCGAGGTTACACGAGGCTGGATCCTAGCAGTTATCAATGCCTCACTGAGTGAAGTGTACTTCCCTGCCGCCTTGAAAGAGGCGGTGGTAAGGCCCCTCCTTAAGAAACCTGCATTGGATCCAGCTATTTTAAACAACTTTCGTCCTGTCTCCAACCTTCGCTTTCTTGCGAAGGTCGTTGAGAGCGTGGTGGCACGGCAGCTCCCTTTGGTCCTGGAGGAAGCTGAGTATCTGGATCCATACCAATCGGGTTTCAGACCCGGGTATAGCACGGAGACGGCATTGGTTGCGCTAGTGAATGATCTCTGGCGGGCCCGAGATAGAGGTTATTCCTCTGTCCTGGTCCTATTAGATCTCTCAGCGGCTTTTGATACCATCGACCACGGTATCTTACTGCGTCGTCTTGAGGGGTTGGGAGTGGGAGGCACCGTTCTGCGGTGGTTCTCCTCCTACCTCTCGGGCCGTTCGCAGACGGTGTTAGCAGGGGGGCAGAGGTCAAGCCCTAGGCCCCTTAGTTGTGGAGTGCCTCAGGGGTTGGTGCTCTCGCCCCTCCTGTTCAACATCTATATGAAGCCACTGGGAGAGATCATCCGTGGCTTCGGGGTGAAGTATCATCAATATGATACCCAGCTTTTCATCTCCACCCCGAACCAACCCAGTGATGCCCTCGATGTGATGTCCCGTTGCCTGGAAGCGGTACAGATTTGGATGGGAAAGAACAGGCTCCAGCTCAACCCGGCCAAGACTGAGTGGCTTTACGTACCGGCATCTCGTTTAGTCCAAGAGGTTCCATCTTTGGTTATAGGAGGAGAGATGTTACCTCGGGTTGATAGAGCACGCAATCTAGACGTCCTCCTGGATTCACAACTCAGTTTTGAAGATCATATTGGAGTCGTGGCTAGGGGGGCATTTGCCCAGATTCGCCTGGTACACTAGTTGCGCCCCTTTCTGGACCAAGATACCCTACGTACAGTCACCCACGCACTCGTTACCTCCTGTATAGATTACTGCAATGCTCTCTACATGGGGCTGCCCTTAAAGACCACCCGGAGGCTTCAGCTGGAGCAGAGTGCGGCTACACGGGTAGTGACGGGAGCACCCCGATACTCCTATATTACACCCCTCCTAGGTGAGCTGCATTGGCTACCGGTTGCCCTCCGGGTGAGATTTAAGGTGCTGGTTCTTACCTTTAAAGCCCTACATGGCTTAGGCCCGGGATACTTGCAGGACCATCTGCTGCCGGGAACGAATTCCCATCGCCCAGTACGCTCACACAGAGAAGGCCTCCTCAGGGTACCGTCGGGTAGACAATGTCGGCTGGCGACCCCCAGGGGGCGGGCCTTCTCTGTGGGAGCGCCAGCCCTGTGGAACCAGCTCCCTCATGAGCTTCGGATGGCCCCAGATCTCCAGTCCTTTCGCCACGGCCTCAAAACACTCCTTTTCCACCTGGCTGACCTGGACTGACAGGGATTTTAATTATGTTTTTAATTTTTAACTATTTTTTAATTTATTTTAATTTTAATTTATTGTACAGAGGCCTAATTTTAATTTTATCTTAACTTCTGTATTTATTGTATGTTATTGTTGTTAGCCGCCCTGAGTCCTTCGGGAGATAGGGCGGCATATAAGTCCCAAAAATAAATAAATAAATAAATAAACAAACAAACAAATAAATAAATAATCAGATGCTGTTTATTTAGCTGAACAAAGATCTTGTTGAGACTTACTTGAATGCAGCCTTAATAGTAATGTTAGATGCTGGAAATGAAAAATTACCAGGCATTGATTTCATATATCTTCTCTGCCGATGCAGTTATATCTCAAGTCTCGAGAGAAGACAAAATAAGGTTATTTTGTTTAATTATTGTGCACATAAGCACGTTTCATTTGGGAGCTCAGGGAACCTTATTTTCCCCCACAACAACAGTTCTATGAGGTAGACCTAGTCATCCAATTAACTTTTGTGGTTGATGGTGGACTGGATTTCAAACTGAAATGCGGCTGAGCGTTTGTGACTCAGGCTGTTGTGCAAACACAAAGTTCCAACGGAGGTAGGAGCCCAGAAATACAGATGGAAATCCAAGTCCACTTCACCACAGCTGCAGCTCTCTTGTTTTGAAAGCTAGGAGAGGTGGGGTACTTTCTATCCGTGACGGAGATTTTTGGGGTTGCATTTGGTTGAGGAAATCGAGCGTGCAAGGCTCTCTTTGGTTAAAAAAAAAAACTGGCGTGGAAGACTAGACCAGGACTCTCACGAAGCCCTAAGGCTGTTTCCGTAGGCGGCTGTTCGAGCGCAGGCAAGCGCCAGTCAAAGATCATTGGTCGAACCGGCCCTTGGAAAGACAACGAACTGCCGCCGCCGCCACTTCCTCCTCCTCTTGTTTCCCCACTTTCTGCAGGTTTGGCTAGCGCTAGTTCGTCCCCCGAAGGAGAAACGATCCAAGACGCCTCATTGGGGGGTTGTTTAGCAGCTGACTGGGAAGGAGGGTGGGGAGAAAACGAGAGAACCCGGGAAAGGAAGCCCAGAAGGCGGATGGGATGGCGCAGGAAGAGGAGACTTACTATGGCAAGCACGGTAAGCCCTAATTGAGCGCCGCCTTTTGTTCCCTGCCCTCTTCTACTATGAAGGAGGGACAGCAGCAGGTGGTCTTGGCCGGGTACGGATCGGGGAAGCGGCTTCCGCGCGTTTGCGGGGTGGGGAGACGCGGCGCTGCTCCCCGGTGGGCCAGATCCCTGGCTTAGCCACCAGTCGCCTCCGATCGTGACGATTGCTTGGACTGACGCAGTCACTGGTTTTGCTTCGCAGCCATGGCGCAGCATTTCCTCAGATCTGTCTTGGCTCCCAAGGCGGGTTCGGAAGATACTGCAAAGAATATCTGTGGTGGAAAAACACGTCTGCTTTTTGCTTGACTTTAACCACTAGGAAAGGAGTAGGAGAGCAATAGAATTGAACAACCAAGCAGGGTTATGATCAACGCCAGTTCGCATTCAATTCCGGGTTTAATGTCCGAGTTTACAATGCCTGAGACTGCTAAAATTGGAGTGGATCGTTTGTGGTTCAGCAAGTTGTAAGAATCCAGGCAATCTCTTGGTATATTACACAAACAAACTTACAATAACTGCCCAGAGTCACTGTGGAGTTTGGGCTTTATAAATTTAAGTTATTGGTTATTAAAGCTAAAGTAGTTCTCTTATTTGGGCATATGCAGCATTTTGTGTTCTGCCTACTTCAAAGGCTCTGGGTGATTTGTAACAATCCTGATACATCAACATATAATGCCACAGTCAGTATAATACGTAGTCAAATTCCCAATGCAATAAAACCAACTTTCACAAAATGGTCCAGTAAAAAAACTCATCCCCACCAAGTGCTCCCTGGAATAGGATGTCTTCTGCCTCATGAATGCCTACCTTGAGAAAAACTCCATAAGGATGTGTGATTATAGTTGTTAGATTTTAACTACGAATGATTTTTTTCTGATTGTTGTGATAATCAAGTCTGTCGCAGAAGGGGGAGAAAAAAAAAGATAAATCAGGATTATGTGGTCATCCCTGGTGATCTGTTGTGTACTTGTGGGATCTTAAATATGATTGAAAGATGAGAAAAATGAGCAGAGATTTGAAATATGTTGTGTGTATGTGTGTGTGTGTGTGTGTGTGTGTGTGTGTATATATATATATATATATATATATATATATATATATATATATATATATATGTATATATATATATGTATATATATATATATGTATATATATATATATGTATATATATGTATATATATATATGTATATATATATATGTGTATATATATATATATATATATATATATATATATATATATATATATATATATATATATATATATATATATGTTGTTGTTGTTGTTAGTTGCGAAGTCGTGTCCGACCCATCGCGACCCTATGGACAATGTTCCTCCAGGCCTTCCTGTCCTCTACCATCTTCTGGAGTCCATTTAAGCTCACGCCTACTGCTTCAGTGACTCCATCCAGCCACCTCATTCTCTGTCGTCCCCTTCTTCTATTGCCCTCCATCTTTCCCAGCATTAGGCTCTTCTCCAGTGAGTCCTTCCTTCTCATTAGGTGGCCAAAGTATTTGAGTTTTAGCTTCAGGATCTGGCCTTCTAAAGAGCAGTCAGGGTTGATCTCCTCTAGGACTGACCGGTTTGATCGCCTTGCAGTCCAAGGGACTCGCAGGAGTCTTCTCCAGCACCATAGTTCAAAGGCATCAATTCTTTGGCGCTCAGCCTTTCGTATGGTCCAGCTTTCACTGCCATACATTGCAACTGGGAAGACCATAGCCATGACTATACGCACTTTTGTTGACAGGGTGATGTCTCTGCTTTTTAGTGTGCTGTCTAGATTTGCCATGGCTTTCCTCCCCAGGAGCAAGCGTCTTTTAATTTCTTGGCTACAGTCCCCATCTGCAGTGATCTTGGAGCCCAGGAAAATAAAATCTGTCACTACCTCCATTTCTTCCCCATCTATTTGCCAGGAATTGAGAGGGCCGGATGCCATGATCTTGGTTTTCTTAATGTTTAGTTTCAACCCAAGTTTTGCACTCTCCTTCTTCACTCGCAAGAAGAGGCTCTTTAGTTCCTCTTCACTTTCTGCCATTAGAGTGGTATCATCTGCATATCTTAGGTTGTTGATGTTTCTTCCGGCAATCTTAATTCCAACTTTTGATTCATCTAGCCCTGCCTTTCTCATGATGTGCTCTGCATATAAGTTAAATAGGCAAGGCGACAGTATACAGCCTTGCCGGACTCCTTTCCCAATTTTGAACCAATCAGTGGTTCCGTGTCCAGTTCTCACTGTTGCTTCTTGGCCCGCATATAGGTTTCTCAAGAGACAAATAAGATGGTCTGGTATGCCCATCTCTTTAAGGACTTGCCACAGTTTGTTATGATCCACACAATCAAAGGCTTTAGCATAGTCAATGAAGCAGAAGTAGATGTTTTTCTGGAACTCTCTAGCTTTCTCCATGATCCA
Source organism: Vipera ursinii (assembly GCF_947247035.1). Lineage (NCBI taxonomy): Eukaryota > Metazoa > Chordata > Lepidosauria > Squamata > Viperidae > Vipera > Vipera ursinii. The sequence continues at coordinate 180,264,311 of NC_139513.1, forward strand.
GCGTATGTTAGCAATTTGATCTCTAGTTCCTCTGCCTCTTCGAAATCCTGCCTGTACTTCTGGTAGTTCTCGATCCACATACTGCTGGAGTCTAGCTTGTAGAATTTTAAGCATAACTTTACTAGCATGAGAAATGAGTGCAATGGTGCGATAGTTTGAACATTCTTTGGCACTGCCTTTCTTTGGAATTGGAATGTAAACTGATCTTTTCCAATCCTGTGGCCACTGTTGAGTTTTCCAAATTTTCTGGCAAATTGAGTGTAGCACTTTTACTGCATCGTCTTTTAAGATTTTGAATAGCTCAGCTGGAATACTGTCACCTCCACTAGCTTTGTTGTTGCTCAGCTTTTCTAAGGCCCACTTCACTTCACATTCTAGGATGTCTGGCTCAAGGTCAGTGACCACTTCATTGTGATTATCAGGGACGTTAAGCTCATTCTTGTATAGTTCTTCTGTGTAATTTTGCCACCTCTTCTTAATCTCTTCTGCCTCTGTTAGGTCCCTGCCATTTTGGTCCTTTATCATGCCCATTTTTGCATGAAACGTTCCCTTCATCTCTCCAATTTTCTTGAAAAGATCTCTGGTCCTCCCTATTCTATTGTTTTCTTCTATTTCTTTCAATTGTTCATTTAAGAAGGCATTCTTATCTCTTCTAGCTATTCTTTGGAATTCTGCATTTAATTGGGCATATCTTTCTTTTTCTCCCTTGCCTTTCGCTTCCCTCCTTTCCTCAGCTATTTGCAAAGCTTCCTCAGACAGCCATTTTGCTTTCTTGCATTTCTTTTTCTTTGGGATGGTTTTGGTTGCTACCTGTTGTACAATGTTGCTAACCTCTGTCCATAGTTCTTCAGGCACTCTGTCTATCAGATCTAATTCTTTAAATCTATTTGTCACCTCTACTGTATATTCAACAGGGATATGATTTAATTCGTACCTGACTGGCCTAGCGCTTTCCCCTACTTTCTTTAATTTAAGCCTAAACTTTGCAACAAGAAGCTCATGGTCTGAGCCACAGTCAGCTCCTGGTCTTGTTTTTACTGACTGTATAGAGCTTCTCCATCTTTGGCTGCAGAGCATATAGTCAATCTGATTTCTGTGTTGACCATCTGGTGATGTCCATGTGTAAAGCCGTCCCTTGGGTTGTTGGAAAAGAGTGTTTGCTATGACCATTGTATTCTCTTGACAAAATTCTATCAGCCTGTGCCCTGCTTCATTTTGTACTCCAAGGCCAAACTTGCCTGTTATTCCGGTTATCTTTTGGCTTCCTACTTTAGCATTCCAATCTCCCATCATGATAAGGACATCATTTTTGGGTGTTAGTTCTATAAGGTGCTGTAGGGCTTCATAGAACCGGTCAATTTCATCCTCTTCAGCACTGGTGGTTGGGGCATAGACTTGGACTACTGTGATATTGAATGGTTTGCCTTGGATTCGAACTGAGATCATTCTGTCATTTTGAGGGTTGTATCCCAGTATTGCTTTTCCTACTTTTTTATTGACTATGAAGGCTACTCCATTTCTTCTGAGGGATTCTTGCCCGCAGTAGTATACCTGATGGTCATCTGAATTAAATTCACCCATTCCTGTCCATTTTAGTTCGCTGATACCTAAGATGTCGATGTCTAGTCTTGTCATCTCTTGTTTGACCACGTCCAGCTTTCCTTGATTCATGGATCTTACATTCCAGGTTCCTATGGAGAAAGAATCTTTACAGCATCGGACTTTCCTTTCACCACCAGACATATCCACAGCTGAGCGTCCTTTCGGCTTTGGCCCAGTCGCTTCATTCTTTCTGGCGCTACTAGTACTAGCCCTCTGCTCTTCCCCAGTAGCATATTGGACGCCTTCCGACCTGAGGGGCTCATCTTCCAGCGTCATATCGTTTTGCCTTTTGGTACTGTCCATAGGGTTTTCATGTCAAAGATACTGGAGTGGTTTGCCATTTCCTTCTCCAGTGGATCACGTTTTGTCAGAACTCTCTGCTATGACCTGTCCGTCTTGGGTGGCCCTGCACGGCATAGCTCATAGCTTCATTGAATTACGCAAGCCCCTTCGCCACGACAAGGCAGTAATCCATGAAGGGGATATATATATATAACGAGGCACAACCACAAAACAGAAACCTAACTACAGCTGCAACATCAGCCACTTTAAACCCCTCCAAACCACACAATAAGCAAACTGACACCCACTATAAAAACATGGCACCACCACAAACACGAAGCCGAACAAAAGCAGCACAACTCACCAGCTCAGGTCTAAGGCTGGCAGCTGAGACCAGCCCATCCACTCAAAACACACCCCCACCCAATCAGAACACACCCACCATTCAAAACACACTCCCACCCAATCAGAACACACTTACTCCCCCACCCAATCAGAGCACACTCCCACCCACAGAACACACCCCCTCTGGCAGTTTAAAAAAGAGGAACAAACAGCCACATGCTTCTCCCAGAAGAAGGAAGCAGAAGCCACCAGCCTGATGATGACGGATGGGATTCCGTCGAAACATTAAGGACTATAAGATGACTTTTTAACCCATGAAAATTTAACCCATGAAAACTTCTCAAAAGTCAGGGGTTGTCTTATACGCCCGGGTGCTGAAACTTTAGGGACAGGGCTGGCTGGAAAACCTGGAGCGGATCTTCCATTTAGTCTGCGCAGGGAAAGCGGGACCAATTGGAGTAGAAGCTGCAGTCTGTGATTTTTTACAGGCTGGGGTCTGGGCTTCTTTCCTTCTAAAGTTAAAGAGCAGCTGTAGGCAGGTGGGGAATGCAAGAGCAACTTGAAAGGAAGGTGGGGAATGTGTAGCCAGAGCAGCAGCTTAGCTCTAAGGACACATTTGACTCAGGAACTGGTTGGGCTGGCTGGAAAACCTGAAGCGGATCAATCATTTGGTCTTTTTTTTAAAATCCCATTTATATCCCGCCCTTCTCCGAAGACTCAGGGCGGCTTACAATTTAAAGCACAAATCAATGTGCTTAGCAATAGCCTTCATTCTATGTATATGCCTGCTTATTAGAGCTTTCACCCCCCCCCCACAAGCAGCATTATTACAAAGTCAGCTTATTGCTCCCAACAATCTGAGTCCTCATTTTACCTACCTCGGAAGGATGGAAGGCTGACTCAACCTTGAGCCTGGTGGGATGAGAACCTGCACTAATTGCAGGCAGCTGGTGTTACTTAAGGCTCTGTGCAGGGAAAGCTTTAGAGTGAATTAGGAAAAGTGAAAAAGTGAATTAGGAAAATAGGAAACGGTTGCTGGAATTGGGTATGTGTAGTTTAATGAAGAGAAGGGTGAGGGGTGACATGATAGCAGTGATCCAATATCTCAGGGGCTGCCACAAAGAAGAGGGAGCCAAGCTATTCTCCAAAGCGCCTGAAAGCAGGACAAGAAGCAATGGATGGAAACTAGTAAAGGAGAGAAGCAACCTAGAACTAAGGAGAAACTTCCTGACAGTTAGAACAATTAACCAGTGGAACAACCTGCCTCCAGAAGTGGTGAATGCTCCAACACTGGAAGCTTTTAAGAAGAGACTGGACAGCCATTTGTCTGAAATGGTATAGGGTTTCCTGCCTTAGCAGGGGGTTGGACTAGATGACCTCCAAGGTCCCTTCCAACTACTTCTTCTTCTTCTTCTTCTTCTTCTTCTTCTTCTTCTTCTTCTTCTTCTTATTATTATTATTATTATTATTATTATTATTATTATTATTATTATTATTATTATTATTAAGTTTAATCCACTTGCACTGTTTTATGTTTACATGTTTCATGACAAACAGCCTTATGTTTATAAGTGACAGTTTTCCTACTAAGTACCTGCATGTCATAAGCATTTGAATTAAAATTACCATATTAAAATCAAATCTGATGTTTTTTAATTTTTATTTGGTGTGCGTTGGAAGAGGGGTAGTCTTATACGGCGAGTATAGCCCAAACCCTATAATTTAGCAGGAAATGTAGGGGGTCGTCTTATACGCCCAGTCATCTTATACGCCGGAAAATACGGTACTTTAACTACCTTGACATCAACTGGTAGAAAAATTCTGCATGAAGTGGGAGATCGAACAAGTTCCTGACCAACCTAGCTGACAACTTTTCATCCAAAGGTAGAGCAGGGAACTAGAGAGACAGCTATACTGGACCATCAGATCGATTCATAAATGACTGACAAACTGCACTTGTGTAGTCCTTAATAGAACTACATCTACATGGAGGCAAGGAAGCAGTGAGGTACCCCAAGGTTCTGTCTTAGGCCTTGTAGTCTTCAATATCTTCATAAACAATTTAGATAAGGGAATAGAAGGGGAATTCATCAAATTTGCACACAATACTAAACTGGCAGGAATAGCCAACATCCCAAAAGATAGGCTCAAGATGCAAAAGAGCTCAACAGACCTGAATTCTACCCTATCTAACAAAATGAAATTCAATAGTGAGAAAAGTAAGGTTTACATTTAGGCAAGAAAAACCAAATATACAGGAACAGATTATGTGAAATATGGCTCAATAGCAGTAAGTGTGAGAGGGCTCTTGGAGTCCTTAAATATGAGCCAGCAGTGTGCTGCAGATGCCAAAAAAACCAATGCAATCCCAGGCTCCATTAACAGAGGGATAGAATCAAGATCACAAAGCATTAGTGATGTTTTATATGGCCTTGGTAAGACCACACTTGGAGTACTGCATCCAGTTTTGTTCACCACAATATAAAAAAGAGGTTGAAACTCCAGAGTGCAGAGAAGAGCAACAAAAATGATTAGGGCAGGGCTTTTCAACCTTTTCACCCATTGTACCACTTTTAGGATATGGCAACATCCGAGTACCACCAGTCACCTAGCAAGGTGTCAAAAACTTGATGACCCCCCAAAAAAGGAAAAAAGTGATGAAGTACAGGTAGTCCTCGACTTACAACAGTTCGCTTAGAGACTGTTCGAAGTTACAATGGCACTGAAAAAAGTGCCCTCCAAGCTACAGCCAAGCAAGACACCTGCCTGCCCACCCTAGGTTTTCTTCTTGTGAGCATTTGTGTTGAGGATTGGCAGCGGGTGTGGGGTGGGAGGGCGTTTGATTTTTATTCCCCCCATCTGTTGGGTAGTTGCAGCAGGTTTTGGTCTCTTCCCTTGATACCATCTGGTAGCAGTAGAAAACAGAGGTGCCATTTTGCTGTTCTTCCCCTCCCCCCCAAAATATACTTACATTATAGCCTCTTCGGAGAAGATACCAATTTCACTCCCCCACAGTCCCCTGAATCAGATCCCCACACGGTCGTTTTCCCTTGCAACCCCCCCCCTTCGCTAAAGATCCCATTTTCAGCTATTAGCCCAAGACAGCTTATTATAAGCCCCTCTGGATTCCTTCAGCAACGTAACGGGCACTTTGGATTTGGTGTTCCTGGAAAAGAGGTCAGTTGTGTTTGGGGGGGGGAGAAGCCCAGCCGATTCAGGCAGAATTTTTAGTGGATTTAAGAACAACCCATTGGAACCGCGGGACCTCTTGCCACAGATTGCATGGCTTAGGCACGTGGCTTGCAGGGCGAAAACAGCACAACTACGGTATGCGGCGGGGGGAGAGAGGAAAAACTCCCAAAAATAGGCCGCCGGAGGATTAGGGCAGTGGTGGCGAACCTTTTTGAGACCGAGTGGCTAAATTGCAACCCAAACCCCACTTATTTATCGTTGGGTGACGAATGGGCACGGCCCACTGGGTGGGCATGGCTGGCATGGGTGTGGCCTATTGGGTGGGCATGGCCAGCTCAACATCACTTGTGTCAGGGGCACTTGTTCGGAGCTGGGCAGGACTGGGGCAGATCTGAGGGTCTTGGGCGGATGGGACCGGGGCAAGCACTGGGTCATGGTCCACTGGAGGAGCCTCACTGATGTTAAAGGCAGTGAGGGTAGAGATGATATTAAGGGGGGTGGGGGAAGACATGATATTAAAGGGGGTGGAGAGATTCCCCTTTTTGTAAGTTTGCTTACTTTGTAATGCTTTCCTTTCCCCACACTTTTGCTTCCCTGCTGGCTCAATCTCTCTTTCTGTCTGCCACTTCTGTCACCCAGATCTATGGCTGCAGAGCAATTTCGCTCCCCCCACCATGGCCAATCTCGGCAGAAGCATTTTTGAATCCTCTGGAACTCGCATCCATGGCCGTGGGGAGATTTTACAAATCGGTTGGGGGGGAGAGGAAAATTGCTCTGCAGCCCTAGATCTGGGAAGCAGAAGCATTTTGCAGGCCTCCAACGCCTGGATCGGGCCGCTGGAGCATCGTAAAATCTCCCCACAGCCATGGGTGTGAGCTCCAGAGGCTTCAAAAATGCTTCTGCTGTCCAGATCTAGGGCTGCAGAGCGATTTCACTCCCCCTCCCCACAGGCGATTTGGAGGGAGGCGAGCGGCTGCTACACACCAGAAATCGGCCCTCTGCCACGACGCACCAGGCAGCTATTCTCAGGACGGAGGCAAGCAGCTACTGTGCACCCAAAACTGGCCCTCTTCTGCAATGCACCAGGCAGCTGTTCTCCAGAGGGAGGCGAGCAGCCTCTGTGCGCCCAAAACGCCCTCTTCCGCGATGCAGGCAGGAGAACGGCTGCCTGGCTTACCTGGACTCATGCTGCAGCTCCCTCCAACATCCAGCCCGGATCCACCCAGCTCTTGCAGCTGTTCCCTGACTCTCAGTGCAGAGAGAAAGAGAGCAAGAGCTCCTGGCCCCGTCTCCCTCTTGGTGATGGCATGCATGCCCACAGGGAGGGCTTCGCGTGCTGCCTGTGGCATGCGTGCCATAGGTTTGCCACCCCTGGATTAGGGTGTGGAAAAGCCATAATACAGACCTAGAAAGAATCGAAGCATTAAACTTTGGGCAAAAGCGCTAAACTGAGCAAAAGCAGAGCGGGCAGGAGGAAAGTTCTCCCTATCCTGCTCAGGATGACGGGGGAAAGGAACTGGCTGCAACACCTCCCCCCGAAAATACTTACAATCCTCCCCCAGACACAGCAGGGGCATTGGGAAATCGCAGTATGCTGAGTGAAGAGAACAGCTGGTTGGCAGATGGGAGTTCCAGCCTCCGGAGCACCCAGCTGATCTGGGGAGACGTGCGGGGCTGCTGGCGCTCCCAGCTGATGCTCTTGGCTGTTCAGCAGCACTGGGGCCAGGCCTCAGCTGGTCGGCAGCACCAGGGAGAAGATACTGGTGCTCCCAGCTGTCTGGCAGCCTCCCAGCTGTTCAGCGGTGCTGGGGCCTTGCTCTGTGCCTGCTCTCTTCGCACGCCCTCAGTAGGGAGAGGGGGAGAGGAAGGCGATGCCGCATACCACCAGCCAGGTGCTTGCGTACCACCAGTGGTACATGTACCACTGGTTAAAAAGCCCTGGATTAGGGGACTGGAGGCTAAATCATGAATGTTTGCAGAGCCTTGGTGGAGCAGTGGGCTAATGCCTCCTTAGGTAACACCAGCTGCCTGCAATTAGTGCAGGTTCGAGTCCCACCAGGGTCAAGGTTGACTCAGCCTTCCCCCCGAAAGCCCTAATAAGCAGGCATATACATAGAATGAAGGCTATTGCTAAGCACATTGATTTGTGCTTCTTAGATTGTAAGCCGCCCTGAGTCTTCGGAGAAGGGTGGGATATAAATGGGATTAAAAAAAATGGGTATGTGGGCTAGTGAAAAGAAGGATTAGGGGTGACAAGATAGCAGTATTCCAACATTTGATGGGCTGCCACAAAGCAGAGGGGTTGAACCTATTTTCCAAAGCACCAGAAGGCAAGATGAAGGAATGGTTGGAAAGGAGAGGAGGGAGAGGACAGAAGCAATATAGATCTAAGAAGAAATTTCCTAACAGAACAATAAATGGAATGGCCTGCCTTCAAAAGTTGTGCGTGCTCCATCACTGGAGGTTTTTTTATAACGAGACTGGACAGCTATTTGTCCAAAATGGTATATGGTCTCCTGCTTGAACATAGGGTTGGACTAGAAGGTGTTGAATGTCCCTTCCAACTTTGCTGTTCTGACTAATTTGTAAGTTATTGTATTGGAATTCATGTTAAAATTGTCTAGCATGACTGGATCAGTAGATGACCTCAAAAGCAGGTACATCCTCATTTCCTTCAAGATAAATATCCATGGACATTTATCCACTAAATACTACTAATTGCCTTCTGGTTTGTTAATATTAATTTTATTAAAGATTACAATTATAACAGTGAAAACTAATATTGTCAGGACCTACTTCAAGCCCACATCTTAAGAAAGCAGAATTCTTGGAGACAGTTTCTTCCAAGCAGGAACTTTTACTAAGAATAGGAGATAGCAGGCATAATAGACAGGATCTGAGGGATTCCCTTACAGATCAATATTTTTAAAGTGTCCCTAAGCAAAGTCCACCCCACAGTTCATCTGGGCAGTTCAGACTAGCCAATCCCCAGATGGTAAGTCCATCATGGGAAAGGGAAGATAACATCAATCCGGTTCACACCTCCTTTGGAGAAATAAACCAGATCCCGGAGGTTTGTATCTCTTCTCCCCCACCTTTTCTTAGTTGCCCAGAAAGGAAGAATTATGTTCAGAGAGATGCATAGTATAGAAAGCAATTTGTTACACTGTAGTTAATAGAGGAAGTGAAAACAATAAAACCTGCATCTCTCCCTCTTGGGAGTATGGCAGGATCCAGGGGAAGGTGAGATTTGGTTTTAGATCAGAGGAGATAGTTAGAAATGAAATATAAATGGATTCTGACATCCTGCCCCCCTTAAAAATAGGAGAGATCTACCACTCTCTTTTTGTCTGCTTGTGCTTTGTATGCTTGCCTAGCTTCATCTAAGGCTTTCCTAACTATTGGCCAGGTGTTTTGTAATTGTGCAATCCATTCTTTCAGTGATGGGATTTCCGGTTCTTTTGGGATTAGTTCTGGCATAGGATTGAAACTTTGACCGGTGGCTATTTGAAAAGGAGTGTAGCCTGTGCTGGAGTGGACTGCATTATTGTAAGCAACTTCTGCAAAAGGGAGTAGGTCCATCCAATTTGTTTGCTGGAAATTAATAAAACATCTTAAGTACTGCTCAAGTATTGAGTTAGGATGTTCTGATTGGCCGTTACATTGAGGATGATGACTAGATGACAGTCTCTGAGTGGTTCCTAAGAGGGATAAAAATTCCTTCCAAAGGTTTGACACAAATTGCATTCCCCTATCAGATATGATGCATTGGGGTGCCCCATGCAGTCTGTAGATGTGCTGCACGAATAGTTTTGCTAAGGTTTTTGCGGTGGGAATCGTTTGGCAAGGGATAAAGTGCACTTGTTTGGAAAACAAGTCCGTAACTCCCCAGATGACAGTATTCCTATTGCTTTCTGGTAATGCTACTATAAAATCCATGGATATTTCTTTCCAGGGGGCTGAGGGGTTTGCTACTGGTTGTAACATTCCAGGCTTACAACCTCTTGGCAGCTGTGCAAGTTGGGCAGCTGGCCATGTAGTTTTCTATGTCCCTTTTTATGGATGGCCATCAAAATTGCCTTTTAATTAAATGTGAAGTTTTTACAAATCCAAAATGCCCTGCTGATTTTGTATCATGGCACAGCTGCATGAAATTGACCCTCTGGGTGGTTGGTACATATAACTTCTCCCCCACCCAGGGCAGCCTGTCTTTGATCGTGCACATGTGTTTATTTTTCTGGAATCATTCATCTGTTTCCAAAGTCTTTCGGAATTTTGATTCTGGTTTGGCTACCCATCTGCGGCTTTATTTTAGCTTGGGCCCTGGTGGTTACTGGCGCTGCCAGTTGTGGTTCGGGCATGAGTGGTTTAGAGTCGATGGCTCGTGTGCTGTTGTATTGGGGCATGTGAGACAGTATATCTGCCAGGAAATTCCCCCCCCCGGCAATTGTTTACGTGTGAAATGGAATTGGTGAAAGTGCTGAGACCAGCGGGCTTGCTTAGGAGCGAATTGTCTGGGTGTTTTTAGCGCTTCCAAGTTTTTGTGGTCCATCCAGACCTGGACGGGGATTTTATTTCCTTCAAGGAAATGATGCCACATAAGTAATGACCACCTGACAGAGTAAGCCTTTTCCCACACAGCCCAGTGTTGTTCTGTCTCAGTGAGTTTCCTGGATGTATATGCACATGGTTGCAGTGCCTCATCATCATTTTCCTGTAATAATACAGCTCCTACCACCACATCGTTTGCATCTGCCTGTATCTGGGTCTGGATGCCCAGTACAGATTTGGCAGAAAAAAGTCTCTTTAGCCTATTGAATGCCGTTTGGCATTCCATTATCCATTTCAGTGGCTGGCTGGGTTTCACGAATTTGTTAAAAACGAGGGAGGAGGGGCACCTCCTCCCTCGTTTTTAACAAATTCGTGAGGGGCAGTGCTATTTGGGCGAATGAAGGGATGCACTGGCGGTAGAAGTTTGCAAAACCCAGGAAACTTTGTAAATGATTCCTTGTGCGGGGTGGTGCACATTTTAATACTGCCCTGACTTTCTCAGGATCCATTTCGATGCCCTGTGGGGATATGTGATACACCAGATAGTCTATTCTTTCCTGGTGGAATTTGCATTTTGATAACTTGGCATATAACTGGGCAGCCTGTAATTTTTAAAAAACAGCTCTGACTAGATTAATATGTTCCTCTTTGGACTCGGTGAAGATAAGGATGTCATCTAAATAAACCAGGACCCCCTTAAATAGGTGCTCCCTTAGCACTTCATTGATTAGTTGTATAAATACTGCGGGGGCCCTTGTAGCCCGAATGGCAAAACTTTGAATTGGTAGCATCCCATTGGAAAATTAAATGTGGTCTTCCATTTGTCCTCTTCCTTGATCCTAACACGGTGGTACGCTTCTCTTAGGTCTAATTTGGTAAAAATCCTTTCTTTCAATAGATGGGATAATATGTCCTTCATGAGGGTTAGGGGATACAGGTTAGATTCACTAATTGCATTCAGGGTATGGTAATCCACGCACAAACACAAAATGTCATCCTTCTCCCTAAAGAGGACCGGGGCGGCCACTTTGGGTTTGGCAGGTTCAATAAATCCCCTTTCTAGATGTTTATTTATGAATCTTTCCATCTCCTCTGTCTCTTTAGGGCTCATGGAGTACAGTCTGGGCTTCAGAGGTTTTGCCCCGGGTTTGATTTCTATAGCACAGTCCATGGGCCATTGAGGAGGGAGCTCATTTGCCCATTCCTTGCTAAAAACCTCAGCAAGGTCCCGGTATTCTTTCGGTATTTCTGGTAACCCCTTCTCTTCTCCCACTGATGCTTTCTCCACTCCTAGGGTTGGTGGTGGCCTTTGGGGTTTTAAAAGTTTGCATGATCCCCCTCTGGGAAATTGAGTTCTGCTATCCTCCAATTCACCCAGGGGTTCCATTTCTTCAGCCATTCCAGCCATTTCCATTTCTTCAACCATTCCAGCCATTTCTTCAACCATTCCAGATCATTGGGCATTCCATGCCTGGGGTCACTAGAAACGTTATATTTTCCTCATGGGACAGGCGGACTGGTAAAGTGGTACCCCCCCGCTATGGACCCATCTAACTGGCCAGATGAGATTGGTTGTTTTAGTCTCCTCACCACTAGTGTCGGGTTAATGAGGCAGCGGGTGCAGCCAGAGTCTATTAAGGCTTACACTTTGACAGCTGTCTAGGCCGGAGTTCCCGCCCCTTGCTTGGCAGGGGTTGGGGACTCTACAACCTCTAACACCCTCATGGCGGGTTCTTTTGGTTTGGCTGGGGACTTTCCTGATCTCCTGGGTCTGGTTTGCATTGAAGAGCTGGATGCATCATAGCGAAACTGTGCCCATCCCATTGCCGGCAATGGCAAAAAAGTCACGATAAGTCGTAACATGTCATGTGACGTTGCGAGTTTGACACCCCTGCTTTATACCATTTAGACTGCCAATACTAAGCCCTTGGCTCTTTATAGAATAGCACCTCTCCTCTCTGCCACTCATCCACACCTCCATACATTTGTTTTTTCTTGCCTAAGTGTAAAATCTTACTTTTTTCTCAATTGAATTTCATTTTGTTAGATAGGACCCAGGGTTCAAGTCTGTCAAAATCCATCTGGATCTTGAGCCTATCTTCTGGGGGTGTTAGCTATTCCTGTCAGATTGTGTTCACTGCAAATTTGATGAGTTCCTCTTCTATTCCCTCATGTAAATCATTTATGAAGATATTGAAGAATACAAGGCCTAAAACAGAACCTTGGAGTACTCTACTCCTTGCTTTCCTCCACAGTTGCAGGAATTGTGTATGTAGTTCTATTAAGAACTGTTTGTCAGCCAGTTACAAATTCATCTGTTGGTGTTACTTTCTACCCCACATTTTTCTATTTCACGAAGAAGTAGATTGTGGTCTACTTTATCAAATGCCTTACTAAAATCCAAGTATACTATGTCTACAGCATTTCTCTCGTCCATTAATTTATTCACTTTGTTAAATAATGCAATAAGATTTGTTTGGCAGGGTCTGTTTTTAACAAACCCATATTGGCTTTTGGTTATAAATTTGCTTGCTTCACAGATCTGTACAATTTGAAGTTGTGATGTCCCCTCTGTGGTCACGTGATCACATTTTGGGTGCTTGGCAACTGGCCTGCATTTACAGCCCTTTGCATGGTCCGGGAATCACATGACTACAATTTCCAACATTATTTTTTTTGCCAGAAGGGGATACGTGGTTTCTACACAAAAGACTTTGTGGTCTGAAACAGTCTGGTTTAATGTGGTACTTATGTTGATCATACAAATATTAAAATGCATGTATCACCAAGCCTTGAGAGATTAATTTTCTTCTATTTCAAAGGGTTAATTAGAGAACCAATTCACAATCTAGTATCAGCCTTTATATAATTTTATTGCCAAGTTATAAAACTAAGACTAATACATACACAAAAGTTTTTCTACTGAAATGACAAAAGAATAATACAACTGTATTCTCTTAATTTTAGTTTTTATTCTTTCTGTAGTTCCACAACATGAAATAGTTTTTAGAATTAGCAGTTTTTAATGTTTTCACTGAAAGATGAAACATTTCAATTTCTTAAGCTTTTAAGCTGTTGAAACTACAAAGTACATGATTCATCCCACAATTTTCATTACAAGAGACTGGAATCTGAGTTCCATCCTGACTCACATGTTTCCCTAGTATTGGGGTTCTTGGAGATGAGGAATTATTTTCTTTTTTATGATTTTAAAACTTTATTTAATTTTAAAAAAATATAACATACAGAAAAAGCAAGGCTCAAAAAGAATGGGAAGGGGATAACAAAAAATAAAGTGACTTCAAGCAAAAACAAAAAAAAACTTATCTTGTGTGATGTTATTCTGGAGGACCCTACAGTATATTTTTGTATACAACTTCCCAGCTCTTACCTTCTCCCTAGCTGGGTCTAGGACAATTCGCGATGGCCAACTTGCTGTGGCCAACTTGCAGTGGGACATCCCATGAGAGATAACACGATAAATGTTATCCGCCAGTGCTTCTTCTACATGATTTCCGTTTTTGTCAATGGAAAACACTGGCGGAAAATATTTATCATGTTGAATTATTCTACTTGGAATTGTCCTGCAGGAAGTTGTCCCATTGCAAGTTGGCCATGGCAAGATGGCTGTGGTGAATTGGCTGCCGTGAGTTGTCACCTTCTGTCTCCTGCTACCCCACTACAAGGGAATTACCATATTTTCCGGCGTATAAGACGACTGGGCGTATAAGACGACCCCTGACTTTTGAGAAGATTTTCAAGATTTTTTGTCTTATACGCCAGAAAATACTTACATGCCAGTTGCCAAGTGTCCAACACAAGCCCGATTCAGCCCCGTCTGATGCAAATGGTGCAAAGCCATGTGCTCTTCCAGGCCAGACTCTGCAAACAGCAACCACCGCGGGAACTCTGAGTCCCCGCCTTTTGGCAGCCTGCACGGCCAAGCGTGATCTGGCTTTGAGATAGCATTTGCAGAAGGAGCAGCTGCCGTGTCTGGAGCCAAGCCCCGCCCAGGAGACGGTTGGCCAGGCAGGCCCGGAAGATGCTCTAGAGAGCCGGGCTTGGGGCGGCCATGCCGAGGCCGGCTGGCGAGGGCCGCTGCATGGTCTGCGGGCAAGAGTGGTGCCATGTACTGCTGTTCTGCACTCCGTGACCAGACAAGCGATTCTTCTGGTCGGTGCGGGTCAGGCGGTGCCTCGGCAGGAGCAAAGGTGCTCCCTTCCTACTGTCGAGCAGTGTGCCTCTGGGGACCGCCTGCCCCTCCTCTTTTTGGGGACCTGACAGCCAGCATTGGAAGTGCCAGCATGGCCAGTCCTACAGAGAGCAACGGCAGTAGCCGCCCCAGGAGCTGACGAGAGTTTGCCCTTCATCACCCATTCGCCATCGGCCGCTTAACCACGGGTTGCCATCGCCTACCTCCATTCACCCAGCGATCCCGCCGTCCAGCAGAAAAGATTAAAGATCAGAGAGGTGAATAGTATTTTCCAGCGTATAAGACGACTGAGCGTATAAGATGACCCCCAACTTTTGAGAAGATTTTCATGGGTTAAAAAGTCGTCTTATACGCCGGAAAATATGGTACAGCTTACAGTTTGTCTCTACTGCTTATGGTGAGAGGAATGAGGGATAGATGTTTCCATCTCTTCTTCCTTCATGCTGCTTCTACCACTTTCTGATGACATACCATTTACACTGCCTTCACTATCAGACAGGGTTTTCCTTCCCTACATGGCCTCTGGATGTATTGTTCCCTTTCCCACTCTAGTCATATCTACTTGCTATTCCCAAATAGCTGTCTGCCCAAAACAGCAGCCTGCTACTCCACACTACAATCACTCATTCACTCAGATCCAATCTCACTGCCCACCAAAACCAAAAATTAACTCTTGTTGGATATAACAATAGATCTAATTGGGCACCATATTATAAAAAAGATGGACTTTATTTGTTTTAAATGAACCATGTTGAGTAATGGAACAGAATGTGATGTCAGAGGGAATAAATAAGTAGCTTGGAAAGTGTCCTTCTCTATTTGTAGATAAATAGTTGGGTCCCTACTTTGCAAAGGGAGAGCAGTAGTGAAAGACAAGACCTATTTCTTTATGGGTTTCTTTCAAATATAATTGTAAAACAACAAAAAAATTCTAGGCTTTCCATTTTAGCACTTGTTTGGTTTGTTTCTCCTAGAAGATCAAATGACTATTTCCATTATGGAGATTCTGTTTATATGAGATTTTGATTTCTTAGTTGTCCCATAGGTACTGGACTTGCGTAAAAGAAAAATATTTTGCTTCCAGTGGCTGAGGCCCAACTAGTAAAGAATGTGTATATAGTATATGAGAAGAGTTGATTAATTAGTAATTGTAGAATTTGAGAAAAGGGTACTGTTGTAATTTCTAAAAAGAGAGGTATTTAATTTTGTATCAGAAGGACAACATGCCAGTGCATCTTCCAACACTCTTGGCAATGTTACTTAAAAAACGAATATCTGGGGAGCCACTTGCTGTTCCCCGTCTTGGGAGGACTGTTGCCTTTACTCCCAAGACAGGTGATGGCATATATGTGTTTACATGAAAGGAAAAGGAATCCTTCACATTAAGGCAATATTTCTATTACTTCCTTTGTTATTTGCTTTCTAGATACAGTTCCAGAGTATATAGGCTAAGAGTACAATAGGTTGCAATGCACTTACTGTACACTTTCCAGATTATATATCTGGGGATCTCTTGGTATGCATGATTGTCCTCCAAAAGTTTTTATTAATGAGAGGCTGAGCCAGCTGTCGAACAGAATGGCTGTGTTGAGACGCCACTCCGAATGAGCGTGCCGATCTCACAGCTTTTTCTCTGTTCCCAGATCTCTTGGAGGGAGATTAGAAGCAGAGGCACCCAGCTGAGCAGCTCAGAATGGCGGTTCGGGCTGCAGAAAGCAGGAAAGCCTAGGAGAGAGCCAGGTGAAGGAGACGGCCCATTATGGTGGCCATGAAGAAATGACAGCTGTCAAAAATAGCGGTGAGCCAGCGGGACACCGATTCAACTAACCTGGCAGAGGAAACACTCAGCGAACTCTTGTAAGTGTTCCGGATGGTGAAATCTTTCCGGAGAATTTCACAGAAGAGAAGTTAAGAGGAGAGGCCCCAGAGCAAAAGGGGAATTCACCTCCCCTGTCAGATAATGGCGAGAAGGAGACAGGGAGAAAAAGAGATCTGACCTTAAAGCAACAGGCTCACAGGCTGTAAGGACTGGAGATCAAGGGTGGTTTCTCTTTCTGGCTCTTGCAGTAAAGCCAAGAAGGAGCTTAACAAAAAACAAACTTGAAGAGTGACAGTGCGGACTGAGCTGAGAGAGCCGACATCTTGAAGAAGAACTAACGACCAATTAGCATCAAAGGAGGAAAGAGTGATACTCATAACTTCAAAAGTGAACTATTTGTTTCAAAAAGTTTCTAAAACAAAAGGGATAAATGGTAATTGTTTTGAGAATTTAGACCAATAAGAATTAACTGAATATAACCTATGGTATGATTGATTTGGAGGAGACTAATTAGGACCAAAAAGTTGAATGTTTAAGGAGGGAGAGAAAATCTATTTGTCCCCTTGTTGTATATAATAATATTCATAACTGAATTTACTGAAATCTGATTTTTATTGCTAAAGAATTGAATAATATTGGTTATATTATTGAGGTAATTTAATGGTTATATTATTGTTACATGTTTCTATATAGAAAAGTTAGGACTGTTTGGAATATACATTTGAAATTGATTAATATTGATTATTATGTTTTAGAAGCGTTAGTGTAATAGGTGTAATAGATTGGATATTGTGTTAGCAACAAAATCTAACATTGTTAAGATATAAGGCACTAATGATTATAACCTTGGAAGAATGATAAATTCCCCAGGTGTGGTGGAGGGAAAGACAAAGATTGTGTATAAGTGGGAGGGTTGGCTGATGTCATTTAGAAAGATGACAAGCATCCCAAATCTCACAAGAGTTGGGACTGGAAGAAGGCAGATGACCAAAGCCTCATCAGCAGAATTAAGCCCAGCAGGGTAAAGATCTATAGAGGAGATGATGCCGCGGGAGAGAGAGAGCTCACTTAAAGACATACAAGCAAGAGGTTATGTTGAGAAATCATGAGGATTTAAAAAGAGAAATAAGTGAAATAAGAAATGATACTGGAGAACTTAAAGAGAGGATGGGAGCAATGGACGGAAAATTTGAATGTTTCCAACAGCAAATATTGAAAAATGAACAGAAATTATTAGAAATGGAGGATAGAATGAATAAAGAGGAAAGAAGAGTAGATGAAATGAATGAAAAACTTTTGCAAGCAAATAAAGAGTTAGAAAAAACCATTATACTGCTTGAAACTGAGAAAGCAGACCACTATTTACGTTTCCAAAACGTGAAGGAAGAGAAGGGGGAGGACCTCCCAGAAATGATGACAGGGAAAGATGAGATGGCAAATGAGATTGATGAGATATATATAGAATTCACACAAATTGCGCGAGAAGAAATAACTTACCCAAGGAGGTACATATCAGATTTGTGAAGAAGTCAATTAGGGATGAGATTTTGCACAGAACAAGGGATGACCCAACTAATTGTCCTCAAACAAGTCCCTAGGAGGGTAAGAGATCTGAGAAGGCCCTACCAACATATTACATCAAAATTAATAAGACAAAATATTAATATTAGGTGGCTGATGTCAGAAGAGATTGTGGTGACCTGGCAAGAAAAAAAGATATAGGTTAGATTTGATTGATAAAGCAGAAGATTTTTTCCAGCAGCATCTAGGCAATGAAGATGAAAGAGAGTTAAGAGAAGGGAACAATGCAGAGAGATATAATAGAAAGACACGGGAATCACAAGACAAAGAACAGGAAACAGAGAGAAGAGAAAAAATGAGAATGCACCATGACAACAATGATGAGAGTAGTTAAGGAACATAGACGGACAAGGGCAACAAGATCAAAACAGAGGCAGTAATATAGAAATGTTAACAGTATTATCATTAAATGTGAATGGACTAAACTCCCCAGCTAAGAGAAATATAATTTTGAATAAGCTCAGTAAGAAAAATTTAGATATAACAATTCTACAAGAAACACATATAAAGACTCAAGATCAGGATCTATTAAACTACCCTAAGTTAGGAATTAAATTTGTATCACTTTCACAGCAGAAGAAAGGAGGAATTGTGATATACGTTAAAGAAAGAATCCCAGTAAGACAATTTATCGAGATGAGGAAGGTAGAATATTGATTATTGAAATTTCCTTGAATAAAAAAAGGTCACCCTGGTAGGAATTTATGCCCCCAATTTTATAAGAAATTGTATATGGTTATTGCTGATATTGAATATGAGAACATTTGTATAATTGGCAATTTTAATGCAATTATAGACAGAGAATTAGATTATAAGAGTGAGGAAGTTAGGAAACCAACCAGGAGAATATTACCCGGTACTTTTTAAAAAAATGGTGGAGGAATTAAATATTCAAGATAGTTGGAGGGAGAGAAATTTGAATGAAAAGCAATTTACATACTATTCAGGGTGGCATCAATCATGGTCTAGAATTGATATGGTCTGGACAACAAAAGAACTAAATTCAGATATTGATGATATAATAATAGATATGAATACTTGGGCAGATCATAATCCCATTGTAATTAAATGGAAAGAACAGAAGATGACAACAAGGAGGTGGTCTCTTAAAAAGGCAATCCTAAACCAAACAGAATTTAAGCATAAGATGGAGGAACAAATGCGGACATTCTTCCAGATAAAGAAGAAAGAGGGGACTAGCACTCAAAATTTATGGGATATGTTATGAGTTATGAGGGGAACTGCAATTGCGTATATGGCCAATGAATATAAAAAGAAAAGGCAATATCAAAAAGGTTTAGAGGATGAACATAAAAAATTAGAATTAGAACTACAACAAAACCCACAATGTAGAGATTTAAAACAACAGTTGGATTTAAATAAGCATAAATTGAATATTACAGAAAAGGGAGAAATAGCACAAAAAATAAAAAGCATTAGACAAAAATTTTTTCAGCAGGCAAACCTGGGAGATGGCTGGCCTATAGATTGAAAAAGCAAAAAGATAATAGATGGATTAGTAAATTACGTAATCAAGCAGGGGAGATAGTATATCAAAATAATGGGAAAAATGGGTGACGTATGAATTCTATAAAAAATCTTTATAAAGAGGAGGAAATGATCACTGAGGAAAGAATATCACAATATCTTATGAAAGCAGACCTACTGAAGGTTTCAGAAGAATTTCAAAATATAAAGATGTAACAGTCCAGGAAATTATGGAAGCTATTAAAAAACAAAAAGTAATAAAACACCTGCCACTGATGGATTACCGTCTGAAATATATAAAAACCTCCAAGAACTTTTGGTCCCAACCCTATTGGATTTATTTAATGAGGTACTAAACACAGCAAAAATTCCAAACTCATGGAAAGAAGCAATCATCTCACTAATCCCTAAAGAAAACACTGATTTGACCTGTATTAAAAATTATAGACCCATTTCTTTACTGAACACGGATTACAAGATTTTCACGACTATAATGGCAGAAAGATTTAAAAAAATATTTAGCTGAATTTATCCATACTGACCAAAACGGCTTCTTGCCTAAAAGACAAATTAAGCATAGTGTCAGGATCATACTAGACATCTTAGAATACTATGAATTTCATAGCGAAAAACAAGTGGCATTAATTTTTGTTGATGCTCGGAAAGCGTTTGATAATGTCAAATGGAATGTTATGTTGACTCAACTCAAACAGATGGAATTTGGAGAAAAATTTATAAATATGTTTAAAGCAATCTATTCCAAGCAAGAGGCAAAAGTAATCATAAACGGAGAATTAACAAATAGCATTCAAATACAAAAAGGTATGAGACAAGGCTGTCCACTATCTCCTTTATTATTCATTCTTTCTTTAGAAGCACTCACAAGAATAATCCGAAAAGATAAGATGATTAAAGGATTAGAAATGAGAAAAGAGATATTTAAATTACAGGCTTATGTGGATGATTTAGTTTTTATTCTGGAAGACCCTTTAGAATCTGGAACAAGATTATTACAGGTGCTGGAAAATTATGGAGATGTTTATTTTTATTTATTTATTTATTTAAATTTATATACTGCCATATTCCCTTAGGACTCAGGGCAGTTTACAGGGAAAATTAAAAGTTAAAATACATCACATACGATTAAAATCAATTAAAACTAAGATTAAATTAATCCCTGAACTTAACTAAAACCCCATTAATTAAATAATTAAAACCCCTCAGTCTGGGCCAGACAGCTCAAAAATCCAAGTTTTCAAGTCCCTACGAAATGAGCGAAGGTCGGGGGTGGTTCTAAGCTCCGTGGGAAGCTGGTTCCAAAGGGCCGGCGTGCCCACAGAGAATGCCCTTCCCCTGGGAATAACCCGCCGGCATTCCTTAACCGGCGGTACCCTAAGAAGGCCCTCCCTGTGGGAGCGCACAGGACGATGGGAAGTTGATGCCGGCAGCAGGCGTTCCCTTAGATAATCCGGACCCAAGCCATTTAGAGCTTTATAGGTCATTACCAGCACCTTGAATCTCACCCGGAGGGCAACCGGAAGCCAATGCAGCTCACGGAGAAGAGGTGTTACACGGGAGTATCGGGAAACTCCCATAACAACTCACGCAGCTGCATTCTGCACCAGCTGAAGCCTCCGAGTGGTCCTTAAGGGCAGCCCCATGTAGAGAGCATTGCAGTAGTCTAGCCGGGAGGTCACAAGTGCATGGGTGACTGTACGTAGGGCATCTTGGTCCAGATAGGGCCGCAACTGGCGCACCAGACGAAGCTGGGCAAAAGCCCCCCTGGTCACGGCTCCTATATGATCTTCAAAATTGAGCCATGAATCCAAGAGGACGCCCAAGTTGCGAGCCCTATCGATGGGGGGTAATACCTCACCCCCCATCATTAGTGGTGGAACAACCTGGTTTATCCGAGATGCCGATATGCACAGCCACTCAATCTTGGCAGGATTGAGTCGAAGCCTGTTTCTCCCCATCCAATCCCGGACCGCTTCCAGGCAACGGGACATCACGTTGAGTGCATCACTGGGTTGGTTCGGGGTGGAAAGAAAAAGTTGGGTATCATCAGCGTACTGATGATACCCCACCCCGAAACCACGAATGAGCTTGCCCAGCGGTTTCATGTAGATGTTGAACAGGAGGGGAGAGAGGAGCAACACCTGAGGGACTCCACAAACGAGAGACCTCGGGGCGGACCTCTGCCCTTCCGTCAACACCGACTGCGAGCGGCCCAGGAGGTAGGAGAACCACCGTAAAATGGTGCCTCCCACTCCCAACCCACTGAGATGCCGATACCATGGTCGATGGTATCGAAAGCTGCTGAGAGATCTAAAAGGACTAGGACAGAGGAACATCCCCTGTCCCGAGCCTGCCAGAGATCATTCACCAATGCGACCAATGTACCCGGGCCTGAAACCCGATTGGTAAGGGTCCAGATAATCAGTTTCCTCCAGGAACAGAGGAAGCTGATGCGCCACCACACTCTCAACAACCTTTGCCAAAAAGCGAAGGTTGGAGACCGGACAATAGTTATTTAAAACAGCCGGGTCCAGGGCAGGCTTCTTGAGGAGGGGCCTCACCACCGCCTCCTTCAAGGCAGCGGGGAAGATACCCTCCTTCAAGGAAGCAGTTATTACTGCCTGGAACCAGCCTCGTGTCTCTTCCCGAGCCCCATAGACCAGCCAGGAGGGGCACGGGTCCAGTAAACAAGTGGTGGAGCTCAGTCTCCTCATAATCCTGTCCATGTCATTGGGAGAAACAAGGTCGAACTCAGTCCAGATAACATGCTCAAGACCGCTTGATTCCTCCATGCCAGACTCTGCCCAGTCAGAGTACAAACCGGTCCGGATCTGAGCGATTTTGTCCACCAGATGATGACTAAACTCCTCAGCCCGACCCTGTAAGGGTTCCTCCCTCTCCTCCCAATTAAGGAGAGAGTGAGTCACCCTAAACAGGGCGGCTGGGCGATTATCTGCGTACACAATGAGGGCAGTGAAGTAATTAGACTTCACCATTCTCATCGCAGCGAGGTAAGACCTTGTAAAGGCTCTTAGTCGCAATCGGTCAGATTCAGACCGGGTGGACCTCCAACCGCTCTCTAGACCCCGTCTCTGACACTTCATCTCCCAGAGCTCCACAGTAAACCATGGAGCCCAACGGGATCTGTGCCGAGTCTGGGGTCGCAAGGGTACAACACGGTCGAGTGCCTTGGTAGCCGCCCTTTCCCAGGCATCAACCAAGGCATCGACCAGGTTGTGAGTGAGGGAGATAGGTAAGGACCCAAGTGCCATCTGGAACCGTTCTGGGTCCATTAGGTGCCTGGGACGGAACCATCTGGTCAGTTCCACAGCCCGGCAGCGGGGTGTGGCACAATGAAAGACCAGCCGCAGGAGATAATGATCGGACCATGACAGGGGGACAACAGATGGCGAGCCCCCTCCCAAATCATCCAACCATTGTCCAGATAGAAAAATCAGGTCAAGGGTGTAACCCGCCCCATGAGTCAGGCCCTGAATTACTTGGGTCAGGTCCATGGCCGTCATGGAAGCCATGAACTCCTGAGCTAACTCTGACGACTCTCCCAGGGAAGGCAGGTTGAAGTTGCCCAGAACTATAAGTCTGGGAAACTCCACCGTCAACCCTGAGAGGGTGTCGAGCAGCTCGGGCAGGGCCGTTGCCACACAGCTGGGTGCCAGGTATGTTAGCAACAGACCCAACTGAGCCCAAGGGCCACATCTCATGAGAAGGGACTCACTCCTGCCTATCTGGACAATGGTGGTCTCCTGTGGACATAAGGTCTCCCGTATAATCACCGCCACCCCACCGCCCCTGCCCTGAGCCCGAGACTGGTGTAGCACACAGAAACCCGGAGGGCAAAGTTCAACCAGAGGGACACCGCCCTCTGGGCCCAACCAGGTTTCCGTAATGCATGCCAGATCTGCGTGTTCCTCCTCGATCAATTCCTGGATGAGGGGAGCCTTGTTCACCACAGATCTGGCATTGAAATACACCAGTCTGAGCTCAGGGTCCTGATCCCCCTCGCCCCCGGATACAAGGGTACTAACCGGAGGGTCGGAACACGCCACCGCTCGAAGATAGCGGGGGTGCGGTCCCGGATATGTTAAAAATCAACAAAGAAAAAACTAAAATGCTAGTTAAAAATATGTCCAACTTACAAGAAACTGAGCTAGTAGTAAAAATTAACACCCAGACATCTAAAAGAATAAAGTACTTGGGGATCCAACTATCAGCAAGGTGTACTACACTTAAAAGAGAAAATTATGATAAGTTAATGGACCAAATTATAGTAGACCTAGATAGATGGAAAAACATGCACCTCTCTTTTATGGGAAGAATAGCGACAATCAGATTACTCTTTTTATTCCAATGTGTACCAATTAAATTAGGTAAGGATTTTTTTTGAAAATTTAAATAGAATTACATCTGAATTTATCTGGCAAGGTAGAAAACTGAGAATCAAGTTAAAATTATTACAGGATGCAAAGGAAAGAGGAGGGCTTGGCCTCCCAGATTGGGAAAAATATTATCAAGCAGCAATAGCGGTATGGATAAAGGATTGGATACATTAAGGAACAGAAGACTACTAGCATTAGAAGGTCATGACATGCAAATTGGGTGGCATGCTATAATGTGGGATGGAAAATATAGGGCTCATCAGTACTTTCAGAATCATCATATTAGATGTGTGGATAAAAATTTTAAAAAAATTAACTATATAGAAATTCCCAATTGGCTATCTATATTAAAGATTTTTATGCACCCCATATTTATAAATCTAGGAAATGTAATTACATATAAAGATCTCTTAGACGAAAATGGAGACCTGAAAACAAGAAAAAGATTATCAGAAGATGGTGTAGAGTTGGAATGGTGGGCATACTTACAAATGCAGTCATGATACAGAAAAGATAAAAAAAGAACCAGAGATAAAATTAGAGCATACACAATTAGATAAAATTCTTCTAGGAACAGAACATCGAATGATGAAAAAGATATATCAATATTTATTAGAACATGATTTGTTAGAAGAACAGGTAAAAGAAACAATGTTAACCTGGAGTAAAAAGTTTGGTTATAATATTGACTTAGATAATTGGCAATTACTATGGGATAGAAATAGGAGGTTAACGCTAGCCACCTCCTATAAAGAGAATTTGTACAAGATGTTTTATAGATGGCATCTTCCCCCTACAAAGTTAGCAAAAATTTGGTCACCATGAATTACTTGTTGCAATACCCTCATTAATCTGTTAGCTAAAACCTTAGCAAATATCTTGTAGTCCGTATTCAAAAGTGATATTGGCCTATAATTTTTTGCTTGGGTGACATCCTGGTCTTCCTTCGGAATCAAAGAAATGAAAGCAGTTTTCCAAGAAGGAGGCACCGCTCCTCCCATTTGAATTGTCTGAAACAATTCCCTTAATGGCTTTATCATCTCAGACTGTAAATTTTTATAATACACAGCAGTTAATCCATCCGTGCCTGGTGCTTTACCCACTTTCAATTGTTTAATTGCTAAAAAAGTTTCTTCCTCAGTTATAAATTGATTCATCTCTTCCTTTTGTTCTTGTGTAAGAACTGGAATACTAGCATTCCTCAAATATACATCAATATCTGCTTCATTAATCTTATCTCTAGCATATAATTTAGAATAAAAATCAACAAAGGTTTCCTTAATAAGGTTCTGTTGATACACAACCTTACCCTTATGTTCTATTTTATCTATATTAGAAGCCCTTTGCTTCTTCCTTAACATATAAGCTAACCATCTACCTGGTTTATTGGCATTACAAAAAGTATTATGTCTAGCAAACCGTAAATTAGTTGCCACCTGATCAGCCATTAACTTATCAAACTGTCCCCTTAATAAATTAATAACTTCTTTAATCTTCGCATCCGATGGATTCAAAATTAAGGCCTTTTCTTTTTCCCTAATTTCATTCTCTAATTCTTTCCTCCTAAATTCCAAATTACGTCTGTATTTATTATTCATATATATTAACACACCTCTCATATAAGCCTTACTAGCATCCCAAACCATTTACATAGAAGTACCCTTATCAATATTAATTTCAAAAAAACCCTTCATCTGTTTTTTACATTCTTCCACATTTTCCTGATTTCTAAACAGGTTCTCATTTAGACGCCAGGAGCGCCTATCTCTATTATCCTTACCAATCTCTAGCCAGACTGGACTATGGTCAGACATAATTCTTGGACAAATCTTTATCTTCTTAATCCTAGAAAAAAAATCGTTAGTAATTAATATAAAGTCAATCCTAGAAAAAGATTGATGTCTATCAGAAAAAAAAGTATAATCCTTTTCTTGTAAATTTCTTTCTCTCCAGATATCTCGCAGCTCCAAATCATCCTTCATCTCAAAAAAAGATTTAGGCAATTTAGCATGACTTGGAGTACTTTTAAAAGAACCACTCTTGTCCATTTGTACATCCAAGACACCATTCCAGTCTCCCATAAAAATAAAAGATTTGTAATCCAGCCGAGTGATCTTGCTGTGTAATAAACTATAAAAGTCTGCTTGTTGTTGATTAGGAGCATATAATCCAACCAAAAGCGTTTTTTGCCTTCTATTAACAAATCTATTATAACATATCTTCCTTGTTTATCTGCTTCAATTAACTCCGCTGTCATAGTATTCTTGACATAAATAACCACTCCATTCTTCTTGTTCATTGCAGAAGCAATAAATTGTGTGGCCAGTCTTGAATTTAATAAGTACTTTTGGTCCATAACTCTAATATGTGTTTTTGTAAGCAAATAACATCAGTCTTAAATTGTTTTAAATATTGAAAGATTTTCTTTCTCTTCTGTGGTGAATTTAAACCATTGACATTCCAAGTTAGAAGCTTAGTCGCCATCCTTAGCAACCCGAAGCTTTTGGAGCGCGTCTTCCAGAATCCCCTTGACATTCTTAGGCTGCGCCCCTCCCACAGCTTCGCTATAGGTACGCTTTGGAGGTTCCATAACTTTCTGCTGGTTTTGTTCTTGCTCTCGTCTCATTCGTCTCACAGCAGCACGCGTCATCCTCTGGTCTCTAGCTTCTTCCGATGATACTGAAATTTGATCCACTCCTGTAGCTTTCTCATCTGTCTGCGTTGTTCCTTCAGCACCTTGAGGCTTTCCCTCGCCATTCTTCTTTGTAGATTCCAAAAGTGGTATGGGGGTTGCTTTTAAAACATTACTATAAAAATCACGTGCCTGCATCACTGTGATAAGACGATGTCTCGTGCCTTCATACATCACCACCATACCCACTGGTATCTCTCATCTAAACTTGATATCACGTCGCTTGAGCTCTTGTGCTAAAAAAGCAAACTACTTTCTTCTCCTTAAAATTCTTGGAGGGATCTCTTTTAAAACCAGGACTTCTTGCTCAGCAATTACAAGCTTAGTATTATAAGAAGCTTGGATAACTTCATTCCTGATTGCTCTCTTTGTAAAATAAACAACCACATCTCTGGGTAATTTCCTTTGTCTTGCAATCCACGAATTAACACGAAAGATTTTGTCTATGTCTCCCACAATTCCATCTGCTGGCCATCCCAGCACCCCTTCCAGAGCCTCAGAGACTATTTCCTTCAGTTTTTCTTTAAGATTCTCTTTTAAGCATCTGATTCTAATAGCAAACTCCATCTTGTAGTACTGCACCAAGGTCAAGTCACTGTCAATTTTATCCACCACATTCTCAGTCTCTAATATTTTTGCATCTAATTTAATATTATTTTGGCTGAGATCTTCCACTCTTTCATCCAAGCGCTCGATACATATAGCCATGCCTTGAAATGCAAGCAAGATGTCCGCCCTTATTTCTGTTAACTTCTCATCCAGCTTTTCATCCATAACTTCAGCTAATTTTTCTGTTAATTTCTCATCCAGCTTTTCATCTATAATCTCAGCTATTTGCTGTGAGTGTTTTTCCAAAGCATCTTGCAAATCTTTAACTGTCAGGGCTGGCGTAGGTGCAGGGGGCAACAAGGCTTGCAACAAACACTGCTGCACCGGGGAAGCCCCCGCGCTTCTAAGAACTTTGAAAGATTTAGCCGCCATTTCCCCCCACTATTACTTGCTACGCACTTTCACTTTCAAAGTCTGCAAAGTCCATTGAGCTAAAGATCCAAAGTCCACTTTCACCTTAATCTCCTGTATCGCTCTGCCTGCATCCTCGTTCTCCGAAATCCTTTCCTGCTGGCAGGGATGGTTGCAAACGCCTTGTTCTACTCCTAAAAGCACGGAGCAGAAACGCCACGCAGCCCGGAGCAAACCCAGGCTTCGGGGGGGCTCAATCCTTCAGCCGCCAAAACTTTAAGTTCTGGCGGCCCCGGAGAGCTCAACCCCTACCTGGGTACTCACCCCCTCCTCTTCTCCCGAGGAGGGGGCTTCCGAACCGCCAAAACAGCTGATCGGCGCTGTTTTAGGCGGTTCTACAAAGCTGCAGAGCGGACAGCCTGGAAATGGCTGTCTTCGGCGGCGCCTTGCCACCCGGAAGTCAAAACCAAGAACAGTTTTTTAAAACGTTACATAATAAAATATGTGATGTAGATTACAACAAGATCTGTGTACTAGGAGACTTTAATGCTATTACCGATAATAATTTGTATTACAAGGGTAACAAGACCAGGAAAAGGAAAAGAACACTACCAAGATCCTTTTTCAAATTGGCCAAAGATCTAAACATTCAGGACATATGGAGAGAAAGGAACCGTGAGCCAAGACAGTACACATATTACTCAAATCGACACAGCTTGTGGTCTAGGATCAACATGGTGTGGATGTCAAGGGAAATTAACTCTGAAGTTGAAGATGTGTGTATAGAGACAAGCACCTGGGCAGACCACAATCCTGTGAAATTTAGCTGGAAAGGGTCCAAAAAAAAATCTAGATGGAGTATACAAAGGTCAATATTAAAAGAAGATGACTTCAGATTAAAGATGGAGAGGGAATTGGACTTCAAAGAAAATAAAGCTGAAGACACCTCTGTCCAAAATCTTTGGGACACAGCTAAGGCAATTATGAGAGGAGTAGCTATAGCATACAGTATATGGTGAAAAATAATAAGGAGAAAAAAACAACAGAAAATGTTAGAAGGGGAATATAAAAGATTAGAAACAATACTCCAACATGAACCACAAAAAAAGAATGTAAAATAACAAATGGACTTAATTAAACATAAACTTAACATCTTAGAAAAAGAAAAATTAGCACAACAGATAAGATGTATAAAACAGAACTTTTTCGAAAATGCACACAAACCTGGTCGATGGCTTGCACATAAACTGAAAAAACAAAAGGAGAAAAGTTGGATTAGTAAATTACGAGACGACAAAGGGAGAATACATTATCAAGAAGAGGAGAAAAAAATTATATCCCAGGAATTCTATGAGAAACTATAAAAGGAAGATAACCAGGAAATTGAGGAGAAAGCGGAGGAATGTTTCAAAAAAGCAACACTACCAAAAGTTACAGATGAAATTAAAAATATGTTGAATGAAGAAATTAGGATGACAGAGGTGATTACGGCCATTAATAAACAAAAAATAATAAAGCATCGGGTCCTGATGGCCTTCCGACATAAATCTATAAGGAACAACAAAACATCTTAGGACAACCATTACTGGATGTGTTTAACGCGGTCCTGGATGAAGCAAAAATCCCAAAATCATGGTCACAGGTGAATATTACTCTGATCCCAAAAGACAATATGGACCATACATCAATTCAAAACTATAGACGAATATCTTTACTTAACTCTGATTATAAGATATTTACAACAATTATAGCTGAGCAATTAAAAGGTTTTAAAATGATTTTATACAAGTGGATCAGAATGGATTTCTAGCCAAAAGACAAACTAAACACAACATTAGGATAATATTGGATACGCTAGAATACTATGAAATACATAGTGGACAACAAATGGCATTATTCTTAGACGCTCAGAAGGCTTTTGATAACATTAAATGGTCATTTATACGTCAACAACTTAGGTATATGGATATGGGTGAAAAATTTATAAACATAATTACGACAATATATTCTAATCAGGAAGCTAAAATAATAATAAATAGGGAAGTAACCAGGAAATTTCAAATACAAAAAGGAACACGACAAGGATGCCCTTTATCCCCATTATTATTTATACTGACACTAGAGGTCCTAACGAGGATAATTAGAAATGAACCACATATAAAAGGATTAGAAATTAAAAAAAGAAATTTTTAAACTGCAAGCATTCGCGGGTGATTTGGTCTTTGTTTTTTTTTAATTGAAAAGTTTTAACATACATTTTATCTTTAACAATCCCCCCTCCCTCCCCCTCCCTCCCTCCCCCTCTCCCCCTCCCCCCCGACTTCCCAGAGCTAAGTACAAGGTATAAAAACAAAAAAAACAATCCTAAACATCCATATGCTAACAACCATAAACTCTAAAATCTATCACTCTCTGGCTCATAAAGGATAACTACAAACACTATTAATATTAAGTATATATAGAAAAAAAAAGAAAAAAGAAAGGAAGACTTATTCAAATGCTACATGAAACTTTTTAGTCCTATATTTGTTCTGGATATACTCAATCCATTTTCTCCACTCCATAATATAACGTTCTTGCGAGTGATCTTTCAAATAAGCCGAAATCTTTGCCATCTCTGCCAGGTCAGAAACCTTTAAAGTCCATTCTTCTATAGTCGGCAGTTCCTCCTTCTTCCAATATTGACCTATTAAGAGCCTTGCTGCCGTAATTAAATTCAACATCAACTTAGTGTCCACAACCGTAGCATCTGTAATTATTCCCAGCAAAAAAAGTTGCGGAGAAAACTTTATCTTTGCTTGAAAATCTTCTGCATATTCCACCAAATTTTTATCCAAAAGGCCTTAACCTTTTTGCAAGTCCACCATATGTGAAAATATGTTGCATCTTCATCGCCACACCTCCAGCATTTTGGCTGATAATTCGGGTACATACTTGCAAGCTTTTTAGGATCTAGATGCCATCTATAAAACATTTTATAAAAGTTCTCTCTTAAATTTTGAGCTTGTGTAAATTTTATGTTCCTCACCCAAATCTTTTCCCACGTGTCCATTGTAATAACTTCTTGGATGTTTTGGGCCCATTTTATCATACAATCCTTAACAAGTTCTGTTTCTGAGTCAATCTCTATCAATGCAAGATATATCCGTTTAATATGTGCTGGACCCTGATTCCTAATTTGCTTTATCAGGTTTTCATCAGTCATTGTAAAACCAGTTTTCTGATCTTCTTTCCACCTGGCCCGTAGCTGAATATATTGAAACCAAGTTTGAACAATCTTCTCATCTCGCAAGAGACTGTATGGTTTCAGACACCAGACATTTCTTTCCAAACTTAAAATCTCCTTATACGTAGTCACATCATGTTTAAAACCAACATTTATATTTTCTATTGCGTGTTTTGGAATTGCCCACAATGGTATCTTACAGTCTAACTTATGTCTATACTTCTTCCAAACTCTCAGCAATGCCTGTCTTAAAATATGCACTCTAAACACATTATCTACCTTCTTATCATACAACAAATATGCATGCCAGCCAAACAACAAGTCGTGGCCCTCAAGATTTAATAATCTCTCTTGTGTCAAATTAATCCAATCACTTATTCCTGCTAATGCAGCAGCTTCATAATATAGTTTGAGATTGGGCATTTTAAGACCACCTCTTTCACGAGTATCCTGCATAATCTTAAGTTTAACTCGTGGCCTTTTCTCTGCCCAAATGAATGTATTGATACCTCTCTGCCATTCCTCCAGATTAGAATCTTTCTTAAGAATAAGAATAAAATTAAGAATAAGAATAAAATAAGAATAAAAATTTAGGCAGGACATTCATTTTCACTGCTGCGATTCGCCCCAACAAAGACAATTGCAATTTTTCCCAACTCTCCATTTCTTTTTGAATTTTTCCCCATAATTTTTCATAGTTATTTTTATATAACTTTGTATTAGAGGGCGACAAAAGCACCCCCAAATATTTGACCCTTTTAACAATCTCAAATCCAGTTAACCCTTCTAAAAGAGCCTTTTGCGATACTGTCATATTTTTAGCCAGAATTTTAGTTTTTTGTGCATTAACTTTAAATCCAGAAACCTTCCCATATTGCATTATTATCTCCATCAGGTCCACAACAGAGTTCTCTGGCTGGGTCACTGTAACAACCAGATCGTCTGCGAACGCTCTCAGTCTATAATCCTGATCTCTAATTTGTATACCCTTAATTCTTTCCGAGTTCCGTATTTTTACCAATAATATCTCCAATGTTAACACAAATAACAAAGGCGATAACGGGCACCCTTGCCTTGTACCCTTCTCAATATTACATGCTTCTGTCAAGCTATTATTAACTATTATTCGGGCTGTTTGTTTTTGATATAATGCCCTGATTGGTTGCAAAAATTTATCCCCAAAATTCATTTTATCTAAAACTTTCATCAAAAATTGCCAATTCAATTGATCAAAAGCTTTTTCAGCATCTAAGAAAATTAGCGCCGTGATTTGGTCTTTGTTATGGAGGATCCACAACAATTGGGACCGAAACTGTTGGAAGAACTAGATAAATATGGAGAAGCCACTGGGCTGAAAATAAACAAGAGTAAAACTAAAATGATTGCTAAAATATGACGTATAAACAGAAAGAAAACTTGACTAGGATTATGGACATACAAATAGTTAAGAAGATAAAATACCTAGGAATTGCTATTATGGCCAGATGAACCTCAATCAAAATAGTGAAATAAATAAAAGAAGACCTGGAAAGATGGGGAAACTTGAGCCTTTCATTGTTAGGGAGAATCGCTGTCATAAGAATGAATGTACTACCTAAAATTCTATTCCTGTTCCAAAATATTCCTATACAACTAGATCAAATTTTTTGAGGAACTTGAACAAACTAACACTACATTTTATATGGCAAGGGAAAAAACCGAGGATTAAAATGAAAGTCTTGCAAGATGTTAAAGAAAATGGGGTTTTTGGACTACTGGACTGGGAAACATATTACCATGCAGCAACGCTAACCTGGATTAGACAGTGGATAATTTTAAAGAATAAAAGATTATTAATCTTAGAAGGCCATGATTTGCAACTAGGCTGGCAGGCATTCCTATGGAATGAGAAACAAGGGCTATATCAACATTTTCAAAACCATCGAATTAGACAAGCGCTACTCAGAATTTGGAATAAAATTAAAAAACAAAATTACATTAAAGTACCAGTCTGGTTGTCTACCCTGGAGGCGATAGTTTGATAGTTTGTTCAATTTGGAGAACAGCACTACGTATAAAGATATTATAAATGATGTGGGAGAATTGAAATCCAGACAGGAACTAGAGCAACAAGGGATAAAATTAGAATGGTGAGCTTACTTACAGATACAAACACGATATGGGAAAGATAAGAAGGAGTGGGGGGATAAATATTCAAGAAACCGCATTGGATAAAATCTTATTGGGGCCAGATGAGAAGCAAATAAGGAAATTGTATAGATTGTTAATGGGCTATAAAATGATCAAAGAACAAGTAAAAAATACGATGTTGATATGGGCTAAGAATGTGGGACATGGTATCGATCTTGATGTATGGCAAACACTTTGGGACACAAATAAAAAGATAACACTGGCCACAGCTTACAAAGAAAATTTATATAAGATGTTTTACCGGTGGCATCTCCCTCCAGCACGGTTAGCCAAAATGTACAAAACAATATCCCCTAGTTGCTGGAAGTGTTCCCAAGAACTAGGCACTTATTTTCATGTTTGGTCCTGTAATAAGATGCTAAGATTTTGGCTAAGGATATGGACATGGCTAGGAAGAAATATCAGGACGGAGAGTAGAATACAGGCCAGAATTTTTCCTGCTTGGCATAACAACAGAGAAACATAGCAAAGAACAGTTATATATACTGATAAATATCATCACAGCAGCGAGAATGACATTTGCCCAGAAATGGAAAGATAGTGAAATACCTGATGAGAGTGAAGTGATAAATAAAATATGGGCG
The DNA here is from genome assembly GCF_947247035.1 of Vipera ursinii. NCBI lineage: Eukaryota > Metazoa > Chordata > Lepidosauria > Squamata > Viperidae > Vipera > Vipera ursinii. Next base: position 180,297,451 of record NC_139513.1, read on the forward strand.
TGCGCAGAAATGGACAAGTTAACTTTGGAAATAAAAAATAAAGATCAGTCAGATTATTACAAAATTTGGAATAAGTTTTACCTATGGTGGGAACAGAAAGGAAAGTCTTAATAGAGATATATAAGATGCTGAATTCACATATTACTAGAATAAGGTGGACGATAAGATTGAATATTGTATAATTGTATATAAATGATATGTATATAAAATGTATATAAAACACAAAAATGATGTAAAACAAGAAGGAATGTCAGACCATTAACACCTTGTCCAAAGTTTTTAAATATTTTAAATAATAAAATTCGTAATAAATTAAAAAAAAGAAGAGGGTAGTTCTGCTTGAATCCAGTCCACTATTCCAGCTGTGTATCTAATGACTGGAATTGCCTAATCTTTTTCTTGACTTCAGTGTGCTTGATGTTGTCAGCTTGAAGGATACCCAGTATTTGTAGTAATCTTCCTCATCTAGAGTCTTAATGTTATTTTTGTGGGGCATCTTGATTCCTTCAGTTTTCACTATTTTTCCTTGTTTGATAGTAAGCATGGCACATTTGTCCAACCCAAACTCCATTGCAATATCTTGGTGATATATATGGACAGTGTTGAGCAGCGATTCTATTTCAGATGATGTTTTTCCATATAGCTTCAGATCATCCATGTAAAGGAGGTAGGATAGTCTGGGAGATGTTTTTGATGTTTGATAGCCATGTCCTGAGTTATTCAGTATTGTTGACAGAGGAAACAGTGCAATAATAAATAGTAGTGGTGATAAGGAATCTCCTTGAAATATTCCTCTCTTGATACTACTCTCTCCCATTCTTTCACCATTGACCTGCAGCTGTGTTCCATTGTGCCATCGATCTTTGCACAAATTTTCTGATGTTTCTACTGATTCCTGTTATTTCTAGGTATTTTTTGTAGTCAATCCATGCCACATTCAGATTGGTTTTCCTTTTCTTGCAGTTTTCCAAGATCATTTTTTCTATTAGGAGTTGATCTTTTGTTCCTCTGCTATTGGGGCGGTTTCCTTTCTGCTTGGGTGGAAAGAGATTGTTTTCAACTAGATGCTGTTGTACTGCATCAGCTACCGCACCAGTTAGCAATTTGAAAGTTGTTGGTAAGCAGGTAATTGGCCTGTAGTTGCCTGGTGTTGGGACGCAGTGGCTCAGTGGGTTAGGACGCTGAGCTTGTCGAACAGAAGGTTGGCAGTTTGGTGGGTCGAATCCCGAGTGCCGCGTAACAGAGTGAGCGCCTGTTACTCGTCCCAGCTTCTGCCAACCTAGCAGTTCGAAAGCATGTTTCTCCTGGCAATCTTAATTCCAGCTTCTGATTTATCCAGCTCTGCATTTTGAATGATGTATTCTGTATAGAAGATAAATAAGCAGGGTGACAATATACAACTTTGTTGTACTCCTTTCTATACTCCTTTCTGTATTTTGAACCATTCAGTTGTTTGATGTCCAGTTATAATTGTTGCTCCTTAACCTGCATACAGCTTCACGGAAGACAAGTAAAGTGCTCTAGTACTCCCATCTCTTTAAGAACTTCGCACAGTTTGTGGTAATCTATACAATTAAAAGCTTTAGGATAGTCAATGAAGCAGAAGTAGATGTTTTCTAGAACTCCCCAGTTTTCTCCATAATCCCACAAATGTTGACAATTTGATCTCTAGTTCTTCTGCCTCTTTAAAACCTTGGTTCACATATTGTTGAAGCCTAGCTTGTAGGGATTTTGAGTATGACCTTGCTAGTGTGTGAAATGAATGCAGTTGTATGGTAATTTGAACATTCTTTGGCATTGCCTTTCTTTCTGTGACCATTGTTGAGTTGTCCAAATTTACTGGCATTTTGAGTGCAGCACTTTAACAGCATCATCTTTTAGCATTCTAAATAGCTCAGCTGGAATACCGTCACCTCTGCTTTGCTTTGTTGTTGTTCAGCACTTTTGAAAGGCATCAAGTTGGTGAAGAGTGGCAAAGTGCTTTTTGTGGAGGCAAAGAAAGCAGCATGACAGAAGGAAAAGTTTATAATGGACATAATAATAAAACACAAGCAGACATTTTGGCAACAGCAGTAATTCTCATCTTTAGTATTATGATTTACTGAAATGTGCAGAAAAATCATAGATATAGAAACTCACACTTTTCCATTTCCAGGTAATTTGTCAAAGTACTGCTGGAGACTAGAATTGATCAGAGCTCTGTTTATATCCTTGAGCTTTAATGTTATGCAATGATAGAAACTCTCCAAGTGTAGGTTCCTCAGTTATTTGTCAATCATGGGACTGGGGAAAAATAATAATCCTGTGCTCAAATAGCACAATGATGCTTCTGTGTTTGCAAAAAAAGCAGGCATTTTGAGAAAAAATAATTATATTGTAAACTTGAAATAATGTGAACATAACTTTGCCCTTCACTCAAATTCCTATATCTCGAAGGAGCAAAATAGAAGACACAATCTATCAAGATTGCCCCTCCTCCAAGAACAGCGCAAAGTTAGTAGAAACTCTCCAGAGATTTGGATAAACATGTTAAGAACTGGGACCTTTTTTATATTGGAATCAATGCCAGTCATAACAAGTAGATCACATCCTATGAACAAATAGAAAAATGGTATAAACTTATATACAGTGATACTTCAAATCCTGATTTTCTTTTACAGCACCCCACTACCACCATCCTTTTTCCATACTCTGTCATCCCACACCTCCTGCTTGTTTATATTTTCTGCATTCCTGTGCTTCTGTCTTGAGAATTTCCAGAAATTAAGCTGAGAATTGTCATGCCACTATTGAACTCCAAAAAGAATTTGCCCAGTGATCTTTATCTTACTGGAATAGTGGAAATAAAATACCCAGTATACATATTCTTGAATTCTATAAGTTGTCTAACTCGACAATCTCATTTTTAGGGACACCACATAAATATGACTCAACTTTCAAAGGCCCCATTTATGACAGGTAAGATTACCCTGTTGGTGAATGGTTTGAGAGTAGTATTGCATGGTCATTTGTGCTGTTATTTTTCAGTGCACTATGTCTAGAGTGACCGTTTATTGCCATCTGTTGATTTCCTTTGGGAAGTAACGCAAGGATGATTCTATTGAAAATCCAGGAGCCTAGAAGTCTGGATCATTTCTTTGGAATGCATGGGTTGGGCTTAGTAGTTAAAGCTGTTTTTCTACTTTCACTCCTTGCTTTGTGCATGGACATAGTTTGTTTTATAGCTATAGTATTATTTAATTATAATACAAGGATAATAATATAATTTTACCGACATTATTGGCATATGATCAGAGGTTCACATTTCAATTTGTATCTTATATTCAACAATTCATAAATAAATTTATCAGCCAATATTTTAATTTTATAGGGCCACATTAGTTACCTTATTTTGATGATCAGACAAATATTTGTTTTGTAGTATCTTAACCAATTATTATCATGCTCCCTCATAACTTGATATTGAATGGAGATTGCTCTTATTCTCTGATAATATGTATTTATCAGTTAGTTTAAATGTTAAATGTTGCCAGCATTGTTCAGATTTATGGTAGCTTACAAACAAAAATTAAAATAATCATCCAACACCACTCTAAGTGATTGTTGTTTTTTCTGGCTGAAATTCAAACATTACTAACAGGAAAAGACTTCAGCAAATACCATGCAGGAAAAACATACTAGAATACCTTAGATTAGCTTTTCTTTAGCCTGCCCCAACAGTAGGAAGCCTACAGGATGGAAGCTTTGTTTTTAAAGGTATCTCAGTAAATGATAAGTTGTGTGTCATGGAAAGCAGAGTAAGTAGATGAATATATTTCATACTGAAATAGTTCTTTTTAAATTAAGGAATCACAAGATTCATAACGTTATGTATCATGATAGTAGTCTTCCAATATATGAGGGCCTGTCATAAATAGGAAGGGGTCAGTCAATTTTCCAAAGCACCTGAAGATAAGACAAGGAGCAAAGGATGGAAGACTATTAAAGAGAGATCCACCTAGAATTAAGGAGAAATTTCCTGACAATGAGAAGTTAATCTGTAGAATGGCTTGCCTCCAGAAATTGTGAGTACTCCATCAACTGGAGCTTTTAAAGAAGAGATTGGACATCCATTTGTCCAGAATGGTATAGGGTCTCCTGCTTGAGCAGGGGATTGGACTAGAAGACCTCCAAGGTTTCTTCCCATTCTGTTATTCTTTAATTCTGTTATTCTGCAAGCCCAATAAGGTTATTTGATATTAGATCTGGATTACTTTGTTTCCTATTTTATTCTTCGTGTGTAGGATTAGCAGGTTTGAGAACATACCATTTTCTCTGAATCATTATAATAGTTATCAACATTATAATATGCCTGTGTACATTTCTAAAAATTAGAGGTGGTGGTTTCTGCTTCTGAGGAGTTAATGTCCACTCCCCATCTTCACTACAGGGCAAAGGAGGAATGGGTTGGTTATATTTGCCTGTCCCTTATTCTTGAGATGGGCTATAGTTTATTTGTCATTTGATTAGAGAGTTTTCAAGGTTTTTTTTTTAATTGCAAGTCTGAATTTGAATGATGACATGTTGATTCAAATAGCCAACTAATAACTACCATGTTACCAAAGATAAATATATTGTTACTTACTCTCACTTAGCTTGTTTCTTCTTCCAGGAGCTGCACAGATATCATCTGCTGTATCTTGCTACTGGTTGCAATTGGGGGCTATGTTGCAGTGGGTATTGTGGGTATGTATTCTAGTGTTTATTATTTTTCTGCCTTGAGATAATATTTTTGTTGCTGAAAGTTGGATATCAAATTAGATGGAGAAGGAGAATTATGACAGCCAAGAAGGTATATCGTCATAGAAGAAAATAAGTTGGATTCAACTAAAGGTATCAAATCTTAAATAATCGTTTGCTCTTTAATCCTATTGCTAATGTCTGCTGCACCAAAGTTTTGACCTTTTTGTAACAAATTTTATACTTGGTCTTTGAGAAGAATATTGGGGGCCACATTCTAAACCATACTGGCTGGCATTGGGACACAGAAACATTTGATTTCATTTCAATAATATTTAAATGAATTAAGACAGGGGTCCACAATCCTGTTAGGAACCTGGCCGCACAGCTGGAAGTGAGCAGTGGGCAAGAAAGCAAAGCTTCTTCTGTATTTGCAGCCACTCCCCAGTGGCAGTATCACCACCTCAGCTCCACCTCAGATCATCAGGCATTAGATTCTCATAGGAATGTGAGCCCTATTCTAAACTGTGCATGCAAGGGATCTAAGTTGCACCCTCTTCCTCCTCCTCTCTCTGTCCATGGAAAAAATGTCTTCCACAAAAGTGGACCCTGGTGACAAAAAGTTTAGGGACTTCTGAATTAAAACATATATAGCTGCAATTATTACTTCTAAAAATATATTTAATAATTTCCCCTTTCTGTTGCATTAAATACTGCTACTTCCTTGGTAATATATAAATTGATGGCCTTAGAAGAGTTGACTTTAAAGTTCTCTGATTTGGTTGAGGTGGTGAAGATTTTGGTTAATTTGAAAGATTATTTGTAAGAACGTTATATCATGGAATGGACAAAATGGATGGAGGCTATTTAGGATAAGTATAGGGTTGAGAAGTATTATGTAGTATTTGAATATATTTAATATTATTAAGGTTTGTTTTATACTATATAAGTTAGAGAGTGTTTCTTTTTTATTCTAGTTTTTTATATATATTTAATATTGCCAAGGTTTGTTTTATCCTATATAAGCTAGAGAGTGATGGATTTTAGAATTTATAGTTGTTAGTATATGGTTGCTTATGTTTGCTTTTTTATATATATATACCTTGTATTTAGCTCTGGGAAGTCGGGGGGGGAGGGGGGAGGTGGGGAGGTAGGGGGGGAGGGGGGAGGGGGGGAGGGGGGGAGGTAGGGGGGAGGAGGGAGGGGGAAGGGGGGTTTTTTAAAGGAAAATTGTATCTTAAAACTTTTCAATAAAAAAAATAAATAAATTGATGGCCTTGATGTCTAAATTTATTATATGCAGGACTATTTCTCAGCAGGAGTATAGTCATTTGAGAAGATTCCTGTTACTACTCTGGATTTTGTGAGCTTTGGTGCATGATTCAGTGCATGTGCCTGATTCTTTAAAAGAATTAGTATAACAAAGAGAGAGCTAGCTTAATGCATATTAATCTGCACATTCATATTAAATTATCTCACATACTCTAAACATAAAACCACAATGCCTTTATCCTAATTTCCCAGAAAAACATGAAATATATACATGAATGAAAGGTTATGTTAAAAGCTTACAGTAATTGCTTATGGTGCTTCAAAATCTGGAGAAAAGTTATTTTGGAATTGGGCAATGCCTAAAATAAATGACTTAAATTAGTTGAATATAGTTAAATGTTCTTTTCAGCATGGACACAAGGAGACCCTCGTAAGGTGATTTATCCAACAGATAATCGTGGTCAGTTCTGTGGCCAAAAGGGCACACCCAATGAGTAAGTATCAAGGAGAAATTCTCTATTTTTCTGCATGAAGTCTGTGCCAAGAGATTGGTGAATCTGAAAGGATTCCAGTAGGTTTTGAGCAGGGGTTCCCGAACCAGGGGTGCTTGCACCCCCTGGGGTGCGAGACAATATTCTCCCCTCTTCATCCGTGTAGATTTGTTTGGGGTTAATTATTTCTTTAATGTATAACACTATTCCTCTTTTCTTTTGAAGTGCTAATACAAAGTGAAGTTTACCAATTTTCGGTTGTTCTAACAACTTACAATGTTGTCTCTTAATGTGTGTTTCTTGAAGACATATCCATTTTTAATTTTTGTAATCATGTAAAGATTTTTCTCCTTTTTGAAGGAGAATTTAGTCCATTTATATTCATTGACAAAATCCCACTCTCCTCCATCTCTTTCAATTATATCTAGGTCTTAATCTTCTATTCAATCTTATCTGTCTGTGATCTCTTGGTCTTGCTTCTTCTTCTATATATGTGTTTTTAATTTCTTCCTCCTCTCTTGGTTTGGCTGCTCCTTCTACTGCCATTTCTTCCTGGTTTTTTTGTTTCTCTCTTTGTACTGGATTCAGGTTCACCTCTTTCCAAAAATGCTCTATGGTTGTTGAAGAATTCCATTACTTTAAGTGGTGTGTCCAGTTTATATCTTTTTGTATCCCAGTAAATTAAAATCCCTTCTGGAATCAACCATCTAAAGTTCACTCCTTTTTCAATTAATTTTTTAGTTAAAAACTGGTATTCTCTTCAAGATTCTCTTATTTTCCTAAGAATTTGTTTGAGGACTACAGTTTCTTTTTCTTTATATTTCAAAGGTTCATCTCTTACTCTTCTCAAAATCTCATCTCTTGTAGATGTTTTAAGAAATCTGACATGTACTTCCCTGGGGACTTTATTTCTTCTAGCATAGTTTGAGTTGACTTGATAGATCTAGTCTAATTCTCCTTCCATTTCCTGTTTCCCAGTTCCTAATGCATCTGCTAATAAATCAGTTATCAAGCCTAAGAAATCTTCTTTCAATGCTGCAAACATTGACATATTTTTGCACTGACAATGTAAGAGACAGCCTTTTGTTTAAACTGCTTCACTTTGAATCTTGCAGGAGGGAATTTTCTAACGTCTATTTTGAGAAGATAAGCCCGCATACAGGATGGGAGGAGAGACCTCATATGTGAAACTAATTGGATAATGTGATTTATGACATGTAGATAAGGGCGGGGATTGTGTGTGTGTTATGATGGGTTTGGAGGGAGGAGATTTCAGATTCTGGCATCCCTCCATGAGTGTCGATGTTTTGTTTCATTACTAAGACTTTTTAGATAAATAATATGCTTGCAACTTGTTTGATTTGTCTCATTCATCGGAACCATGAAATCATGCCAGAATCTCCTTTCTTTCAAAAGGGGGTCCTGAACCCCCACCGCTGTCTCTGGTAAGAGAGATAAGCTGGCAAAGATTCAGGGAAGAATCCTCAAGATGGAAAGAGAAGGCCTGATTGCCTGCGAAACATCTGAAGAGGAAATAATAAATAGTTTTCTGTGGGAAGATGAATTTGAGCTGATCTCCAAACTTCAGCAGATAACTGAGCTTATCTCATTGTCAAGCTGGAACCACTCCAGTAGAGAATATGGGCGGCAAGAGGCCCCAGAAGCAGAATGGGGAGGAGATGTCAGCCCTTCAGCCACTGAGAATCTGGGTGAGTGGAAAATCCTGTCTGCAGATCAGACTGACTGCCAGACCCAGGTCCCCTGCCAAGCCCACCAGACCCATAGAGACAGAAGACCCCAGCCTGGGGCCTCTGCAGCAATGGGAGGTTGGAAAGCCCCCACAAGTGAAAGGCCAACAACCTGTGAGCTTGCCCCAGCTAATGGAAACCTTGCAACAGCTGGGGGTGGTGCAGAAGCCTGGAGATCAGGAGCTGGTGAACAACAGCAAGGGTGGCAGCAGCAGGACCCAAACGTGCAACCTTTGAACGTACAGCAGGACCAGTGGGGCCAGCAGCAGTGGGGGCCCTGGCAGCCATTAAATCAGCAACCAGAGTGGGGCCAACAGCAATGGGGCCCCCGGCAACCAATAATGAGCCCACCCTTCAGAGCATCCTTTGATGGGGACCCAGAGAAACTGATTTTCTTCCTCAACCATGTACACCCTCATTTGAATAGCTGGGCCCATCTCTACCCGGACCCAGGTGCTATAATCGATGTGATTGCATCCAGCCTAGAGGGAGAAGCATCTGAATGGTTGAACAATTTATATAACGAGCAGGCTCCTTAATTGGAGGACCCCCACCTTTTCCTCCTGGGGCTAAGGGAAATATTTGAGGACCCATCCATCGTCCTCAGAGCAGAAGAGCAAATCCATAAGATAAAGCAAGCTGGCCAGCCTGCCCAGGCGTACGTATGGGAGTTTTGAAAGCTGGCCGGTTGGATAGAGAGATGGCCTGAGCAATCCATAATTCATCTTTTTAGAAAAAGGTTAGATGACTACCTTTCTCTGGCATGTATCTACCGAGCTGTACCTGACCAACTGCATGAATGGTACCAGGCAGTGGTGAAATTAGATGTTCAACTCACCTGCTATAAGAAGCCTCTCTTACCTGAACCCGAGCCAATGTCAGAACAACCTGAATGGCAATCACCCCCACGAAGATCTCCAACTACTGTGATGGCTGAAAGACCCAAGCCACCTGTAGACCCGGCAGTTAAGTGTTTCCAATGGGGACAGCAGGGACATCGAGCAGTGAAATGCCCCGTCCCCTTCCCCCAATTGCAGAACAGACCAGGACCAGCAGTGAGAAAGAGACCTGCACAGTGGCTAAAGGGAGAGAAATCCAACTGGATGACACAGGAACCTGTTGTCCAGGTCATCCCGCACACAGGAGGACGCCGGAACTCAGAATGGATCCACCCCAATCTACCCTCTTTCTACAGTGACAATGAAAGGGAGAATTACCCAATGGTGAGTCGATGCATCCTACCCTTTTTATTCCCTGCTAAAGTCATAATCCCTAAGTCAGGGGCACAAGTATACCTGAAAGTGCTAGTCGATACTGGCTGCTCCTGATGCATCATTAGCCTGTCATGTGCCTTAAGACTGGGGATATGGGCTAGGCCACTCTCCAAACCTGTGAGATTTGACTTTAGTCATGCAATTAACTGAGTCCTTATGCCTGGAAATAGGTGAGCACTGAGAGTTTATTCGCTTCCTAGTAGCTCCAAAGATGTCTGAGACTGTGATCCTAGGACTAGCCTGGCTAGACAAATGGAAGCCATTTATCTGGTGGGAAAAAGGAATGAGAACTGTGACATTACCCATAGGGCCCGATCCCCCCATTGATTCAACAGATGTTACAGAGGATTTTAGCCCACCCAATGAGCAAGCGCACATGGCTCCCTTACGGCCACCTGGCAAGCCGCTCATCCCCAGCTAGTACCAGGACCTAGTGGAGGTGTTTAGTGAGAAAGAATGTGATACCTTACTTCCTCTCTGCCACAATGATTGTTCCATTGAACTGTTACCAGGGGCCAAACTCCCCCAACCAAGAATGTATGCTATGTCCCCCCTTGAAATAGAGGAGATGCAGTGATATGTGGATACAAACCTAGCGATGGGATTCATCGAACGGGCCAAGTCTACTGTGGGAGCCCCCGTGTTGTTCAAAGACAAAAAAGATCAGTCTCTACATGTCTGTGTGGACTATAAAGGCCTAAACGCTGTGAGTGTGGAAAATAAATACCCTCTCCCCCTCCTGAAAGACTTACTAACCCATTTGGCAAAGGGGAGTGTCTTCACCAAGTTAGACCTGACAGAAGCATATTACCAGGTAAGAATAAAGGAGGGGGATGAGTGGAAAACAGCTTTCAACTGCCCCTTGGGAAGCTACCAATTCAAAGTCATGCCATTTGGACTGCAGGGGGCCCTAGCCGTATTTATGTAGCTGATTAATGAGGTCCTACATGAACATTTATACAAAGGGGTTCTGGTGTATCTTGATGACATTCTGATATACAGTACGAATATGACTGATCACGTAAGACTGGTCAGAGAAGTGTTAAAGAAACTATTGAATGCCAACTTTATGTCAAATTGTCGAAATGTGAATTTCACCAAACCCTATTAGATTACCTTGGCTATAGAATTTCCGACAAGGGCATCGAAATGGACCCACACAAATAAAAATGATAATTGAATGGCAGCCCCCAAAGACTCACAAACAGCTCCAAAGCTTCCTATGGTTTGCCAATTTTTACCATCAATTCATTCCCTCTTTTGCTGAGATTACCCCAGGGGTGTCAAACTCAATTTCATTGTGGGCCGCATCAGCATTGCGGTTGCCCTCAGGGGGCCGGGTGGGTATGGCCAGGGTGGGCGTGGCCTACTGGGTGGGCATGGCTAGAGTGTGTATTGGGTGGGCATGGCCAGCTCTACATCATTTGCATCAAGGGTGCCTATGGAGGCCTGGGCAGGAGTGGGACAGATCTGAGGGTCTCTGGGCCAGGGCCAAGGCAGTGGGGGCTGTTCCCTCCCTGTTTCCAGGATGGCTTTGTGGGCCACATGAAACCACAGGCCGGATCTGGCCCCCGGGCCTTGTGTTTGACATGTCTGCTCTACCCCTTACATAACTACTCAAAACAGGTAAGGGAGGGGGGAAACGATGAACTGGCCAACCACTAACTTGTACTATGTGTTTTTTGGGAATTTAAAAAGACTATTTGTGGCTGAACCGGTCCTAAAGCGGAAGGCAAGAGGAGATGGACAGTCTGGGAGAAGGAGGCCTTCGCAATTAGGTGGGGGCTACTAACCTGGCGGTGGCTCAGTGGGTTAGGACGCTGAGCTTGTCGATCAGAAGATCGGCAGTTTGGCAGGTCGAATCCCGAGTGCCGCGTAGCAGAGTGAGCGCCTGTTACTCGTCCCAGCTTCTGCCAACCTAGCAGTTCGAAAGCACGTAAAAATGCAAGTAGAAAAATAGGGACCACTACGGTGGGAAGGTAACAGCGTTCCGTGCACCTTTGGCATCTAGTCATGCCGGCCACATGACCACGGAGACGTCCTCGGACAAGCGCTGGCTCTTCGGCTTTGAAACGGAGATGAGCACCGGCCCCTAGAGTCGGAAATGACTAACATGCATGTGCGGGGGAACCTTTACCTTTACCTTTATTAACCTGGCAACACTATTTAGAATGGAGCAAGGTACCTTTTGAAGTATGGACAGATCACAAAAATTTAGAGGCACTAAAAACTCCCCGCAAATTGTCCCCAAAGCAAGTGCGATGGGCACAGTACTTTAACTTTACTTTAAAGTTTTAACTTTACTTTAAAGTACATACTGGGAAGGAAAAACTTCCTAGCTGATGCATTATCCCAACTGCCACACTACAAAAGTGAACATGAAGAGTTCTATGCGGCAATTATCCCCAGTTCACAACCTGCACCACAACTCACAACTCGCAGAACCCCTAATCCTGATGACCCAGGAGTGAAGAAGCTAAAATGAGAGCTCCTTATTGATCAAAGATAATCAAACCTCCCTAACATGCAGAGATGGTTTGGCATACATGGGGGGAAATTGTATCTACCTGAAACCCTCCATCTCAATGCTCTCAGACACAGCCATGATGTCAAACAGGCTGGACACTTCAGATATTTAAAAACTCTACACCTCATCCGCTGGCAATTTTGGTGGCCAGGACTAAAACGAGATGTGGAAAACTATGTCAAGAGTTGTACCGTATGTGGATACAATCTTAAAAGCAAAAGATTTCTACACTAAAGTCTTGAAAGCAGGTTTACCACCATCTCCCAGAATTAAAAGAACAGGAGTAAGACAAGATGATAAACAATTGAGTGAAGGGGCACTGTCACTGCCCCTTGAGGAGATGCAGAAGGCGGAGGCCATGGAGCAGAGTTTGGCATCAAAAGAAGACCCAAAAGAACAGAGGATGACAAGAGCTGCATATAAGCGTATGGAAAAAGAGCAAAAACAAAAGCCTGTAACTGGTCCAGCTACGCAAGATGCGGCCATTTCAGAGCCTGTGGGAGGAGCACGTCCTAAGAGAGCAACAGCTGATCTTCAGGCCATGTTCCAAAGGCTCATGGTCACCAGAGATGGTGAAGTTCCTGACATGGAATGTTAATGGCTTAAATTCACCACAGAAAAGAAAGAAAGGTTTTTTTATCTGAAACAACATAAAAATGACATTGTTTGCTTACAAGAGACACATATTGCATTAAAAGATCAAAAATATTTGATTAATTCCCGATTGGGAACACATTTTGCATCTTTTGCTTCGGACAAGAAGGCTGGAGTGGTTATTTACTTAAGAAAAGACTTTTCGGCAAGATTGATTGAATCGGATAAACAAGGGAGATATGTTAGTATTGAATTAACACTACAAGGAAAGAAAGTTCTTCTTATTGGATTATATACTCCAAATCAACAACAGCAAAAAATTTTAAAATTTTTACATCAGAGACTAATTGAACTGCATTACAAATCTGTTATGATGGGGGACTGGAATGGGGTTTTGGTGCCATCTGAAGATAAGAAGGGATCTTCTAAAAACTTTTTAATTCAAAATTGCCTAAAGCTTTTTTTGATTTGAAGGAAGATCTGGAATTAAGAGATGTATGGCGGGAAAGGAATATGAGAGACAGAGATTTTACTTTTTTTCCGGATAGACATAAATCTTTCTCCAGGATTGACTTCATTTTGATTACTACTGATCTTTCCTCTTCGGTTAAGAACATTAAGATTTTTCCTAGGACAATGTCTGATCATAGTCCTGTTTGGTTGGAGTTCTTTGCTGAAGACGCTAGTAGGAGATCCTGGAGGCTGAATGAGAATTTATTTATAAATTGGTTGGCTTGTTCTTGCAGAAATGTAGAGAACATATGAAAGAATTTTTTGTTACAAATATGCATAAAGGTACCTCGATGGAAATGGTTTGGGATGCTAGTAAAGCCTATATGAGAGGGGTTTTGATTTATATGAATAATGCTTATAGGCGTAAGCAAGTGCAAAAACGTTTAGATATTGAGGAAGAGATTAAAACTAAGGAGAAAAAGTTCATTTTGAATCCATTGGATAATAATTTAAAGATCTCAATACATTTATTGAAAGAACAATTTAATATGCTATTGGCTGATCAAGTAGCAACTAATTTGCGTTATGCTAAACACAATACTTTTTGTAACGCCAATAAGCCTGGTAGATGGTTGGCTTATCAATTAAGGAAAAAACAGAAATCACGTACTATAGACAAAATAGAATATAAAGGAAAAGAAGTCTACCAACAAAATTTGATTAAGAGGAGTTTTTTAGATTTTTACTCGAAATTATATTCCAAAGAAAATATACAAGCTTTAGATATAGACAAGTACTTACAGGAAGTTCATTTTCCAAGACTTTCACAAGAACAACAACTTGAGATGAACTGTCCAATTACATCAGAAGAAATTTCTTTAGTTATTAAACAGTTGAAATTGGGCAAGGCTCCGGGAACAGATGGATTAACAGCAATTTACTATAAAAAGTTGTTGCCTGAAATGATTGAAACCTTAAAGATTTTGTTTAATGAAATTCAGACTGGAGGTGTAGTTCCTCCATCATGGAGGACAGCTTTTGTATCGTTGATTCCAAAGGAGGATCAAGACCTTACTCAACCTAAAAATTATAGACCTATATCGCTTTTAAATACAGATTATAAGATTTTTGCTAAAGTATTGGCTAATAGATTAATGCAAGTTTTGAAACAAATGATTCATAGTGATCAATCGGGATTTATATCTGGGAGGTATATGAAATATAATGTAAGACAAATTGTTAACTTGCTTGAATATTTGGATAAGAACAACCAAGTCCCTGCAGCATTGATATTCTTGGATGCAGTGAAAGCTTTTGACCAATTGAATTGGCAATTTTTATTAAGAGTTGTTGAGGAGATGAATTTTGGAGAAGGTTTTCTACATGCTATTAAAGCTATATATCAACAACAAACGGCACAAATTATAGTTAATGGGGGATTAACAGAGATTTTCAAAATTGAAAAAGGTACAAGACAGGGTTGCCCCCTATCACCATTATTGTTTGTTTTAACACTAGAGATTTTATTAATTAAAATTCGAGAGTCCTCTATGATAAAGGGACTTAAAATAAAACAGAATGATTATAGACTGAGAGCTTTTGCTGATGACTTGGTTGTGACAGTATCCCAACCGTTACAGTCGGTTATAGACTTGATGGAAATTATAACTCAGTATGGTAAGGTTTCTGGGTTCAAGGTGAATAGTAATAAGACTAAGGTATTATCCAAGAACTTATCTATGAGTGAAAAGGATATGTTATCTAAATTAACAGGTTTTGAAATAGTGAAGAAGGTTAAATATTTAGGAGTATATATTGCAGCCTCAAATGTAAAATTGTATAAGAATAATTATGAAACACTATGGTTGAAGGTACAAAGGGACTTAAATAATTGGAAAAAATTACAATTATCATTACTGGGAAGACTTGCAGTTGTTAAAATGAATGTTCTACCAAAGTTTCTCTTTTTGTTTCAAATGATACCTATATTGAAAAAGGATGCCAACCTTGATCAATGGCAGAAGGGTATTAACAAATTTATCTGGGCGGGGAAAAAACCAAGAGTTAAATTTAAGATTCTACAAGATGCCAGGGAAAGAGGGGGACTGAAGGCGCCGAATTTGAAATTGTACTATGATGCGGTTGCCTTGACCAGGATTAGTGATTGGCTTAATTTAACTAACAAGAGAATACTTCATCTTGAGGGATGGGATTTGGTATATGGATGGCATGCATATTTGCTTTACGATAAGAAGGTGGACAGGGCTTTTAAATCCCATATTCTTAGAAGTGCTTTATTGCATGTCTGGAAAAAGTATTATTATAAGTTAAATTATAAAATACCGATTTGGGGAATTCCTGGATACGCGATAGAGGGCGTATCTATGGGAGTGAGTATGGATATGGTTTCTTATAAGGAATTACTTAGATTGCAAGGGAATGATTGGCAACTTAAACCATTAGAGGAGTTAAGACAAGAAAACATAAGTTACTCTTGGTTTCAATATACCCAATTGAAAGCTAGGTGGAAGTCAGATCAAAAGGTTGGCATCACAATTATAGATCAAAATTTAGTAAAGCAAATTAGAGATTTAAATTGTGCACATATAAAGAGGATATATAATGCTTTAATTGAATTGGATTCGGAAACGGAACTGGTTAAAGACTGCATGATAAAGTGGGCACAAAATATTCAGGAACCAATTTTGTTGGACACCTGGGAAATAATTTGGGTCAGAAATGTTAAATATACTCAGGCTCAAAATTTAAGAGAAAATTTTTATAAAATGTTTTATAGATGGCATCTGGATCCCAAGAAGTTGTCCAACATGTATCCTAATTTACAGTCTAAATGTTGGAGGTGTGGTAGTTTAGAAGCTACCTATTTTCACATGTGGTGGACTTGTAGAAATATAAAAGCTTTTTGGATTAAAATTTGGTGGAACATTCAAAAGATTTTTAAGAGAAAGATAAAGTTTTCTCCGCAATTGTTTCTATTGGGTATTGTTGTAGATTGTGATGTTAAGGAAACTAACTTGATGTTGAACATGATAACAGCAGCACGGTTACTGGTGGGACAATATTGGAAGAAGGATAGTTTGCCCACTATAGAAGAATGGGTGTTTAAAGTTTCGAATCTTGCAGAAATGTCTAAGATTTCTGCTTATTTGAAAGATCATTCACAGGAAAGATATATTTCAGTTTGGCGGAGATGGATAAATTATATTCAGAACAAATATGGCACTAAAAGGTTCCCTTTAGCTTATGAGTAGATTTTAGTGGGATATTGTTATTGGCACGTTGTTTGTAGTTATATTAAAGGGGAGTTAAAGCACATTATGAATTTGGTTAATTGTATATTATGCATAATTTTTATTTAGAATATGATTATTGTAACTATAATCCTGTATTTAGCTCTGGGAAGTGGGGGGGGAAGTGGGCGGGTTTGGGGTGGGAGGGATTTGGGGATGTATTGTAAAATTTTGTTTTTGTAAAACTCTTTAATAAAAAAAAAGAGTTGTACCGTATGTGTCACCATGAAAAGAATTCCAAGGAAAACCCCTGGGCTACTGCAGTCGATAGCAGACCCTTCTCAACCATGGAAGCTATGGACTTTATTGTAGACCTACCGAACAGTAGAGGAAATACTGTCATCTGGACTGTGATAGATCTGTTTTTGAAGCAGGCTCACTTTATCACCTGTAAAGGACTCCCATCTACACAATGACTAAATCAGACATGTCAAACACAAGGCCCGGGGGCCAGATCTGGCCCGTGAAGTGCTTTCATGTGGTCCCTGAAGCCATCCTGGAAACAGTGAGGGAATGGTCCCCGCTGCCTTGGCCCTGGCCCAGAGACCCTCCTTCTGCCAGAGACCCCCAGATCTGTCCCACTTCTGCCCAGGCCCCCATAGGCACCCTTGATGCCAATGATGTAGAGCTGGCCATGCCCACCCAGTAGGCCATACGCACTCCAGCTGCGCCCACCCAGTAGGCTGCGCCCACCCTGGCCATACCCACCCGGCCCTCCGAGGGCAACCACGGTGCTGATGTGGCCCTCAGTGAAATTGAGTTTGACACCCCTGGACTAAATTGTTCCTGAAACATATCTACTGACTGCATGGTGCCCCTAAGTGAATAATTTCAGATAGCGGAGTGCAGTTCATAGTGAAATTTTGGAGGAATTTCCTTAAATTAATTGGATCATCTCAAGGCTTATCATCTGCTTTTCATCCAGCTACCACTGGGGCTGCACAATACGCTAACAAAATGGTGGAGCAATACCTCAGATGCTATGTTTCTTACCAACAGTCAAACTGGACTGACCTTCTCCCTTTCGCCGAGGTGGCCTACAATAATTCTGTTCACAGCAGCACTGGCTACGTGCCTTTCAGAGTAGCCACAGGAAAAGCGTTCAGCCCGATGCCTGACTATCTTCAGGTGCCCTCCGCTTCCCAGACACTTGATCAATGGGTAGGGGGGTGGGAAGAGGTTTGGAGAAACACAAAAATGGTGTTAAAAAAGAGTTCTGTGACTTATAAGAAACAGGCTGATAAAATGAGGGCTCCCCAAAGAACATTCTACGTGGGGGAAAAGGTTTATCTGTCAACTAAATATTTACGTCTCAAATTACCCAGCAAGAAATTTAACTGAAATTCTTGGGGCCTTTCCCCATTGTGAAAAACATCAACCCAGTCACAGTAAAATTGAACCTCCCCAGACTCTTGGAAAAAAATCACCCAGTGTTCTATTGCTTCTTACTGAAACCTTTTTAAGCTTCCACTTTAAGACCTCCCCCTAAGAAAACTCCTGGACCCCTCATAGTAGTGAGTCAGACCCATTATGAAGTGAAACGTATGCTTGACTCTAGAATCTTTAAGGGAAAATTGCAGTACCTAGTACAATGGAAGGGATACCCATTGTCTGAAGCCATTTGGGTGAAATCTAGCGATGTGAAAGCTGACAGACTTATCAAAAGGTGTTATGAGAAACACCCCAACAAACAAAAAGTCAGCTCCTAACTTGTGTTTGTTTACATTATGGGATCTGTTCTTTTTGTAAGGGGGGGCGGATGTCAATGCTTGAAACATTGACATGTTTTTTCACTGACAATGTAAGAGACAGCCTTTTGTTTAAACTGCTTCACTTTGAATCTTGAAAGGAGGGAATTTTCTAAAGACTATTTTGAGAAGATAAGAAAAGCCCGCATACCGAATGGGAGGAGAGACCTCATATGTGAAACTAATTGGATAATGTGATTTATGACATGTAGTTAAGGGCAGGGATTGTGTGTGTGTTATGATGGGTTTGGAGGGAGGAGATTTCAGATTCTGGCATCCCTCCATGAGTGTTGATGTTTCGTTTCATTACTAAGACTTTTTAGATAAATAATATGCCTGCAACTTGTTCGATTTGTCTCATTCTTCGGAACCATGACATCCTCTTCCTTATCTTCCATTATATTTTGAAATCTTAAAAAGTATGAGCTTTTTTCCATCTCTATCCCTGCTATCAATTCTTCTAGATCTTTATTTATTTGGATCAACTTCTGATTTTCATCTTTTAAAGCTTCTAGTTTCTGGTCAATCTCGGTTGATTTATCTTCTATTTTTTGAATTCTTTGTGGATTATCTGTGATCATCTATTTAAAATTTTCAAATTGAGAATCTATATTGTTATTTTTTTATTCATTTTATCAAAATCACTTTTCAACTCCTCATGGTTTCTCGATGTGACTGCCATTTGAGTAGCAATTGCCTTTTGAATTGCTTGTAGGGTCATTTGAGTGTCCTTTAGCCGAAGAGGGAAAGGAAGTTCCTTTTTTTCCAAGTTTGGATAAGTTAGGAGCTCTCATCTTTATCTTTAAATCATATGTTGTAATCAACCAAGTAAGTCAAAATTTATAATCCCATAGGCTCCTAACAAATAGGAGAGGTAAACCAATAAAACTAGTAAATAGTAAAAAAGAGCAAAAGGGAAAAAAGAAAAAAATTACCAAAATTTGTAATCCATAGTATTCTGTTCAGAGGGATTGTTGTTATTTACTCTTTCAAAATAGCTTGTAAGAATTCTAGGTCAAGCTGTATTTGTAATCCAGGGAAGTCCGATGACTTCAAACACATTTTTTATTTATAATTGTAATCCATCCTGTAAGACAGGGCAATCCAAAAGAGACCAAAAAGAGTCTTTTCCAGCCACAATCTTCAGGACTTTAAATTCCAAGTGCACCATAATGTTTAAACTATAAGCAATGTCTGGGCATACAAGCCAAGTTTTGCTCCAACTCAACTCAATAAGATAAAGACAAAAAGAAAGAAAGAAAGAAAAAAAACTGCATGTAGTTTTCAGTTCTGCCATTAGAAGTCATTAGATATCCATTCACACCATACTTTGAAAAAGTTTAAGAAGTTAAAAACCTGATGGTTTCCAAACAAGAAATGAACAACAAAAAAAGATTTATAAAACCAAAGGTTTTCCAAGTTATCCTTCTTTTATGATGCAAATTGGAGCAGCCAGACAAGCCCTGGGAGCAGAAGAATGGCAAAGGAATAGAGACCCTAGCCACATGGTCAAGAATTGCCCTACTAAAACCTCCCAGAAGAAGAAACAGGCAGCCCATCAATGTCTCCATTACTCATCACCTGGACAATAAATCCAAGGCCATGGAAATGAGAAATGCCCCCCTCCCTCCAAGCTCACAAGTGCTTGGGCCACCCAAGCACTGAACAGAGTTCAATTACTTCCATGTTCAGGTACATTAATGAAATTTGATTCTATCTTCACATTTCCCAGTAGTAAGGAAACCACCATCCCTGTTTTGATAGATTCTGGGGCAACCTCTGATTTCATAAATCCAGAAACTTAAGATCTCCACAGTTTCCCTGAAGTCTCCATTGCCAGTTATAATTATTGATGGTTGAATTTTAACAGCAGGACCCATTACTCACCACCACAGTGCTTTTGAAAGCATCCCGAAGAGTTCTTTCCATAGCTGATCACACTGATCTTCCTCTAGTGCTGGGAATTATTTGGTTATAACACCACAATCTCATTAAGTGGAAAAACTGGTCTACTGCCTTTGATAGTCCTGAATGCCTATCTCACTGTGATTGGCCTTCCAAACCCTTCCAGCACCCCTTGAAGATTAACAGAGACTTTCAATCTGCCAAGTAAATATGCAGACTTCACTGATGTTTTTGGAGAGGAGGAAGCTTCAGCCCTGCTCCCCCACATAGAGACTGTGATTGCACCATAAATCTGATCCCTGCCAAGATTTCTACCAAGAGACAATACCAAATGTCTACTAAAGAATTAGAAACTAAAACAATATTTGGACTCTAATTTGCAAAAGGGATTCATTAGATTCTCCTAGTCCCCTGCCTCAGCTCCCACTTTCTTTGTGCACAAGTAACCAGACCCAAGTGGGCCTAACAACAGTGGGAACCTCCCAGTGAGAGTGGTCTATAAATTCAAGGGCTTGAATTCAGTCCCAGTAAGAGACCACTATCCATTGCTGTTAATTCCAGACCTATTGGATAGACTATAGAAAGCAAGCATTTTTATAAGACTGGATCTCCACAATGCTTACAACCTCATTAGGATCAAAAAAGGCCATGACTACTTAACTGCTTTTGACACCAGATATGGCAAATTTGACAGTCCTACTACTCAGCCTCTGTAAAGCCAGGCCCGTAGTTTCCAGATTCATAAATCAAATCTTTGCAGATTTAATTGATAAATTTGTAGTTATTTGGCATTTTAGTCTAGTATGAGAACAGGGATCAGCACACAGACAATGTGGGCACAGTACTCCATAGACTAGGAGATAACAATCTCTTTGCCAAGCCAGAAAAATGTGCAATAACTAGACTTCCTGCGTTACTGTATTTCCACAAAGGGCATCTAGATGGACACCCAGAAGGTCCAAGCTGTCCTAGACTGGCAAGTCCTTCACACAGCCAAAGACACCCTATGCTTCCTAGACTTTGCTAACTTCTACAGAAAATTTATACCAGTCTTTGCTCATAAAACCAAGCCACTGACCCAACTGTCTAAGAAAGGAGATAAATTTGCACCTTGTTTTCTGTTCTCCCTCTACTATAACTCACCTTGCTACTGAAAGAGATGGTAGAGATCAATGAAGAGACTGCAGCAGGAAAAATAATACTTCCCCCTTGCAGCTTAAATTTCATAAAATAGTTGGGTTTTGGGCTTTGCTCTTTTTGTGGGATAATTGCATTAGAATAGAATAGAACAGAACAGAACAGAACAGAACAGAGCTGGAATGGAACATGGAGGTCTAGTCCAAACCCCTGCTCAAGCAGGAGAACCTATACCATTTCAGACAAGTGGCTGTCTAGTCTCTTCTTAAAAATCTCCAGTGATGGAGCATCCATGATTTCTGAAGGCAAGCTGTTCCATTGGTTAATTGTCCTCACTGTTAGGAAGTTTCTCCTTAATTACAGGTGGTTTCTCTCTTTGATTAGTTTCTAATAATTGTTTCTTGTCCTGCCTTCTGGTGCGTAGAGAATAATTTGACCCCTTGTTCTTTGTGGCAGCCCCTCAAATACTGGAACACCGCTATCATGTCACCCCTGTTTCTTCTTTTATTTAGACTAGCCAAACCCAAGTCCTGCAGCCGTTCTTCATATGTTTTAGTCTCCAGGCCTTTGATCAATCTTAGTTACTCTTCTCTGAATTTTTTCCAAAGTCTCAACATCTTTTTGTAGTATGGTGACCAAAATTGTTTGCATTAAGCCTCTACATCAAAGTTCATACAGAATCGTATGAAGATAGGTCTGCGCCTCTCATTTTGAAGATATACTTCATTTATAGCTTGCTTTTTCATTCATGCAAGCAGACAAGGAGGTTTATGAGAAGAACATAAACAACAACATTGGTAATAATCATACAATTAAAATAAATACATTATCATTCAAATCCATTAGCAGGATTAGCCCTGGTAAAAGCAAGGAAAATGCCAACTTGATTGTAATTCATTTAGAAGTGATATCCAGCCTTTCCCAAAAGATTAGAAGAGATACCTTCCATATTTTTTGAAGCTTTGTGTATCATATGGCATCACCTATTGATAGGAACAAATAGAAGAATAGTCTTTTGTAATATTTTGTTCTGTTTCCAGGCAGAAGCCTTACTTGTTCTACTTCAACATCATGAAATGTGCTAGCCCTTTCGTGTTGCTGGAATTTCAGTGTCCTACTACACAGGTGAGGTTTTCTCTGGATTTCATCCTTAAAGTTTTCTCCAGGAATATCAAACTAGAAGAGTGTTGTGCCCCTTTGTTTGGACTGGAATCATGAACAAACAAATACATAGAATTCGATATTGCTCTTTGATTTTTGGAATATGTCTTGGAGGTGTCGCATCAATCTTGCCTGGGCTGAGAAGCTAAGCTGAATTAGGCCTGATTAATACTTAGATGGAAGATCACCAGAGAACATCAGAGTTGTAGGCTATTCTGGTGTGAGGAAACATAGTAGTTGCAATATCCTCCAGGCTGTAAGAATAACTGGTGGTTATTGGTGAGAAAAGCGTGTTTGGCTTTTGCTTCAAGTAGTTTCATAAAAATCCAGAAATTGGGATTTGCTGTCACAGAGCTTCTTCACCAATAGCTTATCAGGGTTTCAGTTTATTAAAATTTTGTTTGTTGTTTTGTTAGATTTCCTCCAAAAACAAAAATATTATTTCCCTCAATTGTACTCCATAGCAACAACTGACGGAGTCAGATCAATTATCAAGGTAATGATCAGACAAATGTGGCTTGAGCCCATTCCAAGAAACAGACTTAAGAAAAAGCCTCAGGCAGGCCTCTCCCTAATTCACACAGAAATAAAGTGAAGAAGGAGGAAAGCATATTCAGACTACAGTATTTTTAAATCTACATGGCATCTGTTTCTTAATTTGATCTACCTTATAAGGCTGACAGACAGACTGGTTCAAATCCATGCCATAAACTTTCATTGATGAGTGTATACTTGAATTTTGCAATCTTAGTCAAATATTTTAATCTATATACCACACATCAAAGCAGGATACTTTTGCATGTATTTGAAGAAGTAACGTTATTTTGATTTTTTTGCAGTTGAATTTTGGTCAGTAAATCTTTACTATTAAATTCCAAAATTAGTTAGACTGGACTGGATATTCGAGACTAAACTCTACATGAAAAACTTATTTATAGCAAGTATTTCTAAGTATATAAAGTAATAAATTTACAATTAGAATTTTCTCTTGCTCCACCTTCTTTACTAGCTCTCTGTATGGTAAATTAAATTCCAGGTAGCTGGCATGAAGAAAAAGCTAAGACCTTGACATCAGGATTTCAGTGGAGATTTTCAGTCATCCAGGTCATGGTTGTCCCAAAGGTGCTTTTTTAGGAGACAATTGGACTTTCTTATCCAAGAAGCCTCTTCAGCTCTAAATAGATGCTATGGAATGGAAGGATTTATATTCCTTGCAGACAGCTGGTCATTTGCATTCTTTTAGAGAGTTGTTGAGGCCATTTGACATGATAGCAGTGTTCCAATATCTCAGAGGTTGCCACAAAGAAGAGTCAAACTATTCTCCAAAGCGCCTGAAGGCAGGACAAGAAGAAAATGGATGGAAACTAATCAAAGAGAGAAGCAACCTAGAACTAAGGAGAAATTTCCTGACTGTTAGAACAATTAATGAGTGGAACAACCTGCCTCCAGAAGTTGTGAATGCTCCAACACTGGAAGTTTTTAAGAAGAGACTGAACAACCATTTGTCTGAAATGGTATAGGATTTCCTGCCTGAGCAAGGGGTTGGACTAGAAGACCTCCAAGGTCCCTTCCAACTCTACTACTACTACTACTACTACTTCTATTAAGATGATGATTATCTGTGTCTTAAAGGTCACCTGAGTAGTGCAAATGTGTGTGGAGCCTTCTTGGCTGCAGGATATTTTCTGCCCTTTACTGTTGAAGACAGGTGTAGGCTGTTGGGGATGAGTCTGTGCTATCTGCATCTTGGATGAGAAAGCTCCACACACATGGCCTCAACAACTCTCTAGAACAATGCAAATGACCAGTTGTCTGCAAGGAATATAAATCCTTCCATTTCCCAACATCCAATCAGAGCTGAATAAGCTTTTTGGATGAGAAGCGCAATGTCTTCAAAGAAAAAAAAAGTCCAATTGCCTCCTGAAAAAGCACCTTTGGGATTGACATCAGGATAATATATTGAAGCTTGTGTTCTACACAGGTAGTCTTTGACTTATCAACAGTTCATTTAGTGACCGTTCAAAGTTACAGTGGCACTGAAAAAGTGACTTATGGTTATTTTTCACACTTATGACTGTTGCAGCCTCCCCATGATCAAAATTCAGATGCTTGACAACTGACTCATATTTATGATGGTTGCAGTGTCCTGGAGTCATATGATTACTTTTTAAGACCTTCTGACAAGCAAAGGCAATGGGGAAGACAGATTCACTTAACTGTGTTACTAATTTAACAATTGCAGTGATTGAACAACTGTGGCAAGAAAGGTCATAAAATAGGGGCAAAATTCATTTAACAACTGTCTCAGCAACAGAAATTTTGGGGTTGATTATGGTTGTCAGTTAAGGATGTAAATTTTTTAGATGTCGAAGATACTAAGAAGTACCTGCTAGAACTACAATTGCATTTCATTTTCTCTCTCTTCTCTTTCCCCCTTTTTGCTTTTTGCTTAAATACATGAGGAAAAATTAATAAACAAAACAAGAAAAAGATATTGAATTTAAGAATTTTTAAAATATCAAATCATATAGTTCAGGAAAATGGTAACTACAATTGTATATAAATTGAAATTTTTCAAAAAGAGCAAAAATATTTGAACATCACAAATGAAGGCAAATTTGATCAATCTCACATATTTGAACATGTCTATCATAAAAGTGAACTATGATTTGAATGCTTGGAAGTCCCCTTCCTGTTCTTCCATTCAGTAATAATTCTAGGTATCTAAAATTCACAAGCCAGTGATCCATTGCAGCTGAACCCTTCTTTTCTTTTCATCATATATTGTGCATGAATACCTGCAAATTTCCAATAATAGCCAAGGAAAGCATTTTTTTATTGAACAGTCATATTGACAATTCCCTGAATATTACCGTATATACTTGAGTATAAGCCGACTCGAGTATAAGCCGAGACCCCCAATTTCACCCCCAAAAACTGGAAAAAGTTATTGACTCGAGTATAAGCCGATCCGCCGTTCTGCAAGCCTCTGCCGCCAGCAGAGGCTCGATCCGCCATTTTGCAAGCCTGAATACACAGGAATACCCTGTGTGGCCGCGGCTCGTCGGCAGGTCTCCGTTCCTCCTGCCGACCTTTGGGGAGGTTTGGGCGCCTCCCCAAACCTCCCCAAACCTCGGCAGGTCTCCGTTCCTCCTGCCGACCTTTGGGGAGGTTTGGGCGCCTCCCCAAACCTCGGCAGGTCTCCGTTCCTCCTGCCGACCTTTGGGGAGGTTTGGGCGCCTCCCCAAACCTCCCCAAACCTCGGCAGGTCTCCGTTCCTCCTGCCGACCTTTGGGGAGGTTTGGGCGCCTCCCCAAACCTCGGCAGGTCTCCGTTCCTCCGCGCAGACCTGCCGACCTTTGGGGAGGTTTGGGCGCCTCCCCAAACCTCCCCAAACCTCGGCAGGTCTCCGTTCCTGTTTGGGGAGGTTTGGGCGCCTCCCCAAACCTCCCCAAACCTCGGCAGGTCTCCGTTCCTCCGCGCAGACCTGCCGAGGTTTGGGGAGGTTTGGGGAGGCGCCCAAACCTCCCCAAAGGTCGGCAGGAAGAACGGAGACCTGCCGAGGTTTGGGGAGGTTTGGGGAGGCGCCCAAACCTCCCCAAAGGTCGGCAGGTCTGCGCGGAGGAACGGAGACCTGCCGAGGTTTGGGGAGGTTTGGGGAGGCGCCCAAACCTCCCCAAACAGGAACGGAGACCTGCCGAGGTTTGGGGAGGTTTGGGGAGGCGCCCAAACCTCCCCAAACGTCGGCAGGTCTGCGCGGAGGAACGGAGACCTGCCGAGGTTTGGGGAGGTTTGGGGAGGCGCCCAAAGCTCCCCAAACAGGAACGGAGACCTGCCGAGGTTTGGGGACGTTTGGGGAGGCGCCCAAACCTCCCCAAAGGTCGGCAGGTCTGCGCGGAGGAACGGAGACCTGCCGAGGTTTGGGGACGTTTGGGGAGGCGCCCAAACCTCCCCAAACGTCGGCAGGTCTGCGCGGAGGAACGGAGACCTGCCGAGGTTTGGGGACGTTTGGGGAGGCGCCCAAACCTCCCCAAACAGGAACGGAGACCTGCCGAGGTTTGGGGACGTTTGGGGAGGCGCCCAAACCTCCCCAAAGGTCGGCAGGTCTGCGCGGAGGAACGGAGACCTGCCGAGGTTTGGGGAGGTTTGGGGAGGCGCCCAAACCTCCCCAAACAGGAACGGAGACCTGCCGAGGTTTGGGGAGGTTTGGGGAGGCGCCCAAACCTCCCCAAACAGGAACGGAGACCTGGGGAGGTTTGGGGAGGCGCCCAAACCTTCCCAAACGTCGGCAGGTCTGCGCGGAGGAACGGAGACCTGCCGAGGTTTGGGGAGGCGCCCAAACCTCCCCAAAGGTCGGCAGGAGGAACGGAGACCTGCCGAGGTTTGGGGAGGTTTGGGGAGGCGCCCAAACCTCCCCAAAGGTCGGCAGGAGGAACGGAGACCTGCCGAGGTTTGGGGAGGTTTGGGGAGGCGCCCAAACCTCCCCAAACGTCGGCAGGTCTGCGCGGAGGAACGGAGACCTGCCGAGGTTTGGGGAGGCGCCCAAACCTCCCCAAACGTCGGCAAGTCTCCGTTCCTCCGCGCCCTGCCTGCCTGCTTCTTTCCGCTGCGGAAAGAAGCAGGCAGGCAAGGCGCGGAGTTTGGGGAGGTGCGCGCGCACCTCCCCAAACCTCCCCAAACTTCGGCAGGTCTCGGACGGCGGTGGCTTGGGAGAGGTGCGGGCGATCCCGGAAGCACCAAAGCCTCGGCCGCGCACAAGTCCTCGGTAAGTTTTTTTTGTTGACTGGAGTATAAGCCGAAGTGGAATTTTTCAGCCCAAAAAGTGGGCTGAAAAATTCGGCTTATACTCAAGTATATACGGTACATTAAAATATGATTATGATAGAAAAACTTCCAGTATGTTAATGTCACTGTTCCTGCTAACAGAGACCTGTAATCTTTCTTAAGCATTTCCTGGTGTTCAATAAATGCCATTTTATTATTAATCATATTTCAGACTCAAAATATATAGTGGTACCTCAGTTCTCATTCTTAGTTGGCTCCAGAAGGCGTGATGAGTACTAAAAAAGATGAGTACAAAACAAACCTTGTGACTAGGAAAGACTTTATAACTGTCCCTTTAACTATGTCAGCAACCTTCCTAGCATGGTCGACTTCCTGTCCACTCTCTATAACACTCCCCCATTTCCTTTTATAGTGTGTCAAGTACAAAACAAATGATGAGTACCTGGGCAACATTTTTGCATCAAAATGTGTTGAGTACCATTTTCGACAAATTTTGAAGTACTGAGGTACTACTGTATTTCATAGCAAAAATATTGTGTGTGGGTGCATATGACCATAATTGGGTGTCAGCTCTACAACGAACCTGACTGCAGCCATTTTGCTCATTCTAGGTTGCCACAAGAATGGGAGGGGATGCAGAGGATTTCTACTAGTCTAATGATTTTACTGTCCTATGGGAACCAAGGCCATTTATTTCTGTTAGATGGGGGCATGAGCATTTGGTTAGAAAGCCCACCAAACTCTTCTATTAGGGACCCTAGCTGATTGCATAGTTTGGGGGTAGGATGTTCAACTTTGTATTATTGTCTTTCTTTGAAGGGAATTTTAGACTTGGTTTCACTTTTGACCATGTTCTTTGAGGAAATTTCAAGCCTCAGAGTTCTGATTTGTTTGGTCTTATGTCAATGCTGCAAACATTGACATGTTTTTGCACTGACAATATAAGAGACAGCCTGCTAGTTTAATTGCTTCATGGGGGGGGGGGGAGGACATCTACCCGGATGTTGTGAAAAGATTGGAAAAGCCTGTGTACAGAATGGGAGGTGAAACCTCATAGGTAAAACTAATTGGATAATGTGATTTATGACATGTAGATAAGGGCAGGGTTTTTTTACTAAGACTTTTTATATAAATAATATGCCTGCAATTTGTTTGAATTGTCTCATTTATCGGAACCATGACATCATGCCAGAATCTCCTTTCTTTCAAAGGGGGGTCCTGAACCATCACCACACACACACACACACACACACACTGTCTCTGGTAAGAGAGAAAAGCTGGCAAAGATTCAGGGAAGAATCCTCAGGATGAAAAGGGAAAGCCTGGTTGCTGGTGAAACTTCTGAAGAGGAAATCAATAGTTTTCTGTGGGAAGATGAATTTGGGCTGATCTTCAAACCTCAGCAGATAATTGAGCTTATCTCGTCATCAAGCTGGAACCAGACTGTGCTGCAAGAGGCCCCAGAAGCAGAATGGGGGAGAGATGCCAGATCATCAGCCACTGAGAATCTGAGTGAGTGGAAAATCCTGTCTGCAGATCAGACTGCCTGCCAGACCTAGAGGTCCCCTGCCAAGCTCTCCAGACCCATAGAGACAGAGGACCCCAGCCCGGGGCCTCTGCAGTAATGGGAGGTTGGGAAACCCCCACAAGTGAAAGGCCAACAACCTGTGAGCTTGCCCCAGCTAATAGAAGCCTTGCAACAACTGGGGGTGGTGCAGAAGCCTGGAGACTAGGAGCTGGTGGGAGGACAACAGCAAGGGTGACAGCAGCAGGACCCAAATGTGCAACCCTTGAACGTACAGCAGGACCAGTGGGGCCAGCAGCAGTGGGGGCCCTGGAAGCCATTAAATCAGCTACCAGAGTGGGGCCAGCAGCAACTGGAGACACAACAACAGCAGTGGGGGCCCCAGGAACCATTTAACCAACAACCAGGGTGGGGCCAGCAGCAATGGGGGCCCCAGCAATCAGTGATGAGCCCACCCTTCAGAGCAACCTTCGATGGAGACCCAGAGAAACTGATTTTTTTTCCTCAACCAAGTTTGCTCTCACTTGAATCGCTGGGGTCCCCTTTACCCAGACCAAGGTGCGATGGTCGATGTGATTGCGTACAACCTAGAGGGAGAAGCATCTGAATGGTTGAACAATTTATATAATGAGCAGGCCCCTGAATTGGAAGACCCCCACCTTTTCCTCCTGGGGCTGAGGGAAAGATTTGAGGACCCATCAATTGCCCTCAAAGCAGAAGAGCAAATTCATAAGCTGGCCGGGTTGACCTAGAGTACATGCAGGAGTTTTGAAAAATGGCAGGTCAGATAGAGAGATGGCCTGAGCAATCCATAATACATCTTTTCAGAGAAAGGTTAGACCACCTTCCTCTGGCATGTATCTACCGAGCTGTACCTGACCAACTGCATGAATGGTACCAGGCAGCGATGAAATTGGATGTTCAGCTTGCCTGCTATAAGAAGCCTCTCCTACCTAAACCCGAGCCAAGGTCAGAACAACCTGAATGGCAATCACCCCCACGAAGATCTCTTTCTACTGTGATGGCTGAAAGACTCAAGCCACACGTAGACCCGGCAATTAAGTGTTTACGATGTGGACAGCAGGGACATCAAGCAGTGAAATGCCCCATCCCCTTCCCCCAATGGCGGAACAGACCAGGACCAGCAGTGAGAAAGAGACTTGCACAGCGGCTAAAGGGAGAGAAATCCAACTGGATGACACAGGAACCTGTTGTCCAGGTCACGTCCCCCACA
The DNA here is from genome assembly GCF_947247035.1 of Vipera ursinii. Taxonomy (NCBI): domain Eukaryota; kingdom Metazoa; phylum Chordata; class Lepidosauria; order Squamata; family Viperidae; genus Vipera; species Vipera ursinii. The sequence continues at coordinate 180,327,335 of NC_139513.1, forward strand.
TGGGAGGACGCCGGAACTCAGAATGGATCCACCCCGTTCTACCCTCTTTCAACAGCGACAACGAAGGGGAGAATGGCCTGATGGTGAGTCGATGCATCCTACCCTTTTTATTGCCTGCTAAACTCATAATCCCTAAGTCAGGGGCACAAGTATACCTGAAAGAACTACTCGATACTGGCTGCATCTTTAGCCTGTCATATACCTTGAGACTGGGCATATGGGCTAAGCCACTCTCCAAACTTGTGAGGTTCGAGCAAGCCGATGGCACCCTAATGGGAGGGACTTCAGTCACGCAATTAACGGAGCCCTTATGCCTGGAAATAGGCAAGCACTGGGAGTTTATTCGCTTCCTGGTAGCTCCAAAGATGTCTGAGACTGTGATCCTAGGACTAGCCTGGCTAGACAAATGGAAGCCATTTATCTGGTGGTAAAAAGGAATGAGAACTGTGACATTACCCATAGGGCCCAATAATCCCATTGATTCAACAGATGTTACAGAGGATTTTAGCCCACCCAATGAGCAAGCGCACATGGCTGCCTTATGGCCACCTGGAAAGCCGCTCATCCCCAGTGAGTACCAGGACCTAGCGGAGGCGTTTAGTGAGAAAGAATGTGATATCTTGCTTCCTCACTGCCACAATGATTGTTCCATTGAACTGTTACCAGGGGCCAAAGTCCCCCAACCAAGAATGTACGCTATGACCCCCCTTGAAATAGAGGAGATGCAGTGGTATGTGGATACAAACCTAACAAGGGGATTCATCAAACTGTCCAAGTCTACAGTGGGAGCCCCTGTGTTGTTCAAAGAGAAAAAAGATGGGTCTCTACATGTCTGCGTGGACTATAAAGAATAAAGGAGGGGGATGAGTTGAAAATGGCCTTCAACTGCCTCTTGGGAAGCTACCAATTCAAAGTCATGCCATTTGGACTGCAGGGCCCCCCAGCCGTATATGCAATTGATTAATGAGGTCCTACATGAACATTTATACAAAGGGGTTCTGGTGTATCTTGAGGACATTCTGATATTTCATTTATTTCATTTCATTTATTATATTTGTATACTGCCCTTCTCCCGAAGGACTCAGATATACAGTACGAATATGACTGATCACGTAAGACTGGTCAGAGAAGTGTTAAAGAAACTATTGAATGCCAACTTTATGTCTAATTGTCGAAATGTGAATTTCACCAAACCTGATTAGATTATCTCAGCTATAGAATTTCCGAAGAGGGCATCGAAATGGACCCAGCCAAAGTAAAAAGTATAATTGAATGGCAGCCCCCAAAGACTCGCAAACACCTCCAAGACGTCCTAGGATTTGCCAATTTCTACCATCAATTCATTCCCTCTTTTGCCGAGATTACTCTACCCCTTGCCCCTACTCAAAACGGGTAAGGGAGGGGGAAAACCGTGAACTGGCCAACCACTAGCATGTACTATGTGTTGTCAGAAAGCTTTTAAGAATTTAAAAAGACTATTTGCGGCTGAACTGGTTGTAAAGCACCCCTGTCCAGGGGAGCCCTTTGTAATTCAAGCAGATGCCAGCGATGTGGCAGTTGGAGCTGTGTTACCAGAAAAGAATAAAAGTGGAGTCCTACACCTCTAAGAAATTCATGGAAGGCGAAATGAGATGGACAGTCTGGGAGAACGAGGCCTTCACAATTGGGTGGAGGCTATTAAATTTGTAAGGGACACGGTGGCTCAGTGGGTTTGGATGCTGAACCTCTTGATCAGAAGGTCGGCAGTTTGGCGGGTCGAATCCCGAGTGCCGCGTAACAGAGTGAGAGCCTGTTACTGGTCCCAGCTTATGCCAACCTAGCAGTTCGAAAGCACTTAAAAATGCAAGTAGAAAAATAGGGACCACTACGGATGTGGAGGTAGCAGCGTTCCGTGCGCCTTTGGCGTCTAGTCATGCCGGCCACATGACCATGGAGACGTCCTTGGACAAGCGCTGGCTCTTCGGCTTTGAAACGTAGATGAGCACCAGCCCCTAGAGTTGGAAACGACTAGCACGCATGTGCGGGGGAACCTTTATCTTTACCTTTACCTATTAAACTTGTGACACTATTTAGAAGGGAGCAAGGTGCCTTTTGGAGTATGGACAGATCACAAAAATTTAGAGGCACTAAAAACTCCCTCCAAATTATCCCCAAAGCAAGTGCAATGGGCACAGTACTTTAACTGTTTTAACTTTATTTTAAAGTACATACCGGAAAGAAAAAACTTCCTACCTGATGTGCTATCCCGACTGCCACAGTACAAAAGTGAACATGAAGAGGTCTACAAGGCAATTATCTCAAGTTCACAACCTGCTGCACCTAAATGGCATGGGTCCGGGTTATTTACGGGAGTACCTTTTGCCGGCGTTAACTTCCCATCATCCTGTGCGCTCCCACAGAGAGGGCCTCCTCAGGGTGCCATCGATCAGGGCGCGCCTGCCCTCTGGAATCAGCTCCCTGTTGAGCTCCGGATGGCTCCTGACCTTCGCTCTTTCCGCCGCGACCTGAAGACTTGGCTATTCGAACTTGCCGGCCTGGACTGAGGGAGTGGGATTTTAGATTTAAAATTTTTAATTTAAATTTTAGAATCCGTTTTATTGTTCAGGGCTACTTGTTTAATTTGTTTTAATTTTTACATATTATGTGTTGTATATAGTGTTTTAATTGCCCTGTACACCGCCCCGAGTCCTTCGGGAGAGGAGCGGTATACAAATCCAAAAAATAAATTAAATAATAAACTCATGCCTCGCAGAACCCCTAATCCTGATGACTCAGGAGTGAAGAAGCTAAAACGAGAGCTCCTTATTGGTCAAAGATAATCAAACCTCCCTAACATGCAGATATGGTTTGGCATACATGGGGGAAAAATTGTATCTACCTGAAACCCTCCCATCTCAATGCTCTCAGACACAGCCATGATGTCAAACAGGCTGGACACTTCGGATATTTAAAAACTCTACACCTCATTCGCCGGCAATTTTGGTGGCCGGGGCTAAAACGAGATGTGGAAAACTATGTCAAGAGTTGTACCGTATGTGTCACCATGAAAAGAATTCCAGGGAAAACCCCTGGGCTACTGCAGTCGGTAGCAGACCCTTCCCAACCATGGGAAGAAATAGCTATGGACTTTATTGTAGACCTACCCAACAGTAGAGGAAATACTGTCATCTGGACTATGATAGATCTGTTTTTGAAGCAGGCTCACTTTATCACCTGTAAAGGTCTCCCATCTGCACAACGACTGAGTAAATTGTTCCTGAAACATATCTGTTGACTACATGGCGCCCCTAAGCGAATAATTTCAGATAGAGGAGTACAGTTCACAGCGAAATTTTGGAGGAATTTCCTTAAATTAATTGGATCATCTCAAGGCTTATCATCTGCTTTTCATCCAGCTACCAATGGTTCTGCAGAATTCGCTAACAAAATGGTGGAGCAATACCTCAGATGCTATATTTCCTACCAACAGACAAACCTCCTCCCCTTCACTGAGGTGACCTACAATAATTCTGTTCACAGCAGCACTGGCTACATGCCTTTCAGATTAGCCACAGGAAAAGACACTTGATCAGTAGGTGAGGGGTGGGAAGAGGTTTGGAGAAACACAAAAACGGCATTAAAAAGGCTTCTGAAACTTATAAAAAGAGGGTGATAAAAAGTGGCTTCCCCCAGAAAAATTCCAAGTGGGGGAAAAGGTTTATCTGTCAACTAAATATTTACGCCTCAAATTACCCAGTAAGAAATTGGGACCGAAATTCTTGGGGCCTTTCCCCATTGTGAAAATCATCAACCCAGTGACAGTAAAATTGAAACTCCCCAGACTTTTGGGGGAAATTCACCTGGTGTTCCATTGTAGCTTACTGAAACCTTTTTGAGCCTCCACTTTAAGACCTCCCCCTAAGAAAGCACCTGGACCCCTCATAGTAGTGGGTGAGACCCATTATGAAGTGAAACGTATTCTTGACTCTAGAATCTTTAAGGGAAAATTGCAGTACCTAGTACAATGGAAGGGATACCCATTGTCTGAAGCCATTTGGGTGAAATCTAGCGATGTGAAAGCTGACAGACTTATTAAAAGGTTTTATGAGAAACACCCCAACAAACCAAAAGCCAGCTCCTAACTTGTGTTTGTTGACATTACAGGATCTGTTCTTTTGTGAGGGGAGCCGGATGTCAATGCTGCAAACATTGACATGTTTTTCCACTGACAATATAAGAGAGAACCCGTTACTTTAATTGCTTCATTTGGGGGGGGCATCTACCCGGATGTTGTGAGAAGATTGGAAAAGCCCGTGTACAGAAAGGGAGGGTGAAACCTCATAGGTAAAACTAATTGGATAATGTGATTTATGACATGTAGATAAGGGTGGGATTGTGTGCGTGTTATGATGGGTTTTGAGGGAAGAGATTTCAGATTCTGGCATCCCTCCATGAGTGCCGATGTTTTGTTTCATTACTAAGACTTTTTATATAAATAATATGCCTGCAATTTGTTTCAATTGTCTCATTTATCGGAACCATGACCCTTGTCTATTGGAACCTTGGCATTAAAGCAAATCTCATTCAAAATGCTCTCTTTCTTGGTGTGCTGAGCTCTGGCTGCCTACCCATCACTTTGGGAGGACAGTGAAGACTCAGTGAAGATCTATGGAGGAGAAAGAGGAATACACTGCTGGTTGCCGTGGAGATTCAGTCATCAGAGAGCAAGCATCTGCCACTGAAGAAGGTCTGATGACGGAGGCCTGGCCAAAAAGCAAGATAATCCAGTCAGGGAAGTTGATGCCTCAAGAAGGAACCACCATCCTGGTGGACCTCTACCAGTCGGAACTGATTCCTCAGCATAGAAGTACCCTTAAGCCTGCTGAAGAGGAGCTGTTGTTCATGCCGCTCCAGGGACCATCTTCTGCAGCATCTACTGAGGGATTCTGAACCAGCTGTGAGAGTAGTATAATATGACAGTAACCTTGGACATCGAATTGGATCGTGTCAAGAGACCAACTGTCACTGAGCTGAAGCTGAGCTGAGGTCCAGAGAAGTGTCTGTTTGGACGGTGACCCCAAGCCACTTCAACTGCCGATGCTGCTCAAGTGGCCGCCGGGGCTTCCATCAAATGCTTCCAGTGTGGGCAATGGCCATCATGCTGCTGAATGCTTAGCCTCTTCCCTCCAAGCAAAAGCCGCACTACTAAGCCAAGAAAACCACTGCCATGAGAAGTCTAATTGGACCAAGTAGGAGCAAGCTGCCCAAATCTCCCCCCCCCCAGCCTGGGGAAAAGCAGGAGCCCCACCTGAACACCTGCCCCTACAGGCGCCTTACTGTAGGATGAGGATGGTGAAGACGACCTGATGGTAAGTCAACCCATCCCACCTTTCACTATTCCCACCAAGATTATAGTGCCAAAGATGGACCCAAAGCGATTTAGACGTTTTAGTAGACTTAGGCTGCACCAGATGCTTAATTAACTTTGCCGTTCTTAAATTGGGGATTTTCACCAAACTGTTGCCCCTAGCCATGAAGTTTGAACAGATAGATGGGTTGCTTATTGGAGGTTACCCAGCAACACACCTAACACACCATTGCATCTAGAATTGGGACAGCACTGGGAGATCATTCCCTTCATGCTGGTCGCTAAGATGAAAGAGACTGTGATTCTAGGCTTGGCTTGGCTTGAAAAGTGGTGCCCCAATATTTGGTGGGAGAATGGCATGCAAACTCTGAGGTTAGCCACAGGACCTCTCCCATCAACCGATCTCAGAAAGTTGGACTTAAGGGAAGCCTATTACCAAGCGTGAATTAGGGAGGGGGACGAATGGAAGACAGCTTTCAATTGCCCCTTAGGGAGTTTTTAATTCAGAGTGATGCCTTTCGGACTCTAAGAAGCTCGTACTGTATTTATGCAACTGATAAATCAAGTGCTGCATGATCACCTATACAAGTGGATTTTGATTTACCTCGATGATATCCTCATCTATACTGAAACCATGGAGGAGCACATCAAGTTAATTCAAGAGGTGCTTAAGAAACTGTTAAAAGCTAGCCTCTATGCTAAACTTTCTAAATGCGATTTTCATCAGACGCACCTTGACTACTTGGGCTACTCGATCTTTAGTGAGGGAGTGGAGATGGACCCTGCCAAAGGAAAAGCTGTACAGGAATGGCAGCCTGCATGGACCCACAAGCAACCAAAGCTTTTTGGGGGTTGCAAATTTTTATTGGCGATTCATCTACTCCTTTGCAAAAATCATCATGCCTATTACTGAACTATTAAAAACTGGAAAAGGGAGAGGGAAAGCCTCGACCTTGTCATCCTTTACAATGAATTATAGAATGGCAGGTGGCATTTGAGCAGTTAAAGAGACTATTTGCAGCAGAACCAGTTTTTAAACACCCTAACTTTTCAACATCCAAGCTGATGCTGTGGGTGCAGTCCTCCTAGAGAAAAACCTTAAGGAAGATCTGCAACCCTGTGCCTATACTTCGTGAAAACTTTCAGAAACAGAGAGACTATGGGCTGTTTGGAAGAAGGAGGCTTTTGTGGTCAGATGGGCTTTACTAACTAAGCATCATTTTTTGGAAGGTAGCAAAGTGCCTTTTGAGGTATGGACTGATCATAAAAATTTAGAGGCACTGAAAACCCCTCGAAAGTTATCTCCTAAGCAAGTTAGGTGGGCACAATACTTCAACCGTTTTAATTTCACTCTCAAATACCTTCCTGAGGTAAAGAACCTTCTGACAAATGCTCTGTCTAGAATGCCCAAATATAGGGGACTTCTGGTTTTGCACTGTAGCGCATGGCTGAGGGACTGCAAAGCTCCACACCCCACAGCTGGTTTCGCCCTGCCAGGGGACCCTAAATGGGCCTAAAGTCACCCCGGAGAGGTGATGAAGAAGGAGGGGCCCCTGTGGATCACGGAAAGATGGCGGTTGATCCATTTGATCCTGGGGAAGCTGTCCAACCCGACAGGAGAAAGGCTAGCTGCACACCAGTGAATAGCCCAAGCTACCAGCAGCCAAAGTCCAAAAGTACTAACTAGAACAACTATGAACAACATGCTTGGAACTGGGTGAGAATATTGATCTCTCTTCTATTTTGTAACTGATTTCCTGGAAAAGATCCTCAAGGGAAAAAATCCTCCAAAAGTGAGAAGGGAGGGGACCACTCCCCCACCCTTCCATAGATGGAAGTGGTGATTTAATTTTAATGGGGGACAGAAATATATTGAAATGAACAATGAACTTACAGTCTGGATAAATTTGAAAATTATGAAAACTGTTGAAGAGTTTACATCTGAAAGAGTATTGATGAAATTACAAGAAAATAACTCTTTGCTTTAAAAGTTGGAAAATGAATAGCTACTGACATCTAGTGAAGGATTAGAACATAGAACAACAGCTGCATCAACTCAGAAATTGGCAAGACATCCAGAAATAAAGAACAACTTGTTCCTTTGAACCACAGTGGCTTCTCACCAATAGAGAACAGCTGGGAACAGAGGAAAGAAAACACACTGGGCTACCTACTACAGAGTGAGAACTATATTTGTTTTAAAAACTGCTGACCTGGGATTATAAATACTTACTGAGCTTCTAAACTCAAGAATTGTTTGCAGAGAAAGAAAAACCTTGACATTTGGCTAATCTTCTAGGGGGGAGTTTGCTGAAAAGCTGGTGGTTAAACATTCTGGACTGTAAATTTGATTGGCTGATAATTGTAAGACCCTTTAATAGAAGAACTATTATAAACTATTGCTTTTAGTGGTGCTTTGAGAATTGGAAACACATTGGATTATAAAAACCATATATAAAGATAAGAACTATATATGATTGGGTTGTCTGGACTTTAAGATTGGCTGGTTTGACAAGGCTAATTACAGAGAGTATGGTACTGGTGAAAGACTATCTGGAGGAAATAAAATGGATGTTACATACCTATCTAAAAGTGTCAGGAAACCACACCTAATAATTCTGAAGGCCCTAGCCTGGAACATCAGAGATCTGCAGGAGCAATACTTCAAGACAAGGCAAATGGAGAAAATGTATGCAGTGCTGCGACAGATTCAAATGACAATGGTTTCAAATCATGATGAGATTAAAAACAACTTTGACAACATAAACGAGCACATATTTAACTTAAACCTACAATTAAAAAATTCTCAGAAAAAGATGGCAAAGAATGAATAAACAAACCAGATAACAGAATACAAACTAGAGGACAACAACCCAAAGAGGGAAGCTACAAATGAAGAGAACCACAGTCTAATACAAACAAAAGAAAACTTGCAAGATTTCGCCACAACAATGGAAATGGAAAAGATACCTTGTTTTTCAGGACTTCAAAATAAAATTTGAAGATAGGAAAGAAGATCTAACAAAATGGATTATAGAGCAGCCAGGAGAATTATTAGAGTTTGGGAGAAAAGAAACACACATCCTACCTAACTTGTCTTTTCTATTCTCAACAAGTTTCACAAAAATACAGGAAGAATCCCCTGGCAAGCTGAACACACTGATTTGGAAAGCTACTTCTCAAAAGAAGAAGGATAGAATTAGATTCAAGAGATTTGGTTTGACTTACATGATGGAGTACTATATGATTAACCACTTGTTTGAATATGGTTAAAGGGCTAGATAAATTATGTATAAAACGGGGTCTTACAATAAGAGGGATAAGATATATAAGTAGTATAGTATTCTTTATAATATATGAAATATAAAAATATTGGGATGGTGTATGTGAATGAAGAGTTTGGATATTTAGAGTAATTAACATTGGAAAAACTATGACTGATAAAAATAGTTTGAATTCAGAGGGGAAATTAAGCTTAAATGAGAACCTTGAAAACAGGATGTATAGTGACTTAATAAGATGGCTTTTATAAATACAATTGAAACATAAGCAGACCAGAAAAAGATATCATATGCTGTTGTTACTGTTATTTGTACAAACATAAGAAAAATGTTTATATCCAACTTTCTATGTATTGAAAGTATTAAGAACTATATTTGCTTAATGTTGATAAAAGGAGAATAGTACTGGAAGAAGAGAAGATCAATGAAATATATCATTAATTGATTGATTGATTAGTGTTTTTTAAAAAATTTACAAACCAGACAACATGCTGTTTACTAAGCACTAAAGATTGTTATTGTAAAAAATCAATAAAATATATTAAAAATAAAATAAAATACAGGATGTGTACAGTAACTCTAACCTGAATAAAATAAAATAAAATGCCCAAATATAAAAGCTGCCAAGATGAGATCATTAATTCCATCATTTCCCAGTTTATTTTGGGAGGTGGGGCATGGAAGAGGCTGGTTAACATAATTTCAGACAAAGGATGAGGTGCTAAGAATGTAGAATCCAAGAAAAGAATTTCATGGACATTTTTCAGGATACCATCTGTGAGACCCGTTCAAATGTATTTGCCTTCACACCCCTCATTTCTTCCTTTCTTGCTTTTCCTATGTATTTTTGGGGCTTGCCATACTGTTGGGGGCGGGTGCTTGCATGGGGTACATTATTTACTTTGCTCTGCTCTATACAAGGTGCCCTCCCTCTGGGCGAGAGGAATGCAACCTGAAAACATCTGCCTTATCACCTGACAGTGGAGCCTGGGACCGTTGGGAAATGAAACCGAGAGAGACCTTGAGAAGGGCGCTAAATCTCCAGGCTCTCATAACACTCTGGCACCTGTGGATTGGCTGGATTTCAACTGGACGGTTGGACATTGGGGGGAGGAGTTTTGAATTGTTTTTTGATGTACTCTTTCATGTGCGAAATCTTCAGACCTTGCTTTGCTCTCTTGCCATCACTAAGTCAATAAAAGTTCCTTTTGAAAAGATGCCGGTTTCAAAAGTTCTGCTTTCTTGGGAGATCTAGTTGAGGCAGGTCCTTATAGCACCTTATTTTAAGATGACATTCTTTAAATTTTACTTAGAATAATTTTAAAATGAATAATGATGGGATCTTGCAGGCACCAAGGATGGCATCCATAAGCAGATTGACACCCATGAATGCTTTTTTGGGGAAGATTCTTCACATAAGCCTTGGATTGCAAACCAGTGAAGTTGTATTATGTTACACTGCAGTTCTTAAATTCAATCAATAATCAAATTTAATAATTCTTTGGAATTTTTTCAGATCTGTGTGAGCAAGTGTCCAGATAGGTATCTCACTTTTCTAAAGGCCTCCAGTATCGATCACACAGCAACCCAGGAACTAAAATATTATCAACAGTTTTGTGTCCCAGAGTTTACGAATCTGAAGAAGGTAAGTGGGCTGGATTGTTGGATTGTTGCTCTGTTCTTTCTGAAAGTACAGGTAAAAAAATCTGCTTTTCTGGTCAGAAATTAATTTTGATGCACCCTGTCTCTCTCAATCTCTGTTCCAGAGTGCACCTGAAGTGTTGAAAGATGGTGAATGCCCAGCCATGCTTACACCAAGCAAGCCCTGTAAGTCCTTCTAGAAAAGAAGGCTAGTAGAAGAAACTCTGGGGATTTAATTCTAGTTTCAAGAACAGCTGAACCACTTTAGCACAAGCAAGCAAGGGCTGTGACTGCCAACTTCCATAGTCATTCCATATACAGTACATACTCTAGATTTGATGCTGATATTGCTTGTTACTCACAGGATAGTTTTCCCTATCTTTAAGATTTAAAAACATCCAAAGAATTAATTACCTAAACTCTGTAGCTGCTTGGATTTGGTGAGTAATTCTTATTCACTTAAACTTTATGACACTATTACTATGTAGCTTGCGTGATTCAAGGTGGGAGCAGAAAGTAAAACTTGTGATAGTTTCCAGATTCTTAAGATTTTTTTTTATTTCCCAAAATCGGCAACGTGGTTGGGTTGTGCACAGCAGAGCTTGGTCTCTGCTTATTGTTTTAAAGACCAATATATTAGTTCGAAAGCATGTAAAAATGCAAGTAGAAAAATAGGGACCACTACGGTGGGAAGGTAACAGCGTTCCGTGCGTTTTTGGCGTCTAGTCATGCCGGCCACATGACCACGGAGGTGTCCTCGGATAAATGCTGGCTCTTCAGCTTTGAAACGTAGATGAGCACCGGCCCCTAGAGTTGGAAACGACTAGCACGCATGTGCGGGGGAACCTTTACCTTACTATGTTAGGTAGAAAGATCAAGGATGTTGCTTTTAGCCATTCTCACAACTTATATTGAATAGATGACTATGATTCTTGTAACTTAAAATGAGTATTTTTGTGTGCCAAGGGATCCCTGTTTTTTAATTTTTTGTTTTGCTTTTGAGCCAAGTTGGTTTTGAACATTCAGTAGTGGATGAGCTTCTTTCAGCCAGATGTTTATAACGCATATAAATTTACCATTGAAGTTAGATTATGATTGAATACAGCCTGCACTGGTAGTCACAATTGGGAGTTGAATTTAGATTATGTTAAATAAATATTTAAGCTAATAGGAACCAAACCTTGCAATCATACAGTATGTATTAATAATTGTACTATAATAAACATTTGATTAACAATACAACTAACTGAAAATACATCTAAGTAAAACAGGAGCTAACATGGAAATGCCAATTTTAATGAGAGCAGGATGGGGCAAACCCTACCCTTAACTGCAAGTTAAATAAAAGTATTTTTAAATACCTCTTAAAACCTTCAGACTCTGAAGGGTAAAGAGGGAGCTAATTCTAGAGTTCTTGAAAGCTTAGAACCTGGAGATCACAATTCTGGATGGGGAACAGAAAGGAGACTCTTTCCAGAGAATATAAAATATGAATAAGATTGTCAGAGGAAAAACATATACTGGGGGAGGAGAGATGAGGTACTGGGAGGCTACTGGGAAGAACCAGTAGATCAGGGGTGTCAAACTCAATTTCATTGAGGGCCGCATCAGCATTGTGGTTGCCCTCAAGGGGCCGGGTGGGTATGGCCAGGGTGGGCGTGGCCTATTGGGTAGGCGTGGCTAGAGTGCATATGGCCTACTGGGTGGGCGTGACCAGCTCTACATCGTTCACATCAGGAGTGGGACAGATCTGAGGGTCTCTGGCAGAAGGAGGGTCTCTGGGCCAGGGCCAAGGCAGTGGGGGCTGTTCCCTCACTGTTTCCAGGATGGCTTCGTGGGCCACATGAAACCACTTCACGGGCTGGATCCGGCCCCCAGGCCTTGTGTTTGACATGTCTGCAGTAGATTAAAGTGTGTTGGTGCAAATGGGAAACTTGTGAAGGCCCTGCAGTGTTTGTGAAACATGAGAATATGTTGCTCTAATGAGGCAGAGGAAATCACTGTAGTTAAATATTTAAATCTCTCTGACGTTTAAACAGTGGCTCATAGATGTTTACCTGCAATCAGCAGCAAGAAAGGTGTTATCATGGTTGGAAATGCAACAACTTTTGATGATGGAAGTGGAAGTGGGAAGAAAAGGAATGTGACAGAACTTCTGGAAGGGGCCAAGTGAGTTTTATTTGCCTGTTACGGTAAATTTATTTATTTGGTTTACATGGACAACTAGCAAAAAATGACTCTGGGTAGGAACATAAAAACCAAGAATTAGAAACTCAATAATAATCTGGAATTGAAAAAAGAATAAAATAATAAAAAATAGCAAAACTAACCTAATTAAACCAAGGCCAAAGAACACTTATCATGTTTAAGATCTTTCATTCTGGCCTAATACTTGAGTTAAAAAATAAAACATCCAAACTTTGTGGGGAAAGTTATTTCACAGGGCAGGCACTGTTAACATCTATGTTACAGGCATCTAGAGCCCACTAGGTGATACTCTTTCACCAAAGATGAGTAGAGCTTCTCAGTCCAGGAACAGGCACAATTGTTGTTCAAGGTGGAGTTGTCCAAAGTATTGTCCTCCTTGACCACAGCTGCCATTTGTTCTTCCAGCAGAAACTGAGTCCAAGAAGAGACTCAAAGCTTATACTAGGTCTAACTAAATCCCATCACATTCCTCCTCCTCCCCCAGTATCATGTAATTCTAAGAATAAAGCAGAGGAAAGAAAAAGGCTGCATCTCCATATGTTGTCAAAGCAAGAACATCCGATGTTAGCAGTGTTGACATTAGATCTGTTTGGAAGAATGTATCCTCATTTAGGACCAAAACTAGGGAATCCTCAGAGTCATGGGACCCAAAATCCCAAAGATACTCAGTTTGCTCTGTTTAAACTGAATACTGTTTTTTTTTCTGTCCAAACTCCCACAACAAAATAGGACTTTGATAGCAACACATGGTCAGTCTTGGTGGAGAATGTATAACTGGGTATAGTTGACTTATTGAAGATACTTGTGTCAAAGAAATCTAATTCTGCTTCAGCCATTGTTATTTCTTAGCTTCCCAACAGATGCAGGGGGAACAGGGGATGAATGGAATGTGCATTTGCAGCTGTGAAATCTGAGAAGCAAGGTCATTCGAGATTGTTATTAAGAGACAAAGGATTTTTCTCATAACAATTATCTGATGCTTAATTGGGGAATGTGACTTGCACTATCGGGGTGAAGGAAGTTTCTATTCCTTTTTTTATAAGTTTTATTAATTTTATACTATTTACATTTAAATATTTGTGAAGCAATACGGTGGTTGGGTAATCAAAAGTGAACAATATCAAATAACAGGTTATTTGTACATAGCTCAGCTTACATCAACAAAAATTCCCTCTCCGCTTCCCTTAGTTATAACATAATCAAATTAATCAAATTAATACGTTTCTAATTGAGACTTAGTCAATTAAAAGAAATTTCAATATATTTTCATAATACATATCAATATCCTGTTTTTAGGTTTTACCTAAATGCAATGAAGTAATCTAAAGTAGCCTATGCTAAATGAAAGAAAGCTTACTTTAGGGTGACCCACATTTCCCTCTTTCAATAAAAAGTAATTATCCTGACTACAAAACTTACATTATTCATTTCAAAACATTCTTATTTTTACCAGTATCATCTATTTATTATCTTAACAATTCACCACTTATATCAAAATATCTTACATCTTTCCAAATTCTATGATATATATCGATTCTAATAACTTTCTTTTAAAAATTAAATATAAGATGAGTTTATATCTATATCATTACAACTAATATATTCTATGTCATCTTAACCATACATCAATTATTAAAATACTATCTTTTTACTATATATCATTCCAAATTCTATAAAATAGTTCAAAATTATATTCTAAAAGCTTAATTTTGTTTTCCCTTACAGTTATATTTTTAAGAGATTCCCCTTAATCCATTAAAAGGTATTTTTATACTCTATCTTTAGGAATCCCCCCTCCCAAAAAGTTCAGATTTTTAAATCTAACTCTTGACTTCCTTTTGTGCCAATCAGGCTTCCCTTTTAGCATCCTTAAATTCTCAAATGTATCTCCCTTTCTTCCTATACCCCTTATTTGAATTCAGGGAGAGTATGCAAATGCCAGTTTTGCAAAAAAATGTCCCCTTTGTAACCATTGAAGTTTTGCTTTAATAATTCAGTTTTTGATGATCGATGTAATATAGTTGTAATTAGAACAGTCGATGTAATATAGTTGTAATTAGAACAGTCAAGTTTTTGTCTTCTTCCAATTCCATCTGGATTAGGTAGAAAGTAGTAGCTGGTGTTATGTCTGTCATTTGATTAGTTGAATTCTCAATATAGTATATTTGAAGGCCTTTAGTCTCTTCACTCTTAATATTGCTTTCTTCAGGTGCTATTGCTTTTTGAGTTGTAAGTTTTGTAGTTGACATTGAAATTTGGACTTTAAGGTTCTCTGAAGGTTGCATTTGTTGTTCTTTGAAATCTCCTATTTTAGTGTTAGTTTCCACTTCTTCTGTTTGCTTTTGGATTGACATTTCCTCATTTAAGGTCAGAATTTGATTTGGTGGCTTTAAGTTGTCAGATTTTTCTTGCAATTTGGCTTTAATTTGCTCTGTCATTGCCAAAATTGTGTCCAATATCAGTTTATAATCAACTGGTGGGATATATTCATCCATTTCATTGCTGTTTGCAGCTAAATCTTCCATGGTGGAAAGATTATCCACCTCCAAAAGAGTTGTTTTCATTGCCAGGTGTTCCCACACTTATCTTTAAAAGTAATGTCAAGGACAGCTTTGTTATTCAGTCAGTTCTCACAACAAGAAAAAGATTTACTTGCTGTACCAAGTTTCGCCACAAAATGTTATCAATAGCATATAGAATGCAATGTAAAAATTTTCTTTTTCCCCCAAATTAATATAAAACTTTTGTAGCATTAGTCCATTTCCCCTCCCCTTAATTCACAGCTTAGAGAGAAAATAGGGTAGTAGTTCCCCACCAAAAAAATAGGAGCTTTTTAGTAAATACAGATAAAATTGCTTAATTTCTTTGCTGAATTACTTGATTTTCTTTTAAGGCTTTAAGGCTTTAAAATTTGTTCCCAAAGTAAATATTTGCAATTTTTTCAAAAAATGGGGAAGGCAATTTTCAGGAAAGTCCCACAGGAAAATGGTTAAGGGAATAAGAAAGGTAAAGTCTCACCCAGGTCCTCCAGATTGCTTCTTAGTGCTAGGTAGTGCTTTTGGCTTTTGGCAGGGAGCGGCTTAATGATCGGCCATCTTTATGGCCAGTCTCTTCTTCTTTGAGCCAAAGGAGTTGTCCTGGATCCAAGCAGAGGGCTGCCACCCTTCCACAATCACAGGGAAGGAGAGAACGGAGTCATTGGAGATGCTGGGATGGATTGGGGCAATGGCAGCTTTCAGCCAGCTGAGCTTGGAGCAATGGCAAGAGGGGCCGCAGAAAGCTGCCAAAGCTGAATTCCTCTTGGTCCACCCTGGAGCTGAATTTGTATGAGAGCCGAGATTTAGCAGCCTGGAAGTGCACGGAGGAGAACTGATCTGGAGGTAAAGACCTACCCCTCCAGTTGGGATCCAGTCAGCTCTGGGCACCAGTGCTGACCTTGTTGCTCTGGCCCCAACTAGGAACAGTGACAGCTGCGACGGGGAATGGTTGGCCCCCACCAGTTGTTTTTCCACAGCTTGGCCCCACTCTTGAACCTAGAGCTCCCAGTCCTCAACCAGCTGCCACCCCACTGTCTGGGGCAGCTGGCCAACAGCCGCCACTGTGGCAGATGTATGGTGCCTAGCCGTGGCTGTTCCATCCACGGGATGGGATGGCTACTGGGGTACTGGGGCACCCCAAGGCCTCCGCTTGGATGCCATTGTGGCCAACCTTGAAGGGGAAGCATCAGGATGGGTGGCAGATCTCCATGACAAAGGACCCCACAAGCTGGGTGTCCTGATGCATTTTAGAAGAGCTCAGAGCCCGATTTGATGATATCATGCAGACCGAACGTGCAGAAGCTGAGGTGCGCAACATAAGGCAAGGAAGCAGGCCCATGGTAGAGTACATCAGAGAATTCAGGAGACTTGCAGGGAGATTGAGACATTGGCCAGAGCAACTCCTGACCCACTACTTCAGAGATGGTTTGAACTGTGAGTTGTACCACATATGCTTACCTAGAGGAATACCGGACTGACTCAGTGCCTGGAGCCAACTGGTGATGAATCTGGAGTTGGACCTGTTGGAGTACAAGGGATGCAGGAGAATTGAGACCTATCTGAAGAGGGGCCAAGAGAAGCACAAGCTGGGTAGAAAGCAACTGGCTTCGCCATCTCCTGCCTTGCCAAACCCCCAAGATGCACTCCTAGCTTGTGCTTCTGTTGCAGTCAGGAAGGTCTCCAAGCTGCCATTTGTCCTGCTGTGGTACCCAGGGCAGTGCTGATGGTCCTGCCTCCTCATCTTTAGCTTTTCAAATCTTTCCATTGACTCACCTGAATCTTCAGTGGCAGACGTCCTGGTGGCTCTCCCCAGCTGGGAGGCTTGAAAAAGCTCCTTCTCCCCTGGCTTGCTCACTGTCTCTCCCTCCCTGGGGTAGCAACTGCTGCGGAGGTGCTGGCTTCAAGCCATTTGTCTCTGTCCATGATGAAATCTTCTCCTGAATTTTTGCCAGCTTCCCTTAGTCTCGGGAAAGCAACTGGGGTTCAGGACTCCTAAATAGTTTTAAAAGTTTTTAGATTTTGGCTTAATGTCATGGTTCCGACAGATGCAATTTTTCAAAGAACCTCGAGGCATTGTTTACCTTAAGGAGTCTTTAATCAAAAGAGCATAGCTTCAGCACGTACATGGTCAAGCCGAAATCTGGTTTCCCCTCCCCTAAGCACACAGTATCAAAGCACAGTTCCTCCCTCTAATTAACCATCATAAATCACATTCTCCAATTAGTTTGAATTGTAAGCTTTCCCTCCTGTTTAACAACCTGCCAAATTCTTATCTTCTCGTATTTCAAAACAGCCTTGAGAGACATTCTTCCTCACCCCCCAGCATAAACTAATTCTAACTCTGAAAGTAACACACAAGTTAAAGAAGCAAAGCTGCCACTCCACATGTTGTCAAAGCAAGTTTCCATACTTTTAGTTTGCTGTTCAGGTGCCAAATTGCCAGTGCTGGTTTTCTATTCATCAGTGCCGATATGCTGTACTCAATAAAGTTTTGCATTAGAGATTGGAATGTCTCAGATGTGCTTACTTTGTTGGAATCATCAGTCGGAACCTTGACAACTTGATTGTACCAACAGGTGTTTTACCCACTGGTTTCATGCAGATATTAAATAAGAGCTCTAAGGGTCCTTCAAAACAGGAGCTTTGGGCTAGCTTCCACCATGAAATAACCTGAAATGGTCCTGAAGGAAGGACAACTAGTGCAGTTCCATACTTCCATCTCCTAAACCTTGAAACCAGTCCAGGATACCCAGTTATACCTTCTCCACCTAGACTGACCAAATGTTGCTATCAGTAGTGATTAATAATACCAAAAGCTACTGGGTAATCAAAAAGAGCTAAGGTGGAATACTACCTCTATCACAATCCCTTCAGAGATCATCTGTAAGAGTGATCAGTGCTGTCTAAGTATTATATCCTGGTCTGAGAGCCAAATGAAAGAGGTCTAGACAATTCATTTAATCTGTAACTATAAACTGACCACCTTCTTAGCAGATTTCTCTCAAAATTGTTGGATCCCATAAAAATTCTTGAGGAGGGCCACAGCCTCTTTAAGACCACTGTGATCCAATTTCATGTCATCTCTTGAGAGGCCATTCTGTGGCTTACAGCATTGAGGACCCCACTTTTTCAAGATCAATAGGTTTAAACTCTTCCCATATCACCATGCTATAGAGTGTGCCCTAGTTATCTCAAAAGACCTGTAAACCCAGAATTTAACTCTGTGAATTTGAGGAATTGTGTCTAACAATGCTTAGAGTATGTGATCACTATTTTGTGATCACTATTTATGTGATCACTATTCTGGCCACTGAAACACTGGCGTCATTGGCATGGTGGCCTAAATCTCCTAGTTTGCTCAAACCCTTTCCCTGAGAATGTTCTCCAGCACTATACTAGTGCCAACAGTTTCTAGTAATTTGGGCAGGGAAGCTAGTATAGTAGCTGTAATCCCATCTAATGTTTCATCATAACTATGCTCCCCTCCTCTGTGCCCAATCAGGTCTTAGTAATATATGTTATTCAGGTTTACAACAAGCTGATTTGGTATGTAGAAGCCAATACCTGGGACCCAGAGGTAGCATTGATTGGGTGTTGGGATTGAATGCAGGTATTGGAAAATAGAATTGGGATTCTGGACATTGAGACCATGCTCCTTGAAAATGGCACACCATATCTACTCCTGTCCATCATCACAAAAATGGAAGCTAATTAATATATAGATGAAGAGTTTGTAGTTTTCAATGCAGAGTTGCTATTTTCCAAATATGCTATAATTATGGGGTTGTTCATCTTTAACTGTCCTCTCCATGTAAACAGAAATGTGCTCATATTACTAAGATGATGATGATGATGATGTTGTTATCCATTTAGTAGTGCCTGATTCTTGGTGATTCTATGGAACAGGTCTCTCCACATCTTCTAATCTTGCACTGCTTTGAGTTTTCTGTGCTGTGGTTGGTGTCAGCTTTGATGGTGTCCAGCCACAGAGTTCTTTGACGGCCTAATTTCCTTTTACCACTAACTCTTCCAAACATAATTTCTTCAGTGAATTTCCCTGCATGACATGGCCAAATTGAGACACAGTTTTGTGACTTCGAATTCTGGGATTTGTGCAATGTGGGCTTTGAGTTCTTAAGGTGTGTTTGGCAATTTCTATTGCTGATGTCCCGTGTTGGATTTTGGGTTCTAAATCTATTGCTCTGCTATTGTTAGCTGTAAGTTTTGCTGCAAGGGATTTTGAAGTATTTTTGTCCTGAATGGATTTTGCCTGTAGCATTTGTTTAAGTTATGAATGGAGCCATTTGGGGAGGCTGCTTTAGCCAGCAGCCAGTACTTGCTACATTTGTGGGGTTTTTTTCTTTTTTTTTCTTAAGTGCCAGCTGCCAGCTTCTTAACTTTCCTTTCTAGCCAGTAGCTAATTCTTAAAGGGGAATGTGCCTTTTTAATCTAGTTCCTTCAGCGGCTTGTCTTTTCTGTCTCTGGAGGCTTTTCCTTGTTTGATATATATATATATATAAGGAAGAGGGAAAATATGGGGGGGGGGGTTTCTAATTTTTCCTTCAGAAGGAAGGAGATGGGAATGAGAAAGAGGGAGGCAGGGTAGGAGGGAGGGAGGGAAACAGGAAGGAAAGAGAGGAGGGAGGGAGGGTCTGAAGGAAGTCCCGCCTTAGCACTTGGTCACCAGCAGCCCTGCCATTGACTTTGTTTGTCAAAAGGTTGCAAAAGGGGATCACACGACCCTGGGACACTGTGACCATCATAAATATGAATCAGTTGCCAAGCATCCAAATATAAATCACATGACCATGGGGATGCTGCTATGGTCATAAGTGCGAAAAATGGTCATAAGTCACTTCAGTGCCATTGTAATTTTGAACAATCACTAAGTGAATTGTTGTAAGTTGAGGACTACCTGTACTTTATCACTTTTTTCCTTTTTTTTGGTCATCAAGTTTTTGACACCTTGCTAGGTGGTACTTGAATATTGCCATATCTTAAAAGTGGTACAATTGGTGAAAAGGTTGAAAAGCCTTGGTCTAGAACAGGGGTCCCCAGCCCCTGGTCCGTGGACTGGTACCAGGCCACAGCATGCCTGCAGCTGGTCCCCACAAACAAGCAAAGTCCCATATGCGAGATGGCAGGCAGCACACAAAACCACGCACCCTCCGGTCTGTGGAAAAAACTCCATGGAACCAGTCCCTGGTGCCCAAAAGGTTGGGGACCTCTGGTCTAGAAGACCTTGAAGGTCCCTTCTAGCTCTATTCTGATCGATCTTTCACAAACACAGGGAACACAATAGAGTGAACTAATTTACATTTGGTTGCTGCTTTTCCATATTCGGCTCATATTGAATATTACTATGCAACCCAGTGCAATCTGATTTTTCATTTCTGTGTGCATTTACCACTTTGAGCTATCTGCAATCCTAAGAAAGTGAATTTTTCCATGCATTCTATCTCTTCACTGTCAATTTCTATTTTGTTGTTTCCATTTCTTGCAGTGATCATGAGTTGGTCTTTTTGATGTTCAGAAAGAGACCAAAATTCTCACTTTCATTTTTGATTTTCTTGATCAGATGTTCCAGGCCTTCTTTGATTTCTGAGTGAAGAGTTACGGTATATTGTCTAGCATACTGAAGATAGCTGATGTTTCTTCCACCAATCTTTATCCCAATTTTTTATTCTTCAAGATCTAGCTTCCTCATGATCATTACAGCATACAGGTTGAATAAGAAAGGGGAGATAATGCAACCAAAATCAACCTCCTTTCTCTGTCTTAAACAATTGGTGTCTCCATATGGTGTTTGCACATTGACTTTCTGATTTATGGACAGTGATTTCACCAACTTGACCAGATGTGTTGGTACCCCTAGGTATTGTAGGGCTCTTCAAAGCTTCTCATGATCAACACAATTGAAGGCTTTCTTATAGTTGAAGCACATGTAAATTATCTTTTTATATTCATGATATTTTTCCATGATCCAGCATAGATTCACGGGTGCCACGACCTCTTTCAAAAGCTGGCTTGGACATCTGGTAATTTTGTTTCAATGGTTGGTGCTAGACGTTGTATAATTTTAAGATGAATCTTACTGATGTGAGGAATGAGAGCAATTATGCAATGACTGGAGCAATCTTTAGAGCAGGGGTGCCTGGCTGAGGAATTTTGGGAGTTGAAGTCCACAAGTCATAAAAGGGCCAAGTTTGAAGACCACTGCTTTAGAGTCTCCCTTTTTCAGCAGTGGAAGGAACACTAAGCATTTCCAATCCTGTGGCTATGTGTTGGTTTCCCAAATTTTCTGGCACAGGTATGTTAATGATGCTGGGTGGTACAGGTCTCAGTAATTCGACAGGGAAAGTGTCAGCACCTGGAGTCTTGTTGATTGGCAGTTGGCTCATTGCCCATATGATCTCTTCCTCAAGGATGGCCGGTTCTGATTCTACTTTTTTTTCATATCATACTGAGGCTGAGCCCCTTTGCTACCTGTGTACAGCTCCTCTGTATATTCTCAACATCTGTTCTTGATGCCTTGTTGATCAGACAGTTCTTTCCCTTGTTTGTTTTTAATGATATATTTATGAGCAATAAATGATGCTGGGATCTGTTTGCACTCCTACATTTTTGTAGTCCGCTTCAAGCTGTTTCCATCTCTTTTCCCAGTAAACTTCATTGTCCTTCCTTGCTGCCCTCTGGAAAGCTGCATTCAGCCTTCTTCCCGTTTGTCTGCTGCTTTGATTGGTTTTCTTTACTCAGCTATTTTGATAGTTTCGTCTAAGAGCCATTTGCACTTTTTTCTCTGGCTTCTTTTGTATGTTCTTCTGCAATTCCAGTAAATGGTTGATTGAATTTCTTGGCACAATTCATCAGGCATCTTCTCAGCGGTGTCCAGTAGTTCAGACCTGTTTTTCACTTCAGTTGTATATGTAATAGGAAGTTTAGTAACATCAAACTTCTTTGGAGGCATTTCCTTTTTGAAGATGCATAGTTTGACTTTAATATTTACCAATAACAATTCATGATCTGAACTGCAATCAGCACTTGGACATGTCTTAACAGCAAGAACTGAATTGGTCCATCAATTGACTGTATAGGACACAGTCAGTCTGATTATAGTAGAGCCTATTTGGTGAGGTCCAAGTGCATAAGCAACACTGTGAACCATGTATTCATGATCCTAAAACTTTTTTCTTGGCAAAATTTTGCCAAACGATCACCTGCATCATTTCTTTAACCTAGTCCAAAATAACCAGTGGTGCCTGTCTCTGCTTATTTTCCAACTTATTTTCTGTGAAGCCTCACAGAATGTAAACAATGTCTTTTTGGGGCACTTGTTTCACAGTTTCTTGAGCAGGGCATAAAAGCCCTCTATTTCAAGCTCTGTTGCAGCCGTCGCTGGGACATAGACTTGGATAATTGTGATGTTGAGGGGATTAACATGAATTCTGATAGTTTGGTCACTTACAGTTGAGAAACTTCCCATTGCTCTAGCAAGTTTCTTCTTACAATAAACACCACTCCATTTATTTTCCTGGTATCATGTCCTGAATGAAGACTTGAAGACAGTGAAGACTTGAAAAAGCCATTGTCTGACCAATGTAGCTCACTGACATCAAGAGATCATTTTCCACCCTGATCATCATTTGACAATATCTAATTTACTCTGACTCATACCTCTGATGTTTCATGTGGCTGATGTATCTTTGCACAATGCAGACATTTGTTTCCGCCACTGGTTTTGTACAGCATCTCTGAATTCCTGTTGTCTTGTCATTGGGGTCCTATCTGACACATTTGAGATCTTTTCCATAGAATTTTCTTGTTGAGTTTTTTTGCAGAGTAGGTCATCAGGTCTTTCTCCAAACCAGTAAACTTGCCCACAGACAGCAACTGCTACAGTCCTTATTAATCGAGGCAACGATCAATCTAGTATTGGGTTCTTTTTCTGTTGTCTTATTCTGGTTAATGGGTTTGTGGATATTCTTAATCTGGTTCCTTAGTTGAGACCTGTCTGGCTTGGTATACTTTCTGGTGGCATAACTGCAGCATAGCTCTCAACGTTAAAAGAACACGCAAGCCCCTCTCCCCAACAAGAGAATATCTACACGGAGGGGAAGATGCTCATTAGCCTTTGCCATGAGTGGGTGAAGATCCTGCAGTGCTGATAAACAGATACAGTAAGAGCAGGTGGAAGAGGACATGTTGGTATAGATTGGACAGCATTTTTTTTATTAAAAAGTTTTAGAATACATTTTAGCTTAACAAACAACAAAAACAAAACAAAAAAAAGAAACCCCCCCAGCCCCCCTTCCCTCCCACCCTCCCCAACCCTCCCCAACCCCACCCTCCTTTTCCCCTCCCCCCCACTTCCCAGAGCAGAATACAGGGTATAAAAATACAAACAATCATAATCTAGCTAACGCAAACAATCCTGAACTATATAGACTATCGAACTTTAACTCATATAGATAAACTCCAAACATATATATATATATATATATCATATCAATAATTATTCTAAAACAATATAATACTTTTCAATCTACCCAATAAAAACAATCACAAATAAAACAATTTATATCAATTGTCTAACACTGTTCTTCTTCCCAACTAAGCTTTAAATTCATATTATCCTGATATATTATACAAATTAAAATACCATAGATTACTTCCAAACTTAAATTTTTTTTATATAATCACATCATTCTTATATTCTATTACCTACTCCAATATTGCCCATAAAAGTATTACAAATTAATTTCAATCACACATAAAACAATTTATATCAGTTTTATAAAACTATTCTTCTATCCAACTAAACTTTAACATACTAAAATCAAATTAATACAACCTTTCCTTCTCCTCATATATTATACAACTTAAAATACCATACACTACCTTCCAGGCTTAAAACTTTCCATCCAAATAACAAAGCATAACCTACAGAATATCAATAAACACTACTAAAAATCTTCCCAATTAAATTTTCATAATCATCTTAAAACTAAAGCAACACAAAATATTATATAATTATTTTATAAGGGTGAAAAATGAATCCCCACATACTTAATCCTTCTAGCATCCTTATTACATTATTATCTCTTGCAATTATGCAACTAAATCCTCAGGTTTGCTTCATTCTTCCAGAAGCAGCACACCTCTTCCAATTTCTGGCCTTCTCCCATGGTGATAAAATTTGACCCACTCCTGTAACTTTCACGTCTGTCTGCGTTAACCCTTCAACATCTTGTGGATTCTCTCTGGAACGTTGAGGCTCTCTGTCACCTTTTTTCTGTGTAGACTCCAAAGACGATATGGGGACTGCTTTTAAAACATTACTGTAAAAGTCACGTGCCTGAACCACCGTGGTAAGACAATGCCTCGTACCTTCATAAGTCACCACCATACCCTCTGGTATTTGCCATCTAAACTTAATATCACGTCGTCTCAATTGTTGTGTCAAAAAAGCAAATTCCTTCCTTTTTCTTAAAATTCTTGCAGGAATCTCTTTTAAAATCAAAACTTTTTGCTCATCCATTACAAAATCAATATTATAGTAGGCCTGGATAACTTCATTTCTAATCTTTCTCTTTGTAAAATAAACCACCACATCTCTGGGTAATTTCCTTTGTCTTGCAATCCACGAATTAACACGGAAGGTTTTATCTATATCTTCCATTATTTCATCTGCTGGTCGCTCCAACACCCCTTCCAAAACCTCAGAAACCATTTTCATCAAATTTTCCTTAGGATTTTCTTTTAGGCCTCTGATTCTCAAAGCAAGCTCCATCTGAAAATACTGTGTCGAAATCAAATCATAATCCATTTTCGCTATCATATTTTAAGTTTCTGTCATTTTGGCTTCCATTCTAGTATCATTTTGAACAAGATCTTCCACTTTTTCATCCAAAATCTCAATGCTTTTAGCCATATTTAACATTGCAGATGTGATGTCTGCTCTCATTTCTGCTAATTTCTCTGTAAACTTCTCCTCCAACTTTTTCTCCATTATCTCAACAAATTGTTGCATTTGCTTTTCCATAGTTTCTTGGAGCAAACTCTGCAAATCTTTTACTGTAAAAGCTGATACAGATTCAGATGCAGAGGACAATAAAGTTTTCGCCGAAGACTGCTGCCTCAGGGCAGGAACTTTAGAAGATATAGTCGCCATTTTCACCCTCTATTGTTAACTACTCACTTTCACATGCAGATTCAGCAAAGTCCATTGAGTTAAAGATCAAAACATCATCTTCACCAAAATCTCCTGCATCACTCTGCCTGCGTCCTCGTTCTCATAAGCTCTTCCTTGCTAGCAGGGATGGTTGCGAACACCCTGTTCTGCTCCAAAAAACCCGGAGCAGAGACGCCTCGCAGTCCGGAGCATGCCCAGGCTTCGGGGGGGCTCAATCCTTCCGCCACCAAAACTCTAGGTTCTGGCGGCCCCAGAGAGCTCTACCCCTACCTGGACGCTCACCCCCTCCTCTTCTCCCGAGGTGGGGGCTTCCAAGCCGCCGAACAGCTGATCGGCGCTGTTTTCGGCGGCTCTACGGAGCCGCGAGGCTGACAGCCAAGAAATGTCTGCCTCCGGCGTCGCCTTGCCATCCGGAAGCATTTTTCCATTTTCAGCAATTATATTAAACCAATACTTGTTTAGTAACAGCTTTGCCTATGTCACATAGCTTCTAGGGATCAGCAGTGCTCTTCATTTGATAACCAAAAGGTGCTTTGGAGCATATAGGAGCATGAATCTAATGCCTGTTTGTAAAGCCTTGATTGCAGTTCTGTTTCCTGTGAATGCAGAGACAGTTGGGAGCAACTTTTAAACCCTCGCAAGCCTTAGGTAAAAGTGTGTGCTTTATCAATATAAAAATTAGGTGCTCACAGGTGCTCCTGTGCATTCCAAAACATTCCTTTAGATCAGCGGGTCCCAACCTTTTCTATACCCCACATCCCTAGAACATTTCTGATATATCCTTTCACCCCTTACAAAAGTTTGAAATAATGGCAACAGTTATGCATATACACTATAATTTTGAAAACCCAAGTTTTGGCACCCCTTGGAATATTGTCTCACACCCCTAGGGGGTGTGAGCACTCCTGGTTGGGTACCCCTGCTTTAGATAGATGTACCCCTCCATAGAAATTGCATTTTCTTTCCTCCTGTTAGTTTCACATTGTGCTGCTTTTAATTACAGAAAAGCAAATGTCCTTCTGGAGACAAGACAAGTAGCTATGAAAATCTTTGAAGATTACACCGTTTCCTGGTACTGGATAATAATGTAAGCATAGGACTGAATAGCCCCTCTAAACTATAGAATGAAATTGCAGCTTAATTATCCCAAAACCAGAACATTGGAGAAATTAGAAAATGTATAAACTTGAGATGGTTTATATGGGGATCTCCCTTAATTTAATCCATATCAGCCGTACAAAGGAGGATTGGCCTGAATTAACCACTGTCCCAAAGTCACTCAGTAAGCACCATGATCAAGCAAGATTTTGGGTTTGCAAGAACTATTTCAAGACTTTCTGTCTTCCATCTGCAGAGGTCTCGTGATTTCCATGGTAGTCAGCCTTGTATTTATTGTTCTGCTCCGGTTCCTGGCAGGGATCATGATTTGGGTGATGATTGTACTGGTGATCCTGGTGCTTGGATATGGTGAGTTAAATCAAGTCTGGAATCTTATGGGCAAAAGTCTACTGGAAATTTTCATTCTTCAGTTTAGAGGTGGATAGAGTATAGACTTCTAAAATATTCCAAATCCTCACAGTTGTGAACTAACCATGATCAGCTGTTGGAGACTGGAGTAAACAGTATCTGGAAGACTATACATTAATGAGGTACCCATGGCTGACTTGGGTACCTCTGAGAGTTGGGTACCACTGAATTCTGAAAGTTGTAATGCAACATATCTGGAAATGTCAGATTGGGGAAGTTTCTGCTAAGCCTTTATATAATATGTCTGTATGAATTGCTTTGCTTTCTGTATTTTTTAATCACCACTCCCCATTTAGGCTGCAATATTGTGGATATACAGTAATGAGAATGTTAAACCAAAGCTTTTGACAGCCATTTTCTCTGCCTTTTCCAACTCTTGTTTTTGTCTTCCAGGAATCTTTCATTGTTATATGGAATATGCTCATCTGAAAGGACAGGTTGGTTCTGATGTCTCCTTGATGGAGCTTGGATTCCAAACAGATTTTCGTGTCTATCTCCACCTGAAGCAAACCTGGTTAGCTTTCAGTGAGTTCCTGTTTGAGTATAATAGCTAGTGGCCTTTTGACTAAGCAGACCTAGAAGCTATTTAAAAGTTGGAAAAGATCTCTTCAAACCTCCATACAGATGAAAGTGTATTCTGAATAGTTCTAAGAATTTTTCTAGTTTCTGTTTTTATCGTGCTTAGTAAATGCCATATAGAGCAGGAATCAAGTCATTTCCTCTTCTTTTTTTTGATTCAGTGATCATCCTGTGCATTATAGAAGTTATCATTGTCCTACTGCTTATCTTCTTGCGCAAGAGAATCCTCATTGCTATTGCACTAATCAAGGAAGCTAGCAGGTGAGGCTGACGTGGACTCTTCTATTTTTGGAAGTGTCATCCACAACCATCCCCTCATTAATCAGTTTTATAGTTCTCCAGAATTGGCTTGCTATTCTTGTCTAAATCTATTGCTGCTGGAAAATCAATCTGTATTGCATCAACAAACAAAAGAGAAAATGCTAAATTGAGATTAATACTCTCTTTTTGCCAGAGAATAAACTGGTTGTCCATCTCAAATATAAAACATTCTTTTTATTCATTTCTTTCAAAACTGTTGGAGTGGGAGGAGTTAAATTTTAAAGTTAAAAGTTCCAGCTCTATTCTATTGTGAAGTGTACAATATGTACTCCTTGAATAGAAACTGTTAACTATCCTGGATATACTGTAGGTGAACCCAGTCCCAGTGTGACCAAAGAACAAACAAGGCTTTATTGTGGCTGGCTGTACTAAGGCACTGGAACTGAATCATGTGCTTTTTCTTTCTCCCCATTCCCCATCCCTCTTGCAGGGCTATCGGACACATCATGACATCACTTCTGTTTCCACTTTGTACTTTCTTTCTGGTGTGTCTTTGCATTGCTTATTGGGCTAGTACTGCTGTGTATCCTTCCTCAATTTTTATTTCTATCCTAGATAAATGGGTGAAGGGGATGGGTAACCTAGTTTTCAGATATTCATCTCAGGCAAGCAAAAGTGGCATTTTTATTACTATAATAAAGAGTTCCTTAACTGCTTCTAGTTTCTTGTCTACCTCTAACGAAGCTGTCTACAAGGTGTTTAATGATACAGAATGCCAATATGCTGGAACAATTTGCAACCCAGAGGTAAGGAACTTAAAATAATTAACTAGTGAAAATATTTTGAGTTAAGCTGTTTGGAAACCACAAGAATATAGCAGTCCATTCCTGCTGAATGTGTGACAGATCCTCTTGCAAGGGCCATGGATGAGGCTCACTCCTTCCAGTCCTTGTCTGAAGAGTCTGAGTCAAGCAGATTTCCCTCCTATTCCAGAAAATGGGATGTTCAGAGACTAGGTTTGTACTTTCTCCCAGAGAAATACGCCCAAGTGTGCACTGTTTTATTTTAGCAAGTATAAGCATAGCTTTATTGGAGAATTAGCTCTACGCCTTGTTCATTATTTTAAATTACTTTTTGAAAAGCAAAAGAAAAGGAACAGTTATATCATGAATTAATAATTGGCACATTCTGGACATTCTAGAAGCCAAATTCTGGAAATTCACAAGGCAAAATTTCTTTTCTGCCCAGATTTTTGGAAACTTGCGTATATATTTAGGGGAAATAAAATAAAAAAGCAACATTATTTTCAAGTAAGATGTTTAAATGGAACTTTAACAAATAACAATTTTCTTCCTTCTTTTAGACCTTCAGTAATTCCAATGTCACAAAGCTGTGCCCAGGAGCACATTGCCTCTTTGCCTTCTATGGTGGTGAGACTGCCTACCACAAGTACCTCATCATCTTTCAGATTTTCAATATTTTCATGTTCTTTTGGCTGGCCAACTTTGTCATTGCTTTGGGCCAAGTTACACTTGCTGGGGCCTTTGCATCATACTACTGGGCTTTTAAAAAACCTGATGATATGCCAGCATTTCCCCTCTTCTCCTCCTTTGGCCGAGCACTCAGGTAAAGGGAATGGGGTGCAAAGGAAAAATGTCCATTTGCCTTGATATCAGCAATGTTTACCTTTTGGAGGAATAGGAAATTATTATTAGGGACCTGTCAGGGCCCACTTCAAAACCTCATCCCAAGAAAGCAGCACTCCTGGAACAGTTTCTTTCCAAAAGGAACTTTTATTAGGAGAAGCTGATAGCAGGCATGATAGGCAGGATCTGAGGGTTTCCCACTCAGATCAATAGGTTAAAAGAGTCTCAAGCAAAACCCCACCCCAAATAGTTCATCCGGTTAGTTTGAATGGGCAACTCCCCAGGCGTTGTTCGCTGTGGGAAAAGAGCTGATAACGGGGTCCTTTCCTATGCTTGTGAAGATATTGTTGGGTTTTCACACCTTCCATTCCGCAGTGAGAGATAAACTAGATGGCCGGAGACACATTCTTTTCTCACCCCAAGGTAACATCAAGGGAAAGCCAGTTCAGCATGCAGGAACAGCGGAAAGGATACATTGTAGCAAAGCAGAATAACATAACACAGAACCTTCCCCCCTCCCCCTTGGGAATGGCAGAAGCCTCAGAAAGAAAGAAACAGGAAAGACATGAGATGGATCGCCCCCCCACAGGGAAAAATGGGTTCTGACAGGACCACTAAATTCACAGAAAAGATAGGTGCAAGCTTAGTATAAAATTCTTTGTGATTTGGATAAGATGAGATTGCAAATTGTTGTTTGCTTTGTGGTTTGGAAAAGAAAGCTGATTTCTGAGAAGCCTGTATTACAACTGAAGTAGATATTAGGCTTATTCAAGGCCCACTTAGATTCCCTTGGATGAAAAGTGCTGCAGTTTTCTTTGTGAGAGGAGAGTCAACATGATGTACATCACAGGTAGTTTCAAAAACTTGTGAAAGTCTGAAGAGGATTTTGCAAAAGCATAGACCCACAAAGAAGTCTCTCTTGGGCCTGGCAAGTGCTGCTTGAGAAGACACAGTTCTTCAGCATAGTAGCATTTCCTACAGCCAGAAGAGACTCCAGTCAAGAACTATGTCATCCTCCCTCTTTAAGAAAATGTGTACTGGTGTGTTGCAGCCTTTCTCTGCTGCTGTTTTCTCCCTGTAGGTATCACACAGGTTCACTGGCCTTTGGATCGCTGATTCTTGCCATTGTTCAGGTCATTCGAGTCATTCTGGAATACTTAGATCATAAACTAAAAGGTATTGATCCTTTTTACTGGCTAAAACTTTCAGGCATTTCTTTCGTAAACCTACCTCCAAGGGATGGTGCTATTGTGGTTTGTAGGGTGCTAAGATTTTTTTAAATTTTTATTTTGATCTTTGTTGTCACATTCTGTAGCAGTTTAAGACCTGTAGGGATTTTGTGCTGTAAAAGCCCAAGTAAGTAAGTAAGTAAGTAAGTAAGTAAATAATCAGAGGGATACATGACTCTAATGTGATAGAGAAAATAATAAGAACTTTCTCCTGTTCTGTTTTGCAATCCATTAGCTTCTGAGAATATGTTTGCCAAGTTCCTTTTGACCTGTTTCAAATGCTGCTTCTGGTGTCTGGAGAAGTTCATCAAGTTTTTGAATAGAAATGCATACATTATGGTGAGGAATTCAAACACCTGTGACTTATTTAGGGCATTAATGCAGATTTCTAGATGCTCTGCACAGTAAGGGAACTATTCTAAAGAGTTTATACCTTTGGCAGAAGTTGCAAGTTTTCCTTTAGATTCTTCATTATTCGTTAAAACATTTAAAGCAGACTTGGCTGCCAAATGCATTCATCTTGGTCATTTGTATAGTGCATTTACTTGTCCTGATGATGCTGTGCCAATGCTGCAGCAGTTACTGTATTCTTCATTCTTAGTACCGTATTTTCCGGTGTATAAGACGACTGGGCGTATAAGACGACCCCCTACATTTCCTGTTAAATTATAGGGTTTGGGCTATACTCGCCGTATAAGACTACCCCTCTTCCAACGCACACCAAATAAAAATTAAAAAACATCAGATTTGATTTTAATATGGTAATTTTAATTCAAATGCTTATGACATGCAGGTACTTAGTAGGAAAACTGTCACTTATAAACATAAGGCTGTTTGTCATCAAACATGTAAACATAAAACAGTGCAAGTGGATTAAACTTAATAATAATAATAATAATAATAATAATAATAATAATAAGAATAAGAAGAAGAAGAAGAAGAAGAAGAAGAAGAAGAAGAAGAAGTTGGAAGGGACCTTGGAGGTCATCTAGTCCAACCCCCTGCTAAGGCAGGAAACCCTATACCATTTCAGACAAATGGCTGTCCAGTCTCTTCTTAAAAACTTCCAGTGTTGGAGCATTCACCACTTCTGGAGGCAGGTTGTTCCACTGGTTAATTGTTCTAACTGTCAGGAAGTTTCTCCTTAGTTCTAGGTTGCTTCTCTCCTTGACTAGTTTCCATCCATTGCTTCTTGTCCTGCTTTCAGGTGCTTTGGAGAATAGCTTGACTCCCTTTTCTTTGTGGTAGCCCCTGAGATATTGGATCACTGCTATCATGTCATCCCTCACCCTTCTCTTCGTTAAACAACACATACCCAATTCCAGCAACCGTTTCCTATTTTCTTAATTCACTTTTTCACTTTTCCTAATTCACTCTAAAGCTTTCCCTGTGCAGAGCCTTAAGTAACACCAGCTGCCTGCAATTAGTGCAGGTTCGCATCCCACCAGACTCAAGATTGACTCAGCCTTCCATCCTTCCGAGGTAGGTAAAATGAGGACCCAGATTGTTGGGAGCAATAAGCTGACTTTGTAATAATGCTGCTTGGGGGGGGTGAAAGCTCTAATAAGCAGGCATATACATAGAATGAAGACTATTGCTAAGCACATTGATTTGTGCTTTAAATTGTAAGCCAGGTTTTCCAGCCAGCCCGCCCAGTTCCTGAGTCAAATGTGTCCTTAGAGCTAAGCAGCTGCTCTGGCTGCGGCATTCCCCACCTGCCTTTCAAGTTGGGATAGACTACAGCTGCTCTTCAACTTTAGAAGGAAAGATGCCCAGACCCCAGCCTGTAAAAAATCACAGACTGCAGCTTCTACTCGAATTGGTCCCGCTTTCCCTGCGCAGACTAAGTGGGAGATCCGCTCCAGGTATTCCAGCCAGCCCTGTCCCTAAAGTTTCAGCACCCCTGACTTTTGAGAAGATTTTCATGGGTTAAAAAGTCATCTTATATGCCGGAAAATACGGTACATGTTTTCAGATGTAAATGCTAATTACCCATTCATGTTAATTCTGTATTGATTTTTATTGTGAAGTTGGTTATGAAATAAACTGGGGGCCTGATAGAATAGTTATTGATTAATAAATAAATAACTTTTTTAAAGCTAGCTGAGCTTGGGGGACATGATGGGAAAACATAACAAACAAAATAAGAGAGATCCAGGCAAGTACAGTATATTTTCCTTCTTATTCCCTTCCCTTCATATTCTCAAAAGTCATGTAAAAATGTGTTTGCTTGTTTGTTTGTTATGTTTTATCATGGCATTAATATTTCCTAATATTATATATTTGTCTTTTTCTGGCTCTAAGTAATCATGTCTTTGTAAAAAAAATAATGTTCTTCAATAAATTTTCTCTCCCCCCTTTGACAATTTCCCCAGATTGCTATTTACGGTACCAATTTCTGCACTTCTGCCAGGAATGCCTTTTCCTTGCTCATGAGGAACATAATCAGGTGAGGGCCTGAAAGCTGCTTTTGGATTTATTATTCTAATTGGAGGAGCTCAGCAAAGTTCTTTATTGTAGATTTAGTAGCTGAAAATTCCATGATAAAGTGGTACAATCATTATCATTTAAATGTCCAGTGGCAGTAGGCATTCTTTATGATAGCACTTACATTGTGGAACAAACTGGATTCTCAACTGGAGACTAGTACAGAAATATGAATACCTGTGTGTATGAATGCATCCATGTTCTCTTGACTAACACTTTGCAGAATGAGATGGGTAGCATAGAAATATAAATAAATTGTATCACCTGCCCTAATTATGAAATTATTTATATATTTTATTAGTTATATTCTATACCTTATAGCAATTCTTATAAACCTAAACTTACTTCATAATTTTAAAATGGAAAGTGGCATGAAAATGCTGTAAACATTTATTCATTCATGCAAACAGTAATTTATTATTGAAAAATTACAAGATGTGCTCAGTTTGAATATTTGACCACTTTAAAATATTTGTTTTTAAATGGAAATGTAGCAAGAGAAGATATTGTAATATATCAGTAAGACTGTAAGTAAGATAAGTAAGCCCCAGCTGATTCTGCTTACTTATGATCTAAAAGAAAAGGGGAAGTCTTCTTTCAACTGAGCTTGATTTCATGGTCCTTTTCTATTTCTGGTGGTATGGAAGTGTTTGCCACTTCTTTCTTTCAGGATGTTTTTTCCATTGCCCACTAGCAATGGAAAATTTTCAGGTAGTCTTCCATCATCTGCTAACCAGGTCCATCTCTGCTTAGTTCCAAAGTTCTAAACTAACTTAGTCCCAAAGAAAATTGCCTGGGTTCTACGAATGCATGATAAAAATTAGGTATTGCTGTAACATTCTCAGTTATATTTGTATAACAATTCTATTTGGGTAGTCCTTGACTTACAAACATTCATTAAGTAACCATTTGAAGTTACAAGAACATTGGAAAAAGTAACTTGTGACCATTTTTCACATTTAACAACCACTGAAGTATTCTCAGTCACATGATCAAAATTTGGACACTTGGCAACTGGCATATATTTATGACGGTTGCAGTGTCCAGAGCCATGTGATCACTTTTTGTGACCTTCTGATAGATAAAGTCAATGGAGAAACCAGATTTACTTAACAAACAATAGAAGGAAAGCTAGCTCTAAAAATATGGAAGGAAACAGATAATTAAAAGAGTAAAACTTTCCCTCCCCTCTCTGACAGTTCAGGTCACATTGTCCAATTAATGTAACTAACTTAACAGCCACAGTGTCAAGGTATGAAATTTACTGTCTTTAGGACCACTGTAGTGCTTCTAGCTTGTCTACAGTTACTGGGGGGGTGGAGTTTGAGATCTACAGGTGCTCCCTATCAGCAAGAGAGCCGAAGCCGCTGAAGAGATGTTTTGGCAAACCAAAGTTTCTTCTCATTACTGGAAGATTGTGACCTGAACTGTCAGAGAGGAGAGGGAAAGTTTTACTCTTTTAATTATCTTTTAATTATCTTTCCTTCCATATTCTCAGAGCTAGCTTTCCTTCTATCGTACTGGTTTGCTAATACCTAATATAGTTTACATTAGATATCACTATCAAATCTGAAGATTTCTGAAGCCATCTTTGTCATTCTGAGTTGCCACAGGTGGGGGGGGGGAGAAGGAGGGAAGAAAATGACAGTTTTGCTCTTTGCCAATTGCTTTTATTGGGTAGCATGATCTATAGCATAGTAGAGGAGAGGGAATTGTTACATTTGGTTACATTGAATCCCTCGGGAATTTTAGAGTTGGTTTCACTTTTGACCATGACAAAAATATGTATCCAATAAACATGTGCTTTGAGGAAACTTCAAGCCTCTGAGTTCTGCTTTATTTGGTTTCATTAGTCGGAACCTTGACATTCACAATGTCTCTGGTGTTTTTCTTCACTGGGCTTCTTAGCTAGAACTTGACACTATGCTAGCTCTCTTCAACTTCAATTCCTATTGAGAGGTCCTGAGCTCCTATGCTCTTCCTGGTAGCCCCCACAGGGGTAGTGAAGACTCAAGAGAAGATGCCTGAAACAGAGCAGCCAGCTGGAGCCGGGGCAGGGTTGATCAACAAGACCCCAAGTGGGGTCTAAAGCAGCTTTGAAACCCCACCATCCTCAATGCGTCCCAGGGAGCGGGCTGAATAAAAGGAGCCAATCCCAGTCCTAGGGAGGATGGGTGGAGCAGCTGTGTTCAACTGGCCTGAATTGGAGAAGTGGTGAGAAGTTTGCCAAAAGCCGCCAAAGCCGAATTCCTACTATGCTACCCTTGCCCTGAGCTGGGCAGAGTATGGTAGAAGCAAGGAACCTTGGAATGGCTATCACTGAGAGAACGCTACTTACCAATGTGCGGCAGCCAGTCGGTGGAGCAACTGAAGCAGAAGCTCAGTAGCTTGGAAGTCTGAGCCAGCCCCACAACTGGATCCCAGACCTCAGGGAGGTTTGGCACAGCTCCCAGCAACAGTGGGAGCAACAGCTGTGGTGGTCAGAGGAGTAACTAGTGTGCAACCAGGGATGTCTCTGTAACTCGGCCCTTGTCCGGGATCGAGGGCTTGCAGTCTGCCAATGGCACCTCCCCCCAGCCTGGGAGAGTAGACTGGTAGGCCCTGCTGGCTCCTGGGTATGGAGCCCACCCATGGATGAATCCATATGATGGGACCCTGGCCAGCACCAAGACCACCTCCATCCCCGCAACTGAGAGCAACATTTAACTGAAACCTTAATAAGCTGGTGTTCTTCCTCAAGCAAGCCTTGTTACTCCCACAGAGTCGGCCTCCAGGAGGGTGCCGTCGGCCAGGCAATGCCGGCTGGAGACCCCCAGGGGGAGAGCCTTCTCTGTGGGTGCGCCGACCCTCTGGAATGAATTACCCCCGGAGCAGCAGATGACTCCTGACCTTCAGGTCCTTCTGCCGTGACCTGAAGACTTGGTTGTTGCAACAAGTGGGTCTGGACTGACTACGGTTTTTAATTAGGTTTTTATCAGGTTTTTAAATTGCCACGTAATTATTGTATTTATTGTTTAATTCTTTTTAAAAACTTTTCATCCTATGTTTTTTTAATTTTTATTGTTGTGAGCCACCCTAAGTCCTCAGGGAGAAGGGCGGCATATAAATTTAAATAAATAAATAAATAAAATCTGTCCCAAGGGAGTACTGCAACCCTCGTGGAGACATTCAGCGAGAGAGAATGTGATGTCCTGCTCCCTCACCGCTCCACAGACTGTGCTATCAAGATCCTGCCTGGGGCAAAACTCCCAAAACTGAAAATGTATTCCATGACTCCGAAGGAGATTAAGGAGATGAGGGATTATATCAATAAGAACTTAGCAAGGGGTTTTATCCAGGCGGCAAATCTTGAGTGGTGGCAACAGTGCTATTCAAGGAGAAGAAAGATGGGTCGAGATTATGCATGGATTTCTGTGGGATTGATGGGGTGTGCATGGAAAACATGTATCCCCTCCCTCTGATGAAGGACATGTTGGGATATTTGGCCAAACAGAAGATATTCACAAAATTAGACCTGAGGGAGGTGTACTATTGAATAAGAATCAAGGTGACAAGCGGAAGACTGCCTTCAAGTGCCCCCTCGGAAGCTAGCAATTTAAAGTGATGCCTTTTGGACTACAGGGAGCCCCTGCAGTATTCATGCAATTCATAAATGAGGTGCTACATGAGCACTTAAAGGGGTTTTGGTGTACCTGGATGACATCCTTATTTACACTGAAACCATGGACTAACATGTGAAACTAGTGCAACAGGTGCAGTGGAAACTATTGGATGCTAAGCTGTATGCCAAATTGTCAAAATGCAAGATTCACAAGTCTAGTCTAGACTACTTAGGCACGGCCTTTTCAACCAGTGGTACACGTACCACCTGTGGTACATTGGCAGGTGGTATGCAGCCCTGTTCAGCCCAGCCAAGGGTAGCAGGGGAGGAAATGAGCCAAAGGGGCGCAGTGCAGGATTTGCCATGAGTGAGACTTCAGGAGCTGCAGGGCAGTTTGAGGCGAGGCAAGGCCCCAGGATTAGTACTTCCGGCACACCCAGAAGTGAAAGGAGGAGGAGAGGGCAGAGACAGGAAGAGATATAAAAGGGGGCAGTTTGAGCGGGAGAAAGAGAGAAAAAAAGATGCAGCCTTGGGAGGAGGAGGAAGAGTCGGCTGGAGCTGCACTGAAGTTGAGGAGGAGGAGGAGGAGGGGCGAGAGACGAGAGGACAAAAAAAAGGCCAAGTGTGCACATGGGTAGCAGTGACAAACAAGTAAGAAACAGCTAGGGAAGGGTTGTGGCATGAGAATCCACGTTCCCTGTGCCACGCCACCCAGACCCCACTCAGCCTGCCCAATTTCAGCAGGCAGCAGAGAGCTCTCCTCATTGTGTGGAGAGGCTGGGCCAGCTGGCTGAGATGAACCGGCAACAAGCTGAGCCTGCCTGGGCATGCGCAGAGGTGGCGGTGAGCTAGCGGCTGTGCTGCCGGTGGCCATGGCTTGAAAGGCCACTGTAAATTGCTAGACAAGAGTCACACAGCGTTAAGAGCAGAATGGCGGGAAGATATTGTAATGGGAGAAAAATGCATCCCCTGAAGGAGATCAGCAAATGGCCTGTTATGTATTGAGCTTTTGGGAAGACCTTATCACATGTACGCTGGAAAGCTAACGGTTCTCCAGCAGGCCAGATGGGACTTTCCAGTCCAGGCTGCAGTCGACTTGGTGGGAATGATGGGTTCAATCTGATTGGTTGTTCAGATTATGAGAGACTATATAAAGACTGCATGGATACCCCTAACCCTCAGTACAGTTAAAGTTATGAATAAAGCAACTATTCTTCTGTACTCATCTGCCTGGCATCTTTCCTGCTTGTCCGAACCCGAAACATAACAGTGGCGATGAAGGTGGGATCCTGCTTCGCAAAGAGCTGAAGTCACGAGGGGTTGGCTTTACATGCTGGTGGAAAGAGGCATCTTTCCCCCCCCCTCTTTCGGCCGGCTAGTATTAATACTCTAGCGACCACAGGCTCAGAATTACCCGTCTGAGCTCGTGAAGCAGGATCCAGAATGCAGGAGGAGAAGATGTCAAAGGTCAGCAAGCTCCGAGAGTTCGACATTCGCCACCCCGACTATTGGTCGTTGTACCTCGGGCAGATCGAAAATTACCTACGGGCAAATCAAATTGCTGAAGCCCTCAAGGCAGCAACACTGCTTGCATATGCGGACCTGCAACGTCTGATCTAGTGGAGAGCCTATTTGCCCCCATGCCAATAGAGTCAGTATCGTTTGCCGACCTCAAGCAAAAGTTGAACAGACATTTTAAACCGAGAATGTCCGAAATGGCATGGAGATTCAAATTTGATCAGAGAGTGCAACGCCCAGGAGAAATAGCGTCAGAGTTCATCGCAGGCCTGCGCCAGGCCGTGCATCTTTGCAAATTCTGCAATCTGGAAGAATGCCTGAGGGATCGGTTAGTATGTGGCCTTCGCGATAAAGCCCTCCAACAGAAACTATTCGCAAAACCAAATTTAACACTGTTGGAGGCACAAGATGAAATAATGGCTGACGAAGCAGCCAGAGGCTCAGTACAAGTAGTGCAAACCACCAAACTTCTCAAAACAGAAGAATCAATCCACCACGAGGTCGCAAAATATGGCGGTGAAACCACAGTAGAGGAAGAGACAGAGATAGACAAGCTACAGAAGCAAGCAGGAACACATGAACGTGGACTTCAACAAAAAGAGAACAATTATAAGGCAGTTCTCTTCCCTAGATGCATGGGTTGTGGCGGCAACCATGCCCACGTGAACTGCAGGTTCCGGATGTCCACGTGTTGGGCCTGTGGAAGGACTGGACACATCGCGGTCGTATGCTGAGCTCGTCAAAGAGACGGTCAACACAAGCAGCAGTCGGGGGAGCCGGCAAGGAGAGGTACCGGGGCCCAGGGTCCAACCAGTGTGGGGTTTTTCAAAAGCCGGAGGAGTATCTGCCGCACAGGGGTTTGTCATCCCCTTAAATCCAAGCTTAAACTTTTAATCAAATTACAAGGCATTCCATGTAAAATGGAATTAGACTCTGGCTGAGCAGTCTCGATCATTTCGCACGAGACGTTATTTATTTATTTATTTAATTAGTTTTATATACCGCCCTATTCCCGAAGGACTCAGGGCAGTTTACAGGGCAAAATTTAAAAGACAATATAAAAGTTGAAATAGAAATAGAATTAAAATGAATTAAATTAATTAATAGCCCAACAAATTAAAACAAAGTTTAAAAACTTAAAACCCCTCAGTCCAGGCCAGATAGATCAAAGAACCAGGTTTTCAGGTCCCGGCGAAACGAACGAAGGTCAGGGGTGGTCCTGAGTTCCACAGGCAGATCATTCCATAGGGCAGGCACACCCACAGAGAATGCGCTCCCTCTGGGGATCACCCGCCGGCACTCCCTGACCGGCGGCACCATAAGGAGGCCCTCTCCTATGGGAGCACACAGGACGATGGGAAGTTGATGCTGGCAGCAGGTGCTCCCTAAGATAATCCGGGCCCATGCCATTTAGGGCTTTATAGGTCATCACCAGCACCTTGAATCTCACCCGGAGGGCAACTGGAAGCCAATGCAGCTCACGGAGAAGAGGCGTTACACAGGAGTATCGGGAGACTCCCATCACAACTCGTGCGGCTGCATTCTGCACCAGCTGAAGCCACCAAGTGGTCCTCAAGGGCAGCCCGATGTAGAAAGCATTGCAGTAGTCTAACCAGGAGGTCACGAGCGTATGAGTGACTGTGCGTAGAGCATCTCGGTCCAGATAGGGCCGCAACTGGTGCACCAAGCGAACCTAGGCAAAAGCCCCCCTGGTCACGGCTCCTATATGATCTTCCAAACTGAGCTGTGAATCCAGGAGGACGCCCAAGTTGCGAGCCCTATCAACGGGGGGTAATACCTCATCCCCCCCATAGTTAGCGATGGACAAAGCTGGTTCTCCTGAGATGCCGGTATGCACAGCCACTCAGTCTTGGCAGAATTGAGTCGAAGCCTGTTTCTCCCCATCCAAACCCAGACTGCCTCTATGCAATGGGACATCACGTTGAGGGCATCACTGGGTTGGTTCGGGGTGGAAAGAAAGAGCTGGGTATCATCAGCATACTGATGATACCCTACCCCAAAACCATGAATGAGCTCACCCAGCGGCTTCATGTAGTTGTTGAACAAAAGGGGAGAGAGGACCGACCCCTGAGGAACTCCACAAACGAGAGGCCTTGGGGCGGATCTCTGCCCTCC
Organism: Vipera ursinii; assembly: GCF_947247035.1. Lineage (NCBI taxonomy): Eukaryota > Metazoa > Chordata > Lepidosauria > Squamata > Viperidae > Vipera > Vipera ursinii. Next base: position 180,367,525 of record NC_139513.1, read on the forward strand.
CGTCAACACCGACTGCGAGTGGCCCAGAAGGTAGGAGGAGAACCACTGTAAAACAATGCCCCCCACTCCCAACCCCCTGAGACACCGCAGTAGGATACCATGGTCGATGGTATCAAAAGCCGCTGAGAGATCTAACAGGACTAGGACAGAGGAACAACCTCTGTCCCGAGCCCGCCAGAGATCATTCACCAGTGTGACCAATGCCATCTCCGTGCTGTACCCGGGCCTAAAGCCCGATTGGTACGGGTCTAGATTATCAGTTTCCACCAGGAAGAAAGGAAGATGATGCGCCACCACGCTCTCGACAACCTTCACTAAAAAGCGAAGGTTGGAGACCCGACGATAGTTGTTCAAAATAGCCAGGTCCAGAGCAGGCTTCTTGAGGGGCCTCACCACCGCCTCCTTCAAGGCGATAGGGAAGGTACCCTCTCTCAAAGAAGCAGTTATTACTGCCTGGAACCAGCCTCGTGTCTCTTCCCGAGCTGAATACACCAGCCAGGAGGGGCACGGGTCTAATAAACACGTGGTGGAACTCAGTCTCCTCATGATCCTGTCCACCTCATCCAGGGTCACAGGATCGAATTCACTCCAAATGACATTCTCAAGACCGCTTGATTCCTCCCTGTCAGTCTCTGCCCAGTCAGAGTCCAAACAGGCCCAAATCTGAGCGATTTTGTCCACAAGATGATGACTAAACTCCCCGCCCCACCCCTGCAAGGGCTCCTCCCTCAACTCCTGATTAAGGAGGGACCGGGTCACCCTAAACAGGGTGGCTGGGCGGTTATCTGCGGACGCGATGAGGGCAGCAAAGTAATTAGACTTCGCTGTCCTCATCACCACGAGGTAAGTCCTGATAGCGGCTTTCAACCGCAATCGGTCAGATTCAGATCGGCTGAATCTCCAACAGCTCTCCAGATCCTGTCTCCGATGCTTCATCTCCCGGAGCTCCACAAAAAACCATGGGGCCCATCGGGATCTGCGTCGGATCGGGTCGCAAGGGTACAACATGGTTGAGCGCCTCGGTGGCAGCCCTTTCCCAGGCCTCCACCAAGGCGTCGGCCAGGCTGTGAGTGAGGGAAGTAGGTATAGACCCAAGCGCCGTCTGGAACCGTTCCGGATCCATTAGGCGCCTGGGGCGGAACCACCTGGTCGGTTCCGCAGCCCAGCAGCGAGGGGTGGCAAAACGGAAGACCAACCGCAGGAGATGATGATCAGACCATGACAGGGGGACAATAGTTGGCGAGCCCCCTCCCAGATCATCAAGCCACTGTCCAGATAGAAAAACTAGGTCGAGAGTGTGACCCCCCTCATGAGTTGGACCCTGAATTATTTGGGTCAGGTCCATGGCCGTCATGGAGGCCATGAACTCCCGAGCTAACTCTGACAATCCCCCTAGGGAAGGAAGGTTATAGTTGCCTAGAACTATAAGTGTGGGAAACTCAACCACCAACCCTGAAAGGGCGTCAAGAAGCCCGGGCAGGGCCATTGCTACACTGCTGGGCACCAGGTATGTCAGCAACAAGCCCAACTGAGCCCCAGGGCCGCACCTCAGGAGGAGTGACTCACTCCCGCCCATCTGTACAACAGTGGTTTCCCGCAGACATAAGGTTTCCCGTATAACCACCGCCACACCCCCACCCCTACCCTGAGCCTGCGGCTGGTGAAGCACACAGAAACCTGGAGGGCAAAGCTCAGTCAGAGGGACACCTCCCTCTGAGCCCAACCAGGTTTCTGTAATGCATGCCAGATCTGCGCGTTCCTCCTTGATCAAATCACAGACGAGGAGAGCTTTGTTCACAATGGATCTGGCGTTAAAATATACCAGCCTGAGCTCAGGGGCCTGATCCCCCCCACCCCCGGATAAGCGGGTACCAACCAGAGGGTCGGAGCGTGCCACCGCTTGAAGACAGCGGGGGCGTGATCCCAGATGTTGATATGGCCCTCTGTGTAACCACCTGCTGCCATTCCCAATTGTCATGGGGATTTCAAACCCCACCCCACTGCTGGGAAAACTGAGGTCCCCAACCCGATCTTGCCGGGAACCATCTCAGGCCCGGACTGACAACCGGTTGATAAAATACATCCTATATCCCTCCCAATCCTACCATTCCCCCCTCCCTAACCCCTTAAAACAACCAGCTAAAAACATACCAGGGGCCTCTTAATACGTTTCCACCATTGGCCCCTGTCTATGCCCAACCACCTCTTGGGGTCCCAACAATTGGGCCCGTCCTTAAGGGAAGTAAAAGAAAGAGCAACAGGTCGTACCCAGGAGGGAGGAACCCTCCTGAGAGCATACAACCGAATAACACAACCGAACCATATACTAACAATGTCCACTTAGGGCAGTTATGAGCAGGTATTTTTTATTATTTTAATTCCATTTATATCCCGCCCTTCTCTGAAGACTCAGGGTGGCTTACAAGCTTAGCAGTAGCCTTCATCCTATGTATATGCCTGCTTATTAGGGCTTTCACACACACCCCAAGCGGCATTATTACAAAGTCAGCTTAATTGCCCCCAACAATCTGGGTCCTCTAACACTGGTCAACTAACACTGAAATGATGTTAAAGTAATATTAAGTCCGGAGAGTGTCTCAGATCCACCGAGCCGGCCCCACTCTCAGCCGAGCTGGCAACCAGACAAAGGAGCCACAACTGTCCTCTTACAACAGTTGAGGTGTCGAATCTGGGGTAGACTGATCACGGACTACTGGGATAGACCCACCCCAACTGATCTCTCACATCAGTGGGGTGGGTTGATGGTCAATTCAACCGCCCTCTCATCACGGTCGATTCCTGGGTCCATTTCATGCTATTTAAAGGAAAGTCACAGAAGCAAGAACATATAAACCATGTCCATGTCCAGCCAAGCTGACCCAATGGGTGGCAAGATGGTAATTGGCGGAGGTGTTCCAGGGACATGCTTCCGGAGGGGGGGGCACCGCATCATAAAGCAGTGCCCATAAACAGTTCCAAGGCGCAAAATTGCGGCCACGGTCAATCTTCAAGCCGCCATGATATCCCGGCCATTGTCACCGTTTCAAAAGGAAGGAAAACAAAACAGTGTCTACCAACTGTTCCAAGGTGCTAGATCAATCCTCGGCCGTCACAATCTGCCAGGCCACAGCTGCCACTCCGAGGAGGGAGAGAGGGGGCCTCCTAGCCACCATTGTCACTCTGGAAGAGGGAAGAGTCTTCGTGCCGCAAAAACGGCGCCTGTCAGCTGATTCCAAAGCGGCAAAATCAATCTTCAGCCACCATAATCTCCCAGCTGTCATTGCCACTCCGGGGGGGGGAGGCCACAGCACTGTAAAAACGACGTCCAGCAGTTGTTCTAAGGCGGCAAGATCAGTCTGCAGCTGCCAGAGCCTCTCAAACCTCACCACCATTCCGGAGGGAGGGAGAAACCTCTGCGCCACCAAAAATGGTGTCCACAGCTGATCCGTGGCATCCACAGCTGATCCGCAGTGGTGAGGCCGATCCTCGATCTTTAATCAAAGCAGCCACTCCAGGGGGAAAAGACGGCCTTCACACCACAGAAAATGGCGCCCGGCAACTGTTCCCCACTCCAAACCTTGATGGAGATATCAAGCCCCCATGGGACTTCCTAAACTGCCCAAATCATTGAGGCCCATCGCGGAGCTTACAGAGCTCAGCTCGCGACCGCCACCATCTTGGGCAAAAAAAACAACTATGTTTGCAGCCGCAGCAATCACTGGGTGAAATTGAGGCCCTGAAGCATTATTCTGACCGGCTTTCAGAACACCCATGTTAAAATCAAGGGGGAGGCCACCCTGTCAGTAAAATTTAAAAAGTTTCTAGGGCACCTGGATGTCGTAGTGGTAGAGGGCCAACGAACAAGTCTGATAGGACTTGACTGGTTTGAGGCATTGGGAATCCAGATAACAGGCATAAATCGAACATTGACCTCAGAACTGTATGTGAGGAATTTGCAGATGTGTTTGATTCTAAGTTGGGAACTTACACAGGGCCGCCTATTTCATTTAAATTAGACCCTAATGTAATGCCAATCAGAATAAAACCAAGAAGAGTTCCATTTGCGTTAAAACACAAAATCGAAGCAGAAATAGACAAATTAGTGGAACAAGGAGTGTTGCAGCCTGTTGAAGGGGGGGAATGGGAAACCCCTATCATTACCCCACTTAAGCCAAATGGAGAAGTTCGTATTTGCACAGACTATAAGTGCACCCTAAACAAAGCTTTAAACCAGCATGCTTACCCGGTTCCGATAGTCAGCCATATTCTCGCCTCTTTACAGGGAGGCGCCATTTTCGCTAAGCTCGATTTGGTGCAGGCGTATCAGCAGCTGCCAGTAGACGAGGCCACAGCAGCGGCTCACACACAAAGGAGCTTTCAAGGTCAAATGGTTGCAGTTTGGCTTAAGCATTGCACCAGGCATATTTCAAGAAATTATGGAATGCACACTTAAGGGCATTCAGGGTGTTTGCCCATATTTTGATGATGTTCTCATCACAGGAGAATCTGAAGAGGTTTTGGCCAGTAGGCTCAGGGCTGTATTGCACAGGCTATGCAACGCGGGCCTTAAATTGAAAAGAAACAAGTGCAGTATGGGGTCACTTCAACAGAGTTTTTGGGATTCCATATAGATGCCAGTGGAATCCACACTGCAGAATCAAAGGTAAAGGCCATCAAAATGGCTCCTAGTCCCAAGAATAAAGCAGAATTACAAGCATTTTTGGGTTTATTGAATTTTTATCATACATTTCTGCCTCATAAGGCAGCTATAGCAGAGCCCCTCCACAGGCTGCTTGATAAGAAGGCTGTCTGGAATTGGACTAATGTACATGAGAGGAGTTTTCAGGACCTTAAGGGCCTGTTGTCAGACAAATCTACTGTCACACATTATATAGAATCTAAACTTGTTTGCATTGCTTGTGATGCATCTCCCTATGGAGTGAGAGCTGTTCTAAGCCACTTAGAAATAAAATGGGAAGCAAGTCCCCATAGCATATTATTCTAGAACCTTATCTGTTGCTGAAACAAATTATGCACAAATTGATAAGGAAGCCTTAGCCATAGTGGCTGGGGTCAAAAAATTCCATGATTATTTATATGGAAGATAATTCACTGTATTTACTGATCACAAACTTCTTTTGGGCTTATTCACAACAGATAAGCAAACCCCCCACATATTATCTCTTAGAATGCTCAGGTGGTCCATATTTTTGTCTGCTTATAATTTCAAGATGATTCACAAACCTGGAAAGGAAATGGGCCATGCTAACAGCCTCAGTAGGCTACCCTTAGCTCTTATGGATCCTGATCCAGCCCCTGCTGCACAAATACTGTCCATACAGGAGTTACCTGAATTCCCCCTCCATGCTGGGGACATTGCTGCTGAAACTGCTACAGATAGAATTCTAAGCAGAGTATTGTCATGGGTATTCACAGGATGGCAAGACAGAAGTCCAGGCCCTGAATTCCAGAGTTATTTTATCAGAAGGCATGAGTTATCTGCACACAAAGGATGTTTGTTATGGGGTAATAGAGTCATTATCCCCTCAGTCTTGAGGGATAGAGTACTACAGTCCTTGTATGAGGGTCACCCTGGTATAGTGGACATGAAAGCATTAGCTAGAAGCTACCTGTGGTGGCCTGGTTTAGATAAGGCTGTTGAGAAGCAGGTACATGGTTGCTATATTTGCCAAAGGTCAAGATCTGAAATGCCTCAGGCACCTGTCCATAAATGGGAGGCAACTCACATGCCCTGGTCCAGGATTCATATTGATTATGCTGGGCCTTTTCAAGGACAGCTATTCTTAGTTGTAGTGGATAGCCACTCAAAATGGCTGGAAGTAGTACCAGTCCCCAATATGACTACTGCTAGGGCCATCCAGGTGCTGAGGAAACTTTTTGCTACACATGGGCTACCTGATGTTGTGGTTTCAGACAATCGGGCTCAATTTACTGCTGCTGAGTTTCAGGCTTTCCTCAAAGCAAACATGATCAGACATGCCACATCTGCACCATTCCACCCATCGTCGAATGGACAAGCTGAACGAATGGTGAGAATGAACAAAGAAACACTCAAGCACATCATCACAGGTGACTGAAACCACAGACTAGCAGACTTTCTACTTTGTCAACACTCCACACCTTGTACAGCCACAGGAAAAAGTCCTGTGGAGCTTCGCTGGGGCAGACGCCTCATCACTAAGCTGGACAGACTCCATCCAGACAGAATGCTGCTCAACCCAAACCCCTGAGGGGGCTACAACCTGGTGACTTGGTCTGGGCCAGAAATTATGGGCCGGGACATTTGTGGGTTCCGGGGAAGGTGGTTAACAAATCAGGGCCCCTATCATACACAGTAGGGGTGGAGGGAGGGCGTCTGGTAAGACGGCATGTGGACCAACTAAGGAAGAGATTTCCAGAACGGTCACTGAGTATGGGGGTACTAGTCCCTCTCATAGTTATCAAGCTGGCACACAGGCTAGCTCTTATCCTCCCTATCAGCATTTTCAGCACACAGCAGGTTTCGAGTCTGAAGAGGACCAAGACAGCATGGAGGTGCAACATGGAACCCCTGATCAGTCGGATCAGCCAAACTCCAGTGACTGCTGTGCTCACTCTGCTTCAAGTTTTGACTCTGGGATGGGCCTACCGGGCGAGGCCAGCCAGAGCAATCCTCCATCCTCAGATTCTCCAGCACAGGAGAGCATGAACTCACCTGGCATGCCAGATAAGTTGGTACACCACAAAGTGGGTGGAACTCAAAGACATTCCTCACGGCCTCACAGGCCACCTGCATACCTTGCTGACTATGTAGTCAAATAAGACAAAGCATTGTGTAAAATTGATTACCAGCTTGTGGGCATGCCCATTGTTTTCTGGGGATCAACATGTATTAGGTTGCATTGCATACTGAAAAGGGATTAACAGAGAGTAAATATCTCAGAAAATCATTCTTTAATTTCATTGTTGTCCACTTGTACTTTTAGGTGGTGTAATACTACTGGCAGAACAGCAAAGCTGTCTTTAGTCTCATTGCATGCAACCTATACACTGCACATCCGAGAAGGTCGTGTTATGATTATTCTACCTTGAATGGGGGTGAAACATTCAATTAAACATTGAAGGTTGGGAGTAAATCATAATCCTTAAATGTCAAGGGTTATAAGGTCTGTTCCTTAAAAGGGGAAGGGGTGTTATGTATTGAGCTTTTGGGAAGACCTTATCACATGTACGCTGGAAAGCTAACGGTTCTCCAGCAACCAAGATGGGACTTTCCAGTCCAGGCTGCAGTCGACTTGGCAGGAATGATGGGTTCAATCTGATTGGTTGTTCAGATTATGGGAGACTATATAAAGACTGCATGGATACCCCTAACCCTCAGTACAGTTAAAGTTATGAATAAAGCAACTATTCTTCTGTACTCATCTGCCTGGCGTCTTTCCTGCTCGTCCGAACCTGAAACATAACATGGCCCTCGCCCTCTTCCCACACCTGTGGACTCCTGAGAAAGGGTTGCCACGAGTGGCATGAGAGTCCACGTTACCTATGCTATGCTGCCCAGACCCCAGCCTGGTTTCGGCAGGCAGCTATGCAGTTTTCTCACTGTGCAGAGTGGCCGGACAAGGCAAACTGGCAACAAGCTGAACCTGCCTGTGCATGTGCAGAGGCAGAGGTGAGCACATGTGCCTGGTGCCTGTTGTCCTGGGTGAAAGGGTAGCACTGAGAATGCAGTCAGCCTGTGTGGCAAAACAGTCACCCGGGATGCCAGGCGCCAGGTGCATGCACTCGCCTTTACCTATGCGTGCACACAGGCAGGTTCGGCATGTGAGAAGACGATGCTGCTGCCTGTGATGCGATTATTTTTAGGAATATTGGGGAAAATTATATATTTAATTGTTATCTACCAAAACAATAAGAATTGTATTAACTCAATGTTTGCAAAAGAGGATATTTTGGGAAAAGAGGAAATCAACTTAAACCATTATGTGGATTATGGATTATAGAAATCATTTTTTAATGATTGTTTTACAAATATAACTCAAACAACACACTGTTCACCAATTATTAAGTGATTTATGTTTTTTTAAAAAAATCAATAAAAATATATTGCAAAAAAAATGTTTGGGACACAGCCAAAGCATACTTTAGAGGATTAGCTATAACTTATATGGCAAAAAAGAACAAGAAAAACAACAACAAACAAAACTAAAGGAAGAATTTATGAAATTAGAATCAGAACTACAAAGAGACCCACAAAAGAAAACTCTTAAAAAACAAATGAAGATAATAAAATACAAATTTAATTTAATAGAAGCTGAAGAAATAGCCCAACAAATTAAAAGAGCAAAACAAAACTTTTTTGAAAATGCTAACAAGCTGGGTAGATGGTTAGCTTATAAACTGAAAAAAGAAAGAGAAAACTGATAAATTGCAAGATGTGAGAGGCGATTTACAAAATGATACAATAAAAAAAATAAACAATGTTATGAAACACTCTATGATATAGAAGAAATTACCCAGGAAAAAATAAGGTGATATATATAGAAAATGCCAAGCTACCAAAAATTTTAGAGAACTTTAAAAATATGCCAAATGGGAAAATAACAATGATGAAGCTGACAGAAGTGATAAAAAAGCAAAAAAATGACAAGACACTAGGCCCAGATGAGCTACCCACAGAATTTTACAAATGTCTACAAGATGTACTAACCCCATTAATGCAAGAAGTGTGTAATGAGGTACTAAAAAAGGTAAAGGTTCCCCCGCACATGCGTGCTAGTCGTTTCCGACTCTAGGGGCCGGTGCTCATCTCTGTTTCAAAGCCGAAGAGCCAGCGCTTGTCCGAAGACGTCTCCATGCTCATGTGGCCGGCATGACTAGACACCAAAGGCGCACGGAACACTGTTACCTTCCCACCATAGTGGTCCCTATTTTTCTACTTGCATTTTTACGTGCTTTCGAACTGCTAGGTTGGCAGAAGCTGGGACAAGTAACAGGTGCTCACTCTGTTATGTGGCACTCGGGATTCAACCCGCCAAACTGCCAACCTTCTGATCGACAAGTTCAGCGTCCTAACCCACTGAGCCACCACATCCCTTAATGAGGTACTATTAGAGGCCAAATCACCAAATACGTGGACAGAAGCCAATATTACCTTAATACCAAAAGAAGACTCAGACTTGACCCAGATAAAGAACTGTAGACCAATATCTCTATTAAATGTGGATTATAAAATTTTTGCTTCAATAATAGCAAGAAAGATTGAAGAGATTTTTGATTGAATTTATACATCCAGACCAAAAAATGGATTCTTACCAAAGAGACAATAAAGAACAATTTAAGAATTATTTTAGATACACTGGAATATTATGAAATGCATCCAAGGAAGCAAATGGTACTAATTTTTTTAGATGTGCAAAAAGCCTTTGATAACGTTAATTGGTAACTTATGGTACAACAACTAAACTGTATGGATTTTGGAGAAAATTTCATAAATACAATTAGACAAGTAGCTAAAATAATTGTAAATGGAGATTTCACAGAGACCTTTAATGTTAAAATAAGGCACTAGACAAGGGTGTCCACTAGCTCCATTTTTATTTATTTCAACTTTGGAACTGTTGAATAGAAATGTTAGACAGGACCCAGAAATTAAAGGAATGGAGATAAAAGATGAAAAAATATAAACTACAAGCATTTGTGGATAATTTGGTATTTATATTAGAAGATCCGTTGGAGACAAGCCCTAAATTATTGATGAGTGAAGAATTTGGAGATGTAGCAGGACTGATAATAAAACAGAGAAAAGAATAAAATGATAAACAAAAACCTTATAGACAAACAAAAAAACCCACTGTCAGAAAAAACAGACCTCCAGGTAGTCAAGAAAGTTAAATACCTGGGAATATATTTAACAGCAAGGTGTGCAACAATAAAAGAAGATAAATTATATTAAAACAAAACTAAACCTGGTAAAATGAAAAAACTTACAACTATCAATATTACGAAGAATAGTGACAGTAAAAATAAACATTTTGGTAAATTCTTTTTATTCCAAACAATACCTACAAAAATAGAGAAATTTTGTTTTTGATGAGTTAAATGAATCAATTTTGAAATTTATCTGGCAAGGAGAAAAAAAGCCAGAATTAGACTGAAAATGTTACAAAAAAATGAAAGAAAATGGAGGATTTGGGTTACCAGACTGGGCTCTATACTATCAAGCAGCTGCATTAATATGGTTAAAAGAATGGATAACCCTTAAACACAAAAGATTACTATACTTAGAAGGACATGACTTACAACTCTGATGGCACATCTTTCTATGGTTTGGGAAGAAAAAAATCCATAAATACTTTCAAAATCACTGTAAGAAATCCTTTGCTTCTAACATGGGAAAAGAAAAAGAAAAAGAAAAATAAAATATGAAAATACCAAGATGGATCTCGACAATGGAAGTGTTTGGTCACCCAAATCTAATTAGTATGAGAAACTTGTGATTTATAGAGACATTTTGAACACTGAAGAGAAACTATAAACTAAACAAGAACTGGAAGAACAGGGCATTGAAGCTATAATGTTGGCCACACCTGGAAATGCAAATGAGATATGAAAAAGATGCCAAAACATATGGTTTTTATAGTATCAATCTGTTTATTACAGCCTTAAGGCCAGACACAATCAAAATATATAACAGCAGTAACAATCTTACATCCATATTTACAACGTATAGAACCACCAAACGATCAATAAATACAATCCAAAATTCTCAAAATAAAACATATTAATTTTTTTTCAGACCTTAATAATGGTGCGACATATTGTGCAGATGGTGGCACAAAATTGGGCAACCTGAATCGATATTTTTGGATCCTTATCCATCATTGTCAATTTTATCCACCACATTTTCAGTCTCTGTCATTTTTGCATCTAATCTGATATTATTTTGGCTGAGATCTTCCACTCTCTCGTCCAAGCGCTCTATGCATACAGCCATGCCTTGAAATGCAAGTAAGATGTCTGCCCTCATTTCTGTTAACTTCTCATCCATAGGTTCTGTAAGCTTCTCATCCATAAGTTCAACTAATTGTTGAGATTGCTTTTTCATAGCCTCTTGCAAAACATCCTGCAAGTCTTTAACTGTAAAAGTTGGTGCAGGTGCGGGGGGGCATTAAGGCTTGTAAGGAAGATTGCTGCACCGGAGAAGCCCCCGCACTTCTAGGAACTTTTGAAGATTTGGCAGCCATTTTCACCCACTATTGCCTGCTACGCACTTTCACTTTCATCAAACTCCACAAAATCCACCGAGTTAAAGATCAGAAATTCACTTTCATCTGATACAGCTCTGCCTGCATCCAAGTTCTCTAAAGTTCTCTCTTGCTGGCAGGGATGGTTGCTGATGCCCTGCTCTGTTCTAAAAGCCCGGAGCAGAGGCGCCCCACAGTCCGGAGCAAACTCAGGCTTCGGGGGGGGCTCAATCCTTCAGCCGCCAGAATTTTAGCTCTGGCGGCCCCGGAGAGCTCTACCCCTACCTGGGCGCTCACCCCCTCCTCTTTTCCTGAGGAGCGGGCTTCTAAGCCGTCAAAACAGCTGATCGGCGCTGTTTTCGGCGGCTCTACGGAGACAACGGGGCTGACAGCCAGAATGGCTGCCTGCGACAAAGCCTTGCCACCTGAAAGTCACTCCCGACGCATATTCTATTAAAAACCTTTAATCACAAAAGAAAAATATATATAAACAAAGAAAGCTAACCGACTACATCCTATCACATCAGACAGTAAAAGAAAAGTGAAGACAAAAACTAGAAAAACTTTTTACGCTTGCGCACACAGCAAAGCTAACTCATAACATAGCTAGACCACATGACATTCACTATGGTTACCAGATAGGTTATCAACACAGGTGCAGAACAGAAAGAAATGTACAGTTAAAATTGAGCTTTTCGGACGAACTAAAAAAAACGTGCAGTGACACCCTCCTTGAGCACCCTAAGCTGGGTTCATTCCAACAGGTCTGGAGCGATGCAAAATGGGCTTTAACTATAGCAGCCAAAAGTCGGAAAAAGCAAGCAGACAAAAAAATGAGCTCCCCAGGAAACGTTCCATATAGGAGATAAAGTGTATCTGTCCACCAAGTATCTTAAGGTGAGACAAACTTACAAGAAGTTAGGGACGAAGTATATAGATCCTTTCCTCATCATAAAAGTCAACCCAGTGATAGTAATGCTAAGACTACCAAGGTTATTGGGTAAAGTGCACCCAGTATTCCATTTCATCTTACTGAAACCATATAGGGGATCCACAATGAGACTAGTAGGGGAGGCAGCCCCAGTCCCAATAGTGGTAGAAGGGGAAACACATTATGAATTTAAGCAAATCCATCCACAAATGGAAATCGCAATACTTAATCCAGTGGGAAGGGTATCTGATATCAGAAGCTATATGGGTGAAAGTCCAGGGGATCGTTTAGTAAAACATTTCCACACTAAGTACCCCTCAAAACCAGGACCAGTACAAGGGAAGAATAAGCAATGATGTGTATTCTTTTTTGTTTTCCAGGTTACCTTTTCCTTCTAGAGGCCAGCCTGCCAAGCTATGAAATTTACTGTCTTTAGGGCCGCTGTAGTGCTTCTAGCTTGTCTACAGTTAAGGGGGGAGAAGGGAGAGTTAGGATCCACAGGTGCTCCCTATCAGCACGAGAGCTAAAGCCGCTGAAGAGATGTTTTGGTGAATTGAAGTTTTTTTCTCTTAACAATTGCTGAAAGATTAATTAGACAATGTGACCTGAACTGTCATAGAAGGGAGGGAAAGTTTTACTCTTTTAATTAATTAATTAATTAATTTCCTGCCATAACGAGCTAGCTTTCCTTCTATTGTACTGGTTTGCTAATGCCTAATAAAGTTTACATTACAGATCACAATGTCTCTGGTGTTTTTCTTCCTTGGGCTTCTTAGCTGGAACTTGACACACAGTGATTCACTTAACAACTGTGGCAAGAAAGGTTGCAAAATGGAACAAAACTCACAACAGTCTTGCTGAGCAATTGAAATTTTGGGCTCAATTATGTTCATGGACTATCTGTAACTGTAACTGTTTCCTCTCTGTATTCAGGGTGGCTGTTTTGGACAAAGTTACTGATTTCCTGTTTTTCCTTGGAAAAATCCTAATTGTGGGAAGCGTTGGTAAGATATTTGATATTTTGGCTTTGCTCTCAAGGTTGGTCACTCATTTGGTCATCTTTTTGGTGTTTCCATGCAGATTTCACTTATTGAATTTGCATTTGAATGTAATTGGTATAGGCAATAAAGAATATATTTAAAGCAGGGGTCAAAACCTTTTTTTTGTATAACAGGAATGGGACCCTAATATAGCTGGAGGTAAAGCTGTTTCTTTTCCCAAGTATGATTTCTGTACCTTTCCACATTTTGCTGTATTTCAATCCTACTTTTGCTCTTCTAAAAATTTCTAGTTGCAAGTGCCTTGCCTCAAATTTTAAGATATCAAGAGTTCTAATCCAGTATATGTAGGGGACATAAAGCTAGGGAAGACCTTTTCTACCTCTCTTGCATGTTATTACAGCTCATTTTCATAATATGTAGAAACAAGTAGAAGATTTAAACCCCATTTGGGAGGGGGAAAGAAATTTGTTGAAATATGTATGGGTCAAGGTCAAACCCGTTTGTAAAAATTATGGGATTTCCAAATTGGCACTAAAGATATAGAGAAAAATGTGAAATTTAATTATTTTTGTTTCTTTTTAGGTATCCTTGCTTTCTTTTTTTTCACCCAAAGAATAAAGCTGATTCAAGACACAGCACCAACTCTCAATTATTACTGGGTCCCCATTCTGGTTAGTATTTCTAAAAATATGGATTTTTTTTCCTCCAATTCCAGCTGTATTGCTTGGCAGCTGTTTTCATGTTCATTTAATCTACTTTTACAGCATTGAAGTCTTCCTTGATAGTTGTGCTGCTTGGTACTATAAAAATACCAATTATTAGCTATAATTAGAATATGGGGAAGGAAGGAGTAGGATGGGGGGGAGGGGGGATCTGTTGTTGAATCTATCAGCCACATACAACATGAACCTCCCCCACTGGAACCCCAGTTCAACTGTTAGAGCCAAGTCTTCAAACTCTTGTGGAAGGTCAGAAGTGTGGGATATCCTGGGGCAAGATATTCCAAAGGGCAGGAATGACAGCAGAGAAAGCTCTTCTCAATCCTGCCAGCTGGAGTTCCCTGGCTGGTCTGCAACATGTGGGGTCTGCAACATGTCTCCTCTGTCTGGAAAGGTGGGGTGAGCCAATCCCATTGGGATAAGATGTTCCTCAAGTAATCTGGATCTATGCCATGAAGGGCTTTAAAGGTGATAACCAACACTTTGAATTGCACCTGCAAGCAAACTGGTAGCCAGTGCAACTTACGGAATAACGGTGGTGGCCCCAAAAGCTGCCCACGCTTCCTCACTCTGCATCAGGTGTAGCTTCCAAATGCTCTTCAAGGGAAACCCGATGTAGAGTGTTTTGCAATAGTCCAAATACAAGAATGACTGAGTGCAGGTATTCCTCTCCCAGGAAAAGCCACAACCCAAAGTTGTGCAAAGGCTCTCCTAGCCGCAACTGCCACCTGCTATTTGAATAGGAATCATGAGTCCAGGTGAACCACCAAATTGCTAACCAGATCTGTCTGGAGTAGTGCCACCTCATCCAGAACTAAGGATTCAAAGTCCTGGATCTTGGGGGTCTATATACTCAAAGCCATTTGGTCTTGCCAGGGTTCAGCCAAATCCTGTTGTCCCCCATCCAGGCCCTAATAGCCTACAGACGCTGTGAGAGGACAGCAACTTGGGTTACCAGGGGTGGACATAAAGAGTTAAATATAATCAATTTAAACATTATTGTTATTGTCATTGCCTAGATATGATACCACTCTCTTTTTTGTAGACAGTGATTGTGGGTTCCTACCTCATTGCACATGGATTTTTCAGTGTATATGCCATGTGCGTGGACACACTTTTCCTTTGCTTCTGTAAGTATCTTGTTTAAATGTTAAATGGTGCCAACCACTGCTGCTATATTATGCTTTATCCAAAAGTAAACAGTTCTTTATTGACTCCAAAGCTGCTCCCTAGTTACTCTTAACATAAAGCCTGGAATTCATTCCTGATGGGGCTCCAAGTTGACTCAGCCTTCCATAGCACTAGTAGCATAACATTTAGACTTTGTAGTACTTTACAGCACTCTCTAAGCGGTTTACAGAGTCAGCATATTGCCTCTAAAAATCTGGGTCCTTATCTTACTGACCTCGGAAGACAGAAGGCTGAGTCAACCTTGAGCTGGTCAGAATTGAACTCCTGGCAGTCGGCAAAATTAGCCTGCAATACTGCATTCTAACCACTGTGCCACCATGCCATCCTTCTGAGGTCTGTAAAATAAGGACCCAGATTGTTGGGGCAATATGCAAATAATGCTTTTTACCTTGTAAATCCTGCACAGAGTGCTGTAAAACACTATGGAGCAGTATTATAAGCCTAAATGCCAGTGCTACTGCATTAAACTAGGAGATTCTTTGATATACATTGCAAAGGCCTTCTCCTATATCTTCTTCATCCACAAAAGAATGAATTCTCAAAGTATGCTGATGCTGATAGGCAACTTGGAGATCAGAAAAGTATGGTCCTAACTAAATTGATCCTCCCTTTGCCAGGAAACTGCAGTCTAGTACTATTCCAGAGGTAGCACATTAGTCTGATGGAGTATAAGCAAAAGGCAATATTACAAGAGAGGTTGTCTTTGTTCAGCAGCCATTCATTCCACAACTGTTTGATGTTGTGATGCACAGAAGACTTATAATGGGTCATTGCAACATCCCTGTAGTAAATGTAATTCAGGTGCTTGGCTATCAGCTTGCAATTAATGGTTGCAGCATCCTGTGGTCACATTATCACAATTTGTGCCTTTCACTGCCAGTTTATCAATAAGCAAAATCAAAGGGGGAATTCAACAGGAGGCCATAAGTGGGGTTCATGTAATGTCACATCTAAAAACAACCACTGCGATTGCCATAATTGTCCTTCTAAGTCAGTGTAATCACATGACATTGCATCTTATAACTACATCACTTAGTATTCGAATTCTCAGTTACAATGACCATAGTTAACTAAGAATGCTTGTACTTCAAAGTAAGATTTACTGTGTTTCCATGTCATGGTTCCTATCAGATAGGAATTTTTCTGGCTCAGAAATATTAGAACGGCCAGATGCAAAAGATACAGAATATGTATATACTGTTAATCATTTTATATACATAAAAAGCAGATTTAGTGTCACTAAAGGGAAGCAGCATAGCAATAAAAATGGATTCTTAGCTTCTGCTCATAATTCAGTTTTGTGTTTCTCATCTGTTATTTAAAAGATGAAAAAATTCATAGCTATATTCATCAGCAAATGTGGGATGGCAAATTTTTATCTGTGAAGCTGACAAGAGTTTCTTTATATTGGAGACTGTTCTGTATTTTGTTGAAATGGCAGGTACAGAAGATAACAAAATAAATTAGTAATTTATAGTGTAGGGTGAATTATATTGAGCATTAGTCATACTAACACTCTGTCATGGTTCCGATTAATGAGACAGATCAAAGAACACTGCATGATTGTTTATTCAAAAAAAGTCTATAATAATGAGAACAGAGCATCGGCACTCATGGATGGATGCCAGAATCTGAATTCTCCTCCCCTTAACACCTCATATCATACAGAATCTCCCTCCCTTAATTACACGCCATAAATCACATTCACCAATTAGTTTAACACACGAAGTTTCACTTCCCTTCTGAAGCGCACTCTTATCTTCTCAAAACATACGGGTTGAATTCCTCCCACGCTTTAGTGATTCAAAACCAAACAGTTAAAGCAAAAGGCTGCCTCTTATATTGTCAGTGCAAAAACATGTCAATGTTTGCAGCATTGACATCTGGCCCCGCCTTACAAAAAGGACAGATCCTGTAATGTAAACAAAACACAAGTTAGGAGCTGGCTTTTGGTTTCTTAGGGTAAAACTTTTTGATAAGTCTATCACCTTTCACATCGCTAGAGTTAACCCAAATGGCTTCAGACAATGGGTATCCCTTCCATTGTACTAGGTACTGCAATTTTCCCTTAAAGATTCTAGAGTCAAAAATATGTTTCACTTCATAATGGGTCTGACCCGCTACTACGAGAGGTTCGGGGGCCTTCTTAGGGGAAGGTCTTAAAGTGGAGGCCCAAAAAGGTAAGTAAGCTCCAATGGAAAACTGGGTGAATTTTTCCCAAAAGTCTAGGGAATTTCAATTCTACTATGACCGGGTTGATGATTCTCACAATGGGGAAAGGCCCCAAGAATTTTGGTCCCAATTTCTTGCTGGGTAATTTGAGACATAAATATTTAGTTGACAGATAAACCTTTTCCCTAACTTGGAATGTTCTTTGGGGAGCCCGCTTTTTATCAGCCTGTTTTTTTATAAGTCACAGAAGTCTTTTTTAACACCATTTTCATGTTTCTCCAAGCCTCTTCCCACCCCCTCACCCATTGATCAAGTGTCTGGGAAGTGGAGGGCACCTGAGGATAGTCAGGCATTGGGCTAAACTCTTTTCCTGTGACTACACTGAAAGATGTGTAGCCAGTGCTGCTGTGAACAAAATTATTGTAGGCCACCTTGGCAAAAGGGAGGAGGTCAGTCCAGTTTGTCTGTTGTTAGGAAACATAGCATCTGAGATATTGCTCCACCATTTTATTAGCAGATTCTGCAGTCCTATTGGTAGCTGGATGAAAAGCAGATGATAAGCCTTGAGATGATCCAATTAATTTAAGGAAATTCCTCCAAAGTTTCGCTGTGAACTGCACTCCTCTATCTGAAATTATTCACTTAGCGGCACCATGCAATCAGTAGATACATTTCAGGATCAATTTAGTCAGTCGTTGTACAGATGGGAGTCCTTTACAGGCAATAAAATGAGCCTGCTTCGAAAACAGATCTATCACAGTCCATATGACAGTATTTCCTCTACTGTTGGGTAGGTCTACAATAAAATTGATAGCTATTTCTTCCCATGGTTGAGAAAGGTCTGCCACTGACTGCAGTAACCCAGGGGTTTTCCCTGGAATTCTTTTCATGGTGACACATACGGTACAACTCCTGACATAGTTTTCTACATCTCGTTTTAGCCCCGGCCACCAAAATTGCCAGCGGATGAGGTGTAGAGTTTTTAAATATCTGAAGTGTCCAGCCTGTTTTACATCATGGCTCATGGCTGTGTTTCAGAGCACTGAGACAGAGGGCTTCAGGTAGATACAATTTCCCCCCTTGTATGCCAAACCATCCCTGCATGTTAGCGAGGTTTGATTATCTTTGAAACATTGATCGGTGAGGAGCTCTCATTTTATCTTCTTCGCTCCCGAGTCATTAGGATTAGGGGTTCTGTGAGGTGTAAATTGTGCCGCAGGTTGTGAACTGGGGATAATTGCCTCATAGACCTCTTCGCGTTCACTTTTGTACTGTGGCAATTAGGATAGCGCATCGGCTAGGAAGTTTTTTTCTTAAGATTAAATTACTGTGCCCATCGCATTTGCTTTGGGGAGTTTTTGAGGGGGAGCTTTTAGTGCCTCTAAATTTTTGTGATCTTTCCATACTTCAAAAGGCACCTTGCTCCCTTCTAAATAGTGTCGCCAATTTAATAGCCCCCACCTAATTGCGAAGGCCTCCTTCTCCCAGACTGTCCATCTCCTCTCACCTTCCATGAATTTCTTAGAGGTGTAGGCACAAGGTTACAGGACTCCACTTTTATTCTTTTGCAGTAACACAGCTCCGACTGCCACATCGTTGACATCTGCTTGAATTACAAAGGGCTCCCCTGGGCAGGGGTGCTTTAGAACCAGTTCAGCTGCAAATAGTCTTTTTAAATTCTCAAAAGCTTTTTGACAATTCATAGTCCATGCTAGCGGTTGGCCAGTCACAGTTTTTCCCCTCCCTTACCCGTTTTGAGTAGTTCTGTAAGCAATATCAGCAAAAGAGGGAATGAATTGATGGTAGAAATTGGCAAACCCTAGGAAGCTCTGGAGCTGTTTGCAAGTCTTTGGTGGCTACCATTCAATTATAGCTTTCACTTTGGCTGGGTCCATTTTGATGCCCTTGTCGAAATTCTGTAGCCAAGATAATATAATCGGGTTTGGTGAAATTCACATTTCGACAATTTTACATAAAGTTTGGCATTCAATAGTTTCTTTAACACTTCTCTGACCAGTCTTATGTGGTCAGTCATATTCGTACTGTATATCAGAATGTCATCAAGATACACCAGAACCCCTTTGTATAAATGATCATATAGGACCTCATTAATCAACTGCATACATACGGCTGGGGCCCCCTGCAGTCCAAATGGCATGACTTTGAATTGGTAGCTTCTCAAGGGGCAGTTGAAAGCCGTTTTCCACTCATCCCCCTCCTTTATTCTCACACGGTAATATGCTTCTCTCAGGTCTAACTTAGTGAAGACGCTCCCCTTGACCAGATGGGTTAGTAAGTCTTTCAGGAGGGGGAGAGAGTATTTATTTTCCACATTCACGTTGTTAAGACCCTTATAGTCCACACAAAGATGAAGAGACCCATCTTTTTTTTCTTTGAACAACACGGGGGCTCCCACAGTACCCTTGACCTGTTCGATGAATCCCCTTGCTGCGTTTGTATCCACAGATCACTGCATCTCCTCCATTTCAAGGGGGGACATAGTGTACATTCTTGGTCGTGGAAGTTTGGCCCCCAGCAACAGTCCCAGTCATTTGTGGGGTCACCAGGAAGTGAATAAATTCCCAGTGCTCACCTATTTCTAAGTGTAGGGGCTCCGTTAATTGCGTGACTGAAGTCCCTCCCATCAAGGAGCCATTGGCTTGCTTGAACCTCACAGGTTTGGAGAGCAGTTTTGCTCATATGCCCAGTTTCATGGCAAATGGCAAGCTAATGATGCATCGGGAGCATCCAGAATCAACTAGCACCTTTAAATCTACCTGTATACCCAACTTAGGGATTATGAGCTTGGCAGGTAGTAAAAAAGGTGGGACGTGTCGGCTCACCATCGGGTCATTCTCTCCGTCATCGCTGTCAAAAGAGGGTAGAACAGGGGTGGATCCAGCCTGAGTTCCGGCATTTTCCCGTGTGGGGGATGTGACCTGGGCAACAGCTTCCTGCATCATCTAGTTGGATTTCTCTCCTGTTAGCCACTGTGCAGGTTTGTTTCTCATTGCTGGCCCTGGTCTGTTCTGCTGTTGGGGGTAGGGGACTGGCCACTTAGCTGTTCGATGTCCCTGCTGTCCACACTGGAAACACTTAATTGCCGGGCCTACAGGTGGCCTGGGTCTTTCAGCCATCACAGTAGCTGGAGATTTCCGTGGGGGTGATTGCCATTCGGGTTGTTCTGACCTCGGCTTGGTTTCAGGTAGGAGAGGCTTCTTATAGCGGGCGAACTGAACATCTAATCTTACCGCTGCCTGGTACCATTCTTGCAACTGGTCAGGTACAGCTCAGTATATGCATGCCTGAGAAAGGTGGTTGTCCAACCCTTCCCTGAATGATGAATTATGGATTGCTCAGGCCCTCTCCCTATCCGACTGGCTATTTTACGAAACTCCTGCACATACTCCAGGGCAGGCCGGCCAGCTTGTTTTATCATGTGGATTTGTTCTTCTGCTTTAAGGGCAATGGATGGGTCCTCAAATCTCTCTCTCAGCCCTAGGAGGAAGAGGTGGGGGTCCTCCAATTCAGGGACTTGCTCATTATATAAATTGTTCAACCATTTGGATGCTTCTTCCTCACATCGACCATAGCACCTGGGTCCGGATAGAGATAGGCCAGCGATTCAAATGAGATTTAGGAAAAAAATCAGTTTCTCTGAGTCCCCATTGAAGGTTGGTCTGAAGGGTGGGGCCATCATTGATTGCTGGGGCCCCCACTACTGCTGGTCCCACTGGTCCTGCTGTATGTTCAGGGGTTGCACGTTCGGGCCCTGCTGCTGCCACCCTTTCTCTTGTCCTCCCACTAGCTTCTGATCTCTAGGCTTCTCCATCACCCCCAGCTGTTGCAAGACCTCTATTAGCTGTGGCAAGCTCAGAGGTTGTTGGCTTTTCACTTGTGGGGTTTCCCCAACCTCTCATTGCTGCAGAGGCCCCAGGTTGGGGTCCTCTGTCTCTCTGGGTCTGGAGGGCCTGGCAGGGGACTCCTGGGGCTGGCAGCTGTCTGGTCTGCAGACAGGATTTTCCACACACCCAAATTCTCAGTGGCCGATGGTCTGGTAGCTCTCCACCATTCTGCTTTTGAAGACTCTGGCAGTGCAGTCTCTAGGCATCTGTAGTCTCCGCTGGAGTGGTTCCAGCCTGATGACCAGATAGGCTCACTTAGCTGCTGAGGGTTGGAGATCTGCCAAAACTCATCTTCCCACAGCAAGCTGTCTATTACTCCCTCCTTTGAGGTTTCATCAGCAGCCAGGCTTCCTCTTCCCATGATGAAGATTCTTCCCTGAATCTTTGCCAGCTTCTCTCCCTCACTAGAGACAGCGGTGGGGGCTCAGGGCTCCCCAGGATGTTTGAAAGGAAGAAGATTCTGGCATGATGTCATGGTTCTGATTATTGAGACAGATCAAAGAACACTGCATGACTGTTTATTCCAAAAAAGTCTATAATAATGAGAATGGAGCATCGGCACTCATGGATGGATGCCAGAATCTGAATTCTCCTCCCCTTAACACCTCATATCATACAGAATCTCCCTCCCTTAATTACATGCCATAAATCACATTCACCAATTAGTTTAACAAATGAAGTTTCACTTCCCTTCTGAAGCGCGCTCTTATCTTCTTGAAAACATCAGAGTTGAATTCCTCCCATGCTTTAGTGATTCAAAGCCAAACAGTTAAAGCAAAAGGCTGCTTTATTGTCAGTGCAAAAACATGTCAATGTTTGCAGCATTGACACACTGCTTCTTTCCTTTAGTATTATTCTGCTAGGAGGTGTTTGGTTACAAAGCAGATTTGCTAATCCAGTATTTTTCTAGATGACCATTCGTCCAGTGAGGCAGGATATGACACTTAGTTCAGACACCAGACTAGAAAGATGAGAGATTTATGCTCTCTGTTTTTAATTAGAAATGCAATCAATCAATCAGAATAGCCGATGAATCAATAACCAGGAGGGGGCGAGCAGCAACTGGGGGCACAACAGCAGTGGGGGCCCCAGCAACCATTGATCCAACAACCAAGGGGGGGACAGCAGCAATGGGGGCCCCAGCTAGCAATGATGAGCCCACCCTTCAGAGCAACCTTCGATGGGGATCCAGAGAAACTTATTTTTTTTCCTCAACCAAGTACGCTCTCACTTGAATCACTCGGGTCAATCTTACCCGGACCTGGGTGCGATGGTCAATGTGATTGCATCCAACCTAGAGGGAGAAACATCTGAATGGTTGAACAATTTATATAACGAGCAGGCCCCTGAATTGGAGAACCCCCACCTTTTCCTCCTGGGGGTGAGTGAAACATTTGAGGACCCATCCATTGCCCTCAAAGCGGAAGAATAAATCCATAAGATAAAGCAAGCTGGCCAGCCTGCCCTAGAATACGTGCAGGAGTTTCGAAAGATGGCAGGTCAGATAGAGAGATGGCCTGAGCAATCAATAATTCATCTTTTTAGAGAAGGGTTAAATGACCACCTTTCTCAAGCATGTATATACTGAGCTGTACCCGACCAGCTGCATGAATGGTAATAGGAAGCAATGAAATTAGATGTCCAGCTCACCCGCTATAAAAAGCCTCCCCCACCTGAAGCTGCACCAAAACCAGGATCCAGATGGCTACCACCACCCTGAAAACCCCCAACAACTGCTACTGCCAAAAGACCTAGACCACCTACAGGTCCGCCAATCAAGTGCTTTTGGTGTGGACAGCAGGGACATCGAGCAGCGAACTGCCCAGTTCCTTACCCGCAACAGCAGAGAAGACCAGATCCAACAACAAGGAAGAAACCCGCACAGCAGCCATTAACAGAAAAGTCCAACTGGGCCACCCAGGAGCCCATTATCCAGGTTACATCTCCCACCCAGGAGGACGCTGGCCCACTGACTAGACCCACCCCCACTTTACCCAGTTTTGACAGCAACGATGAAGGGGAGAACTACCCGATGGTAAGTCGACGCATCCTACCTTTTTTATTGCCTGCTAAACTCATAATCCCTAAGTCAGGGGCACAAGTATACCTGAAAAAACTACTCGATACTGGCTGCATCTTTAGCCTGTCATGTGCCTTGAGAGTGGGCATACGGGCTAAGCCGTTATCCAAACCTGTGAGGTTCGAGCAAGCCGATGGCTCCCTAATGGAAGGGACTTTTGTCACGCAATTAATGGAGCCCTTACGCCTGGAAATAGGTGAGCACTGGGAGTTTATTTGCTTCCTGGTAGCTCCAAAGATATCTGAGACTGTGATCCTAGGACTAGCCTGGCTAGACAAATGGAAGCCATTTATCTGGTGCGAAAAAGGAATGAGAACTGTGAGATTACCCGTCGGGCCTGATCCCCCCATTGTTTCAACAGATGTTACAGGGGATTTTAGCCCACCCAATGAGGAAGTGCACATGGCTGCCTTATGGCCACCTGGCAAGCTGCTCATCCCCAGCTAGTACCAGGACCTGGAGGAGGCATTTAGTGAGAAAGAATGCGATACCTTGCCTCCTCACCATCCCAATGATTGTTCCATTGAACTGTTACCAGGGGCCAAACTCCCCCGAGCAAAAATGTACGCTATGTCCTCCCTTGAAATGGAGGAGATGCAGCGATATGTGGATGTAAACCTAGTGAGGGGATTCATCAAACAGGCCAAGTCTACTGTGGGAGCCCTGTGTTCTTCAAAGAGAAAAAAGATGTGTCTCTACATGTCTGCATAGACTATAAAGGCCTAAACGCTGTAAGTGTGGAAAATAAGTACCCTCTCCCCCTCCTGAAAAACTTACTAACCCACCTGGTGAAGGGGAGTGTCTTCACTAAGTTAGACTTGAGAGAAGCATATTACCAGGTGAGAATAAAAGAGAGGGATGAGTGGAAAACGGCCTTCAACTGCCCCTTTGGGAGCTACCAATTCAAAGTCATGCCATTTGGACTGCAGGGAGCCCCAGACATATTCATGCAGTTGATTAATGAGGTCCTACATGAACACCTATACAAAGGGGTCTTAGCATACCTTGATGACATTCTGATATACAGCACGTATATGACCGACCACATAAAACTGGTCAGAGAAGTGTTAAAGAAACTATTGAATGCCAAACTTTATGTCAAATTGTTGAAATGTGAATTTCACCAAACCCTATTAGATTATCTTGGCTGTAGAATCTCCAATGAGGGTATCGAAATGGACTTAGCCAACATAAAAACCATAATTGAATGGCAGCCCCCCAAAACCCGCAAACAGCTCCAGAGCTTCCTAGGGTTGGCCAACTTCTACCGTCAATTCCCTCTTTTGCCGAGATTGCTCTACCTCTTACAGAACTACTCAAAACAGGTAAGGGAGTGGGAAAACCGCAACCTGACCAACCGCTAGCATGGGCTATGAGTTGTCAGAAAGCTTTTGAGAATTTAAATAGACTATTTGCGGCTGAACCTCTCCTAAAGCACCCCTGCCCAGGGCAGCTCTTTGTAATTCAGGCAGATGTCAGTGACGTGGCAGTCGGAGCGGTGTTATTGCAAAAGAATAAAAGTGGGGTCCTGCAACCTTGTGCTTACACCTCTAAGAAATTCATGGAAGGTGAGAGGAGATGGACAGTCTGGGAGAAGGAGGCCTTCGCAATTAGGTGGGGGCTATTAAACTGGTGGCACTACTTAGAAGGGAGCAAGGTGTCTTGAAGTATGGACAGATCAGAAAAATTTAGAGGCAATTTGAACTCCCTGCAAATTGTCCCCAAAACAAGTACGATGGGCACAATACTTCAACTGTTTTAACTTTACTCTAAAGTACATACCAGGAAGAAAAAACTTCTGAGTTGATGCATTCTCCCGATTCACACAGTACAAAAGCGAACACGAAGAAGTTCACGAGGCAATTATCCACAAACTGCGGCCCAACTCACACCTCGCAGGACCCCTAATCCTGATGACCCTGGGGTAAAGAAAATAAAGCAAGAACTCCTCACTGATCAATGGTTTAAAGACAATCAGACATCCCTAACATTCAGGGATGGTCTGGCTTACAAGGGGGGAAAATTATACTTGCCTGAAGCTCTTTGTCTTAATGCCCTCAAACACAGCCATGATGTCAAACAGCCTGGACATTTTGGATATCTAAAAGCTCTACATCTCACTTGCTGGCAATTTTGGTGGCCGGGACTAAAACGAGATGTAGAAAACTATGTCAAGAGCTGTACTGTATGTGCCACCATGAAAAGAATCCCAGGAAAGACCCCTGGGTTACTGCAACTGGTAGCCAAACCTTCTCAAGCATGGGAAGAAATAGCTATGGACTTTATAGTAGACCTACCCAACAGTAGAGGAAATACTGTCATTTGGACTGTGATAGACCTATTTTCAAAACAGGCTCACTTTATCACCTGCAAAGGATTTCCATCAGCTCAACGCCTGACTAAGTTGTTCCTAAACCATATCTATCGACTATATGGTGCCCCTAAGCAAATAATTTTGGACAGAGGGGTGCAGTTCACAGTGAAAATTGGGGAAACTTTCTTAAATTAATTGGATCATCTCAAGGCCTATCAACTGCTTTTTACCCGGCTACTAATGGAGCTGCAGAATCTGCCAACAAAATGGTGGAACAACAAACAAACAAACAAACTGGACCGACCTCCTCCCTTTTGCACAGGTGGCTTACAATAATTCAGTACGTAGCAGCACTGGCTACACTCCTTTCCGTGTAGCCACAGGGAAAGAATTCAACCCCATACTGGAATACCCTCAGTTACCCTCCGCTTCCCAGACTCTTGATCATTGGGTGAGGGGTTGGGAAGAAGTTTGGAAAAATACAAAGGTGGCCTTAAAAAAGACTTTTGAGACCTACAAGCTGACAAAAAGAGAGCTCCCCAAAGAACATTCCAAGTTGGGGAAAAGGTCTATTTGTCGACCAAATACTTATGCCTTAAACTACCCAATAAGAAACTGGGACTGAAATTCTTGGGGCCTTTCCCCATTGTGAAAATCATCAACCCATTCACAGTAAAATTGAAACTACCCAGACTTTGGGGGAAAATTCACCCGGTGTTCCATTGTAGCTTGCTGAAACATTTTCAAACCTCCACTTTAAGACCTCCCCCTAAGAAAGCACCTGCACCCCTCATGGTAGCAGGTCAGACCCATTATGAAGTGAAATGTATTCTTGACTCTAAAATCTTTAAGGGGAAATTGCAATACCTAGTACAATGGAAGGGATACCCATTGTCTGAAGCCATTTGGGTGAAATCTACTGATGTGAAAACTGACAGACTTATCAAAAGGTTTTATGAGAAACACCCCAACAAACCAAAAACTAGTTCCTAACTTGTGTTTTGTTTACATTACAGGATATGTCCTTTTTGTAAGGGGGGCCGGATGTCAACGCTGCTAACATCAAATGTTATTGCTTGACGAGAGATGAAGAAGTAGCCATTTCATATGTTAAACTTGTGTATTGCTTTAAGAGATTGAATTTAAAGTTGGGAGGGGGGACGAGTAAGATTGTACCTTCAAGGCCATCTCTCTCTAAAGAAGTTAAGACCTTGGTGGGTTTTCTAACGGAAGGGAAACTGATTCTTTAAATTAATTGGAGAATATGATTAATGACAAAATTAGAAAGGTGGAGAATTGTGTTTTAATATATTTGGTTTGGGATGCTAGTAAAGCGTACATGAGAGGGGTCTTGATTTATATGAATAATGCTTATAGGCGTAAGCAAATGCAAAAACGTAAAGATCTTAAGGAAGAGATTAAATCTAAGGAGAAAGATTTTATTTTGAATCCATTGGATAATAATTTAAGGACCTCGATACATTTATTGAAAGAACAATTTAGTATGTTAATGGCTGACCAAGTAGCAACTAATTTGCGTTATGCTAAGCATAATGCCTTTTGTAACGCTAATAAGCCTGGTAGGTGGTTGGCTTATCAATTAAGGAAGAAACAGAAATTACGTACTATAGATAAAATAGTATATAAAGGAAAAGAAGTCTATCAACAAAAATTGATTAAGAGGAGTTTCTTAGATTTTTACTCGAAATTATATTCTAGAGAAAACATACAAGCTTTAGATATAGATAAATATCTACAGGAAGCCCATTTTCCTAGGCTTTCAAAAGAACAACAACTTGAGATGAACCGCTTAATAACATCAGAGGAAATCTCTTTAGCTATTAAGCAGTTGAAAGTGGGCAAGGCACTGGGAACAGATGGATTAACAGCAATTTATTATAAAACATTGTTGGTTGAAATGATTGAACCTTTAAAGATGTTGTTTAATGAAATTCAGACTGGAGGAGCAGTTCCTCCATCTTGGAGGACAGCCTTTGTATCATTGATTCCAAAGGAGGATCAAGACCTTACTCAACCTAAAAATTATAGACCTATATCGCTTTTGAATATAGATTATAAGATCTTTGCTAAAGTATTGGCTAATAGATTAATGCAAGTTTTAAAGCAAATGATTCATAGTGATCAATTGGGATTTATATCTGGAAGGTATATGAAATATAATGTAAGACAAATTGTAAATTTGCTTGAATATTTGGATAAGAACAACCAAGTCCCTGCAGCATTGATATTTTTGGATGCAGAAAAAGCTTTTGATCAATTGAATTGGCAATTTTTATTTAGAGTTGTTGAGGAAATGAATTTTGGAGAAGGATTTTTACATTCTATTAAAGCTATATATCAACAACAAACTGCACAAATTATAATTAATTATAATTAATTAATTAAACAAAATTAATTAATTATAATTAATTAATTAAACAGAGATGTTTAAAATTGAAAAAGGTACAAGACAGGGATGCCCCCTATCACCATTGTTGTTTGTATTAACGTTAGAGATTTTATTAATTAAAATTCGAGAGTCTTCTATGATAAAGGGAATTAAAATAAAACAGAATGATTATAGATTGAGAGCTTTTGCTGATGACTTGGTTGTGACATTATCTCAACCGATACAATCGTTTATAGATTTGATGGAAATTATAACTCAGTATGGCAAGGTTTCAGGGTTTAAGGTAAATAGTAATAAGACTAAGATATTGTCTAAGAATATGTCTATGAGTGAAAACGAAATGTTAATTAAATTAACAGGTTTTGAAATAGTAAAAAAGGTTAAGTATTTAGGAGTGTATATTGCAGCTTCAAATGCAAAATTATATAAGAATAACTATGAAACACTATGGTTGAAGATACAAAAGGATTTAAATAATTGGAAAAAATTACAATTATCTCTATTGGGAAGAATCACAGCTGTTAAAATGAATGTTCTGTCAAAGTTTCTTTTTTTGTTTCAAATGATACCTATATTGAAAAAAGATGCCAACCTTGAATGGCAGAAGGGTATTAATAAATTTATTTGGGTGGTGAAGAAACCAAGAGTTAAATTTAAGATTCTGCAAGATGCTAGGGAAAGAGGGGGACTCAAGGTGCCTAACTTGAAATTGTATTATGATGCGGTGGTCATGACATGGGTTAGCGATTGGCTTAATTTAACTAATAAAAGAATACTCCACCTTGAGGGTTGGGATTTGGGATTTGGTGGCCACAGGATTGGAAAAGATCAGTTTACATTCCAATTCCAAAGAAAGGCAGTGCCAAAGAATGTTCAAACTATTGCACCATTGCACTCATTTCTTATGCTAGTAAAGTTATGCTTAAAATTCTACAAGCTAGACTCCAGCAGTATGTGGATCGAGAACTACCAGAAGTACAGGCAGGATTTTGAAGAGGCAGAGGAACATACGCTGGATCATGGAGAAAGCTAGAGAGTTCCAGAAAAACATCTATTTCTGCTTCATTGACTATGCTAAAGCCTTTGATTGTGTGGATCATAACAAACTGTGGCAAGTCCTTAAAGAGATGGGCATACCAGACCATCTTATTTGTCTCTTGAGAAACCTATATGCGGGCCAAGAAGCAACAGTGAGAACTGGACACGGAACCACTGATTGGTTCAAATTTGGGAAAGGAGTCCGGCAAGACTGTATACTGTCGCCTTGCCTATTTAACTTATATGCAGAGCACATCATGAGAAAGGCAGGGCTAGATGAATCAAAAGTTGGAATTAAGATTGCCGGAAGAAACATCAACAACCTAAGATATGCAGATGATACCACTCTAATGGCAGAAAGTGAAGAGGAACTAAAGAGCCTCTTGTTGCGAGTGAAGAAGGAGAGTGCAAAACTTGGGTTGAAACTAAACATTAAGAAAACCAAGATCATGGCATCCGGCCCTCTCAATTCCTGGCAAATAGATGGAGAAGAAATGGAGGTAGTGACAGATTTTATTTTCCTGGGCTCCAAGATCACTGCAGATGGGGACTGTAGCCAAGAAATTAAAAGACGCTTGCTCCTTGGGAGGAAAGCCATGGCAAATCTAGACAGCACACTAAAAAGCAGAGACATCACCCTGTCAACAAAAGTGCGTATAGTCAAGGCGATGGTCTTCCCAGTTGCAATGTATGGCAGGGAAAGCTGGACCATAAGAAAGACTGAGCGCCAAAGAATTGAAGCCTTTGAACTCTGGTGCTGGAGAAGACTCCTGCGAGTCCCTTGGACTGCAAGGCGATCAAACCGGTCAGTCCTAGAGGAGATCAACCCTGACTGCTCTTTAGAAGGCCAGATCCTGAAGCTAAAACTCAAATACTTTGGCCACCTAATGAGAATTCACTGGAGAAGAGCCTAATGCTGGGAAAGATTGAGGGCAATAGAAGAAGGGGACGACAGAGAATGAGGTGGCTGGATGGAGTCACTGAAGCAGTAGGTGTGAGCTTAAATGGACTCCAGAAGATGGTAGAGGACAGGAAGGCCTGGAGGAACATTGTCCATAGGGTCGCGATGGGTCGGACACGACTTTGCAACTAACAACAACAACAACAACAACAACAATATGGATGGCATGCATATTTGCTTTATGATGAAAAGGTAGACAGGGCTTTTAAATCTCATATTCTTAGAAGTGCTTTGCTGCGTGTCTGGAAAAAGTATTATTATAAGTTAAATTATAAAATACTGATTTGGGGAATTCCCGGACACGCGATAGAAGGTGTATCTATGGGAGTGAGTTTGGATATGTTTTCCTATAAGGAATTACTTAGATTTGAAGGGAATAATTGGCAATTTAAATCATTAGATGAGTTAAAACAAGAAAATATAAGTTACTCTTGGTTCCAATACACCCAACTGAAAACTAGGTGGAAGCTGGATCAGAAGGTTGGCATTACAATTACAGATGAAAACTTAGTAAAACAAATTAGAGATTTAAATCGTGCACATATAAAGAGGATATATAAGGTTTTAATTAAATTGGACTTGGAAACGGAATTAGTTAAAGATTGTATGATAAAATGGGCACAAAACATACAGGAACCAATTCCGTTGGATACTTGGGAGGTATCTGGGTTAGAAATGTTAAATTTACTCAGGCTCAAAATTTAAGAGAAAATTTTTATAAAATGTTTTATAGATGGCATTTGGATCCCAAAAAGTTGTCTAACATGTATCCTAACCTACAGTCTAAATGCTGGAGGTGCGGTGGTTTAGATGCTACTTATTTTCATATGTGGTGGACTTGCAGAAATATAAAAGCTTTTTGGATTAAAATTTGGTGGAACATTCAAAAGATTTTTAAGAGAAAGATAAAGTTTTCTCCACAATTGTTTTTATTGGGTATTGTTGTAGATTGTGATACTAAAGAAATTAATCTGATGTTGAACTTGATAACAGCAGCACGGTTACTGGTGGGACAATGTTGGAACAAGGATAGTTTGCCTTCTATAGAAGAATGGGTACTTAAGGTATTGAATCTTGCAGAAATGTCTAAGATTTCTGCTTATTTGAAGGATCATTCGCA
This sequence comes from Vipera ursinii, assembly GCF_947247035.1. NCBI lineage: Eukaryota > Metazoa > Chordata > Lepidosauria > Squamata > Viperidae > Vipera > Vipera ursinii. The sequence continues at coordinate 180,398,613 of NC_139513.1, forward strand.
AGAAAGATATATTTCAGTTTGGAGGAGATGGATAGATTATATTCAGAATAAATATGGGACTAAAAAGTTCCATTTAGCTTATGAGTAGATTTTAGTTTTTTATTAACTTTAGTATTAGTATTGGTTATATTTTTGTTTAAGTTATTATTATTATGTTTTTATTAATTTGAATGTATCAGTGTTAAAGGAGAGTTAAAGCACATTATGAATTTGGTTAATTTTATAATGGATAATTTTAGTTAGAATATGATTATTATATATATGACCCTGTATTCAGCTCTGGGGAGGGGGGGGTTTGGGGTGGGTGGTTTTTGGGGATGTTTTGTAAAAAAAATTTTTCTAAAACTCTTTAATAAAAAATATATATATTGTGCAAGGGGCGGAGATTTCAGATTCCAGCTTCCTTTTCATTTTGCCGGTGTATTAGGCTAATAAAGGACTTTTAAGGTAAACGATGCCTTGGAGTCACTTGAAAAGCCCATACGGCGGAAACTTGACATCAGGCTTGTCTTCTAGTGACTTCCTGAATGATATTCATAACCAAGATTGATCCTATAATCCCTTTGACATTGCACATTGTCTTCTTCTACACCCATCAAGCACAGTTTTCCCATTGTTATCTTTTTGTATGTCCAAAGTAAGGGAGTTTCTGCTTGTTCTTTATCACCTCAGTCTTATTTGATTCTTCTTCAAATTCTTCACCAAATCCATAATTCAAAAGTGGCAATCTTTTTCTCAGTGATCCTCTTTTACATTTGCACTAAAGAAAATTGCTGTACTTATTCAGATCTTTCTTACCTTAGAAGAATATTTCATGATTTTGTCTTAAGTTTGTTATTGCCTTCTTCCTAAGGATTCATCTCCTCACTTTTTCTGCAGTGTAGTATCTATTATTTTAAGCACAAGAAAATAAAACTATTAACTTTGTTCTCAATCATCAGTTTGCAGTTCAGTAGATTTACATTACTCTTACCTTTTTAAGTGTTAGTATTAATATGGTTTTTACCTGGGAAAGGGCAGCCACTGAGGCACTTGACCGGGTTGTACCCTTGCGGCCCCTGACCCGGCGCAGATCCCAGCGAGCTCCATGGTTCTCCGCGGAGCTCCGGGAGATGAAGCGTCGGAAACGGGGCCTAGAGAGCCGTTGGAGGTCTAGCCGATGCGAACCCGACCGGTTGCGGTTAAGAACCTTCATTAGGTCTTATCTCGCAGCGATGAGGGTGGCGAGGTGTAATTACTTCTCCACCCTCATCGCGTCCGCAGATAATCGCCCGGCCGCCCTGTTTAGGGTGACTCGCTCACTTCTTAATCAGGAGGTTAGGGAGGATCCCTTGCAGGGTCGTGCCGAGGAATTTAGTCAACATATGTCGGATAAAACCGCTCGGATTCGGACCGGTTTGGACTCCAACTGGGCAGAGTCAGGCGATCAGGACACGGGCGGTCTTGTCAATGTTACCTGGGAAGAGTTTGATTCTGTGACCCCTGATGAAGTGGACAGGATTATGGGGAGGCTGAGCTCCTCCACATGTTTGTTGGACACGTGCCCTTCCTGGCTGGTTTATGCAGCTAGGGAGAGGACACGAGGCTGGCTCCAGGCGGTTATATCTGCTTCCTTGAGTGAGGGTTATTTCCCCACCGTCTTGAAGGAGGCGGTGGTGAGACCTCTCCTCAAGAAGCCTGCCTTGGACCCAGCTGTATTGAACAACTTTCATCCAGTCTCCAACCTTCGCTTTCTTGCGAAGGTTGTCGAGAGTGTGGTGGCGCATCAGCTCCCTCTGGTCCTGGATGAAGCGGATTATCTGGACCCCTACCAATCGGGTTTCAGGCCCGGGTACAGCACGGAGACGGCATTGGTCACTCTGGTGAATGATCTCTGGAGGGCTCGGGACAGGGGATATTCCTCTGTCCTAGTCCTATTAGACCTCTCGGCGGCTTTCGATACCATCGACCATGGTATCTTGCTGCGGCGTCTCAGGGGATTGGGAGTGGGAGGCACAGTTCTTCAGTGGTTCTCCTCCTATCTCCTGGGACGCTCGCAGTCAGTGTTGGCAGGGGGGCAGAGATCGGCCCCTAGGTCTCTCGTTTGTGGAGTGCCTCAGGGGTCGGTTCTCTCGCCTCTCCTGTTCAACATCTACATGAAACCGCTGGGTGAGATCATTCATGGTTTTGGAGTTGGGTATCATCAATATGCCGATGATACCCAACTTTTCTTTTCGACCCCAAACCACCCCAGTGATGCCCTCGCTGTGATGTCCCGTTGCCTGGAGGCGGTTCGGGTCTGGATGGGGAGGAACAGACTTCAACTCAACCCTGACAAGACTGAGTGGCTGTACATTCCGGCATCCCGGGACATTCAAAATGTTCCATCTCTTTCTATGGGGGGTGAGCTCTTACCCCCCGTGGATAGGGCTCGCAACTTGGGAGTCCTCCTAGATTCACGACTTACCCTGGAAGATCATATAGTGGCCGTGACTAGGGGGGCTTTCGCCCAGGTTCGCCTGGTGCGCCAGTTGCGGCCCTATCTGGACCGGGATGCCCTGTGTACGGTCACTCATGCGCTCGTGACCTCTCGCCTTGACTACTGTAATGCTCTCTACATGGGGCTTCCCTTGAAGACCACTCGGAGGCTCCAACTGGTACAGAATGCGGCCGGGAGAGTTGTCTTGGGAGTTTCCCGGTACTCCCATGTTACACCTTTGCTCCGCGAGCTGCATTGGCTACCAGTTGTCTTCTGGGTGAGGTTCAAGGTCTTGGTTATGATCTTTAAGTCCTTACATGGCATGGGTCCGGGTTACCTCAGGGACCACCTGCTGCCGGCGTCAACTCCCCTCCGCCCTGTGCGTTCCCACAGAGAGGGCCTCCTCAGGGTGCCTCCGGTCAGGGAATGCCGACTGGTGGCCCCCAGGGGGAGGGCCTTCTCTGTGGGCGCTCCGGCATTATGGAATCAACTGCCGGTGGAGCTCCGGATGTCATCAGACCTCCGAACCTTCCGTCGCGGCCTGAAGACCCACTTATTTGAATTAGCTGGTCTGGCCTGATGGGGGAATATGGGTTTTTAAATTGTTGCTCTTAGTATTGTATTATTGTTTTTTAACTGGGCATTGGTTTAATCTTTTTTTAACTTTTGTATTGTTATTTATATATGCCCTGTGAACCGCCCTGAGTCCCTAGGGAGAAGGGCGGTATACAAATTAAATAAAACCTAAACCTAAACCTACTTTCTGTTTTTATTTTCATAATGAGCTCTTTTAAGTCTTCTTTATTTACAGCTAACAAAATGGTGTTGTCCACATATCTCAGATTGTTAGTATAAGTAGATTATAATGGCAATTGGGACCAGAATTTCCATCAATAAGCAATGCAGTCATCGAATGTAACATCACATGACCACATAACTTAGTCATAGCAATCTTCACAGTCCCAGTTGCTATTATAACCCCAGAACTGCAGTGATCATTAATGAGGATGATCATGAGGAGGGAGTTCCAGGCAAGCAGGTCAGCAGGTGAGAGCTATGGTTGGGTGGGTGTTGCAGGCAGGTGTTACAGAACACAGACAAGTGTGCATATGACACAGGTGTAGGGGAGTATGGGTGTCACATAATGCAAGCAGGTGCTATGTACAGGTGCTATGGAGTGTGGGTGGTCAATTGAAAAAGTGGGAGAAATCTGTGACTTCCTGCTGGCTTCTGCAATGATTTTGCTTGTGAGAAAATGGTAGGAAAGGTCACAAATGTTGAATATGTGACCATGGGATGCTGCAACTGTCTTGATTGCAAACTGGTTAGCAAGTGCCTGAATCACAGTCATATGATTGAGGGGATGCTGCAGTGGCCGCAACTTCATGGACTGGTTGTAAGTCCCCCTTGTTCAGTGCCACTCTAACTTTGAATGGTCACTGAACGAGTGGTAATAAAGGACTATCTATATTTCAGTATGACAGGATTCCAGCTGTCCTTTCTTTTAGTGTTGCCATTCTACTAGTATACCTGCTGTATAACTGAGTACAATATGCATCTTTCTCGAGCCTTTCTTTATTTTCACCTCGCTGTTTCTGAAATTGGTCTTAAAACAAAAACCAAATTTGGTCTCCTTCATTGTAAAAGTTCCTCAGCTGCCTTAGAACAATAATTACTGTTCCTGAACACTCATTAGATTTAGCATATACTCTACACCTCAGCTCTTGGGCAGCAGACCAGAACGCTGCTTTGGCCCATTGGGAACCAGGTCGCACAAGTGGCGAATGCGCAAATCTTCATTTGTGCATCCGTGAGATTAGATTGAGTATGCAAACCCATCCCCTCCCACTGCTGTCACGTGCCACCACTTTGTCTGTGCAACCAAAAAGGTTGGGGACTCCTGTTCTACACAATTAAAGCCCTTTTTTAATAAAGGGAAAAAATAACTCCTATATTCTTTTATTGTCTCAATTATTCATTTTATATCCATTCACTTTTGTAGGTTTACATTTTTGTTTGATGGTACATCTACCACTTTTTGCAATTTTGCCATGGAAATCCTCAGTTTTTTCCATTATTTCATATGTAGTAGGTGCATATAGCTGTACATTGTTGTTGTTGTTAGTTGCGAAGTCATGTCTGACCCATTGCAACCCCATGGACAATGTTCCTCCAGGCCTTCCTGTCCTCTACCATCTTCTGGAGTCCATTTAAGCTCACACTTACTGCTTCAGTGACTCCATCCAGCCACTTCATTCTCTGTCGTCCCCTTCTTCTATTGCCCTCAATCTTTCCCAGCATTAGGCTCTTCTCCAGTGAGTCCTTCTTTCTTATTAGGTGGTCAAAGTACTTCAGGATCTGGCCTTCTACAGAGCAGTCAGGGTTGATCTTCTCTAGGACTGACCGGTTTGAACGCCTTGCAGTCCAAGAGACTCACAGGAGTCTTCTCCAGCACCATAGTTCAAAGGCCTCAATTCTTTGGCACTCAGCATTTCTTATGGTCCAACTTTCACAGCCATACATTGCAACTGGGAAATCATGGCCTTGACTATACGCACTTTTAACTGTACAGATTCACTTGCTATTCATTAATTCTGAAAGTATGAGTTAGTCTTTTGCTTTGTACATACTTAGCCATGGGATTTTTTTGAATCTCATTGTCAATCCATTATTTTGTATCATCTCATTGTCAGAACAGTGTATTAGGCAAATGAGTTATTTAAATTGGCTCATTCCGATCATCTAATTTCTTAATTCTCATTTTAACCTTTTTTTTTGCCTAACATCTTCCCTGTTCAATATGCTTCGATGAATCAAAGAATTTTCTCATAATCTTATAAATGTTGTTGCAGGTACAAAAGGCAAAACAGGTAAGATGTTTTTATAGGAAGGTTTCGCCCCTTTGTATTCATTGAAAATCTTTTCCTTTTTTCCTTTCTTGATTTTGTTTATTATTTTTTGTCTCTCAAGTACTCATAATTCTTCTGGCAAAGTCCATTTTGCCAAATCTTTTTTCTGATCCTCAAACTTATTTTTTAATCTTAAGGTGTAGTTTGTCTTTTCCATGTCCAGAATTTCCTGTTAATTTTTTTCCATCTGGGTTAAGTCTTACTTCCTTGTATTGTTAAATTCCATCTTAAAATCTTTCTCCTCTGTCTCATATGCAGTTGTCTGTTTTTTCTGCTCACTCTCTATTTTTATTTTCTGAGAATTTTTATGTTGTAAACTTAAATTGGAGATGTGTTCATTTATATTTTCAAGGTTATTTTTAATTTCCTAGTGGTTTAAAATTATTGTTGTTTAGATTAGTTGCAACCTAGCATAGATCTCCTTCTGGAAAGTATTTGTTTTTTCTTGGTATATTATTTCTGCAGATCTCTGGTTTTCCCTGAGAGCCAAAAATCAGGGTTTTCCTTTCTCTGCAGACAGCTTTAGGGTCACAGTTGAATTAGTATTTGTAATCCAGAAAGGTCAATTCTATTTTTTTAGAGTATATAATTCTCACTTTGTAGAAAGCCCAAGATGTTTTCTTTTTTCTTTTTCTTTTTGTCACAGCTGTTCTCTGTTATTAAGACATTGAAGATCACCAGAATCAAATTTATCTTTTCCTGGGCCTTGCCAGTCCCTGTAATAGGGCAGTTGTTGTATATTTTCATCCACCACTAGATGTCAGCACCAGTTCTTTCAGTTCTTTTCAGTAATAGACAATTATTTACTTCTATTTTCATGATATGAAAGGAAAATCTTAACAGATTCCAGCCATTTCAAACTTACCCAACTTAAGTCTTATATTCCTTTCATTTCAGTGTATTTCTGTTCCCGCTGAAAAGCTTAATTCACCACTTCTGTCTGCAGGAGGGTGGGGCAAAGGTCCCCCTCCTTCTCACTTTTGGAGGCTTTTTGCTTCTTGGTGTTTTTCTCTTTTTTTCCACAGGAAATCAATTTTCAAGTAGAAGAGAAAAAATCACAGATCTTACCCAGTTCCAAACATGTTGTTTACAGTCAGCTTGAAGTAGTACTGTTGGACTTCGGTTACTTGTAGCTTGGGCTAGTTTCTGCCAGTTTCTGGAGGGCTTTTCCCAAACCGATTGGATCGACTGCCATCTCTCCGCAATCAGCGGGATTTCCCCCCTTCTATTGTTGCCTCTATGGGGCAACTACAGGCCCATTTAGGGCCCCCTGGCAGGCAGAAATCAGCTGTAGGGTGCAGAGGCCCACAATCCCTCGGTTGCTGTGCTACTGTGCAAAATTCAAATTTTCTTTAGTTTATGCTTTTCCTGTTCCATTTTCCAATTCTATGCATGAAACAAGGAACTCTACTTTCAGTGACAGCATAATTAGTGACTTGCTTGTTGTTTAATCTTGCTATGTTATCACTTTCAGATCCATTCACAAAAGTTCAGTGTTTTTCTTCAGTAATTTCAGTAACTAAAGAAGTGCCTTGTTAAACCCAACATCCAGATTTGTTATAATATTTCGGCCATTTACATAGAGCCATTTACATACATTGACCTCCAAGGTCCCTTCCAAGTTTAGTATTATGATTATGATAGTTTTCTTGGCCATAATACCAAAGTGTTTTGCAATAGCCTTCTTCTAGGTTTGATTTTTGGAATTTCTCCTGAGTAGGTTATCTTCCCTCACATCTGTAGAATTCCCCCCTACCCCACTTGTACATTTGTAAGTTAGAAAATTTTGTAGTATTCCCATTTTGGTTACTTTTAAGACACAACTGCAACCACTTAATGAATAGCATTAATCTAAAAGCATTTGAAAAGTGAATTACAGTATAAAAAGTTAGTTGTGGCTGGATCTTTTCTGCTTTAACAAACTATGAATACATGTTTCACTCTGAGTAAAAAGAGCTATAGAATAACATGGATAATAAACATAAATATTCCAGCTTGAGAGAAGATGAAAAACATTCTCTGCAGTGAAGAAAAACATCTCTCACTGCAAAGAATCATGCACAATGTTACAAGATCAGTCTTTGTTCAGAAAAATATATGAATAAGACTGAATAGCTAAATCATGGGCTTGGAGGAGCAGGATCAACACAAGATAGAAGCTTTACATGGTACAAAATGAATATGGAAATGACAGTGCTGATAATAACTGACAGCTTTCTTTATAAATATGTGTCTTGTCAGCTATTTGCCCTTATAGCTAAATGAATGTTGTTGCGCAGCTATTACTGAATACCTGATTCTGGAGACAGAAGAATTTTGTTGCTGGGCTCTGTATTTTGGCTTCCAAAAGACATCTATCTTGCTGTTGTTAGAACTGATCAGAATGGTATCTTGATTTAACACAGCAGGTCTGCTCTTCTCATGGAGGCAAAAAAAAATAAGGAGAGCAAGAGTGATATATTAGCTGCATTTGCACAACATGATAGGTTACATTTGGGAGGGGTGGTTTTAGTTTTATGGAAAACCAGTTGTCACCTTCATATAGTGAGAAAGCAGTCTACTTTAAGCCATAATGTAATTTTTTTTTCTGCCTGAGCATAATATATTATGTAAACCCAACCATTTTCTTTCATTAACTGAGTTAACACACTATGTGAGTCCAGGCCCAATATAGACGGTTACATAATTAAAGACTAAGTTGGGAAAAATAATTAAAACTTGCATTTAAGAATCCCACCTTTTATTGTTTCTATCCAAAAATAACTGCTTAAAGCAGCAATTTTAACTCTGGCAAAAAAAGAACATAACCTTTCTCCTTTTTTTGCTCAACTTTTAATTTTTATTCACAAAATTAAAATATAAACTCTTTTTTTTTCAAAAACAAAAATATAAACAGAACATTCAATTCAATGGTGAAAAAGTAAGGTTCTACATTTAGGCAAGAAAAAACAAATGCACAGGTATAGTATAGGTGGTACCTTGCTCAATAGTAGTAACTGTGAGAGGGATCTTGGAGTGCTAGTAGACAATCACTTAAATATATGAGCCAGCAGTGTGTTGCAGCTGCCAAAAAAGCCAACACAGTGCTAGGCTGTGTTAACAAAGGGATAGAATCAAGATCATGTGAAGTGTTAATACCACTTTACAATGCCTTGGTAAGGCCACACTTGGAATACTGCATCCAGTTTTGGTCACCACAATGTAAAAAAGATGTTGAGACTCTAGAAAGAGTGCAGAGAAGAGCAACAAAGATGATTATAAGGGACTGGAGAATAAAACATAAGGAATGGTTGCTGGAATTGGGTATGAAGAGAAGGACAAGGGGTGACATGATAGCCATGTTCCAATATCTCAGGGGTTGACACAAAGAAGAGGGAGTTAAGCTATTCTCTAAAACACTTGAAGGCAAGATAAGAAGCAATGGATGGAAACTAACCAAAGAGAGAAGCAACCTAGAACTAAGGAGAAATTTCCTGACAGTTAGAACAATTAATCAGTGGAACAACCTACCTCCAGAAGCTGTGAATGCTCCAACACTGAAACTTTTTCCATTAACCCAAAAGAAAATTTTCTGGTTTCATCTTTATCTTTACTTTAAGGATTTTCTGCATTAAAATATGAATCCTTCTCCAATATTTCTTTGATTTATCACATGTCTACCATAAGTGGTAAAAGGTCCCTTCTTTACATTTACATTTCCAGCATACATTTGAAATATCTTTGTACATTCTAGATAGCTTATCTGGTGTAAATACCAGGATACATCATCTTAAAAGTTTTTTTATATTGTAATTCAGTGTAAATTTTAAGCTTTTTGTCCACATATTCTCCCATTGTTCCAGCATCATATTATATCCAAAGTTCTTTGGCCACTGTATCATACAATGTTTTACATGCTCATTTTCCAAATTCAATTTAAATAGCATTTTATAAACCTTAGCAATAATATGTTCCTCACTACTACACAATAATGTTTCAAATTCATTTTTAACAAAATCAAACCCATAACTCTTTTTATCTAATTTAAATCTTACTTTCAGTTGATATGTAAACCAATGACAAGTATAACCTCTTCCCTTGATTTAAGAGTAGAGTCACCCAAATTGAAGAGTATTATTTTACTATGAGTCCACCAGTGTGGCTTTGCAACCATTTCTTTTCTTTAAAAAGCTTCCTGTGGGGACACCCAAAGAAGCAACTTTGTGGAGAATCTTGTTTTATATTTATTCCATACTCCTATTATGGCACTTCTGACAAAGTGATTATTAAAACCAACATTAATTTTAACTTTATCATACCATAAATAACTATGCCATCCAATCCCTAATTCATGACCTTCCAAATCAAGTAACCTCTTATTCTGGAGGTTTGCCCACTGTTTTAACCAAGGCAGGCAATATGCATCAAAATACAATTTTACATCTGGTAAACCAAAACCGCCTCTTTCCTTAACATCTTGCAATAACTTATTTCTAATTCTTGGTTTCTTCCCTTGCCATATGAATTTGGAAATATCCCCTTGCCATTCCGTCCCTTAGGGCCAGGTTCAAGAATGAGATATGGGCCAGGCTGCTCCCAATCTAACTTAACAGAAGCCCTCAGACACACTACTTCCCCTGGTTGTATTATCCTCTTTTCCCTATCCAGTTTCCAAAACTGCCCCACCCCTTCTGCAGGGGCCTGATGCTCCTGAACCAAAGTCTGACATACTGTCTGCAGTGCAGGGGACCATCCCTCACTATAGGGTCATTCCCCAAGGGAATAACGGGAATAACACAAACTGGTGTTCGTCCCCACAATCAATGAATCATGACTAACTCCATGGGGGCAAGTGCACACAATAGCCATAGTATCAAAGGTCTCCGTATACCCAGCAATAGAAGGCCCAAACATTAGCTGTATGGGTAAATATCCATCATAGGGAAATTTTTCAGTCTGAATACCACAGATCTTCAAATCACCCAGTTCCTGTATGGGGATAATACGTCAAATATTTGTCATAAAAATCCCTATATGATAACGTGACTTGAGCACCCGAATCCAGAAGGGCCTTAGTGTAAATACTTCCACCTACACTGACACCATTGGAGAAGGGCTCACCAGCTGCTGAGAAGCCCCAGTATTGGGAAACCCAGTGTTTGGTTCAACGACCTGCACCTGATTCTCCAAAGACTGTCACTGGGGCCCCATGGCTCTAGCTTCTGTCAGTTCAAGGGGACGGAGATTTTTCACTAAAGGGGATACTGCTGTCACTCCCAATTTTGATGGGGGTTTTCAAGGGAACCCTCTCTTGTCAGGGCTGACTGATATCACCGAACATCCAGCTAGCTCCCTCACTGGGGCCCTTGACAGTTTCCTGACTGCACTGGGTTCCCTGATCTTCTGTACAGTTTTGTACATGCACGCTTATAATGCCCCACACCACCACAATTGTAACATATCACTGGTGTTATTGGATTATTAACCAGGGCAGATGGGCCCATCCCCCCATCAGTTGGCCCAACCCAGCCTCCATGGGTGGGCCACCCATTGCTGTCCAGGCATTATCTTAGTTAAATCCAATATCTGGGCTTGCATTGTTGTTAACTGATCATCATCATTGATGTAAGGGGGAACAAGAAAGATGGCGGCATCGGTTGGGAGCTGAGTTTGTGAGCTCCGCAATGGGTCCGTTTGAGCAGCTGAGCAGCTGACGAAGCCTGGCATGGGGCTTCCCTGGACAAGAGTGTGGTTGCCGGGCACCGTTTCGCAGTGCGAAGGTTCTTCTTGCTTCCCCGAGCTGGCCATGGTCGTGAGAGTTATGAACGGCGGCTGAGGATTGTTTGCTGCTCGCCGCGCACCGCACACTCCAGCTGGTGGCATTTTGGCTGGCGGGTGCTGCAGCAGGGAGATTTCTTTCTTCCTCCCTCCCCAGACTGAGATGGCGGGTTTTGAGGTCTTGGATCATCTGCGGGGCGCTGTTTTTGCACCATGGAGACCTCTTCCCTCCTCTCGGAGTCCTAGGATGGTGTGGCAATATGGCGGCTGGAAATTAAATCTGCCACCTTGGAAGCAGCTGATTGGCGCTGACGGGAGTTTCCTGAGAAGCGGCTGTGGATTTGCCTGCTGCTTCGTCGTGCGTCTCAGCTGGCAGTGCTTTAGTTGGTGTATGCCACAGTGAGGAGATTTTTCTCTCCCTCCCTCCTCCGATTGAGATGGTTGGGTTTTGTGAGGTCTTGACTATCTGTGGTGCTGTTTTTGCACCGTGGAGGCCTCCCCCCCCTCTTGGAGTTGCAGGACAGTGTGGAGATATGGTGGCTAACAACCACCTTTGCCGCCTCAGAACAGCTGATCTGCGCCATTTGTATGGCGCAGTGACTTTTTTCTCCTCGAGATTAATATCTGTGCTGATAAGCCCCCATCTCTCTGGTCTACAGAGAGTCAGCTGCAATTGTAAGAACATTGATGGCCAAGGACTTGACAGACCCGGGATCTGGCTGCGGTGAGAGGGCAGGACAATTAACCATCAATCCACCCCCTGATGTGAGAGATCAGTTGAGGTGGATCTATCCCGGTTAATCTGTGACCAACTTTAGCCCGGACTTAAGTACCATTGGTTGTGAGAGAACTGTTATGGCTCTTGTGTCTGTAACTGGCTCGGGTGAGAGTCGAGCCAGCTTGGCTTGGCTTGGTTTAATGGATTTGTTTTGCCATCCTGATTTGTTAGCATAAATAATCTTTTCAACATCTTCTGCTCTGCTCATCTAGCTGCTGTAAACGACCCAATGCGAACATCCTTGGCATATGGTTCGCTTACATTACTCTACTGTGGATTTATATGCCCTCAGGAGAGTTCCTGCCTCCTGGGCACGACCTACCGCCTTGTGTTCCATCTCCCTTGAGGACGGGCCCAATTGTTGGGACCCTGAGAGGTGGTTGGGCATAGATAGGGGCTGTTGGCTGAACCTAATTAAAAAGCCCCTACTATGTTTTTTAGCCGGTTGGTTTAGGGGGTTAGGGAGGGGGGTGAATGATAGAGGTGGGAGGGATAAGGGTATTTTATCAACTGGCTGTCAGTCCAGGCCGGAGACGGTTCCCGGTGAGACGGGCTTGGGGTTGGGGACCTCGAGTTCTTCCGGCTATGGGGTCGGGTTTCCTATCCCCACGACAATTGGGAATGGCAGCAGGAGGTTGCATGGAGGGCCATACCAACTGTTTCCAAGCGGTAGCGTGCTCCGACCCTCTGGTTGCTACCCATTTATCCGGGGGTGAGGGAGATCGGGTCCCTGAGCTTAAAGGTAAAGGTAAAGGTTCCCCCGCACATGCGTGCTAGTCGTTTCCGACTCTAGAGGCCGGTGCTCATCTCCGTTTCAAAGCCGAAGAGCCAGCACTTGTCTGAGGACGTCTCCGTGGTCATGTGGCCGGCATGACTAGACGCCAAAAGCGCACGGAATGCTGTTACCTTCCCACCATAGTGGTCCCTATTTTTCTACTTGCATTTTGATGTGCTTTCGAACTGCTAGGTTGGCAGAAGCTGGGACGAGTAACAGGCACTCACCCTGCTACGCAGCATTCGGGATTCGACCTGCCAAACTGCCGATCTTCTGATCGACGAGCTCAGCGTCCTAACCCACTGAGCCACCGCGCCCCTGAGCTTAGACTGGTGTATTTCAATGCCAGATCCGTGGTGAACAAAGCTCCCCTCGTCCGAGATTTGATCGAGGAGGAACGTGCGGATCTGGCATGCATTACGGAAACCTGGTTGGGCCCAGAGGGAGGTGTCCCTCTGACTGATCTTTGCCCTCCAGGTTTCTGTGTGCTACACCGGCCGCGGGCTCAGGGTAGGAGCGGGGGTGTGGCGGTGGTTATACGGGAGACCTTATATCCGCGGGAGACCACTGTTGTACAGATTGGTGGGAGTGAGTCGCTCCTCCTGAGGTTTGGCTCTGGGGTTCAGTTGGGCTTGTTGCTGACATACCTGGCACCCAGCTGTGTTGCAACGGCCCTGCCCAGGCTTCTCGACACCCTTTCAGGGCTGGTGGTTGAATTCCCCAGACCTATGGTTCTGGGTGATTTCAACCTTCCATCCCTGGGTGGGTCATCAGAGTTAGCTCGGGAGTTCATCGCCTCCATGATGGCCATGGACCTGACCCAGATAATTCAGAGTCCGACCCATGGAGGGGGTCACACTCTCAACCTGGTTTTCCTATCTGGGCAGTGGTTTGATGATCTGGGAGGGGGCTTGCCAAATATTGTCCCCCTGTCATGGTCCGATCATCACCTCCTGCGGCTGATCTTCCAATACGCTACCCCTCGCTGCTGGGCTGCGGAGCCGACCAGGCGGTTCCGCCCCAGGCGCCTGATGGATCCAGAACGGTTCCAGACGGCGCTTGGGTCTATACCTATCTCCCTCACTCACAGCCCGGCCGATGCCTCGGTGGAGGCTTGGGAGAGGGCCGCCACCGAGGCACTTGACTGTGTTGTACCCTTGTGGCCCCTGACCCGGCGCAGATCTCGTTGGGCTCCATGGTTTTCTGTGGAGCTACAGGAGATGAAGCGTTGGAGACGGAGTCTGGAGAGCTGTTGGAGATCCAGCTGATCTGAATCTGACCGATTGCGACTAAGATCTTTTATTAGGTCTTGCGGCGATGAGGACGGCAAAGTCTAATCACTTCGCGGCCCTCATCGCGTCCGCAGATAATCGCCTGGCCACCCTGTTTAGGGTAAATCGTTCCCTCCTTAATCAGGAGGTGAGGGATGAGCCCTTACAGGGGCGGGCCGAGGAGTTCAGCCAGCATCTGGCAGACAAAATTGCTCAGATTCAGACCGGGTTGTACGCTGACTGGGCAGAGTCGGATGGGGAGGAATCGAGCGGTCTTGAGAGTAGTATTATCTGGACTGAGTTTGATCCTGTGACTCCCGAGGAGGTGGACAGGATTATGGGGACGCTGAGCTCTACCACCTGTTTATTGGACCCGTGCCCCTCCTGGCTGGTTTATTCAGCTCGGGAGGAGACACGAGGCTGGTTCCAGGCAGTGATATCTGCCTCTTTGAGTGAGGGTGTCTTTCCTGCCGCCTTGAAGGAGGTGGTGGTGAGACCCCTTCTCAAGAAGCCTGCCCTGGACCCGGCTGTTTTAAATAACTACCGTCCGGTCTCCAACCTTCGCTTTTTGGCGAAGGTTGTTGAGAGTGTGGTGGCGCATCAGCTTCCTCTGTTCCTGGAGGAAACTGATTATCTGGACCCGTACCAATCAGGTTTCAGGTCCGGGTACAGCACGGAGATGGCATTGGTCATGCTGATGAATGATCTCTGGCAGGCTCAGGACAGGGGCTGCTCCTCTGTACTAGTCCTTTTAGATCTCTCAGCGGCTTTTGATACCATCGACCATGGTATCCTGCTGCGACGTCTCGGGGGGTTGGGAGTGGGGGGCACTGTTTTACGATGGTTCTCCTACCTCCTGGGCCATTCGCAGTCGGTGTTGACGGGAGGGCAGAGGTCCGCCCCGAGGCCTCTCGTTTGTGGAGTTCCTCAGGCATCGGTCCTCTCTCCCCTCCTGTTCAACATCTATATGAAGCCGCTGGGTGAGATCATTCGTGGCTTCGGGGTGGGGTATCATCAGTACGCTGATAATACCCAACTTTTTCTTTCCACCCCGAACCAACTCAGTGATGCCCTCGACGTGATGTCCCATTGCCTGGAGGCGGTTCAGGTCTGGATGGGGAGAAACAGGCTCCAACTCAATCCTGCCAAGACTGAGTGGCTGTGCATACCGGCATCTCAGGAAAACCAGTTTTGTCCATCGTTAACTATGGGGGGTGAGGTGTTACCCCCTGTTGATAGGGCTCACAACTTGGGCGTCCTCCTGGATTCACGGCTCAGTTTAGAAGATCATATAGGAGCTTTTGTCCAGGTTCGCCTGGTGCGCCAGTTGCGACCCTATCTGGACTGAGATGCCCTACGCACAGTCACTCATGCGCTCGTGACCTCCTGTTTAGACTACAGCAACGCTCTCTACATGGGGCTGCCCTTGAGGACCACTCGGAGGCTTCAACTGGTGCAGAATGCGGCCACGCAAGTTGTGATGGGGGCTTCCCGATACTCCCATGTAACACCTCTACTCCGCGAGCTGCATTGGCTTCCGGTTGCCCTTCGGGTGAGATTCAAGGTGCTGGTGATGACCTATAAAGCCCTTAATGGCTTGGGTCCGGGTTATCTGAGGGAACACCTGCTGCCAGCATCAAGCTCCCTTCGTCCCGTGTGCTCCCACAGGGAGGGTCTTCTCAGTATACCGCCGGTTAAGGAATGCCGGCAGGTTATTCCTAGGGGAAGAGCGTTCTCTGTGGGCGCGCCTGCCCTCTGGAATGATTTACCCATGGAACTTAGGACCGCCCCCGATCTGCGTTCATTTCGCCGGGACCTGAAAACCTGGTTTTTCGATCTATCAGGCCTGGACTGAAGGGGTTTTAGCTTTTTAAATATTGTTTTAATTGGGCTTAATTAATTTAATGTATTTTAATTCTATATTATTTTTATATTGTATTTTATGCTGCCCTGTAAACCGCCCTGAGTCCTTCGGGAATAGGGCGGTATAAAAATTTAATTAAATAAATAAAATAAATAAATCTTCCCTGGCCTTTCTCACTCCTGGGCCTAAGGGCCATCCTACCAGCAATTTGGCTGTTGCCTTCTTAGCCTCCTCCACTACCTCAGTTGCCTGCACTCTCCTTATAAGCTCCTGATACCCCCAAACATTTCCTCTAGCTTCCACCTTTATTTGGCTCCAGACAGGGTCTGAAGCCAAAGCACCCTGGGAGAGTTGTTCTATCCTAGCCTGTTCCACCTCAGTTGGGTCTAATCCCCCCTTCTCCACAACCTGATATAATAATCCATTCAGGTGCCTTATATATTCAGACAGCTTCTCACCGCTCTTCTGATACATGTGTTCCAAACGGAACAGTAAGCTAGAGGCCATCTCGGCAGATCCAAATTCATCATGCAACAAAGAGAGATAGTCATGCACAGTAAAATGTCCCCGACTCAATGTTAGGCTTTTAATAGCTTCTGCAGCAGGGCCTTTAAACTCACTCTAACTCATTGCCTTTTCTGGGTGTCCGGTATATCCCATTATTCAACTGCTTGTATTGCCTGTTCCACCCAAGTTTCATACTCCTCTTCCCCTTCTGGCACCAGTTGCATCCCTGAAAAAGTACATAATTTCCTATATCCATCCCCTTATGCAATAACCCCCCATCAGGTTTTGGTGTGAACTCTACTTCTGCTATTCCTGCGGGTAGGGAAGCGCACCTCTCTTTCTTCTGGCCTAGTGGTTTGGGCAAAGGTGTGCTCCATGCAGTTGGAAAAATCACCCCTACTCTGACATCTTCTGTCAGTTGCAAACTTTCAGCCTGAAAGCACTCCGGAATACTCTTTTTCCATTCCAGCAGTACATAAAAATGTGTGTGTGTGTGTGTGTGTGTGTGTGTGTGTGTGTGTGTGTAATCACAATCCACCCTCATATCTATCGCATATACCCTCTGATCCAGGACAAAACCCCTCAATGTCTGTAAAATTCGCTCCTTTGACCAAATATCACCAGGAACATCAATTACTACGCTTGTCCTTACTTCACTATTCTGCTCTTTGCACCACCTGATAGCTGTGTTAGAGTCCATTTTGTTCCCCTGGCTCATATCCCTACACAAGACCAACCCTCCCTTACTAAGAGGGGGGGAGCAGGCAGGGAATCCCAGATGAGCACCTCACGTGTAACATTACCCCCTCAGAGGCCACCAAAGCCCGTGCCCTCCCAGCCCCGTTCCTCTCCATTGCGCTCTGCAGCTGCACTCTCAAGGTGTTAGTAAAGTGTCTCTTCTAGCAGAAGCTCACGCAAAGTGAGGATGTGGCAGACACTTGTCATCAAAAGGGGGGCTTTCAGGAACAAAGATGACCAGCCCCTAGCCCCAATAGTCAATACATAGTGGTGTTTAAGAGCCCCAGGCAGTCATAGCAGCAGTAAACAATGATTTCCCAGTGACCATTTGGAAACAAATGGGGTGGGGAAAGCCCTGGCTCCAGGCAGTGATAGGAACACGAACAAAGGTAGTCAGCGTTCTGCAATAACAGCTCATCCCTCAGGGCAACTTCCCACAATGTCTAAAATTGCAGAAGTAACAATAATCAAAGTTCGGATGGCCGCTAGTCTCCAAAGCAACAACAACCAGCCTCTCCTTCTCTTCTGTTGCTCGCAGTATCAGATCTCATCGGTGCCAAACCCTTCCCCCCTGTCAGATCATGCCAGACAAATCTTATTACATTCTTTGACCAAGTGACAAAACTAGTGGACCAGAGGAATGCTGTAGATATAATTTACTTGGACTTCAGTAAGGCATTTGATAAAGTGGATCACAACCTACTACTTGATAAGATAGAAAAATGTGGGTTAGATAGCATTACCAGCAGATGGATTCGTAGCTGGCTGACAGGCCGTACTCAGCGTGTGGTCCTCAATGGAACTGCATCTACATGGAAGGAAGTGTGTAGTGGGGTGCCCCAGGGCTCTGTTCTGGGCCCAGTGCTCTTCAATATCTTCATTAATGATTTGGATGAGGGGATAGATGGGGAACTCATCAAATTTGCAGACAACACCAAGCTGGCAGGAATAGCCAATACTCCAGAAGATAGGCTTAAGATACAGAAGGATCTGGACAGACTCAAACACTGGGCACTATCTAACAAAATGAAATTCAATGGTGAAAAAAGTAAGGTTCTACATTTAGGCAGGTTCTACATTTAGGTCAGGGGTCGGCAACCGGAAAAAGGAAAAGAGCCACTCAAAACCGGTTCCGTCACACAAACAAAAAAGTGGGAGCCGCAAAAAGTGCGCGTGCGTGTGTCCACTCACGCGCATGCGCAAAAAACATTTTGCGCATGCGCAAAATGGGAGGCACCTGCGCGGCGACGGGTCTCCCCTTTGGAGAGGTGCGCGCCATCCTGTCCGGAGACCTGCCGCATTCGTCAAATGGGGCCAGGCTGGCGTGCGCAGGGGGAGGGGGCGACGGGGGCTTTTGTCCTAAGAACAGCGGCTTTTAAAAGTGGGAGGGTTGGAGCGCTGTGGGCAGGTCCGGAGAGGCGGGGGACGAAGCCCCGCTTGCCTGGAGGGGGGGCAGAGAAGCAAGTTGCTGCAGCCCACCTAGGGCGGCTCCTGCCCTTTGTTCAGGCGCCAGCATCCCAAAGAAGCCCGGCCAGGAAGCCCGCCCCCCACCCGCTTTTCCAGAGGGGGGCAGAAGGAGGGAGCACGTCCTCCCTTCTTTGTCTGCTCCGCAGCTACCCTGCAGGAGGGGAACAACGCCTCACGTGCCCAGCCTGGCCCCTGGCCCCGGCGCAGGGGGCGAGCGAGGCGGCATTTGGGCCGGGCCAGAGGACGAAGCCGGACCGTGCGAGCTGCGCTCCCCCCTCCCTCCAAGCAGAAACCCGGTCCTTGCTGCTCCCGAGGATCTGCGAGGCTGGGGGAGCCGCCCTTCCCCTCGTTTGCCTCGGCGGACGCTCCTGGCACTGCTGCTAACGGGTGCGATTCCAGCCGGAGGCGTCAGAAAGCCGCCGCTGTCCTTGGGAGATGTGCGCGCGCACTCTCCAAACCGCCGCCATCCCGTTTGCACAGCTGCCGTGTTTGTCAATGTTTGACGAACGCGGCAGGTCTCCGGGCTTCCTTCGGGGGGCCTTTCATTCCTGTACAAGGGGGAAGGGGAACTCTCTGTGCTTTTGTGTGTCCGTGTGTGTGTGTGTGCATGTAAAGCACGAGAGAGGGAGGAAGAGGAGGGGAAAGTGAGATCTCAAGCCCCGATGTTTCCTGCCTTCCACTGCCGGTGGCCGCCCCGCATTCTTAGCATTCCTAGGCTGTGACTCCGAGGTCGTCGTCGCCGTCTCCGCTGAGCAGCGCTGCTTGGAAGAGAAAGGGAGCAGGACAGGCACACTCGCCCCAGCGGAGTAGCCGGCCCTCATTTTAGTAGCGAGACAGTAATCACTCCCCTCCGCTCCCCCCCAATGCTCCCGGTTCTCCCGTTCGCCCGCCGCCCCACTTTCCTTCCTGAATTTTGCGCTTCCTTACCCAACTCCAAACTTTCTCTAGTGCCCCTGTGCTTTAGGAGGGGGAACCAAAGGCGGAGCCGTTTCTCTCTCTCCCCCCCTGCTTTTGCCGCTCCCCCACCCAACCAGTATCCCTCTTCTCCTTCCTCAGCAGCTTTGCAGATGGGCCACACACACACACACACACACACACACACACACAGAAAAGCACAGAGAGTTCCCCTTCCCCCTTGTACAGGAATGAAAGGCCCCCCGAAGGAAGCCCGGCCTCTTCACCGCACCGATCCGCTGAGGAGGTTCTTTCAAGCGGGAGACGGGCAGAGCAAGATAGCCGAAGAAGAGACTCCTCAGACGGCGCCGTCTTTTTCTTCCCCTCCAGCTGCTGGCTCTGAGCCCCAGCTCGCGGGTCTGCCTGGCAGCTTTGCGCGAAGCTTGCCGGGGTCGTTTTGAGATTTACACGTGTCGTTCTCGGGGGGGAAAGGGGTACCCGACCTATTCCCCCCCGTTGAACGAGCCAGGGGAGGGCAAGAGCCTCTGCGGACAGGGAGGGAGGAGCGGTGAGAAAGGGACGTTTGGGGTCTCTCGCCAAGGGGTGTAAGCCGAGGAACCCCGAGTAGAAAAGGAGGAGCTTTGGCAGGGAGGGAAGTGAGGTTGGAAAAGCAGGCCGGGTGAAGGAAGGGAGCGGAGGCAGCAGCTTTGCAGATGGGCCGCGGCAGCTTTCCCAAGAAGCGGCGCCGCTGCCCGTTCGCACGGAGGTACGTGCGCAACTCTCCAAAGGTTTGGGGAGGTGCGCGTGCACCTACGGTCGTTCGGAGAGGTGCGCGCGCACCTCTCGGAATGGGCAGCGGCGCCGCTTCTTGGGAAAGCTGCCGCGGCCCATCTGCAAAGCTGCCGCTTTCAGCAGCTTTGCAGACGGGCCACGGCAGCTTTCTCAAAGAGCGGCGCCGCTGCCCATTCGCGCGGAGGTACGCGCGCACCTCTCCAAAGGTTTGGGGAGGTGTGCGCACACCTCCGCCTGTTCGGAGAGGTGCATGCGCACCTCTCCGAACGGGCGATGCCACTCTCCATTTGGAGAGGTGCGCGCACACCACTTCCCGTTCGAAGAGGTGCGCGCGCACCGGGTGGCTGGGAGCCGCAGGAGACGGCTCAAAGAGCTGCATGCGGCTCCGGAGCCGCGGGTTGCCGACCCATGGTATAGGTGGTACCTTGCTCAATAGTAGTTACTGTGAGAGGGATCTCGGAGTCTTAGTAGACAATCACTTCAATATGAGCCAGCAGTGTGCTGCAGCTGCCAAAAAAGCCAACACAGTGCTAGGCTGCATTAACAGAGGGATAGAATCAAGATCAAGTGAAGTACTAATACCACTTTACAATGCTGTGGTAAGGCCACACCTGGAATACTGCATCCAGTTTTGGTCACCATGATGTAAAAAAGATGTCGAGACTCTAGAAAGGGTACAGAGAAGAGCAACAAAGATTATTAGGGGGCTGGAGGCTAAAACATATAGGGAACGGTTGCTGGAATTGGGTATGTGTAGTTTAATGAAGAGAAGAGTGAGGGGTGACATGATAGCAGTGTTCCAATATCTCAGGGGCTGCCACAAAGAAGAGGGAGTCAAGCTATTCTCCAAAGCACCTGAAAGCAGGACAAGAAGCAACGGATGGAAACTAGTCAAGGAGAGAAGCAACCTAGAACTAAGGAGAAACTTCCTGACAGTTAGAACAATTAACCAGTGGAACAACCTGCCTCCAGAGGTGGTGAATGCTCCAACACTGGAGGTTTTTAAGAAGAGACTGGACAGCCATTTGCCTGAAATGGTATATGGCTTCCTGCCTGAGCAGGGGGTTGGACTAGATGACCTCCAAGGTCCCTTCCAACTTTATTATTATTATTATTATTATTATTATTATTATTATTATTATTATTATTATTATTATTGTTGTTGTTGTTGTTGTTGTTGTTGTTGTTGTTGTTGTTGTTAAAATCTGAATTTAGCAACCCCAGCAACTTTCTCTCTCCTTACTCTCTCTCATGTCTTTGCTTGGGATATCCCCCCTGCGAAAGAAAGCAGTAAAATTCTACCTAAAGCATTTTCAAAAATGATAGAAGAATTCAGTATTCTAGAAATATGGTGAGAGAAAAACTCAGAGAAACTACAATATACATTTTACTCAAATAGACACAAATCATGGTCAAGAATTGACAGGATATGGATTTTGCTGGACTTGAAACTGATGGTTCAAGAGGCGGAAATTGAAACCAATGACTGGGCAGACCACAATCCAATAAAAATGATTTGGAAAGGAATTAAGAAGAAACCTAGATGATCTCTAAACAAATCGATATTGAAGGACAAAGAATTCCTACAATAAAGGAAATGGAATTTTTCTTTAAAATAAGAAGGAAGAAACGTCACTCCAAAATATTTGGGACACTACCAAAGCATATTTTAAAGGCCTGGCCATAACTTATACTGCTAAGAAGAACAAAGAAAAGAAACAACTATAATTAAAGTTGAGGCAGGATCTAAGAAAACTAGAATTAGAATTACAAATAGATCCATATAAAGCAATACTCAAGAAACAAATGGAAATAATAGAGCACAAATTAAACTTAGTTGAGATGGAATTAATGGCTCAACAGATTAAACGGGTTAAACAGAATTTCTTTGAAAATGCTAACAAGCCAGGAAGATGGCTAGCATATAGATTGCGAAAGGAAAAAGAAAAGAAAATAATAAAGAAACTCCAGGATACAAAAGGAGAAATACAGTTTCAAAACGATGCAATGAAAAAAATTGTGAAAGAAATTATGAGACACTTTATAAGGCAAAGGAAATCTCGAAGGAAGGAGGCCAGGATCTCCTGAGAAGATGGCGCTGCCTTGGGAGGGGAGGCGATAGACGGCCGAGCCTCTTGTTGTTTTTCAGGCCTCCTGCAGCGATATTCTGCCATTTCCAGCCCCACAGAGGCTGGGAGAAGCGGAGGGGGCATCTTCGGAGGCAAGGTGTGGTGCGACCACCTCGCTGGAAAAAAGAAAGCACCCTGAGGATCTGGAGGCTTGAAAGAGGGCCACAGTTTAGCAGCCCCGAAGCCAATGACTCAGCAGTTTGAGAAGAAGCAGGGAAGCGAGAAAGAGCAGAAGTGAGTTTAAAGACTTTCCGAGCAAGCACGCCGGCAGGGCGCTAAGCAGAAGTGAAAGGAGCGGCAGCCAGTTATCGGGGGTGGTTTTGGCAACAATTTTTTTTGTTTCCCCTTTGTCTTCTGCTGCCATGGATCCGAATGCTGACTAGAGGCTTAAATGGACTTGTTTACGAATATGACATGATTGGTGGAAGCTTCTTCTCCCCTGAAAAAGCTAGCGTACTGATTTACGGACTTATAGAAATCCTGCTTTAAACTGATGGATATTGATGTGAGTTTGTCTTTCTTTTTTTTTCTACCTAAAGAGCGGAAGTGAAATTTATTTACAGAATGGGTTTAGATAAGTTCTGGCAGAAGACTTATTAGAAGCAAGTACGGGGTTATTGGTAGTTTAGGTGCTGGCCCTGACAAGTTTGTGATAAAGTATCTGGGAAGAAGTTAACCTTTGGTGTACAGTAGTATGGAGAAACCTCTTGGGACACACTGAAATGTCTTTAATGACAGCGTCAACTAAAACCTTAAAGAAGCCCCCCGCCTTGACAGCAGTGGCCTCTCCGGTTACAATGCCACCAGGGGTTAGGAAGTCGATGGAGAGCCTATTGGCGACAGAAAAATCTGCTACAATTCAAGGGATTTATACAATGCTACAAAATATGCAGGACATAATGGAGAGGAATTTCGACAGCCTGAGGGCTGAGTTGGGGGACATGAGAGAGGAGATGAAGGAAATTAAAGGAAAATTGGGTGTAGTCCAGGTGACCCTGAATACGCATGAAGAGCGAACAAAAACAGTAGAAAAGTACTCTGAGAATATGGAGAAGCGGATGGAGAAATGGGAGCACAGGTGCACGCAAACATCCAAGAAGCTGGAAGATGATATGGTATACCTGGAGATGGAGAAAGCGGCCTTTTTTTTGCGTTTCCAAAATGTGATGGAAGACAGAGAAGAACAGTTGGAAGAAGTGGTAGGAGAAATGATCGCAGACCTGGTGGGGAAAGAGAAAAAAGAGGTTCGGTGTGATATTGATGAGGCCTTTCGAGTTTATACTAATTATGCCAGGTGATACAGCCTCCCTAGGGAAGTGCACGTTAGGTTTACCAAAAAGGCACTTAGAGATGAAGTGCTCTATAGAGCTAGAGACCACCCAATTCAGTATAAAGGCCGTCCGGTTACAATTCTTAAGCAACTACCAAGAAGGGTCCGAAAGCATCGTCAACACTATCAATTTGTTACTTCGCAATTGAGGAAAAAAGGTGTGGCATATAAATGGCTGCTTCCAGAGGGGCTCCTGGTGATGTGGGAAGACCGAAAGATAAAGATTGAGAGTCTACAAAATGCACAAGATTTCTATAAATTTTTTGTGGGCCTAGCGATCAGGAGAGTGATGGAGAAGTGGAGAGTAGAAGTCAGAGGGAGGAGATGAATCCAGGGAGAGCAGAGGGGAGGGGGCAGAGAGGGAAAGGGAAAAGAATACAAGAGGGTAACTAGACAGACTACCAAATCTAAGGCCCCATGTAAGTAAGGATGTGTCAAGGGGTGAATTTTCTGATGCTCAATGTTAATGGTCTTAATGCTCCTGTTAAGAGAAAAAATATCTTAACTAGATTAAGGAAATGTGGAGCCGATGTATTATGGCTTCAGGAAACTCATATTAATAAATGCCAAACTAATCTGTTGAATTATCTTAAACTAGGGAAATTATTTGTAGCGTCTGCTGAGGAGAAAAAGAAAGGTGTAGCAATGTATATTAAGGAGTACTTGTGTCCTAAAGAGTTATGGGCGGACCTGGAGGGGAGAAGCCTGATGTTGGAGATAGAAATGGTAGGAAGCAAAGTGTTACTGGTAGGCATATATGCACCTAATAATAACCAGGGAGACTTTTTTCCAGAAAATATATCAGAGGGATATATGGCGTGAGATTAACCCGGCCTCTCAATGTTATACCTACTATTCCCCCATGCATAACTCGTGGTCTAGGTTGGATATGGTATGGTTGTCGGATGGGCTGATATCTTATGCGAAAGATGCCATGATTTTGACGAACGAATGGGCGGATCACAACCCGGTGGCTATTACGTTGATAAGGGGGAGTAGAGTGAGGAGTAGATGGATGATGAGCCTGGAGGCTCTAAAGGATACAGTTTTTGTACAAAAAATTAAACAAGAGATGAGCCTGTGTTTTTTTTAGAAAATAGGATGGAAGGGATGCCCCTACGAATAGTTTGGGACACGGCTAAAGCTTATCTGAGAGGCTTGATAATAAAACAGATGGCAGTTAAACGTAGGAAGGAGGAGGAAAGTAGGAGGGAAATTGCTGAGCAACTTACTAAGGCGGAGAAGGCTCTTCAGGTTAACCCACAGAAAGTGTATGGGAAGGAGCAGGTGGATTTTTGGAGGCATAAACTTAACCTTGTGGATCAAGAGAAAATAGCACGTCAAATTAGGGTGGTGAGGCAAAACTATTTTGAATATGCCAATAAGCCAGGGAGATGGCTTAGCTATAGAATAAGGAAAGAGAAGGAAAGTAGAAGAATTGATCAGTTAGAGGATAAGAGGGGGACACTGATAGGGAATAAAGAAGGGAAAGAAAAGATAGTGACTGAGTTTTTTACAGAATTATATCAGAAAGAAAAGGTTGCTGAGGAGAGGATTAAACAATAACTGACAGAGTCAGACCTTCCTAAGTTACTTCCTAATGAGAAAGAGGCCTTAGATCAGGAAATAACAATAGCAGAAATTGAAAAAGCGATAAGACAACAGACATGTCAAAAAACCCCAGGCACTGACGGAATTCCTGCAGAATTGTATAAGGTATTAGTGGAAGCGCTTGGAAAACATGTGAAAGATCTATTTAATGAAATTTTGGATAAGGCTATAGTCCTGCAAACTTGGTTGGAGGCACATATTAGTTTGATCTCTAAGGATGATTCCCCCTCGAAGCATATTAAAAATTATAGGCCAATATCCCTTCTTAATTCAGATTATAAAATATTTGCGACAATAATTGCTGATAAATTTAAATTTTATTTAAACCAATTCATACATACAGACCAGAATGGGTTCCTCCCCACTAGACAAATAAAGGATAATCTCAGAATTATATTAAATGTTCTGGAGTATTATGAAAGCCGACCAGATAAACAATTAGCTTTAATATTTATCGATGCTCAAAAAGCATTCAATAGGGTAAATTGGGATTTCCTAATGTGTCAGTTGGAACACATGGAGTTTGGGGCTAAATTCTGTAATATGATTAAAGCAATCTATACTAAGCAGGAAGCAAGATTGTTGATAAATGGGAATTTAACTGACAAATTTTATATCTGTAAGGGCACTAGGCAGGGTTGTCCACTCTCCCCACTTTTATTTATTTTAACCTTAGAACCCCCATTGAGAATAATAAGGAAAGATGAGGAGATT
Organism: Vipera ursinii; assembly: GCF_947247035.1. NCBI lineage: Eukaryota > Metazoa > Chordata > Lepidosauria > Squamata > Viperidae > Vipera > Vipera ursinii. The sequence continues at coordinate 180,424,607 of NC_139513.1, forward strand.
ACCAGGCTTCAGATAAGAGACCAAATTTACAAACTGCAGGCGTTTGCAGATTATGTGGTTTTTGTTTTGGAAAACCCTCTGGAATCCAGCATGGAATTACTAAAAAGGATTGAGGAATTTAGAAATGTGGCCGGTCTACAAGTAAATAAAGATAAGACGGTTTAAAATTGTGAAGAAGGTGAAATATTTAGGAATTTGGTTGATGGGAAGATGTTCAAGTATTAGGGAGGATAATTATTCTAAATTACTGATACAAACAAAAATGGACTTGGGAAAATGGGGTAGGATACAGTTGTCATTATTAGGAAGGGTAGCCATGGTGAAATCTTATATTTTGCCGAAATGGAATTTTCTTTTCCAGACAGCACCGGTTAAACTTTCGATGAAATTTTTAAGAGTTAGAGGGTGTAGTTTCTAGATTCATATGGCAGGGGAAATGGCCCAGAATTGGGGGAAAAATGATGCAAGAAATTAAGGAAAGAGGGGGCCTTGCCCTGCCAAATTGGGAACTTTATTATCAGGCTGCCCTTTTAGTTTGGGGTAAAGAATGGATAAGTTTAAGGAATAATCGATTGTTGAGTTTGGAAGGATTTGATTTGTTGCAGGGATGGCATGCTGCTCTTTGGCGGGAAGGTACTCCTCCAAGAAAACAGTTTACTCGTCATTACATAAGGGATATACTGATTTGGAATTGGGATAAGACAAGGGCTAAGTACTATGTGCAAATTCCATGTTGGTTATCAACCTTGGAAGCCTTGACCCATCCGACCCTACTCAAGAAGGGAAGAAGACCAACTTACAAAGAAGTTTTACATAGCGGGGGAGAACTCAAAATGTGACAAGATCTGGCTCAGCAAGGGCTTCAACTGGAGTGGTGGGCCTACCTGCAGATTCAGTCAAGGTATAAGAAGGAAGGGGGGAAGGAAATTTTCAGGAAAGTCCCACAGGAAGATTATTAAGGGAATATGAAAGGTAAAAGCTCACCCAGGTCCTCCAGATTGCTTCATAGTGCTAGGTGGTATTTTTGGCTTTCGGTAGGGAGCGGCTTAGTGATTGGCCATCTTTATGGCCGGTCTCTTCTTCTTTGGGCCAAAAGGAGATGATCCCGGATTCCAGCAGAGGGCTGCCGCCCTTCTGCAATCACAGGGAAGTCCTCCTCATGGTGATCGCCCCTCCAGGGTGATTTTTGACCCTTTTCAGGGTCCTCAGAACAAGAAAGAAATGGACAGCAGGAGACAGACTGCACCACACGCGCGCGAACCAGAAACCATCTTTGATATTTCTTGATGCACAAAAGGCGTTTGATAACTTAAATTGGCAATTTATGTTTCACCAACTTGTGGAAATGGATTTTAGAGAAAACTTTATGAATGCAAATTCATGAAATTTATGATAAACAGATTGCTAGAATAATTGTAAATGGAGACTACACTGAAAACTTTAATATTAAAAAAGGTGCAAGACAAGGATGACCTTTATCCCCATTGCTATTTATATTAACTTTGGAAGTATTGAACAGAAATATTAGAAAAGACTGAGATTAAAGGACTGGAGATAAAGGGTGTAAAATATAAATTGCAGGCATTCACGGATGACTTGGTCTTTATATTAGAAGAACCTCTGGAAACAAGCACAAAACTGTTGGCCACAATAGAACAATATGGTGAGGTCACAGGCCTGATAATAGAGAAAAGACTACAGTTTTGACAAAGAACTTAACAGAAAAACAGAAAATGCAACTTGCAAGAAAAACAAATATTCAAATAGTTAAAAAAGTTAAGTATTTGGGAATTTACTTAACAGCAAGATGTATAACAGTAAAAGAAGACAACTATACAAAATTATTAAAACAAATAAAACTGGACTTAGAAAAGTGGGAAAATCTCCAACTGTCAATACTGGGGAGAATAGCTACAATTAAAATGAATATCTTACCGAAAATACTTTTTTATTTCAAACTATTCCGGTAAAATTAGAAAAAGCCTTCTTTGATGAACTGAATACTATAATATTGAAATTTATTTGGCAAGGGAAAAAAGCACGAGTTAAAGTGAAATTTCTACAGAAATTTCACTTTCCTCTAGAAAGGGGAGGATTTGGACTTCCAGACTGGAAGTTATATTACCAAGCAGCTATTTCAATGTGGATTAAACAATGGATAACACTTATAGACAAAAGACTACTATACCTAGGGTGGCATGACCTGCAGATTGGCTGGCATGCCTTTCTGTGGTATAGGAAGAATATAGCGCATGGATATTTCCAGAACCATGCTATAAGAAATGCACTTCTCTTAGAATGGGAAAAAATAAAAGAAAAAATTTATATTAAGATATCTGAATGGTTTTCAACAATGGAAGCCTTTGCTTACCCAAATTTAATTAACTATGATAAACTTGTAACATATAAAGACTTACTGCACAATGAAGGGAGATTGAAATCTAGACAAGACTTACAACAACAAGGTATTGACCTGTCATGGTGACCATACCTACAAATCCAGTCAAGATATGAAAAAAGAGGTGAAAACAATGGGGCTCTATAAGGAACAGACAGAACTTGATCTTACATTGCTAAAAACAGATGAAAAGCTGATTAAAAAACTTTATAGATTTCTGCTTAACTTAAAGATGGAGGAGGAACAAGTTAAAGAAACAATAATATGGGCAAAAAACATTGGACATACTATAGAGCTTGAAGAATGGGAAAAGTTATGGGATAGAAATATTAGATTAACCAAAGCTTTACCATATAAAGAAAATTTATATAAAATGTTTTATAGATGGCACATGACACCAGTGGGACTAGCCAAAATGTTTAAAAATACTTCAAATGTGTGTTGGAAGTGTAACCAAAGACAGGGTACTTATTACCATATCTGGTGGTCATGTCCTAAAGCAGAAAGGTTTTGGCTTAAGATACATTTGTGGTTGGAGAAGATGATTAAAAAACAAATAGAATTTAAACCAGAATTGTTTCTCTTAGGAATGATAGGCCCCAACTATGACAAGGAGAGCGGATACTTAATGTTACATGTATTTACAGCAGCGAAAATTATGTATGCCCAATATTGAAAAAATGAAAAGTTACCGACTGAAGAAGTATTAATCAAAAAATATTGGATTGTGCAGAAATGAATAGATTAACTTTAGAGATTGAAGAGAAAGAGCATTCAGTTTACTATAGAACTTGGAATAAATTCTATCAATGGCTAGATAAGCGAGTTAGAGAGAAAGGAATTATGATAATTTATTATACCTATCATTGTTATCCATTATTAGATTTATTACTTTTATTTATATATATTTACCCAGACAATATGCTGTTTGCCAGATATTGAATGTTATTGGGGGAAACCCCAACCCTCAGCCCCAACCTTTCCTGTACCCTAACCCAAATTCCCATCCCCTTACCCCCCTCCTTAACCCTATAAACACTAATAAAAAATTGTTCAAAAAAAGTGTACTCTCTAGCAAAGTCATTTTTATGTCTCCATAAGTCTGTTAGTACTAAGTTGCCCATCATCTCAAAAATAAGAGCCTTGGTGGAGCAGTGGGCTAATGCCTCCTTAAGTAACACCAGCTGCCTGCAATTAGTGCAGGTTCGCATCCCACCAGGCTCAAGGTTGACTCAGCCTTCCATCCTTCCGAGGTAGGTAAAATGAGGACCCAGATTGTTGGGGGCAATAATCTGACTTTGTAATAATGCCGCTTGGGGGGGGCGAAAGCCCTAATAAGCAGGCATATACATAGAATGAAGGCTATTGCTAAGCACATTGGTTTGTGCTTAAATTGTAAGCCGCCCTGAGTCTTCGGAGAAGGACGGGATATAAATGGGATTAAAATAAAAAAAAAATTTAAAAAAGGTCTTTGGTAGTTTACCCTGGGAGAGTTTAATCCCCTAAGTAGATGTTCTGTCCATAGCTGGTATATAGTCAGTTCATTCCAGTCCCCCAACATAACCCAATTTTCATACAAAAAGGGTAGCAGTTGATTCATTAGATATTCACGCCAACCACTATTGATTTTATTCCATTAAGTTCAATTTCCACTACCACAAATGGGTTTAAGTTGAGGTTTTATATATAAAACAACTCCATTAGTCTTTTTTGAACCAGCAGATATAAATTCTTCCCCTAATCATTTATTTATTAGGTATTTCTTATTTTGTTTCTTGATGTGTGTTTCTTAAAGGCAAATTGTGTCAACATTTAGTTTCGTCAGATAATGAAATATTTTTTTACACTTGGATGGGGAATTTGGCAGAAAAATCAGCTGATCATCAGCAGATTCAGTATGTCATCCTGTGGGAAGTTTCCGAACATAAGCTTTCTCTTGACCTCTTGTTAAGGAAAACTTTTGGGTATTTGTGGCATAGTTTTCATCTCCATATTTTAACTCTGGCAGTTCTGGAGTAAGGAGTAACTTACAAATTGACTAAAAGTATAAAAATAATATTAAGCTTTTAATATAAGTGGATCAAGTTTAGCTTTTTCAAGCCTAGAAAAATGTAAGTTTTTTCTTCCATGGTTTCTTTTTAATAGAAAGGAGGATGATAAATGTAATATTTTCATTTCAAACAACATAAAATGATTAAGATGTGGAAAAAAATCAGTCTGTTTGGAAATACATTAAAGAAATAAAGTAAACTAGTATGTAAAAGGGTAGAGATGTTTGCCTCAATATAGTTAAATTTTAAGATTCAAAATGGTCATAAATAAAGAACTAGAAATTGCTGATAGTGATTCAGATTTGGAAAATGAGAATGATTCGCAATTTCCTGTAGCCAAATCTGTATCCTGAGCCTTGACTCTCCTCTTTTCATTTCCTCCCTGTTCCCCCATGAAAATTAGGACTTTCTCTGATTGAGTAAAAAAAAAGAACAGAATACATGATTTGCTTAATTACAGTATTGATGGTATGCTGTTATTGAAAATGTAGTCAATCACACAAAAGACTAACTCTGCCTCTTCAGTAAGGGCTTAAGACTTCTTCCTATTTTAATAGAAGAACCCCCTTTTTTTTCCAGGTGACTTCTGAAGATACCTATCTCATGCTTTGTCTTCTAAGACATAATTTTAGAGCAGTAACATCTTGGAAGAGGCAGGGGCTTTTTCTGTTGACCTAATTTTGAAAGCTAAGGAGGAAAAAGAAAAAAAAATCAAGGAGTGCATCAAAGCAAACATGGCTGCCAGCAATCAACTGATTGGTGTGCCAATACCAGGCTATAGCTCACCAGGATGGTTGAAAGACAGAGGGGGAAAGTAATAGGAATCTAGCCTGATTAATAATTCACAAAGATGATATGGTTCTTTGCCCTGTTGGAGATGAGTGAGCAACCATTATATATTGTTTTTTCCAGTGTCATGTTTTACTAGTGGTAGTTCTTGTTTTACAGTGAAGTATTCAGTAAAGAAATTGAATTACACTTAGCTGAAGTCAGTGTGTACAGTTGAAGGGAGGGGGTTTCCTGAAAGATACTGGAAGAATCTTAAGTCCCACTGTCAACTTAGAAGTAATGGACTTAATCCTTTCCTGTAGAATTTTTTCAGTCACTAGCAATTACTGTACAGTAAATCCAAGTACCAATCATTATATTTCAGCAAATATAACAAAATTTAAAAACATTTAATTCAATACAATAAATAATTTACAAATATTGTCTGCATAAACCATATTTTTCAATTTAGTTTGTTGTACAAGCAAACCAAGTTATACAAGTTTTGTAAAATAACAGCAATTTTGTATCTGTAAGTTTTAAAAATTAAAACACTGCATATACTTTTGCTGTTCCAGAAATGTTCTTTTCTTTTTGAGCAAACCCTAGGGAGAAAAAACTTTCATTTAAAATTCACTCAAAAATTCTGAAAATATTCCATGTTGAATTAATTTGTTATCAAAGTCCAAGAATAGATCAGAAACACAGTACTTAAGCCTACTTGCCCTCTGCTTAGCTTGCCAGTGAATGAATTATAAGCTTTTAGAAGATCACAAGAATTTGCTGGATGGTTTTGGTCTGAAAACCACTAGCAACAGAAAATACCAAATTAATGTGAAGTGGATACATCTTCATTGGCTAGAATGTATATTCAATTTTAAAGCAGACTTTTTTCCTATTGCAGTGTAGTCTTAGTTCCATTGTAGCATGATGAAAAGTTAATTTCTTTTGTGATTTTGCAACCAGTAACTTTTCATCCTTTCTACATCCATTAATTCATAGCAATTCCTTTCTGCTATACCTGCAAGATTGTGCTATAAAATAGCATTGAAATAGGCTACTGTCTAAGCTATTTTGTTCTTTCCTTAGTGGAGGAATCTTAATTGCAACTAACTTCAACATTTCCTTTTTTTTCTCTCCCCTTTTGCTTTGTATCTCTTTGCCTTGTTTATTTTTTGCTTTGCTTTGCTTCTCTTGTACATTCTTTTATGGATGCTTTCTCTGTCTTGTTTGGGATTCCAAAAGGCGAAGATCTGGAAAGGAACGATGGAACTCCTGAGCGGCCTTATTACATGTCCTGTGCCTTGAGTGAAATCCTCCTGAAGGGAAGCCTAAAATCTTCCAAAAGTGCTGAAAGTCAAGAATAGGGGCAATGCACCAAATGGGAAAGATGGGTGCAGGTGTCCCACTGCAAATCTTCTGTGTGTAGATGCTGTAACTTCATGGGCAATTCTTGATATTCTGAGAAATGATGGTGCTCTTGACTTGCATCAAGCAAGTAGTTATTGGTGGCATATACTGTAATCTGTTTCTGTCCAGCAGATTTTCCAATACCAAAGAAGGACTTGAAATTGAAGGGTGAATGTATTTAAAGTTGAAAAAAATGCCTCAGTATGATTCTGCTATTGCTGTCTTAACTATGGTTGCTTTTGGCACAGATATCCTATCAAGTGCACAAAGAATAACACCACAACAATTCAAAATGAAGTAAAATTAATATCAACAGCAATACATTAACAATTTCAATTACAATAAAAATGTTTTCAAATATTGGACCTTTCCAGATTACAAATATCCCTATATTCCATGTGCAGCCATCTATAAGAAAGATAGCCCAATATAGCAATATGTTGATGCTTAAGAAAGCAGCTGCTTGAATATAAATAAAATACTTTGACAAAGGTTTGCTTACTTAATAGTATACTTTCCTTTGGTTGGAACAGATTTTGAATTAGTATATAACTGCAAGTGTAGCTGTATGCCAGGGGTCTTCAAACATGGCCCTTTTATGACTTGTGGACTTCAGCATGCCTGGCTGAGGAATTCTGGAAGTTGAAGTCCACAAGTCATAAAAGGGCCATGTTTGAAGACCCCTGTTGTATGCAAACAGAAGTAAATAGTGGGATGAAGATAACCAAAATGAGCATCATTTCTCTTTCAGATTAGTTTCAGCTCTTTAGAAATCTCTTGCTTCTGTACAAGTGCTTTGTTGCTGGCTTAAACTATTAGCAAACCTCTCCAGGGTAGGAAGTCCTTGGAGAGGCTTCTTCTGTCTTTCTGTTTCTGTATATTATATAGAGATGCAGTCAACAAAAGGCATCAAAGGAGGAATGCTGAAACAAAAAGGCCAAATTCTTATCTGCTATTTGCATAGTGCACTTGTTTTCCTACTTATGAGTAGGAATTTTTTAACTAGTGAAGTTTAATTTCGGAAAAGAGGTAAAGAATAATTTTCAAATGTGAATAATGAATATGAAAACTTCACATAACTCCACTTTTGCTTTGCTAATAACAGTTTCTGAACAAGGAAGCTATTATTCAGTTTCTTTGTATTCCTTGGGAGAGAAAAAAAAAGACCTCAGATTTCATGGATGTGCCTGGAATCTTTGAAAATGGCAAGATTTATCCCTTACTTTAAAATAGGGTTTTAAAAAGTCCCTAACCAGATCTTTTTGGATAGAAAATTCTAACATCCTTTCTGTTGAATAGCAGAACAGGAAAATTCTCAAATCAGAATCATTTTCATTCTAATTATGAATGTCTGTCATATGTACAGTACATATGTACAGTGCTCGTAGTGAGATCTAATCTCTACTGCAAGAAGTGGTCAGGTTTCCCTTAATTTCCATAAGCCAGGATTACTCCTATGTGTATTTGCATGTTTAGTCTATCTTCCTTGTCCTAGTTCTGAAATGATCTTTTCACAACCCTTTGCTTGGGGGGATTTGTGTTTCTTTGCAGTGGAAGACCTGGAGCGTAATGATGGCTCTACTGAGAAGCCTTACTTCATGTCATCTAACCTGAGAAAACTCCTGAAGAAGACTAATAAACAGACAGATGCATGATTTGGCAAGCCTGTCATTCAATAAGACAGAATGTAATGTACCAACTTGACTTTTGTCAAGGTAGAGCAGCATCTGCAAGTTTAGAATATCTGCTACCCCTAGCTGTGCCATATACTGTAACTATAGCTTGGGCAAAATTAGACACCTCTCTTGTATCTTCTGGTTTTCGAGTGTTTCTTTTGCCATTTAAAGTGATAAATTAGCCACAGGTTATAATAAATATAGTTTAGGAATATAGCATAATAAATCAGAGTGAGATCTGTTAAGACTGAGACCAGTTAAGAAAACCATCAATCCTATTGGACCCAGGACTATTTAAACATTCGATTAGCAATTCTTGCTTGCTAATACAGACCAAGTAAATTGTATAGACAGTGGTTAATGTAATTGATCTAATGAAGCTACATTTGATCCAGTTTAGTTATTAACCATGTGCTCCAAAAGTTTTTATTTTTCTTGTAATGACATTTTTAATGCAATTATTGACCACTTAAAAAGGTCACCTTAAAGGTCTCAATGATCCCAGGAAGGGTTTTCATATTATATACTAATGTTTATGGGAAAATCTATTTATTTTCTAAAATATACTTCACTGCCACTCCACATCCCCAAGACAATTTAATAATGACACCAAGCACAATTAGTAAATAGTAAATCCAGGTAAGAAAAGTGTATTCTAGGAAAAGATTGTTATAACTGGGAAGGAAAATTTGACAATAGCTTTGTTTTTGTAATGAAAATGGTCAAAATCATGCAAAACAATAAAATTAGCATGAAATATAAAATAAATCAATACATGACAAGAAAGGAGCCGTAATAATCAAAAGTTCAAAATTATGTACTATATAATGAGCAATTTACTTTGAAATTTGTTCTAAGAAGCCATGTATTTTTAAACTGCCCAAGTACATTTAGCTTAATTTTTGCTTTCTTATATTTTATTTCATATATTGCTGTACTTTTCACAGAAAATATAACTGAAATATTAAACATTTTGTTTTGTAAATTTGTTTAGCATCTTTTTTATTACATACAGTACTATAATGAATATAGATGCCTGCAAATTGCCATTAAAATAGTTTATTTCTTCTTCCTATCCCTAAATCTAGTCTTCTAACTTTAAGCTTGTAGAAGATGTAAAGATTTTCTTTCAACATTATTTCTTTTAATTAAAACCTATTATATATTTCTTGCAAAATAGGCAAGGTATATCAGATAGGTTGCATAATTGTCATTACAGGTATTCAAACATACAATATTTGTGTAAAATAAACACATTGTCAAACTTCATAAAAACTCTCAAAAAACTCTGCTTATTTTTAGCCAGTTCTAGATGCATTGATTATTTCATCATAGTGACTTGTGCAGACACAAGTTGTTTCTTCCCAAAATTATTATTTGCATGGTAATATAATTTATCACAATCAGCTATTGGTACACCAGGAACTAGCTTTTAAGGAATTGTTAGGGAATATTGTATACCATTGTTGGATTTATTAAAGCTATTTATTAAAGCTAAACATCTCTGCACAGAGATGTTCAAGAACTAAGTGGTTTTCTTGTAATACCGTTCTTCTGACTGCATACTCCCTGTAACTCCACTACAAGCATTTCATAATATAATAGAAGATGAGATTGGCACAGACTAGTTTTTGGATTAAATACCTGGTAGGTTTAATCAAATCCCAATAACACAAATCACATTAAAGCCCGTTAATGCACTTGAACACAGACAGCAGATGGTGATACTATATATTTGGAGCTAAGTGGAGCTAAGAATGTGTACTAAGGTGATGCTTGTAAAGTCTGGGTATCTATCCAGTTTTATTTCTCCCAGTCTCCCCTGAGAGAACAGTGTACATATCAATGAAGTAGCATCTAGATATGATTTTCCAAATTTTTGACTTGCCTTGAGTAAAAAGGAATTGTTTTGGGTAGCATATAAAATATATAATATAGTCAATAGTATATAAATAACAAACTTCCTTTATTTTTTATATTTTTTATTATATTGTAGGGCCACGTTATTAACTATCCAAGGTCACATGTGGCCTATGGACTGCAAATTGGACACGCCTGCTCTAGATAATACTGAATTTACGCTTGACTGTAACATAGTAAACTGGATTTATGCAGCCTAGTTGCAGCCACTGCATGAACCTGGAGTTCAAGAATGATTTAGTATGAAAAATGTTAATAGAAATGTCAAAACATCAGCGTTTTTAGAGTTGGGTAGCCTTTTTTATTAGTTTTATTCATTTATAACATAAATGTGAAAATACAAAAGCAAATAGTAGGGGACAACAGTAGAAAAAGGGAGAACAGAAAAGGTGTGAATAAAAGGAAGGGAAGAAACAAAAAGCATTGACTTCCGACTTTGTTATAGTAAAATCAGACATTAAAATCAAATCTCAACTTTTTACATTTTTATAGTAGTATGTACTAGCCATTTCTGTATTGGCACATCAGTCTAATCAGTAAAACCCAAAATCATATCATTTTTTTCCACCTCAAGCATGAAGTCCAGAAGCGGTTTTCAAGTAGAAACAAAAGTACTTATGTTCTTTTCTTTTATCAGCACAGTCAATTTGGCCATCTCTGCTAATTCTTTTTGAAGGTGGTTATCCCTAACAATTCTTCAAAATATAGAAACATAGGGTTGAATGGACTTAGGAGGTCTTCTTGTCCAACCCCCTGCCCCAGACAGGAGACCTTATAACAACAGAGATCGAAAAATGGTGTTTTGTTGGCAGGGGAAAAAGAGAGAATGATGCACATCAGCCTTGCCCTACATTCTGTCTAAAATCATTACAAAATCCCTCTAGGTTGTTTTGTTTGAGACTTGGCTGAAACAAAAAATGATGATTGATCACAATATCTAGGGCACAATATATTTGTTTCACGTTTGGGGCAAAAGACACTTTCCATTTTGTACATGTCCCTAAATCCCACTATTCACAATGATTAAATTTCTAGTAACATATCTAGTAACATATCCAACATTGGCATATTTTGGCATATTGGCATAAAAAGAGCCTTGGTGAAGCAGTGGGCTAATGCCTCCTTAAGTAACACCAGCTGCCTGCAATTAGTGCAGGTTCGCATCCCACCAGGCTCAAGGTTGACTCAGCCTTCCATCCTTCCGAGGTAGGTAAAATGAGGACCCAGATTGTTGGGGGCAATTAAGCTGACTTTGTAATAATGCCGCTTGGGGGGGTGTATGAAAGCCCTAATAAGCAGGCATATACATAGAATGAAGGCTACTGCTAAGCTTGTAAGCCACCCTGAGTCTTCGGAGAAGGGCGGGGTATAAATGGAATTAAAATAAAATAAAAATAAAAATATTTTGAGAAAAGTTCAGGAAAAACAGAACAAGCCCAAAGAATGATATTCAGGATAAGTAAGCAGGAAAAGTTTTAGGAAGAACAATTGAAGAAACTGCATACATTTTGTCTTGAGAAGACAAAATTGAAAAGCGGTATGATAGCTCCTTTAAAATACCTAATGAAGATCACATAGAAGATGGTTGAGATATTTTATCATCCAGAGTTCAAGGAAGGCAAAATTCCAATTGAACATTGGAACAAATTTCCTAATAGTAAAACCGATGCAACAATGGGACCAATTGCCACAAATACTGGTAATTTCCTTTTCAATTGATTATGTGCCATCAAGCTATTTTTGACACCTAATGACCGTATAGATTTTCTCTATGAGATCTATCTTAACCTGTTCTTTCCACTCTCCCAATGGTACATTCATCACAACTGTAACAAAGTCCAACTTAACCATAATCCTCTTTTCTTCCTTCAAACATTCCCAGCATTAGAGTGTTCTTCAGGAAATTAATTCTTAATATTTCTGGTAAGATAAATTTGAATCTGATCATTTGTGCCTTGAATGAGAGCTTAGGGTTGATTTGTTCAATATCCATCAGTACGTTTTCTTGGCTGTCCACAGTATTTTCAGGAATCTTCTCCAACACCAATGTTCAAAGGCATCAATAATCCTCCTAACTTGCTTCTTCAAAGTCCATTCCCTTTCAATGGAGGAATTAAATACAAACATGGACAGTAACATTTAGGGAGTCTTTTAGTTCACACACTGAAAAGGGAATTGTCATGGTTCCAACAGACAGAGACAAAGCAGAACACTGAGGTTTGCAAATTCCTCAAAGAACATGTTTATTAGTTACAAAGTATCAGCATGGTCAAGAGTGAAACCAAGTCTGGATACATAAGTAACTTTTTCCCAATATAAAGTTAAATATCCCACCCATAAATCTATGAAATCAACGACGTTCCCCAATATGATTATTTGCCAGTCTAGTCTCGGGAGCCACCAATGACCTTGGTTCCCATGGGACAAAAGATTATTTTGACTAACAAAGCATCTGGGCAACCGCTCTCCCTCTGTTCTATGCGGCAACCTAGAATGAGAAGGAAAATGGCTGCAGCCATGCTCATATGTAGAGTTGACAGTCGGCCCCTGTTAAAAGAAACAAGTCTCCTGTAGGGGAAACAAAAAGCAGATTAAGTATTCCCTTGAGGCTTGTGAGGATATTTATTGTAGAACTTTTTAATTAATCTGTCTGCTTTCACATTGGTATATTTCACCCCATGTAGCTTCTGATGGGGTAGCCTTTCCACTGAACAAGGTACTGTAACTTTCCTTTGTACAACCTAGAATCAACAATTCATTTTATTTCATAATGTGTCTCCCCCTCTACCACTACTGGACCCAGCAGCTTCTTTGGAATAAGTCTTAAAGAGGATTCTGACACAGGTTTCAGTAGACTACAATGAAACACAGGGTGAATTTTCCCCAACAATCATGGAAGTTTCAATTCCACTGTAACAGGGTCTCAGACCCCGTCCGACGAGTCACCGAAAGAATGAAACCGGAACGGGAGCTGGTTCTTCTAGCCGTGTTTATTTTCCGCATAAACAGTTGCTTAAAGACAAATGAAGTCAGCGTTGACTTCACAGCACAGTCAACGCTGTTAAATATCCGGCAGAGCCGACTCCCACCACCACACCCTTAATCACACCACCACGCCCCCACCCTACTTAAACACCGCCTCCCAAGATTCCCTCCTTTTGGCTCCCATCCCACCACCAATGCAGCCGGTAAGTTACCCCCCAGCGTAAACCTCCGTCCCCCCAGAACTCCGCCTAGGCTCCTTTGTCCCCTCACCACCCCAGACCGCTGCAATCTGCGCTCTAAACCCCTCCCCGGCCCACCGGTCGTCTCCGTCACCCCCTGACCCACCCGGGCACCCATTCTTGTCCTGCAGCTCGGGCGCAGGGCAGCCATCGCCCAGCCCATCGCCCAGCTCCTTCCCGGCCTGTAAGCAGCTTCTGGGAGCCGGCTGGCTGGTTCACGGCCTCCCCAGCTGACAGGCGGCCCGCCGCTGCGCCGTTCTCTCAGCTGTCCCATTCCCCGGCCCGTCGGAATGGTGTGGGCGTGGCCAGCCGTTTCTGGAGCCCGGCAGCATGGCGAGGAGACGAGGATGCCGGCGAACGTCCCTGCGGCCCGGTACGTTGCCTCGGGCGGCCACGGGGGTGCTGGGAGGGGCCGTATGCCGAGCCGGTCCTCCGGGAGTCGACGAGCGCCGGCAGGTGTCGGGCGGCTGGGGAGGGCCATACACTGTCCTGGCCCTCTGGAAGGCGATGGGCGCTGGCGGGAGGCTTCGGGGCCTGGCGGGGCGCTCAGCAGGAGCCTGACGGTCGGGTGAGTCTCCCCGCGGCCCGTCTGAATGTCGGGCGTGCCCGGCCCGACATGCCGCCCCCCCTACCAAGGGTCCTCCTGCAGACGTAGAAAACAAGGGTTTAGCATCATTCACTATGCGCACACCCCCATGTCCCCCACCCCCCAGCCTGCCAGGGTGGGCTCGGTGGAACGCCCGGAGCAAACGTGGAGCATGGACATCTTCCCGTGACACCCACGTCGCCTCCTCCACCGGGTACCCCTTCCACCGAAGGAGATACTGTAGAGCGCCCCTCCGCACCCTGGAGTCTAAGACCTCCTGCACCTCATATTGGTCAGCGTGGACCGGTCCGGGACCCCCCTCCCCTGCTGCCGCGGTAGCCACTGGAGCAGGTTTCAGCAAGCTGCTATGGAACACCGGGTGGACCTTACCCAAAAACTTAGGCAACCGCAGCCGCACCGTCACCGGGTTTATCACCTGCACCACCCGGAACGGCCCGAGGTATTTGAGTCCTAGCTTACGGCACGGAACCTGTAACCGTAAATACTTGGTGGACAAGTAAACCAGGTCCCCCACCCGCGGTGTAGCAAAGGGTTTTCGTTTCTTGTCCGCCTGTGCTTTGGACGCTACGGCAGACCGATCCAACGCTTCTTTTGCCGCCCCCCAGACAGCCGTGATCTGATGCATCCAGTCAGGTGGTGAGCTCGGAGATCCGTCGTCCTGGGGACACTCACTGAAGGGAACGAACTCGTGACCGGTGACCACCCGAAGTGGAGAGAAGCCAGTACTACTGTGAACTGCGTTATTGTATGCAACCTCAGCAAGCGCTAACAGGTCTATCCAGTCTGTCTGCCGGAAAGAAACATAGCTCCGTAAATAGCGTTCAACAGCAGCGTTGGCTCGTTCTGCGGCCCCGTTGGTGCTGGGGTGATAAGCGGTACTCAATCCCTGGGACGAGCCGATATGTCGCAAGAACTCTCTCCAAAACCGGGCCGTGAACTGCACCCCTCTATCCGAAATCACACGCCGCGGTACTCCATGCAGTCGGTATACTTGCGTGAGGAACAACCAAGCTAGGCGACGGGCTGATGGCAACCCCTTACATGGGACAAAATGTGCCTGTTTAGAAAACAGGTCAACTACTGTCCAGATAACGGTGTGACCCTTACTCTCTGGGAGGTCCACAACGAAGTCCATGGCGATGTCCTGCCAAGGCCGAGATGGGTCAGCTACCTGTTGCAATAACCCCAAAGGCTTCCCAACTTGGGGTTTTGTAGTGGCACAAACATGGCAACGCCGTACGTACTGCTCGATGTCATCCTTCATGCGGGGCCACCAGAATTGACGACGTGCCAGATGTAAAGTCTTCACAAACCCGAAATGTCCCGCCTGTTTAGCATCGTGGCACCCATGTAAAACACGTGGCCGCACGGTTTCAGGCACATATAACCGTTTTCCATGCCACGCTAAACCGTCCCGCATAGTTAACAGACCCGGATTACTCAGCAACCAGGCATCCTCCTGCAAGGTCCTTTTGATGGCCTGGTTCAAATTCTCCTCCGTCACCTGTCTTGCACTCTCTGAACCAATCCCCTCGTTTGCCAGTGTCGGGATGAGTGCCTGCACCACCTCCTCCCTCTTGCTGTCAAACTGAGGCATGCATGACAAGGCATCCGCCAGAAAGTTCCGACCCCCCGGTACATACTTCAGCACAAACCGGAAGCGACGAAAGTATAAGGCCCATCGGACATGTTTAGGCGACAGACGACGAGGGGTCTGAAGGGCTTCCAGGTTTTTATGGTCTGTCCACAGTTCGAACGGACGGGAAGCCCCTTCCAAAAGATGTCGCCAGGTTTCCAAAGCCCAACGGACCGCAAAAGCCTCCTTCTCCCACACCGCCCAGGCCCGTTCGGTGGGAGTCAGTTTCTTAGAGGCATAAGCACACGGCTGCAAGACCCCAGCACTGTTCCGCTGAAGGAGGACGGCCCCAAGAGCAACATCGCTCGCATCCGCCTGCACGACATAAGCCAGTTCGGGGTCGGGATGTTTCAAAACGGGCTCTTTAGCAAAGAGAGACTTCAGTTCCTCGAATGCCCGCTGACATGCGGTGGACCACTCCAATTTCAGCCCTGGACGCGGGCGTGTTTTCAACTGTCGTGTGCGCAGAAGATCAGTTAACGGCAGGGCGATAGCCGCGAAACGTGGGATGAATTGTCTGTAAAAGTTGGCAAAGCCAAGAAAACTTTGCAACTGTCGCCGAGTCTGCGGAGCCTGCCACTGTTGAATGGCTCGTACCTTTCTAGGGTCCATCTCCACCCCCGCCGCCGATATACGATACCCGAGGTAGTCCAGCTGGGCCTTGTGGAACTCACACTTGGACAGTTTAACAAAGAGCTGTGCATCCAGCAGTCTTGACAACACCTGCCGCACAAGAAGCACATGCTCCTCCAATGTGTCCGAGTAAATCAGGATGTCGTCCAAGTATACCAAAACACCCCGATACAGGAACTCATGCAGGACCTGATTGATCAATTGCATGAACACAGCGGGAGCTCCCTGTAGGCCAAATGGCATCACTCGGAACTGGAAACTGCCAAGGGGACAGTTAAACGCGGTCTTCCATTCGTCCCCGGCTTTGACCCTCACCCGGTAATAGGCTTCCCTGAGGTCCAACTTGGTGAATACTCGGCCTGTCGCCAAATGGGCCAGCATGTCCTTCATCAAAGGAAGGGGATAGAGGTGCTCCACGCACACCGCATTAACCCCCCGGTAGTCTACACACAAGCGCAAGCCCCCATCTTTCTTTTCACGAAAAAGAACTGGCGCCGCCACCCGGGATCGTGCTGGTTGTATAAATCCTCTTTTCAGATTCTTATCTATGTACCGCCGTAACTCCTGCATCTCTTTTGGGGACATGGCGTACATACGGGGCTTAGGCAGTTTGGCTCCAGGTTCGAACTCAATAGCACAGTCCGTCGACCGGTGGGGTGGTAACGAATCGCACTCTCGCTCATCGAAGACGTCCATTAAATCAGAGTAAACCCGGGGTACATGCTCCTTCGAGTCATCCGTGACCCCGCAAACCTTCTCCCGCGTTCCCGTGTCCCCCGGCCCCAAGAAGGAATGGTGGAGAGGGGGCTCGGGCCCCAGACCCATCCGAAGATGACGACTACCCCCCTCCCACCAAATCGTGGGGCCCCATTTATCAAGCCACGTAAGGCCCAGAATAAGAGCTTCAGTCATAGAGGGCACCACAACAAAACGCAGAATTTCCCAGTGGGCCCCCAATTCCAGCCGGACTGGCTCGGTGACGTGGGTGATAGGAGCCCCCCCCAGGAGCAACCCATCCACTTGTTGGAAACGAAGAGGGGTCACCAGACATTGCAACCGGATTCCCACTGCAGCTGCTGTTTTCCGGTTGATTAGACACTGGGTGCTCCCTGAATCGACCAAAGCCCTAACTGCCCGCCTTTGCCCAGACACGGGGCTCACCAACACCACCGGGAATGCAAAAGGACACACCGGAGCGCTTACCATCGGATCCTCCTGCAGCTCCAGATCCTCAAGGTCTTCCATCGGCACAGTCTGGGTAGTTACAGGCCCGGTTGCCGAAGGAGATGTCGTCACCCGTCGGCTGTCGTCAGCTGCCTGGTAAGCAGTTCGGGACCGCTCCGAGGTCTTCCTTGCAGGCAAAACCCGTGTTGAGGTTGCTGGGGGAACCATCCGGGCTGGCGGGAGCGGGCATTCAGCCGCCCGGTGACCCGGCTGGTCACATCGGAAACACCTAATACCAGGACGAGGTGGCGGTACAGGGTTGGCCTTTGCCGCCGGCAAGCCGGGCCGCTCCTCCACCTTCACTCTTTCGGCCGGCCGCCGGGTCCCGGTCACCCCCTCAGACCTTCCTCGAGTATCCTGCAAGCCAATGTCCAGCTCAATAGCCACCCGGAACCAGTCCTGCAAACGGGCCGGCACCCCTCTTACCACGCAAGCTCGCCGCAAGGCACTATCCAGTCCAGCCTTGAAGTGGTGCACAAGAAGGCGTTCAGGCCACGACCGTAGCCTCCCGGCCACCTTCCGGAACTCCCCAACGTAATGCACTGCCGGTTCTCCTCGCTGGCGCAGATCCAATACTTCAGCCTCGGCCCGGAGCACCCGTGAGATATCTTCGAAACGGGCCCGTAATGCCTCCAGGAAAAGACCAAGGTCCCCGAGCTCACGGGCATGATCGCCGTATAGGTCGGCCGCCCAGGCCGCGGCCTCTCCTTGTAGACAAGCTGTTACAGCCACTACCATCGCCCACTGGGACGTATAGGCCGGGCCGTATTGGTCCATGTGATTAATCACCTGCCCCAAAAATATTGCCAGGCGGTCTGGATGACCATCATAGACCGCGGTCAGGGGCGGAGGACCCCATGCCAGCCCTTGACCCCAAGGACCCAGCGGCACCCCCTGGGCTGGAACCCCCCCAGCTGGTCGTGACGGCTGCTGTCTTGGTCTTCCGGTAACACTGTCCCAAGGAGCCGTGCCGCTTAGCACCGCCGTAGTGGGAGCCGAAACCCCGGAACCTCTGTGAACCTCAGGCTGCCGGGCTGATCCCTGGTGCCTCGGGCTGTCCATACGGAAGCGGGGTGGGCTAGACCGCCGAGCAGGGCCACCTGGAAGGGACCACTGCCCAAAAACTTAGGCAACCGCAGCCGCACCGTCACCGGGTTTATCACCTGCATCACCCGGAACGGACCGAGGTATTTGGGTCCTAGCTTACGGCACGGAACCTGCAACCGTAAATACTTGGTGGACAAGTAAACCAGGTCCCCCACCCGCGGTGTAGCAAAGGGTTTTCGTTTCTTGTCCGCCTGTGCTTTGGATGCTACGGCAGAGCCGACTCCCACCACCACACCCTTAATCACACCACCACGCCCCCACCCTACTTAAACACCGCCTCCCAAGATTCCCTCCTTTTGGCTCCCATCCCACCACCAATGCAGCCGGTAAGTTACCCCCCAGCCTAAACCTCCCTCCGTCCCCCCAGAACTCCGCCTAGGCTCCTTTGTCCCCTCACCACCCCAGACTGCTGCAATCTGCGCTCTAAACCCCTCCCCGGCCCACCGGTCGTCTCCGTCACCCCCTTACCCACCCGGGCACCCATTCTTGTCCTGCAGCTCGGGCGCAGGGCAGCCATCGCCCAGCCCATCGCCCAGCTCCTTCCCGGCCTGTAAGCAGCTTCTGGGAGCCGGCTGGCTGGTTCGCGGCCTCCCCAGCTGACAGGCGGCCCGCCGCTGCGCCGTTCTCTCAGCTGTCCCATTCCCCGGCCCGTCGGAATGGTGTGGGCGTGGCCAGCCGTTTCTGGAGCCCGGCAGCATGGCGAGGAGACGAGGATGCCGGCGAACGTCCCTGCGGCCCGGTACGTTGCCTCGGGCGGCCACGGGGGGTGCTGGGAGGGGCCGTATGCCGAGCCGGTCCTCCGGGAGTCGACGAGCGCCGGCAGGAGGTGTCGGGCGGCTGGGGAGGGCCGTACACTGTCCTGGCCCTCTGGAAGGCGATGGGCGCTGGCGGGAGGCTTCGGGGCCTGGCGGGGCGCTCGGCAGGAGCCTGACGGTCGGGTGAGTCTCCCCGCGGCCCGTCTGAATGTCAGGCGTGCCCGGCCCGACACAGGGTTTATGATCTTGGTGATGGGAAAAGGTCCAAGGAACTTTGGCCCCAATTTTCTGCTGGGTAATTTAAACTTATATATTTTGTTGAAAGATAAACCAATTGCCCAACATGAAAAAGTTTTTGAGGGGAGCGTTGTTTATCTGCTAGCTCCTTGTAAACCTTGGTAGCCTTGGTCAATGCTTTCTTCACATTCACCATAGTTCAATTCTTTGGCGCTCAGCCTTTCTTATGGTCCAACTTTCACTGCCATACATTGCAACTGGGAAGACCATAGCCTTGACCAGGGGTCAGCAACCTGAAAAAGGAAAAGAGCCACTGGGAACTGGTTCCATCACACATAAAAAAAGTGGGAGCCGCGTGCGTGCGTCCATGCACGCGCATGCGCAAAAAAGTTTTGCGCATGCACAAAACGGGTTTTTCTTGCGCATGCGCAGACACGTGCGGTTGCCTTTTTTTTCATGTGTGATGGAACCGGTTCCCGGTTGCGCGACGGCGACGGCCCGTCTGCAAAGCTGCCACTTTCGGCAGCCTGCAAACATGCCGCGGCAGCTTTCTCAAAGAGTGGCGCCGCTGCCCATTTCGAGAGGTGCGCGCGCACCTCTCCGAACGACCGTAGGTGCGCGCGCACCTCCCCAAACCTCCCCATACGTTGGCAGGTCTCTGTACCTCCGCGCGAACGGGCAGCGGCCCCGCTTCTTGGGAAAGCTGCCGCGGCCCATCTGCAAAGCTGCCACTTTCGGCAGCCTTGCAGACGGGCCGCGGCAGCTTTCGCAAGAAGCGGCGCCACTACCCATTCTGAGAGGTGCATGCGCACCTCTCCGAACGACTGTAGGTGCGCGCGCACCTCCCCAAACCTCCCCAAACGGCGGCAGGTCTCCAGACGGCAGCGGCTTGGGAGAGGTGCGCGCGCACTCTCCAAACCGCCGCCATCCCGTTTGCACAGCTGCCGTGTTCATCAATGTTTGACGAACGCGGCAGGTCTCCGGACGGGATGGCGGCGGTTTGGCAAGTGCGCGCGCACTCGCCAAACCGCCGACATCCCGTTTGCACAGCTGCCGTGTTCATCAATGTTTGACGAACGCGGCAGGTCTCCGGACGGGACGGCGGCAGTTTGGCGAGTGCACGCGCACCTCCGCCCTTCGGAAAGGTGCGCACGCACCTCTCGGAACGGCCGGTGCCACTCTCCATTTGGAGAGGTGCGCACGCACCACTGCCCGTTCGAAGAGGTGCGCGCGCACCGGGCGGCTGGGAGCCGCAGAAGACAGCTCAAAGAGCCGCACCTTTGTTAACAGGGTGATGTCTCTGCTTTTTAGTGTACTGTCTAGATTTGCCATGGCTTTCCTCCCAAGGAG
Organism: Vipera ursinii; assembly: GCF_947247035.1. Lineage (NCBI taxonomy): Eukaryota > Metazoa > Chordata > Lepidosauria > Squamata > Viperidae > Vipera > Vipera ursinii. Next base: position 180,445,603 of record NC_139513.1, read on the forward strand.
CAAGCGTCTTTTAATTTCTTGGCTACAGTCCCCATCTGCAGTGATCTTGGAGCCCAGGAAAATAAAATCTGTCACTACTTCCATTTCTTCCCCATCTATTTGCCAGGAATTGAGAGGGCCAGATGCCATGATCTTGGTTTTCTTAATGTTAAGTTTCAACCCAAGTTTTGCACTCTCCTTCTTCACCCGCAACAAGAGGCTCTTTAGTTCTTCTTCACTTTCTGCCATTAGAGTGGTATCATCTGCGTATCTTAGGTTGTTGATATTTCTTCCAGCAATCTTAATTACAACTTTTGATTCATCTAGCCCTGCCTTTCTCATGCTCTGCATATAAGTTAAATAGGCAGGGCGACAGTATACAGCCTTGCTGGACTCCTTTCCCAATTTTGAACCAATCAGTGGTTCCGTGTCCAGTTCTCACTGTTGCTTCTTGACCCACATATAGGTTTCTCAAGAGACAAATAAGATGGTCTGGTACTCCCATCTCTTTAAGAACTTGCCACAGTTTGTTATGATCCACACAATCAAAGGCTTTAGCATAGTCAATGAAGCAGAAGTAGATGTTTTTCTGGAACTCCCTAGCTTTCTCTATGATCCAGCGTATGTTGGCAATTTGATCTCTAGTTCCTCTGCCTCTTCGAAATCCTGCCTGTACTTCTGGTAGTTCTCGATCCACATACTGCTGAAGTCTAGCTTGTAGGATTTTAAGCATGTCTTTACTAGCATGAGAAATGAGTGCAATGGTGCAATAGTTTGAACATTCTTTGGCACTGCCTTTCTTTGGAATTGGAATGTAAACTGATCTTTTCCAATCCTGTGGCCACTGTTGAGTTTTCCAAATTTGCTGGCAAATTGAATGTAGCACTTTTACTGCACTGTCTTTTAAGATTTTGAATAGCTCAGCTGGAATACTGTCACCTCCAGTAGCCTTGTTGTTGCTCAGCTTTTCTAAGGCCCACTTCACTTCACATTCTAGGATGTCTGGCTCGAGGTCAGTGACCACCTCATTGTGATTATCAGGGACGTTAAGCTCATTCTTGTATAGTTCTTCCGTGTAATTTTGCCACCTCTTCTTAATCTCTTCTGCCTCTGTTAGGTCCCTGCCATTTTGGTCCTTTATCATGCCCATTTTTGCATTAAACTTTCCCTTCATCTCTCCAATTTTCTTGAAAAGATCTCTGGTCCTCCCTATTCTATTGTTTTCTTCTATTTCTTTGCACTGTTCATTTAAGAAGGCATTCTTATCTCTTCTAGCTATTCTCTGGAATTCTGCATTCAATTGGGTGTATCTATGTTTTTCTCCCTTGCCTTTCGCTTCCCTCCTTTCCTCAGCTATTTGCAAAGCTTCCTCAGACAGCCATTTTGCTTTCTTGCATTTCTTTTTCTTTGGGATGGTTTTGGTTGCTACCTCTTGTACAATGTCGTGAACCTCTGTCCATAGTTCTTCAGGCACTCTGTCTATCAGATCTAATTCCTTAAATCTATTTGTCACCTCTACTGTATATTCAACAGGGATATGATTTAATTCATACCTGAGTGGCCTAGTGCTTTTCCCTACTTTCTTCAGTTTAAGCCTAAACTTTGCAAGGAGAAGCTCATGGTCTGAGCCACAGTCAGCTCCTGGTCTTGTTTTTACCGACTGTATAGAGCTTCTCCATCTTTGGCAAGTAGAATCGATCAACATCACTTTTTTGGTGCAGAGCATGGTGAATTGTTATTAGTTTTCTTGTCTTTCGATCCAAGTTATCAAGTTTTAGCCGAATCCAATCAATTATTCCAGCTATCATATTACAGGCATTGCCCAGGTGTTAATTGCCTTTATGATATTTCCTCCACTCAGCTTTGATCTTTGATCCTCCACTCAGCTTTGATGATAATGATGATAATTGATATTTGTTACAAATCTTTAGTTCATTCTCAGCCTTAGATTTCCTGACTTCAGCTTTGCAGATTTGGGCTATGTGCTGATATTCTGTTTATTTGTTCATCTTTCCATATTTTGTCTTTCAGTTTATAACATTTCATACAAATACATAAATAAAAATACAATATCACAAATTACTGTAGACTAGTGAACAAAATGTTTTATAGGAAAATGTACTGCATTAAGTTTATGCATATAATTTGACTAAGGAGTTACATACTTTGGCAATGCCTGTAACTAAGATATTGACTAATATACAATTATACAAACATACAAAAAGTATGTTTTCCATACTATATTGAAATGGAGATACTGAATGGCTCATTTAACTTTTTCTCAAAAATAAAATGAGCACTGTAATAAGAAAATTAGAAGTAGCTCAATTAAAAGAATCTCTAAGTTCATTTCAGTTTTTCACCCCATGTGAATCAACTAAGATAATTAAAGGCCTGGAGACTAAAACGTATGAAGAATGGTTGCAGGATTTGGGAATGGCCAGTCTAGAGAAAAGGACTAGGGGAGACATGATAGCAATATTCCAGTATATGAGAGGCTGCCACAAGGACAAGGGGGTCAATTTATTTTCCAAACCACCAGAAAGTAACTTTAGTAGTAACTTTTTTGGATGAAAACTAATCAAGGAGAGAAGCAACCTGGAATTAAGGAGAAGCTTCCTAACAGTGAGGACAATTAACCAGTGGAACAACTTGCCTTCAGGCATTGTGGGTGTTTATCACTCAAACTTTTTAAGAAGAGACTGAACAGCCACTTGTCTGCTTGAGCAGGGGGCTAGATAAGAAGACCTCCAAGGTCCCTTCCAGCTCTATTCTGATTGATTAATGTACATCCTTTAAGTTTTCCTGCTGCAAACCAGTTTTTAGTCTGGAATTTCCATTATTTTTCTCTAATACTGCTAGAAACAGGAGTTATCCGATAAAGGTGACTGGTTGGAGAGTTTACTTCCAAGCTGGAATTTGCTGTCACAATAAACAATCATGGGTAAATATCTTTAAAAAGATTTTCAGAATGGAAGTTTATCAATGGCTGCTTATTATGGATACACTCAAGGATTTTGGTCTGCATTCCTCACTTCTAGGCTATACTAAAAATAGGAATCAAATTTGGTCAGCAAATCCAGAGGTCAATGGGTTTGGAAATTGGCTTCTGTGAGAACTTAATGCTGGACTTCACAGTTGTTGAAAGAAAAGTCTTCATCAGGGTCCAGTCCAAGCCGGGAATAAACAAAATGGAGACTGCTTTAGAAAGAAGGTTGTAGTTTATTGAAGAAGAGAGCCAGACAGAAATATGGCTCTGGAGCAGCTGACCACATGTTGCTGGGAGTGGTAGGTTTTTATACCTTCTTGGGCTTTTGTATTTATTTATTTATTTATTTATTTATTTATTTATTTATTTATTTATTTATTCGGTTTATATACCGCCCTATTCCCAAAGGACTCAGGGCGGTTTACAAGGCAAAATTTAAAAACAATCCAATATAAAATTAAATTAAAATTAAATTAAATTAAGTCTAGCCACAAAAATTAAATCACAATTAAAAAACATTAAACCCCTCAGTCCAGACCAGATAGCTCAAAGAGCCAGGTTTTTAGGTCCCGGCGAAAAGAACAAAGGTCAGGGGCAGTCCGGAGTTCCGTTGGCAGTTGATTCCATAGGGCAGGCGCACCCACAGAGAACGCCCTCCCCCTGGGGATCGCCCATCAGCAATCCTTGACCGGCGGTACCCTGAGGTGGCCCTCCCTGTGGGAGCGTACAGGATGATGGGAAATTGATGCTGGCAGCAGGTGTTCCCTTAGATAATCCGGGCCCATGCCATTTAGGGCTTTATAGGTCATCACCAGCACCTTGAATCTCACCCGGAGGGCAACCGGAAGCCAATGCAGCTCGCGGAGAAGAGGTGTTACATGGGAGTATCGGGAGACTCTCATCACCTCGCGTGGCTGCATTCTGCACCAGCTGAAGCCTCCGAGTGGTCCTCAGGGGCAGCTCCATGTAGAGAGCATTGCAGTAGTCTAGCTGGGAGGTCACGAGCGCATGGGTGACTGTGCATAGCGCACCTCGGTCCAGATAGGGCCGTAACTGGCGCACCAGGCAAACCTGGGCAAAAGCCCCCCTGGCCACGGCTCCTATATGATCTTCCAAACTGAGCTGTGAATCCAGGAGGACACCCAAGTTGCGGGCCCTATCAACAGGGGGTAACACCTCACCCCCCATAGTTAACGATGGAAAAGATTGGTTAGTCTGAGATGCCGGTATGCACAGCCACTCAGTCTTGGCAGGATTGAGTCGAAGCCTGTTTCTCCCCATCCAAACCCGGACCGCTTCCAGGCAACGGGACATCACGTCGAGTGCATCACTGGGTTGGTTCGGGGTGGAAAGAAAAAGCTGGGTATCATCAGCATACTGATGATACCCCACCCCGAAACCACAAATAAGCTCACCCAGCGGCTTCATATAGATGTTGAACAAGAGGGGAGAGAGGACCGACCCCTGAGGAACTCCACAAACGAGAGGCCTCGAGGCAGACCTCTGCCCTCCCATCAACACCGACTGCGAGCGGCCCAGGAGGTAGGAGGAGAACCACTGCAAAACAGTGCCTCCCACTCCCAACCCCCTGAGACGTCGCAGTAGTATACCATGGTCGATGGTATCAAAAACCGCTGAGAGGTCTAATAGGACTAGGACAGAGGAACAACCCCTATCCTGAGCCCGGCAGGGATAATTCACCAGTGCAACCAATGCCGTCTCCATGCTGTACCCGGTCCTGAAGCCCGATTGGTATGGGTCCAGATAATCAGTTTCCTCCAGGAACAGAGGGAGCTGAAGTGCCACCACGCTCTCAACCACCTTCACAAGAAAGCGAAGGTTGGAGACTGGACGGTAGTTGTTCAAAATAGCTGGGTCCATGGTAGGCTTCTTGAGGAGGGGCCTCACCACCGCCTCCTTCAAGGCGGCACGGAAGGTACCCTCCTTCAAAGAAGCAGTTATTACTGCCTGGAACCAGCTTCCTGTTTCCTCCCGGGCTGCATATACCAGCCAGGAGGGGCACGGGTCTAATAAACACGTGGCAGAACTCAGTCTCCTCATGATCCTGTCCACCTCATCTGGGGTCACAGGATCGAATTCACTCCAGGTAACATTCTCTAGACTGCTCGATTCCTCCCCGTCAGTCTCTGCCCAGCCAGAATCCAAACCAGCTTGAATCTGAGCGATTTTGTCCGTCAGATGATAGCTAAACTCCTCGGCTCGCCCCTGTAAGTGCTCCTCCTTCACCTCCTGATTAAGGAGGGAGCGAGTCACCCTAAACAGGGCGGCCGGGCGATTATCTGCGGATGCGATGAGGGCAGCGAAGTAATTAGACTTCGCTGTCCTCATCACCGCAAGATAAGACCTTGTAAAGGTTCTTAACCGCAACCGGTCAGACTCAGACCAGCTGGATCTCCAACATCTCTCTAGACCTCGTCTCCGATGCTTCATCTCCCGGAGCTCCACAGAGAACCATGGAGCCCACTGGGATCTGCGCCGGGTCAGGGGTCGCAAGGGTACAACACGGTCGAGCGCCCTGGTGGCAGCCCTTTCCCAGGCATCCACCAAGGTGTCGGCCGGGCTGTGAGCGAGGGGGATAGGTATAGACCCAAGCGCCGTCTGGAACCGTTCCAGATCCATTAAGCGCCTGGGGCAGAACCACCTGGTCGGTTCCGCAGCCCAACAGCGGGGGGTGGCATAGTGGAAGACCAACCGCAGGAGGTGATGATCGGACCATGACAGGGGGACAATAGATGGCGAGCCCCCTCCCAGATCATCAAACCACTGCCCAGATAAGAAAACTAGTTCGAGAGTGTGTCCTCCCCCATGAGGAGGGGTTGTTCCTGTGGCATTAACTTTGATCTGAGGTTCAGTGTGCCTTTCTGGTGTTCTGATGGTGATGGGTTAATCCTATTATTTCATAAAGGTCTTATCCTGTTTCCCTGGAGCTGGCTGATGACTATGCCCTCTGTTGGATTTTTTGGGTGAGGGGTTGTTGATTCTAGGAATTTTTGTCTTTCTAATTCCATCAGCTTCCTATCTTTCTGTCTTTCTGAAACGATTATCAGATCTACATTTCTACAGACCTGGTTCCTCCTTGGGGCACAGAGACTTGTGGGGGGGGGCTCTGCCTAAGATTTTCTATTATTCCTTTGGGGAAATATATTCTGCTTTTTTAATATTCCTGAAAATATTTTCTTCTCTAGGAGGGTGAGTGGGTGCTGACTTCCAACACAGCCTTCAGCTTATCCAGCATATTTTCTTACCCTTTTAAAGTTTCTTAGTTTTTATATTATTTAGTCTAAACTCTAACGTTTGTTTTGATTACTGAAACATTGTTAATACAGGGTGACCCTGCAAGTTAAATTTTTCTAATTTATCAGTGGTAGAGAATGCTGCTGATTGTTAATCGAGCAGCATACAAATTGGGAGTTGGAATGGAATAGAATAGAATAGAATAGAATAGAATAGAATAGAATAGAATAGAATAGAATAGAATAGAATAGAATAGAATAGAATAGAATAGAATAGAATAGAATAGAATAGACAGTGCTTTTTTTCTAAAAAAAAATGTGCCGGAACTCAGAAGTGTTGTCACTGGGAGCGATGCCAGTGTCTTGCTACGGCATCACCGCCCATCCTTTGCACCCCTGCCCCTGCAGCTCAGAGCCACATGCCATGGGGATTCCCCTCCCCACAGCAGCAATGGGGATTCCCCTCCCCGCAGTTGCCATGCCGTGGCCCGTGCTGAGCCTCCACCTGGAGCTGCTCTGAACCTCAACCCAGAGCTGTGTTCCTCATCACAGCAGTCTCCGGCACCAAACAGCTGATGGCCTCCGGCACCAGCACTCGTTCACTTACTGCCCCGTAGCTTCCAAATGCAGTAAGTGACTGAGCGAGCAAGTGGCGTTTGGAGGCGTTTGGAAGCGTTTGGAAGCGATGGGGCAGTAAGTGAGTGAGTGAATGAGCAAATGGCGTTTGGAAGCATCGGGGCAGTAAGTGAGTGTGTGAACAAGCAAATGGCGTTTGGAAGCGACAGGGCAGTAAGTGAATGAGTGAAAGAGCAAATGGCATTTGGAAACGATGGGGCAGTAAGTGAGCGAGCAAGCAAGAGGCCTTTGAAAGAGATGTAGTGAGTGGGGGAGAGACTGAATGAGGTGCCTTTGAAAGAGATGGAGGAGTGAGTGAGAGCAACTGGAGGCTTTTGTGAGCAAAGTGTGAGTGAGTGGGGGGCTTTTGTGAGCTAAGGGTAAGAGAAAAAGGGAAAAGTGAGGGGGAGAAGGGAAAAAGAAAAGGCACTGACTTCTGACTTCCTCTGTTGCAGGAGTAGAAGGAAGTATTAACACTGAACCTCAACCTTTTGCTTTTCTATAATATTATAACTAGCCATTTCTATAACAATAAATGAATCTAACCAATGAAACCCAAAATAGCCCCCATTTTTTTAGTCATCACTTTTTTGACACCTTGTTAAGCACCAGTGGTGCTTGAATATTGTCATGTCCTAAAAGTGGTACAATTTCTCAAAAGGTTGAAAAGCCCTGATGTAAATGCAGCCTAAATTGTTTATTGCCATTCTATTTGCAAATAATATCTTACTTACCTAGTTAAGACGGTGTAGTTGGGCAGCAGTTGTTGTTGTTAGCTGCGAAGTTATGACTGACCCATTGCGACCCTATGGACAATGTTCCTCCAGGCCATCCTGTCCTCTACCATCTTCTGGAGTCCATTTAAGCTCACACCTACTGCTTCAGTGACTCCATCCATTCTCTGTCGTCCCCTTCTTCTCTTGCCCTCAATCTTTCCCAGCATTAGGCTCTTCTCCAGTGAGTCCTTCCTTCTCATTAGGTGGCCAAAGTATTTGAGTTTTAGCTTCAGGATCTGGCCTTCTAAAGAGCAGTCAGGGTTGATCTCCTCTAGGACTGACCGGTTTGATCGCCTTGCAGTCCAAGGGACTCGCAGGAGTCTTCTCCAGCACCATAGCGCAAAGGCCTCAATTCTTTGGCGCTCGGCCTTTCTTATGGTCCAGCTTTCACTGCCATACATTGCAACTGGGAAGACCATAGCCTTGACTATACGCACTTTTGTTGACAGGGTGATATCTCTGCTTTTTAGTGTGCTGTTTAGATTTGTCCTGGCTTTCCTCCAGAGGAGCAAGTGTCTTTTAATTTCTTGGCTACAGACTCCATCTGCAGTGATCTTGGAGCCCAGGAAAATAAAATCTGTCACTACCTCCATTTCTTCTCCATCTATTTGCCAGGAATTGAGAGGGCCGGATGCCATGATCTTGGTTTTCTTAATGTTAAGTTTCAACCCAAGTTTTGCACTCTCCTTCTTCACCCGCAACAAGAGGCTCTTTAGTTCTTCTTCACTTTCTGCCATTAGAGTGGTATCATCTGCATATCTTAGGTTGTTGATATTTCTTCCGGCAATCTTAATTCCAACTTTTGATTCATCTAGCCCTGCCTTTCTCATGATGTGCTCTGCATATAAGTTTAATAGGCAGGGTGACAGTATACAGCCTTTCCGGACTCCTTTCCCAATTTTGAACCAATCAGTTCTTCTGTGTCCAGTTCTCACTGTTGCTTCTTGGCCCACATATAGGTTTCTCAAGAGACAAATAAGATGGTCTGGTACTCCCATCTCTTTAAGGACTTGCCACAGTTTGTTATGTTCCACACAATCAAAGGCTTTAGCATAGTCAATGAAGCAGAAGTAGATGTTTTTCAGGAACTCTCTAGCTTTCTCCATGATCCAGCGTATGTTGGCAATTTGATCTCTAGTGACTCTTCCTCTTCGAAATCCTGCCTGTACTTCTGGTAGTTCTCGATCCACATACTGCTGGAATCTAGCTTGTAGGATTTTAAGCATAACTTTACTAGCATGAGAAATGAGTGCAATGGTGCAATAGTTTGAACATTCTTTGGCACTGCCTTTCTTTGGAATTGGAATGTAAACTGATCTTTTCCAATCCTGTGGCCACTGTTGAGTTTTCCAAATTTGCTGGCAAATTGAATGTAGCACTTTTACTGCATCATCTTTTAAGATTTTGAATAGCTCAGCTGGAATACTGTCACCTCCACTAGGTTTGTTGTTGCTCAGTTTTTCTAAGGCCCACTTCACTTCACATTCTAGGTTGTCTGGCTTGAGGTCAGTGACCACCTCATTGTGATTATCAGGGACATTAAGTTCATTCTTGTATAGTTCTTCTGTGTAATTTTGCCACCTCTTCTTAATCTCTTCTGCGTCTGTTAGGTCCCTGCCATTTTGGTCCTTTATCATGCCCATTTTTGCATTTTTGCAGCAGGGAGGGGTGCAAAGTTCCTGCCTTTGCTGCAGACAACTTGCCTGTGCAACGTTTGTCGGCTGGGTCTTATGGCGCACTCAGCAGCAATTCCTATTGGCTTTCAAAAGCCAATAGGCCAGGCTTAGGCAACCTTGGCTCTTTTATGATTTGTGGACTTCAACTCCCAGAAGATTTATTTATTTATTTATTTATGGGATTTATATCCTGCCCTATCTCCCGAGGGACTCAGGGCGGCTAACAACAACAGAACTTAAAGGTCTCTGTACAGTAAATTAAAAATAAAAATTTGAAATAAATTAAAATAAATTAAAGAATAGAGTTAGAGTTGTAAACATAATTAAAATCCCTGTCAGTCTAGGTCAGCCAGGTGGAAAAGGAGTGTTTTGAGGCCGCAGCGAAAGGACTGGAGATCTTGGGCCATCCGAAGCTCAGGGGGGAGCTGGTTCCACAGGGCTGGCGCTCCCACAGAGAAGGCTCTTCCCCTGGGGGTCGCAAGCCGACATTGTCTAGCCGACGGTACCCTGGGGAGGCCTTCTCTGTGTGAGCGTACTGGGCGATGGGAATTCGTTCCCGGCAGCAGATGGTCCTGCAAGTATCCCGGGCCTAAGCCATGTAGGGTTTTAAAGGTAAGAACCAGCACCTTAAATCTCACCCGGAAGGCAACCGGTAGCCAATGCAGCTCACGTAAGAGGGGTGTAATATGGGAGTATCGGGTTGCTCCCATCACTACCCGTGCAGCTGCACTCTGCACCAGTTGAAGCCTCCGGGTGGTCTTCAAGGGCAGCCCCATATAGAGAGCATTACAGTAGTCTATACGGGAGGTAACGAGTGCGTGGGTGACTGTACGTAGGGCATCTCGGTCCAGAAAGGGGTGCAACTGGCATACCAGGCGAATCTGGGCAAATGCCCCCCTAGCCACAACTCCAATATGATCTTCAAAACTGAGTCGTGAATCCAGGAGGACGCCCAGGTTGCGTGCTCTATCAACGGGAGGTAATATCTCTCCTCCTATAATCAAAGATGGAACCTCTTGGACTAAACGAGATGTCGGTATGTAAAGCCACTCAGTTTTGGCCGGGTTGAGTCAGAGCCTGTTCTTTCCCATCCAAATCTGTACCGCTTCCAGGCAACGGGACATCACATCGAGGGCATCACTGGGTTGGTTTGGGGTGGAGAGGAACAACTGGGTATCATCCGCATATTGGTGATACCTCACCCCAAAACCACGAATGATTTCACCCAGCGGCTTCATATAGATGTTGGAGGGGCGAGAGCACCGATCCCTGAAGCACCCCACAACTAAGGGGCCTTGGGGTTGATCTCTGCCCCCCTGCCAACACCGTCTGCAAACGGCCCAAGAGGTAGGATGAGAACCATCGCAGAACGGTGCCTCCTACTCCCAACCCCTCAAGACGACGCAGCAAGATACCATGGTCGATGGTATCAAAAGCCGCTGAGAGATCCAATAAGACCAGGATAGAGGAGTAACCCCTATCTCGGGCCCGCCAGAGATCATTCACGAGCGCGACCAATGCCGTCTCCGTGCTATATCCGGGCCTGAAACCCGATTGGTATGGATCCAGATACTCAGTTTCCTCCAGGGCCAAAGGGAGTTGCTGTGCCACCACGCTCTCAACGACTTTTGCAAGAAAGCGAAGGTTGGAGACAGGACGAAAGTTGTTTAAAATAGCTGGATCCAATGCAGGTTTCTTAAGGAGGGGCCTTACTACTGCCTATTTCAAGGCGGCAGGGAAGTACCCTTCACTCAGTGAGGCATTGATAACTGCTAGGATCCAGCCTCGTGTAACCTCTCGAGATGCATACACCAGCCACGAGGGACACGGGTCCAATAAACACGTGGCGGCACTTAATTTCCCCATGATCCTGTCCACTTCATCTGGAGTCACAGGGTCAAACTCTTCCCAAATGTTCTCGGCCAAAGTCATCGTTTTCCTCTCGTCAGATACTGCCCAGTCAGAGTCCAGACCAGCCCGAATCTGAGCAATTTTGTCCACCAGATATTTACTAAATTCCTCGGCCCGTCCTCGTAAGGGGTCCTCTCCTGTCCCTTGATTTAAAAGGGAGCGGACCACTCTGAACAGGGCGGCCGGGCGGTTGTCTGTGGACACAATGAGGGTGGTGAAGTAAGTGCACTTTGCCACCTCCATTGTCACAAGATAAGATCTAGAAAAGGATCTTAACTGTGTTCGGTCAGACTCGGACCGACTGGTTCTCCAAATGCTCTCTAGGCTCCTTCTCTGGCGTTTCATCTCTCGCAGGTCGGGATCTGCGTCGGGTCAGAGGACGCAAAGGCACAACGCGGTCAAGAGCCTCCGAAGCAGCCTGTTGCCAGGCATTAACTAAGGACTCGACCGGGCTGTGGGAGAGGGAGGTAGGGATCAGTCCAAGTGCCATCTGAAACTTCTCTGGGTCCATCAGGCGCCTGGGGCGGAACCATCTGGTCGGTTCAGTCTCCTGACAGCGGGGGGTGACATGACAGAGACCCAACCGCAGGAGATAATGGTCTGTCCATGAGATGTTGGAGTAACCCCACCCAGTCCATTAAGCCATTGCCCAGAAATAAAAACAAGATCAGGCGTGTTTCCCCCTTCGTGAGTCGGGTCCTGAATAATTTCGGCCAGGTCCATGGCTGTCATGGAAGCCATGAACTCTCGGGCCACCTCCGATGTACTGCCCAGGGAAAGCAGATTAAAGTCTCCCAGAACCATAAGTCTGGGAAATTCAACTGCCAGTCCTGAGAGGGCGTCAAGTAGCCTGGGTAGAGCCGTTGCTACGTAGCTTGGAGAGAGGTATACCAGCAGTAGGCCCAATTGACCATCAGGACCCCACCTTAAGAGGAGGGATTCACATCCGTCTATCTGGGGGGCAGTGGTCTCCTGTGGATGGAGGGTCTCTTTGATAACGACCACCTTGCCACCTCCCCTACCTTGAACCCGAGGTTGATGCAGCACACGGAAACATGGAGGGCATAAATCAATCAGAGGGACCCCTCCTTCTGGGCCCAACCAAGTTTCTGTGATGCATGCCAGGTCTGCGTCTTCCTCCTCGATCAAATCATGGATGAGGGGAGCTTTATTCGCAACAGACCTGGCATTAAAATAGATCAGCCTGAGCTCAGGTGTCTGCCCTCTCTCTTCCCCAGGACAGCAGGTGAGAGCCAGAGGGTCAGATCGTGCCACAGCTCGAAAATAGCGGGGGCGTGATCTCAAATTACGATATGGCCCTCTGCTCATCCATCTGCCCCCATTCCCAATCACTGTGGGGATCGGTATCCCTACCCCATCCCCCTGGATCCCAAGATTCTCCCCGGCCCCCATATTGCCACGGCCATCGGCCAACCTAGACTGAGAAAAGTCCGGTAGAATCTTCCTCTTATTCTGCTGGGCCTGACTCTCCCCCCTCCCTAACCCTTCAAAAATTTTTAAAAGAAAACCCAAAAGCCTCTTTTTAGCGCCATGCCACCTCTCGGGGTCCCAAGACCCGTCATTAAGGAAACGGCGGCGCAGGTTGGAAGGCCACATCTGAGAGAGGGAGGAAGCTCTCAGGGCAAGCAGCTCACTTCTGGTGTAAGCCATTAAAAGGTTGAGATAAAAGCAAAGGATGAGTTGGCTGGAACTGCATATTAAATCCACAGAACTGAAATAGTGGTTCCTGAAAACATGGTCATCCTCTCACAGTGACCAGGATCTCAGGAAACCACTATCCAGCCCTGGGTAGGTCACAGGAGGAGGGAAAGTCCAATGGCTGGTAGAATAGTCTATTGGTGGTGAAATTTGCAGCTTCGGTGATGAACGGTGTTAATTCATCCACCTCCATGTCCTAGATATTATCACGACCAAGGGGCTGTAATATGTCTCCGGATAAAGAAAATGGAGGAGGGTTATCTCAGATTTTAAGTATGATCTTCGAGGAGATAACCACTATTCCGGGTGCCATCCGGCAGGTCCCACCTCCATTTTTAGCTTCAAGTGGTCCAGATGTTCCCACCCTCCAGATTAGTCCAGGAGGGTTCTAAATGGCGCTCAAACCATTGGACGGCGGCCTTTACCATCCTAAAAACCTCTGTCGGGGGGGAAGCTCGTTGATCTAACAGATGGGCAGATGAGGTCAGCAGCCACAAGTCCAGGAGCCTCGCCATCCGGACCGCCTTTCTAGGCTGCCCCAGGTCGTTACAGCTCCACCACAGGTGGCTGCAGGACCAGACCGCTTCTTCAGGCCGTTGTAGGTCCGTTGCAGGCCTCTGCACGCCACGCACCATAGCAGGTCGATTACCGGCTGATTTGCAGGACGCCGTAAGATGCCACCGGCTCCCATCGGCCATTGTATGTCCTTTGCCGGCCCGAACGAGCCAGCAAAAGCTGTATGCCGCACGTTGTAGCCGGCTCATCGTTGGCTGCTTTACAGGCTGCTGTGGGGTGCCGCCGGCCGTTGCCAGCCGTTGTAAGTCGTCCGCCTGCCCGGCCAAGCCGTCCCGTTCGGTTATTTGATGTTTGGGAGCCTTGCCACCCGGCCGTCTCGCCCCCCCTTTAGCGCCGCCCCATCATCGTTTTTAGCGCTCATATGGGCTCCACTGAAGCCTCGGAGGGTCCTGTCACCCATCCGGGCTAGGGAACAACAGCCCTATGCAGGGTCCCATGCCAAACTCGCTCCCCTCGATCTCCGCGATCAGCTGCGAGCGGCCATCTTTCAGGATGCATGGCAAAAAAAAGTTACATAACATAACATCAACTGGAAGATGTTAAACTGTCCTTTTGTTTCTTTCCTTCCCAAAAAATTGTGTTAATGAGACCTCTCTAAGCTCTGCTGATCAGCTTGTCCTGGATTGTTTTGCCACAAAATGGAATGGTTCGCAAGTTGCAGTTGAGACAGCCCATCTCATTTTAGATATATCACATATAATTGAAGATTGCAATTGGTTGCATATGCACGTTCAGCAAATGTGATGTATTTGTGCTGGCATTTCTAGGCCTCTTTCCAATCACATCAAGAAAAATTTGTAACAAACATTGAAATTCTCAAGGCCATGTTTGGTATTTCCCAGTAATCTGTTACTGGAAGGAAAAAGCAATCACTGCTGCGTTACTGATCCCAGAGAAGCATTTGCATGTACGCAGGTATCCTTAGGGTGCCATAGTTATGGATGAGAAATATTGGTTGCAAAGTTGGCATTTCTGGATGTAATACAGATATTTTGGACTTATTTTTGTTTCTTTGCATGTTTGATATTTTTAAAAAGGCATATGCTACTGACTACGCTTATGCACATATGTAATGTCTTTTGCTAGGATACATGACCACTGCTTGTCCAGAATGTGAAAAGTGAAAGATTGTGACTAAACAAAATTTTAATGTACAGATAATACCACCAGAAATTATTTTAGCCTTTTTAATAAATGTTGTTATTGATGTTAAGCTCACCATGGAAAACATCATATATTGTTATGTATATACAAGGTTAATTATTTAAAGACTGAAGTGCAACATAACTAGATTCTAAATAATCTATTTTTCAAAACACACAACAGTCCAAACAGTAAAAGTAAAGTCCAAATTAAGAATATTTCATTCTTAAGAATTGTTTAATTTAAAGTGGTTTAGTTGTAATAGATGGTTATTGTTCTGCTACAGACACGTTGTGTTGCGAAATTAATTCCTTGTTAAGACACTTATTGGTCTGTTTAAGCGAATTTAGTCACATTTAACGGCCCTTTGCAGACAGTGAACTCATAAAGCCCCTGGTTCATCTGAAATACCTTTATTTTGCATGTAGAAGATGGTTACAGCAGAGAAGGTGTAGTCAGTTGAACGTGGTCGGAATTTTAAGGTCAAAAGACAGTAACAGGATTACTGTCCGCATGGCTTGTGTTCAGATGTTGCAATGGAGGATGGAACACAAGGGAGCAAGGAGAAGGAGGAAGTCCAACCCAGAAGGGGTGGATCCTAGTACAGCATCATGAGCAGGATAGGAAATACATCACAAAGGGGGAAGGTACTGGCAGACCCAATAGCATATTGGTAATTTCCCAAGAACAGCGACGTGGTGGCAGCACAGTTATAGATTCAAAATAGTTTTCAAGAGTATGTACAAAAGTTACTATTTTTTTTTCTAGCATCAGCTAAATTAGACATATTACATTGAGAAAAATGTTTCTCATTTCTTTCCTGTTACCTTTATGGATTTCATTCCAGAGATGTTAACATAGGAAATAGATTATTTTGTTATCTAATTTTATCTTCCAAAAGACAGAAGCAGATGAAAAATGTGAGGTTCTTTCCTGTTGGCTTTCTTGAATTAGCTGTTTTAGATTCTAAAAGTTTAGTTCCTAAAGTAGTAATCTTGTAAATAATTTTAATGTCCTCCTCTAGTGCAGGGTAGGGATGCGGTGGCTCAGTGGGTTTGGATGCTGAGCTTGTTGATCAGAAGATCAGCAGTTTGGCAGGTCGAATCCCGAGTGCCATGTAGCAGAGAGAGCACCTGTTACTTGTCCCAGCTTCTGCCAACCTAGCAGTTTGAAAGCATGTAAAAATGCAAGTAGAAAAGACCACTATGGTGGGAAGGTAACAAGCGTTCCATGCACCTTTGGTGTCTAGTCATGCCGGCCACATGACCACGGAGATGTCCTCGGACAAATGCTGGCTCTTCGGCTTTGAAACGGAAATGAGCACCGGCCCTAGAGTTGGAAACGACTAGCACGCATGTGTGGGGGAATCTTTACCTTTTAGTGCAGGGTAGGCAACCTCGGCTCTTTTATGACTCAAGGACTTCAACTCCCAGAATTCCTGAGCCAGCATGGCTCAGCTTGGAAACCTCTCTCTTTCCCCTCAGCGTGGCTTTCGAAAGGCAATAGAGGGAGCTTCTTCTTTTTTGCAAAAAAAAAGGTGCCAGAATGCTGGAAGGGACTTTGGAGATCTTCTAGTCCAGCCCCCTGCTCAAGCAGAACCTATACCATCTCAGACAAGTAACTGTCTAGGGACTCTAGCCTCTTCTTAAAAATCTCCAGTGATGGAGCGCCCACAATTTCTGGAGGCAAGCTGTTTCACTGGTTGATTGTCCTCACTGTCAAGAAGTTTCTCCTTAATTCTAGGTTGCTTCTCTCTTTGATCCATTTCCAACCATTGTTTCTTGTCCTGCCCTCTGGTGCTTTGATGAATAACATGACCCCCTCTTCTTTGTGGCAGCTTCTCAAATACTGGAATACTGCTATCATGTCTCCCCTATTTCTGCTTTTCTTTAGACTACCCAAACCCAAGTCCCACAGCCTTTCTTCATATGTTTTAGTCTCCAAGCCCTTGATCTTCTTAGTTGCTCTTCTCTGAATTTTTTCCAGACTTTCAAAATCTTTTTTGTGACAGGGTGACCAAAATTGGCTGCAGTATTCCAGGTGTGGTCTAACTAGGGTTTTATAAAGCAGTACTTTGCATAATCTTGATTCTGTCTCTGTTTCTACAACCCAGGATTGTATTAGCTTTTTTGGCTGCTGCTGCACACTGCTGGCTCATAGTCAAGTAATCGTCCACTAGGACCCCAAGGTCCCTCTCACAGTTACTGTTTTTATGCCAGGTTTCACCTAATCTGTACTTGTACCTTTTATTTTTCCTGCCTAAATATAAAACTTTGCTTTTCTCCACATTGGAACTCATGTCAAGCCAACCGGTTGTGTTAAATGGCTTGCTGGAATATACAACCATTTTACCAGCCGCTTGGTCTGGCTTTTTGGAGCCACGGCTCCTTGGAGAGGAGCCAAGAAGGAAGGATGACCTGGAGTGCAAATCTAGGTGGCGACCAGGGAGCGACAGCAGGGAAGAGCCTGGCAGACCGAGCGGGGAAGAAGACGGTCCTTAATGGCCATCACAGAGGCTTGACAGAAGGACAACGCAGGCAGTGAGGTAGCTGAACAACAGGTGACTGGCCGAGAATTGTTTTTGACGGAGGATCGGGAGGAAATTATAAAGGAAGAGTCTTCTGGAAGGTTTTCCCCGGCCAGCACAGGTTAGGAGGATCCCAGAAAAAAAAGGGTGGGGAGTTTTTCTTCCATTCCCCCCCCCTGCAAAAGCGGTGAGAAAGGTTGTTTTTTGGGAAAAATATAAGCCCCAAAATTGAGTTTGGAACGAGTTAGAGATGCGCTAGCAGGGAAAGAACAATGACAATGTGAAGGGAACCTAGACTGGAGAGCTGTGAGGATTATATGAGATTGAATTGGCAGCAGAAGAGAGGCAGAGAAGGTGATCTGGAAGAATGGGCTGACACTTTGGGAGTGACATTTTAAAAGGGACAGTGCATTTTCTATGTGGAGTTGAAATTAAAAAAAAAGAACAAGAGGGCCATCTAGTGGCTAAAATGTTGTTGTTAGTTGCGAAGTCGTGTCCAACCCATCGCGACCCTATGGACAATGTTCCTCCAGGCCTTCCTGTCCTCTACCATCTTCTGGAGTCCATTTAAGCTCACACCTACTGCTTCAGTGACTCCATCCAGCCACCTCATTCTCTGTCGTCCCCTTCTTCTCTTGCCCTCAATCTTTCCCAGCATTAGGCTCTTCTCCAGTGAGTCCTTCCTTCTCATTAGGTGGCCAAAGTATTTGAGTTTTAGCTTCAGGATCTGGCCTTCTAAAGAGCAGTCAGGGTTGATCTCCTCTAGGACTGACCGGTTTGATCGCCTTGCAGTCCAAGGGACTAGCAGGAGTCTTCTCCAGCACCATAGTTCAAAGGCTTCAATTCTTTGGCGCTCAGCCTTTCTTATGGTCCAGCTTTCACTGCCATACATTGCAACTGGGAAGACCATAGCCTTGACTATACGCACTTTTGTTGACAGGGTGATGTCTCTGCTTTTTAGTGGGCTGTCTAGATTTGCCATGGCTTTCCTCCTGAGGAGCAAGCGTCTTTTAATTTCTTGGCTACAGTCCCCATCTGCAGTGATCTTGGAGCCCAGGAAAATAAAATCTGTCACTACCTCCATTTCTTCCCCATCTATTTGCCAGGAATTGAGAGGGCCGGATGCCATGATCTTGGTTTTCTTAATGTTTAGTTTCAACCCAACTTTTGCACTCTCCTTCTTCACTCGCAAGAAGAGGCTCTTTAGTTCCTCTTCACTTTCTGCCATTAGAGTGGTATCATCTGCATATCTTACTGTCAACTCCTCGTCTTCGCCGGATCAACAAGCACACAGGAAAAACCACGACGAAGTACGGATGACTGGAAAGAGTACCTTTAATAGCAGGATCTCTATACCTTAACAAAGTCAGCGTTGGGAACCACTCGTCCCAACGCTTCTTTTAAACGTAACTATCAATTGAGGAATAGCGCCACCCATTAGCCCCACCCGTTAGCCCCCACCCTCCCCTACGCAGACCAGCATCCGCCCGAACTACGTAAAACCCCGCCCCTCTATCCCGACGCCCCATGCCCTGCTGCTGCCCCTGTCACTGGAGACCACTCAACGCGAAGGATGGTGTAAGTCCAACATCCCCCTCCCTCACCCCCTGGAATCTCTAACGTGCTCCCCTCCACCAACCCAGTGCTTCGTGTCACACCCGTTCCAGGCCGCCGTACATCTGTTAAGGCTGGCGCGGCTCTCCCGTGGGCGACAAGCCCCGTTCGGGCAGAGGCAGGTCCTTTGCCACGCGCTCCCGGCCGCCGGTCAGCTGTGCGAGCAGGCGCGGCCGTGGTGTCAACGCCCGGGGTCTCTGTCAGCCGCCGAGAAGCAGGCCGAAGATCCTCGGCTCCGGCGTGGGCGCCCGGGGCTTTCTTCGGCCGCGGACCAGCTGATAGGCGTGGCTGCGGCTGCAGGCCACCCTGGGTCTCCGTCGGCTGCCGAGCAACTGGTGGAAAGGTAACGGCTCCGGCACGGGCGCCCAGGGTTTCCCTCGGCCGCAGAACAGCTGACAGGCGTGGAGTCTCCGCCGGCCGCCGAACAGCTGGGCGAAGCGTCATGGGCCGCGGAACAGCGTGAGCGGCCGGGATCTCCATTGGCCGCTGAGCAGCTGACGGGCGTGGCTGCGAGCTGCGGGTGGCGTCTGGATCCCTCTCCCGGTGAGTATGTCGAGCCCGAGGGGCTTGACAGTCGGCCCCTCCTACCAAGGCTCCTCCTGAAAGGCAAGACGTAGAGGTCATACAAACACCAAGGAGAGCAGCAGTCTCCCCTCGACCCGTTCCCGAGGGTTTACCAGGGTGCCTCTGGTGGAACGCCTTAACCAATCTGGGAGCCTGAACGTTCGATTCTGCCACCCAGTATGCCTCAGTAAGCGGATAGCCTTTCCAAAGCACTAGATATTGTAGTCTCCCTCTCCGCTTCCTGGAATCTAAAACCTCTTGTATCTCATATTGTCCATCGCTCACGGGCCCTGGCCCTACTGGCTCCCCCCGGACAGGAACAGGGGCTGGTTTTAGCAAGCTGCCATGAAACACGGGATGCACCTTGCCCAGGAATTTAGGCAGCCGGAGGCGCACCGTGACCGGGTTGATAACGTGGGTGACCTGAAAGGGACCTATATACTTAGGGCCAAGCTTTTTGCTAGGTATCTGTAACCTCAAATATTTTGTAGACAAATACACCCAGTCCCCAACCCCTGGGGTGTAGAACGGTTGGCGCTTCTTATCCGCTTGGGCCTTTACGATACTGGCTTGCTTGTTCAGAGCCTGTTTGGTTGCCGCCCATGCCTTTCTAACTTGTAGCATCCACTCCTGGGGTTGACAAGGGGAAGCCGATCCCTGGTCGCACTCGGGAACAGGAGGGAAGTCGTAGCCAGACACCACTGTGTACAGTGGGAGGCCAGTACTACTGTGCACAGCGTTGTTATGGGCGATTTCTGCAAACGCCAGTAGGTCAGCCCAGTCTGCCTGCTGGTACGAGACATAACTGCATAGGTATTGCTCCACCGCCGTGTTGGCTCGTTCTGCCGCACCGTTTGTGCAGGGATGATACCCCGAGCTTAGTCCCTGGGATGACCCGATGAACTGGAGGAACTCACACCAGAACCTGGCGGTAAACTGTACCCCTCGGTCCGAGATAACACGTCTAGGTGCCCCATGTAAGCGGTACACGTGGGTTATAAAGAGCCAGGCCAGATGCCGGGCCGAGGGTAAGCCCCTCAATGGAACAAAATGGGCCTGTTTGGAAAACAGATCAACTATGGTCCAGATAACAGTGTACCCCCAGCTCTCTGGTAGGTCTACGATGAAATCCATCCCGATGTCCTGCCATGGCCGGCAGGGGTCCGCCACCGTCTGTAACAGCCCTGCTGGTTTCCCAGGCTGGAGTTTGGCCATAGCACAAGTGCGGCAACGCTGGACATACTCTTTGACCTGCCGCCTCATCCCGGGCCACCAGAACTGTCGTCTAGCAAGGTGCAGAGTTTTCAGGAACCCGAGGTGTCCGGCCTGCTTGGCATCATGACACCTAAAAAGCACAGTGTCTCGCAGGGTTTCTGGCACATACATCTTACTCCCATACCAGGCCAGGTCGTCCCGTCGGGTTAGGAGCCGCGGGTGCTGCTGTAGCCAGCCGTCTCCCTCCAGGGCTTTTTTCAGCCGCTGTACCAGATCATCCGCGCCCCTGTTCTGTACGGCCTGTACCATCTCTGGGCCGAGAGGAGGGATAAGAGCTTGCACCACCTCCTCCCGCTGGTTGTCATACTGTGGAAGCCGCGAGAGGGCATCCGCCAGGAAATTCTTCCCCCCTGGGACGTATTCCAGGGTAAATCTAAACCGCCTGAAATACAGGGCCCACCATACATGCTTAGGGACCAACTTACGTGGGGATTGCAGGGCTTCTAAATTCCTATGGTCCGTCCATACTTCGAAGGGCTTTTCTGCCCCCTCTAGGAGATGCCGCCACGTCTCCAACACCCACCGAACGGCGTAGGCCTCCTTTTCCCAGATAGCCCAGGCGCGTTCGGTGGTTGATAGCTTTTTGGACGCGTAAGCACAAGGTTGCAATGCGCCTTTACTGTTGTGCTGCAAAAGGACAGCTCCGACTGCCACGTCGCTAGCATCTACTTGCACAACGTATGGCACTGTTGGGTCAGGGTGCAGAAGTATGGGCTCTCGGGTGAACAAACCTTTTAGGGTCTCAAAGGCCTGTTGACAGTCTATGGTCCATGTTACACGCAATCCTGGCCGTGGTTTAACCCCAACTTCTTGGTTTTAAGCAAGTCTGTTAACGGAAGAGCCACTGCAGCAAAAGATGGTATAAATTGGCGGTAAAAATTGGCAAACCCCAGGAAGCTCTGTAACTGCCGTCTGGTACCTGGGGCTTGCCACTGCAGTATAGCCTCCACTTTCTTTGGATCCATTGCAATCCCGGCTGCCGAGACCCGATAGCCTAAGTAGTCCAGTCAAGACGCGTGAAATTCACATTTTGATAATTTCACGTACAATCGTGCTTCTAGAAGCTTCCGCAGAACCTGGCGCACAAGGGCAACGTGTTGGTCCATTGTCTCCGTATATATAAGGATGTCGTCAAGATACACGAGCACCCCCCTGTATAAATGCTCATGCAAAACTTGATTTATTAGTTGCATGAACACGGCGGGGGCCCCCTGGAGTCCGAATGGCATTACGCGAAATTGGTAGCTGCCCAATGGGCAGTTGAAAGCTGTTTTCCACTCGTCTCCTTTCTTGATACGCACCCGATAATAGGCTTCGCGTAAGTCCAAGCGGGTAAACACCCTCCCCTTAGCCAGGTGGGACAGCATGTCTTTCATTAAGGGCAGTGGATACAAATGTTCAACACACACTGCGTTGACCCCCCGGTAGTCCACACAAAGACGCAGGGCCCCGTCTTTCTTTTCCCTAAAAAGAACTGGTGCTGCCATCCGCGAGCGAGCTGGTTGTATGAACCCCCGTGCGAGGTTCTTGTCAATATAATTTCGGAGTTCTGTCATCTCCCGTGGGGTCATGGCATACATCCGGGGCTTAGGAAGTTTGACCCCCGGCTCCAGCTCAATCGCGCAGTCTGTCGGTCGATGGGGAGGCAGGAGGTCGCATTCTTGCTCACTGAACACCTCGAGGAATTCGGCGTACTCTGGCGGTACGTGTACTTCTGCCCCAGCCCTGCAACTCTCCTCCGGCTTCCCTGGCGGGCCAGACGGCCCTGGCTGCTCATGATCTGGGGGCTGTGGCCCAATTCCTAGGCGGAGGCGTCGACAACCCCCTCCCACCAGATGGTCGGGCCCCACCTGTCCAGCCATGTTAGCCCCAGAATCACCTCCTCCGTCATGGAGGGCACCACGATGAACCATAACCGTTCCCAGTGCTCCCCCATATCCAGCCGCACGAGTTCTGTGACATGGGTGATAGGTACCCCCCCCCAGAAGAGACCCATGCACCTGCTGGAAGCGTATTGGATTCCTTAGCCGTACCACCCTAACACCTAGTTTAGCCACCACCTTCCGACTAATAAGACACCTCGTGCTGCCCGAATCAATTAAAGCCTTAACCTCCACCACCTCCCCCGTGGCGGGGTTTGTTAACGTAACCGGGACTGCAAATGGGCTAACCGAGGCACTTACCATGGGGTCCTCCTCTGGTCTATCCCCATGCCCGTACAACTCCACGTCCACATCGATGGCACTGTCCCCTTCCGTCTGGCCATTTCCTCCTGGTGTTGACTCCACAGCCTGCTGAGAAGCCCGGGAACGTTCTGCAAAGCGCCCGGGGGTTGTGCTCCTTGCCGGGGTTGCTGCCGCGACCACCCGAGATGCAGGTATTGGGCAGGCGGCCACGCGGTGCCCTGGCTGATTGCACCTGAAGCAACGCAGAACGGACCGTGGGGGCTGGACGGTAGGACCCAGCGACGAAGACGATGGCTTCTGCACCTGGCCCTGCGCCCTTGGCGGGACCTGACGGGAGTCTCCTACGGCCCGCACACGGCGTTGACAACCCCGTAAGGCCACATCCAGTTCGACCGCAACCCGCAGCCAGTCCTGGAGCCTAGAAGGGATTCCCCGGACGACACAAGCCCGTAGGAGGTAATCATCCAGTCCGGCCCAGAATTGGTGAACCAGCATCCTCTCTGGCCAGGAACTGAGCCTGCCGGCCACTTCACGGAAGTCCTGCACATAGACTGTCGCTGGACGGCCGTTCTGCCGCAGGCCAACGATCTCAGCCTCCGCTCGATGCGTGCGCGTCACATCCTCAAATCGTGTACGCAGAGCTTCGAGGAGAAGGCCAACGTCCCCCAATTCACGGGCACGGTCGCCGTAGAGGTTCACCACCCAAGCCGCTGCCTCCCCTTGTAAGGCCGTAGTGACAGCCATCACCATCCCCCACTGGGATGTATATAAAGGACCATACTGGTCCAAATGGTGGATGGCTTGTCCAAGGAACAGGGCCAAACGATCAGGGTTGCCGTCAAAGGTTACGGGCAGCGGTGGTGGGACCCAAACCGCAGGCCCTCCCCAAGGACCTGCCGGGCCTCCCGGTCTCTGTGCAACCCCTGGTTGTTGCCACCCCAGCACTCCTGCGGGTACAGCACCCCCCGGTCTTGTTCCACCAGACCCTGGGGGCCCCAAGTCAGGAGCAGCTGCCGGTCACGGCGGTGGAAGCCCTGGGACCTGCGGGGTACCAGGAGCCTGCGGGGCCCGGAAGCGGGAACTCACCAAACGGAACCGGGTTTGGCTTCTGCGCCCCGGGTCAGTCCGGGTTTGTGTGCATCTACCGGTCTCCAGGTCGGTGTCACTAGGGGTCCACGGCCGAGGTTCTCCAAAATGGTCCCTCAGGATGTCCATCGTGTAACTGCCAGGAGCCGTGGTGTAGCTCCACTCCTCTCCGCCTTCGTCGGTGGCATGACGCTCTCTCCACTCCCAGAGGGACCCCTTCCCTCTAGACGGTTGGTTTTGTCCAGCCACTGGCTGACTCAAAACAGGGCTGAGCCACCATTCCCCAGGCTTCTCCTGGACAGCCGGTTCCAAGGCCTCAGCTCCCTTTGGCGCTGGTCCATGTTCCCAGGTGGGGCCTCTGCCAATTCCCCCACCTCAAGGGGCACAGCAACCCCAGCTGGCTCCTCCCCTCCTGCCACAGGTACCCCACCCTGGGTCCCCTCAGCCATGGAGGCAGGCAAAAATCAGAGCCCAACAGAAGGAGCGCTGTGCTTTTTGAACGCTGACTTACTGTCAACTCCTCGTCTTCACCGGATCAACAAGCACACAGGAAAAACCACAACGAAGTACGGATGACTGGAAAGAGTACCTTTAATAGCAGGATCTCTATACCTTAACAAAGTCAGCGTTGGGAACCACTCATCCCAACGCTTCTTTTAAACGTAACTATCAATTGAGGAATAGCCCCACCCATTAGCCCCACCCGTTAGCCCCCACCCTCCCCTACGCAGACCAGCATCCGCCCGAACTACATAAAACCCCGCCCCTCTATCCCGACGCCCCACGCCCTGCTGCCGCCCCTGTCGCTGGAGACCACTCAACGCGAAGGATGGTGTAAGTCCAACATCCCCCTCCCTCACCCCCTGGAATCTCTAACGTGCTCCCCTCCACCAACCCAGTGCTTCGTGTCACACCCGTTCCAGGCCGCCGTACATCTGTTAAGGCTGGTGCGGCTCTCCCGTGCGCGACAAGCCCCGTTCGGGCAGAGGCAGGTCCTTTGCCACGCGCTCCCGGCCGCCGGTCAGCTGTGCGAGCAGGCGCGGCCGTGGTGTCAACGCCCGGGGTCTCTGTCAGCCGCCGAGAAGTAGGCCGAAGATCCTCGGCTCCGGCGTGGGCGCCCGGGGCTTTCTTCGGCCGCGGACCAGCTGATAGGCGTGGCTGCGGCTGCAGGCCGCCCTGGGTCTCTGTCGGCTGCCGAGCAGCTGGTGGAAAGGTAACGGCTCCGGCGCAGGCGCCCAGGGTTTCCCTCGGCCGCGGAACAGCTGACAGGCGTGGAGTCTCCGCCGGCCACTGAACAGCTGGGCAAAGCTTCACGGGCCGCGGAACAGCGTGAGCGGCCGGGATCTCCATTGGCCGCTGAGCAGCTGATGGGCGTGGCTGCGAGCTGCGGGCGGCGTCTAGATCCCTCTCCCGGTGAGTATGTCGAGCCCAAGGGGCTCGACACTTAGGTTGCTGATGTTTCTTCCAGCAATCTTAATTCCAACTTTTGATTCATCTAGCCCTGCCTTTCTCATGATGTGCTAAATAGGCAAGGCGACAGTATACAGCCTTGCCGGACTCCTTTCCCAATTTTGAACCAATCAGTGGTTCTGTGTCCAGTTCTCACTGTTGCTTCTTGGCCTGCATATAGGTTTCTCAAGAGACAAATAAGATGGTCTGGTATGCCCATCTCTTTAAGGACTTGCCACAGTTTGTTATGATCCACACAATAGTGGCTAAAATAGAAAACAAATTTCTCTCTTTCTTCTTTTCTGGAACTTATTAACATTGGACATATCTCCTGGGAAGTTTTTCTTTTCTTTTCTGTGAGACTATTGATAGACTTTGGATTCAAAGGACTGTTTGTGTACATATATATATTATTGCTATTATAATTAAGAATCAGTGAATCTGTGCTCAGAAATTAATACTTAAAACTATAGATACTCTATTTACTGCTATTAATTATTTATCTTATATTGCTATCCGATTGAAGTGTGGAGAGATATAGTAAAGGAATAAAGGGAGGGGTGTATTGGTTTAAAAAACTATTCAAAGTGATGAGTATTCCGAACCTATCTAAGGTAGGGATAGCGAAAAAGGGGGCGCAGATTGCCTCAGCTACCTCCAGTCCATCCAGTCAAAAATCAATAGATGAGCTTCTGCAAAGAGAAAGGTCTAATTCACTTAAAGACATACAGGCTATGTTACAAGCGATGCAGGAGTCCATGACTAGAAACCATGAGAAGCTGAGGAAAGAGATTGGAGAGGTGAGGAATGACACAAGCGATCTTAAAGAACGGATGCAAGCAATGGATGGAAGACTGGAATTGTTTCAACAGCAGATGGCAAAGAATGAACAGAAATTACAAAAGATGGAGGAAAGGATGGAAAAGGAAGAAAAAAGAGTAGAAGAAATTAGTGAGAAGCTAACCAGAGCGAACAAAGAAGTAGAAGCAACAGTCATCGCCCTAGAATCTGGAAAAGCTGACCAATACCTACGGTTTCAGAACATAAGAGAAGAAAGAGGAGAGGACTTTGGCGGATTTACTAGCAAAAGCTCTGGGAATAGGAAAAGAAGAAATGCTGAGCGAAATAGATAAGGTCTATAGGATTCACACAAACTATGCAAAACAACACAACCTGCCTAAAAAGATTCATGTTAGGTTAATCAAAAAGTTGATTAGGGATGAGTTTCTCCACAGAGCGAGAGATGAGCCATTAGAATGTAGGGGGAAACAGCTGATTGTCTTAAAGCAGGTGCCGAAAAGAGTTAGGGATCTACGAAGACCCTACCACTTCTTGACAACCAAATTGACTAGATATAATGTTAACTTTCGATGGTTGGTTCCAGAGGGAATACTGATCTCGTGGCAGGATAAGAAGATTAGAATAGATATTCCAGATAAAGCAGAGGAGTTTTATAACCAAAACTTTAGCAGCAAAGAAGATCTAGAGAGAGCGGTTGAAGAAATGAGGGAGTCAAGGTTGGCAAGAGCAGAAGAGGAGGGACAACAGGGGAAAACGAGCAGTGAGAAGAGAGAGGGAACAGTAAACTATGAAAGGAAACAAGAAGAGTCAAGAGAGGAGCCAAGGGAAACTAGAGTAACAAGGGGTATAAAAACTAGATCTAAGTAGAAACATGATGGGAGAACTCCAAATCCTATCCTTGAATATTAATGGCTTAAACTCTCCTCAAAAAAGGAAAAAAAACCTTTAATAAATTGATCAGAAGGAATTTAGATGTTATAGTTATCCAAGAGACTCACATTAAGGAACAACATAGACAGGTGTTGGAGTGCCCTAAACTGGGGAAGATGTTTGCATCTTTATCACAGCACAAAAAAAGAGGAGTAGCGATATATATCAGAGAGTCAATCTTAGCCAAGCAAATTTATAAAGATACAGAAGGTAGGATTTTGGTAGTGGAGATGACAATTAACCAAAAACGGATAATATTAGCAGGAATTTACACCCCAAATGGGGGGCAAGAACAGTTTTAAAGGAAATTATACAATACATTACGGGCGATAGATTGTGAGAACATCTGTATTATGGGTGATTTTAACGCAATATTAGACAGGAAGCTAGACTATAAAAGCAAGGAAGAAAGAAAGGGACCTAGAAGAATATTGCCATTTTTTTTTTAAGATGGTGGATGAATTAGTGATGCGAAGATATTCGGAGAGAAAGGAACCAAGGGGGAAACCAATACACGTATTATTCGAGTAGATATAAGACATGGTCCAGGATAGATATGGTTTGGGTATCAACAGAGCTATCGCAGGAAATGGAGGAAGTGGTAATAGAAACGAATCTTTGGGCGAACCACAATCCGGTGAGAATTAGGTGGAGAGGGGGGAAAAATAGGCAGATGGACACTAAAAAGAGAGATCATAAAACATAAAGAATTTGAAATAAAACTGGAGGAACAGCTAAAGATGTTCTTCCAGGAAAATAAGAAGATACGAACATACAAAATTTATGGAATACAATGAAGGCGTATCTCAGAGGAGTGGCTATAGCTTACATGGCAAAAGAAAATAAAAAGAAGAAATAAAAGGGGAAAAACTTAGAAGAGGAATTCCAAAGATTAGAAATAGAACTACAGCACAACCTCCAAAATGAAAGCCTGTAACAACAAATGGAAGTGATTAAACATAAGCTGACCATTCTTGAGAAAGAAGAACTAGCACAACAAATTAAACGGAGTGGCCAGAATTTCTTTGAGAATGTGAGCAAACCAAAGAGATGGCTATCGTATAAACTAAAGATGCAGAGAGAAAGAAGCAGGATTAATAAATTTCAGGACGAAGAGGGGGACATACAACATCAAAGTGAAGAGAAGAAAAAGATAATTCTAAATTACTATAAGAAATTATACGATGAGAATAAGCGGGCAACGGATGAAAAAATACTTCAATGTTTTAAAAAAGCTGATCTACCAAAAAGTTCAGATGAAACAAAGTGTATGTTAAATGTGGAGATAACAATGATTGAATTAACTGAGGCATTGAAAAAACAGAAGAACAATAAAGCATCAGGCCCAGACAGACTGCCAGTAGAAATATACAAAGAATTTCAAGATTCATTTGGACAAATATTACTGGAGATGTTTAATGCTGTGCTAAAAGAAGCAAAAACACCAACATCCTGGATAGAAGCAAACATTGTGCTGATCCCAAAAGAAAATTTGGACTTAACAAAAATTAATAATTATAAGCCAATATCGCTTTTAAATTTGGATTATAAAATATTTATGGCAATAATTGCGGGAAGGCTAAAAAGATATCTAAATGAATTTATACATGTAGATCAAAATGGTTGAAGGCAAATTCGAAACAATATGAGGACGATTTTGAATATTTTGGAGTATTACAAGATTCACAGTGAAAAATAAGTAGCTCTGATGTTTTTGGATGCATAAAAAGCCTTTGATAATGTAAATTGGAATTTCATGTTGAGGCAGTTAGGCTATATGGACTTTGGCAGAAACTTTATAAATATATTCAGAGCTATATACAATAAACAAGAGGTGAGAGTTATAATCAATAGAGAAGCGACTCAAAGCTTCCATATTAGGAAAGGTACAAGACAAGGGTGTCTGCTCTCGCCTCTAATGTTTATATTAACTCTTGAAGTACTGACCAGAATGATCCGAAAGAAAAGTCAAATTCTTAAATATTAAGAAAGAAACTTACAAACTGCAAGCATTTGTGGATGATCTCGTATTTATTTTAGAGGACCCGCTACATTCGGGTACAAGACTTGTGGAAATATTAGAAGAATATGGAGAGGCAGCTGGACTGAAAATCAACAAAGACAAAACAAAAATGATAGTTAAAAATATGACTAATACACAGAAAAACAATCTAGTTGTAAATATCCAAATAGTGAAGAAAGTTAAATACTTGGGAGTACAGCTAACAACAAGGTGTATTACAATTAAAGAAGACAATTATATCAATTTAAACAATCAGATCAAGAAAGATTTAGAAAGATGGAAAAATTTGCAACTCTCCTTTATGGGGAGAATTGCAGCAGTAAAGATGAACATTTTACCCAAATTACTCTTATTTCAGAATGTCCCCATAAAATTAGAGAAAAAATATTTTGTAAATTTGAATAAAATAATATTGAAATTTATTTGGCAGGGGAAGAAACCTAGAATTAAATTAAAACTACTACAAGAAGCCAAAGAGAGAGGGGAATTCAGACTACCTGACTGGGAGCTGTACTACCAAGCTACAATACTCACCTGGGTGCGGGATTGGATAAATTTAAAAGACAGAAGTCTATTAACTCTAGAGGGTCATGATTTACAATCTGGATGGCACGCATTCTTGTGGGATGAGAGATATAATGTTCATCAATACTTCCAGAGACACCATATAAGAGCAGCATTACTTAACATGTGGATTAAAGTTAAACAACAGAATTATATAGAAATACCGGTATGGCTTTCAACACTGGAAGCGCTAGTGCATCCAAAATTCATGAACTTGGGGAAAGTAGTTACATATAGAGATATTTTAAATGACTAGGGGGAACTTAAATCTAGACAAGAACTAAAAGAAAACAGGGTACAATTGGAATGGCGGGTGTATCTGCAAATCCAGTCACGTTATAAGAAAGATAAAAAGTAATGGGGTATATGGAGGGATCTGACAACACTAGATAAAATATTATTAGGAACGGAGAAGAAAGCAATCAAAAGAACATATAAATATCTATTGAAATATAAAATGGAAGAGGAGCAGGTAAAAGAAGTGATGATAACTTGGGCCAAAAATTTTGGATACAATATTGTTTTAGATAAATGGCAAATGCTATGGGAAAGAAATAGAAAGTTAACCTTGGCTACCTCATATAAAGAGAATCTGTATAAAATGTTTTACAGGTGGCACTTCTCCCCAACCAGACTAGCAAAGATGAGAAAAAACATATCACCACAATGTTGGAAGTGTAAGAAAGTGTTAGGGACTTATTATCATATGTGGTGGACTTGTTCCAAAGCAAAAGAATTTTGGTGGTTAATAAAGTCATGGTTGGAGGAAATGTTGGGACTAAAGTCATGGTTGGAGGAAATGTTGGGACT
This sequence comes from Vipera ursinii, assembly GCF_947247035.1. Taxonomy (NCBI): domain Eukaryota; kingdom Metazoa; phylum Chordata; class Lepidosauria; order Squamata; family Viperidae; genus Vipera; species Vipera ursinii. Next base: position 180,476,070 of record NC_139513.1, read on the forward strand.
AAAAAAAAAGATAGATTTCAGACCAGAATTGTTTTTATTGGGAATGATAGATGGGAAGTTTAATAAAGGAGAAACATATCTAATGTTGCATATTTTAACAGCAGCAAGGTTGGTATATGCCCAGAACTGGAAAAATAGAAATTCCCCAGTGGAGAGTGAATAAATCAAAAAAATCCTTTTTTTTATTGAAAAGTTTTAAAATACATTTTATCTTTAACAATCCCCTCTCCCCCTCCCCTACCTATCCCTCCCTACCCCTCCCCCCCTTTCCCCCCTCCCCCCATGACTTCCCAGAGCTAAGTACAGGGTATAAAAACAAAGAACAATCATAAACATCCATATGCTACCAACAATAAATTCTTAAATCTATCACTCTCTAGCTCATATAAGATAACTACAAACAATACTAATATTTCATATAGAAAAAAAAAAGAAAATAGAAAGGAAGACTTATTCAAATGCTAAATGAAACTTTTTAGTCCCATATTTCTTCTGGATATATTCAATCCATTTTTTCCACTCCATAATATAGCGTTCTTGCGAATGATCTTTCAAATAAGCCGAGATCTTTGCCATTTCTGCCAGGTCAGAAACCTTTAAAGTCCATTCCTCTATAGTCGGCAGTTCCTCCTTCTTCCAATACTGACCTATTAAAAGTCTTGCTGCTGTAATTAAATTCAACATCAACTTAGTGTCCACAACAGTAGCTTCTGTAATTATACCCAACAAAAAGAATTGCGGACAAAACTTTATCTTTTGCTTGAAGATCTTCTGCATATTCCACCAAATTTTTATCCAAAAAGCCTTAACCTTTTTACAAGTCCACCATATGTGAAAATATGTTGCATCTTCACCACCACACCTCCAGCATTTTGGCTGATAGTTCGGATACATACTTGCAAGCTTTTTAGGATCTAAATGCCAACTATAAAACATTTTATAAAAGTTCTCTCTTAAGTTTTGAGCTTGTGTAAATTTTACGTTCCTCACCCAGATCTTTTCCCACGTGTCCATTGTAATAACTTCTTGGATGTTCTGGGCCCATTTTATCATACAATCTTTAACAAGTTCTGTTTCTGAGTCAATTTCTATCAATGCAAGATATATCCGTTTGATATGTGCTGGACCCTGATTTCTAATTTGCTTTATCAAATTTTCATCAGTCATTGCAAAACCCATTTTCTGATCTTCTTTCCACCTGGCCCGTAACTGAGTATATTGAAACCAGGTTTGAACAATCTTCTCATCTCGCAAGAGATTATACGATTTTAAACACCATACACTTCTTTCTAAGCTTAAAATCTCCTTATACATGGTCACGTCATGTTTGAAACCAACATTTATGTTTTCTATTGCATGTTTTGGAATTGCCCACAATGGCATCTTACAGTCTAACTTGTGTCTATACTTCTTCCAAACTCTCAACAATGCCTGTCTTAAAATATGCACTTTAAACACATTATCTACCTTCTTATCATACAACAAATATGCATGCCAGCCAAATAACAAGTCGTGGCCCTCAAGATTTAATAATCTCTCTTGTGTCAAATTAATCCAATCACTTATCCCTGCTAAAGCAGCAGCTTCATAGTATAATTTAAGATTGGGCATTTTAAGACCACCTCTTTCACGAGTATCCTGCATAATCTTAAGTTTAACTCGTGGCCTTTTCCCTGCCCAAACAAATTTATTGATACCCCGTTGCCATTCTTCCAAATTAGAATCTTTCTTAAGAACCGGTATCATTTGAAATAAGAATAAAAATTTAGGCAGGACATTCATTTTCACTGCTGCGATTCTTCCCAACAAAGACAATTGCAATTTTTCCCAACTCTCCATTTCTTTTTGAATTTTTCCCCATAGTTTTTCATAATTATTTTTATATAACTTTGTATTAGAGGGTGACAAAAACACCCCCAAATATTTGACCCTTTTAGCAATCTCAAATCCAGTTAATCCTTCTAAAAGAACCTTTTGCGATACTGTCATATTTTTGGCCAGAATTTTAGTTTTTTGTACAATAATTTTAAATCCAGAAACCCTCCCATATTGCATTATTATCTCCATCAGGTCCACAACAGAGTTTTCTGGCTGGGTCACTGTAACAACCAGATCGTCTGCAAACGCCCTCAGTCTATAATCCTGATCTCTAATTTGTATACCCTTAATTCTTTCCGAACTCCGTATTTTTACTAGTAATATCTCCAATGTTAACACAAATAGTAAAGGCGATAACGGACACCCTTGCCTTGTGCCCTTCTCAATATTACATGCTTCAGTCAAACTATTGTTAACTATTATTCGGGCAGTTTGTTTTTGATATAATGCCCTAATTGGTTGCAAAAATTTATCCCCAAAATTCATTTTATCTAAAACTTTCATCAAAAATTGCCAATTCAATTGATCAAAAGCTTTTTTAGCATCTAAAAAGATTAGCGCCGCAGGGATCTGGTTGTTCCTTTCCAAAAACTCTAACACATCAACTATATGCCTCACATTATTTTTCATTTGCCTACCACTAATAAACCCAGTTTGATCCCCATGAATCACCTGTTGCAGAACCCTCATCAATCTGTTAGCCAACACCTTAGCAAATATCTTATAATCTGTATTTAAAAGTGATATCGGTCTATAGTTTTTAACTTGAGTAGCATCTTGATCTTCCTTCGAAATCAAAGAGATAAAAGCAGTTCTCCAAGACAGAGGCACCTTTCCCCCTCTCTGAATTGTCTGGAACAGTTCCTTTAACGGCTTTATCAACTCCATTTGTAAATTTTTGTAGTAAACCGCAGTCAAACCATCCGTACCTGGCGCTTTATCCAACTTCAATTCCTTAATTGCTATGAGAATTTCTTCTTCTGTTATCAACTGGTTAATCTCCTCTTTTTGTGCTTGCGTAAGAACCGGGATGCTAGCATTCTCCAAGTATACATCAATGTCTTTTTCATTAATCTTCTCCTTAGCATATAATTTAGAATAAAAATCCACAAAGGCTTCCTTAATAAGATCCTGTTGAAACACAACCTTTCCCTTATGTTCAATTTTATCTATATTAGAAGCCCTTTGCTTTTTCCTTAGTCTATAAGCTAGCCATCTACCTGGCTTATTAGCATTGCAAAAAGTATTATGCCTAACAAACCGCAAGTTGGTTGCCATTTGATCATCCATCAATTTATCAAATTGTCCTCTTAATAGCTTAATAACCTCCTTAGTCTTCACATCCGATGGGTTCAAAATTAAGACCTTTTCTTTTTCCCCAATTTCATTCTCCAATTCTTTCCTTCTGGCTTCCAAAGTACGTCTGTATTTATTATTCATATATATCAACACCCCTCTCATGTAGGCCTTGCTACCATCCCAAACCATGTCCATAGAGGTATCCTTATTCATATTAATTTCAAAAAAATCCTTCATCCGCTGTTTACATTCTTCCACATTTCTCTGATTTCTAAACAAATTCTCATTTACGCGCCACGAGCGCCTATCCCTATTGTCCTTATTGATCTCTAACCAAACTGGACTATGGTCCGAAATAGTTCTTGCACAAATCTTTACCTTCTTAATCCTAGAAAAAAAATCATTAGTCAGCAAAATAAAATCAATCCTAGAAAAAGATTGATGTCTGTCAGAAAAAAAAGTATAATCCTTTTCATGTAGGTGTATGTCACGCCAAATATCTCGCAATTCCAAGTCATCCTTCATTTCAAAAAAAGATTTAGGCAATCTGGCATGACTCGGAGCACGCTTAAAAGAACCAGCCTTGTCCATCTGTACATCCAAAACACCATTCCAATCCCCCATAAAAATAAACAATTTGTAATCCAATTGAGTAAGCTTTGTATGAAGTGAACTAAAAAAATCAGCTTGTTGTTGATTAGGAGCATACAGTCCAACTAAGAGCGTTTTTTTACCTTCTAACAACAAATCTATCATAACATATCTTCCTTACTTATCTGCTTCAATTAATTCCGCTGTTAGAGTACTTTTAACGTAGACAACCACTCCATTTTTCTTATTCATCGCAGAAGCAACAAATTGCGTGCCCAACCTTGAGTTCGATAAATACTTTTGGTCCATAACCCTAATATGCATTTCTTGCAAACATATAACATCAATCTTAAATTGTTTTAAATATTGAAAAACTTTCTTTCTCTTCTGTGGTGAGTTTAATCCATTAACATTCCAGGTTAGAAACTTAGTCACCATGCGTGGCATCCCGAAGCTTTTGGAGCACATCTTTAATAGCCCCTATATTTTCTTTGGGCCGCGCTCCTCCCACAGCTTCACTATAAGTATGCTTTGAGAGTTCCATAAACCTCTGCTGGTCTTGCTCTTGTACTTGTCTTGCTCGTTTTACAGCGGCACGCGTCAACCTCTGCTCTCCAGCAGTAGCCGATGAAGCTGTAATTAGATCCCCTCCAGCACCATTCTCCTCTGTCTGTCCATCTTCAGCCTCTTGAGGTTTTCCCTCTCCAGATCCCTTTGCAGCTTCCAGGAGTGATAGAGGGGTTGCTTTTAAAACATTATTGTAGAAATCACGCGCCTGAGTCACAGTAACTAGACGATATCTTTTACCTTCGTGCATCACCACCAATCCAACTGAAATCTCCCATCTAAACTTAATATCACGTTGCTTAAGTTCCTGTACGAGAAATGCAAAATCCTTCCTTCTCCTTAAAATCTTTGGAGGAATTTCTTTTAGAACCAGAACTTCTTGCTCAGCAACCACAACTTTAGAATCATAAGCAGCTTGAATAACTTCATCTCTAGTTGCTCTCTTTGTAAAATAGACCACCACATCTCTAGGTAACTTCCTCTGCCTTGCAATCCATGAATTTACACGAAAAACTTTATCCATGCATCCCTCTATTTCAGATGCTGGCTGGCCCAATACTGCTTCCAAAGCCTCAGAAATCAGCTGCTTTAGGTCTTCTTTAGGATTCTCTTTTAAGCCCCTGATTCTAATAGCATACTGCATCTGATGATACTGGACAAGGCTCAATTCTCCGTCCATTTTATCCCTTAAATTTTCATTCTCCAGTACCTTTACTTCTAATATAGTGTTCTTTTGACTAAGATCCTCCATTTTTTCTTCCAAACATTGCACACATTCAGCCATGCTTTCCACTGTAGACAAGATGTCTACCCTCATTGCACTAAACTTCTTGTTAAACTTCTCTTCCATCCTCTCCTCCAATTTCTCCAATTTCTCCTCCAACTTTGCCATCTTATCATCCAGCATTTCTGACATTACCTGGGATTGCTTTGCAAAGGCATCTTGTAAGTCCTTAAGCGTCAATGCCACAGGAGGTGCAGGAGGAAGCAAAGCTTGCAACGATGTCTGTTGCACCGTGGAAGTTCCCGCACTCCGAAGAACTTTAGAGGAAGATTTAGCCGCCATCTTTCCTCACTTTCACTTGTTGCGCACTTTCACTTTAAGTTTATAAAGTCCATTAAGCTAGAGAGTAAGAATAAAAATCCTCTTCACCTTGACCTCCTGTACCGCTCTGCCTGCTCCTTTTACTCCAAAGTCTTTCCTTCTGGCAGGGGTGGTCGCAAACGCCTGGCTCTGCTCCAAAAATCCCGGAGCAGAGACGCTAAGCAGCTGGGAGCAACCCAGGCTACGGGGGAGTTCATTCCTTCAGCCGCCCAAGCTTTCAGCTCAGGCGGCCCCGGAGAACTCAACCCCTACCTGGGGCCTCACCCCCTCCTCTTCTCTTCTCCCGAGGAGGGGGCTTCAAATCCACCTAAACAGCTGATCGGCGCTGTTTTAGGTGGAAAAAACTCAGCTGTGAAGCGGACAGCCCGAAACGGCTATCTTCGGCGCCGCACCGCCACCGGAAGTCTCCAAAAAATCCTTATATGTGCAGAGATAGATAGACTAACCTTAGAAATTAAAGATAAGGATGAAACAGAGTATTACAAAGTTTGGGATAAGATGTATTATTGGTTAGACTCGAGGAGAAAAAGTCAGAACAAAGAAAGCTCATCTAGAAGACAAAAAGTGTAGATTCTCAACTCCAAAGTGAGCGTAAAATAGAGATCAGAAAGAATATGAAACAAGAATGGAAATGGAAGTTATGTTGTAAATAGATGTAAATATGTATGTAAATATATAACTATGTAAATAGTATAAAATGTAATATGTAAATGATATAAAAGATCAATGACTAGGGAGATATATGGTATATGGTATAGTATGTATGGCAAATAACAGCCAGAAAAGTCACACTGTGTTCAACCTGTTTTTAAATGTTTACTTAATAAAAAATATTTTAAAAAAATTAAAAAGAAGAAACTCATTTTGTTGGATAGGGCCCATTGTTCAAGTTTGTCAAGATCTTTTTGGATCCTGAGTTTGTCTTCTTTGGTGCTGGCTACTCTTGCCAGTTTGGTGTCATCTGCAAATCTGATCAGTTCCTCTTTAATTCCCTCATCTAAGTCATTTATGAAGATATTTAAGAATAATGGGCCTTGTGATATCCCACTGCTTACTTCTCTCCATGTGGATGTAGTGCCATTGAGGACTACTTGTTGAGTACAGTTTGCCAGCCAGCTACAGATCCATCTGGTGGTGATGTTGTCTATTCCATCTTTTTCTAGCTTACCAAGGAGTAGGTTGTGATCTACTTTATCAAATGTCTTACTGAAATCTAAGTATACTATGTCCATAGCATTTCACTGGTCTATTAGTTTAGTCACTTTATCAAAGAATGAAATAACATTGGTTTGGCATGATCTGTTTTTAACAAACCTGTGCTGGCTAATAGTTACAACTTTGTTTGCTTATAGTTGTTCGCAGATCTGTTTTTTTATTATCTTTTCTAGGATCTTCCCAGGTATTTATGTTAAACTGATTGGTCTGTAGTGTCCTGAGTTTGTTTTTTTCCCCTTTCTTGAAGATGGGAACCACATCAGCCCTTTTCCAATCCTCAGGTACTTCCCTGGTGCTCCACGATTAATGAAAAATATGGTGCAATGGTTCTGAGATAACATCTGCCAGCTCCTTCAGAACTCTGGGATGTAATCTGTCAGGCCCTGGTGATATATATTCATCATACTGAATACTATGAGTTAAGAAGGAGGTGGGTGAAGGAGCAAAGTAGCTAAGCCCTTGCTGATTGGACCTTCATTGCTTTTAAACTGCCAGAGGCTGCTGGGAAAAGCTACAATACTGTGAATTAAGAAAGAGGTGGGTGGAGGAGCAAAGTAGCTAAGCCCTTGCTGATTGGACTTTCATTGCTTTTAAACTGCCAGAGGCTGTTGGGAAAAGCTACAATATTGTCAGTTAAGAAGGAGGTGGGTGGAGGAGCAAAGTAACTAAAAATCAAAACAGCGGTGGTACAACAGGTCAAGGTAGTTGTGATGATAACTCAAATAAATGAAAAAATTTACAAAAGAGATGGTTTGCATCCATCCAAGAAAAGGACTGAATTACTTGGCAATCACAGCTTTTCTGGAGGAATATTTAAACTAAACAATAGGGACAGTGAGCTAATTGATACAGAACATCCCTGTCCCTGGCAATCTAAGAAAATAGGGGAAGTCAGGCACCACACAAGTTATGTAGCAAGTAAACACAGGATCAGTCATAAAGGACTCAAATGTCTATACTCCAATGCACAGGGCATGAACTAGAAATTCAGGTAAATGAGGGCAGATATGATATTGTTGCCATTATGGAAATATGGTGGGATGAAACCCACAAATGGAACACACAGCTAGAGCAGGGCTTTTCAACCAGTAGTACAGGTACCACCTGTGGTACATTGGTACCTGGTAGGTGGTACACGACCATACTAGAAAGGTGGTAGCGGGGGAGGGGAATGAGCTGAACTGGTGGCAGCACCGCTCAGGCCTGAGCAAGAGATAGCTGGAGCTGCAGGGCTGTCAGGGCTCAGTGAAAGCACCAGGATCAGTGCTTCTTCGGGGCTGTCAGGGCTCAGTGGAAGCACCAGGATCAGCAATTGATTCATATTTATGATGGTCACAGTGTCCCAGGGTCATGTGAAGTAACCAAAACCTGCTGCAACCACCCAGCAGGGGGGGGGAATAAAAACCAAACACCCCACCCCACCCCTGCTGCCAATCCTCAACAGAAATGCTCACAACAATGAAAACCTTGGACAGGAGGAAGAGCACCATCGGGCAGGCAGGCAGGTGTCTTGCTTGGCTGTGTCTTGGGGGGCATTTTTTTCAGTGCCATTGTAACTTCAAACAGTCACTAAGTGAACTGTTGTAAGTCGAGGACTACCTGTACTAACTAACATCTCACTAACAGAGATTTATTTATTTATTTATTTAATTGTATTTATATACCGCCCTATTCCCTGAGGACTCAGGGCGGTTTACAGGGAATTAAAAATCCAAAATACAAAAATTAAGAACCAAATTAAAAAAAAATTAAATTAACCCTGTAGTCAGTTAAAAAAGAACCCCAAATTAAAAATTCCTCCTCAGTCTGGGCCCGAGAGCTCGAAGAGCCAGGTCTTCAGGCCCCGGCGGAATGATCGGAGGTCGGGGCAGTCCTCAGCTCCACCGGCAGCTGGTTCCAGAGGGCAGGTGCTCCCACCGAGAAGGCCCTATCCCTGGGTGTCACCCGCCGGCAATCTCTCACCGGCGGAACCCTGAGCAGACCCTCCCTGTGGGAGCGCACTGGGCGAAGGGCGTTTGATGCCGGCAGCAGGTGTTCCCTCAAATAACCCGGACCCAGGCCATGAAGGGCTTTATAGGTAATAACCAGCACCTTGAATTTCACCCGGAGGGCAACCGGAAGCCAATGCAGCTCGCGGAGTAGAGGTGTTACATGGGAGTATCGGGAAACCCCCATTACAACTCGCGCGGCCGCATTCTGCACCAGTTGAAGCCTCCGAGTGGTCTTCAAGGGTAGCCCCATGTAGAGAGCGTTACAGTAGTCCAAACGGGAGGTCACAAGCGCATGAGTGACTGTGCGTAGGGCGTCTCGGTCCAAATAGGGACGCAACTGGCGCACCAGGCGAACCTGTGCAAAAGCCCCCCTGGTCACGGCTCCTATATGATCTTCAAAATTGAGCCGTGAATCCAGGAGGACGCCTAAGTTGCGAGCCCTATCAACGGGGGGCAACACCTCACCCCCCATCGTTAGAGGTGGAATAACATGGTTAACCCGAGACGCCAATATGCACAGCCACTCAGTCTTGGCGGGATTGAGACGAAGCCTGTTTCTCCCCATCCAGACCTGAACCGCCTCCAGGCACCGGGACATCACGGAGAGGGCATCACTGGGTTGGTTCGGGGTGGAAAGAAAAAGTTGGGTATCATCAGCGTACTGGTGATACCCCACCCCAAAACCACGAATGATCTCACCCAGCGGCTTCATGTAGATGTTGAACAGGAGAGGCGAGAGAACCGACCCCTGAGGAACTCCACAAACGAGAGACCTCGGGGCGGATCTCTGCCCTCCTGTCAACACCGACTGCGAGCGGCCCCGGAGGTAGGAGGAGAACCACCGTAAAACGGTGCCTCCCACTCCCAACCCCCTGAGACGTCGCAGCAGGATACCATGGTCGATGGTATCAAAAGCCGCTGAGAGATCTAATAGGACCAGGACAGAGGAGCAGCCCCTGTCCCTAGCCCTCCAGAGATCATTCACCAGTGCGACCAATGCCGTCTCCGTGCTGTGTCCGGGCCTGAAGCCCGATTGGTACGGGTCCAGATAATCAGTTTCCTCCAGGAACATAGGGAGCTGATGCGCCACCACACTCTCAACAACCTTCGCCAGAAAGCGAAGGTTGGAGACTGGACGATAGTTGTTTAAAACAGCCGGGTCCAAAGCAGGCTTCTTGAGGAGGGGTCTCACCACCGCCTCCTTCAGGGCGGCAGGGAAGACACCCTCCTTCAAAGAAGCAGTTATTACTGCATGGAACCAGCCTCGTGTTCCCTCCCGAGCCGCATAAGCTAGCCAGGAGGGGCACGGATCCAACAAACAGGTGGTGGAGCTCAGTCTCCCCATGATCCTGTCCACATCATCAGGGGAAACAGGGTCGAACTCAGTCCAGATAACATGCTCAAGACCGCCTGATTCCTCCACATCAGACTCTGCCCAGTCAGAGTCCAGGCCGGTCCGGATCCGAGCGATTTTGTCCGCCAGATGATGACTAAACTCCTCGGCTCGTCCCTGCAAGGGATCCTCTCTCACCTCCTGGTTAAGGAGGGAGCGAGTCACCCTAAACAGGGCGGCCGGGCGATTATCTGCGGATGCGACAAGGGCGGCAAAGTAGTTAGACTTCGCCGTCCTTATCGCCGCAAGACCTTATAAAGGTTCTTAACTGCAATCGGTCGGATTCGGATCGGCTGGATCTCCAACCGCTCTCTAGACCTCGTCTCCGACGCTTCATCTCCCGGAGCTCCACAGAGAACCATGGGGCCCAACGGGATCTGCGCCGAATCAGAGGTCGCATGGGTACAACGCAGTCGAGTGCCCTGGTGGCAGCCGTTTCCCAGGCCTCCACCAGAGCATCAACTGGGCTGTGGGTAAGGGTGATAGGTATCGGCCCAAGCGCCCTCTGGAACCGGTCCGGGTCCATTAGGCGCCTGGGGCGGAACCACCTGGTCGGTTCCGCCGCCCAGCGGCGGGGGATGGCATGACGGAAAACCAGCCTCAGGAGGTAATGATCTGACCATGACAGAGGGGTGATAGATGGAGAACCCCCTCCCAGATCATCCAACCACTGTCCAGACAGGAACACCAGGTCGAGAGTATGATCCCCCTCGTGAGTAGGGCCCTCAATAACCTGGGTCAGGCCCATGGCTGTCATGGAAGCCATGAACTCCCCAGCTAACTCCGACGACCCCCCGAGTGATGGCAGGTTGAAGTCACCCAGGACTATAAGCCTGGGGAACTCCACCGCCAACCCCGAGAGGGTGTCGAGCAGCCCAGGCAGGGCTGTTGCCACACAGCTGGGCACCAGGTATGTGAGCAACAAGCCCAACTGAACCCGAGGACCACATCTCAAGAGAAGGGATTCACTCCCGGCCATCTGGACAATGGTGGCCTCCCGGGGACACAAGGTCTCCCGAATAACCACTGCCACCCCACCACCCCTGCCCTGAGCCCGTGGCTGGTGCAGCACCCGGAAACCTGGCGGGCATAACTCGGTGAGAGGCACCCCTCCCTCCGAACCCAACCAAGTTTCCGTGATGCACGCTAGATCCGCACATTCCTCCTCGATCAGATCACGGATGAGGGGAGCTTTGTTAACTACGGATCTAGCGTTAAAATAGACCAACCTGAGCTCAGGGGCCTGATCACCCTCATCCCCGGGTAAGAGGGTGCTAACCGGAGGGTCGGAGCGCGCCACCGCTCGGAGATAGCGGGGGCGTGATCCCAGATGTTGATATGGCCCTCCGCGCAAACACCTGCTGCCATTCCCTATCGCCGTGGGGATTTGAAGCCCCACCCCCACATTCTCAGAACCAGCAGCCACCTCCCCAAACCCCGTCCCGTCAGGACCTCTAACAGGACCAGACTGAGTGCCGGTTAAAGATTCCCTCCCTACCCCCCCCTCCCTCCCCCTCCCTAACTTCTTAAAATAACCGGCTAAAAATTTTATCAGGGGCCTCTTCGCATGTCTTAACTCGAGGCCCCTATCTAAGCCCAGCCACCTCTCGGAATCCCAAAGCTTGGGATCGTCATTAAATGATAGAAGGTGTTGAAGCCACAGGAACCTTGTGGGGAAGTGATCATGCAATATTGGAATTCAACATTCTGGAAGCACAAGCAATAGAACAAGTCAAACTAGAGTCTTGGATTTTAAAAGAGCTAATTTCAATAAACTTAGAGAGACCTTGGGAAGAATTCCATGGATGAGAATCCTAAAGGGGGGAAAAAGAAGCTTGGGAAATTTTGAAAAGTGAGATAATAAAGGCCCAGTCTTGCACAATACCAACAAAGAAGAAGAAAAACAGCTCTCAAAAGAAATCAGCATGGCTGCATAAAGAACTCTCTGATAAATTGGAAGACAAAAAGGACAAGTATAAAAAGTGGAAAGAGGGGCACATAACTAAGGCAGAATATCAGCAAATAGCCTGTGCCTGCATAGATGAAGTGAGGAAAACTAAGGCTCAAAATGAACTAAGGCTTGCAACCAAAGTAAAAAATAACAAAAAAAGCTTCTTTCAACATGTAAAAAAACAAGAAAAAAGTTAAGGAAATGATTGGTCCATTAGTGGGGGAAAGTGGCAAGAAGGTGACAAGCAACAGGAAGAAAGCAGAACTATTTAACTTGTTTTTTGCATCTGTCTTTACGCAAAGGAAAAAAACAGTGCAACCTATCAAAAATAGTGCCATAAAAAACAGAATAAAAACACAAGTTAAGATAGGCAAGAAAATGGTAAGTGAGCACCTGTCCAGCCTAGATGAGTTCAAATCACCAGGATCAGATGAATTACAACCCAAAGTTTTCAAGGAACTGGTAGATGTGATCTCAGAACCACTGAACTATATTTTTCAAAGATCCTGGAGTACTGGGGAACTACCAGAGGACTGGAAGAGAGCTGATGTAGTTCCCATCTTCAAAAAAGGGAAAAAAATAGATCCAAGAAACTACAGACATATCTGTCATGGTTACTATTAATGAGACAGTTCATACAAAATTCAGGCATTTTTTATCTAAAAAGTCTTAACAATGAAACGCAGCATTGGCACTCATGGATGGATGCCAGAATCTGAAATCTCCTCCTCTAAGCCCATCATATCATACACAATTCCCACCCTTATTTACATATCATAAATCACATTATCCAATTAGTTTTACATATGAAGTTTCACTTCCCTTTCTGTGCACGGCTATTTCTTATCTTCTCAAAATAGCTGTTTGACATTTCCCTCCCTTCTGTGATTCAAAGCGAAGCAGTTTAAACAAAAGGCTGCCTTTTATATTGTCAGTGCAAAAACATGTCAATGTTTCAAGCATTGACATCCGCCCCCCCTTACAAAAAGAACAGATCCTGTAATGTAAATAATAATAATAAACCTTTATTGTCAAAGTACAACATGTGTACATTGAGATTAGCTGAGCCTCCCCCTGTGCTCTCTCACCCCAACACACAGTGACAACAAACCCTCCATCCCACCACACTATGTGAACCAACTACACCACACACCGGCCTCCCAAGTCAACTCTGCATAAGATTACATCCCGTTCAAAAGCCTAACAGCCCACGGATAAAAGCTGTTCTTCAGCCTGTTGGTACGGCTGGCTATATTCCTATATCTCCTACCGGATGGTAGGAGAGTAAAGAGATACTGTCCAGGGTGTGAGTCATCCCTGAGAATCTTCCTCACTCTTCCAAGGCAACGAGCCCTGGCGATGTCATCCAGTGGTGTCAGGGAACAGCCCACAATGTCTTGTGCTGTGCTCACTACCCTCTGTAATACTTTCCTATCCGCGGCTGTCAGACCGGCATACCAAACCACAATACCATATGAGAGGACGCTCTCTATGGTAGACCGGTAAAAGAGGGTCATTAGCTGTTGTTCTACCCTGTTCTTCCGCAAGATCCTAAGAAAGTGAAGCCTCTGTTGGGCCTTTCTAGCCACCTGGGTTGTGTTAACTTTCCAGGTCAGATCTTCACAGAGGTAGACTCCCAGAAATTTAAAGGAGGAGAAATTTAAACAAACGGAGAAATTTAAACAAACACAAGTTAAAGAGCCTTGGTGGAGCAGTGGGCTAATGCCTCCTTAAGTAACACCAGCTGCCTGCAATTAGTGCAGGTTCGAGTCCCACCATGCTCAAGCCTTCCATCCTTCCGAGGTAGGTAAAATGAGGACCCAGATTGTTGGGGGCAATAAGCTGACTTTGTAAAAATGCTGCTTGGGGGGGGGGAAAGCCCTAATAAGCAGGCATATACATAGAATGAAGGCTATTGCTAAGCACATTGATTTGTGCTTCTTAGATTGTAAGCCACCCTGAGTCTTCGGAGAAGGGCAGGACATAAATGGGATTTAAAAAAAAGTTAGGAGCTGGCTTTTGGTTTGTTGGGGTGTTTCTCATAAAACTTTGATAAGTCTGTCAGCTTTCACATCACTACATTTCACACAAATGGCTTCAGACAATGAGTATCCCTTCCATTGTACTAGGTACTGCAATTTTCCCTTAAAGATTCTAGAGTCAAGAATCCGTTTCACTTCATAATAGGTCTGACCCGCTACTATGAGGGGTCCAGGTGCCTTCTTAGGGGGCGGTCTTAAAGTGGAGGCCCGAAAAGGATTCAGTCAGCTACAATGGAAAACCAGGTGAATTTTTCCCAAAGGTCTGGGGAGTTTCAATTTTACTGTGACTGGAGTGATGATTCTCACAATGGGGAAAGGCCCCAAGAATTTCGGTCCCAATTTCTTGCTGAGTAATTTGAGACATAAATATTTAGTTGACAGATAAACCTTTTCCCCAACTTGGAATGTTCTTTGGGGAGCCCTCTTTTTATCAGCCTGTTTTTAATAAGTCTCAGAAGTCTTTTTAATGCCATTTTCATGTTTCTCCAAACCTCTTCCCACCCCCTCACCCATTGATCAAGTGTCTGAGAAGTGGAGGGCACCTGAGGGTAGTCAGGCATCAGGCTGAACTCTTTTCCTGTGGCTACTCTGAAAAGCATGCAGCCAGTGCTGCTGTGAGCAGTATTATTGTAGGCCACCTTGGCGAAAGGGAGGAGGTCAGTCCAGTTTGTCTGTTGGTAGGAAACATAGCATCTGAGGTATTGCTCCACCATTTTGTTAGTGGATTCTGCAGCCCCATTGGTAGCTGGATGAAAAGCCGATGATAAGCCTTGAGATGATCCAATTAATTTAAGGAAATTCCTCCAAAATTTCGCTGTGAACTGCACTCCTCTATCTGAAATTATTTGCTTAGGGGCTCCATGCAGTCGGTAGATATGTTTCAGGAACAATTCAGTCATTGTGCAGATGGGACTCCTTTACAGGTGATAAAGTGAGCCTGCTTCGAAAGCAGATCAATCGCAGTCCAGATGACAGTATTTCCTCTACTGTTGGGTAGGTCTACAATAAAATACATACTTATTTCTTCCCATGGTTGAGAAAGGTCTGACTGCAGTAGCCCAGGGGTTTTCCCTGGAATTCTTTTCATGGTGGCACATACAGCACAACTCCTGACATAGTTTTCCACATCTCTGTAGGGAAAAGAATTCAGACCTGGGTCGATAGAGATGCTCTGAACCAGCTAGGCAGCCTCGTCTCTCTAAAAAAAACCTGAGCAACTGCCTGCTGAACTTTTATTCACCTCCTTTTTCTGAATACCAAATACAACATTACATAAACCCCATCAATCTCAAAAAAATAGGATACATAGTGATAATTGGATATGTAGTGAGAACTATTCAGGTGCCTATGAGATCATTACAAAAACAAGATACTAAAAGATATATGTGAAAGCTCTATCATAGCGTTTCACAAACCTCCCACATGCCATCCTGTGCGAACCAGGAGCGTGTGCTCATCACTGTAATTCACGTAGAGGCCGATAAGAAACGTTTGGGAAAGTTGAAGATTGGGAGGCCAAAAACTGGCCGTTTCCACATTTCCCCTTTTTTTGTTTAATTACAGAAGCAGAATGTTCGAGATAAGCTTGCATAACGTGTAAATCTTTGGCGTTGAAGGCAGAGCTGTGGGATCGTCTAACAATAAGTGAGCGGCACAATGCTAGCAAAGAGGGAATACATTGGATACAGCAACACAAACTAATCAATATAATTATAGTTAAGATACCATAAACAAATAAATGTTTAAGCCAAGCTAAATCTGGTAGCCAAGATGTAAGCCACTTCCAAATACCCCATCCTTTGTCCTGACGAATTTGGTGAACAAGTGTTTGCAAAGCAGATATATGGTTATGAATGGCATTAAAATTATCAGTTATATTAAAGCACCACATTTCTTCCACTGCTTCACACCCTATATCATGTAAAAGCATAAGATAATCTATAGCAGCCCTATTTTCTAAAATTGCATGGCATAACTCTTCTGTTCATCATTTAATTGTGCAATCCCAGATGAAGTATGGTTCAAAGCTTTAGCTACAAGACATGCAAGAGAATTAATATTTCTGCTATTTCTAGCAGCTAAAGCACGAGGAACAAACAAAGCCAATGCTAAAATTTCCTCCTTGTTGAAAAGGCGTGTGGAAGAATCACAGGTGGAGTCTAACTCATCGCCACTGTACGCACGCCTCTTGACAGGAGATGCTTGCCCAATGGTTTTACTGTCAGGCATGATGAGTGCTAGACGGCTCAAACAACATAAGGGTGGACTGCACAGAATGTGTTCTCTGTCCACATGAAAAAAAACCATCCATTGGGAAGAGGAATGTGACCCATAGGATACATTAACCATAGGATACATTAACAATCTGAATCACCAAAATTATAACAGCTACGGGTACAATTAATGATTCTAGCACAAGTGATATTCTCATGATGAATGACATTTGGAGTAATCATAGAAAAAGCATTTTTTCTAAGTCTATAAGTTGGAGAGCCCCAATAATACATAGTATCATAGGTGGTAGATATATTAAAATTGGCAAAAAGAGTATAATTTTGAATAGTAGTAGCTGGAGCACAGACAGGAACAATGCAAGAGCTAGTAACTTCATGAGCAGAGGAAGACATTTTTAAGCAAAAATTACTCTGACCAGAAATATTGGCCAGTTGTAGCCACAAATTGAATTGTCCTCTATTTGCTAAATCTTCATGAATTCCTACAGCTGAAGGAATAAAAACCAAAAAACACAGCAACAGTCCAAGTGCTGAATTGGTGTTAAGTCGTGCGATAATTGCCGACAGGAATAGTTCTGGGGTCGGCTCTAGCTGTGCAGTAGTAAGGTCACGAAGGGCATCTACACTGAGTGTTTTTAACATTCCCCATGTCACTGGTGGCTGAGTTCCTGCTGGCCGCGAAGGTCTTTTACGCCTTCGTGGTGTTTCACCCATTGGGTTCGGGTTCCATGTCAGGGCTGGATTGAACTCTGGGAGTGGACTGCTCAGCCTCTGGTGCCAGCTCATGTTTGGCTCGGAATGGCTTCACACACCTGGCAGGCACCCACACCGGTCCTGTAGGAATAAGAACAGATGCATAACCCCTTCCCCAAGTAATCAATTCAGCTGGTCCCTTCCAGGTTGGCTCGGGCAGCTTTTTATATAGCACTTATATAGCACAGGGGAAGCTCCTTCCTAAAATGTCTCTCTGCAGGAGTATAAGCTTGATTAGTGATCGTTAAATGATTCAAAGTAAATAACAATACTGGAATCAAAGTTTTAAGATCTGAGGGAGTAATTCCCCTTTCTTTTAAATGTTTAAACAACAAAGTTTTAAATGTACGATGTGCATTTAACCTGTGCAGACTGAAAAACAAAAGGCAATTCCTGAACTTGGCCTGAACTATAGTTCAGCTTGGCCTGAACTATTGTATGGAATGCCATGTCGGAGAGAAATATCCCAAGTGCTGCAAAATTGAGAAAAAGCATTAGAAGTATACGTAGGAGCGTTGTCTGTCTTTAAGTGGTCGTCCTATGACAGCCATGGCAGTGAGAAGGTGCTGAATAACATGAGAGGCAGTTTCGCCGCGAAGATGGGTAACCCACACATAGCCAGAATAAGTATCTATGCAAACATGAAGATAAGAAGCTGGAGAAAATTGTGGAACATGTGTAACATCCATCTGCCAGAGAGCATTGGCCTCAGTTTCTCTTGGATTAACAGCATCAAAGGGAAAAGACAGGAGGGAGGAGGAGCAAGAAGGACAGGCTGAGATAATATCACGAGCCTGAGAAAGTGGAATATTAAAGGTAGCACAAAGAGATTTAGCATTCTGGTGAAAATAGGAATGGCTAGTCAAAGGGTCAGTAAAAAGTGAAGCCACCTTAAAAGAGTGGAGAGCAGCATCTGCTCTGTGGTTGCCATCAGAAATAGTATCAGAAAAACCTGTATGGGAGTGAATGTGAGCAATGAAAAATGGGGCAGTACGGTCACGCAGGAGAGTTTGAAAAGTAAGGAATAGAGAAAGCAAGTTATGGTCCAAAAGTGGGGATAGATAAGCAAATGCAATATGGTTAAATAGATTGTAAACATATTGAGAATCCACAATAAGATTAAAAGGAGTTGTAGCATGTAATTGAAAGGCTAAAATCACTGCAGCAAGTTCAGCACGCTGGGCCGATGTTTGAGAAGTTTGCCATTTGCCATTAACTTGCCAAACAACCACCCCACGGGTACGAGACCCATCTGTTAATAATGTAATAGAATTAGGAAGAGGGGTAGAAACCTGTGCAGACTGAAAAACAAAAGGCAATTCCTGTAATAAAACCAAATGTTGGTCCTTGGGGGGGTTAAACAATACAGCTCCCACATAATCTACAAAGGCAATTGCATAAGCATTAGACATTTGCATAAAGAAATCATGCTGATCCTTGGTGCAAGGCAAATGAATAACTAAAGGATCAAAGCCAGTTAACTGGAGTGCGCGATGCAGTACCTTCATTAAAAGATCAGAATATAACACATCAATGGGAGACACATTTTTAGCTGGTGTGTGTGGCAAATACAATCATTCTACAATGCATATAGATTTAAGCGTTTCAGGAAAGAATAAGATAGCAGTTGGCTGTAAAGGAGTGTGCAAAAGCGCTGCAGACAACGATCCTAAAAGAGGAGCTCTGTTAACCATAACTTTGCGAAGGGCAGAATTTATTTGATGAAGGCAATGTCGCATTGCCGTGGAGACTGGAATTTTATTGCCAGGCAATAAAAAATGGACGCAACAAAGCAGTAGTTAACCCTAAAAATGGTCTAGCCCAATTAAGATGACCTAAAAAACTTTGCAATTGTACCAGAGTAAAATGAGATGGAATGCGCAAAGCTGGAACAAAAGGAGAAGTAGACTGAAGCATCCGATGACCTAAATATAGGAAGGGAGGTTTTATTTGAACCTGTCATTCTATAGCTCTCTGCAATTTATTAACAAAATACATATAGGACTCATCTGCTTCCTGGCGAATATTTGCAAATGACCCTAGAGGTGTCCTGCTGTCTGGGATACGATACCAGGCATCTTTGACTATCTGGCCAATTTGTTGAAAGGTGATGGCTGGCATTATGATCTGCTGTGCAGTGGTTGCATATTGTCCCTCCCCAAGCAGCATATCAACATCGATTGCCAGCTGTTGCCCAAGATTTTCCATGGCCTTTATATTAGCCAGGTCACGCCATTCTTGCAAAAATAATACATACTGTGCAGGAGTCATCATAGCTTTTACCATAGATTGCCAATCACAGGGGCACATGTTGTTATTACCTTGCAAGCCATCCAAAAGCCCTCGTGTGAAATTGCTTTGCAACCCATTTTCTGAACACTTCTTTTCAGCTCTTTGTAAACTTCAAATGGGACAGACTCATGGACTCGCTGATTTTGAGCGTTTCGGACCACGGGGCAGACAGCCATTAATGGCAATGCCTCCTGGACGTCCTCTGAATTTCCAGAGGCCAATGCAGACCGCACCATTTGCTGAATAGCAGTCTGCGTTTGAGGCTGTTGAGGGTCCAAATTTTGCTGACTCTCAGAGCTCCACTGCCATGAAGAATTATTATAAGACGGCGGTGGCTGAGGGTCTGGGGGGTGCAGGATTGGTGCCTCAGGAGTTATTAATTTTGGAGGGTACAAGAGAGGATTGGACAACTCAGTAATAGCTTTACAGCAGAGTTGCCAAGTGTGTAGTACTGATACTGGAGTGGTTGCAGCCCGATGCAAATTTTGCCCAATTTCTTGCCAATCATTGGGACTAAGAGACCTATCTGCAGGATACCAAGGGCATAACTTACCAATCATCTTAACCAGCTCTTCCACATCCTCTTTATAGACTTTAACTGTTTGCGTAGTCCTTGTCAACAAATAGCAAAGGTCAGATACCTGTTTTTTCTGTCCTGTTGAAAGAGAAGTCCCCATACTTACCTCATTGATTCCTTAATACCGGAATGAATAGTTGAACGTGTTCGTTTAGCTCCTGCTGAGCGAAGGTAAGCCAGATGTTACAGTGCGCCTCACATGGGGCACCAGATGTAGGGATAAGAATTCAGACCTGGGTCGATAGAGATGCTCTGAACCAGCTAGGCAGCCTCGTCTCTCTAAAAAAAAACCTGAGCAACTGCCTGCTGAAATTTTATTCACCTTCTTTTTTCTGAATACCAAATACAACATTACATAAACCCCATCAATCTCAAAAAAATAGGATACATAGTGATAATTGGATATGTAGTGAGAACTACTCAGGTGCCTAAGAGATCATTACAAAAACAAGATACTAAAAGATATATGTGAAAGCTCTATCATAGCGTTTCACAAACCTCCCACATGCCATCCTGTGAGAACCAGGAGTGTGTGCTCATCACTGTAATTCACATAGAGGCTGATAAGAAATGTTTGGGAAAGCTGAAGGTTGGGAGGCCAAAAGTGGCCATTCCCACACATCTCATTTTAGTCCCGGCCACCAAAATTACCGGTGGATGAGGTGTAGTGTTTTTAAATATCCGACGTATCCAGCCTGTTTTACATCATGGCTGTGTCTGAGAGCATTGAGACGGAGGGTTTCAGGTAGATACAATTTTTCCCCCATGTATGCCAAACCATCCCTGCATGTTAGGGAGGTGTGATTATCTTTGAACCATTGATCAGTAAGGAGTTCTCGTTTTATCTTCTTCGCTTCTGGGTCATCAGGATTATGGGTTCTGCGAGATGTGAGTGAGTTGTGCTGCAGGTTGTGAACTGGGGATAATTGCCTCATAGACCTCTTCACATTTGCTTTTGTACTGTGGCAATTGGAATAGCGCATCAGCTAGGAGGTTTTTTCTTCCCGGTATGTAGTTTAAAGTAAAATTAAAACGTTTAAAGTACTGTTCTGTTCCCCCCTCCCGGAGTACAAACAGACAAGACTAGCAAGAGTTAATTCTACAGACTTTAGTTAATTGCCTTATGATAAGGCCTTGGCAGCAAAATAGGCTCGTTACCTCAAACTTCAGCTGGAATGAGATAACATCCAAGTAAACAGTCCAGTAGCAGATGTACAGAAGCATTGCCAAGAATGCAGACCAGGGTTTCAAACACGAAGCAGAGTTCCAAAGATGTTACCAGAAGTTGTTTAAAGTATTGTTCGTCACAAAGTTCTGAGAGCAGCCACACCCCCTTTATACCTTATGGGGTGTGGCTCAAGGACTCAGCTACTCCCTGGCCCTCCTACCCAACCTATGTTGCTGCAGACGCTTGGCCCTGCGTCTTTCTCGAGGGTCTAGCCATGACACATCTTCACTAGACTGCTGCAGCTGTTCGAGCACCCTCCCAACCTGGCTGCTCCCCAGCTGTTCCATTCGGCCTCCAGATGGAGATGGAGGCCTTGCCAGAGAGGAGGGCCCCAAAGAGGGAGGCCTTGCCAGCTCCTCCCCATCATCCTCAGAGTCCTCTTCCTCGGTTAGGACAGGCATGGGGGTTGGGGCCACAACAAGTACTGTGCCCATCACACTTGCTTTGGGGGCAATTTGCAGGGAGTTTTTAGTGCCTCTAAATTTTTGTGATCTGTCCATACTTCAAAAGGCACCTTGCTCCCTTCTAAATAGTGTTGCCAGTTTAATAGCCC
The DNA here is from genome assembly GCF_947247035.1 of Vipera ursinii. NCBI lineage: Eukaryota > Metazoa > Chordata > Lepidosauria > Squamata > Viperidae > Vipera > Vipera ursinii. The sequence continues at coordinate 180,497,739 of NC_139513.1, forward strand.
CCACCTAATTGCGAAGGCCTCCTTCTCCCAGACTGTCCATCTCCTCTTGCCTTCAGTGAATTTCTTAGAGGTGTAGGCACAAGGTTGCAGGACTCCACTTTTATTCTTTTGCAGTAACACAGCTCTGACTGCCACGTCCCTGGCATCTGCTTGAATCACAAAGGGCTCCCCTGGGCAGGGGTGCTTTAGGACTGGCTCAGCTGCAAATAGTCTTTTTAAATTCTCAAAATCTATCTGACAACTCATAGACCATGCTAGTGGTTGGCCAGGTTGCGGTTTTACCCCTCCCTTGCCCATTTTGAGTAGTTATGTAAGGGATAGAGCAATCTCAGCAAAAGAGGGAATGAATTGACGGTAGAAATTGGCAAACCCTTGGAAGCTCTGGAGCTGTTTGAGAGTCTTTGGGGGCTGCCATTCAATTATCGCTTTCACTTTGGGTGGGTCCATTTTAATGCCCTCATTGGAAATTCTATAGCCAAGATAATCTAATCAGGTTTGGTGAAATTCACATGGCATTCAATAATTTCTTTAACACTTTTCTGACCAGTCTTACGTGGTCAGTCATATTCGTACTGTATATCAGAATGTCATCAAGATACATCAGTATAAATGATCATGTAGGACCTCATTAATCAACTGCATAAATACGGCTGAGGCCCCCTGCAGTCCAAAATGGCATGACTTTGAATTGGTAGCTTCCCAAGGGGCAGTTGAGACCATTTTCCACTCATCCCCCTCCTTTATTCTCACCTGGTAATATGCTTATCTCAAGTCTAACTTAGTGAACTTGTCAGTGCAAAAACATGTCAATGTTTGTAGCATTGACACTATCAACCTGATCTCAATACCTGGGAAGATTCTGGAAAAGATAATCAAACAACAAATCAGCGAACACTTAGAGGCAAACAAAGTCATTACTAAAAGCCAACATGGGTTTGTCAAAACAGACCATGCCAGACAAATCTTATTGCATTCTTTGACCAAGTGACAAAATTAGTGGACCAGAGGAATGCTGTGGGTATAATTTACTTGGACTTCAGTAAGGCATTTGATAAATTAGATCACAACCTACTACTTGATAAGATAGAGAAATGTGGGTTAGACAGCATCACCACCAGATGGATTTGTAGCTGGTTGACAGGCCATTATCAGTGTGTGGTCCTCAATGGAACTGCATCTACATGGAAGGAAGTGTGTAGTGGGGTGCCCCAGGGCTCTGTTCTGGGCCCAGTGCTCTTCAACATCTTCATCAATGATTTGAATGAGGGGATAGGTCGGGAACTCATCAAATTTGCAGACGACACCAAGCTGGCAGGAATAGCCAATACTCCAAAAGATAGGTTTAAGATACAGGAGGATCTGGACAGACTTGAACACTGGGTGCTATGTAACAAAATGAAATTCAGCGGTGAAAAAAGTAAGGTTCTACATTTAGGCAAGAAAAACCAAATGCACAAGTATAGTATAGGACAGGGGTGTCAAACTCAATTTCAGCATTGTGGTTGCCCTCAGGGGGCCGGGTGGGTATGGCCAGGGTGGGCGCGGCCTACTGGGTGGGCGCAGCTAGAGTGCATATGGCCTACTGGGTGGGCATGGCCAACTCTACATCATTGGCATCAAGGGTGCCTATGGGGGCCTGGGCAGGAGTGGGACAGATCTGGGGGTCTCTGGCAGAAGGAGGGTCTCTGGGCCAGGGCCAAGGCAGTGGGGACCGTTCCCTCACTGTTTCCAGGATGGCTTTGTGGGCCACATAAAACCACTTCGCAGGCTGGATCTGGCCCCCGGGCCTTGTGTTTGACATGTCTGGTATAGGAGGTAACTTGCTCAACAGTAGTAACTGTGAGAGGAATCTTGGAGTCCTAGTGGACAATCACTTAAATATGAGCCAACAGTGTGCTGCAGCTGCCAAAAAGGCCAAGACAGTGCTAGTCTGCATTAATAGAGGGATAGAATCAAGATCACGTGAAGTGTTAATACCACTTTACACTTGGAATACTGCATCCAGTTTTGGTCACCATGATGTAAAAAAGTTGTTGAAACTCTAGAAAGAGTACAGAGAAGAGCAACAAAGATGATTAGGGTACTGGAGGCTAAAACATACAAGGAACGGTTGCTGGAATTGAGTATGTCTAGTTTAATAAAGAGAAGGACGAGGTGAGAAATAATAGCAGAGTTCCAATATCTTAGGGGTTGCCACAAAGAAGAGGGAGTCAAGCTATTCTCCAAAGCACCTGAAGGTAAGACAAGAAGCAATGGATGGAAACTAACCAAAGAGAGAAGCAACCTAGAACTAAGGAGAAACTTCCTGACAGAATGTGTAATCAGTGGAACAACCTGCCTCCAGAAACTGTAAATGCTCCAACACTGGAAAGAAGACTTTAAGAGGAAATTGGACAGCCATTTGTCTGAAATGGTATAGGGTTTCCTGTCTAAGCAGGGGGTTGGACTAGATGACCTCCAAGGTCCATTATTATTATTATTATTATTATTATTATTATTATTATTATTATTATTATTATTATTATTATTATTATTATTAATCATTGCACAGTCAGCCAGATGTTCAGACTGGATTTGACATTTTTGTCTACCTATCGAGTCCTTACCAAGGCAGATGTGGATGTTTGATGGTATTACAGATATCGTCGCAGGATGGAAGCAGTTCCTAGTAAGGCCACCATTTGCAACTGACTAATGGTGAATTTGTCAGTGCCAATGGTGTTCAAGTGGTGCTCCAGTTGTTTTGAGATTGCACCCAAGGCACCTATTACTATTGGTACTACCCTTGCTTGCCTTTGCCACAGTCTTTCTATTTCTATTTGTAGATCTTTGTATTTTGTTTTCTCCAGTTCTTTCTCATCTATTCTGCTGTCTCCAGGAACTGCTATGTCCACTACCCAAACTTTTTTGTCTTTCTTATCGAGAATTGTTAAGTCTGGGGTGTTATGTTGCAGGTGCTTGTCTGTTTGAATTCTGAAGTCCCAGAGCAGTTTAACTTTATCATTTTCTATGACTTTCTCTATTTTATGATCCCACCAGTTCTGGCTTACAGGCAAATGATATTTCTTGCAGATCTTGCAGATCAACAATGCACCATTGTTGCTACTTTGTCATGCCGCTGCTTGTAGTTAGTCTGTGCAATCTTCTTGCAGCAGCTTACCAAGTGGTCCACTATTTCTTCAGCTTCTTTGCATAGGAGGCACTTACTGTCTATTGCTGTCTTCTCAATTTTGACTTTGTATGCATTTGTCCTTAAGGCTTGGTGTTGTGTACCCAGAATTACTCCCTCAGTCTCTTTCTTCAACTTTCCTGCTCTTAGCCATTGCCAAGTCTTGTTATTATCTCCTTTCCCCACTTTTTAAAATGTACTTATCATGTAGTGCTTTGCCTTCCCATGCCTCCATTCCGTACTTCATTTGGTCTTGTAGGCCAGTTTGGTTTCTCCAGTATTCAGTAAACCTTCCTGATATACTAATTTCAGTGCATCTTCATCATTGTCCTTCAGATATCCTTCCAAAGCCATTTTTTTCTTCTTCAACCATCTGATGTACTTGCAGCATTCCACGTCCACCTATTTGCCTTGGTAGATAGAGTCGGTCAATGTCACTGCATGGGTGAAGGGCATGATTCATTGTCATTATTTTTCTGATCTTCCTATCCATTGCTTTTAGTTCTGCTTGAGTCCAGTCCACTATTCCAGCTGTGTATCTAATGCCTGGAATTGCCCAGGTGTTGATTACATTCATGGTATTTCCTCCATTGAGTTTGGACTTTAAGATCTTCTTCTCTCTCTTGATGTATTCACCTCTAATCTTTTTCTTGACTTCAGTGTGCTTGATGTTGTCAGCTTGAAGGATACCCAAGTATTTGTTGTAATCTTCCTTATCCAGACTTTTAATGTTATTTTTGTGGGGCATCTTGATTCCTTCAGTTTTCACTATTTTTCCTTGTTTGAGAGTAACTGTGGCACATTTGTCCAAGCCAAATTCCATTGCAATATTTTGGCTATATACTGTATATGGATAGTGTTTAGCAGCGATTCTATTTCAGATGATGTTTTTCCATACAGCTTCAGATCATCCATGTAAAGGAGGTGGGATAGTATGGGAGATGTTTTTGATGTTTGATAGCCATGTCCTGAGTTATTCAGTATTGTTGACAGAGGAAACAGTGCAATAACAAATAGTAGTGGTGATAATGAATCTCCTTGAAATATTCCTCTCTTGATATTGACTTCTCCCAGTCTTTCACCATTAACCTGCAACTGTGTCTTCCATTTTGCCATCAATCTTTGCACAAATTTTCTGATGTTTCTACTGACTCCTGTTATTTCTAGGCACTTGATTATCCAATCATGTGGCAGAGAGTTAAATGCCTGTTTGTAGTCAATCCATGCCACATTCAGGTTGGTCCTCCTTTTCTTGCAGTTTTCCAAGATCATTTTGTCTATTAGGAGTTGATCTTTTGTTCCTCTGCTATTGGGGCGGTTTCCTTTCTGCTTGGGTGGAAAGAGATTGTTTTCAACAAGATCAGGGGTCAGCAACCTGAAACAGTGAAAGAGCCACTCGGAACTGGTTCCCTCACAAAAGGAAAACCTGGGAGCCGCAAAAAATGTGTGTACATGCGCGCATGCGCAGAACAGGGTTTGACTGAAGAGTGGAGCCAAGGCGAGATATGCACCTACCCTGCATATTTGAATTGATTGAACTTTTTTAGTCCCACTTTTTTGGGGTGGACTGCACATGGCAGAGGACTGGGAGCCACAGGAGATGGCTGAAAGAGCCGCATGTTGCTCCAGAGCCGCGGGTTGCAGGCCTGTGAACTAGATGCTGTTGTACTGCATCAGCTACCACATCAGTTAGCAATTTGAAAGTTGTTGGTAAGCAGGTAATTGGCTTGTAGTTGCCTGGTGTTGCCCCTTTTGCTGCATTTTTCATTATTAGGTAGGTTTTCCCAGTTGTTAGCCAGTTTTCAATTTCTCCTCCTTGTAGTATATTATTGAACTACTTGGCAATGAGTGGGTATATAACAGTTAGATGTTTCAACTAAAGCCCATTGTCAGGACCCACCCCAATCCACATCTTAGGAAAGAAGAACTCTTGGAGACAGGATTGTCCAAACAGGAACTTTTACTAAAACATGGTTGACAGTGGATAATCTATAGAGGATCTGGAAACTGTCGCAGATCGATAATTTTAAAGTATCCCCGAGTAAAACCCCTCCCCTCAGTCCATTTGGTCAGTCTCGGATCAGTTACGTTTCATGTGTCAAAACCCTTTATGGGAAAAGAACTTCCATGCATTTACAACATCGTTGCTTCCTCCCCTTCAAATTCCAATCGGAGATACAAACCAGAATCCCCCCCCTTTTTTTTGTTCTTCTCAGTTCAAAGGTTCTTTCCCTGTTCTTTGATGATGGCCTCCAGGAAGGCTGAATAAACAACCTTGCGTCTAATGGATAGGGATGGCCAATTAACATCTTCTCTTCCCCTCCTTGGGAATGGCAGAATCCAGTAAGGGAGTGAGATTTAGGTTTGCACAGATAGGGAGTTAGGAATGGAATATAAATGGATTCTGACAATCTGCCCTTTTAAAAAAAGATAGGTCCACCTGTAGAGGAAATAAAATATAAATGTTAGGCTGGTTTGTTAGGATATTCTGTATGAAACTTTTTAAGCAACTTGGGTGCTCTAATGTGATGTTTTTTGACCCACTCATTTTCTGAGGAGGGGAGGTGTTTCCAAGGTACTAGATATTGAATTTCTCCATGGTGTTTCCTAGAATCCAGGATTTCGTTCACTTCAAAGTGTTGTTCTCCTTCCTCCTTGATGGGAGGTGGTGGTGGTGGGGCTTTGTTCGTAGGGGTGACTGTTGTTCTCTTTTTAGTAAACTGCAGTGAAAAATTCGTTGTATCTGCCTAAGATTTTTGGGTAGTCTTAATTCTACTGTTACTGGGTTTATGATTCTTTTACTTGGAAAAGGTCCAATATATTTTGGTCCAAGTTTTTTACAGGTTTGTAGGGATTTAAGATATTTGTGGATAAATATACCATCTCTCCCACCCTGAATGGTTTAGGATTGACTCTTTTTTGTCCACCTGAGTCTTGTATGCTTGTCTAGCTTCATCTAAAGCTTTCCTAATGATTGGCCAGGTGTTTTGTAATTGTGTAATCCATTCCTTCAGTGCTGGGATTACCAGTTCATTTGGGGTTAGTTCTGGCATGGGGTTGAAACTTTGACTGGTAGCTATTTGGAAAAGAGTGTAACCTGTGCTGGAAGTGGACTGCATTATTATATGCCACTTCTGCGAAAGGTAGTGTTGTGATTCAGGGTCAGCCTGTGGGTTCGGCAGTTGGGTCGGACGATTCAGAGGAGGAGGAGGGGGGTGTTGGAGAGCCTGAAGAGGACAGCCCTGAGGCCCCTCTCATCTGGTTACTACGCAGACCCAGCTGTGTGAGCCTGACAGCGTGGATGAAGATGACCCACAGCTGGCCCTGTTCAAGGATGCCCGACGCAGGAGGCAATCAATCAGGAGTAAACAGAGGAAGGCAATGGGGCACCTCGGAAGGAGGCAGAGAGAAGCCACGCCTTGAACTGTTTAAAAGGGGAATGTGTGGGAGGGCTGGTTTGCTGAAGGCAACCGTTTGAATAGCTCCTGTTTCATGGTTCGTGTTTTGGTTTTGCTCTGTTTGCTCTGTTTTGTGTCAATAAATTTGGCAGGCTTAGTTCCAGCCTCTTGCTTTTTTGTAAAGGGGTTGTCCCTGCCTTTTCTGCAGGACCGGTAGTAGGCTGGTACAGAACAGGTAGTAAGTCCGTCCAATTTGTTTGCTGGGAATTAATAAAGCATCTTAAATATTGCTCAAGTACTGAGTTTGATTTTTCACATTGACTGTTCCCTTGAGGATGATGACAAAATGTCAGTGCTTGGATGGTTCCTAAAAGGGACAAAAATTCTTTCCAAAATGCTGACGTAGATTGCACCCACCTATCAGATATGATGTGTTGTGGTGCCCCATGCAATCTGTAAATATGCTACATGAAAACTTTCACTAAGGCTTTTGTGGTGGGAATCTTTTGGCAAGGGATGAAGTGCACTTGTTTGGAAAACAAGTCTGTGACTGTCAAGACTACAGTGTTCCAGTTACTTTCTGGTAATTCCACTATAAAATCCATAGCTATTTCTTTCCATGGGGCTGAGGGGTTAGCCACCAGTTGTAACAGTCCTGGCAATTTCCCTTGCAGCCTCTTAGCCATTGCGCAAATTTGGCAGCTGCCCACGTAGCTTTCTATGTCCTTTTTCATGGATGGCCACCAAAATTGCCTTTTAGTTAAGTGTAGGGTTTTTAAAACCCGAAATGTCCTGCTCATTTTGTATCATGGCACAGTTGCATGAAATTGATCCACTGGATGGCAGGTATGTATAACTTCTCACCCACCCAGGGTAGTCCATCTTTAATTGTGCACACATGTCTATTTTTCTGGAACCATTCATCAGTTTCCAAAGACTTTCGGAATTCTATTTGGCTATCCACCTGCGGCTTCATTTTTGGTTGGGTCCTGGTGGTGACTGGTGCTGCCAGTTATTGTTCGGGCATAAGTGGTTTAGAGTCAGTAACCCGTGTGCTGTTATATTGGGGCATGTGAGATAATGCATCCGCCAAAAAATTCTTTCCCCCCCCCCCCGGTAAGTGTTTGAGAGTGAAATGGAATTGGTGAAAATGTTGGGACCAGCGGGCTTGCTTAGGACTGAGTTTCCTGGGTGTTTTTAGTGCTTCCAAATTTTTGTGGTCTGTCCAGACCTGGAAGGGGATTTTATTTCCTTCAAGGAACTGGCACAGTGTAAGTAATGACCACTGCACAGAGTAAGCCTCCTTTTCCCACACGGGCCAACATTGTTCTGTCTCCGTGAGTTTCCTGGATGTATATGCACATGGTTGCAATGCCCCCTCATCATTTTCCTGTAATAATACAGCTCCCATTGCCACATTGCTTGTGTCTGCCTGTATTACAAAAGGTTTATCGGGATCTGGGTGTCTCAGGACAGGTTCAGCAGAAAAAAGTCTCTTTAGCCTCTCAAATGCTGTTTGACATTCCGTTGTCCACTTCAGAGGCTGGCTGGGTTTCACTTTGTTTTCAACAGGTTTGTGAGAGGCAGAGCTGTTTGGGCAAACAAAGGGATGAATTGGTGGTAGAAGTTTGCAAACCCCAGGAAACTTAGCAATTGCTTCTGTGTGCGGGGGAGGGGGTACCCATTCTAATACTGCCCTTTCTCAGGGTCCATTTCAATGCCCTCTGGGGATATGCAATACCCCAGGTAGTCTATCCTTTCCTGGTGGAATTCACATTTCGATAGTTTAGCATATAGGTGGGCAGCCTGCAACTTTTTGAGAACTGCTCTGACTAGGGTAATATGTTCCTCTTTGGTCTCAGTGAAGATAAGGATGTCATCTAGGTAAATCAGGACCTCCTTATATAGGTGCTCTCTTAGCATTTCATTAATTAATTGCATAAAAACTGTGGGGGGGCCTTGCAGTCCAAATGGCAGGACTTTGAACTGGTAGCAACCCATTGGGCAATTGAATGGAGTCTTCCATTTGTCTCCTTCCTTAATCCTAATGTGGTAGTATGCTTCTCTCAGGTCTAGCTTGGTAAAAATCTTTCCTCTCGATAGGTGGGATAGCATATCTTTCATTAGGGGTAGGGGATACAGATTACATTCACTAATTATGTTTAGGCTGTGGTAATCTACGCACAAATGAAGCGAGCCATCCTTCTTCTCCCTGAACAGGACTGGGGCGGCCACTTTGGGTTTGGCAGGCTCAATAAATCCCCTTTCTAGGTTTTTTTTAATGAATCTTTCCATCTCCACCGTTTCTTTTGGGCTCATGGCATACATCCTGGGCTTTGGCAGTTTTGCCCTGGGTTTGAATTCTATAGCACAGTTTGTGGGCCAGTGAGGGGGAAACTCATCTGCCCATTCCTCACTGAAAACTTCAGCAAGGTCCCTGTATTCCTCTGGTATTTCTGGTAACCCCTTCTCTTCCCCCAGTGATGCTGTCTCCTCTCTTTGGGTTGGGGGGTGTTTTGGGGTGTTACGTTGCTATGCTCCCCCTCCAGGAAGTTGACTTCTGCTATCCTCAGGGGTAGCAGAAGTCAACCCAGGGGTTCCATTTCTTCAGCAACTCCAGTCCTAAAATCATTCGGCATTCCATGCTGGGACTGACCAAATGGACTGAGGGGAGGGGTTTTACTCAGGGATATCTTAAAAGTATCGATCTGTGGCACAGTTTCCAGATCCTGTCTAATGTCAGGACCCACCCCAATCCACATCTTAGGAAAGAAAAAGTCTTGGAGACAGGATTGTCCAAACAGAAAGTTCTACTAAAACATGGTGGACAGTGGATAATTTAGACAGGATCTGGAAACTGTGTCGCAGATCAATTATTTTAAAGTATCGCCGAGTAAAACCCCTCCCCTCAGTCCATTTGGTCAGTCCTGGATCAGTTACGTTTCATGTGTCAAAACCCTTCGTGGGAAAAGAGAACTTCCATGCATTTACAATATCGTTGCTTCCTCCCCTTCAAATTCCAATTGAAGATACAAACCAGAATCCTACCCCCCTTTCTTTGTTCTTCTCAGATCAAAGGTTCTTTCCCTGGTCTTTGATGATGGCCTTCAGGTAGGCTGAATAAACAACCTTGCATCTAATGGATAGCGATGGCCAATTAACATCTTCCCCTCCTTGGGAATGGCAGAATTCAGTAAGAGGGTGAGATTTAGGTTTGCACAGATAGGGAGTTAGGAATGGAATATAAATGGATTCTGACACCCATGCAGTTCATCTTCACCTAGTGCTGACCAATTTTTGATCTTCCTTGCTCTTTTTTCTACCATTTTTGTTGTTATTACTAGTTCTTTCATTTCAACTTCCGTTTTATTTGCATCCATCTCTTTTAACCAAGCCGCATCCTTGTTGTGTTTCTTTTGGTCATCCCATATCTGCTTCCAGAACTGCACTGGTTTTTTTTTGTCAGGTACTGACTGATTCATTGCAGTTTCTCCATTGATGGATTAGTAGAAATATTTCTGATTGGATTGAAATTGTAGGTTCTGCCTATAATTTGCAATTCGATTTTCGTATCTACTGATTTTCCTGGCTACAGCTGTTATTTGCAGCTTTATTATTTCTAGTGCTTTCTTGATCTTCCTTGTTTCTAAGTAGTATTTCTTGATTAGGCATTCTTTGGACTTCTTGTTCTTCAGCTTCTTTTCTTTCATCTGTTCTAGCTTGCTTGCATGTGATCTTAACTTGCTGATCTTATTTTCTAGTCTAACCTTCCATTTTTGTGGTGCACTGTTTGTTTTTCTTCTTTGTTGATTTTGCATCCCAGGTATTCAGTTATAACTGCAGCTGTGCCGTACATTAGTTGGTTTGTTTCTTGCAGTGAATTGGTGCTTATACTGATATTGCAGTATTTGCATCTTTTAATGCTTGTGCTAGCTGTTTCTTTGGAACAAGCTTTAATGCAGGCAGCCTTATTCTGTTGTTTTTGTGCTGTTCTAGATGCTCAGTTATTCTATGTTTCAATTCTTTTATTTCTTTAGTTAGAGGGCTTTGTTCTTCCTGAGGAAGAGGTGCCTGGTTTCCAAATGAGAACAGTTGTATATGTCTGCTGGATTCCTTCACTGCCAACTCCCCCTGGCTTGCCTCTACATTCTGAATTACTTCTGGCAAGGCTTTGATTTCTTTGCCCTGGGTAAACCTTTGCAGTTCGTCCTATTCTGTTTCTGTGAATACTTTATTTTGTATTATAAATTGGCATTGATCTGCTAGTCTCTGTTCTGTTATTTCTGATTCTGGGTGTTGTTCTTTCCAGAACTGGTGCATTTGTTTTAGATATCCTCTTCTTGTATATTTTGTGAGGGGTAAACACCTTTTCTTCCAGTAGTTCTGCAGCTGCTGGCCCTGGTTGCTCAACCAGCAGTCCTGAGTCCTGTAACCCATTTACATCTCACCATATTTTTTATGGGAGAGAAACTCTTTGTCTGATTCTTCTGATGAGACCTGTCCACTATGATTGAACCTCTGGCATAGCTTTCATCTTCATCAGAGTATACAAGCCCCACAACCACATCAAGGTAGTGCCTCACTGGGGGATGATGATGATGATAATGATATTATTATTATTATTATTATTATTATTATTATTATTATTATTATTATTATTATGTTATTGTTGTTGTTGTTGTTGTTGTTGTTGTTGTATAGGTGTTCTCTTGCCATTTTCTTGTTTATTTTAATTTTTGCTTCTAGTCTGTCTTTTGCAGTGGGTTTTTTGTTATGTTGGGCTATAGTTTTCTTTTTGTGAAGACTGATGCAAAGAATGAGTTATGCAGCTCTGCTTTCTCCCTGTTGCCTATTATTTCTTTGCCATATTCTCTCTTTAGTGGACCTATAGTTTCCTTGACTTTTTTCTTGTTGTTAATATGCTGGAAGAAACTTTTTTTATTATCCTTGATTGCTGTTGCAAGTCTTTGTTTGCTATGAGCCTTTGCTTTCCTGACTTCATCTTTGCATGTTCTGGCTGTCTGCTGATATTCTGCCTTAGTTATGTTTCTCTTTTTCCATTTTTTACTTCTCCTTTATGTTTTTCAGTTTATCAGAGAGATCTTTGTGTAACCATGCTGATTTCTTCTTGAATTTCTTTTTTTTTCTTTTTCAGTGCTATTGTGTTGGTCTTGGCTTTTCTGTTCATATTTTTCAGTTTCCCACACTTCTTGGATTGTTTTCCCCTTTAGGATTTTCATCCATGGGATCTTTCCTAGGTTCTCTCTGAGTTTGTTAAAGTCAGCTCTTTTGAAGTTTAAGACACTGGTTGAATTTTCTTTTTTAAAAAAATGTTTTGATTTTTTACAATAATAATCCTTACTGCCTAGTGTACAGTGTGTTGTCTTGGTTCATATATTTTGAGAAAAACAGTCAGTAGTAGTTAATTAACAGTCACTAATAATTTGTCAATGCTGCTAACATCAGATGTTCTTGCTTTGACAATATATAAAGATTCAGCCATTTTCTTTTAACCTGTGTGTTACTTTTAGAGTTAGAATTAGATGATGCTGAGGGGGATGGGGAAGAATGTGCATGGGGATTAGTTAGACATAACAACATCGCAGTAGAGTATTCTTCAAGGTTGTTTGAAATAAGAGATGATAAGGAATGGCAGTTAGAGAACTGTAGGGAAGGTTTGCATTTCAAACTAATTGGAGAATGTGATTTATGACTGTCAATTGGAGGAGGGAATTGTGCTTTGATACTATGTGTTTAGGGGAGGGGAATTCAGATTTTGGCTTCGACCATGTACATGCCGATGCCATGTCATTTGAATAAAGATTCCTTAAGGTAAACAATGCCTCAAAGTTCTTTGGAGAGTAACATGTTGGAACCATAAATAATTACTTTTTGTAATTCCATAATTAGTGGAATTACTGATTGGTTCAAAATTGGGAAAGGAGTCCGGCAAGGCTGTATACTGTCGCCTTGCCTATTTAACTTATATGCAGAGCACATCATGAGAAAGGCAGGGCTAGATGAATCAAAAGTTGGAATTAAGATTGCCGGAAGAAACATCAACAACCTAAGATATGCAGATGATACCACTCTAATGGCAGAAAGTGAAGAAGAACTAAAGAGCCTCTTGTTGCGGGTGAAGAAGGAGAGTGCAAAACCTGGGTTGAAACTTAACATTAAGGGAACCAAGATCATGGCATCCGGCCCTCTCAATTCCTGGCAAATAGATGGGGAAGAAATGGAGGTAGTGACAGATTTTATTTTCCTGGGCTCCAAGATCACTGCAGATGGGGACTGTAGCCAAGAAATTAAAAGACACTTGCTCCTTGGGAGGAAAGCCATGGCAAATCTAGACAGCACACTAAAAAGCAGAGACATCACCCTGTCAACAAAAGTGCGTATAGTCAAGGCTATGGTCTTCCCAGTTGCAATGTATGGCAGTGAAAGCTGGACCATAAGAAAGGCTGAGCGCCAAAGAATTGAAGCCTTTGAACTATGGTGCTGGAGAAGACTCCTGCGAGTCCCTTGGACTGCAAGGCGATCAAACCGGTCAGTCCTAGAGGAGATCAAACCTGACTGCTCTTTAGAAGGCCAGATCCTGAAGCTAAAACTCAAATACTTTGGCCACCTAATGAGAAGGAAGGACTCACTGGAGAAGAGCCTAATGCTGGGAAAGATTGAGGGCAAGAGAAGAAGGGGACGACAGAGAATGAGGTGGCTGGATGGAGTCACTGAAGCAGTAGGCGTGAGCTTAAATGGACTCCAGAAGATGGTAGAGGACAGGAAGGCCTGGAGGAACGTTGTCCATAGGGTCGCGATGGGTCGGACACGACTTCACAACTAACAACAACAACAAATTAGTGTATTAATAGTATATGTCTTTGATATTCCCTTCTCCCAATAGTATTCTCCTTCTTCAACCTTAAACAAGTATAATTCTTAATATTTTCAATTCATAAATGATTAAATATAAACTTTTTTCATGTTTGTACAAATAATGTCCATATGACATTTTTCTTATCAACTTGTGTTTTTATAAAAATCATATTACTAGTTCACCATGTATCCTATTTTCATAATTCTTATTTAAGCTTAATTCCCCTTAATATTCAAACCATTCTTATCAGTCATAATTTTCTCAATATTAATCATCTAAATATCCAGATTTTCCATTTAGATACACCATCCCAATGTTTTCATATTTCATGCATTATAGAAATATTATACTGCTTATAACATCTACCTATCCTATAACATCTTTTTTGATCAGTTTATATTTCACTTATATTTGTAAAGGTTGATTTGTTAAATCATTATATATTTTCTTATTATCAAAATTCTTATTTAAGCTTAATTTCCCCTCAGTATTTCGATCATTCCTAGTTCTCTTCAACTTAATTTACCTTTAGATTTCAAACTTTTCATTTACATACATCCCAATATTTATACATTTCATATATTATGATACTTACACACACAGACACACATATATATTTTTTCATATATTATGATAAATACTTACTTATATCTCTTATCCCTCTTATTATAGGGCCCCTTTATATCCAAAGTTATCTGTTCTTTTAACCGTATTCAAACAGGTGTTTGCTCATGTAATACTCCATTTGGTAGGGTGCATCAAATCTCTTGAATCTGTCTCTAGACTTCTTCTTTTCCCAAGTAGCTTTCCAAGTTGATATATTCCACTTGCCAGGAAGTTCTTGTACTTTTGTAAGTATTGTTGGGAGTGAAGAAGACAGAATTCATAGTGGTGGTGAACCTTTTAGAGAACGAGTGCCCAAACTGCAACCCATCGCCAGGTGCCAGGTGGGTGTGGACCGCTGGGTGGCTGTGGCCAGCTGGGTTGGTGTGACCCACTGGGTGGGCATGGCAACGGTGGTCATGGCAGACTGGGTGGGTGTGGCCCACTGGCTGTGGGGGCGTGGCCCACTGGCTGTTGGGGCCAGGCAGTGTTGGGGGGGTCTCTGGTGGGTGGGACAGTGGGCAGAAGGGCATCTTGCTCAGTGGATGGCTTGGGGGGGAAGGGGGCAGCTACACCTCCTCCCAAACACTGCCATCTCATAAAAGCAGGATGAAAACTCCAAAAAGCGACAAGGAAAAAAAGGTAAAACAAGAGTGTTTCAAGATGGTTTTCTTTCCTGGTAGGGGAGGCTTCTGAGCCCTGCAGCTCTTCTGAAGGGGGGAGTGGGACAGTGGGGAGGGTCTGTGCTGGGATCAGGGCTCCTCATGCCTTCCGTTGCCCGCCTGTGCTCTTCTGCCACAGATGCACGGATTGGGCTGCTGGGGCGTTTCAAAATCCGAGCTCCAGAGGCTTGGAAAAGGCCTCTGCCACCCAGATCTGGCAGCTGGGGCACCGCAAAATTGCTCTGCAGGCATACCTAGACTCACACTGGCAGCTGCCTCCACCATCCATCCTGGATCCGCCCAACTCTTGCAGCTGCTCCCTGACTCCCAGTGCAGAGACAAAGAGTGAGAGCGCAGGCACACATAGAGAGGCAGAGGGGAGCAGCTTTGCCCCACCTCCCTCTGGGGTGATGGCGCACGTGCCCAGAGGGACAGCTCTGTGTGCCTCCTCTGGCATGCGTGCTATAGGTTTGCCACCATGGGCATAAAATATATGCTTTTTGTCTCCTGAACTTCTCTTGGCAGTTCTATAGTCCATTTTGTTATATCTTCTTTCTTATCCTCAGGTTTGTTTTGATCTTCTGATCAATCTTTTCCATTTTTATTATGTCAAAATCTTGTAGATTTTTCCTGTTTGTGTTATATTTCTCTTCATTTGTAGCTTTGCTGATTAATTCATTTTCTTCTAGTTTGTGTTCTATTATCTGATTTGTTTATTCTTTACCATCATTTTCTGAGTGTCTTTTGATTGTAGGTTTAGATTGGAGATCTGCTCATTTATGTCATCAAAGTTATTTTTGATCTCCTCATGATTTGAATCCATTGTCATTTGTATCTGTCATAGCATTGCATATATTTCCTCCTGGAAAGCGTCTTGAAATGTTGCTTCTGGGGGTCTTTGATGTTCTAAGCTAGATCCTTGAGGAATTATTAAATGTGGTTTTCTGTCATTTTTTGATAAGTACGCAATATCCATGTTGTCTGCCCCCTTCAAATTGTCTTTCATCAATACCATAGTCTCTATAATTAGCCTTATCCAACCAGTCAAACTCAGAATCTGACCAACCCAATTTTGTATAGTTCTTATCTTTATATATGGTTTTGTAATCCACTGTGTTTCCAATTGTCAAGGCATCAGTAAAATCAGTATTTTATAACAATTCTTTTATTCATGGGTTGGTTATCAACCAGTCAAAATTGCAATTCGGTATATTTAGCCACCTTGAGTCCTTCCTGTAAATTTTGCCCTAAAAGATTAGCCAAGAGTCTTTTTTTTTCTTTTCTATAAACAATTCTTGAGTTTAGACAATAGTCAAGAGTATTTCTTTTGCTTCAGACACTTTTTAATCTTATGGCAGTCCCAGTATGTATTCTTTCTTTGTTCCCATCCAGCTGTCTTCTTGAGAATTATTAAAGTTCAAGGGGACAGATTCTTATTTCTGGGCATCTTGTCAATTTCTGAGTCAGTGTTGTTAATGTTCTAAGTTCTAATTCTCCAATAGGTATCAGTAATTGTTTGTTTTCCAGCTTTTTCAGACAGAAAATTATTCTTACTATTTTTATAGTTTCATCAAAACCCTTTTTTAGTTTCTAGATTTATCCAGATTGTAGTATTTAAAATTTGATTTCAATGTATTTCTTTCCCCCTTAAAGGTTAATTAGCTGCTTCTGTCTATGGGGGAGTGAAACCTCACTTTCAGAGGTTTTCTTACTTTGGGGATCTTTCCCAAGGACTTGGTTACAGAGTAGAAGAGAGAAGATCATTACTCTCACCAGTTCCAAGCACGCTGTTCACCGTTGTTCTGGTTTGTGCTCTTGGATTTTGGTTGCAAGTAGCTTGGGCTAGACGCTGATGTGCAGCTAGCCTTTCTCCTGCCAGGTTGGAGGGCTTCCCCCAGATCGAATGGAACAACCACTGTTGTTCCATGATCATTGGTCACCCCTGTTTCCCCATCGTCTCTTCAGGGTGACTTCAGACCCATTTAGGGTCCCCTGGCAGGGTGAAATCAGCAGTGGGGTGCAGAGCTCCATGATCCTGCAGCCGTGCACTATGGCACAAAAACTAGAAGTCTCTGGTTGGATTGTTTTCTATTGCTGTTTGCATTTTATTAAATTTCAGGATGACATAGTCACTTTCCCCCAAGGTTCCAGCAACTTCAACTCCCTCTATCACTTCTTCTCTATTAGTAACAATTAAGTCCAAGTATAGCTTTACGTCTAGTTCCCTCCTTTTCCTTTAGGATGACAAAGTTGTTGGCTAGGTTGTTTATAAATCTATTTGATCTCCCGCTCGCTGCAGAGTTCGTCTCCCCGTTATCTGGATAGTTGAAGTCTCCCATTACTGCTATGGTATGCTTCTTACATACGTTTGTTAACTGGATGGCAAAGAGTTCATCTATTTCTTCTGATTGATTGGGTATCCTGTAATATACACCTATGGCACTGTCACGTGTTTCTCTTTTATATTGACCCATATGCATATTGTTATGTACTGGGTTCGTTGTGCAGGAATGAAGATGAGGGAAGTGAGTTCAACAAAGATCATGGTTTATTGCTTGCAGGATCTGAATTAAGGAACAGGGCTGCAGATGCAGCAATTTATACCCTGGCCTCTAGGTGGCAACCAATAAGTTTGAAGCAACCTATTGCCACCTAGAGGCAACCAATAGCGGCGCTGGAAATGGGTTGTCTGAGGACCTGGGAGCCGTTAGCCAGCTTCCCTGCTCAAACAGCCTTCCAGCAATTATCACATGGTGTTCCCTTAACAAAGCAAGCCCAATACATTACATCCCTCCCTGCTAGAATGAACAAACATTGTAGCAACAACAGAAAGTAATTACAGCAATACAAATTTACAAAAGGTATAACAATGGTGTGAGTTAACAGGTTTCCTCCTAGCTAGTACAGTGTTTCCTAGCTAGCAGCTCAATAAGGTACATACAATATTATAGCTTCATTATTTCAAGACAAAATCTTGCAGATAAGCAGGAGGTTTGCTAGCCCTTGTGGAATGCCTGGGGGACCCAGGCACTTACTGGCCTACCAGCTTGCCCACCGGGCTGGGTACACCAGTGTCTCTCAGTTCAAGCAATTCAGGATGGCTCGGCGATCTCTAGCTGGCCTTTCCAGGTTGGCCCACCCCAGAGTCAGTTTGTTCAGCAGAGTTAGCACAGTGGCTGTAGAACTCAGGTTGGCTTTCTCCATCAGGGGACCCATGTTGCACTTCTGGGCTTTCCTCTCCTAGGACCATGTCCCCGTTGCTTTGGCTGTTCGAGCCCTCAGAGTCTATGCATGGATCGGCCTGGCTGCCGGTTTGCGGACCTTGGTAAGGACTTATGACAAAGTCCTCGCATTGTGGCTGTGCTGCCACCACGTGGCTGGGTGGAGAAATCACAATGTGGGCAGTCAGACCCTCCTACCATATGATGTATTTCCTTTCCCCTCCCCTTTCTGGGATGGACTTCCTCCTTCCTCTTCCCTAGTGAGCCATGCTTCATTAGCAGAAAACATGGGGTCCCAATTTGCAGACCCTGGGAGCATTATCATCTTCTAACCTTGGAGACACCTCGGGAATATCTTGGAAATGCTGTACAATGTCATCTGAATTGCAATAAAGGTATTTCTATATAAAAGGTGTTTCTACGAGTTTAAACTATCTGGAGAGACCTGTTAAAGTTAATTATATCTGCTTACACAGACCATAGAAGTCTTACAAGAGATTAATTAAAGCACAACATCGTCGTTCCAGAATAGTTAGAAGATGATTTTAAATTCCTCTTGTCTGCATGTTGCTCAACAAACAAAAAGTTAGAAAATGTTTCTGCAATCAAGTTTAAAGTAATTTGAATTCCTTCTCTCTGCATCCTTGCTCAGTCAAAAGACAAGTATTATTTTTTACTGCCTGCAATCCATTGTGTATGCATGTTATCAGCAAAGCTTAAGTGAAAAAAAAATCAGCAATTAATCCTTACTGCCTGCATGTGTTTACCTCAATCAAGTTTAAAGTCCAGTTAGAAATGTGTTTTAATTTCTAAAATCTGCAATTTAAAGTCTGTAACATTTCTACAATCAAGTTTAAACAGTCAGGAAATGCAATCTGAATTCCTTCTCTCTGCATCTCTCATGTGCATGTCGTTTGAGCAAGGCAGAGGTAACAAAGGATTTGTAGATAACATTCTGTGAACTCTTGTTTGAAAAGGCTAGTAAACATCTCATTGCCTCTCTGCCAGTTCTTGCCTGCAATTAGAATGACTGTTTGCACCTTCAAGTTTGTGAAACCAAAAGAAAGCTTAAAGAAATTTCCTGCCTGCATTTCAAATAGTCTTTCTCTAGAAGTTTCAGAGATTCACCTTTTGAAAAAGAACTCTGCTTCTCTGGCCAGCTATTAAGTGGTCAGAAGGATAGACAATAAAGTAATTTGTTGTCCTGGTAACCAGCTCTTGGTGGTTAACCCCACCTCAGGAATGCGAGCTGTGCAACAGCTTGTAAGCTTGCATGTTATACAGAGAGAGGCATTCATTGATAGCCATTGTCTTTAAAGTTGAGCTCCAACAAAAAGTTTGCCAGCTAGCAATTTTTTTTCCTCCTTCCTCTCTCTTTTGCAAATAAAGATTGCTGAGAAACACAATAAAAAGGGCCATTAAGCAATTAGTTGCTAAGTGACAGTCCTGAACCTCGTGGCCAATCTGAAACGCTTAAACTGTCTGCAAATTCAAAACGCATCTAAAAGCTTGTATACAGAGAGAGACTTTGATTCACACTTATAGCAAGCTATGCAAGCATTTTAATATGATAGGAAAATGATCTAAAATCCTAAATAGGTGTTTTAAACCTCCAAAAGGAGATCATTCAGCAAGCAAACCATCCTACCCAGCCCACTAGCTTAAACAAAGGAACGAGGGAGCAATTAACCTCTGTCAGTGACAAGTTACAGCCTACGGTTTAGCTCTCAACACGGAGAGACAGTTCCTCCAAGGGTTTCAAACCGGTTCACAACTTGTGGTCATAGGGCAGAACAGTTGCTTCACTTAATGTCCCAACTTAAGCTAGGGAAGGTACCAGGCTTGCATCCAAACAGCGACCCTAGTGGTCAAGAGGTGAAGTTCATTGAAGTACTCACGTACACAAGCAGCATTCCAGTGGCTGCTCAGCAATTAAAAGGCTTGTCTTCAGGCACGTGTAGAGTGCCCCAGCCCCACTAGCTTAAACAAAGGAATGAGGGAGCAATTAACCTCCATCAGTGACACAAAGTTACAGCCTACGGTTTAGCTCTTAACACGGAGAGAGAGTTCCTCCAAGGGTTTCAAACCGGCTCACAACTTGTGGTCATAAGGAAGAACAGTTGCTTCACTTTATGTTCCAACTCCTAGAGTCAATAGCAGTCTTGCTTCCAAACAGCGACCTCTAGTGGTCAAGAGGTGAAGTTCATTGAAGTACCCACCTACACAAGCAGCATTCCAGTGGCTGCTCAGCAATTAAAAGGCTTGTCCTCAGGCACGTGTAGAGTGGCCCTAGTGGTCAAAGGGTGAACTTTCCTGAAGTCCCTAACCACACAAAAAGTGCCCCTAGTGGCCAACAGGCAAACTTCCCTGAAGTTTCTGACCACACAGAAGGCTCCCCCTGGTGGTCAAATAGCAAAGTTCACCGAATTTAATCAGAAAATATCTAGAAAATTTCTGTATCTGTCTTAGCCATGGCGGAGTGTCTCATTGATTTTGAAGAACCGGTTCAGCCAAACAACCCTGAATTGCATCAAGAAGTTGGAAGACCCAAGCGCACAATAAACCTAACCCAGATACTCAGATAAATTTATGAGACAATGAAAGATGAATTTTCCATTAATCTGTCAAAACGATGGGACAGAACGGCATACGCCATGGGAATTTTGCTCAGTGTTGATGGTAATCCTGCTGTATTAAGAGACTCTATAGATCGCTTATCTGCAGCTTATGAACGTTACCAGCGGCTATCTGCAAAATACACAATTTTCTTAAAGGACTCTAATGAAGATGATTCCTCAGCAGAACTAATTAAAATTGAGGATCTGAACCAGCAAAGAGATCTCCTGGTGCAAGGGGCAAAGTATAAGGCAAAAAAGCATATTGCTGACCTGCAAGAAACTAGATCTCATAGGTCTACCTCAAGCAGACGCACAGCATGCTCTGCTAGATCCTTTCGCTCCAGAGCTTCAACAATACATGACAAGCTACTAGAGGCTCGTGCGCTTGTAGAAGAAAAGGACGTGCTTCTTTCCTTAACCAGAAAGGAAACTGAAATAGAAGTCCAAAGAAAGGTCCGCCAAGCAAAGGAGGAAGCCCAAAGAAAAATCCTCCAAGCAAAGGAGGAAGCACAGGAAAGAATCCTCCAAGCAAAGATGGAAGCACAGGAGAAAGCCCGTCGAGCAAAGGAGAAAGCCCGTCAAGCAGCGATGGAAGCACAGGAGAAAGCCCATCGAGCAGAGATGGCAGCCAAAATAAAGATTCTGCGAATTGAAGGGAAAGAAGCCGTTGCCCTAGCAAAGCTGAAGGCCTTCGAACAAGCGACACAGGAAGATACCTGTTCTGAACCAGCCCTTCTGGCCTTGTAGTAAGGCAAACCCCTTTTCAGAAAGAAGAGACTGGAGAGCGTCCAAGGCTAAAAGGCATCTGCCAAGATTTAATTACGCAGTTAACAAAAACACTAGAGCTTGTCTTCTCAAGCGGAAAAGTTGCTTTCAGCAACCAGCCCCTCCCCAAACACTCCTTTTATAGAGAGCTCAGGGCGTGGTCTCCCTGTGCCTCCTCCCGAGGAGTCCCATAGCCTTTCTTTGTTTGTTCCTGCTCGACTGCCTCCTGCGTCGGGCGTCCTTGAACAGGGCCAGCTGTGGGTCATCATCCTCCGCACTCTCGGGCTCACGCAGCTGAGAAGAGGTCCCCGGCTGAGGACTCTGCAAAGCCTCCAAACCATCATCAGCCGGTTCGTCTCCCTCCTCCCCCTCATCTGAGTCCTCCGATACGTCGGAGCCGGCTGTCGGACCCACAGGCTGGCCCTGAGTCACAACACTATCCCGCACCGCAGGGCCCTTCCCCCGGGTCTGCCGATCCGGATGCGGTCGGGATGGGAACTGTTCGTGAAAAGCAGTCACCAACGCAGGGGCATGAACGGCGGTCGCGTCTTCCCATGTGAAGTCCTCCGGCCCGTACCCTTTCCACTCGATCAGGTACTGGAAGCGACCTTTCAGCCAGCGGGAATCCCTGATGCTGGCGACCTCGTACTCGGGGGTGCTGCCTCCATCACGAGTTCCTGATGGGGGAGGTTCCGCTTGGCGAAGTGGACAGGCCGGTTGTTCAGGGACCAACAAGGACCGATGGAAGACGGGGTGCACGCGCAGGGAACGTGGCAGAGTTAAACGATAGGCGACCGGATTGATGACGGCCTCGACTGGGAACGGTCCAAGGTAACGGTGGTCCAGCTTCCTCGCCGGCCGAGTGGATGGTAGGTTCCTGGTGGACAGCCAGACCCGATCCCCCACCGATAGTGGAGGCGTATCCCTTCTCGACCGATCGGCGAACCTCTTGTAGTCGGCCTTGGCCTTCTCCAGCTGCCGTCGCACCAACCGATGGATCGCCTGTAACTCCGTCATAAATTCGTTCGCTGCCGGCTCCGATGAGTCCACGGGAGAAAGGGGGAAAAACCGGGGGTGATAACCCACGTTGGCCAAGAACGGTGTCATCTGCGTGGAGGTGTGCTGCGAGTTGTTAAAGGCAAACTCGGCTATGGCCAAATAGTCCACCCAATTGTCCTGCTGCAGGTTAACGTAGCAGCGCAGATACTGCTCTAAGATGCCGATGACCTTCTCGGTACCCCCGTCGGTTTGTGGATGATGCGCGGACGAGAGGCAAACCTTAATGTCCAACGCCCGCATCAACTCCTGCCAGAAGCGGGCTGTAAACTGGGCCCCCCTATCGGAGACGACTCTATCGGGAAGGCCGTGCAGCCGGAACGCCTGTTGGATGAACATGCGACTAGTGGCGCGAGCTGACGGTAAGCCGCGACAAGGGATGAAGTGCGCCATCTTGGTCAGCATGTCCACCACCACAAACACTGTCGTGAAGCCGGAGGATGGGGGTAGATCCGTCAGAAAGTCCATGGACACAGCCCCCCAGGGTCTCTTGGGTGTTGGCAAGGGCTGCAGTAAACCAGGCGGGGCCCCTGTCGCTGACTTGGCCTGCCTGCAAGGAATGCAGGAGGTGACATAAGACTGGACATCGTGTCGGACTCGGGGCCACCAGAAAGTACGGGAGACGAAGTTCAGAGTCTTGAACAGGCCAAAATGCCCCGCAGCCGGGTTATCATGACACTGGCTGAGGACGAGTCCCCTGAGTGGCCCTCCTGGAACATAGAGCCGGTCACGATAATACAGGAGTCCATCCGCGACCGACCAAGGCGAATCTGGCCCCACCTCTTCCTTCCGCTGAGCCACCCATGCCTCCTGCTGCTGCGCCTCCCGGATCTGAGCCCGTATATCCACCGGCTCCCGCACCGCAGCAAAAGACTCGATGGGGATCACTGTCCTGGGCGGAAGCTTGTCTTCCGCTCGGGTGTATTCGGGCTTTCTGGACAGAGCATCCGCTCTCTGGTTGTGCCCGCTTAGTATGTACCGCACCCGGAAGTCAAACCTCGCAAAGAAGAGGGACCACCGGATCTGGCGTTGATTCAAATTCCGAGCGGTCTGCAAGCTTTCCAGATTCTTGTGGTCCGTCCGGACCTCGATCTGATGCCGCGCCCCCTCCAGATGATGCCTCCAAGCCTCGAACGCCACCTTGATGGCCAGCAGCTCCTTCTCCCAGATGGTATAGTTGCGCTCCGAGGGGTTCAATTTCCGAGAGTGATACGCGCAAGGGAAAAGGGTACCGCTGGGCGTCGTCGCCTGGAGTAACACGGCCCCAATGGCAATGTCGGAGGCGTCCGCCTCCACGACAAACGACCGTTGCGGGTCGGGATGTTTCAAGATGGGCTCCTTCATGAAGGCGTCCTCCAAAGCCTGGAACGCCTGTTGTTCGGGGGCGTTCCACTGGAACCGAGTCTTCTTCTGCAGGAGCCGGGTGAGGGGGGCTGTCAAGGCAGCAAAGCCAGGGATGAATGTCCGATAGTAGTTGGCAAATCCAAGGAGTCGCTGAACGTCCTTCACGCGACGCGGGGGTTGCCAACTCTGCAACGACTCGACTTTACTCGGCTCCATGGTGATGCCCTCAGGAGAAATGCGGTGACCCAGGAAATCGATGGTCACCTGGTAGAACTGGCACTTCTCCAACTTGGCAAACAGCCGATGTTCCCGGAGGCGCTGCAGGACCTGACGGAGATGCTGATGATGCGCTTCACGTGACGGGGAGTAAATCAGGATGTCGTCCAGGTAAATCACGACAAACTGGTCCAACAGATCCCGAAAGATATCGTTCATAAAATGCTGAAACACAGCAGGGGCGTTGGTCAGGCCAAACGGCATCACCGTGTACTCGAAATGTCCATAGCGAGTACCAAACGCCGTCTTCCACTCATCACCCGGCCGAACCCTGACGAGGTTGTAAGCTCCACGCAGGTCCAGTTTCGTGAAGATCTTAGCCTCCCGGAGTCGGTCCAAGAGCTCGGGGATGAGGGGCAGCGGGTAGTGGTTACGCACCGTGATGGCGTTGAGTTTCCGGTAGTCACAGCAAAGCCGTAACTCGCCCGACTTCTTTTTGACGAAGAGCACGGGCGCAGACACTGGCGAGGACGAGGGCCGGATGAAACCACGAGCCAAATTCTTTGTCAGGAAGTCCCGCAATGCAGCCAACTCGGGCTCCGACATGGAGTACAAACGCCCCACTGGGAGAGGCGCATCAGGGACTAGGTCAATGGAGCAGTCGTAGGGCCTGTGCGGGGGTAATTGGTCTGCCTCTGACTCGCTGAACACGTCAGCAAAGTCGGACAGTTCGGGAGGCAAGGAAACCCCTGGGGAACCCTCCACCTGGCCGGCACAGATATGGCGGGTGTGGTCCACGCACTGCAAACTTGGGAAGGAGACCAAGTTCTGAGACCAATAGATCTGTGGATCATGCGCCCGGAGCCACGCCAGTCCCAAGACCACGGGGAAGTGCAGATCCGAAGTGACGTAGAACTGAATGGCCTCCACATGGGTACTGATGGCCATACACACGGGTTGCGTGGCGGCCGTAATAGGCCCGGACAGGAGCACTCGACCATCGATGGTCTCCACAAGCATGGGCGGATCCACTGGACACTGGGGAACAGCCCATTTGGCCACAAAGGCCGAATCCATAAAGTTAGTGGTAGCCCCAGAGTCAATTAAGGCATGGACCGGAATCCCCTCTGGCTTGCCAGGAAGGATCAGACGTGCCTCCAGAATCAAATGCCGTGGAGGTTCACAGGCACCGTCGGAACGGCGTCGCTTGGCGTGGTCGTTGTGGGTCGCCCGATCTTTCACACCGTCTAGATCGGGCTCGGGCCGTTTCCCGACAGCAAAGCAGGGGACTTTCTCAGGGCAGGCTTGGTCACTGACGCCCGCTGACGCTTCTTCGGGCAAGAAGCAGCCAAATGTCCAGGGTCCCCACAGTAAAAACACAACCCCCCCGATCGTCGTCTGTCCATTTCCGTCTCCGATAGACGGGACCTGGCGGCACCCAGCTCCATTGGCTCCTCCCTCTGGACTGGGGGCTCACGCACAACAGGAGCGGCAGGGGTCTGTGGGGTGGCACGGCGACTCTTTCGCTGCTGCAGCCGGGCATCGATCCGCAGACAAAGATGGATCAGCCCATTCAGGTCTGAGGGAATGTCCACGCGGGCCAGCTCATCCAACATCTCCTCCGACAAGCCATCCTGGAAGGCATCCACGAGCGCAGCCTCATTCCAGGCGGAATCCTGGCTAAGCAGCCGGAAATCGCTGATGTAGGCCTGTAGGGGGCGCTGACCCTGCCTCAAAGCTTTCAGGCGTCGGGTGGCCGTCTGCGCCTTAATTGGGTCCTCATACATGAGGCGCATATGGTCACAAAACCCCCCAAAGTTATCCAACAAAGGGCTAGGCTGTGCCAACAGAGGCGTGCCCCAACGAGCTGCATCTCCCGACAGAAGGCTCAACACGAAACCCACCTTATCTCGGTCAGTGGGGAAATCAGCTGCTCTCACGCTGATAAAAAGCTGGCATTGTCCCAGGAAGGCAGGAAACAGTTCTGGATTGCCAGCAAATTTATCCGGCATAGCTATCTGACATTTCCTCCTGGGTGGGGGTGCAGCATGTACCTGGGCTTGTAGTTGCCCCACTTGAGCTGCCAGCAAAGTGAGTTGCTGGGTGAGCTGAGCATTCTCGGCAAGAAGCTGCTCCATCGTAGTTGTAAGGGGTGGGAGGCTGAAAGCAAACTGTTCTGAACCAGCCCTTCTGGCCTTGTAGTAAGGCAAACCCCTTTTCAGAAAGAAGAGACTGGAGAGCGTCCAAGGCTAAAAGGCATCTGCCAAGATTTAATTACGCAGTTAACAAAAACACTAGAGCTTGTCTTCTCAAGCGGAAAAGTTGCTTTCAGCAACCAGCCCCTCCCCAAACACTCCTTTTATAGAGAGCTCAGGGCGTGGTCTCCCTGTGCCTCCTCCCGAGGAGTCCCATAGCCTTTCTTTGTTTGTTCCTGCTCGACTGCCTCCTGCGTCGGGCGTCCTTGAACAGGGCCAGCTGTGGGTCATCATCCTCCGCACTCTCGGGCTCACGCAGCTGAGAAGAGGTCCCCGGCTGAGGACTCTGCAAAGCCTCCAAACCATCATCAGCCGGTTCGTCTCCCTCCTCCCCCTCATCTGAGTCCTCCGATACGTCGGAGCCGGCTGTCGGACCCACAGGCTGGCCCTGAGTCACAACAATACCGATGTACAGGGTTCCATTCCAATAGAAGTGGAAGATCCGATGGAACGCACCAGTCAATATGTGTTAAAGCAAAATGTTTGCAACGATGCAGAGCCATCTTCCACACTGCCTACAAAAATCATAGACATCCCAGAACCTCAAAGGCCTGCACTCCTTCAACACTGCAGCACAAGTGCATCTTCTGCACTTCCCACAAACATCATAGAGACCACAGAACTGACACCTCTCCTCCAAAACAACACAGGTGCGTCAGCTGTGCTTCCCACAAACAGCACAGAAGCTCCACGCCTGACAGAGCCTACACCTCTTCAACAAAGCAACAAAGGTGCGTCAACTGTGCTTCCCATAAAGAGCACAGAAGTCCTGTGCCTGCCAGGGCCAACACCTCTTCAACAAAGCAACACGGGTGCGTCAGCTGTGCTCCCACCAAACAACACAGAAGCCCCGCGCCTGACAGAGCCTACACCTCTTCTTCAAAGCAACACAGGTGCGTCAACCGTGCTTCCCACAAAGAGCACAGAAGTCCCGCGCCTGCAAGGGCCCACACTTCTTCAACAAAGCAGCACAGGTGCATCAACCGTGCTTCCTACAGGCAGCACTGAAGCCCCAAGCCTGCCAAGGCCAGCACCTCTTCAACGCCCAGAAACAGGTGCGCCAACACCTCAAATTGCATTACCTCTTGCCAATGACTACGTAACCACAAGCAATGATCAACGGTTGAATCAACAACCAGCACAAATTTTAGAGATTACACCACAGCTAAATGCTCCTGCAACATCATTTTATCCTGGTGTACCTGATCCTTATTCACCAGAGAACCCTCACACCCAAGAGGTTCCACAAGTTTCTTCGGCATCAAAGAGTGAGAGACCAGACCTCCCTGAGTACGCCAAACACGCGACTCGTCGAGAGCTCACTGCCAATAGCCTCTCAAAGTTTAATGACCATCCAGAAGACTTCAGATCCTGGAAAACAATCTTCAAAGCGGTTGTTGGTGATCTCAACCTTACCGCCAGAAAGGAACTCGACCTACTCTTTTCCTTTCCCCTATTCTCATATTTTTGCAGGTTTATAAGTCATCACGCCTGGACGAACAATGAACCCAGCTTCGACTTCGCTGAATCCAGTGTGCCTGCTCCATCACCATCACCAAGGTATGGTAACACAGCAGTTCAACACAGAGACTCACGTGGAGCTGTGTCTACAAGAAAGATGGACATCTCACTTCCTGTATCATCTCCTCCTCTATGGAGTGATTCAGGTGGTAGCATTTCACCTCCTGTACCATCCTCTCCTCTTTGGAGTGATTCAGGTGGTGGCAACTCACATCCTGTACCACCTCCTCCTAAATGGAGCAATTCAGGTGGTGGGGACGAATACGCTACAGGTGCTGTGCTTCATATGGCCATTTTGCCATTTTGCCAAACATTGAAAAGCCTTTGACAATGCGATAGCGACAAACACGATACAGCTACGCATCCTGATCCACTTCCAGGCAATCCACAGCAACCACCTGTATCCAACCCTGCTTCAAGTTATGGCGGGGAGCAGCATGGCGGGGAGCATCAATGTCATGCTCCAGTCACCAACGTTTCATCTTCACCCAATCTCCAAGCTAGAGACCTTGTTCTGTTTAAGGACCAACGAGCTCAAGAATCGAAAGGCACTAAAACCTCCATAAGACCCTGGAACACTAAACTCGTTGCTTTCCCTTTAGAATCCTGCCTTCAAGAAGAAAAGTGCCTTCAACCTGATCCAGACTATTGAAGCCTGAAATGGCAGTTTATTGTTGCAATATATATGTATGTTCTTTTATATCTTTCAGGTCTTGAACGCAACAAGCAAAACCTCAGCCTGAAATGGCAGTTTTATTATTGCAATATGTATGCATGTTTGCTTATATATCTCAGGTTTTATGTCCTATATGGACGCATGTTTACCTCTTATATCTCTCAGGTTTTATGCCTCATATATCATGTTTATTTTTTATATCCCTCAAGTTTACATTTATATGTATGCATGTTTATTTTTATATAATTTTCTCAGATGTATTACTTATATTTCTTAGGTGTTCTGACAACAACAAACCACAAACGTGTATTTGCATTTGTATAACTACCGTTATGGGATTTATATAGTGGTATTATGAAATACCAGACGGGGAGTGTGCTGCCACCACGTGGCTGGGTGGAGAAATCACAATGTGGGCAGTCAGACCCTCCTACCATATGATGTATTTCCTTTCCCCTCCCCTTTCTGGGATGGACTTCCTCCTTCCTCTTCCGTAGTGAGCCATGCTTCATTAGCAGAAAACATGGGGTCCCAATATGCAGACCCTGGGAGCATTATCATCTTCTAACCTTGGAGACACCTCGGGAATATCTTGGAAATGCTGTACAACGTCATCTGAATTGCAATAAAGGTATTTCTATATAAAAGGTGTTTCTACGAGTTTAAACTATCTGGAGAGACCTGTTAAAGTTAATTATATCTGCTTACACAGACCATGGAAGTCTTACAAGAGATTAATTAAAGCACAACATCGTCGTTCCAGAATAGTGGCCGTTCTGGAAAATGCTTCCTAAGCTGATCGATATGGCAACGGACAACTCACCCGCCCTCTAGGCCCACTTCGTATGAGAAGGACCTGAAGTTTTAGTGACTTTTCCTGGCACCCACAAGTTCCCATGCCCATAGTTCCTGGCCCACACCCCGTCGCCCACTTGCAGCCCCCTCAGGGGTTTTGGGTGAGAGGCTTCTGCTGCCACCCGGTCTGGGTGCAACCTGTCCAGTTTCATGATCAGTCACCTCCCCCAGCGCAGCTCTGCTGGGCTTTTCCCAGTAGCCGTGCATGGCGTGGAATGTTGGCAAAGCAAAAAATCGGCCAGTCTGTGGTGCCAGTCCCCAGTCACTTTACACCTCAGTGACTCTTTTGTGGTGCAAACCATGCATTCGGCTTGACCATTAGTAGGTGGGTGAAATGGGGCTGATGTCACATGCCTAATGAGGTTTGCTCTCAGGAACGCCTAAAATTCTGCCGCAGTAAATTGGACCCCGTTATTGGACACTACGACATCCAGCAGCCCGTGTGTGGCAAAGAGTTTCCTAAGCACCTGGATGGTCCTAGCAGTAGTCATGTTTGCAATTGGTATAACTTGTAGCCATTTAGAGTGGCTGTTGACCACTATAAGAAAGAGCTGTCCCTGAAAGGGCCCAGCGAAGTCTATGTGAATCCTAGACCAGGGAGTGTGAGTCTCCTCCCACCTGTGAACTGGAGCATGCAGCATTTTAGGCCTTGATTGCTGGCATGTATAACACACATGCACCTGGGCTCAATGGCTTTATCTAATCCTGGCCACCATAAATAGCTTCTAGCCAAAGCTTTCATGCGAACAACAGCTGGATGGCCTTCATGCAGTGATTGCAAAACCCTGTCTCTTACTGAGGTAGGAACTATGACCCTGTTCCCCCAAAGAATACAAACTCTTGTGAGCTGATAGCTCATGTCTTCTTGTAAAATAGCTCTGAAATTCAGGGCCTGGGCTTTTATCCAGCCACCCTGTGTGTACCCAAGAAAGCACTCTACTTAGTGTCTTATCTGTTGTCGTTTCTGCAGCTATGTCCCCTGCATGGAGGGGAAACTCTGGCAAGTTCTGAATGGACAAAACGCGGGCTGCTGGGGCCGGATCTGGTTCAATTTCTGGCAGTGGAAGCCTGCTCAGGCCATCTGCACGGTCCATATCATTGCCGGGTTTGTGAATCAGCTTAAACATATAAGCTGATAAAAAATGGACCATCTCAGCATTCTAGGGGATAATATGTGGGGTGTCTGTCTATCTGTAGTGAATAACCCCAATAGCGGTTTATGGTCTGTGAAGACTGTGAACTCCCTGCCATATAAGTAGTCGTGGAATTTTTTAACTCCAGCTACTATGGCCAATGCCTCTTTGTCAATTTGAGCGTAATTACGCTCAGCAGAGGACAGTGTCATTGAATAAAAAGCAATTGGAACTTGAGTTCCATCTTTCTCTAAGTGACTTAAGACTGCACCCACCCTGTATGGGGATGCATCACACGCTAAGCAAACTGGTTTAGACTCCTTGAAATGAGTGATAGTGGAACTGACCGACAGAAGTGCCTTCAATTCCTGAAAACTTTTTTCGTGAACGCTAGTCCACTTCTATGAAGCATTTTTATCATGTTCTATTTGGCATGTCCAATTCAGCGCTTGGTATAAGTCTGTCAGGGTGTAATCTGTCCAATTTGGTGGTCAATCTCCTTCCCCACCTCATTTCAGCTGGACTTTTGCCTGTAGCAGCGCATGGGGTCGTATGTTGGGCCAGCAAAAATTCGGCCAGTCTTTGATGCCAGTCACCCCGAATGATTCTTTTTAAGGCGTCTTTCGTGGTCCTCACATTTCGTTCAGCCAAGCCGTTGGTGGATGGGTGGAAGGGTGCTGATGTCTTGTGCTTAATCGAGTTGGCCTTGAGGAAATCCTGGAATTCAATAGATGTGAATTGTGGCCCATTATCAGACACGATGACATCCGGTAACCCATGAGTGGCAAAGAGGCCCCTTAATACCTGTATTGTTCTTCCTGAAGTTACTGAACTAACTGGTACTACCTCTAGCCATCTAGAGAAACTATCAACCACCACCAGAAATGTTAACCCTTGGAAAGGTCCGGCAAAGTCAATATGGATCCTGGACCAAGGATTTCTAGCTAACTCCCACTTATGCGTACGGGTGTGTTGTTGTTCTGGCCTAGAACGTTGGCACAAATGGCAATTGGCAACACATTCCTCAATGTCGTTGTCCAGTCCTGGCCACCACAAGTGACTCCTAGCCAACGCCTTCATCCTTACTATTCCTGGGTGTCCTTCATGTAATTCTAATAAAATAGCTGATCTGTGGATCCCAGGAATGACCACACGATTTCCCCACAGTAAGCAACCCAAATGAACTGATAGTTCATCTTTTCTTCTAAAATAGGGAATGTATTTTTCATCCGGGTTGGCATTTGGCCACCCACTCAGGACCCAGGCCATTACTCTCTTTAAAGTGTGGTCATTATTTGTTGCCGCAGCTATGTCTTTAGCAGTTAGAGGCAAGTCAGGGATGTCCTGTAGGGACATTATTTGTCCCACTGGGGCAGGGTCACCCTCGGTGATGTTTAAGGGCAGTCTGCTAAGGGCATCTGCGTGCCCCATGTCCTTGCCCGGTCTGTATTGAAGAGAGAATGAGTATGCTGAGAGGAAAATGGACCATCTCAGCATCCTGGGTGACATGATTTGGGGAGTCTGTTTATCTGTGGTAAACAGTCCCAACAGGGGTTTGTGGTCTGTCAGTATGGTAAAGTTCCTACCATAAAGGTAGTCGTGGAACTTTTTAACTCCAGCCACAATTGCTAATGCTTCCCTGTCTATCTGAGCATAGTTCCGCTCTGCCTTGGTTAGTGTCCTGGAATAATATGCTATTGGTCTTTGTATTCCTTGGTTGTCTAAATGGCTGATCACGGCCCCTACACCATAAGGTGAAGCATCACACGCTAGGTAAATTGGTTTATTTTCTATGAAGTGGGTTACAGTTGATTGGCTGGAAAGAATGTCTTTTAACGTTTGGAAACTAATTCTATGTTTCTTCTGCCACTGCCAAGGAGTCTTTTTATCTAAGAGCCTATGGAGAGGTTCTGCAATGGCAGCCTTGTGGGGCACAAATGTATGGTAGAAGTTTACTAAGCCAAGGAAGGCTTGTAGTTCAGCCTTGTTCCTAGGCTCAGGAGCTAATTTAATTGCTTTTATTTTTTCAGGGGTTGGATGGACCCCATTTTTGTCTATCCTGAACCCCAAGAAATCAGTGGACTTAACCCCAATGCAACATTTTTCCCTTTTTAGTTTTAAACCAGCCCTTCTAAATCTTCCCAATACCTGTTCCAGCCGCTCCACTAGCATTTCTTCATTTTTTCCAGCTATCAAGACATCATCAAAGTAAGGGCATACACCTGGTATGCCCTTTAAGGTCCTCTCCATCACTTCTTGAAAGATGCCTGGAGCTGCTGCAATGCCAAATTGCAGTCTGTGGACTCGGAACGCCCCCTTGTGGGTAACAATCGTCTGTGCTTCTGCAGCCTCTTCAGAAACAGTCAACTGTAAGTACGCATGCGCCAAGTCTAGCTTGGCAAACATGGCGCCGTCCTGGATCGTGGCGAGGACCTGCTTCACCGTCGGGACCGGGTAAGCATGTTTTTTCATTCCAATGTTCAGGGTGGCCTTGTAGTCAGCGCAGATTCTCACATCCCCATTGGGTTTGAGGGGTGTGACAATCAGCGTTTCCCACAAACCACCCTCAACAGGTTCTAACACGCCTTGGCCTACAAGCCTCTCGAGCTCGGCCTCGATTTTTTTCTTCAGGGCGAAAGGCACCCTGCGGGCCTTAAGCCTGATAGGTTTTACTGAGGGGTCTAGATTAAATTTAATTGGGGGTCCTTTGTATTTACCAAGGGATCCGTCGAATACGTCTGCAAATTCATTGCAGACTGATTCGAGGGTCTTATTTTTAATTATTGAATTTATTCCCCCGATCCAAATGCCCAGGGCAGGGAACCAGTTAATGCCAATTAGGCTAGTCCTATGACCCTCAGTTACTATTAAATCTAAAATCCCCTTAAATCCCTTAAATTCTACGCAAAGACTAATTTTCCCTTTTATTTTAATTGGGCTTTTTTGGAAATCCGTTAATTGAATTTTTGTTGAACTAAGTGGAATTTTTCTTCCACTTATTTGTTCAATCCTATCAAGGGTTTCACTGGAAATTATTGACACTGAAGCCCCTGAGTCAATTTCCATTCTGCAAGGAACCCCTTGCAGATGGACTATGATTTTTAATTTTCCTTCTGGAAAATTACCATTTTTCCCAATTCTCCTGCGGTTGACTCGAGCCACCTCCCCTAAATTTGGAATTTTTACCCAGGGTTTAAGGGTCTCCTTGCCACTAACGTTAGGGGTTACCTTACCTTCGGGCCACACATCGACTTCGTGAAGGCGGTTGTCGCGAGCACGGCTCCTGCAGATGGCCTGGATGTGGCCAGTCTTCCCACACGCCCTGCACTTTGCGGTACGGAATCGGCAAGATGCGCGGGGATGGTTGCCACCGCAGCTGCCACACCGGTTCTGGGGTTCATTGTCGCACGGTCTGGTTGCGGTGTCCCTCCATGGTCGTTGTGGCCCTGTCGCTTGTCTTTGCGGAGTTGCGGGTTGTTGACGTCGGTTAGGTTCAGGCCCTTCGCTTCTGGGTGGTCTTGGCGCCAATTTTCCGAATCGCCTGGAGACTTCAGCGATATCTTCTTCCCACTGCTGGTCCGCCTCCCCGCAGTCCACATAGCCCTCTTGGTTGATCTCGGACGATGCTGCCATGCTACTGCGGGGGGGGTCGCGATACCCGGTTGATTCGTACGTTAAAAGTTCATCGATCACCTCCTGCAGATCGCCAGTGGGTTTGGATATAATTCTGTTTTGTAGCTGCTCGTCCCTCAAGCCCAGTACTACACGGTCACGAATTCTTATTTCAAGATTATCGTATTTACATTGTACTGCGGCTTCCCTGACGGCAGCGACAAATTTTTGTATGGATTCTCCCGGCCTCTGGTTTCTTTTCTCGAAGATGCGCCGCCAGAATAGTTCGGATCTCCTAGGTGTAAAGTGGACCTTTAGTTTGGCTAGGAGATCGGCATACGGCACGCTTGAGACCGGTTGCGGTTGACACAGTCCGACAGCGACTCGATAGACCGGTGTGCCGCAAATCGTCAGTAATGCTGCCGCTTTTTTCCGGTCGTCTGTGATTCCGTTCACTAGCAGGAACCCTTCGACCTGTCCGACGTATTCTTCCCAATCTTCGGGGAAGTTTGGGTCGAATTCCTTCAATGACCCAATCTGCGCCATTCGGAGAATTCTTCTTATTCTGCCGCGGCCGCTCGGTTGACTTTGACACGTTTCCGAATTTGCCGCCTTTGTGCGACAATTCCGCCAATTCTCTGGTCTTCTGTCTATCCCACCCTCGTCGCCAATTGTTTGGTTCTGATAGACGAGGACTCAGAGTGGTTTAACAATGAACGAGTTTATTGAATACACAAAGTCAACTGTCAACTGTCAAATGTTGCAACCTTTTTATAGTGGAACTGTTTGAACTGTAACCAATCGTTGGAGACTATTTTCCCGCTTCTTGTTTATGGCAACCAATGATTGCAGCAGAATCTCCCGCTCAAACCCGACTACTTTTGCAATCTGCAATCTTCCCTGTTGCAACTATTTACATACACAACAGCCTGTGAAGCGGCTCTGCCACTGCGGCCTTGTTAGGAAGGAACACGTAGTAAAAAATTGAGGAGGCCCGGGAATGCCTGTAGCTCTCCTTGTTTTAGGGCTAGGTGCCATCTGAATGGCTTTTACTTTAGACTCAGCAGGGTGGATGCCACCAGCATCAATGCGAAACCCCAAGTATTCAGTTGAATGCTTATTTGTATATAAGCATTTAAGACTTTTATGGGTATATATCCTGCATCTCCTGATTTTTTATTTTTTCTCATCATTGTCTACTTCATTATTTGTTTTCTTGGGATGTATGATTGGTTTTGGGTTCTAGAAATTCTAAAGATTGGTCACCCTTCCCCCTCAATTTTAGTTTGAAGCCCTCCTGATGAGTTGGACCAGTTTCCCCCCCCCCCCCAGTACATTTTTCCGTTTTCGTGAGATGCAGCTCTTTCTTTGCCATTCTCCATGACGTTCATTGCCTTTCGCTTTCAAGCAAATGCTTTTAACTTTGAAGGCTCTTTTATGAGAATAGCATTCCCCTCAAATAGAGTGTAACTTATTTCCCAATTAGCGCTCACAAGTTCACGACAAACGCGTTACAGCTGGTCTTTTTACTCTCTTTGTAACCGTTTTCTTTTGCATCAAAGGAATTCCAAGACACCCCTCCCCCCAGCATTCGGCACGGAATGCTTAAAATCAGCGCGGTGTCACAGTAGCACACCCACGCTTCAAAACGGGAAATAAAATGGAGGCAGAAAAGAGGGCGGAGAGAAAACGAGAGATGCGCTCTCTTAACCCTCTAACGTAAGAAGTTTAATTCACGCCTCTTCTCTCCGCTCTGATTGGAGGAGAAAGCTATCTCTGGATCACATGGGCGAGCGATCTCACTTTCTCCTTTGTGCCACCCCTCCCCTCCACGCTGCAGTTAGAGCTGAACGAAGTTGTCGGTGTCGCCGCTTCTGCGCGGGAACCGACCGCTCGAACGGCTGATCGACGAAACGCTTTGCGTGGAGATACTACCGGTCACCCTCGACGGGCCCTGCCCGGTCGGTAAGTAGAAGACCGCGTAGCGCAGGAAGGCAGCGCTTAAATCCCATGATATCCTCAGGTGAATAGATTGGTCAGACCGGGCATGAAACACGCGTGTAAAAGGGATGGCATAGCGGATAAATGGATGGATGGATCTGCGGGTCGCGGACAACTGCCTACCCCCTGGCTCGCCACGCGCGCGCGCTCCATTGTGTGGAGGCAACAAAATGGCGGCGGATGGGTCAGAAGGCAAGGGGTGGTGAACGAGCGGGGGACAACAGTAATGGCGCGTGAGCGACTTAACGGGAAGCTGGTAATACTTGAAATTGGGCGCGCTTATCTGGTCTTCTGGTCTTCCAAAACTTGTATCGGTGTTGGAGTGGTATCTCACAATGACGCCTTTGCTCCTCCTGGTTACCGCAGCCTCCACACACATAGACACCCCAGGACATCTTTCTCCGGAGTGCTGCTTCTGCCCTCGAGTTCCTCTTGAAGGCAAAGAGGGTTTAGGGTTGGTTTAGGTATCCAGAAAGAGTGGAACGCTTTCCAGATATCTGGTATCTTGACCCTTCGATTTCGTATGATTGTTCTTCTGGGGCTTCTTGCTTCTCTCTTTCCCCGGAAGCCTTTGCCTTTCTGTGGAGAGTACGCGATATTTTCTCAGATTCGTATCCCCTAAAGTTCCCGTGTGTGTGTGCGCGCGCGCGCCCTTTGCAACGCTCCTTGTGGGAAGCCACCTTCAAAGACTTAAGGTTCCAAACGCTTGGTGAAAAATTGCGGCATTAACTTGTTCCCTCTTCCCTTGAGGACACGTCGTCTAGGCTCTGACGGATGTATATCGGCGGGCAGGAATAATCTTTTCAGATGGGAAGGTTTTGCCAGTAACCCCAACTCCCTCGTGGGGCAACGGCAGGGCTGGAATTACCTCTTGCATAATGTTTGCTTATAATTATCAATCGAATGATCAGGCAGATTGTTTCGGGATTATTAATACAGTGTGAGATACTGATATTTTCTCAGCTGCTTTTGTTTTAATTTTGACCAGATCTCTCAGTTTACAAATAGGGTTTGCTAGGGTATCAAAAGTTGAGACAAGGAAATAGTGATGTTTGAACTTAATAAATTAAGTGTGTTTTGTTGGAGTAGCTACATATAGAATTGTGTGGTAGAAATTCCACTATTGTTTAGAGGGTGCAATCTTTATGATTAGTAAACTTCATATTTTAAATGGTTCCAACCTGCTACTTGTCAAGAGTTCTTTCTGTTAGAAACCACTGAGGCTGATGTACATGATGTGCAGTCATATCTTCACAGGAATATAAATGTTTGATTTTCTACTAAATTATTGCAAACTTTGTTCAATGAAGTTGTTTTTTAAAAATTCATTTCAGAGTACCTGAACACAGTACTAGTACAGCTTAGAAGAAACATTTTCTTTGGGGAAAAAATCAAGGATCTGAAGCAAAATGGTAAGAATTTGCCATTCAGAAATGAGATGAAATGCCATGTATTTTTGTTTTACTTATTTTATGTTTTAAATTTCAGCGGCCAATGCGCATTTTTGTGAATGATGATCGCCATGTCATGGCAAAGCATTCTGCAGTTTATCCAACCCAAGAAGAACTGACAGCAGTTCAAAACATGGTCTCTCACACTGAACGTGCTCTCAAAGCTGTTTCTGACTGGATTAATGAGCAGGAGAAAGGTAATAATGACCAGCCAGAACCTGACACCATGGAGACTGTAGCTGAAGAAGAGAACAAAGAAGGAAGGTATGTAACTTTATTCATAACTTGCTCTTACAGAGGCTGACAAGTTTCTAAAAAGAATTTTCTGTTGTTTTGAGATGCCAATGGCCATTTGCAGTTTACATTTATTTTTTAAAATAGTAATTTTATTAAAAAATAAAATTAAGAGAATAAAATGTAAAAGTAGTGCAGAAAAGAAGGAAAAAAATAAATATAAAAAGTTGACTTTCTTCATAACTGTAAACAAATATAATTGTTTATCAACTTCACTTAAAACATGAATGATTTCTTTCCAGATTTCATCTCACATCTAGAAACACATTTTTAAAACCTTGTTATTCAGTTCTAGCAGTCTTAATCTTTAATGAACTCAAATAACGTCCCAGAACTAGATTTCTTCTTATTTTTTCTTTATCCTTTCTCGCAAAATTCTTCCAAGCTTTAAGAAGCCTCTTATAAAGTTACTCTTTTGCTTTGTTAACATCAGTTTCATTTGTATATATGGATATACAATGCATCTCCTTCAATAGATCCACTTTCAAATCAGTCTTATTTGGTAAATTTTGTTCTTCTCCCATATTTTTAATGGCAGACACTCTTAAAATTAAAATCCCTTGTTCATAAATACCCTTCAATACATCCAATGTTATTTTGTTCTGTTTTGTGTTTGGAAATCAAATCTGGGTGCTCATCTTGTTTAATGTACCTATGCACTTTTCCTGCAGAAATGCAGGACCTTATTTTTTTTATCACTTAACTGCATTTTATTGGATACTTCTGAATCTTGAGTCTATTTTTCAGAATGTTAGCAATTCCCCCCAATTTGGTGTCATCTGCAAATTAGACAAGTTCCCTTTCTCCTGGTCTAGATTGGGGTCCCCAACCCCTGGGCTGCAGATCAGTACCAGTACTTTGTTAAATGCCTTACTGAAGTCCAAGTATACTACATCCACAGCATTTTGTAGGTCCACTAATTTAGTCATTTTATCAGGATATAAGATCTGATCTGCTTTTAACAACATGCTGGCTTCTATTAATCACCTTGTTCATTTCACAAATCCTCCATTTATCAAATCTTTTCCAGGTTTTTCCCAGGTATTAATTTCAAGGTGATTGGCCTATAATTTCCTATACTCATTTTCCCCCCTTTCAAGCTCTTTTTGAGGTCTCGTGCTTCAGAAGCTCCTTCAGAACCCTGAGATGCAAACAATTGACCAGGTGATTTGTACTTGTCCAAGGTGGATAGGTAGATACTCTCTTACTATTTCCTTGCCTATTTTATGTGGCTGATCTATCTCCCACTTGCTTTTCCTCTACTGCTTAATCTGAGAGGAAAGTGTCTTTTCTTATTCTGCATGGGAGAATAAAGGATATCTTCGTAAAAAAAATGGGAATGGTGGTGGAATATTAATAGGAAATTATAGAAATATAAAAATAGGAGTCAAATGGATGGAAATTGGTGAATTGGGAAAAAAGTATGAGCAGAATCATTGTGTTTATGTGAATGCATCTGAGATTATTGTGATTGGATCCAAAAATGATTACATACGGGTTGAAGGAAGGTTGAAATTTCGAAACAATTCTTCATATGGCTCTATCTCATCAGGGAGGTTGCCTACCCCCAAAAACCGCCTTATAGGGAGAATGAGTTTTCTGATATAAATTAATTGAGGATAATAACTTCTGAAAATAATAATCAAAATTATTTTGATTAGTAAATAAAAGTATTCTCCATTAAAGACTGTCTCTCAGCCTAATACATAAAGCTTCCATTTTGATAGCTAAAGGTAAAGGTTCCCCCGCACGTGCGTGCTAGTCGTTGCCGACTCTAGGGGCCGGTGCTCATCTCCGTTTCAAAGCCGAAGAGCCAGCGCTTGTCCGAGGACGTCTCCGTGGTCATGTGGCCGGCATGACTAAATGCCAAAGGCACACGGAACGCTGTTACCTTCCCACTGTAGTGGTCCCTATTTTTCTACTTGCATTTTTACGTGCTTTCGAACTGCTAGGTTGGCAGAAGCTGGGACGAGTAACAGGCGCTCACTCTGCTACATGGCACTCGGGAGATGAGCACCGGCCCCTAGAGTCGGCAACGACTAGCACGCACGTGCGGGGGAACCTTTACCTTTAGCTATCAAAATGGAAGCTTTATGTATTAGGCTGAGAGACAGTCTTTAATGGAGAATACTTTTATTTACTAATCAAAATAATTTTGATTATTATTTTCAGAAGTTATTATCCTCAATTAATTTATATCAGAAAACTCATTCTCCCTATAAGGCGGTTTTTGGGGGTAGGCAACCTCCCTGATGAGATAGAGCCATATGAAGAATTGTTTCGAAATTTCAACCTTCCTTCAACCCGTATGTAATCATTTTTGGATCCAATCACAACAATCTCAGATGCATTCACATAAACACAATGATTCTGTTCAGACTTTTCTGAAAATAATAATCAAAATTATTTTGATTAGTAAATAAAAGTATTCTCCATTAAAGACTGTCTCTCAGCCTAATACATAAAGCTTCCATTTTGATAGCTAGTGTGTTATAATTTATAAGCTTTTTTAAAAAAAATTGGCGAACTCCTTAGCTTCTAATAAATAGAATAGGGAGAATGAATTATTTTAATTGATGACCTAGAGAAATCCAGACATCATTCTATCATGTTGTAACTGCAGGTAGTCCTTTCTTAATGACCATTTGTTTGACTATTCAAAGTTATGGCACTGAATGAATTGTAGTTATATCTTGTCCTTGAAGTTGTAGTCATTGCAAGTCCTTGTCACATGATCAAAATTTGGGTGTTTGGCAGCTCACCTGCGTTTATTTTTTAAAAATATGATTTTTGATTAAACATTTTCATCATATCTAATAATATTTTCCAGGTCTAAAATCTAACAAACATTTCCTTACTGGTTTATTGTTTGTATTCTTTTTAATTTTTAAAACTACAAGTTTCTTTAGTGTATCTAGTAAAGCATCCTTTTCTACGGTAAATGGTTCTTTTGGCCTGTCATTTGTAGTTCCACTTTTGGTATTTACCGTGTCAGATAGTCATTCTTTCATTAACATCTGGACATAGTCTGTACATAGAAATAGACATAATTACTGATAGTGATAATATTGTATTACTAACCTCTGGCTCTATTTTTAAAATATCTCCCTTAATTTTTCAAATATTACATGTCAAATAGTAACTGACCACACTTGTATTCTTTTTTTCTGCTTTAAAATCTTTAGTATCCACTAAAGTCCAGTTTCTAAAATTATCTCCAATCATCTTAGGACTCACAGTAACCAGATAATGTATCTGTTTCCTAAGAGAAGCTTAACTTTTATAGTTAATTCCAAAATCCTCGTGTAAAAGTCAATATTCCAAATTCATCTGGACCCTTTGTTTATAAATTTCTTGGATCAAAATTTTATTTAGCTTTTAGCTGTATTTCATTTTTAAAAAATTCTTAAGCTTGTAATTTTTTTTTAAATTCAGAATTGTGTGAAGACTTTTGAACTTATTTCTTTATTCAATTTCTATAGCCTTATTGTCCTGAAGGGCTTTAATAGCTGTAAAATGGTTAGTAAGCAATTTCTAAAAAGTTATTGGAAAGGGGTTTGCAAACTTAGTGTCCTTTAAAACAGGGCTTTTCAACCTTTTCACCCATTGTACCACTTTTAGGATGTGGCAATCATCATCTTAGGACTCACAGTAACCAGATAATTTTGTTTGCACCTCTGGGCCAAGCACGCAACTCCGAAAACGATCCCACCACTGGCAACTCCCTAGCACCGTAGGCAAAAAGTAAAGTCGAAGCCACACCTGACAATCGGGGAGGGGAGGGGAGGGGAGGAAGGAGGAAGAAACCAGCGCACCCTTCGCCCTTTTATTGTCGCAATCGAAGAGGCAGGAGAATGCGGGGTGGGGAGGGGAGAGAGAGTAGAAATCCCTATTTTCGGAGCCGAGAAGAGAAGCGCGGCTACAGCAGTCACTAGAGTTCCCCCCAAGGGGGCGGAGAAAGAAGAACTCTCGGAGCGTTTCTTTCGTAAATACGCGCGCAGGCACACACTCGCCCAGCCGCGCGCTTCGCCCAGCTTCTCGCGGGGAGTTTGCAAGCCCTTCATTTCTCTTCAGGGCCGTCCGAAGGGCGAGCAAGTCTCTGCCCTGCCCTGCCGTGGGGGTGGGGAGCCAAGCGCGCTTGACGTTCCTGGAAACGAGAAGGGCCTGCGGAGACTGACACCAACCCGAGTGCCCAAGCGGGTCTTCTCAGCGTCAGGCAAAGTAGCTCACATGCAAAACAAGCCCGGCAGAGGAGCCGGAGCAGCTCCGCTGCTGGGGGCGCATCTCGGCCGGGCCTTGCAGGATCTGGGCTGGGCGCCTCTGCTCGCCGCTCCGGCTCCTCTGCCGGGCTTGTTTAGCATGTGATTCCGGGCCAGGTGCTGCTGAGGGCGAGCAGAGGCGCCCGGGCGACCCCAGCAGCGTCAGGCAAAGTAGCTTGACGGCGCGCAAGTCCTCGGTAAGTTTTTTTTTTGTTCACGAGTATAAGCCGAAGTGGTTTTTTCGGCTTATACTCAAGTATATACGGTACTTAATCATCGTCGTCCTATGTCCCCACAACAACAATCCTGTGAGATAGGTGGCTTACTCAAATCATCCAGCTGGCTTTCATGACTAAGATGAGCATTAGATTAGAATACACAGTCTTCTGGTTTCTAGCCTGGTGCCTTAACACTAGACCAAATAGGCTGTATATCAATGGGAATTGCAAAAATAGCTGTCGGTAAGTGATGCAGTCATATGATGTGACGCACAACTGCATTACGTAGCAACAGAAATTCTGGTCCCAAAATCTGGTTCCGCCCCAGGCGCCTAATGGACCCGGATCGGTTCCAGAGGGCGCTTGGGCCTATACCTATCACCTTTACCCACAGCCCAGTCGATGCTCTGGTGGAGGCCTGGGAAACGGCTGCCGCCAGGGCACTTAACTGCGTTGTACCCATGCGACCTCTGACCCGTCGCACATCCCGTTGGGCCCCATGGTTCTCTGTGGAACTCCGGGAGATGAAGCGTTGGAGACGAGGTCTAGAGAGCGGTTGGAGATCCAGCCGATCCGAATCCGACCGATTGCAGTTAAGAACCTTTATAAGGTCTTATCTTGCGGCGATAAGGACGGCGAAGTCTAACTACTTTGCCGCCCTTATCGCGTCCGCAGATAATCGCCCGGCCGCCTTGTTTAGGGTTACTCGCTCCCTCCTTAACCAGGAGGTGAGAGAGGATCCCTTGCAGGGATGAGCCGAGGAGTTTAGTCATCATCTGGCGGACAAAATCGCTCGGATCCGGACCGGCCTGGACTCTGGGCAGAGTCTGATGTGGAGGAATCAGGCGGTCTTGAGCACGTTATCTGGACTGAGTTCGACCCTGTTTCCCCTGATGATGTGGACAGGATCATGGGGAGACTGAGCACCACCACCTGTTTGTTGGATCCGTGCCCCTCCTGGCTAGCTTATGCGGCTCGGGAGGGAACACGAGGCTGGTTCCATGCAGTAATAACTGCTTCTTTGAAGGAGGGTGTCTTCCCTGCCGCCTTGAAGGAGGCGGTGGTGAGACCCCTTCTCAAGAAGCCTGCTTTGGACCCGGCTGTTTTAAACAACTATCGTCCAGTCTCCAACCTTCGCTTTTTGGCTAAGGTTGTTGAGAGTATGGTGGCGCATCAGCTCCCTCTGTTCCTGGAGGAAACTGATTATCTCGACCCGTACCAATCGGGTTTCAGGCCCGGACACAGCACGGAGACGGCATTGGTCGCGCTGGTGAATGATCTCTGGAGGGCAAGGGTCAGGGGTTGCTCCTCTGTCCTGGTCCTATTAGATCTCTCAGCGGCTTTCGATACCATCAACCATGGTATCCTACTGCGGCGTCTCAGGGGGTTGGGAGTGGGAGGCACCGTTTTACGGTGGTTCTCCTCCTACCTCCAGGGCCGCTCGCAGTCGGTGTTGACGGGAGGGCAGAGATCCGCCCCGAGGCCTCTCATTTGTGGAGTCCCTCAGGGGTCGGTTATCTCGCCTCTCCTCTTCAACATATATATGAAGCCGCTGGGCGAGATCATTCGTGGCTTCGGGGTGGGGTATCACCAGTACGCTGATGATACCCAACATTTTCTTTCCACCCCGAACCAACCCAGTGATGCCCTCGCCGTGATATCCCGGTGCCTGGAGGCGGTTCAGGTCTGGATGGGGAGAAACAGGCTTCGTCTCAATCCCGCCAAGACTGAGTGGCTGTGCATATCGGCATCTCGGGCTAACCAGACTATTCCACCTCTAACGATGGGGGGTGAGGTGTTACCCCCCGTTGATAGGGCTCACAACTTGGGCGTCCTCCTGGATTCACGACTCAATTTTGAAGATCACATAGGAGCCGTGACCAGGGGGGCTTTTGCACAGGTTCGCCTATCTGGACCGAGACGCCCTACGCACAGTTACTCATGCGCTCGTGACCTCCCGTTTGGACTACTGTAACGCTCTCTACATGGGGCTGCCCTTGAAGACCACTCGGAGGCTTCAACTGGTGCAGAATGCGGCCGCGCGAGTTGTAATGGGGGTCTCCCGATACTCCCATGTAACACCTCTACTCCGCGAGCTGCATTGGCTTCCGGTTGCCCTCCGGGTGAAATTCAAGGTGCTGGTTATCACCTATAAAGCCCTACATGGCCTGGGTCCGGGGTATTTGAGGGAACACCTGCTGCCGGCATCAAATGCCCTTCACCCAGTGCGCTCCCACAGGGAGGGTCTGCTCAGGGTCCCACCGGTAAGAGATTGCCGGCTTGTGACACCCAGGGATAGGGCCTTCTCAGTGGGGGCGCCTGCCCTCTGGAACCAGCTGCCAGTGGAGCTGAGGACTGCCCCCGACCTCCGATCATTCCGCCGGGGCCTGAAGACCTGGCTCTTCGAGTTCTCGGGCCCAGGCTGAGGAGAAATTTATTTTAATTGGGGTTTTTTAATTGTACAGGGTTGGTTTAATCTTTTTTTAATTGGTTTTTTAACTTTTGTATGGTTGATTTTTAACTCCCTGTAAACCGCCCTGAGTCCTCAGGGAAAGGGCAGTATATAAATGCAATAAAATAAAATTAAATAAATACTGTTAACGGAAGACTAGTGATAATGTGGCTTTAGGTAAATCATCTTTTCTCTCAGCTTTTTACTTGATCTCCAGATGTGACAAAATGCTTGGCATGCATTTTGCAGTGGAAGCGAATCATTTAGTACAGGGG
This sequence comes from Vipera ursinii, assembly GCF_947247035.1. Taxonomy (NCBI): domain Eukaryota; kingdom Metazoa; phylum Chordata; class Lepidosauria; order Squamata; family Viperidae; genus Vipera; species Vipera ursinii. The sequence goes on from NC_139513.1 coordinate 180,542,670, forward strand.
TGTCAAACTGCCGGCTGGATGCGTCATGCTGAAACTGCACCCACCCCATTGCCAGCAATGGAAAAAAAAGTTGCGATATGTCGTGACATGTCATGTGACTTTGCGAGTTTGACACCCCTGATTTTAGTGCATGCAGTATCACAAAAGCATATCCCTTTAATCTCAGCCAACATGCCTTTTAAAACAAATATGGGCAAAGAGAATTTTGAACTTTTGCAAGTGGAATATATCTGCTAATCTGTTTCTAGGACTGACCGCTATCCCTTTTGCTTTGATGATACCCAGAAATCACACTGATTACTTGAGTGAGACATGTGTAATTTCTGAATTTCAGCATAACAAATCAGATTGGGAGGGGCATTCAGTAGATTGCACATGCACCACCCTCCCCCTATTTGAGATAACCTGTATTTAATAGCATAACTTTTTATGCAGCTTTTTATGGTTTTGGATTAAGGGAATGTATTAATTCTCCATTACATTTTGTTTAATGGACTAGTTTGCTCCTTAACATTTCAAGAAAAAAACAAGCCATGCATTTCAGGAACTGTCCCATCCACTGGCAGCTGCAGTCTTTAGGGGACTGAAAAATAAAATACTGAAATCCAAGGTTATACCCCACCAATACAGAAATGTTTGCCCCTATTCAGACAGATAAATAAGGTTTCCCACCCTGATCCCTGACATCACACAACAATGGGATTGCCTCTCAGCTGTACAAAACAACATGGGAAAGTAGTATGGCTCTTGGTGACAAAAAAAAAATTAACCATCCCTGTGCTAATATGTCAATGCAATTGCTATAGCTTTTAGTAAATGTTGAAACTGGACAGAGCACCAACTTTCTGTAAAAATTAAAATAAATGTATTTATACACACAAACTAAGTTTTACTAGTTGGGCAGGAAATCCTGTCTTATTCCAGAGAGATCTAATGTTGGAACCTCTAATATGACCAAAGGCCTGCTGGTGCAAGTTCTGGCAAAGCAGAATGTGGGTGCTCAGTTTATTTAAATGTTTGTATCACATTCTATTGTGGTTTCTAGCCAACACGATCCAGTTCAGTGATGAGAAAAGTAAGGTCCTATACTTAGGCAGGAAAAACCAAATGCATAGTTATAGAATAGGTAGTACCTGGCTCATCAGTACTTACAGAGAGGGATCTAGATGTCCTAGTGGACTACCACTTAAGTATGAACCAACAGTGTGCTGCAACTGTCAAAAAAGATAATACGGTCCTAGGTTGCATGAAAAGAGGGATAGTTTCAAGATCACGTGAAGTGATACTAACACACTACCGTATTTTCCGGCGTATAAGATGACTTTTTAACCCATGAAAATCTTCTCAAAAGTCAGGGGTCGTCTTATACTCCGGGTGCTGAAACTTTAGGGACAGGGCTGGCTGGAAAACCTGGAGCGGATCTCCCATTTGGTCTTTTTTTTTTTTTAATCCCATTTATATCCCGCCCTTCTCCGAAGACTCAGGGCGGCTTACAATTTAAAGCACAAATCAATGTGCTTAGCAATAGCCTTCATTCTATGTATATGCCTGCTTATTAGAGCTTTCACACCCCCACAAGCAGCATTATTACAAAGTCAGCTTATTGCTCCCAACAATCTGGGTCCTCATTTTACCTACCTCAGAAGGATGGAAGGCTGAGTCAACCTTGAGCCTGGTGGGATGCGAACCTGCACTAATTGCAGGCAGCTGGTGTTACTTAAGGCTCTGCGCAGGGAAAGCTTTAGAGTGAAGTAGGAAAAGTGAAAAAGTGAATTAGGAAAATAGGAAACGGTTGCTGGAATTGGGTATGTGTAGTTTAACGAAGAGAAGGGTGAGGGGTGACATGATAGCAGTGATCCAATATCTCAGGGGCTGCCACAAAGAAGAGGGAGCCAAGCTATTCTCCAAAGCACCTGAAAGCAGGACAAGAAGCAATGGATGGAAACTAGTCAAGGAGAGAAGCAACCTAGAACTAAGGAGAAACTTCCTGACAGTTAGAACAATTAACCAGTGGAACAACCTGCCTCCAGAAGTGGTGAATGCTCCAACACTGGAAGTTTTTAAGAAGAGACTGGACAGCCATTTGTCTGAAATGGTATAGGGTTTCCTGCCTTAGCAGGGGGTTGGACTAGATGACCGCCAAGGTCCCTTGCAACATCATCATCATTATTATTATTATTATTATTATTATTATTATTATTATTAAGTTTAATCCACTTGCACTGTTTTATGTTTACATGTTTGATGACAGCCTTATGTTTACAAGTGACAGTTTTCCTACTAAGTACCTGCATGTCATAAGCATTTGAATTAAAATTACCATATTAAAATCAAATCTGATGTTTTTTTAATTTTTATTTGGTGTGCGTTGGAAGAGGGGTAGTCTTATACGGCGAGTATAGCCCAAACCCTATAATTTAACAGGAAATGTAGGGGGTCGTCTTATACGCCGGAAAATACGGTATGATGAACAGTTGAGGGAACTAGGTATGTCTAGCCTATTGAAGAGGAGGAATGGGGGGCATGATAACTGTCCTCCAGTATTTGAGGGGCTGTCACGAACAGGGAATTGACATCCTGGGACACCAAAGGGCAGGACAAGAAGTAATGAAGCTTGTCAAAGAGAGATCCAGCCTAGATGTAAGGGGATATTTTCTGACAGAGCAATTAAATAATCTTGCTTCCTGCATTGTGGGTGCTCAATCACTGGAAGTTTTGGGGAATAGACTGCTAGACAACCATTTGTCTGGAATTATATAAGGTTCTTACCATGAGCAGGAAGTTGGACTAGAAAGACCCCCAAAGTCGCTTCCAGCCCTATGATTCTGATTCATGATGGGTTGCAATATTAAGAAAATTATGTATCTCTGAGGCTGACGTTAAAATTCCCCTTTATATCTAAAGATGGTGTTGCTGAGAAACTCTGCTAACATACTTAGTGATCAAAGGGAAATTGCTTTTGGTTTCTTCAGAGAAAAAGAGCTAAACAAATTCAATAGGGTATGTAAATACTGTATCATGTTTAGATGTTTAACTTTGGAGAAGGAAGTCTTGTGGTTACTAACACTCCATTTGAAATCATGAATCTATTGCAGCATGTAATACTATATTTTTTAATGGACATTTCTTTATTCAAACAGCACTGAATACATACAACTTGTGCTAGGGGTAAAGCTACATCAAGGGTGCCTGATCATAGCTTCCAGACATTTGGGGAAATATTTTGCAATTTGAAATTGTTGGCCTAGTAAAATAGATGGTTTATTGGTATAATTTAATAAATATTGGTGCTGAAAATATTACATGATTATTCTACTTGAACATTATTGAACAGAACAGTATTAGCATTGCATAAAGCTTCAGTTGTGTGTTTTTCAGTATAGAAAGGTTCAGCAGCTCTAGACAAAACAGTTTTGCTATAATCCATGTGCAGGATAATTAACAGGAAAAATATTTGGTTGATAAAAATATGAGTGATGGTCTGATTCTAAACGAATGGGTTTGCAAGAACCAATATACACTAATATTGCAGCTTCATCAATTTAGTATTTTCCTGTTTTTTGCAAATTTGGCTGAATAATATATAAAGGAAGAGTTGATTTATTTTGACAAATATATCTCCTTATAGTGAGCAGAAGACTACAGAGCATTTGACTAGGACACTTCGTGGAGTGATGCGTGTTGGTCTTGTAGCAAAAGGCCTCTTGCTGAAGGGAGACTTGGATCTTGAGCTGGTTCTGTTATGTAAAGAGAAACCCACTATTGGTCTTTTGGAAAAAGTAGCCGACAATCTCAGCACACAGCTTGCTGTGAGTATAAAAATAGGCTTATGTGTACTATCCTAATATTTATATAATGTTTATAATACATACTATTTATAATATGTATATAATGAACTGTTGGTTCTATGTTACTGGACTAACTGTAGTTTGGTATTCCAGCAAGCTTGCTGTTCATTATCTAGAACCTCTTTAAAGTGTTATGATATTCATACAGCTATTTAGAATACTCCTAATAGTGTTTGTAATATATTCATAATTAAAACTTTCTAGGTGTTTATTTACCACCTGCTTTTTAAATATACTGTTTAAGAAATTGTCCGCTTGTGTTCTCTCTCCTACAGATTTGATTCCATCATATACTAAATAAATGCATTTATTTATAACATGTATGCAAAATGTGCATATATGTATTTGTGCTTCTTAAATATTTGAATGCTTAAATCAGATCATTCAAGTTACTCAGACCAATTGGGGACTTCAGTGTCTGTATAAATAACCCTGTTAACATTATTTTAGAACAATACTTCACAATAGTTTTAGATTGCTTTGGAAATATTCTTTCACAGTTCTCAATAATGGTTGAATTACTACTGTGAATATAAATATAATGTAAATCAGCAGTAATAACAGTTTTTCCAAGTACCTCCTCTTCAGTATTCATTCCATATCTGGAAGATACTTAAAACTCAGGAGAAAAGCTTTTAGTCAGCTTTTCAGTGTTGGCCTGTCCTCAAAACCAACAGGCTTCCCCCCCCCCCCCGAACCCCACCCCCAGGGAGGAAGAACCTTTTTTTACTAAGGTAGTAAAGTCACAAAGAGTATACTACTTTAAAGATTTGGCTGCTGCTATAGAAGGTGAACATCCCTGAGGTACAATTGATTTTAAATCACTATTGATTGAATTAATTATTCTGAAAGGACTGTTTGGAAGAGACAAAAAGCTAAGAATATAAAGTATTTTCTTGTGTTTCAGGCTATTACTGAAGACAAATATGAAATTATTCAATCTGTCAGTGATGCTGCAATTACAATTAAGAATACCAAAGAACCTCCACTGACACTTACTATTCACTTGACATCTCCTGTTGTCAGAGAAGAAATGGAAAAAATGTTAGCTGGAGGTATGGAAGACTGAAAATTGCTAGCAGCCCCAGAATGAGTTTCCAGACTGACTTTGCTAATTATTGTGATGTACAGTTTCTTGATTAGGCAGAGCAATTTCATGCAAGTCAATTTTGTGTCACAATGTTATACAGTTTCTTGATTATGGATCATCTGACACAGGCTTCTAGAATTTGAGTGATATTTCCAAATGAAATGCTTTTTTAAACATTTAGGCCATTTGGTCTGGCCTAAGCTTTTTTACAAGTGTGTTACTTCACTTGTGCATAATACTGTTTCTTTATCAAATGTGAATATTGATTATAGATGATACATGTGCAAACTAAAATCTCTTAACGTATTGACATTTTAGTTTTTAAAAAATTTGCATGTTCATGAAATTCAGTGTATTACATAAAGCAGTTTGTGTTGCAGCAAAAATGATTATCTTTCTATGTTTTTCTCCTTAATTTTGGCATATTCAGTTGAATTTTACAATACAATGCAGAGTTTTGGATAAAGTTACTGTATTTTTTGTTTTATTTAGATGGGGGCTAATTCACATGTATTTATAATTATAACCATACAATTGCAGTTGAGTTCCAGAAAGCAGTTCACATTTAGTATTTGATACTACAATATTTCTAGTATATAATTTGCTTGCTATTCTATTCCCATGCATGACTTTCACACAATTTAATTGCTGGATCATATGAGGTGGAATTCATACTGACATTTTGATGTGAATTTTAACTGAACTTTTGAATAGCCAAAAGAACCGTGCATACAATAAGCTAAAACATTGAAATCTCTTAAATAATTGAATTTGCTTTATCTAAAACCCAGGCTTTTTCCCTTTCTTTATTTTTGCTGCAGCACAGACCTGTTATTTGTTCCCTGATTGTTTTATGGTTTGATATCTGACACATCTACCAAGCCTTCTAGTTTATCGATTTTAGGGACGCTGGACCTTTGACCAACAGGACGCACTCTGTCATGGGCTGGGGCCAGGGCAGTCAAGCCTTGTGGGCGGAAGGGGTTCCTTGTAGAAAAGCGCTTAGTTATGTACTACTACTAGATTTAGAATGGGAATCTAATTTTAACCTTCTATTTTGTTGGTTATTCTAGTTCTATAGCCTGGTTACAGTAGTCTAAAAGCTATCCTTTTTTGTAAGGTTTATTTCCCTGTATAAAAATGAGTTAATGCCTCACATTGTTCTCCTTACTTAGTTGTCACTTCATAAGGATGAAAAAAAATATGTATTGAGGCTATAGTTTCAGATACAGGGCTTTAGATCAGAGTTCTGGGAGCCTCAGCTGCCTTTTAGAAAACTGCCTCATCCCCTCTCCACCCGACAGAACCCCCTTGGTCAAACTGTACCTTGTCTTCTTATTCCACCCACGAATAGAAACGCTATCAGTCAACGACTCACCGGACGTTCTGGACAGGCAGAAATGCCTTGCTGCCTTGGCGTCACTCCGACACGCCAAGTGGTTTCAGGTTTGCATTTTGTTCTTATATTTGTCTTTAAGTAGAAAACTTGTAAGTTGTAATTGCCTAACTTTGTTAAAATGTTTTAATGTGAGTTGTCGATGTGCAGAACTTAGCATCTGTTAAATATACAGTTGCTAAAGAAGCACTTGATGAATTTAGTTTTTCAGAGAAATGGCATAGTTCCTAGTTGCTGCTTTGTGCTAAGAGTAAGTTTTCATACATAGTAACAAAAACTTGTAGAAATAAAAAGCTATGGAAATGTATACATCGTTTACCCTTGACAAAGTAGCACTACAAAAATGTATATTTTGTCTCAGATTGATTTTCACGTTCATTACTGACCCCTTCCTGCTTATTAATTTGTTTTAGGCCAGGGCAAATGGCTTGAAATCATGTGTCATAGTCATCAGAGTGCTGAGAGATCTCTGTACCCGTGTTCCTACCTGGGCTCCACTTAGAGGATGGGTAATCTGATAAATTAAATTTCCATTACTGTTTACAAATGTGTAATGATAAAAATGTTCTGTACATAATGGCAGGCTGTTCTATTTTTTAGATAATAAAAGAGCACCTGTAAAGTTAGAGAATCTTAAAATGTCCCTGTTTTTTCAGAGAACTTTAGTGGGACATTGACTGAATGTGGTCTCTGTCAAGAAATTCTTGTGCAGTGCAAAATTCTGTAGATGATGGAAGTTGGGAATTTGTTTCTAGATTTTATCTTCAGTATTCAGAAATACATTGCTTAACTTAAGCAGTCTCAAATATTATTGAACTAGTCCATTAAGGTTCTAGTAAGTGACTGAGTTCTAAACCTGAGGTCCTATGCTTTTAGAAGTGAACAGTCAATAATAAACTAGTAGAATGTTTTTGATTTCTTAATAAAAGTGTTGAATCCTGTAATATTACTATGCTTCTATCTGATGCTGTACATAATGAGGGTGAATCCTGTTAGACATTTTCTCTCTTCCATTTACATACGCATTGCTTACCTACAGGCAAGCTGGTCTGTTGTGCCAAATATATTCACAAATAATAAATTAAATTAAATCCTAATCTTGTTTGCAACGAAATGGGTCTGATTTGAAGACCATGCGCTCATGGTTCACCTCAATGCTGACTGTCAAATTGTTTTTGCTATTTTCTTTTTAAGTTATAAAGAGATTGAATAAAACTCACATACCCAGCTGTGATAGGCAAAGCAGTCCAAAAGTTAATAGTAAATTTTGCAACAGTTTGCAGTTCTCAGATTCTACTTGACAAATGTCTCAACTTTTATTCTGGTAAAATTTAGGCTTTTATAAAAGTAACTTTGCCATCATGGGAAGACTAAATTATTTTGGATACTTATCAATAGAATTTAAACAATGTTAGATATTGCATTCATACTTTCCTATCTGAATATTATGCCAAAGAACTTATTTGGAAGTAGAAATATTATTGAAATACATTTTGCATATTTGACAACATCTCGTTTCTTTCCTAATCTATAATCAGCAAACATCTTAAAGTGCTTAAATAGCAATGCTAATTTAAGAGAAGATCCCGATAGAATTATTCTATTTCTGTCTGCAATCTGATATTTTTCTGTACTTCTAAGTATAAAAATAAAAACAAAATATTGCCATAGAAAAGCAGCACCATTTAGCCTCTGCCTCTCAAGCCTTTTGGAAATGTGTGATTATAGGAAGTTTTTCCCTAGCTATTCTTAACTCTTACTGATAATGTTTGGATCAGACAGTTCTGTAGGCATGATAAGCCATATTCACATGACATGCCATGGATCAGTACCAGCGCCTTAAATTGCATCTTGAATATAATCAGTACAAGTGCAGGGCCTGTAAAATTGCTGTTAAATGTCCTCTGAGGTGAGCACTAGGAAACATATTTTTAAGTCCCTGCAGTTTTCTTGGCAAGGTTTTTTAGAAGTGGTTTGCCATTGCCTCCTTCCTAGAGTTGAAAAAAGTAACTGGACCAAGGCCACTCAGCTGGCTTTGTTCCTAAGGTGGGACTAGAAGTCACAGTCCCCCAGTTTCTACTCTGATGCTTTACCCACCACATTAAACTGGCTAACAAACATGTAGACCACCATATTTTTGAACAGTTGCTGTTTCCAACTAGACATTAAGGGCATCCCTTAAAGCATAATAGTCAAGGCAGATGGAGATGATGGCATGAGTTACTATAGCCAAGTCCCCTTGCCAAAGATACAGCCACAGTTATTATATCAGCTGAAGTTAGGCATAGGCCCCTCTAGTTACAGTTTCCATGGGTTGATGAAGCAAGAGTTGTCAGTCCAGAAGAACCCCTGAATAACAAATCTTAACTTTCTTCCTTTCTAATCCTTTCTAATTTAAGCCTGGTTGTGGAAAATCTGAAACTTTTTTCATTTAATATGAAATAAAAATGAATATATTAATTCAATATTATTATTATTTTCTAAATGGCACCTGTTCTTATCCCAGACTTTCAAAATTAGCAGAGAAGAAAATAGCATTTTATAGTAGAGGGAGAAAAAATCTGAGTAAGATTCATTTTCTAACTTTAAATTAGATCAATCTGTTTATTACAGCCTTAAGGCCAGACAATTTTAAATTAGAAGTAGTCCTTGTTTAAGTAACCACAATTAGTACTGACAACATGCAGAGTAATTGCTAAGTAATATCACACTTGTGCTTATAAACTTCAGCTTTCCTTTGCTTTACAGACCTTAATATGAAATAAATAAATAAATCAAGGACAGATTGCAAAGTTTCCATAACTGTTGTAATTGCAAACATAGCTAACCAAGGCAACTGCTGAACGAGGACTGCCTGTATATTTTGTAACTGCCTATCGTGGATAACAGAAAGCTATGGTCAGAAAGATCTGTACTTGTATTATAGATTTTGACAATTGTTCTATTTTTATTGTTTCGGAAATTTCTTTTCAGCCTCTAGAGTTGCTTTGTGAGAAATCAATTGGAACAGCCAATCGGCCCATGGGAGCTGGTGAGGCACTGAGAAGAGTTCTTGAATGCCTTGCATCTGGAATAGTTATGCCAGGTTAGATGGTCCTTGGCTGTTGAGAATTTCAATGGATATTTCTTTTCTTAAGTAGTAAAAATTAGATTTGATCTATTTCATTTAAGAGTCTATATTTAGGATATAATATATTGAGTAGATGTTCCTTGGACCCATTATTCCAATTCCATTTTGGAGCATTTTTATACTTTAGCAAGTTTGCCACATTGTTGGGATTAATGGTCTGCAATTTAGAGTAGATCAGATTATCCATTAAGTCAACTTCAGTTGGGCTACTTATGTTATTGAGTGTTAGGTGATATTAAGGGAATATTCAAGTTTACATAAGAGATCCTAGGATAATTCTCTGCATATCTTCCTTGTTTCCTGCCTTCAGATGGTTCTGGTATTTATGATCCTTGTGAAAAAGAAGCCACTGATGCTATTGGGCATCTAGACAGACAACAAAGGGAAGATATCACACAGAGTGCTCAGGTATAGTTTTGATTACAGATGTTACAAAACCGCAATGAGTTCTTAATGGTAGCTAGTAATCTCCATGAGGCTGGCTTTTATTGGAAAAGGGTCCCATTTCACTAATATAGGAGGCTTTTATTGATTGCCAGAAATAAGGTATCAGGTTTTTAACACTTTTCTAGAGTACTTAACTATGATTTTTTTTTTAGAACATGTTATGTGAAATACTGGGACTGGGTGTTGTTTTAATAGATGTTGGGAGCAGAGTGACTTTTCAATAACATCCATTATATTTTTCTAGCATGCTCTAAGGCTTGCTGCTTTTGGACAGCTTCACAAAGTCTTGGGAATGGATCCATTGCCATCAAAGATGCCCAAGAAACCAAAAAATGAAAATCCAGTTGACTACACTGGTAAGTTTTGAAACTTGTGAACTTTATTTCTCAGAGATTTTTTGGCCATTTTATTGAAATTTTGAATTCTTTATCCTATCAGTCCAGATCCCCCCTAGCACAACATATGCCATTACTCCTTTAAAACGTCCCATGGAAGAAGATGGAGAAGAGAAATCTCCAAGCAAAAAGAAAAAGAAGATTCAGAAAAAAGGTATTGAGTTGACAAGAGGTAGGTTTGCTTAGTTTTTAGGTGTTCACTAAGATAGTTATTTTGGTTGCAGTGTTATATGTAACTAGATAAATAGTAGAAAGTTCTCAGAAATGACGGGCTTTATGCTTTTGCTTGATAGCAATAAAACCTGCATTTAGCAGTTGGCGGTGTTAACGTATAGGTTCTCATATGAAGATGTTTTTATCTAAAAATAATTTCTTTTCTTCAGAGGAAAAGTCAGATCCTCCACAAGCTATGAATGCTCTTATGAAGCTGAATCAGCTAAAACCTGGACTTCAATATAAGCTAGTATCTCAGACAGGTCCAGTTCATGCTCCTATATTTACTATGTCTGTGGAAGTTGATGGCATCACTTATGAAGCTTCAGGACCTTCCAAAAAAACAGCCAAGTTGCATGTAGCAGTAAAGGTAAAGAGTAATTGTAATAAGTGCCTTTGCTTTTAAACATAGCTTAATTTATTCTCAGAAAATGAATTGTTGTCTCCTTCTTATTTGATTCTTAGCCCAGCTTTATTTTTGGCAATTCAAGGATGCACATGTAGTTTATATTTCTCCTGTTCCCGTTTTCTTTGGACTGGACCCTAGGTCTGCAACCTGCGGCTCTGGAGCCGCATGCGGCTCTTTCAGCTGTCTCCTGCGGCTCCCGGTCCTCTGCCATGTGCAGTCCAAAAAAAATAAGTGGGACTAAAAAAGTTCAATCAATTCAAATATGCAGGGTAGGTGCATATCTCGCCTTGGCTCCACTCTTCAGTCAAACCCTGTTCTGCGCGTGCGTGCATGTACGCGTATGCGCACATATTTTTTGTGGCTCCCAGTTTTTCCTTTTGTGAGGGAACCGGTTCCGAGTGGCTCTTTCACTGTTTCAGGTTGCTGACCCCTGGACTGGACCATATCACCCAGCCAGCTTTTATATTTAAGGGAGGACCAGTAGTCTCCTAATTCTAGCCTAGTACCTTAGCCACTAGACCAGGGGTAGGCAACCTTGGCTCTTTTATGACTCGTGGACTTCAATTCCCAGAATTCCTGAACCAGTCATGCTGAGGGAAAAGGGAGAGGATTCCAAGCTGAACCATGCTGGCTCAGGAACTCTGGGAGTTGAAGTCCACGAGTCATAAAAGAGCCAAGATTGCCTACCCCTGCACTAGACTAAGGGTAGGCAACGTCGGCTCTTTTATGACTCATGGACTTCAACTCTCAGAATTCCTGAGTCAGCTATGCTGACTCAGGAATTCTGAGAGTTGAAGTCTATGAGTCATAAAAGAGCCGACGTTGCCTACCCTTGCACTAGACCATTCTGTCTCTCAAATTTCATAAATTAAAAAAGTGTTTTGTATGTGTCTCGGTGTAGCCAGCATATGTTTGTGTTTATTATGATTTGGCATTAGCTGAATTAACAAACTGTTTCCAACTTGGACCTTGCCTATTGGTGGGGGGCAGTTTTGTAAAAGGAGCCTATTTAGAATCCCTACAACATTTGCTATTAGATTGAATTAATTTTATTGAAAGTGATTATAGGTAGTCCTTGATTTACAACAGTTCATTTAGTGACTGTTTGAAGGTACAATGTCACTGAAAACAGTGGTTTATGACTATTTTTCACAGTACCATGGCAACATCCCCTTGGTCATGTGATCCAAATTCAGGTGCTTGGCAATTGACTCGTATTTATGATGGTTGCAGTATCAGGGGTCATGTAATCACCTTTTGCGACTTGACAAGCAAGGTCAATGGGAAAGCCAGATTCACTTAACAATAACAGTTGTAAAATGGGATAAAATTAACTTAACAACTGTCTCAGCAACAGAAATTATGGGCTTAATTGTTGTAAGTCAAGGAGCAAAAATAATTCAGTGGTTGCAAACCTTTCTGGCTCTATGGACCAACAGCTGGGGGGGGGAGGGAGTGGATGGTTCTGAGCGAGCACCTGCAGCTCTATTTGCATGAGCGGCAAGCACATGCGTCTGCTTCTCATACAAATAAAACTTTCACAAGTGTGCACTTATGCTCATGCAAGTGGAGCTGTACATGTGCGCTCGCCAGTCATTTCCACAACCTAGTTCCGAATGGGCCCCTGGTTTAATTTACTTTCAGTAAAATTTAAATGTAAATTAAATCAAACTTTTTTATTTGCTCCCTTCAACATCTGGATTTGCCTCTTAAAGTCAAATGCTGAACAGCCAACAGATAAAAGATGGATTACTTCTATTTGAGTGTGGGCTGTTCCTTTCAAGATAGGTAATAAGATTGTTTAAAGTTGATAAGCTATACAATAAGTATTGGAAAATTATAGCTCATTTCTTGTTTTTAGGTTCTGCAAGACATGGGACTGCCTACAGGTGTGGAAGGTAGAGAGAGAGGTGATGAATCAGCAGAGGAAACTGATCAGAAACCAGTTGCAGTTGTTGTTCCTCCTGTAGTAGAAATTATTTGTACTCCTAGTGCAGCTTCTCCTTCAGAGCAAACAGAGGTGAACATGGCTTACCATGCTTTTAGGTGCTTCATGTCTAAGTGTTATGTTTCTACTTCACTTTAGAAACTTTAAAATCATCTTTTTCTGTGCTTTGCTTCACTCCACATAGCTCCCCTATAGCTAACATTTTTTGAGGGTGTTCCCCATTGAATCATATTTTCTAGAAAACACCTTTCTGTGTAGTGTTCTATGGTCTGTTTAAGGAAATAATTCTTAAACTATATGTTACTACTGTGTCTCTTATGATATTCTCCAACTACATGCAAATCTTAGTGACCTGTGCCTATATTAGCTTCTGTCCAGAGAATGTTGCCATGCATTGAAGACATTTCTAACAAACTGGCTAAATAAGCTAATAGGCCTGTGCTGGCTTATTTAGGTTCTTTTTTTAATTTAGGGCCAGAATAATACAAGTAATTGGCTAGTGTACATTTACCTTTCTTTAATGTGTAAGTTATAATTTTGAAATATTGGAGGAAATATTAGTGCTTTTTAATGTTTAATCAGACATATTTTCATTGTGATGTTTTTTACTTAGAATGTGAAACAGCAAGGACCAATATTGACCAAGCATGGAAAAAATCCAGTTATGGAACTCAATGAGAAACGGCGTGGCTTAAAATATGAGCTGATTTCAGAAACTGGTGGCAGTCATGACAAACGGTTTGTGATGGAGGTGAGATGATTTGGTCCACAAAACTGTGTTCATGATTGCTGTTATAGTTTATTAAAGTTGCAGCTCTGTTCCTGAAATCATTTCTCATTTTGAAGGTTGAGGTTGATGGCCAGAAGTTCCAAGGAGCTGGTTCAAATAAAAAGGTGGCAAAAGCTTATGCTGCACTGGCTGCATTAGAAAAGCTTTTTCCAGATGCTCCCCTTCCAATGGAGCAGAAGAAAAAAAGAGCCCCTATGCCAGCACGAGGTGGACCCAAATTTCCTGTAAAGGTAGGCATATGCACTACAGTTTATAATTATATCGGAAATAACCCATGCATTTCTTTAAAAACTGAGCGTTAAAGTTTGATCAATATTTTAAAGCACATTTGAATATGCAGTTTTCACATGCTGTAAGTGGCCAGAGCCAGGAATTAATCCTTTTCTTACATTTTTCTAATTTCAACAGCATAATCCAGGCTATGGTATGGGAGGTCCTATGCATGCTGAAGTACCACCTCCTCCAAGCATGCGGGGCCGGGGCAGAGGAGGAAGTATCAGGGGCCGTGGCCGTGGCAGAGGTGGATTTGGTGGTGCCAGTCACGGAGGTTATATGAATGCTGGTGAGTTGCATTACTTTTATTTACCACTGTGACATTTAGAAACTATGTTGCCTTATGTAACTTAACCTTTGAAATGTTATATCTTATGTTTGAGCTTATTCTATTCATAACGTTTGGAATTTGGCTACTCCATTTGGGGTGGGTGAAATGTTGCTGGGTTTGGGAAATAGTGAATATACTGGGTTCTCTACAAACCACTCTGTGTGTCAAAATACTTAGATATTATGCAAGCATAAAAACTTAATTCTATGTCATTCATTTCTCATACTTCCAATTGTATAATGTTTTTGGAATTTCTCCTAGGGGCTGGATATGGAAGTTATGGCTATGGTGGCAACTCTGCAACAGCAGGCTATAGTAAGTGTTTAATGGGAAAAAGTAGACAACGCTCTGGGATAACAAACTCAGTACTATTTTGCATAGTGAAATGAGCAAATATTTCTTTAAAGTTGATTTTAAATTTCTCTGCTTTAAGCCAAGTGAAGCAATACACCATTCTTGTAAAACAGTTCTCCCTAAAATACACAATTTTGTTTTGAAAGGCCTTTGATGGGGAGGGGGGATGACGGGAGCAGAGAAATAAAAAATAATTTTTAAAAATGTGGCACATTTTGCCATCTTCAAAAATTCTAATTTTTTTTCCTCTGCTCTGTCTCCCCCTTTTGTAGGTGACTTTTTCACAGACTGCTACGGCTATCATGATTTTGGGTCTTCCTAGATCATCTAAAAGTATTGCACATAAAACAACTTTTTACTCCAATTTTCTCGAACTCCAAAACCAATGTGTTCGTGCTGTGTCCCTGTGCTTCACTGGGTTTCTCAACAGTGGCTTTTCACCGCAGCTTTCTGAAACTTAGCCTACAAACAGTGGCAGTTTTAATTGTGACTTGCCTTTGATCATGTGGATGTACACTATTGGGGAGCAAAGGTTCAAGGAATGTCTTTGTGCATTATGCACAATAAGAGCCAACTTTGTTCTGCTCACAAGCAAAAGGCCTTTGTTTGCTTTTTATGGAAAGCATTTTATTTTTACAGAACTTGCAAAAATATGCTACCTTTTTGTCTTAAATTTTCAAGAGATTTTGTACAAATTTTAGTCCCAAAAAGTGGGTAAATGCTTGTAATAAGGCAAAATTCCTTTTAATAATTCTGAAATGACAACAACCTAAATTTTGAGCATGCATATTCTTAACGTGAAAATAATATGTGCTGATTTTAATCTCTACATCCATTGGTTTCTTGTATTAATATAAAATGCAGTACCTGTAGTCTGAGTTACACTTGTTGGGTTGTATTATCTTTAACATTTCAATGGTTTGGTTAACTGCAGTGGGTTTGTTGCAGTTCTTACAGGATGTGGCTCTTTTTTCTTGTTCTCCAGTACATGTTCCCAGAAGATGAAGGTAGTATCACAAGACATGAAAACTACTGAACATTGAAAGACACAGGGAATAAACTAGTTATTAAGATTTCTAATAAATGGATTGTTTGGTTCTCTTTGCTTTAGTAGCCATATTAAATGTGATTAGTCTGATTGCTGCCTTAGGAACAATGTTAAACCTACTAATTTAGTAATTAATGAAATAAGTGCTAGTACAGTGGAGATATGAATTTGGATAAAGGCTCTAAATATAAAAATGACATTTGATATCAATTAAAAAAACTAACATTCATTTTTAAATACTGTTATTCTGAAAGAAGCAGTTCTGAATGTGTTTTAGGAATAATTTGGATTAAGAAGTAAAATTACTCCAAGTAACAGGTTTACGTTTCTTTGTACATGACCTCTTACTGAACCACAACTGTGAGTTCATTTATAACTACACTTTTTAAGCATGTAGCTTTATATTTTATAAAGCATAACTGGTAACTTGTATGCTAATTATGTGTCAGAGCTGATGTAGTGTCTTGTGTTCCTTTAAGAAAAAAAAATCTCTGGTTGTACATGACTTGAGACATAAACTTCAAATTGAATTCAAAGTGGAGAGCCAACCATTTTAAAATGAATAGCAATATGCATTAAATGATTTTTTTCTCCCATGGACAAAATGAGCATGTAGTGGCTCAGAAGTGTACATTTTTATTTTTTCGAGTTTTGACCAGGGCAAAATCGAGAGGGATCTTATCAGAAAGGCTGGAACACTCAGTCCTTGTGCTCTAAGCCAACCTACCATTCTTTCTTTTCATTCCTTCCCATTATTTTGTACATTTCTCCTTGTGTCCTTTGCCTTTACTCTGCTCTCTCCCCACACCAAGAATGTATATGTTTCTGCCTGTGCCATGCAGGGAACAATTGTGCAGAGTATATGCTGTGCACATTATTGTAAGTACTCTGATTTTGTTTCCAGCTGTTACCATCTCTATTTTACATTCTGTCACCAACTGCAA
The DNA here is from genome assembly GCF_947247035.1 of Vipera ursinii. Lineage (NCBI taxonomy): Eukaryota > Metazoa > Chordata > Lepidosauria > Squamata > Viperidae > Vipera > Vipera ursinii. The sequence continues at coordinate 180,559,286 of NC_139513.1, forward strand.
TATATAACTATTGGAATAATTTTTAATTCTAACTTAGGAAATTGCTATTTACAAGGGACTCCACATTGTGCAAAATACTATATTAGATTATTTTGAATTACACACAGCTCAACATGGTGGGATTAATTAATATAAAGTATAATGATACACTTCATGCAAGAACTATATACTATATTCAGTCCTTACAATTGTTAACAAGAATTAGGACATTTAATTTGGCAGGTAGGTATTTTTGTTTTTTTATTCTGCAGACAGCCTACTTAATGTTTCTTAATTGAGAAGGGATCACTTCAGAACAATTTCACACACTCATCTTCATGAATATGATATATTGAACATGAGTATTGCCTTTATAGTGGTTGACCCTGCTCTTTTGTCTTTAGGCCAGTTTTACAGTAATGGTGGCCATTCGGGCAATACAGGAGGAGGAGGTGGTTCCTCTGGCTATGGTTCCTATTATCAAGGTGGTGACTACAGTTCTCCTGCTCCTCCTAAGCATGCTGGGAAAAAACAACCACATGGTGGACAGCAGAAGCCTTCTTATGGCTCAGGGTATCAGTCCCATCAAGGCCAACAGCAACAATCATATAACCAAAACCAGTATGGCAATTATGGTCCTCCACAAGGCAAGCAGAAGGGCTATAACCAAGGCAACTATGCTTCTTACTCAAATTCCTATAACACTCCTGGTGGCAGTGCTGGAGGATCAGAGTACAACTATGAAAGTAAATTCAGTGAGTTTCTTGTGGGTGATGGGTTGGAAGTTGAGAACAATTCAAATAGACATCACATAAGCTTACTTCTAGTTTATGCCGAGTAAATATGCTTAAAGCCATAATGTAAAGACAGAGAAAAGATGGGAATAGTTCAAAAAGTAATTGGTGGCTTAAGCTCTGCTATTTATGAGTGATTATGTATACAGATAGTCCTCAACTTACGACCACAATTGAGTCCAATTTTTCTGTTGCTTTGTGAGACATTTGTTAAGTGAATTTTGCCTCATTTTATGACCTTTCTTGCCACATTAGTTAAGTAAACCACTGCACTTGTTAAGTTAGTAACATGGTTAAGTAAACCTGTTTTCCCCATTGACTTTGCTTGGCAGAAGGTTGCAAAAGGTGATCATATGACCCTGGGAACTTACTGTCATAAATATGAGCCAGTTGTCAATGTTTGAATTTGGATCACATGACCATGGGGTTGCTGCAACAGCTATATGTGAAAAATGGTCATAAGTCACTTTAAAATGCTGTTGTAACGTTGATCGGTCACTAAACAAACTTGTGTAAGTCGAGGACTACCCGTAATTGTTAGAAGTTGTCTACTATTGCAATGATAAGATAAAGAGCAGTTTAAACTTGTGAAATAGCAGATATTGAGCTGAAAACTAGATGAAGTGATTTAGAAGAATATTTTGAAAGTTTGGTTTAATCAACCTGACAAATTAAACTGAAATGTGCCAATGTGGTAACCTTCCTCAGCCTGCTTCACCCTTGAATCTCAAAATTGCTGGAATAAAACATTAACAAAATCTAGATAAGCACCATTTGGAGAAAGGAAAAAGATGGCCATTGTCAAGTAAACCTGAATAGAATGGAGGTAGTTCTTGAGTTATGACAGGGTCCCCCCCCCAGGTACTTATGACCCAGATTTGAAGGTCCTCCCATGTAGTCACATGATCACATTTTATGGCTGCAGCATCTCAGTCACATGACTGCAATTTATGATTATTATTTTTGCTGGAAACAGGTGTTCACTTCCAGTTTCTGCAGAAAAACTGTCCATTGAAAACAATAGGTTCATTTAATGCCTGCTATGTTTGTTTTATGACTACTGCATTTGCTTACAAAAGTTTCTTTGCTGCAGCTACTATGTTTTAGGACTGCATAGAGAAAAGTGAGCATCTTATATATAGAAAGTGGAGACAGCCGATCATTAATCCTGGATATGTTCACAGTAATTTGTATAGGTGACTTAATATGCATTCCTTGATTGCAGATTATGGTGGTGGACGTGGAGGTGGTGGTACAAACAGCTATGGTTCAGGAGGTGCCTCCTACAATACCAGTGGCTATGGGGGAGGAGCTGGGGCAGGAGGGTCATCTTATCAAGGTAAGCAAGGTCAGTATAGAGTTAGACATGCAAACTTAAACACTCGTGTTAGTGAGACAAATTTTTCCCACAGATGTTGCATTGGCTGAATGGCTAACTGTTATCTGTGAATAGTATCAATAGTCTTTGCATCCCTAACTCTAAGATGAATGTAGTAAACTAAAGGGGGAAAGTATTATTTTTTAGCTCTCGGCATTAGAAAAGAAGGAAGGAAAAGGAATGGGATGTTTTGATAATCCTACAAAGCTTGGAGCTAAGGGGTCCTGTTTTCCAAATGTGCATATATGCCAGAGCACTTAGTTACTGAATTGACAAAGTAAAATATTCTTAAGTGGTCTGAAGTCCAGCTTACATGTTGTAGTGTATATGTATGTTTAGTTTGGTGTTCTAAATATTTTTATGCATAATAATTGAAAATGTATAACCGAAGTAGCAATTACAGTGGTACATTAAAGCAACTTCTAATTTTCCTAGGTGGATATTCTCAGTCAAATTACAATTCTCCAGCTTCAAATCAGAATTACAGTGGGCCTCCCAATTCCTATCAACCTCCGCAAACTGGATATGGTAGAAATGACCACAGCATGAACTATCAGTATAGATAAACAAGTTTGTTCTTGATGGGTCTGTATCTTTGTTATCTCTTAAATTTGCATAACCTTTGAATATTAAGTTTTATTGCATCACAGTAAACATGTAAACCCTGTTTTCCATGTTGCAGTGCTCTTTGTGATATCAGTCACTAATGGTTGAGTACATTGTGATTCCATAATTAGCTGTATTTTGGACATTTAATGGTGTATTTAATGGTTTGTTAGTTTGCCATTTCAGTTTTTTTGTCTAAATAGAATTTGAGTTCAACATCCCTTTTTTGTTTAAATTAAATACATGTATTAACACACAGGATTGCTTTAAATAGATAAGGGATGTCTTCTGCTTTTGTGAAGTGAGTTTAAACAAGCTTTCTGTATTTTAATGCTTAGTGTTTTTCAGTTTTATAAGTGATTTATTTTTAAATTTGTGGGAAAGAGTGGGTTTGTATGTCTGGGTCTTTCAGACAGCTCCTGGATTATGCTGAATGTAGACAAATAAACATAAAATCTTCATGTGTCTGTCTAGAATGTTATTCTGCTCACAAACTATTTTTTAAACAGTAAAAGAATAACACCAATAATTTTTAATTTTAAAGAAATGTTAGCCTGATATATTTTTATTTTATTAAAATACTCTTCACTTGCCATAACCATTATGCCAATAATACTCATGTGCATTTGATTTTCTTCTTTTTGACCTGTTGTGGAGTTGAAGTTTTTATTAACTGTGACATCATCTTAAATCTAATTTCTTTAAAAGATTAGTAATAAATGAGGCAATGTGGTATTAAGGGATTCCTCAATTGTGCATTTTGGGTTTCTGCTGTGGTAGCTTCCTGGATTCTATATTATGTGCAATATGTATTGTGGCTTAAAAGGATATAGGTTGATACCAACAAGGGCAATTATATTAAGTTGTTTACCCCAAAATTTAGCATGTAAACCTGTTGGTATTACTGCTTAGAAATCTGAAAACAGGCATCTTTAAAGTTTGTGACATTTCTCATAAAACTATAGAAATGGGGAGTATATCAAACTGACAAAATACCGTATTTCCCCAAAAATAAGACCTATCCTGAAAATAAACTAGCTTGTATGTCTAATATAAGCCCTACCCCCCTAAATAAGCCCTAGTTAAGGCCCCGTCACACTATCTGGTTGCATGAAATGTGGTGAGATTTATGTGTAAAAATCAAGCTGGGGTGGGAGTGTGGAGTTTCCCCATGGGCTCTACACCTTCTTACCTCAGGACCACTGCAGCCAGGCTTCCCACACCCTGACACGTGCCTTGCCTCACGGTAGTAGCACCAACAGCCCCGTCCAGAAGGAGACCTCATGGCTGCTGCCAGCCCACTTCTGCAGCCACTTGTGCACACATTGGTCCCCAGCATCCTTTTCGCCAGCAGAGGCCTTCAGGAAAGGTCTTTGTAGCCCAGAAGGGAATTCTGGGATGACATATGTGTCACCCTCCCCCCGGCCTCCATTTTGCCAGCAAAGGCCTTAAGGAAAGGCCTCTGCAGTCCAGAACAGAGCTCCAGAATGAAGCACTCGTCCCCCCCCCCCCCCGGGCTCCGTTTCGCCAGCAGAGGCCTTCAGGGAAAGGCTTCTGCTGGTGAAATGGAGCCCGGAGCACAACGCGTGCGTCATCCTGGAGCTCTGTTCTGGGCTGCAGAGACCTTGAAGGCGTTTGCCGGCAAAACGGAGGCTGGGGGTGACAATCAAGTGGTGGTGAGCAGCCATAGAAGTGGGCCAGCGGCAGCCACACAGGCTCCTTCTGGACAGGGATGTTGGTGCCTGGAAAAGAAATCCCCCGAAAATAAGACCTAATGCAATTTTTTGGAGGCAAAAAAAATATAAGACTGAGTCTTATTTTCAGGGAAACGCAAGTAAGATTGTTGATAAGTGCATTATCAGAAAATTTAAAGCCATTTTGAAAACTTTGGAGGAAAATACATTTCTTTGAAAAAGATAAGTAATTTAAATCTCTTATCAGGGAAAAAATGGTTCTGAAGTATAAAAAACTACAAAAGTGCTTAAATAGTACTTTTAAGAGTTATTTGGATCCCTAAAAATTACATTTTTTAAAAAATGAAGTGAGTATGAATGATTAGTTTTAAGATAAAAGTATTGTAGCTCTTGAATTCTGAATTTAAATTTTACTGATCCATAGCCAAACCACCAGACAAAACATCTATATTGTTTCATCGAAGTATGAGCCAGCAGTATGCTGCATCTGTCAGAAAAAACTAATGCAGTCCTAGGTTGCTTTGAATAGGGTTAGTTTTAAGACCACATGAAGTGGTAGTGACAATGAAGATCCCCAGAGATGGACAATTTCTTATTAGGTTAATGACACCAATTTGAGAAAGGATAACTTCCAAGTTGGAAGAATATCTCAGATATTTGGATTTCCATCAAGCAGAATCTCAGAATCAGCAGGCCTCCAATCATGTCTACTACTTAATGAAATACAAATACTTCACCATCAGACTACAGGCTCCAATGCCTCATTCTCTTGCTCAGCGGAGACTTCTTTCGGGGGATGCAGCCTCTGCCGCCCCTTTCTCTCAGCTGCCCGGGCAGCTGAGAGAAGGGGGCGGCAGAGGCTGCATCCCCCGAAAGAAGTCTTCGCCGAGAAAATGGGCGCTGAGACGCCTCATTCTCTCGTCTCAGCGCCCATTTTCTCGGCGAAGACTTCTTTCGGGGGATGCAGCCTCTGCCGCCCCCTTCTCTCAGCTGCCCAGGCACCTGAGAGAAAGGGGCGGCAGAGGCTGCATCCCCTGAAATAAGTCTCCGCTGAGCGAGAGAATGAGGCTGAGAGAATGGGGTGGTGGAGGCTTGCCACCCATTCTCTCGGCAGAGACTTCTTTCGCGAGATCCAGCCTCTGCCGTGCTGTACCGAGAGAACAGCAAGCCGCCCCATTCTCTCGGCGGAGCACTCCACCGCCCCATTCTCTCGGCGGCTTGCCACCCCGTTCTCTCATCTCATCCCTCGTCTTTCGGGGGATCCAGCCTCCAGCTGCTGCATTTCCCAGCCTCGGCTTATACTCGAGTCAATAACTTTTTCCAGTTTTTTGGGGGTAAAATTGGGGGTGTCGGCTTATACTCAAGTATATACGGTAAGTACACAAAAATATTGATCTGCAAAATGTAAAGGAATTACGAACCCACTCTTATTCAAAGTGAAACTTACAACAATGCAGATATCAGGACTGCAGAGTTGGTTTCTATGCTGGGCACAGAAAAGCAAAGTACATTTCTGTAAATCCAGCAGAAAATATATGGAATGACTAATGGAGCATTGGTTTCTTTCCCTCCCTCTCTCCAGCAGCCCACAAACCTACTTACCAGCTTCAAGTTCTTTGTTCCCTAAGGTGATCAACTGAGCTGCTATAGAAAGTGCCATTCTTTGATTTAGAATGGAATTGTAAACCTTATTGAGAGCCCAACTTCCTTGTTTTCTTCCTGTCTAAAGCACCTTCTTTCTGCTTTCCTCTTGGGCATATCCAGCCAAGCATTTACCTGCCTGAGGTGCTGTTAGTCTGAATGTGACTCTATATCAGCTCAGCTTTATACTTTCCTAAAAGAGGGAGTGGCTGGGATTTATATACAATAAATCATTGCAGGCATTCTTGAAATGGTAAATGCAACATTGCTGTGTTCAGTTGGGTGTTATTAAAGTGTCTGAGTTAAAGTGTCCATTTAGTCACTTAGTTCAAAGAACATGATGAACTTAAAACCATGTTAAATGGTTTAATGTTCAGGGAGCTAAATATGGCAGTACACACGGTGTGTCTAACTAAGGTTCATGTACAATATGGTCATGACTTATAAAATGGTTTTCAGATATATGCTTGGGATATACTATACTCCAGAAAAAGGAGTACTAACAACAGAACCCCATGAATTTGTTTTATCAAAAAGAGCTTATCCTTACAACTTATACTTCAGTAACCATTTTTAAGGGACATGATTACCTCTGCCTCTCTCAAATTCAATCTATTTTTATTTTTTTATTATTTTTATTTTAATCCCATTTATATCCCGCCCTTCTCCGAAGACTCAGGGCGGCTTACAATCTAAGCACAAATCAATGTGCTTAGCAATAGGCTTCATCCTATGTATATGCCTGCTTATTAGGGCTTTCCCCCCCCCCCAAGCGGCATTATTACAAAGCCAGCTTATTGCCCCCAACAATCTGGGTCCTCATTTTACCTACCTCGGAAGGATGGAAGGCTGAGTCAACCTTGAGCCTGGTGGGACTCAAACCTGCACTAATTGCAGGCAGCTGGTGTTACTTAAGGAGGCATTAGCCCACTGCTCCACCAAGGCTCCTTAATCTGTGGATTAAGAGATTTCGGGTCAATCAAACACATGAGAATCAGTAAATGCAGTTTTTCAAGAGCAGTCTTACCAGTGCAGTAGAAAGCAGTATTAGAGCTTCATGGGATCTTGATACTATCCCTCTGCTGATGCAGCCTAGGACTGTGTTGGCCTTTTTGTCAGCTGCAGCACACTGCAAGCTTATATTGTTCTCCACTAGATCCCTCACAGTTACTGCTGTTGAACCACCTATTCTATACATGGTGTATTTGGTTTTTCTTGCCTAAGTATAAAACCTTACTTTTCTCACTATTGAATTGCATTTTGTTGGATAGGGCCTAGTTGTCATGGTTCCGATAAGGTAAAGGTTCCCCCACACATGTGTGCTAGTCGTTTCCAACTCTAGGGGTCGGTGCTCATCTCCGTTTCAAAGCCGAAGAGCCAGCGCTTGTCCGAGGACATCTCCATGGTCATATGGCCGGCATGATTAGATGCCAAAGGCGCACAGAACGCTGTTACCTTCCCACCGTAGTGGTCCCTATTTTTCTACTTACATTTTTACGTGCTTTCGAACTGCTAGGTTGGCAGAAGCTGGGACGAGTATGGTTCTGATAGATGAGGCCAAATAAAGCAGAACTTCAAGGCTTGAGGTTTCCTCTGAGAACATGTTTATTTGATACAAAGTATCGGTATGGTCAAAGGTGAAACCAAGACTGACTTCCGGTTCCAGATCGCCGCACAGACGTGTGAGGAAAAAGCACGTCGTCTGGATTTCTTTTGCCCGGGGCCCCCTGTAAAGTGGTCAAAAGTTGTCCTTGAGGGGTGATGAGTGGGGGAGAGGACTCTCCAGGTGGCGGCCCTCCCGCCGACTTGGAGCAGCTCTCCGAACTGAAAAGAAAGGATCGGCCACTCCCCTTCAGCCATTTCCTGCCGAAGCCAAAATTACAACAAAGCACTTGAAAACTGGATGAGAATTGCCTTTTTCCATTCCTAATTGTCTACCTTTTCCTGATAAAAGCTTCTTGAATTTGTTTCCCCCTGCAAGGAGAGAGGGAAGGGATCCTTTTTTTCCCCACCCTCCTTAAAGGTGGCCTCTGATCACGTTGGGAGAAAAAAGGAAACCTTGAACAGAATAATACTATTTAATTTGACTTACTTCCTCTTATTTCTGGTGACCCAAAACTCCTATTTCTACAGAAACTGGCTATTCTATCTGATTAAAAAAGGGAGAGAAAAGAACTACTTAAAAGGACTCAAAACTGATAAATTTACTCTGTCTGAAAAAGACTAAGTACGCTAGGGACATCTTGTGGCCAAAGCTGATATAGCAAGTGAATATTTTTGGCAAATAAACCTGTTTATATTTTGGAACTGCCCTTGACATTATTAGTTAAAGATAAAAACCTGAAACAGCTGGAGGTGAATTTAAGGCTTGTGGAGGTGAACATTTACTGACTTGTTTAAAAATTAGCTTCCACTAAGGACGCGGTGGCTCAGTGGGTTGGGATGCTGAGCTTGTCGATCTGAAGGTCGGCAGTTTGGCGGGTCGAATCCCGAGTGCCGCGTAACAGAGTGAACGCCTGTTACTCGTCCCAGCTTCTGCCAACCTAGCAGTTCGAAAGCACGTAAAAATGCAAGTAGAAAAATAGGGACCACTGCGGTGGGAAGGTAACAGCGCTCCATGCGCCTTTGGCATCTAGTCATGCCGGCCACATGACCACGGAGACATCCTCGGACAAGCGCTGGCTCTTCGGCTTTGAAACGGAGATGAGCACCAGCCCCTAGAGTCGGAAACGACTAGCACGCATGTGCGGGGGAACCTTTACCTTTAAGGACTATTTATCATTATTTCAAAATGGAGAGTGATCAACCACAAACCTTGCTTGACTATAGGAAACAATCCATAAAGTCACTGAGATGTTTATCTCCAGACTGGAAAATTTAGCTGCCAACTCCAAGTTACAAACTGTAACCCAGACTTTAACTAAAGAATTTACAACTCAGAATATAACAAAACTGGAACAAATTACTATTGAGACAGAGGAACACAAGGTACAACAAGATATTGAAAAAACTAATACTAAAAACGTGACTGACCAAAGAACTGACAACTTTAAAAGTACAAGAAACTATCACTATGACAAATAATTTTAAGAACCAACAGCAAACAGGACTTCCGGGTGGCAAGGCTCCGTCGACGGCAGCCATTTCGGCTGCCAGCCCTGCTGTCTCTGTAGAGCCGCCAAAACCAGCGACGATCAGCTGTTTGGCGGCTCGGAAGCCCGCTCCTCAGGAGAAGAGGAGGGGGTGAGCGCCCAGGCAGGGCTAGGTAGAGCTCCCTCAGACCGCCAGAGTTGAAACTCTGGTGGTTGAAGGGTTGAGCCCCCCCGAAGCCTGACTTTGCACCGGACTCTGGGACGCCTCTGCTCCACATTTTTTGAGCAGAGCAGGACGCTGCAACCATCCCTGCCAGCGAGAATGAACTTTGGATTAATTGGATGCAGGCAGAGCGGTGCAGGAGAATTCTGTCAGAGCAAGTATTTTAACTTTAACTCAGTAAACTTTCTTGAGACTTAAAAGTGAAAGTGCGCAACAGATTTAAGTGGGTGAAAATGGCTGCCAAATCAATTAAAGTTCCTAGAAGCACGGGGGCTTCGCCAATTCAGCAATCTTCATTACAGGCTTTAATGCCCCCACCTTTGGCACCCGCACCTGCACCAGCTTTAACAATAAAAGATCTGCAGTATGTTTTGCAAGAGGCTTTGAAAAAGCAGTCCCAGCAATTAACCCAGCAATTAACTGAGCTCATTGAGGAGAAGAATACAGAAGTGAGGGCAGACATCTTATTAGCATTTCAAGGAATGGCTGTTTGTATTGAACGTCTGGACGAGAGAGTGGAAGAAATTAGTCAAAATAATATGAAATTGGATGCCAAAATGACGGATGCTGAAATGGTGATGGAAAAGATGGACGACGATTTATTATTGGTTCAGCATAGAGAGATGGAGTTTGCTGTGAGAATTAGAGGGTTGAAGGAAGATTCTAAGGAAAATTTGAAAAAAGTAGTCTCAGAAGCCCTTGAACAGGTTTTGGGGCGCTCAGCAGAAGAGATCCATGGTGGATATAGACAAAATATTTTGTGTTAATTCCTGGATTGCAAGACAAAGGAAGCTACCTAGAGATGTGGTGGTGTACTTTACAAAGAGAGCAATCAGAAATGAGGTTATTCAAGCGTTTTTCAAATAAGGGATCAGGATTACAGACTGAGGGCGTTTGCAGACGATCTGGTTATTACAGTAACTCAGCCGGATTACTCAGTTGTAGAATTGATGGAGATAATAATGTCATATGGGAAAGTCTCTGGATTTAAGATAAACATACAAAAGACTAAATATTGTCTAAGAATATGACTGTATCACAAAAGGTTGCTTTAGAAGAGCTAACGGGATTTGAAATAGTTAAGAGGATTAAATATTTGGGGATCTATCTGTCAGCCTCTAATGTAAAGTTAAAATAATGCAAGATACGTGTGAAAGAGGTGGTCTTAGAATGCCTAATTTCAAATTATATTATGAGGCTGCTGCTTTGTCATCGATAAGTGATTGGTTTAATTTAACTCAAGGGAGATTATTAAATCTTGAGGGTCATGATTTGTTATTTGGATGGCATGCATATTTATTGTATGATAAGAAGGTGGATAATGTGTTTAAGATACATATTTTAAGGTATGCTCTGTTGCGAGTTTGGAAAAAGTATAGACATAAGTTAAATTATAAGATACCACTTTGGGCAATACCTAAACACGCAATAGAAAATATAAATGTGGGATTTAAACATGATGAGATTACATATAAGGAAATCTTAAGTTTAGAAAGGAATGTATGGCAATTAAAGCCATATAATATTTTAAAAGAAGAAAAGATTGTACAAACTTGGTTTCAGTATGGGCAATTACAGGCAAGATGGAAAGAGGACCAGAAAGCTGGCTTTTCGATGACTGATGAAAATTTGGTAAAACAAATTAGAGATCAAGGTCAAGCACATATTAAAAGGATATATAACACATTGATAGAAATTGACACAGAAACGGAACTTGTTAAAGATTACATGATAAAGTGGGCCCAGAATTTTCAAGAAGTTATAACAATGGACACTTGGGAAAATATTTGGGTTAGAAATGTAAAATTTACCCAGGCCCAAAATTTAAGAGAGAATTTCTATAAAATGTTTTATAGGTGGCACCTAGACCCTAAAAAATTAGTAAGTATGTATCCGAACTGCCAGCCTAAATGTTGGAGGTGTGGCTGTGAGGATGCAACATATTTTCATATATGGTGGACTTGTAAAAAAGTTAAAGTTTTTTGGATTAAAATTTGGTGGAACATGCAAAAGATATTTAAGAAAAAGATAAGGTTTTCTCCACAGTTGTTTTTGTTGGGTATTGTTACAGATTTTACTGTTCTAGAAATTAAATTGATGTTGAATTTAATTACGGCGGTGAGACTTTTAGTAGCACAATATTGGAAGAAGGAGGAATTGCCGACTATAGAAGAATGGACTCTGAAAGTTTCTAACTTGGCGGAAATGGCAAAGATTTCTGCATATTTGAAAGAACAATTGCAACAGAGATATATTGTGGAAGGTGGATTGAATATATTCAGAATAAATATGGGACTAAAAAGTTTCATTTAGTATTTGAATAGTTAGTGGATTTTTATGATGTATTATTGGTTAGTTATTATTTTATTAATATTATGATTATGGAGAGTTAAAGTGGGAAAAATCTTTGTTGTTAGCATATTCTACCTTATGTTTGCATTGTTATACCCTGTATTCAGCTCTGGGAAGTCCGGGAGGGGGGAGGGGAGGGGAGGGTGGGGAGAGGGGAGGGGGAGGAGGGAGTTTTTTTCTTGTATGTGAAAATGTATTTTAAAACTTTTAAATTAAAAAAAGAACCAACAGCAAACTATGGGAAAACTTAATACTCAACTCTTGACTTCATCAAAAGTCTACAACTTCAGAAGTATACTATGTGCAAGATAGTGATGCTAACATAGAAGATGTGGAAGATCAACAAAGACAAGTTTCCTGAAAGCCTGGATAGCCAAGCACTAACTGCAAAACTGGATAAGACTCTCTACTTAAAGCAGATGAACCCAGACTGAAGAGGAATCCAGACAGAACTGAAGATAGTTTTTAGAGCAAATACAGAGACTAGAACTAACATGGCAACAACATAATGATTACAAATGGTTTGGTTTTTGTAGCTCACTAGATGGCCTCCTTCAATTCAAATAATATGTATTGGAGTGAAGGGAGACCCATCTGGCAATTTAAAGTCCTTGGTCTGGAAACCTGATTGGCAGAAAAGAAAGCTAGAGTTAGATTTAAAAAGTTAGTTCTTAGAGAACCATTAAAGGCTACCCCTTTAGTAATCAGTGATATATCGGGACCTAAAATAGAAAATGTTTATGAGATAGAACTAGAATGTGTTTATGTATCTATTAGGCTTATTTTAGACATTAAAATTTGTACACTGACATAATGGAAATTTGGCTTATGGATCCCACATTTGATGTTAAAAGACGTTTGATTATTCTATTTTAGAATTAAGAATTAGCTAAAATTTAAAACCAAATCTGGCTGTGTATAAGTAGATGTAGATTGATAAACGTAGGCTGTGGTCCTGCCAATAACGTGATGTATTAAGATGTGAAACAGACAATGTTTATTAGGTAGAGCATAGCTATTCCGCCATTGTGTATATGTTAGATGCCGCAATTTTTTTGTGTAATGAAATAAGGGAAATTTGGGTTGTGAATATTTGGGATGTTAAAGGCTAAATTTGAATACTATAAAATTAGGTAAAATTTAATAACAGGACATAGATATCCTCAATGAAATTGAATTGACAATTTTTTTAACTGACCAGGCTATTTCTAGAAATTAATTAGTTTAAACTTGTTGTATGAAAAGGGATGTTTTGATAATGTAACCTGAATTATGTACTGAAAACTCTGTTACTGAATCTTTGATTACCCAGTCACCACAATGCTTTCTAAATATGTAGATTATAACTGGAAAACCAGTAAAACTTTTTTTTGTTTTTTTTTAAAGTGAAACCAAGACTAAAATCCCATATTACAAAGTTACAGACCCACCCCACTGGCTTTGCAACCAACTATGTTCCCCAGGTGGTCTTTCTAATACTTAAAACATCTGTCAGCTCGAAAGTCACAGGGTTTATAACTGATTATAGGAAAAGGCCCAAGAAACTTCTGTTTCAACTTCTTACTGGGCAGCTTAAGTCTTAAGTACTTAGTGGACAAATATACTTTTTCCCCAATGCAAAATGGCCTCTGAGCTTATTCCTTATAAGTCTGCGGCTTGTGTTAGAGCTTTTTTCCCACTAGCCCAAACAGTTTGCCAAGAAGCAACCCACTGATCCAAGGTTTGTGACTGGTGGTTCCTGAGGACATTCAGGCATCGGAATGAACTCACGACCAGTTGCTATTTTAAATGGAATATGTCCAGTACTACTGTGCACCATAATGTTGTAGGCTACTTCAGCAAAAGGCAGGAGGTCAGCCCAATTGGTCTGATGATAATGAACGTAACATCTGATGTATTGCTCCACCATTGCGTTCGTATGTTCAGCCAATGCATTTGTGCTCAGATGAGAAGCCGACGAAAGCCCTTGAGTGGACCCAATTTGCTTGAGGAAATCTTTCCAAAACTTAGCAGTAAACTGTACCCCCCTGTCTAATATAATTCTCTTTGGGTCACCATATAAGCAGTATATTTGTTTCAAAAACATTTTTGCTAATTTCTGCACAGACAGGAGCCCTGAGCAGGCTACAAAATGAGCTTGTTTGGAAAAGAGATCAGTGACAGTCCATATTACTGTATTACCTCTACTTTCTGGTAATTCAACAATAAAATTCATAGCTATTTCCTCCCAAGGCAATGAAGGATCTGAGTTGCAGCAACTCAGGAGGTTACACAGGCTGTTTTTTCATGGCAGCGCAAACAGCACAGCTTTTTACATAGCTTTCAATGTCCTTCTTCATCCCTGGCCACCAAAACTGCCTTTGAATCAAATGTAATGTTTTTAGAAATCCAAAATGACTGCCCAGTTTGGCGTCGTGACTGCGCTGAAGTGCCTGGAGCCAGAGTGTCAGGCAGGTATAATTTAGTGCCTTTCTATGCTAACCCATCCCATTGGGTCATTATAGTCTTATTTGCCTTGAACCAGGTGTCAGTTTGTAATGCTTTGAGCTTCCTTCACCACTAACTATTTTGAATATGTGCATGGGTCTGGCTCTGGGTGGTTATTTGTACCGTGGATTGTGAAGAGGAAATGATAGTGTTAACATTGTCCTCTCAGCGGCTTTTGTACTGGGCAGTCTAGACAAGGCATCAGCCAGGAAATATTTTAACTTGAAATTAAAACAAAGTATTGTGCCCAATGGACTTGTTTGGGGGACAACTTTCTGGGGATCCTTAGGGCCTCCAGGTTCTTATGATCAGTCCTCACTTCAAAAGGCACTTCGCCCCCTCTAGGAAATGGCGCCATGTTAATAATGCCCACCTCACTGTGAAAGCCTCCTTTTCCCATATAGACCACCATTTTTCGGTGTCTGTTTATTTCTTGGAGGTGTAAACACAGGGTTGTAGCTCCCCATTTTTATTTTTCTGCAGCAAAACAGATCCCACTGCAACATCACTGGCATCAACCTGGACTATAAACTGCTTCTCAGGATTGGGGTGTTTCAAAACAGTTTCATCAACAAATAGTCTTAAGGTTTTTGAATGCCACTTGGCATTCTAGTGACCAAGGCAGGGGTTGACAGGACAGTGGCATTTCCCCCCCCCCTTTTCCAGTTTTTAGCAATTCGGTGATTAGCAAAACTATCTTGGCAAATGAAGGAATGAATTGCCAGTAGAAGTTCATGAACCCTAGGAAGCTTTGAAGCTGCTTTCGGGTTCATGGAGGCTGCCATTTTAACACAGCTAAACTGGCAGACATCCTGTATCCAAGATAATCAATTTGAGATTTATGGAAGATTGATGGAATCAAGTTTAGCACAAAGTTTGGCTTTCAATAACTTCTTTAGCACGGCTTCCAGTTTTGTTGTCATGGCAGAACGGGTGCAGGAAGATGGGGTTCCATCTTTCGTGTTCAATTTCACCTTGCTGGGGGACCCTGGAAAGGGTCAAAATTCGCTCCGTAGAGGCGACAAGCAAGGAGGGGACCCTCATTGATTGTGTGTGTGTGGGAAGGTTTGGCAGCCCTCCTGTTTGATCTGAGGAACCCTCCAAACCAGCGGGGGAAAGACTGGCTACATTCGTGTAGCCAATCCAAAGCTGCTGACAACGGAAGACAACAAGCCCTAACAAGCAATCTTAACAGCAACGTGGATGAAACTCGGTGAGACCTGATCCTCTTTATGATTTTAAGACTTCCTGAAAATCTGCCCAAAGCACTCCCCCCTGCCCCCGATGAGAGAGGGTAACGGAATTTCCACCCCATTCCCTCAGGAAAAGAAAAGCGGTGAATTAATTACTTGGGGAAAATGGAGAAACCTACAAGACTAATTTGGAGTGTGTGTGTGTGTGTGTGTGTTTGTGTGACACGACTTCGCAGCTAACGTGTCCGACCCATCATGACCCCACGGACAACGTTCCTCCAGGCCTTCCTATCCTCTACCATCTTCTGGAGTGCATTTAGGCTCATACCTACAGCTTCAGTGACTCCATCCAGCCACCTCATTCTCTGTAGTCCCCTTCTTCTATTGCCCTGAACCTTTCCCAGCATTAGGCTCTTCTCCAGTGAATCCTTCCTTCTCATTAGGTGGCCAAAATATTTGAGTTTCAACTTCAGGATCTGGCCTTCTAAAGAGCAATTAGGGTTGATCTCTAGGACTGACCAGTTTGATTGCCTTGTAGTCCAAGGGACTCACAGGAGTCTTCTCTAGCACCATAGTTCAAAGGCCTCAATTCTTTCACGCTCAGGCTTTCTTATGGTCCAGCTTTCACAACCATACATTGCAACTGGGAAGACCATAGCCTTTATACGCACTTTTGTTGGCAGGATGATGTCTCTGCTTTTTAGTTCCTCTTCATTTTCTGCCCTTAGAATGGTATCATCTGCATATCTTAGGTTGTTGATATTTCTTCCAGCAATCTTAATTCCAACTTTTGATTCATCTAGCCCTGCCTTTCTCATGATGTGCTCTGCATATAAGTTAAACAGGCAGGGCAACAGTATACAGCCTTACTGGACTCCTTTCCCAGTTTTGAACCAATCAGTGGTTCTGTGTCCAGTTCTCACTGTTGTTTCTTGACCGGCGTATAGGTTTCTCAAGAGACAAATAAGATGGTCTGGTACTCCCATATCTTTAAGAACTTGCCTCAGTTTGTTGTGACCCACACAATCAAAGGCTTTAGCATAGTCAATGAAGCAGAAGTAGATGTTTTTCTGGAACTGCCTAGCTTTCTCCATGATCCAGCATATGTTGCCAATTTGATCTCTAGTTCCTCTGCCTCTTCGAAATCCTGCCTGTACTTCTGGTAGTTCTCGATCCACATACTGCTGGAGTCTAGCTTGTAGGATTTTAAGCATAACTTTACTAGCATGTGAAATGACTGCAAGTTTGAACATTCTTTGGAATTGGAATGTAAACTGATCTTTTCCAATCCTGTGGCCACTGTTGAGTTTTCCAAATTTGCTGGCAAATTGAGTGTAGTAGCACTTTTACTGCATCATCTGATCTGGAGACATCAGATCAGCAAAACCCATGGTTTTTTGCTGTTTTCTGAGCCGGGAGAACAGGAATATGTGTTTGTTTTTCGAATTTGAGCTTTATCTGCAATGGGCACTTTTCATGCTATAAGCGATTTTTCCTAACAAATGCAACATATAACCTGGGCTATCTCCGCAAGGAGCCATCAGATCTGCAATACTCATGGTTTTTTGGTGTTTGCTGAGCCGGGGGAAAATGAATATGTGTTTGTTTTTCAAATTTGAGCTCTATCTGCAATGGGCACTTTTCATGCTATAAGCGATTTTTCCTAACAAATGCAACATATAACCTGGGCTATCTCCGCAAGGAGACATCAGATCTGCAAAAACCATGGTTTTTGCTGTTTTCTGAGCTGGGGGAACATGAATATGTGTTTGTTTTTCAAATTTGAGCTCTATCTACAATGGGCACTTTTCATGCTATAAGCGATTTTTCCTAACAAATGCAACATATAACCTGGGCTATCTCCGCAAGGAGACATCAGATCTGCAAAACCCATGGTTTTTGCTGTTTTCTGAGCTGGGGGAACATGAATATGTGTTTGTTTTTCGAATTTGAGCTCTATCTGCAATGGGCACTTTTCATGCTATAAGCGATTTTGAGCTCTATCTGCAATGGGCACTTTTCATGCTATAAGCGATTTTTCCTAACAAATGCAACATATAACCTGGGCTCTCTGCGCAAGGATACATCAGATCTGCAAAACCCATGATTTTTTGGTGTTTGCAGAGCCGGGGGAACATGAATATGTGTTTGTTTTTTGAATTTGAGCTCTATCTGCAATGGGCATTTTAGATGCTATAAGCAATTTTTCCTAACAAATGCAATATATAACCTGGGCTATCTCCGCACTGAGACATCAGATCAGCAAAACCCATGGTTTTTTGCTGTATTCTGAGTCGGGAGAACAGGAATATGTGTTTGTTTTTCGAATTTGAGCTTTATCTGCAATGGGCACTTTTCATGCTATAAGCGATTTTTCCTAACAAATGCAACATATAACCTGGGCTATCTCCGCAAGGAGCCATCAGATCTGCAATACTCATGGTTTTTTGGTGTTTGCTGAGCCGGGGGAAAATGAATATGTGTTTGTTTTTCGAATTTGAGCTCTATCTGCAATGGGCACTTTTCATGCTATAAGCGATTTTTCCTAACAAATGCAACATATAACCTGGGCTATCTCCGCAAGGAGACATCAGATCTGCAAAACCCATGGTTTTTTGGTGTTTTCTGAGCCGAGGGAACATGAATATGTGTTTGTTTTTCGAATTTGAGCTCTATCTGCAATGGGCACTTTTCATGCTATAAGCGATTTTTCCTAACAAATGCAACATATAACCTGATCTGGAGAAATCAGATGTGCAAAACCCATGGTTTCTTGGTGTTTTCTGAGCCGGGGAAACATGAATATGTGTTTGTCTTTCAAATTTGAGCTTTATCTGCAATGGGCACTTTTCATGCTATAAGCGAATTTTCCTAACAAATGCAACATATAACCTGATCTGGAGACATCAGATCTGCAAAACTCATCGTTTTTTGGTGTTTGCAGAGCCGGGGGAACATGAATATGTGTTTGTTTTTTCAATTTGAGCTCTATCTGCAATGGACACTTTTCATGCTATAAGCAATTTTTCCTAACAAATGCAACATATAACCTGGGCTATCTGCGCAAGGAGACATCAGATCTGCAATACTCATGGTTTTTTGTTGTTTGCTGAGCCGGGGGAACATGAATATGTGTTTGTTTTTCGAATTTGAGCTCTATCTGCAATGGGCACTTTTCATGCTATAAGCGATTTTTCCTAACAAATGCAACATATAACCTGGGCTATCTGCGCAAGGAGACATCAGATCTGCAAAACTCATCATTTTTTGCTGTTTGCAGAGCCGGGGGAACATGAATATGTGTTTGTTTTTCGAATTTGAGCTCTATCTGCAATGGGCACTTTTCATGCTATAAGCGATTTTTCCTAACAAATGCAACATATAACCTGGGCTATCTCCGCAAGGAGACATCAGATCTGCAAAACTCATGGTTTTTTGGTGTTTTCTGAGCCGGGGGAACATGAATATGTGTTTGTTTTTTCGAATTTGAGCTCTATCTGCAATGGGCAATTTTCATGCTATAAGCGATTTTTCCTAACAAATGCAACATATAACCTGGGCTATCTCCGCAAGGAGACATCAGATCTGCAAAACCCATGGTTTTTTGGTGTTTTCTGAGCCGGGGGAACATGAATATGTGTTTGTTTTTCGAATTTGAGCTCTATCTGCAATGGGCACTTTTCATGCTATATGCGATTTTTCCTAACAAATGCAACATATAACCTGATCTGGAGACATCAGATCTGCAAAACCCATGTTTTTTTGGTGATTTCTGAGCCGGGGGAACATGAATATCTGTTTGTTTTTCGAATTTGAGCTCTATCTGCAATGGGCACTTTTCATGCTACAAGCGATTTTTCCTAACAAATGCAACATATAACCTGGGCTATCTGCGCAAGGAGACATCAGATCTGCAAAACTCATCATTTTTTGCTGTTTGCAGAGCCGGGGGAACATGAATATGTGTTTGTTTTTTGAATTTGAGCTCTATCTGCAATGGGCATTTTTCATGCTATAAGCAATTTTTCCTAACAAATGCAACATATAACCTGGGCTATCTCCGCACTGGGACATCAGATCAGCAAAACCCATGGTTTTTTGCTGTATTCTGAGCCGGGAGAACAGAAATATGTGTTTGTTTTTCGAATTTGAGCTTTATCTGCAATGGGCACTTTTCATGCTATAAGCGATTTTTCCTAACAAATGCAACATATAACCTGGGCTATCTCCGCAAGGAGACATCAGATCAGCAAAACCCTTGGTTTTTGCTGTTTTCTGAGCTGGGGGAACATGAATATGTGTTTGTTTTTCAAATTTGAGCTCTATCTGCAATGGGCACTTTTCATGCTACAAGCGATTTTTCCTAACAAATGCAACATATAACCTGATCTGGAGACATCAGATCTGCAAAACCCATGTTTTTTTGGTGATTTCTGAGCCGGGGGAACATGAATATGTGTTTGTTTTTCGAATTTGAGCTCTATCTGCAATGGGCACTTTTCATGCTACAAGCGATTTTTCCTAACAAATGCAACATATAACCTGGGCTATCTCCGCACTGGGACATCAGATCAGCAAAACCCATGGTTTTTTGCTGTATTCTGAGCCGGGAGAACAGGAATATGTGTTTGTTTTTCCAATTTGAGCTTTATCTGCAATGGGCACTTTTCATGCTATAAGCGATTTTTCCTAACAAATGCAACATATAACCTGGGCTATCTCCGCAAGGAGACATCAGATCAGCAAAACCCTTGGTTTTTGCTGTTTTCTGAGCTGGGGGAACATGAATATGTGTTTGTTTTTCAAATTTGAGCTCTATCTGCAATGGGCATTTTTCATTCTATAAGCAATTTTTTGTAACAAATAACCTGGGCTATCTGCGCAAGGAGACATCAGATCTGCAAAACTCATCATTTTTTGCTGTTTGCAGAGCCGGGGGAACATGAATATGTGTTTGTTTTTCGAATTTGAGCTCTATCTGCAATGGGCACTTTTCATGCTATAAGCGATTTTTTCTAACAAATGCAACATATAACCTGGGCTATCTGCGCAAGGAGACATCAGATCTGCAAAACTCATCATTTTTTGCTGTTTGCAGAGCCGGGGGAACATGAATATGTGTTTGTTTTTCGAATTTGAGCTCTATCTGCAATGGGCACTTTTCATGCTACAAGCGATTTTTCCTAACAAATGCAACATATAACCTGGGCTATCTCCGCACTGGGACATCAGATCAGCAAAACCCATGGTTTTTTGCTGTTTGCAGAGCCGGGGGAACATGAATATGTGTTTGTTTTTCAAATTTGAGCTCTATCTGCAATGGGCACTTTTCATGCTATAAGCGATTTTTCCTAACAAATGCAACATATAACCTGGGCTATCTCCGCAAGGAGACATCAGATCTGCAAAACCCATGGTTTTTTGGTGTTTTCTGAGCCGAGGGAACATGAATATGTGTTTGTTTTTCGAATTTGAGCTCTATCTGCAATGGGCACTTTTCATGCTATAAGCGATTTTTCCTAACAAATGCAACATATAACCTGATCTGGAGAAATCAGATGTGCAAAACCCATGGTTTCTTGGTGTTTTCTGAGCCGGGGAAACATGAATATGTGTTTGTCTTTCAAATTTGAGCTTTATCTGCAATGGGCACTTTTCATGCTATAAGCGAATTTTCCTAACAAATGCAACATATAACCTGATCTGGAGACATCAGATCTGCAAAACTCATCGTTTTTTGGTGTTTGCAGAGCCGGGGGAACATGAATATGTGTTTGTTTTTTCAATATGAGCTCTATCTGCAATGGACACTTTTCAGGCTATAAGCAATTTTTCCTAACAAATGCAACATATAACCTGGGCTATCTGCGCAAGGAGACATCAGATCTGCAATACTCATGGTTTTTTGTTGTTTGCTGAGCCGGGGGAACATGAATATGTGTTTGTTTTTCGAATTTGAGCTCTATCTGCAATGGGCACTTTTCATGCTATAAGCGATTTTTCCTAACAAATGCAACATATAACCTGGGCTATCTCCGCAAGGAGACATCAGATCAGCAAAACCCTTGGTTTTTACTGTTTTCTGAGCTGGGGGAACATGAATATGTGTTTGTTTTTCAAATTTGAGCTCTATCTGCAATAGGCATTTTTCATTCTATAAGCAATTTTTTGTAACAAATAACCTGGGCTATCTGCGCAAGGAGACATCAGATCTGCAAAACTCATCATTTTTTGCTGTTTGCAGAGCCGGGGGAACATGAATATGTGTTTGTTTTTCGAATTTGAGCTCTATCTGCAATGGGCACTTTTCATGCTATAAGCGATTTTTTCTAACAAATGCAACATATAACCTGGGCTATCTGCGCAAGGAGACATCAGATCTGCAAAACTCATCATTTTTTGCTGTTTGCAGAGCCGGGGGAACATGAATATGTGTTTGTTTTTCGAATTTGAGCTCTATCTGCAATGGGCACTTTTCATGCTACAAGCGATTTTTCCTAACAAATGCAACATATAACCTGGGCTATCTCCGCACTGGGACATCAGATCAGCAAAACCCATGGTTTTTTGCTGTTTGCAGAGCCGGGGGAACATGAATATGTGTTTGTTTTTCAAATTTGAGCTCTATCTGCAATGGGCACTTTTCATGCTATAAGCGATTTTTCCTAACAAATGCAACATATAACCTGGGCTATCTCCGCAAGGAGACATCAGATCTGCAAAAACCATGGTTTTTTGGTGTTTTCTGAGCCGAGGGAACATGAATATGTGTTTGTTTTTCGAATTTGAGCTCTATCTGCAATGGGCACTTTTCATGCTATAAGCGATTTTTCCTAACAAATGCAACATATAACCTGATCTGGAGAAATCAGATGTGCAAAACCCATGGTTTCTTGGTGTTTTCTGAGCCGGGGAAACATGAATATGTGTTTGTCTTTCAAATTTGAGCTTTATCTGCAATGGGCACTTTTCATGCTATAAGCGAATTTTCCTAACAAATGCAACATATAACCTGATCTGGAGACATCAGATCTGCAAAACTCATCGTTTTTTGGTGTTTGCAGAGCCGGGGGAACATGAATATGTGTTTGTTTTTTCAATTTGAGCTCTATCTGCAATGGACACTTTTCATGCTATAAGCAATTTTTCCTAACAAATGCAACATATAACCTGGGCTATCTGCGCAAGGAGACATCAGATCTGCAATACTCATGGTTTTTTGTTGTTTGCTGAGCCGGGGGAACATGAATATGTGTTTGTTTTTCGAATTTGAGCTCTATCTGCAATGGGCACTTTTCATGCTATAAGCGATTTTTCCTAACAAATGCAACATATAACCTGGGCTATCTGCGCAAGGAGACATCAGATCTGCAAAACTCATCATTTTTTGCTGTTTGCAGAGCCGGGGGAACATGAATATGTGTTTGTTTTTCGAATTTGAGCTCTATCTGCAATGGGCACTTTTCATGCTATAAACGATTTTTCCTAACAAATGCAACATATAACCTGGGCTATCTCCGCAAGGAGACATCAGATCTGCAAAACTCATGGTTTTTTGGTGTTTTCTGAGCCGGGGGAACATGAATATGTGTTTGTTTTTTCGAATTTGAGCTCTATCTGCAATGGGCAATTTTCATGCTATAAGCGATTTTTCCTAACAAATGCAACATATAACCTGGGCTATCTCCGCAAGGAGACATCAGATCTGCAAAACCCATGGTTTTTTGGTGTTTTCTGAGCCGGGGGAACATGAATATGTGTTTGTTTTTCGAATTTGAGCTCTATCTGCAATGGGCACTTTTCATGCTACAAGCGATTTTTCCTAACAAATGCAACATATAACCTGGGCTATCTCCGCACTGGGACATCAGATCAGCAAAACCCATGGTTTTTTGCTGTTTGCAGAGCCGGGGGAACATGAATATGTGTTTGTTTTTCAAATTTGAGCTCTATCTGCAATGGGCACTTTTCATGCTATAAGCGATTTTTCCTAACAAATGCAACATATAACCTGGGCTATCTCCGCAAGGAGACATCAGATCTGCAAAACCCATGGTTTTTTGGTGTTTTCTGAGCCGAGGGAACATGAATATGTGTTTGTTTTTCGAATTTGAGCTCTATCTGCAATGGGCACTTTTCATGCTATAAGCGATTTTTCCTAACAAATGCAACATATAACCTGATCTGGAGAAATCAGATGTGCAAAACCCATGGTTTCTTGGTGTTTTCTGAGCCGGGGAAACATGAATATGTGTTTGTCTTTCAAATTTGAGCTTTATCTGCAATGGGCACTTTTCATGGTATAAGCGAATTTTCCTAACAAATGCAACATATAACCTGATCTGGAGACATCAGATCTACAAAACTCATCGTTTTTTGGTGTTTGCAGAGCCGGGGGAACATGAATATGTGTTTGTTTTTTCAATTTGAGCTCTATCTGCAATGGACACTTTTCATGCTATAAGCAATTTTTCCTAACAAATGCAACATATAACCTGGGCTATCTGCGCAAGGAGACATCAGATCTGCAATACTCATGGTTTTTTGTTGTTTGCTGAGCCGGGGGAACATGAATATGTGTTTGTTTTTCGAATTTGAGCTCTATCTGCAATGGGCACTTTTCATGCTATAAGCGATTTTTCCTAACAAATGCAACATATAACCTGGGCTATCTCCGCAAGGAGACATCAGATCTGCAAAACTCATGGTTTTTTGGTGTTTTCTGAGCCGGGGGAACATGAATATGTGTTTGTTTTTTCGAATTTGAGCTCTATCTGCAATGGGCAATTTTCATGCTATAAGCGATTTTTCCTAACAAATGCAACATATAACCTGGGCTATCTCCGCAAGGAGACATCAGATCTGCAAAACCCATGGTTTTTTGGTGTTTTCTGAGCCGGGGGAACATGAATATGTGTTTGTTTTTCGAATTTGAGCTCTATCTGCAATGGGCACTTTTCATGCTATATGCGATTTTTCCTAACAAATGCAACATATAACCTGATCTGGAGACATCAGATCTGCAAAACCCATGTTTTTTTGGTGATTTCTGAGCCGGGGGAACATGAATATGTGTTTGTTTTTCGAATTTGAGCTCTATCTGCAATGGGCACTTTTCATGCTACAAGCGATTTTTCCTAACAAATGCAACATATAACCTGGGCTATCTGCGCAAGGAGACATCAGATCTGCAAAACTCATCATTTTTTGCTGTTTGCAGAGCCGGGGGAACATGAATATGTGTTTGTTTTTTGAATTTGAGCTCTATCTGCAATGGGCATTTTTCATGCTATAAGCAATTTTTCCTAACAAATGCAACATATAACCTGGGCTATCTCCGCACTGGGACATCATATAAGCAAAACCCATGGTTTTTTGCTGTATTCTGAGCCGGGAGAACAGAAATATGTGTTTGTTTTTCGAATTTGAGCTTTATCTGCAATGGGCACTTTTCATGCTATAAGCGATTTTTCCTAACAAATGCAACATATAACCTGGGCTATCTCCGCAAGGAGACATCAGATCAGCAAAACCCTTGGTTTTTGCTGTTTTCTGAGCTGGGGGAACATGAATATGTGTTTGTTTTTCAAATTTGAGCTCTATCTGCAATGGGCACTTTTCATGCTACAAGCGATTTTTCCTAACAAATGCAACATATAACCTGATCTGGAGACATCAGATCTGCAAAACCCATGTTTTTTTGGTGATTTCTGAGCCGGGGGAACATGAATATGTGTTTGTTTTTCGAATTTGAGCTCTATCTGCAATGGGCACTTTTCATGCTACAAGCGATTTTTCCTAACAAATGCAACATATAACCTGGGCTATCTCCGCACTGGGACATCAGATCAGCAAAACCCATGGTTTTTTGCTGTATTCTGAGCCGGGAGAACAGGAATATGTGTTTGTTTTTCCAATTTGAGCTTTATCTGCAATGGGCACTTTTCATGCTATAAGCGATTTTTCCTAACAAATGCAACATATAACCTGGGCTATCTCCGCAAGGAGACATCAGATCAGCAAAACCCTTGGTTTTTGCTGTTTTCTGAGCTGGGGGAACATGAATATGTGTTTGTTTTTCAAATTTGAGCTCTATCTGCAATGGGCATTTTTCATTCTATAAGCAATTTTTTGTAACAAATAACCTGGGCTATCTGCGCAAGGAGACATCAGATCTGCAAAACTCATCATTTTTTGCTGTTTGCAGAGCCGGGGGAACATGAATATGTGTTTGTTTTTCGAATTTGAGCTCTATCTGCAATGGGCACTTTTCATGCTATAAGCGATTTTTTCTAACAAATGCAACATATAACCTGGGCTATCTGCGCAAGGAGACATCAGATCTGCAAAACTCATCATTTTTTGCTGTTTGCAGAGCCGGGGGAACATGAATATGTGTTTGTTTTTCGAATTTGAGCTCTATCTGCAATGGGCACTTTTCATGCTATAAGCGATTTTTCCTAACAAATGCAACATATAACCTGATCTGGAGACATCAGATCTGCAAAACCCATGTTTTTTTTGGTGATTTCTGAGCCGGGGGAACATGAATATGTGTTTGTTTTTCGAATTTGAGCTCTATCTGCAATGGGCACTTTTCATGCTACAAGCGATTTTTCCTAACAAATGCAACATATAACCTGGGCTATCTCCGCACTGGGACATCAGATCAGCAAAACCCATGGTTTTTTGCTGTTTGCAGAGCCGGGGGAACATGAATATGTGTTTGTTTTTCAAATTTGAGCTCTATCTGCAATGGGCACTTTTCATGCTATAAGCGATTTTTCCTAACAAATGCAACATATAACCTGGGCTATCTCCGCAAGGAGACATCAGATCTGCAAAACCCATGGTTTTTTGGTGTTTTCTGAGCGGGGGAACATGAATATGTGTTTGTTTTTCGAATTTGAGCTCTATCTGCAATGGGCACTTTTCATGCTATAAGCGATTTTTTCTAACAAATGCAACATATAACCTGGGCTATCTGCGCAAGGAGACATCAGATCTGCAAAACTCATCATTTTTTGCTGTTTGCAGAGCCGGGGGAACATGAATATGTGTTTGTTTTTCGAATTTGAGCTCTATCTGCAATGGGCACTTTTCATGCTATAAGCGATTTTCTCTAACAAATGCAACATATAACCTGGGCTATCTGCGCAAGGAGACATCAGATCTGCAAAACTCATCATTTTTTGCTGTTTGCAGAGCCGGGGGAACATGAATATGTGTTTGTTTTTCGAATTTGAGCTCTATCTGCAATGGGCACTTTTCATGCTATAAGCGATTTTTCCTAACAAATGCAACATATAACCTGATCTGGAGACATCAGATCTGCAAAACCCATGTTTTTTTGGTGATTTCTGAGCCGGGGGAACATGAATATGTGTTTGTTTTTCGAATTTGAGCTCTATCTGCAATGGGCACTTTTCATGCTACAAGCGATTTTTCCTAACAAATGCAACATATAACCTGGGCTATCTCCGCACTGGGACATCAGATCAGCAAAACCCATGGTTTTTTGGTGTTTTCTGAGCCGGGGGAACATGAATATGTGTTTGTTTTTCGAATTTGAGCTCTATCTGCAATGGGCACTTTTCATGCTATATGCGATTTTTCCTAACAAATGCAACATATAACCTGATCTGGAGACATCAGATCTGCAAAACCCATGGTTTTTTGGTGATTTCTGAGCCGGGGGAACATGAATATGTGTTTGTTTTTCGAATTTGAGCTCTATCTGCAATGGGCACTTTTCATGCTATAAACGATTTTTCCTAACAAATGCAACATATAACCTGGGCTATCTCCGCAAGGAGACATCAGATCAGCAAAACCCATGGTTTTTGCTGTTTTCTGAGCTGGGGGAACATGAATATGTGTTTGTTTTTCAAATTTGAGCTCTACCTGCAATGGGCACTTTTCATGCTATAAGCGATTTTTCCTAACAAATGCAACATATAACCTGGGCTATCTGCGCAAGGAGACATCAGATCTGCAAAACTCATCATTTTTTGCTGTTTGCAGAGCCGGGGGAACATGAATATGTGTTTGTTTTTCGAATTTGAGCTCTATCTGCAATGGGCACTTTTCATGCTATAAGCGATTTTTCCTAACAAATGCAACATATAACCTGATCTGGAGACATCAGATCTGCAAAACTCATCATTTTTTGCTGTTTGCAGAGCCGGGGGAACATGAATATGTGTTTGTTTTTCGAATTTGAGCTCTATCTGCAATGGGCACTTTTCATGCTATAAGCGATTTTTTCTAACAAATGCAACATATAACCTGGGCTATCTGCGCAAGGAGACATCAGATCTGCAAAACTCATCATTTTTTGCTGTTTGCAGAGCCGGGGGAACATGAATATGTGTTTGTTTTTCGAATTTGAGCTCTATCTGCAATGGGCACTTTTCATGATATAAGCGATTTTTCCTAACAAATGCAACATATAACCTGGGCTATCTCCGCAAGGAGACATCAGATCTGCAAAACCCATGGTTTTTTGGTGTTTTCTGAGCCGGGGGAACATGAATATGTGTTTGTTTTTCGAATTTGAGCTCTATCTGCAATGGGCACTTTTCATGATATGCGATTTTTCCTAACAAATGCAACATATAACCTGATCTGGAGACATCAAATCTGCAAAACCCATGTTTTTTTGGTGATTTCTGAGCCGGGGGAACATGAATATGTGTTTGTTTTTCGAATTTGAGCTCTATCTAAAATGGGCACTTTTCATGCTATAAACGATTTTTCCTAACAAATGCAACATATAACCTGGGCTATCTGCGCAAGGAGACATCAGATCTGCAAAACTCATCATTTTTTGCTGTTTGCAGAGCCGGGGGAACATGAATATGTGTTTGTTTTTCGAATTTGAGCTCTATCTGCAATGGGCACTTTTCATGATATAAGCGATTTTTCCTAACAAATGCAACATATAACCTGGGCTATCTCCGCAAGGAGACATCAGATCTGCAAAACCCATGTTTTTTTGGTGTTTTCTGAGCCGGGGGAACATGAATATGTGTTTGTTTTTCGAATTTGAGCTCTATCTGCAATGGGCACTTTTCATGATATGCGATTTTTCCTAACAAATGCAACATATAACCTGATCTGGAGAGATCAAATCTGCAAAACCCATGTTTTTTTGGTGATTTCTGAGCCGGGGGAACATGAATATGTGTTTGTTTTTCGAATTTGAGCTCTATCTGCAATGGGCACTTTTCATGCTACAAGCGATTTTTCCTAACAAATGCAACATATAACCTGATCTGGAGACATCAGATCTGCAAAACCCATGGTTTTTTGGTGATTTCTGAGCCGGGGGAACATGAATATGTGTTTGTTTTTCGAATTTGAGCTCTATCTGCAATGGGCACTTTTCATGCTATAAACGATTTTTCCTAACAAATGCAACATATAACCTTGGCTATCTGCGCAAGGAGACATCAGATTAGCAAAACCCTTGGTTTTTGGTGTTTTCTGAGCTGGGGGAACATGAATATGTGTTTGTTTTTCAAATTTGAGCTCTATCTGCAATGGGCACTTTTCATGCTATAAGCGATTTTTTCTAACAAATGCAACATATAACCTGGGCTATCTCCGCAAGGAGACATCAGATCAGCAAAACCCTTGGTTTTTGCTGTTTTCTGAGCTGGGGGAACATGAATATGTGTTTGTTTTTCAAATTTGAGCTCTATCTGCAATGGGCACTTTTCATGCTATAAGCGATTTTTCCTAACAAATGCAACATATAACCTGGGCTATCTCCGCAAGGAGACATCAGATCTGCAAAACCCATGGTTTTTTGGTGTTTTCTGAGCCGGGGGAACATGAATATGTGTTTGTTTTTCAAATTTGAGCTCTATCTGCAATGGGCACTTTTCATGCTATAAGCGATTTTTCCTAACAAATGCAACATATAACCTGGGCTATCTCCGCAAGGAGACATCAGATCTGCAAAACCCATGGTTTTTTGGTGTTTTCTGAGCCGGGGGAACATGAATATGTGTTTGTTTTTCGAATTTGAGCTCTATCTGCAATGGGCACTTTTCATGCTATATGCGATTTTTCCTAACAAATGCAACATATAACCTGATCTGGAGACATCAGATCTGCAAAACTCATCATTTTTTGCTGTTTGCAGAGCCGGGGGAACATGAATATGTGTTTGTTTTTCGAATTTGAGCTCTATCTTCAATGGGCACTTTTCATGCTATAAGCGATTTTTTCAAACAAATGCAACATATAACCTGGGCTATCTGCGCAAGGAGACATCAGATCTGCAAAACTCATCATTTTTTGCTGTTTGCAGAGCCGGGGGAACATGAATATGTGTTTGTTTTTCGAATTTGAGCTCTATCTGCAATGGGCACTTTTCATGCTATAAGCGATTTTTCCTAACAAATGCAACATATAACCTGATCTGGAGACATCAGATCTGCAAAACCCATGGTTTTTTGGTGATTTCTGAGCCGGGGGAACATGAATATGTGTTTGTTTTTCGAATTTGAGCTCTATCTGCAATGGGCACTTTTCATGCTATAAACGATTTTTCCTAACAAATGCAACATATAACCTGGGCTATCTGCGCAAGGAGACATCAGATCAGCAAAACCCTTGGTTTTTGCTGTTTTCTTAGCTGGGGGAACATGTATATGTGTTTGTTTTTCAAATTTGAGCTCTATCTGCAATGGGCACTTTTCATGCTATAAGCGATTTTTTCTAACAAATGCAACATTTAACCTGGGCTATCTCCGCAAGGAGACATCAGATCAGCAAAACCCTTGGTTTTTGCTGTTTTCTGAGCTGGGGGAACATGAATATGTGTTTGTTTTTCAAATTTGAGCTCTATCTGCAATGGGCACTTTTCATGCTATAAGCGATTTTTCCTAAAAAATGCAACATATAACCTGGGCTATCTCCGCAAGGAGACATCAGATCTGCAAAACCCATGTTTTTTTGGTGTTTTCTGAGCCAGGGGAACATGAATATGTGTTTGTTTTTCGAATTTGAGCTCTATCTGCAATGGGCACTTTTCATGGTATAAGCGATTTTTCCTAACAAATGCAACATATAACCTGATCTGCAGACATCAGATCTGCAAAACCCATGTTTTTTTGGTGATTTCTGAGCCGGGGGAACATGAATATGTGTTTGTTTTTCGAATTTTAGCTCTATCTGCAATGGGCACTTTTCATGATATAAGCGATTTTTCCTAAAAAATGCAACATATAACCTGGGCTATCTCCGCACTGGGACATCAGATAAGCAAAACCCATGGTTTTTTGGTGTTTTCTGAGCCGGGGGAACATGAATATGTGTTTGTTTTTCGAATTTGAGCTCTATCTGCAATGGGCACTTTTCATGCTATAAACGATTTTTCCTAACAAATGCAACATATAACCTGGGCTATCTGCGCAAGGAGACATCAGATCTGCAAAACCCTTGGTTTTTGCTGTTTTCTGAGCTGGGGGAACATGAATATGTGTTTGTTTTTCAAATTTGAGCTCTATCTGCAATGGGCACTTTTCATGCTACAAGCGATTTTTCCTAACAAATGCAACATATAACCTGGGCTATCTCCGCACTTGGACATCAGATCAGCAAAACCCATGGTTTTTTGGTGTTTTCTGAGCCGGGGGAACATGAATATGTGTTTGTTTTTCGAATTTGAGCTCTATCTGCAATGGGCACTTTTCATGCTATAAGCGATTTTTTCGAACAAATGCAACATATAACGTGGGCTATCTGCGCAAGGAGATATCAGATCTGCAAAACTCATCATTTTTTGCTGTTTGCAGAGCCGGGGGAACATGAATATGTGTTTGTTTTTCGAATTTGAGCTCTATCTGCAATGGGCACTTTTCATGCTATAAGCGATTTTTTCTAACAAATGCAACATATAACCTGGGCTATCTGCGCAAGGAGACATCAGATCTGCAAAACCCATGTTTTTTTGGTGTTTTCTGAGCCGGGGAAACATGAATATGTGTTTGTTTTTCGAATTTGAGCTCTATCTGCAATGGGCACTTTTCATGCTATAAACGATTTTTCCTAACAAATGCAACATATAACCTGGGCTATCTGCGCATGGAGACATCAAAAAAGCAAAACCCTTGGTTTTTGCTGTTTTCTGAGCTGGGGGAACATGAATATGTGTTTGTTTTTCAAATTTGAGCTCTATCTGCAATGGGCACTTTTCATGCTATAAGCGATTTTTCCTAACAAATGCAACATATAACCTGGGCTATCTCCGCAAGGAGACATCAGATCTGCAAAACCCATGGTTTTTTGGTGTTTTCTGAGCCGGGGGAACATGAATATGTGTTTGTTTTTCGAATTTGAGCTCTATCTGCAATGGGCACTTTTCATGCTATAAGCGATTTTTCCTAACAAATGCAACATATAACCTGATCTGGAGACATCAGATCTGCAAAACTCATCATTTTTTGCTGTTTGCAGAGCCGGGGGAACATGAATATGTGTTTGTTTTTCGAATTTGAGCTCTATCTGCAATGGGCACTTTTCATGCTATAAGCGATTTTTTCTAACAAATGCAACATATAACCTGGGCTATCTGCGCAAGGAGACATCAGATCTGCAAAACTCATCATTTTTTGCTGTTTGCAGAGCCGGGGGAACATGAATATGTGTTTGTTTTTCGAATTTGAGCTCTATCTGCAATGGGCACTTTTCATGATATAAGCGATTTTTCCTAACAAATGCAACATATAACCTGGGCTATCTCCGCAAGGAGACATCAGATCTGCAAAACCCATGTTTTTTTGGTGTTTTCTGAGCCGGGGGAACATGAATATGTGTTTGTTTTTCGAATTTGAGCTCTATCTGCAAT
This sequence comes from Vipera ursinii, assembly GCF_947247035.1. Taxonomy (NCBI): domain Eukaryota; kingdom Metazoa; phylum Chordata; class Lepidosauria; order Squamata; family Viperidae; genus Vipera; species Vipera ursinii. The sequence goes on from NC_139513.1 coordinate 180,591,586, forward strand.
GGGCACTTTTCATGATATGCGATTTTTCCTAACAAATGCAACATATAACCTGATCTGGAGACATCAAATCTGCAAAACCCATGTTTTTTTGGTGATTTCTGAGCCGGGGGAACATGAATATGTGTTTGTTTTTCGAATTTGAGCTCTATCTGCAATGGGCACTTTTCATGCTACAAGCGATTTTTCCTAACAAATGCAACATATAACCTGATCTGGAGACATCAGATCTGCAAAACCCATGGTTTTTTGGTGATTTCTGAGCCGGGGGAACATGAATATGTGTTTGTTTTTCGAATTTGAGCTCTATCTGCAATGGGCACTTTTCATGCTATAAACGATTTTTCCTAACAAATGCAACATATAACCTTGGCTATCTGCGCAAGGAGACATCAGATTAGCAAAACCCTTGGTTTTTGGTGTTTTCTGAGCTGGGGGAACATGAATATGTGTTTGTTTTTCAAATTTGAGCTCTATCTGCAATGGGCACTTTTCACGCTATAAGCGATTTTTTCTAACAAATGCAACATATAACCTGGGCTATCTCCGCAAGGAGAAATAAGATCAGCAAAACCCTTGGTTTTTGCTGTTTTCTGAGCTGGGGGAACATGAATATGTGTTTGTTTTTCAAATTTGAGCTCTATCTGCAATGGGCACTTTTCATGCTATAAGCGATTTTTCCTAACAAATGCAACATATAACCTGGGCTATCTCCGCAAGGAGACATCAGATCTGCAAAACCCATGGTTTTTTGGTGTTTTCTGAGCCGGGGGAACATGAATATGTGTTTGTTTTTCAAATTTGAGCTCTATCTGCAATGGGCACTTTTCATGCTATAAGCGATTTTTCCTAACAAATGCAACATATAACCTGGGCTATCTCCGCAAGGAGACATCAGATCTGCAAAACTCATCGTTTTTTGGTGTTTTCTGAGCCGGGGGAACATGAATATGTGTTTGTTTTTCGAATTTGAGCTCTATCTGCAATGGGCACTTTTCATGCTATATGCGATTTTTCCTAACAAATGCAACATATAACCTGATCTGGAGACATCAGATCTGCAAAACTCATCATTTTTTGCTGTTTGCAGAGCCGGGGGAACATGAATATGTGTTTGTTTTTCGAATTTGAGCTCTATCTTCAATGGGCACTTTTCATGCTATAAGCGATTTTTTCTAACAAATGCAACATATAACCTGGGCTATCTGCGCAAGGAGACATCAGATCTGCAAAACTCATCATTTTTTGCTGTTTGCAGAGCCGGGGGAACATGAATATGTGTTTGTTTTTCGAATTTGAGCTCTATCTGCAATGGGCACTTTTCATGCTATAAGCGATTTTTCCTAACAAATGCAACATATAACCTGGGCTATCTCCGCAAGGAGACATCAGATCTGCAAAACCCATGGTTTTTTGGTGTTTTCTGAGCCGGGGGAACATGAATATGTGTTTGTTTTTCGAATTTGAGCTCTATCTGCAATGGGCACTTTTCATGCTATATGCGATTTTTCCTAACAAATGCAACATATAACCTGATCTGGAGACATCAAATCTGCAAAACCCATGTTTTTTTGGTGATTTCTGAGCCGGGGGAACATGAATATGTGTTTGTTTTTCGAATTTGAGCTCTATCTGCAATGGGCACTTTTCATGCTACAAGCGATTTTTCCTAACAAATGCAACATATAACCTGGGCTATCTCCGCACTGGGACATCAGATCAGCAAAACCCATGGTTTTTTGCTGTTTGCAGAGCCGGGGGAACATGAATATGTGTTTGTTTTTCGAATTTGAGCTCTATCTGCAATGGGCACTTTTCATGCTATAAGCGATTTTTCCTAACAAATGCAACATATAACCTGATCTGGAGACATCAGATCTGCAAAACCCATGGTTTTTTGGTGATTTCTGAGCCGGGGGAACATGAATATGTGTTTGTTTTTCGAATTTGAGCTCTATCTGCAATGGGCACTTTTCATGCTATAAACGATTTTTCCTAACAAATGCAACATATAACCTGGGCTATCTGCGCAAGGAGACATCAGATCAGCAAAACCCTTGGTTTTTGCTGTTTTCTGAGCTGGGGGAACATGTATATGTGTTTGTTTTTCAAATTTGAGCTCTATCTGCAATGGGCACTTTTCATGCTATAAGCGATTTTTTCTAACAAATGCAACATATAACCTGGGCTATCTCCGCAAGGAGACATCAGATCAGCAAAACCCTTGGTTTTTGCTGTTTTCTGAGCTGGGGGAACATGAATATGTGTTTGTTTTTCAAATTTGAGCTCTATCTGCAATGGGCACTTTTCATGCTATAAGCGATTTTTCCTAAAAAATGCAACATATAACCTGGGCTATCTCCGCAAGGAGACATCAGATCTGCAAAACCCATGTTTTTTTGGTGTTTTCTGAGCCGGGGGAACATGAATATGTGTTTGTTTTTCGAATTTGAGCTCTATCTGCAATGGGCACTTTTCATGCTATAAGCGATTTTTCCTAACAAATGCAACATATAACCTGATCTGCAGACATCAGATCTGCAAAACCCATGTTTTTTTGGTGATTTCTGAGCCGGGGGAACATGAATATGTGTTTGTTTTTCGAATTTGAGCTCTATCTGCAATGAGCACTTTTCATGCTACAAGCGATTTTTCCTAACAAATGCAACATATAACCTGGGCTATCTCCGCACTGGGACATCAGATCAGCAAAACCCATGGTTTTTTGGTGTTTTCTGAGCCGGGGGAACATGAATATGTGTTTGTTTTTCGAATTTGAGCTCTATCTGCAATGGGCACTTTTCATGCTATAAACGATTTTTCCTAACAAATGCAACATATAACCTGGGCTATCTGCGCAAGGAGACATCAGATCTGCAAAACCCTTGGTTTTTGCTGTTTTCTGAGCTGGGGGAACATGAATATGTGTTTGTTTTTCAAATTTGAGCTCTATCTGCAATGGGCACTTTTCATGCTACAAGCGATTTTTCCTAACAAATGCAACATATAACCTGGGCTATCTCCGCACTTGGACATCAGATCAGCAAAACCCATGGTTTTTTGGTGTTTTCTGAGCCGGGGGAACATGAATTTGTGTTTGTTTTTCGAATTTGAGCTCTATCTGCAATGGGCACTTTTCATGCTATAAGCGATTTTTTCTAACAAATGCAACATATAACCTGGGCTATCTGCGCAAGGAGACATCAGATCTGCAAAACCCATGTTTTTTTGGTGTTTTCTGAGCCGGGGGAACATGAATATGTGTTTGTTTTTCGAATTTGAGCTCTATCTGCAATGGGCACTTTTCATGCTATATGCGATTTTTCCTAACAAATGCAACATATAACCTGATCTGGAGACATCAGATCTGCAAAACCTCTGGTTTTTTGGTGATTTCTGAGCCGGGGGAACATGAATATGTGTTTGTTCTTCGAATTTGAGCTCTATCTGCAATGGGCACTTTTCATGCTATAAACGATTTTTCCTAACAAATGCAACATATAACCTAGGCTATCTGCGCAAGGAGACATCAGATCTGCAAAACCCTTGGTTTTTGCTGTTTTCTGAGCTGGGGGAACATGAATATGTGTTTGTTTTTCAAATTTGAGCTCTATCTGCAATGGGCACTTTTCATGCTATAAGCGATTTTTCCTAACAAATGCAACATATAACCTGGGCTATCTCCGCAAGGAGACATCAGATCTGCAAAACCCATGGTTTTTTGGTGTTTTCTGAGCCGGGGGAACATGAATATGTGTTTGTTTTTCGAATTTGAGCTCTATCTGCAATGGGCACTTTTCATGCTATAAGCGATTTTTTCTAACAAATGCAACATATAACCTGGGCTATCTGCGCAAGGAGACATCAGATCTGCAAAACTCATCATTTTTTGCTGTTTGCAGAGCCGGGGGAACATGAATTTGTGTTTGTTTTTCGAATTTGAGCTCTATCTGCAATGGGCACTTTTCATGCTACAAGCGATTTTTCTTAACAAATGCAACATATAACCTGATCTGGAGACATCAGATCTGCAAAACCCATTGTTTTTTGGTGATTTCTGAGCCGGGGGAACATGAATATGTGTTTGTTTTTCGAATTTGAGCTCTATCTGCAATGGGCACTTTTCATGCTATAAGCGATTTTTCCTAACAAATGCAACATATAACCTGGGATATCTGTGCAAGGAGACATCAGATCAGCAAAACCCTTGGTTTTTGCTGTTTTCTGAGCTGGGGGAACATGAATATGTGTTTGTTTTTCAAATTTGAGCTCTATCTGCAATGGGCACTTTTCATGCTCTAAGCGATTTTTTCTAACAAATGCAACATATAACCTGGGCTATCTGCGCAAGGAGACATCAGATCTGCAAAACTCATCATTTTTTGCTGTTTGCAGAGCCGGGGGAACATGAATATGTGTTTGTTTTTCGAATTTGAGCTCTATCTGCAATGGGCACTTTTCATGCTATAAGCGATTTTTCCTAACAAATGCAACATATAACCTGATCTGGAGACATCAGATCTGCAAAACCCATGTTTTTTTGGTGATTTCTGAGCCGGGGGAACATGAATATGTGTTTGTTTTTCGAATTTGAGCTCTATCTGCAATGGGCACTTTTCATGCTACAAGCGATTTTTCCTAACAAATGCAACATATTACCTGGGCTATCTCCGCACTGGGACATCAGATCAGCAAAACCCATGGTTTTTTGCTGTTTTCAGAGCCGGGGGAACATGAATATGTGTTTGTTTTTCGAATTTGAGCTCTATCTGCAATGGGCACTTTTCATGCTATATGCGATTTTTCCTAACAAATGCAACATATAACCTGATCTGGAGACATCAGATCTGCAAAACCCATGGTTTTTTGGTGATTTCTGAGCCAAGGGAACATGAATATGTGTTTGTTTTTCGAATTTGAGCTCTATCTGCAATGGGCACTTTTCATGCTATAAACGATTTTTCCTAACAAATGCAACATATAACCTGGGCTATCTGCGCAAGGAGACATCAGATCAGGAAAACCCTTGGTTTTTGCTGTTTTCTGAGGTGGGGGAACATGAATATGTGTTTGTTTTTCAAATTTGAGCTCTATCTGCAATGGGCACTTTTCATGCTATAAGCGATTTTTCCTACCAAATGCAACATATAACCTGGGCTATCTCCGCAAGGAGACATCAGATCTGCAAAACCCATGGTTTTTTGGTGTTTTCTGAGCCGGGGGAACATGAATATGTGTTTGTTTTTCGAATTTTAGCTCTATCTGCAATGGGCACTTTTCATGATATAAGCGATTTTTCCTAAAAAATGCAACATATAACCTGGGCTATCTCCGCACTGGGACATCAGATAAGCAAAACCCATGGTTTTTTGGTGTTTTCTGAGCCGGGGGAACATGAATATGTGTTTGTTTTTCGAATTTGAGCTCTATCTGCAATGGGCACTTTTCATGCTGTAAACGATTTTTCCTAACAAATGCAACATATAACCTGGGCTATCTGCGCAAGGAGACATCAGATCTGCAAAACCCTTGGTTTTTGCTGTTTTCTGAGCTGGGGGAACATGAATATGTGTTTGTTTTTCAAATTTGAGCTCTATCTGCAATGGGCACTTTTCATGCTATAAGCGATTTTTCCTAACAAATGCAACATATAACCTTTGGATTTCTCCGCAAGGAGACATCAGATCTGCAAAACCCATGGTTTTTTGGTGTTTTCTGAGCCGGGGGAACATGAATATGTGTTTGTTTTTCGAATTTGAGCTCTATCTGCAATGGGCACTTTTCATGCTATAAGCGATTTTTCCTAACAAATGCAACATATAACCTGATCTGGAGACATCAGATCTGCAAAACCCATGTTTTTTTGGTGATTTCTGAGCCGGGGGAACATGAATATGTGTTTGTTTTTTGAATTTGAGCTCTATCTGCAATGGGCACTTTTCATGCTACAAGCGATTTTTCCTAACAAATGCAACATATTACCTGGGCTATCTCCGCACTGGGACATCAGATCAGCAAAACCCATGGTTTTTTGCTGTTTTCTGAGCCGGGGGAACATGAATATGTGTTTGTTTTTCGAATTTGAGCTCTATCTGCAATGGGCACTTTTCATGCTATATGCGATTTTTCCTAACAAATGCAACATATAACCTGATCTGGAGACATCAGATCTGCAAAACCCATGTTTTTTTGGTGTTTTCTGAGCCGGGGGAACATGAATATGTGTTTGTTTTTCGAATTTGAGCTCTATCTGCAATGGGCACTTTTCATGCTGTAAACGATTTTTCCTAACAAATGCAACATATAACCTGGGCTATCTGCGCAAGGAGACATCAGATCTGCAAAACCCTTGGTTTTTGCTGTTTTCTGAGCTGGGGGAACATGAATATGTGTTTGTTTTTCAAATTTGAGCTCTATCTGCAATGGGCACTTTTCATGCTATAAGCGATTTTTCCTAACAAATGCAACATATAACCTGGGCTTTCTCCGCAAGGAGACATCAGATCTGCAAAACCCATGGTTTTTTGGTGTTTTCTGAGCCGGGGGAACATGAATATGTGTTTGTTTTTCGAATTTGAGCTCTATCTGCAATGGGCACTTTTCATGCTATAAGCGATTTTTCCTAACAAATGCAACATATAACCTGATCTGGAGACATCAGATCTGCAAAACCCATGTTTTTTTGGTGATTTCTGAGCCGGGGGAACATGAATATGTGTTTTTTTTTCGAATTTGAGCTCTATCTGCAATGGGCACTTTTCATGCTACAAGCGATTTTTCCTAACAAATGCAACATATAACCTGGGCTATCTCCGCACTGGGACATCAGATCAGCAAAACCCATGGTTTTTTGCTGTTTTCTGAGCCGGGGGAACATGAATATGTGTTTGTTTTTCGAATTTGAGCTTTATCTGCAATGGGCACTTTTCATGCTATATGCGATTTTTCCTAACAAATGCAACATATAACCTGATCTGGAGACATCAGATCTGCAAAACCCATGGTTTTTTGGTGATTTCTGAGCCAAGGGAACATGAATATGTGTTTGTTTTTCGAATTTGAGCTCTATCTGCAATGGGCACTTTTCATGCTATAAACGATTTTTCCTAACAAATGCAACATATAACCTGGGCTATCTGCGCAAGGAGACATCAGATCAGCAAAACCCTTGGTTTTTGCTGTTTTCTGAGGTGGGGGAACATGAATATGTGTTTGTTTTTCAAATTTGAGCTCTATCTGCAATGGGCACTTTTCATGCTATAAGCGATTTTTCCTAACAAATGCAACATATAACCTGGGCTATCTCCGCAAGGAGACATCAGATCTGCAAAACCCATGGTTTTTTGGTGTTTTCTGAGCCGGGGGAACATGAATATGTGTTTGTTTTTCGAATTTGAGCTCTATCTGCAATGGGCACTTTTCATGCTATAAGCGATTTTTCCTAACAAATGCAACATATAACCTGATCTGGAGACATCAGATCTGCAAAACTCATCATTTTTTGCTCTTTGCAGAGCCGGGGGAACATGAATTTGTGTTTGTTTTTTGAATTTGAGCTCTATCTGCAATGGGCACTTTTCATGCTATAAGCGATTTTTTCTAACAAATGCAACATATAACCTGGGCTATCTGCGCAAGGAGACATCAGATCTGCAAAACTCATCATTTTTTGCTGTTTGCAGAGCCGGGGGAACATGAATATGTGTTTGTTTTTTGAATTTGAGCTCTATCTGCAATGGGCACTTTTCATGCTATAAGCGATTTTTTCTAACAAATGCAACATATAACCTGGGCTATCTCCGCAAGGAGACATCAGATCTGCAAAACTCATCATTTTTTGCTGTTTGCAGAGCCGGGGGAACATGAATATGTGTTTGTTTTTCGAATTTGAGCTCTATCTGCAATGGGCACTTTTCATGCTACAAGCGATTTTTCCTAACAAATGCAACATATTACCTGGGCTATCTCCGCACTGGGACATCAGATCAGCAAAACCCATGGTTTTTTGCTGTTTTCTGAGCCGGGGGAACATGAATATGTGTTTGTTTTTCGAATTTGAGCTCTATCTGCAATGGGCACTTTTCATGCTATATGCGATTTTTCCTAACAAATGCAACATATAACCTGATCTGGAGACATCAGATCTGCAAAACCCATGGTTTTTTGGTGATTTCTGAGCCAAGGGAACATGAATATGTGTTTGTTTTTCGAATTTGAGCTCTATCTGCAATGGGCACTTTTCATGCTATAAACGATTTTTCCTAACAAATGCAACATATAACCTGGGCTATCTGCGCAAGGAGACATCAGATCAGGAAAACCCTTGGTTTTTGCTGTTTTCTGAGGTGGGGGAACATGAATATGTGTTTGTTTTTCAAATTTGAGCTCTATCTGCAATGGGCACTTTTCATGCTATAAGCGATTTTTCCTACCAAATGCAACATATAACCTGGGCTATCTCCGCAAGGAGACATCAGATCTGCAAAACCCATGGTTTTTTGGTGTTTTCTGAGCCGGGGGAACATGAATATGTGTTTGTTTTTCGAATTTGAGCTCTATCTGCAATGGGCACTTTTCATGCTATAAGCGATTTTTCCTAACAAATGCAACATATAACCTGATCTGGAGACATCAGATCTGCAAAACCCATGGTTTTTTGGTGATTTCTGAGCCGGGGGAACATGAATATGTGTTTGTTTTTCGAATTTGAGCTCTATCTGCAATGGGCACTTTTCATGCTATAAACGATTTTTCCTAACAAATGCAACATATAACCTGGGCTATCTGCGCAAGGAGACATCAGATCAGCAAAACCCTTGGTTTTTGCTGTTTTCTGAGCTGGGGGAACATGAATATGTGTTTGTTTTTCAAATTTGAGCTCTATCTGCAATGGGCACTTTTCATGCTATAAGCGATTTTTCCTAAAAAATGCAACATATAACCTGGGCTATCTCCGCAAGGAGACATCAGATCTGCAAAACCCATGGTTTTTTGGTGTTTTCTGAGCCGGGGGAACATGAATATGTGTTTGTTTTTCGAATTTGAGCTCTATCTGCAATGGGCACTTTTCATGCTATAAGCGATTTTTTCTAACAAATGCAACATATAACCTGGGCTATCTGCGCAAGGAGACATCAGATCTGCAAAACTCATCATTTTTTGCTGTTTGCAGAGCCGGGGGAACATGAATATGTGTTTGTTTTTCGAATTTGAGCTCTATCTGCAATGGGCACTTTTCATGATATAAGCGATTTTTCCTAACAAATGCAACATATAACCTGGGCTATCTCCGCAAGGAGACATCAGATCTGCAAAACCCATGGTTTTTTGGTGTTTTCTGAGCCGGGGGAACATGAATATGTGTTTGTTTTTCGAATTTTAGCTCTATCTGCAATGGGCACTTTTCATGATATAAGCGATTTTTCCTAAAAAATGCAACATATAACCTGGGCTATCTCCGCACTGGGACATCAGATAAGCAAAACCCATGGTTTTTTGGTGTTTTCTGAGCCGGGGGAACATGAATATGTGTTTGTTTTTCGAATTTGAGCTCTATCTGCAATGGGCACTTTTCATGCTGTAAACGATTTTTCCTAACAAATGCAACATATAACCTGGGCTATCTGCGCAAGGAGACATCAGATCTGCAAAACCCTTGGTTTTTGCTGTTTTCTGAGCTGGGGGAACATGAATATGTGTTTGTTTTTCAAATTTGAGCTCTATCTGCAATGGGCACTTTTCATGCTATAAGCGATTTTTCCTAACAAATGCAACATATAACCTTTGGATTTCTCCGCAAGGAGACATCAGATCTGCAAAACCCATGGTTTTTTGGTGTTTTCTGAGCCGGGGGAACATGAATATGTGTTTGTTTTTCGAATTTGAGCTCTATCTGCAATGGGCACTTTTCATGCTATAAGCGATTTTTCCTAACAAATGCAACATATAACCTGATCTGGAGACATCAGATCTGCAAAACCCATGTTTTTTTGGTGATTTCTGAGCCGGGGGAACATGAATATGTGTTTGTTTTTCGAATTTGAGCTCTATCTGCAATGGGCACTTTTCATGCTACAAGCGATTTTTCCTAACAAATGCAACATATTACCTGGGCTATCTCCGCACTGGGACATCAGATCAGCAAAACCCATGGTTTTTTGCTGTTTTCTGAGCCGGGGGAACATGAATATGTGTTTGTTTTTCGAATTTGAGCTCTATCTGCAATGGGCACTTTTCATGCTATATGCGATTTTTCCTAACAAATGCAACATATAACCTGATCTGGAGACATCAGATCTGCAAAACCCATGTTTTTTTGGTGTTTTCTGAGCCGGGGGAACATGAATATGTGTTTGTTTTTCGAATTTGAGCTCTATCTGCAATGGGCACTTTTCATGCTGTAAACGATTTTTCCTAACAAATGCAACATATAACCTGGGCTATCTGCGCAAGGAGACATCAGATCTGCAAAACCCTTGGTTTTTGCTGTTTTCTGAGCTGGGGGAACATGAATATGTGTTTGTTTTTCAAATTTGAGCTCTATCTGCAATGGGCACTTTTCATGCTATAAGCGATTTTTCCTAACAAATGCAACATATAACCTGGGCTTTCTCCGCAAGGAGACATCAGATCTGCAAAACCCATGGTTTTTTGGTGTTTTCTGAGCCGGGGGAACATGAATATGTGTTTGTTTTTCGAATTTGAGCTCTATCTGCAATGGGCACTTTTCATGCTATAAGCGATTTTTCCTAACAAATGCAACATATAACCTGATCTGGAGACATCAGATCTGCAAAACCCATGTTTTTTTGGTGATTTCTGAGCCGGGGGAACATGAATATGTGTTTTTTTTTCGAATTTGAGCTCTATCTGCAATGGGCACTTTTCATGCTACAAGCGATTTTTCCTAACAAATGCAACATATTACCTGGGCTATCTCCGCACTGGGACATCAGATCAGCAAAACCCATGGTTTTTTGCTGTTTTCTGAGCCGGGGGAACATGAATATGTGTTTGTTTTTCGAATTTGAGCTTTATCTGCAATGGGCACTTTTCATGCTATATGCGATTTTTCCTAACAAATGCAACATATAACCTGATCTGGAGACATCAGATCTGCAAAACCCATGGTTTTTTGGTGATTTCTGAGCCAAGGGAACATGAATATGTGTTTGTTTTTCGAATTTGAGCTCTATCTGCAATGGGCACTTTTCATGCTATAAACGATTTTTCCTAACAAATGCAACATATAACCTGGGCTATCTGCGCAAGGAGACATCAGATCAGCAAAACCCTTGGTTTTTGCTGTTTTCTGAGGTGGGGGAACATGAATATGTGTTTGTTTTTCAAATTTGAGCTCTATCTGCAATGGGCACTTTTCATGCTATAAGCGATTTTTCCTAACAAATGCAACATATAACCTGGGCTATCTCCGCAAGGAGACATCAGATCTGCAAAACCCATGGTTTTTTGGTGTTTTCTGAGCCGGGGGAACATGAATATGTGTTTGTTTTTCGAATTTGAGCTCTATCTGCAATGGGCACTTTTCATGCTATAAGCGATTTTTCCTAACAAATGCAACATATAACCTGATCTGGAGACATCAGATCTGCAAAACTCATCATTTTTTGCTCTTTGCAGAGCCGGGGGAACATGAATTTGTGTTTGTTTTTTGAATTTGAGCTCTATCTGCAATGGGCACTTTTCATGCTATAAGCGATTTTTTCTAACAAATGCAACATATAACCTGGGCTATCTGCGCAAGGAGACATCAGATCTGCAAAACTCATCATTTTTTGCTGTTTGCAGAGCCGGGGGAACATGAATATGTGTTTGTTTTTTGAATTTGAGCTCTATCTGCAATGGGCACTTTTCATGCTATAAGCGATTTTTTCTAACAAATGCAACATATAACCTGGGCTATCTCCGCAAGGAGACATCAGATCTGCAAAACTCATCATTTTTTGCTGTTTGCAGAGCCGGGGGAACATGAATATGTGTTTGTTTTTCGAATTTGAGCTCTATCTGCAATGGGCACTTTTCATGCTACAAGCGATTTTTCCTAACAAATGCAACATATTACCTGGGCTATCTCCGCACTGGGACATCAGATCAGCAAAACCCATGGTTTTTTGCTGTTTTCTGAGCCGGGGGAACATGAATATGTGTTTGTTTTTCGAATTTGAGCTCTATCTGCAATGGGCACTTTTCATGCTATATGCGATTTTTCCTAACAAATGCAACATATAACCTGATCTGGAGACATCAGATCTGCAAAACCCATGTTTTTTTGGTGTTTTCTGAGCCGGGGGAACATGAATATGTGTTTGTTTTTCGAATTTGAGCTCTATCTGCAATGGGCACTTTTCATGCTGTAAACGATTTTTCCTAACAAATGCAACATATAACCTGGGCTATCTGCGCAAGGAGACATCAGATCTGCAAAACCCTTGGTTTTTGCTGTTTTCTGAGCTGGGGGAACATGAATATGTGTTTGTTTTTCAAATTTGAGCTCTATCTGCAATGGGCACTTTTCATGCTATAAGCGATTTTTCCTAACAAATGCAACATATAACCTGGGCTTTCTCCGCAAGGAGACATCAGATCTGCAAAACCCATGGTTTTTTGGTGTTTTCTGAGCCGGGGGAACATGAATATGTGTTTGTTTTTCGAATTTGAGCTCTATCTGCAATGGGCACTTTTCATGCTATAAGCGATTTTTCCTAACAAATGCAACATATAACCTGATCTGGAGACATCAGATCTGCAAAACCCATGTTTTTTTGGTGATTTCTGAGCCGGGGGAACATGAATATGTGTTTTTTTTTCGAATTTGAGCTCTATCTGCAATGGGCACTTTTCATGCTACAAGCGATTTTTCCTAACAAATGCAAAATATTACCTGGGCTATCTCCGCACTGGGACATCAGATCAGCAAAACCCATGGTTTTTTGCTGTTTTCTGAGCCGGGGGAACATGAATATGTGTTTGTTTTTCGAATTTGAGCTTTATCTGCAATGGGCACTTTTCATGCTATATGCGATTTTTCCTAACAAATGCAACATATAACCTGATCTGGAGACATCAGATCTGCAAAACCCATGGTTTTTTGGTGATTTCTGAGCCAAGGGAACATGAATATGTGTTTGTTTTTCGAATTTGAGCTCTATCTGCAATGGGCACTTTTCATGCTATAAACGATTTTTCCTAACAAATGCAACATATAACCTGGGCTATCTGCGCAAGGAGACATCAGATCAGCAAAACCCTTGGTTTTTGCTGTTTTCTGAGGTGGGGGAACATGAATATGTGTTTGTTTTTCAAATTTGAGCTCTATCTGCAATGGGCACTTTTCATGCTATAAGCGATTTTTCCTAACAAATGCAACATATAACCTGGGCTATCTCCGCAAGGAGACATCAGATCTGCAAAACCCATGGTTTTTTGGTGTTTTCTGAGCCGGGGGAACATGAATATGTGTTTGTTTTTCGAATTTGAGCTCTATCTGCAATGGGCACTTTTCATGCTATAAGCGATTTTTCCTAACAAATGCAACATATAACCTGATCTGGAGACATCAGATCTGCAAAACTCATCATTTTTTGCTCTTTGCAGAGCCGGGGGAACATGAATTTGTGTTTGTTTTTTGAATTTGAGCTCTATCTGCAATGGGCACTTTTCATGCTATAAGCGATTTTTTCTAACAAATGCAACATATAACCTGGGCTATCTGCGCAAGGAGACATCAGATCTGCAAAACTCATCATTTTTTGCTGTTTGCAGAGCCGGGGGAACATGAATATGTGTTTGTTTTTCGAATTTGAGCTCTATCTGCAATGGGCACTTTTCATGCTATAAGCGATTTTTTCTAACAAATGCAACATATAACCTGGGCTATCTCCGCAAGGAGACATCAGATCTTCAAAACTCATCATTTTTTGCTTTTTGCAGAGCCGGGGGAACATGAATATGTGTTTGTTTTTCGAATTTGAGCTCTATCTGCAATGGGCGCTTTTCATGATATAAGCGATTTTTCCTAACAAATGCAACATATAACCTGGGCTATCTCCGCAAGGAGACATCAGATCAGCAAAACCCTTGGTTTTTGCTGTTTTCTGAGCCGGGGGAACATGAATATGTGTTTGTTTTTCGAATTTGAGCTCTATCTGCAATGGGCACTTTTCATGCTATAAGCGATTTTTCCTAACAAATGCAACATATAACCTGATCTGGAGACATCAGATCTGCAAAACTCATCATTTTTTGCTGTTTGCAGAGCCGGGGGAACATGAATATGTGTTTGTTTTTCGAATTTGAGCTCTATCTGCAATGGGCACTTTTCATGCTATAAGCGATTTTTTCTAACAAATGCAACATATAACCTGGGCTATCTGCGCAAGGAGACATCAGATCTGCAAAACTCATCATTTTTTGCTGTTTGCAGAGCCGGGGGAACATGAATATGTGTTTGTTTTTCGAATTTGAGCTCTATCTGCAATGGGCACTTTTCATGATATAAGCGATTTTTCCTAACAAATGCAACATATAACCTGGGCTATCTCCGCAAGGAGACATCAGATCTGCAAAACCCATGTTTTTTTGGTGTTTTCTGAGCCGGGGGAACATGAATATGTGTTTGTTTTTCGAATTTGAGCTCTATCTGCAATGGGCACTTTTCATGATATGCGATTTTTCCTAACAAATGCAACATATAACCTGATCTGGAGACATCAAATCTGCAAAACCCATGTTTTTTTGGTGATTTCTGAGCCGGGGGAACATGAATATGTGTTTGTTTTTCGAATTTGAGCTCTATCTGCAATGGGCACTTTTCATGCTACAAGCGATTTTTCCTAACAAATGCAACATATAACCTGATCTGGAGACATCAGATCTGCAAAACCCATGGTTTTTTGGTGATTTCTGAGCCGGGGGAACATGAATATGTGTTTGTTTTTCGAATTTGAGCTCTATCTGCAATGGGCACTTTTCATGCTATAAACGATTTTTCCTAACAAATGCAACATATAACCTTGGCTATCTGCGCAAGGAGACATCAGATTAGCAAAACCCTTGGTTTTTGGTGTTTTCTGAGCTGGGGGAACATGAATATGTGTTTGTTTTTCAAATTTGAGCTCTATCTGCAATGGGCACTTTTCATGCTATAAGCGATTTTTTCTAACAAATGCAACATATAACCTGGGCTATCTCCGCAAGGAGACATCAGATCAGCAAAACCCTTGGTTTTTGCTGTTTTCTGAGCTGGGGGAACATGAATATGTGTTTGTTTTTCAAATTTGAGCTCTATCTGCAATGGGCACTTTTCATGCTATAAGCGATTTTTCCTAACAAATGCAACATATAACCTGGGCTATCTCCGCAAGGAGACATCAGATCTGCAAAACCCATGGTTTTTTGGTGTTTTCTGAGCCGGGGGAACATGAATATGTGTTTGTTTTTCAAATTTGAGCTCTATCTGCAATGGGCACTTTTCATGCTATAAGCGATTTTTCCTAACAAATGCAACATATAACCTGGGCTATCTCCGCAAGGAGACATCAGATCTGCAAAACCCATGGTTTTTTGGTGTTTTCTGAGCCGGGGGAACATGAATATGTGTTTGTTTTTCGAATTTGAGCTCTATCTGCAATGGGCACTTTTCATGCTATATGCGATTTTTCCTAACAAATGCAACATATAACCTGATCTGGAGACATCAGATCTGCAAAACTCATCATTTTTTGCTGTTTGCAGAGCCGGGGGAACATGAATATGTGTTTGTTTTTCGAATTTGAGCTCTATCTTCAATGGGCACTTTTCATGCTATAAGCGATTTTTTCAAACAAATGCAACATATAACCTGGGCTATCTGCGCAAGGAGACATCAGATCTGCAAAACTCATCATTTTTTGCTGTTTGCAGAGCCGGGGGAACATGAATATGTGTTTGTTTTTCGAATTTGAGCTCTATCTGCAATGGGCACTTTTCATGCTATAAGCGATTTTTCCTAACAAATGCAACATATAACCTGGGCTATCTCCGCAAGGAGACATCAGATCTGCAAAACCCATGGTTTTTTGGTGTTTTCTGAGCCGGGGGAACATGAATATGTGTTTGTTTTTCGAATTTGAGCTCTATCTGCAATGGGCACTTTTCATGCTATATGCGATTTTTCCTAACAAATGCAACATATAACCTGATCTGGAGACATCAAATCTGCAAAACCCATGTTTTTTTGGTGATTTCTGAGCCGGGGGAACATGAATATGTGTTTGTTTTTCGAATTTGAGCTCTATCTGCAATGGGCACTTTTCATGCTACAAGCGATTTTTCCTAACAAATGCAACATATAACCAGGGCTATCTCCGCACTGGGACATCAGATCAGCAAAACCCATGGTTTTTTGCTGTTTGCAGAGCCGGGGGAACATGAATATGTGTTTGTTTTTCGAATTTGAGCTCTATCTGCAATGGGCACTTTTCATGCTATAAGCGATTTTTCCTAACAAATGCAACATATAACCTGATCTGGAGACATCAGATCTGCAAAACCCATGGTTTTTTGGTGATTTCTGAGCCGGGGGAACATGAATATGTGTTTGTTTTTCGAATTTGAGCTCTATCTGCAATGGGCACTTTTCATGCTATAAACGATTTTTCCTAACAAATGCAACATATAACCTGGGCTATCTGCGCAAGGAGACATCAGATCAGCAAAACCCTTGGTTTTTGCTGTTTTCTTAGCTGGGGGAACATGTATATGTGTTTGTTCTTCAAATTTGAGCTCTATCTGCAATGGGCACTTTTCATGCTATAAGCGATTTTTTCTAACAAATGCAACATATAACCTGGGCTATCTCCGCAAGGAGACATCAGATCAGCAAAACCCTTGGTTTTTGCTGTTTTCTGAGCTGGGGGAACATGAATATGTGTTTGTTTTTCAAATTTGAGCTCTATCTGCAATGGGCACTTTTCATGCTATAAGCGATTTTTCCTAAAAAAATGCAACATATAACCTGGGCTATCTCCGCAAGGAGACATCAGATCTGCAAAACCCATGTTTTTTTGGTGTTTTCTGAGCCAGGGGAACATGAATATGTGTTTGTTTTTCGAATTTGAGCTCTATCTGCAATGGGCACTTTTCATGGTATAAGCGATTTTTCCTAACAAATGCAACATATAACCTGATCTGCAGACATCAGATCTGCAAAACCCATGTTTTTTTGGTGATTTCTGAGCCGGGGGAACATGAATATGTGTTTGTTTTTCGAATTTTAGCTCTATCTGCAATGGGCACTTTTCATGATATAAGCGATTTTTCCTAAAAAATGCAACATATAACCTGGGCTATCTCCGCACTGGGACATCAGATAAGCAAAACCCATGGTTTTTTGGTGTTTTCTGAGCCGGGGGAACATGAATATGTGTTTGTTTTTCGAATTTGAGCTCTATCTGCAATGGGCACTTTTCATGCTATAAACGATTTTTCCTAACAAATGCAACATATAACCTGGGCTATCTGCGCAAGGAGACATCAGATCTGCAAAACCCTTGGTTTTTGCTGTTTTCTGAGCTGGGGGAACATGAATATGTGTTTGTTTTTCAAATTTGAGCTCTATCTGCAATGGGCACTTTTCATGCTACAAGCGATTTTTCCTAACAAATGCAACATATAACCTGGGCTATCTCCGCACTTGGACATCAGATCAGCAAAACCCATGGTTTTTTGGTGTTTTCTGAGCCGGGGGAACATGAATATGTGTTTGTTTTTCGAATTTGAGCTCTATCTGCAATGGGCACTTTTCATGCTATAAGCGATTTTTTCGAACAAATGCAACATATAACGTGGGCTATCTGCGCAAGGAGATATCAGATCTGCAAAACTCATCATTTTTTGCTGTTTGCAGAGCCGGGGGAACATGAATATGTGTTTGTTTTTCGAATTTGAGCTCTATCTGCAATGGGCACTTTTCATGCTATAAGCGATTTTTTCTAACAAATGCAACATATAACCTGGGCTATCTGCGCAAGGAGACATCAGATCTGCAAAACCCATGTTTTTTTGGTGTTTTCTGAGCCGGGGAAACATGAATTTGTGTTTGTTTTTCGAATTTGAGCTCTATCTGCAATGGGCACTTTTCATGCTATAAACGATTTTTCCTAACAAATGCAACATATAACCTGGGCTATCTGCGCAAGGAGACATCAAAACAGCAAAACCCTTGGTTTTTGCTGTTTTCTGAGCTGGGGGAACATGAATATGTGTTTGTTTTTCAAATTTGAGCTCTATCTGCAATGGGCACTTTTCATGCTATAAGCGATTTTTCGTAACAAATGCAACATATAACCTGGGCTATCTCCGCAAGGAGACATCAGATCTGCAAAACCAATGGTTTTTTGGTGTTTTCTGAGCCGGGGGAACATGAATATGTGTTTGTTTTTCGAATTTGAGCTCTATCTGCAATGGGCACTTTTCATGCTATAAGCGATTTTTCCTAACAAATGCAACATATAACCTGATCTGGAGACATCAGATCTGCAAAACTCATCATTTTTTGCTGTTTGCAGAGCCGGGGGAACATGAATATGTGTTTGTTTTTCGAATTTGAGCTCTATCTGCAATGGGCACTTTTCATGCTATAAGCGATTTTTTCTAACAAATGCAACATATAACCTGGGCTATCTGCGCAAGGAGACATCAGATCTGCAAAACTCATCATTTTTTGCTGTTTGCAGAGCCGGGGGAACATGAATATGTGTTTGTTTTTCGAATTTGAGCTCTATCTGCAATGGGCACTTTTCATGATATAAGCGATTTTTCCTAACAAATGCAACATATAACCTGGGCTATCTCCGCAAGGAGACATCAGATCTGCAAAACCCATGTTTTTTTGGTGTTTTCTGAGCCGGGGGAACATGAATATGTGTTTGTTTTTCGAATTTGAGCTCTATCTGCAATGGGCACTTTTCATGATATGCGATTTTTCCTAACAAATGCAACATATAACCTGATCTGGAGACATCAAATCTGCAAAACCCATGTTTTTTTGGTGATTTCTGAGCCGGGGGAACATGAATATGTGTTTGTTTTTCGAATTTGAGCTCTATCTGCAATGGGCACTTTTCATGCTACAAGTGATTTTTCCTAACAAATGCAACATATAACCTGATCTGGAGACATCAGATCTGCAAAACCCATGGTTTTTTGGTGATTTCTGAGCCGGGGGAACATGAATATGTGTTTGTTTTTCGAATTTGAGCTCTATCTGCAATGGGCACTTTTCATGCTATAAACGATTTTTCCTAACAAATGCAACATATAACCTTGGCTATCTGCGCAAGGAGACATCAGATTAGCAAAACCCTTGGTTTTTGGTGTTTTCTGAGCTGGGGGAACATGAATATGTGTTTGTTTTTCAAATTTGAGCTCTATCTGCAATGGGCACTTTTCATGCTATAAGCGATTTTTCCTAACAAATGCAACATATAACCTGGGCTATCTCCGCAAGGAGACATCAGATCTGCAAAACTCATCGTTTTTTGGTGTTTTCTGAGCCGGGGGAACATGAATATGTGTTTGTTTTTCGAATTTGAGCTCTATCTGCAATGGGCACTTTTCATGCTATATGCGATTTTTCCTAACAAATGCAACATATAACCTGATCTGGAGACATCAGATCTGCAAAACTCATCATTTTTTGCTGTTTGCAGAGCCGGGGGAACATGAATATGTGTTTGTTTTTCGAATTTGAGCTCTATCTTCAATGGGCACTTTTCATGCTATAAGCGATTTTTTCTAACAAATGCAACATATAACCTGGGCTATCTGCGCAAGGAGACATCAGATCTGCAAAACTCATCATTTTTTGCTGTTTGCAGAGCCGGGGGAACATGAATATGTGTTTGTTTTTCGAATTTGAGCTCTATCTGCAATGGGCACTTTTCATGCTATAAGCGATTTTTCCTAACAAATGCAACATATAACCTGGGCTATCTCCGCAAGGAGACATCAGATCTGCAAAACCCATGGTTTTTTGGTGTTTTCTGAGCTGGGGGAACATGAATATGTGTTTGTTTTTAGAATTTGAGCTCTATCTGCAATGGGCACTTTTCATGCTATAAGCGATTTTTTCTAACAAATGCAACATATAACCTGGGCTATCTGCGCAAGGAGATATCAGATCTGCAAAACTCATCATTTTTTGCTGTTTGCAGAGCCGGGGGAACATGAATATGTGTTTGTTTTTCGAATTTGAGCTCTATCTGCAATGGGCACTTTTCATGCTATAAGCGATTTTTTCTAACAAATGCAACATATAACCTGGGCTATCTGCGCAAGGAGACATCAGATCTGCAAAACCCATGTTTTTTTGGTGTTTTCTGAGCCGGGGAAACATGAATTTGTGTTTGTTTTTCGAATTTGAGCTCTATCTGCAATGGGCACTTTTCATGCTATAAACGATTTTTCCTAACAAATGCAACATATAACCTGGGCTATCTGCGCAAGGAGACATCAAAACAGCAAAACCCTTGGTTTTTGCTGTTTTCTGAGCTGGGGGAACATGAATATGTGTTTGTTTTTCAAATTTGAGCTCTATCTGCAATGGGCACTTTTCATGCTATAAGCGATTTTTCGTAACAAATGCAACATATAACCTGGGCTATCTCCGCAAGGAGACATCAGATCTGCAAAACCAATGGTTTTTTGGTGTTTTCTGAGCCGGGGGAACATGAATATGTGTTTGTTTTTCGAATTTGAGCTCTATCTGCAATGGGCACTTTTCATGCTATAAGCGATTTTTCCTAACAAATGCAACATATAACCTGATCTGGAGACATCAGATCTGCAAAACTCATCATTTTTTGCTGTTTGCAGAGCCGGGGGAACATGAATATGTGTTTGTTTTTCGAATTTGAGCTCTATCTGCAATGGGCACTTTTCATGCTATAAGCGATTTTTTCTAACAAATGCAACATATAACCTGGGCTATCTGCGCAAGGAGACATCAGATCTGCAAAACTCATCATTTTTTGCTGTTTGCAGAGCCGGGGGAACATGAATATGTGTTTGTTTTTCGAATTTGAGCTCTATCTGCAATGGGCACTTTTCATGATATAAGCGATTTTTCCTAACAAATGCAACATATAACCTGGGCTATCTCCGCAAGGAGACATCAGATCTGCAAAACCCATGTTTTTTTGGTGTTTTCTGAGCCGGGGGAACATGAATATGTGTTTGTTTTTCGAATTTGAGCTCTATCTGCAATGGGCACTTTTCATGATATGCGATTTTTCCTAACAAATGCAACATATAACCTGATCTGGAGACATCAAATCTGCAAAACCCATGTTTTTTTGGTGATTTCTGAGCCGGGGGAACATGAATATGTGTTTGTTTTTCGAATTTGAGCTCTATCTGCAATGGGCACTTTTCATGCTACAAGTGATTTTTCCTAACAAATGCAACATATAACCTGATCTGGAGACATCAGATCTGCAAAACCCATGGTTTTTTGGTGATTTCTGAGCCGGGGGAACATGAATATGTGTTTGTTTTTCGAATTTGAGCTCTATCTGCAATGGGCACTTTTCATGCTATAAACGATTTTTCCTAACAAATGCAACATATAACCTTGGCTATCTGCGCAAGGAGACATCAGATTAGCAAAACCCTTGGTTTTTGGTGTTTTCTGAGCTGGGGGAACATGAATATGTGTTTGTTTTTCAAATTTGAGCTCTATCTGCAATGGGCACTTTTCATGCTATAAGCGATTTTTCCTAACAAATGCAACATATAACCTGGGCTATCTCCGCAAGGAGACATCAGATCTGCAAAACTCATCGTTTTTTGGTGTTTTCTGAGCCGGGGGAACATGAATATGTGTTTGTTTTTCGAATTTGAGCTCTATCTGCAATGGGCACTTTTCATGCTATATGCGATTTTTCCTAACAAATGCAACATATAACCTGATCTGGAGACATCAGATC
This sequence comes from Vipera ursinii, assembly GCF_947247035.1. Taxonomy (NCBI): domain Eukaryota; kingdom Metazoa; phylum Chordata; class Lepidosauria; order Squamata; family Viperidae; genus Vipera; species Vipera ursinii. Next base: position 180,613,569 of record NC_139513.1, read on the forward strand.
TGCAAAACTCATCATTTTTTGCTGTTTGCAGAGCCGGGGGAACATGAATATGTGTTTGTTTTTCGAATTTGAGCTCTATCTTCAATGGGCACTTTTCATGCTATAAGCGATTTTTTCTAACAAATGCAACATATAACCTGGGCTATCTGCGCAAGGAGACATCAGATCTGCAAAACTCATCATTTTTTGCTGTTTGCAGAGCCGGGGGAACATGAATATGTGTTTGTTTTTCGAATTTGAGCTCTATCTGCAATGGGCACTTTTCATGCTATAAGCGATTTTTCCTAACAAATGCAACATATAACCTGGGCTATCTCCGCAAGGAGACATCAGATCTGCAAAACCCATGGTTTTTTGGTGTTTTCTGAGCCGGGGGAACATGAATATGTGTTTGTTTTTCGAATTTGAGCTCTATCTGCAATGGGCACTTTTCATGCTATATGCGATTTTTCCTAACAAATGCAACATATAACCTGATCTGGAGACATCAAATCTGCAAAACCCATGTTTTTTTGGTAATTTCTGAGCCGGGGGAACATGAATATGTGTTTGTTTTTCGAATTTGAGCTCTATCTGCAATGGGCACTTTTCATGCTACAAGCGATTTTTCCTAACAAATGCAACATATAACCTGGGCTATCTCCGCACTGGGACATCAGATCAGCAAAACCCATGGTTTTTTGCTGTTTGCAGAGCCGGGGGAACATGAATATGTGTTTGTTTTTCGAATTTGAGCTCTATCTGCAATGGGCACTTTTCATGCTATAAGCGATTTTTCCTAACAAATGCAACATATAACCTGATCTGGAGACATCAGATCTGCAAAACCCATGGTTTTTTGGTGATTTCTGAGCCGGGGGAACATGAATATGTGTTTGTTTTTTGAATTTGAGCTCTATCTGCAATGGGCACTTTTCATGCTATAAACGATTTTTCCTAACAAATGCAACATATAACCTGGGCTATCTGCGCAAGGAGACATCAGATCAGCAAAACCCTTGGTTTTTGCTGTTTTCTGAGCTGGGGGAACATGTATATGTGTTTGTTTTTCAAATTTGAGCTCTATCTGCAATGGGCACTTTTCATGCTATAAGCGATTTTTTCTAACAAATGCAACATATAACCTGGGCTATCTCCGCAAGGAGACATCAGATCAGCAAAACCCTTGGTTTTTGCTGTTTTCTGAGCTGGGGGAACATGAATATGTGTTTGTTTTTCAAATTTGAGCTCTATCTGCAATGGGCACTTTTCATGCTATAAAGCGATTTTTACTAAAAAATGCAACATATAACCTGGGCTATCTCCGCAAGGAGACATCAGATCTGCAAAACCCATGTTTTTTTGGTGTTTTCTGAGCCGGGGGAACATGAATATGTGTTTGTTTTTCGAATTTGAGCTCTATCTGCAATGGGCACTTTTCATGCTATAAGCGATTTTTCCTAACAAATGCAACATATAACCTGATCTGCAGACATCAGATCTGCAAAACCCATGTTTTTTTGGTGATTTCTGAGCCGGGGGAACATGAATATGTGTTTGTTTTTCGAATTTGAGCTCTATCTGCAATGAGCACTTTTCATGCTACAAGCGATTTTTCCTAACAAATGCAACATATAACCTGGGCTATCTCCGCACTGGGACATCAGATCAGCAAAACCCATGGTTTTTTGGTGTTTTCTGAGCCGGGGGAACATGAATATGTGTTTGTTTTTCGAATTTGAGCTCTATCTGCAATGGGCACTTTTCATGCTATAAACGATTTTTCCTAACAAATGCAACATATAACCTGGGCTATCTGCGCAAGGAGACATCAGATCTGCAAAACCCTTGGTTTTTGCTGTTTTCTGAGCTGGGGGAACATGAATATGTGTTTGTTTTTCAAATTTGAGCTCTATCTGCAATGGGCACTTTTCATGCTACAAGCGATTTTTCCTAACAAATGCAACATATAACCTGGGCTATCTCCGCACTTGGACATCAGATCAGCAAAACCCATGGTTTTTTGGTGTTTTCTGAGCCGGGGGAACATGAATATGTGTTTGTTTTTCGAATTTGAGCTCTATCTGCAATGGGCACTTTTCATGCTATAAGCGATTTTTTCTAACAAATGCAACATATAACCTGGGCTATCTGCGCAAGGAGACATCAGATCTGCAAAACCCATGTTTTTTTGGTGTTTTCTGAGCCGGGGGAACATGAATATGTGTTTGTTTTTCGAATTTGAGCTCTATCTGCAATGGGCACTTTTCATGCTATATGCGATTTTTCCTAACAAATGCAACATATAACCTGATCTGGAGACATCAGATCTGCAAAACCTCTGGTTTTTTGGTGATTTCTGAGCCGGGGGAACATGAATATGTGTTTGTTCTTCGAATTTGAGCTCTATCTGCAATGGGCACTTTTCATGCTATAAGCGATTTTTCCTAACAAATGCAACATATAACCTGGGCTATCTCCGCAAGGAGACATCAGATCTGCAAAACTCATCGTTTTTTGGTGTTTTCTGAGCCGGGGGAACATGAATATGTGTTTGTTTTTCGAATTTGAGCTCTATCTGCAATGGGCACTTTTCATGCTATATGCGATTTTTCCTAACAAATGCAACATATAACCTGATCTGGAGACATCAGATCTGCAAAACTCATCATTTTTTGCTGTTTGCAGAGCCGGGGGAACATGAATATGTGTTTGTTTTTCGAATTTGAGCTCTATCTTCAATGGGCACTTTTCATGCTATAAGCGATTTTTTCTAACAAATGCAACATATAACCTGGGCTATCTGCGCAAGGAGACATCAGATCTGCAAAACTCATCATTTTTTGCTGTTTGCAGAGCCGGGGGAACATGAATATGTGTTTGTTTTTCGAATTTGAGCTCTATCTGCAATGGGCACTTTTCATGCTATAAGCGATTTTTCCTAACAAATGCAACATATAACCTGGGCTATCTCCGCAAGGAGACATCAGATCTGCAAAACCCATGGTTTTTTGGTGTTTTCTGAGCCGGGGGAACATGAATATGTGTTTGTTTTTCGAATTTGAGCTCTATCTGCAATGGGCACTTTTCATGCTATATGCGATTTTTCCTAACAAATGCAACATATAACCTGATCTGGAGACATCAAATCTGCAAAACCCATGTTTTTTTGGTAATTTCTGAGCCGGGGGAACATGAATATGTGTTTGTTTTTCGAATTTGAGCTCTATCTGCAATGGGCACTTTTCATGCTACAAGCGATTTTTCCTAACAAATGCAACATATAACCTGGGCTATCTCCGCACTGGGACATCAGATCAGCAAAACCCATGGTTTTTTGCTGTTTGCAGAGCCGGGGGAACATGAATATGTGTTTGTTTTTCGAATTTGAGCTCTATCTGCAATGGGCACTTTTCATGCTATAAGCGATTTTTCCTAACAAATGCAACATATAACCTGATCTGGAGACATCAGATCTGCAAAACCCATGGTTTTTTGGTGATTTCTGAGCCGGGGGAACATGAATATGTGTTTGTTTTTTGAATTTGAGCTCTATCTGCAATGGGCACTTTTCATGCTATAAACGATTTTTCCTAACAAATGCAACATATAACCTGGGCTATCTGCGCAAGGAGACATCAGATCAGCAAAACCCTTGGTTTTTGCTGTTTTCTGAGCTGGGGGAACATGTATATGTGTTTGTTTTTCAAATTTGAGCTCTATCTGCAATGGGCACTTTTCATGCTATAAGCGATTTTTTCTAACAAATGCAACATATAACCTGGGCTATCTCCGCAAGGAGACATCAGATCAGCAAAACCCTTGGTTTTTGCTGTTTTCTGAGCTGGGGGAACATGAATATGTGTTTGTTTTTCAAATTTGAGCTCTATCTGCAATGGGCACTTTTCATGCTATAAAGCGATTTTTACTAAAAAATGCAACATATAACCTGGGCTATCTCCGCAAGGAGACATCAGATCTGCAAAACCCATGTTTTTTTGGTGTTTTCTGAGCCGGGGGAACATGAATATGTGTTTGTTTTTCGAATTTGAGCTCTATCTGCAATGGGCACTTTTCATGCTATAAGCGATTTTTCCTAACAAATGCAACATATAACCTGATCTGCAGACATCAGATCTGCAAAACCCATGTTTTTTTGGTGATTTCTGAGCCGGGGGAACATGAATATGTGTTTGTTTTTCGAATTTGAGCTCTATCTGCAATGAGCACTTTTCATGCTACAAGCGATTTTTCCTAACAAATGCAACATATAACCTGGGCTATCTCCGCACTGGGACATCAGATCAGCAAAACCCATGGTTTTTTGGTGTTTTCTGAGCCGGGGGAACATGAATATGTGTTTGTTTTTCGAATTTGAGCTCTATCTGCAATGGGCACTTTTCATGCTATAAACGATTTTTCCTAACAAATGCAACATATAACCTGGGCTATCTGCGCAAGGAGACATCAGATCTGCAAAACCCTTGGTTTTTGCTGTTTTCTGAGCTGGGGGAACATGAATATGTGTTTGTTTTTCAAATTTGAGCTCTATCTGCAATGGGCACTTTTCATGCTACAAGCGATTTTTCCTAACAAATGCAACATATAACCTGGGCTATCTCCGCACTTGGACATCAGATCAGCAAAACCCATGGTTTTTTGGTGTTTTCTGAGCCGGGGGAACATGAATATGTGTTTGTTTTTCGAATTTGAGCTCTATCTGCAATGGGCACTTTTCATGCTATAAGCGATTTTTTCTAACAAATGCAACATATAACCTGGGCTATCTGCGCAAGGAGACATCAGATCTGCAAAACCCATGTTTTTTTGGTGTTTTCTGAGCCGGGGGAACATGAATATGTGTTTGTTTTTCGAATTTGAGCTCTATCTGCAATGGGCACTTTTCATGCTATATGCGATTTTTCCTAACAAATGCAACATATAACCTGATCTGGAGACATCAGATCTGCAAAACCTCTGGTTTTTTGGTGATTTCTGAGCCGGGGGAACATGAATATGTGTTTGTTCTTCGAATTTGAGCTCTATCTGCAATGGGCACTTTTCATGCTATAAACGATTTTTCCTAACAAATGCAACATATAACCTAGGCTATCTGCGCAAGGAGACATCAGATCTGCAAAACCCTTGGTTTTTTGGTGTTTTCTGAGCCGGGGGAACATGAATATGTGTTTGTTTTTCGAATTTGAGCTCTATCTGCAATGGGCACTTTTCATGCTATAAGCGATTTTTTCTAACAAATGCAACATATAACCTGGGCTATCTGCGCAAGGAGACATCAGATCTGCAAAACTCATCATTTTTTGCTGTTTGCAGAGCCGGGGGAACATGAATTTGTGTTTGTTTTTCGAATTTGAGCTCTATCTGCAATGGGCACTTTTCATGCTACAAGCGATTTTTCTTAACAAATGCAACATATAACCTGATCTGGAGACATCAGATCTGCAAAACCCATTGTTTTTTGGTGGTTTCTGAGCCGGGGGAACATGAATATGTGTTTGTTTTTCGAATTTGAGCTCTATCTGCAATGGGCACTTTTCATGCTATAAGCGATTTTTCCTAACAAATGTAACATATAACCTGGGATATCTGCGCAAGGAGACATCAGATCAGCAAAACCCTTGGTTTTTGCTGTTTTCTGAGCTGGGGGAACATGAATATGTGTTTGTTTTTCAAATTTGAGCTCTATCTGCAATGGGCACTTTTCATGCTCTAAGCGATTTTTTCTAACAAATGCAACATATAACCTGGGCTATCTGCGCAAGGAGACATCAGATCTGCAAAACTCATCATTTTTTGCTGTTTGCAGAGCCGGGGGAACATGAATATGTGTTTGTTTTTCGAATTTGAGCTCTATCTGCAATGGGCACTTTTCATGCTATAAGCGATTTTTCCTAACAAATGCAACATATAACCTGATCTGGAGACATCAGATCTGCAAAACCCATGTTTTTTTGGTGATTTCTGAGCCGGGGGAACATGAATATGTGTTTGTTTTTCAAATTTGAGCTCTATCTGCAATGGGCACTTTTCATGCTACAAGCGATTTTTCCTAACAAATGCAACATATTACCTGGGCTATCTCCGCACTGGGACATCAGATCAGCAAAACCCATGGTTTTTTGCTGTTTTCAGAGCCGGGGGAACATGAATATGTGTTTGTTTTTCGAATTTGAGCTCTATCTGCAATGGGCACTTTTCATGCTATATGCGATTTTTCCTAACATATGCAACATATAACCTGATCTGGAGACATCAGATCTGCAAAACCCATGGTTTTTTGGTGATTTCTGAGCCAAGGGAACATGAATATGTGTTTGTTTTTCGAATTTGAGCTCTATCTGCAATGGGCACTTTTCATGCTATAAACGATTTTTCCTAACAAATGCAACATATAACCTGGGCTATCTGCGCAAGGAGACATCAGATCAGGAAAACCCTTGGTTTTTGCTGTTTTCTGAGGTGGGGGAACATGAATATGTGTTTGTTTTTCAAATTTGAGCTCTATCTGCAATGGGCACTTTTCATGCTATAAACGATTTTTCCTAACAAATGCAACATATAACCTGGGCTATCTCCGCAAGGAGACATCAGATCTGCAAAACCCATGGTTTTTTGGTGTTTTCTGAGCCGGGGGAACATGAATATGTGTTTGTTTTTCGAATTTGAGCTCTATCTGCAATGGGCACTTTTCATGCTATAAGCGATTTTTCCTAACAAATGCAACATATAACCTGGGCTATCTGCGCAAGGAGACATCAGATCTGCAAAACTCATCATTTTTTGCTGTTTGCAGAGCCGGGGGAACATGAATATGTGTTTGTTTTTCGAATTTGAGCTCTATCTGCAATGGGCACTTTTCATGATATAAGCGATTTTTTCTAACAAATGCAACATATAACCTGGGCTATCTGCGCAAGGAGACATCAGATCTGCAAAACTCATCATTTTTTGCTGTTTGCAGAGCCGGGGGAACATGAATATGTGTTTGTTTTTCGAATTTGAGCTCTATCTGCAATGGGCACTTTTCATGATATAAGCGATTTTTCCTAACAAATGCAACATATAACCTAGGCTATCTCCGCAAGGAGACATCAGATCAGCAAAACCCTTGGTTTTTGCTGTTTTCTGAGCTGGGGGAACATGAATATGTGTTTGTTTTTCAAATTTGAGCTCTATCTGCAATGGGCACTTTTCATGCTATAAGCGATTTTTCCTAACAAATGCAACATATAACCTGGGCTATCTCCGCAAGGAGACATCAGATCTGCAAAACCCATGGTTTTTTGGTGTTTTCTGAGCCGGGGGAACATGAATATGTGTTTGTTTTTCGAATTTGAGCTCTATCTGCAATGGGCACTTTTCATGCTATAAGCGATTTTTTCTAACAAATGCAACATATAACCTGGGCTATCTGCGCAAGGAGACATCAGATCTGCAAAACTCATCATTTTTTGCTGTTTGCAGAGCCGGGGGAACATGAATATGTGTTTGTTTTTCGAATTTGAGCTCTATCTGCAATGGGCACTTTTCATGCTATAAGCGATTTTTTCTAACAAATGCAACATATAACCTGGGCTATCTGCGCAAGGAGACATCAGATCTGCAAAACTCATCATTTTTTGCTGTTTGCAGAGCCGGGGGAACATGAATATGTGTTTGTTTTTCGAATTTGAGCTCTATCTGCAATGGGCACTTTTCATGATATAAGCGATTTTTCCTAACAAATGCAACATATAACCTGGGCTATCTCCGCAAGGAGACATCAGATCTGCAAAACCCATGGTTTTTTGGTGTTTTCTGAGCCGGGGGAACATGAATATGTGTTTGTTTTTCGAATTTTAGCTCTATCTGCAATGGGCACTTTTCATGATATAAGCGATTTTTCCTAAAAAATGCAACATATAACCTGGGCTATCTCCGCACTGGGACATCAGATAAGCAAAACCCATGGTTTTTTGGTGTTTTCTGAGCCGGGGGAACATGAATATGTGTTTGTTTTTCGAATTTGAGCTCTATCTGCAATGGGCACTTTTCATGCTGTAAACGATTTTTCCTAACAAATGCAACATATAACCTGGGCTATCTGCGCAAGGAGACATCAGATCTGCAAAACCCTTGGTTTTTGCTGTTTTCTGAGCTGGGGGAACATGAATATGTGTTTGTTTTTCAAATTTCAGCTCTATCTGCAATGGGCACTTTTCATGCTATAAGCGATTTTTCCTAACAAATGCAACATATAACCTGGGCTTTCTCCGCAAGGAGACATCAGATCTGCAAAACCCATGGTTTTTTGGTGTTTTCTGAGCCGGGGGAACATGAATATGTGTTTGTTTTTCGAATTTGAGCTCTATCTGCAATGGGCACTTTTCATGCTATAAGCGATTTTTCCTAACAAATGCAACATATAACCTGATCTGGAGACATCAGATCTGCAAAACCCATGTTTTTTTGGTGATTTCTGAGCCGGGGGAACATGAATATGTGTTTGTTTTTCGAATTTGAGCTCTATCTGCAATGGGCACTTTTCATGCTACAAGCGATTTTTCCTAACAAATGCAACATATTACCTGGGCTATCTCCGCACTGGGACATCAGATCAGCAAAACCCATGGTTTTTTGCTGTTTTCTGAGCCGGGGGAACATGAATATGTGTTTGTTTTTCGAATTTGAGCTCTATCTGCAATGGGCACTTTTCATGCTATATGCGATTTTTCCTAACAAATGCAACATATAACCTGATCTGGAGACATCAGATCTGCAAAACCCATGGTTTTTTGGTGTTTTCTGAGCCGGGGGAACATGAATATGTGTTTGTTTTTCGAATTTGAGCTCTATCTGCAATGGGCACTTTTCATGCTGTAAACGATTTTTCCTAACAAATGCAACATATAACCTGGGCTATCTGCGCAAGGAGACATCAGATCTGCAAAACCCTTGGTTTTTGCTGTTTTCTGAGCTGGGGGAACATGAATATGTGTTTGTTTTTCAAATTTGAGCTCTATCTGCAATGGGCACTTTTCATGCTACAAGCGATTTTTCCTAACAAATGCAACATATTACCTGGGCTATCTCCGCACTGGGACATCAGATCAGCAAAACCCATGGTTTTTTGCTGTTTTCTGAGCCGGGGGAACATGAATATGTGTTTGTTTTTCGAATTTGAGCTTTATCTGCAATGGGCACTTTTCATGCTATATGCGATTTTTCCTAACAAATGCAACATATAACCTGATCTGGAGACATCAGATCTGCAAAACCCATGGTTTTTTGGTGATTTCTGAGCCAAGGGAACATGAATATGTGTTTGTTTTTCGAATTTGAGCTCTATCTGCAATGGGCACTTTTCATGCTATAAACGATTTTTCCTAACAAATGCAACATATAACCTGGGCTATCTGCGCAAGGAGACATCAGATCAGCAAAACCCTTGGTTTTTGCTGTTTTCTGAGGTGGGGGAACATGAATATGTGTTTGTTTTTCAAATTTGAGCTCTATCTGCAATGGGCACTTTTCATGCTATAAGCGATTTTTCCTAACAAATGCAACATATAACCTGGGCTATCTCCGCAAGGAGACATCAGATCTGCAAAACCCATGGTTTTTTGGTGTTTTCTGAGCCGGGGGAACATGAATATGTGTTTGTTTTTCGAATTTGAGCTCTATCTGCAATGGGCACTTTTCATGCTATAAGCGATTTTTCCTAACAAATGCAACATATAACCTGATCTGGAGACATCAGATCTGCAAAACTCATCATTTTTTGCTCTTTGCAGAGCCGGGGGAACATGAATTTGTGTTTGTTTTTTGAATTTGAGCTCTATCTGCAATGGGCACTTTTCATGCTATAAGCGATTTTTTCTAACAAATGCAACATATAACCTGGGCTATCTGCGCAAGGAGACATCAGATCTGCAAAACTCATCATTTTTTGCTGTTTGCAGAGCCGGGGGAACATAAATATGTGTTTGTTTTTTGAATTTGAGCTCTATCTGCAATGGGCACTTTTCATGATATAAGCGATTTTTCCTAACAAATGCAACATATAACCTGGGCTATCTCCGCAAGGAGACATCAGATCAGCAAAACCCTTGGTTTTTGCTGTTTTCTGAGCTGGGGGAACATGAATATGTGTTTGTTTTTGAAATTTGAGCTCTATCTGCAATGGGCACTTTTCATGCTATAAGCGATTTTTCCTAACAAATGCAACATATAACCTGGGCTATCTCCGCAAGGAGACATCAGATCTGCAAAACCCATGGTTTTTTGGTGTTTTCTGAGCCGGGGGAACATGAATATGTGTTTGTTTTTCGAATTTGAGCTCTATCTGCAATGGGCACTTTTCATGCTATAAGCGATTTTTTCTAACAAATGCAACATATAACCTGGGCTATCTCCGCAAGGAGACATCAGATCTTCAAAACTCATCATTTTTTGCTTTTTGCAGAGCCGGGGGAACATGAATATGTGTTTGTTTTTCGAATTTGAGCTCTATCTGCAATGGGCACTTTTCATGATATAAGCGATTTTTCCTAACAAATGCAACATATAACCTGGGCTATCTCCGCAAGGAGACATCAGATCAGCAAAACCCTTGGTTTTTGCTGTTTTCTGAGCTGGGGGAACATGAATATGTGTTTGTTTTTCAAATTTGAGCTCTATCTGCAATGGGCACTTTTCATGCTATAAGCGATTTTTCCTAACAAATGCAACATATAACCTGGGCTATCTCCGCAAGGAGACATCAGATCTGCAAAACCCATGGTTTTTTGGTGTTTTCTGAGCCGGGGGAACATGAATATGTGTTTGTTTTTCGAATTTGAGCTCTATCTGCAATGGGCACTTTTCATGCTATAAGCGATTTTTTCTAACAAATGCAACATATAACCTGGGCTATCTGCGCAAGGAGACATCAGATCTGCAAAACTCATCATTTTTTGCTGTTTGCAGAGCCGGGGGAACATGAATATGTGTTTGTTTTTCGAATTTGAGCTCTATCTGCAATGGGCACTTTTCATGCTATAAGCGATTTTTTCTAACAAATGCAACATATAACCTGGGCTATCTGCGCAAGGAGACATCAGATCTGCAAAACTCATCATTTTTTACTGTTTGCAGAGCCGGGGGAACATGAATATGTGTTTGTTTTTCGAATTTTAGCTCTATCTGCAATGGGCACTTTTCATGCTACAAGCGATTTTTCCTAACAAATGCAACATATAACCTGGGCTATCTCCGCAAGGAGACATCAGATCAGCAAAACCCTTGGTTTTTGCTGTTTTCTGAGCTGGGGGAACATGAATATGTGTTTGTTTTTCAAATTTGAGCTCTATCTGCAATGGGCACTTTTCATGCTATAAGCGATTTTTCCTAACAAATGCAACATATAACCTGGGCTATCTCCGCAAGGAGACATCAGATCTGCAAAACCCATGGTTTTTTGGTGTTTTCTGAGCCGGGGGAACATGAATATGTGTTTGTTTTTCGAATTTGAGCTCTATCTGCAATGGGCACTTTTCATGCTTTAAGCGATTTTTTCTAACAAATGCAACATATAACCTGGGCTATGTCCGCAAGGAGACATCAGATCTGCAAAACTCATCATTTTTTGCTGTTTGCAGAGCCGGGGGAACATGAATATGTGTTTGTTTTTCGAATTTGAGCTCTATCTGCAATGGGCACTTTTCATGCTATAAGCGATTTTTTCTAACAAATGCAACATATAAACTGGGCTATCTCCGCAAGGAGACATCAGATCTGCAAAACTCATCATTTTTTGCTGTTTGCAGAGCCGGGGGAACATGAATATGTGTTTGTTTTTCGAATTTGAGCTCTATCTGCAATGGGCACTTTTCATGATATAAGCGATTTTTCCTAAAAAATGCAACATATAACCTGGGCTATCTCCGCAAGGAGACATCAGATCAGCAAAACCCTTGGTTTTTGCTGTTTTCTGAGCTGGGGGAACATGAATATGTGTTTGTTTTTCAAATTTGAGCTCTATCTGCAATGGGCACTTTTCATGCTATAAGCGATTTTTCCTAACAAATGCAACATATAACCTGGGCTATCTCCGCAAGGAGACATCAGATCTGCAAAACCCATGGTTTTTTGGTGTTTTCTGAGCCGGGGGAACATGAATATGTGTTTGTTTTTCGAATTTGAGCTCTATCTGCAATGGGCACTTTTCATGCTATAAGCCTTTTTTTCTAACAAATGCAACATATAACCTGGGCTATCTGCGCAAGGAGACATCAGATCTGCAAAACTCATCATTTTTTGCTGTTTGCAGAGCCGGGGGAACATGAATATGTGTTTGTTTTTCGAATTTGAGCTCTATCTGCAATGGGCACTTTTCATGATATAAGCGATTTTTCCTAAAAAATGCAACATATAACCTGGGCTATCTCCGCAAGGAGACATCAGATCAGCAAAACCCTTGGTTTTTGCTGTTTTCTGAGCTGGGGGAACATGAATATGTGTTTGTTTTTCAAATTTGAGCTCTATCTGCAATGGGCACTTTTCATGCTATAAGCGATTTTTCCTAACAAATGCAACATATAACCTGGGCTATCTCCGCAAGGAGACATCAGATCTGCAAAACCCATGGTTTTTTGGTGTTTTCTGAGCCGGGGGAACATGAATATGTGTTTGTTTTTCGAATTTGAGCTCTATCTGCAATGGGCACTTTTCATGCTATAAGCGATTTTTTCTAACAAATGCAACATATAACCTGGGCTATCTGCGCAAGGAGACATCAGATCTGCAAAACTCATCATTTTTTGCTGTTTGCAGAGCCGGGGGAACATGAATATGTGTTTGTTTTTCGAATTTGAGCTCTATCTGCAATGGGCACTTTTCATGCTATAAACGATTTTTCCTAACAAATGCAACATATAACCTGGGCTATCTGCGCAAGGAGACATCAGATCAGCAAAACCCTTGGTTTTTGCTGTTTTCTGAGGTGGGGGAACATGAATATGTGTTTGTTTTTCAAATTTGAGCTCTATCTGCAATGGGCACTTTTCATGCTATAAGCGATTTTTCCTAACAAATGCAACATATAACCTGGGCTATCTCCGCAAGGAGACATCAGATCTGCAAAACCCATGGTTTTTTGGTGTTTTCTGAGCCGGGGGAACATGAATATGTGTTTGTTTTTCGAATTTGAGCTCTATCTGCAATGGGCACTTTTCATGCTATAAGCGATTTTTCCTAACAAATGCAACATATAACCTGGGCTATCTCCGCAAGGAGACATCAGATCTGCAAAACCCATGGTTTTTTGGTGTTTTCTGAGCCGGGGGAACATGAATATGTGTTTGTTTTTCAAATTTGAGCTCTATCTGCAATGGGCACTTTTCATGATATAAGCGATTTTTCCTAACAAATGCAACATATAACCTGGGCTATCTCCGCAAGGAGACATCAGATCAGCAAAACCCTTGGTTTTTGCTGTTTTCTGAGCTGGGGGAACATGAATATGTGTTTGTTTTTCAAATTTGAGCTCTATCTGCAATGGGCACTTTTCATGCTATAAGCGATTTTTCCTAACAAATGCAACATATAACCTGGGCTATCTCCGCAAGGAGACATCAGATCTGCAAAACCCATGGTTTTTTGGTGTTTTCTGAGCCGGGGGAACATGAATATGTGTTTGTTTTTCGAATTTGAGCTCTATCTGCAATGGGCACTTTTCATGCTATAAGCGATTTTTTCTAACAAATGCAACATATAACCTGAGCTATCTGCGCAAGGAGACATCAGATCTGCAAAACTCATCATTTTTTGCTGTTTGCAGAGCCGGGGGAACATGAATATGTGTTTGTTTTTCGAATTTGAGCTCTATCTGCAATGGGCACTTTTCATGCTATAAGCGATTTTTTCTAACAAATGCAACATATAACCTGGGCTATCTCCGCAAGGAGACATCAGATCTGCAAAACTCATCATTTTTTGCTGTTTGCAGAGCCGGGGGAACATGAATATGTGTTTGTTTTTCGAATTTGAGCTCTATCTGCAATGGGCACTTTTCATGATATAAGCGATTTTTCCTAACAAATGCAACATATAACCTGGGCTATCTCCGCAAGGAGACATCAGATCAGCAAAACCCTTGGTTTTTGCTGTTTTCTGAGCTGGGGGAACATGAATATGTGTTTGTTTTTCAAATTTGAGCTCTATCTGCAATGGGCACTTTTCATGCTATAAGCGATTTTTCCTAACAAATGCAACATATAACCTGGGCTATCTCCGCAAGGAGACATCAGATCTGCAAAACCCATGGTTTTTTGGTGTTTTCTGAGCCGGGGGAACATGAATATGTGTTTGTTTTTCGAATTTGAGCTCTATCTGCAATGGGCACTTTTCATGCTATAAGAGATTTTTTCTAACAAATGCAACATATAACCTGGGCTATCTCCGCAAGGAGACATCAGATCTGCAAAACTCATCATTTTTTGCTGTTTGCAGAGCCGGGGGAACATGAATATGTGTTTGTTTTTCGAATTTGAGCTCTATCTGCAATGGGCACTTTTCATGATATAAGCGATTTTTCCTAACAAATGCAACATATAACCTGGGCTATCTCTGCAAGGAGACATCAGATCAGCAAAACCCTTGGTTTTTGCTGTTTTCTGAGCTGGGGGAACATGAATATGTGTTTGTTTTTCAAATTTGAGCTCTATCTGCAATGGGCACTTTTCATGCTATAAGCGATTTTTCCTAACAAATGCAACATATAACCTGGGCAATCTCCGCAAGGAGACATCAGATCTGCAAAACCCATGGTTTTTTGGTGTTTTCTGAGCCGGGGGAACATGAATATGTGTTTGTTTTTCGAATTTGAGCTCTATCTGCAATGGGCACTTTTCATGCTATAAGCGATTTTTTTCTAACAAATGCAACATATAACCTGGGCTATCTCCGCAAGGAGACATCAGATCTGCAAAACTCATCATTTTTTGCTGTTTGCAGAGCCGGGGGAACATGAATATGTGTTTGTTTTTCGAATTTGAGCTCTATCTGCAATGGGCACTTTTCATGATATAAGCGATTTTTCCTAACAAATGCAACATATAACCTGGGCTATCTGCGCAAGGAGACATCAGATCTGCAAAACTCATCATTTTTTGCTGTTTGCAGAGCCGGGGGAACATGAATATGTGTTTGTTTTTCGAATTTGAGCTCTATCTGCAATGGGCACTTTTCATGCTATAAGCGATTTTTTCTAACAAATGCAACATATAAGCTGGGCTATCTCCGCAAGGAGACATCAGATCAGCAAAACCCTTGGTTTTTGCTTTTTTCTGAGCTGGGGGAACATGAATATGTGTTTGTTTTTCAAATTTGAGCTCTATCTGCAATGGGCACTTTTCATGCTATAAGCGATTTTTCCTAACAAATGCAACATATAACCTGGGCTATCTCCGCAAGGAGACATCAGATCTGCAAAACCCATGGTTTTTTGGTGTTTTCTGAGCCGGGGGAACATGAATATGTGTTTGTTTTTCGAATTTGAGCTCTATCTGCAATGGGCACTTTTCATGCTATAAGCGATTTTTTCTAACAAATGCAACATATAACCTGGGCTATCTGCGCAAGGAGACATCAGATCTGCAAAACTCATCATTTTTTGCTGGTTGCAGAGCCGGGGGAACATGAATATGTGTTTGTTTTTCGAATTTGAGCTCTATCTGCAATGGGCACTTTTCATGCTATAAGCGATTTTTTCTAACAAATGCATCATATAACCTGGGCTATCTCCGCAAGGAGACATCAGATCTGCAAAACTCATCATTTTTTTGCTGTTTGCAGAGCCGGGGGAACATGAATATGTGTTTGTTTTTCGAATTTGAGCTCTATCTGCAATGGGCACTTTTCATGATATAAGCGATTTTTCCTAACAAATGCAACATATAACCTGGGCTATCTCCGCAAGGAGACATCAGATCAGCAAAACCCTTGGTTTTTGCTGTTTTCTGAGCTGGGGGAACATGAATATGTGTTTGTTTTTCAAATTTGAGCTCTATCTGCAATGGGCACTTTTCATGCTATAAGCGATTTTTCCTAACAAATGCAACATATAACCTGGGCTATCTCCGCAAGGAGACATCAGATCTGCAAAACTCATCATTTTTTGCTGTTTGCAGAGCCGGGGGAACATGAATATGTGTTTGTTTTTCGAATTTGAGCTCTATCTGCAATGGGCACTTTTCATGCTATAAGCGATTTTTTCTAACAAATGCAACATATAACCTGGGCTATCTGCGCAAGGAGACATCAGATCTGCAAAACTCATCATTTTTTGCTGTTTGCAGAGCCGGGGGAACATGAATATGTGTTTGTTTTTCGAATTTGAGCTCTATCTGCAATGGGCACTTTTCATGCTATAAGCGATTTTTTCTAACAAATGCAACATATAACCTGGGCTATCTCCGCAAGGAGACATCAGATCTGCAAAACTCATCATTTTTTGCTGTTTGCAGAGCCGGGGGAACATGAATATGTGTTTGTTTTTCGAATTTGAGCTCTATCTGCAATGGGCACTTTTCATGATATAAGCGATTTTTCCTAACAAATGCAACATATAACCTGGGCTATCTCCGCAAGGAGACATTAGATCAGCAAAACCCTTGGTTTTTGCTGTTTTCTGAGCCGGGGGAACATGAATATGTGTTTGTTTTTCAAATTTGAGCTCTATCTGCAATGGGCACTTTTCATGCTATAAGCGATTTTTCCTAACAAATGCAACATATAACCTAGGCTATCTCCGCAAGGAGACATCAGATCTGCAAAACCCATGGTTTTTTGGTGTTTTCTGAGCCGGGGGAACATGAATATGTGTTTGTTTTTCGAATTTGAGCTCTATCTGCAATGGGCACTTTTCATGCTATAAGCGATTTTTTCTAACAAATGCAACATATAACCTGGGCTATCTCCGCAAGGAGACATCAGATCTGCAAAACTCATCATTTTTTGCTGTTTGCAGAGCCGGGGGAACATGAATATGTGTTTGTTTTTCGAATTTGAGCTCTATCTGCAATGGGCACTTTTCATGATATAAGCGATTTTTCCTAACAAATGCAACATATAACCTGGGCTATCTCCGCAAGGAGACATCAGATCAGCAAAACCCTTGGTTTTTGCTGTTTTCTGAGCTGGGGGAACATGAATATGTGTTTGTTTTTCAAATTTGAGCTCTATCTGCAATGGGCACTTTTCATGCTATAAGCGATTTTTCCTAACAAATGCAACATATAACCTGGGCTATCTCCGCAAGGAGACATCAGATCTGCAAAACCCATGGTTTTTTGGTGTTTTCTGAGCCGGGGGAACATGAATATGTGTTTGTTTTTCGAATTTGAGCTCTATCTGCAATGGGCACTTTTCATGCTATAAGCGATTTTTTTCTAACAAATGCAACATATAACCTGGGCTATCTCCGCAAGGAGACATCAGATCTGCAAAACTCATCATTTTTTGCTGTTTGCAGAGCCGGGGGAACATGAATATGTGTTTGTTTTTCGAATTTGAGCTCTATCTGCAATGGGCACTTTTCATGATATAAGCGATTTTTCCTAACAAATGCAACATATAACCTGGGCTATCTGCGCAAGGAGACATCAGATCTGCAAAACTCATCATTTTTTGCTGTTTGCAGAGCCGGGGGAACATGAATATGTGTTTGTTTTTCGAATTTGAGCTCTATCTGCAATGGGCACTTTTCATGCTATAAGCGATTTTTTCTAACAAATGCAACATATAACCTGGGCTATCTCCGCAAGGAGACATCAGATCAGCAAAACCCTTGGTTTTTGCTTTTTTCTGAGCTGGGGGAACATGAATATGTGTTTGTTTTTCAAATTTGAGCTCTATCTGCAATGGGCACTTTTCATGCTATAAGCGATTTTTCCTAACAAATGCAACATATAACCTGGGCTATCTCCGCAAGGAGACATCAGATCTGCAAAACCCATGGTTTTTTGGTGTTTTCTGAGCCGGGGGAACATGAATATGTGTTTGTTTTTCGAATTTGAGCTCTATCTGCAATGGGCACTTTTCATGCTATAAGCGATTTTTTCTAACAAATGCAACATATAACCTGGGCTATCTGCGCAAGGAGACATCAGATCTGCAAAACTCATCATTTTTTGCTGGTTGCAGAGCCGGGGGAACATGAATATGTGTTTGTTTTTCGAATTTGAGCTCTATCTGCAATGGGCACTTTTCATGCTATAAGCGATTTTTTCTAACAAATGCATCATATAACCTGGGCTATCTCCGCAAGGAGACATCAGATCTGCAAAACTCATCATTTTTTTGCTGTTTGCAGAGCCGGGGGAACATGAATATGTGTTTGTTTTTCGAATTTGAGCTCTATCTGCAATGGGCACTTTTCATGATATAAGCGATTTTTCCTAACAAATGCAACATATAACCTGGGCTATCTCCGCAAGGAGACATCAGATCAGCAAAACCCTTGGTTTTTGCTGTTTTCTGAGCTGGGGGAACATGAATATGTGTTTGTTTTTCAAATTTGAGCTCTATCTGCAATGGGCACTTTTCATGCTATAAGCGATTTTTCCTAACAAATGCAACATATAACCTGGGCTATCTCCGCAAGGAGACATCAGATCTGCAAAACCAATGGTTTTTTGGTGTTTTCTGAGCTGGGGGAACATGAATATGTGTTTGTTTTTTGAATTTGAGCTCTATCTGCAATGGGCACTTTTCATGCTATAAGCGATTTTTTCTAACAAATGCAACATATAACCTGGGCTATCTGCGCAAGGAGACATCAGATCTGCAAAACTCATCATTTTTTGCTGTTTGCAGAGCCGGGGGAACATGAATATGTGTTTGTTTTTCGAATTTGAGCTCTATCTGCAATGGGCAGTTTTCATGCTATAAGCGATTTTTTCTAACAAATGCAACATATAACCTGGGCTATCTCCGCAAGGAGACATCAGATCTGCAAAACTCATCATTTTTTGCTGTTTGCAGAGCCGGGGGAACATGAATATGTGTTTGTTTTTCGAATTTGAGCTCTATCTGCAATGGGCACTTTTCATGATATAAGCGATTTTTCCTAACAAATGCAACATATAACCTGGGCTATCTCCGCAAGGAGACATCAGATCAGCAAAACCCTTGGTTTTTGCTGTTTTCTGAGCCGGGGGAACATGAATATGTGTTTGTTTTTCAAATTTGAGCTCTATCTGCAATGGGCACTTTTCATGCTATAAGCGATTTTTCCTAACAAATGCAACATATAACCTGGGCTATCTCCGCAAGGAGACATCAGATCTGCAAAACCCATGGTTTTTTGGTGTTTTCTGAGCCGGGGGAACATGAATATGTGTTTGTTTTTCGAATTTCAGCTCTATCTGCAATGGGCACTTTTCATGCTATAAGCGATTTTTTCTAACAAATGCAACATATAACCTGGGCTATCTCCGCAAGGAGACATCAGATCTGCAAAACTCATCATTTTTTGCTGTTTGCAGAGCCGGGGGAACATGAATATGTGTTTGTTTTTCGAATTTGAGCTCTATCTGCAATGGGCACTTTTCATGATATAAGCGATTTTTCCTAACAAATGCAACATATAACCTGGGCTATCTCCGCAAGGTGACATCAGATCAGCAAAACCCTTGGTTTTTGCTGTTTTCTGAGCTGGGGGAACATGAATATGTGTTTGTTTTTCAAATTTGAGCTCTATCTGCAATGGGCACTTTTCATGCTATAAGCGATTTTTCCTAACAAATGCAACATATAATCTGGGCTATCTCCGCAAGGAGACATCAGATCTGCAAAACCCATGGTTTTTTGGTGTTTTCTGAGCCGGGGGAACATGAATATGTGTTTGTTTTTCGAATTTGAGCTCTATCTGCAATGGGCACTTTTCATGCTATAAGCGATTTTTTCTAACAAATGCAACATATAACCTGGGCTATCTGCGCAAGGAGACATCAGATCTGCAAAACTCATCATTTTTTGCTGTTTGCAGAGCCGGGGGAACATGAATATGTGTTTGTTTTTCGAATTTGAGCTCTATCTGCAATGGGCACTTTTCATGCTATAAGCGATTTTTTCTAACAAATGCAACATATAACCTGGGCTATCTCCGCAAGGAGACATCAGATCAGCAAAACCCTTGGTTTTTGCTGTTTTCTGAGCTGGGGGAACATGAATATGTGTTTGTTTTTCAAATTTGAGCTCTATCTGCAATGGGCACTTTTCATGATATAAGCGATTTTTCCTAACAAATGCAACATATAACCTGGGCTATCTCCGCAAGGAGACATCAGATCAGCAAAACCCTTGGTTTTTGCTGTTTTCTGAGCTGGGGGAACATGAATATGTGTTTGTTTTTCAAATTTGAGCTCTATCTGCAATGGGCACTTTTCATGATATAAGCGATTTTTCCTAACAAATGCAACATATAACCTGGGCTATCTCCGCAAGGAGACATCAGATCTGCAAAACCCATGGTTTTTTGGTGTTTTCTGAGCTGGGGGAACATGAATATGTGTTTGTTTTTAGAATTTGAGCTCTATCTGCAATGGGCACTTTTCATGCTATAAGCGATTTTTTCTAACAAATGCAACATATAACCTGGGCTATCTGCGCAAGGAGACATCAGATCTGCAAAACTCATCATTTTTTGCTGTTTGCAGAGCCGGGGGAACATGAATATGTGTTTGTTTTTCGAATTTGAGCTCTATCTGCAATGGGCACTTTTCATGCTATAAGCGATTTTTTCTAACAAATGCAACATATAACCTGGGCTATCTCCGCAAGGAGACATCAGATCAGCAAAACCCTTGGTTTTTGCTGTTTTCTGAGCTGGGGGAACATGAATATGTGTTTGTTTTTCAAATTTGAGCTCTATCTGCAATGGGCACTTTTCATGCTATAAGCGATTTTTCCTAACAAATGCAACATATAACCTGGGCTATCTCCGCAAGGAGACATCAGATCTGCAAAACCCATTTTTTTTTGGTGTTTTCTGAGCCGGGGGAACATGAATATGTGTTTGTTTTTCGAATTTGAGCTCTATCTGCAATGGGCACTTTTCATGGTATAAGCGATTTTTTCTAACAAATGAAACATATAACCTGGGCTATCTCCGCAAGGAGACATCAGATCTGCAAAACCCATGGTTTTTAGGTGTTTTCTGAGCCGGGGGAACATGAATATGTGTTTGTTTTTCGAATTTGAGCTCTATCTGCAATGGGCACTTTTCATGCTATAAGCGATTTTTTCTAACAAATGCAACATATAACCTGGGCTATCTCCGCAAGGAGACATCAGATCTGCAAAACTCATCATTTTTTGCTGTTTGCAGAGCCGGGGGAACATGAATATGTGTTTGTTTTTCGAATTTGAGCTCTATCTGCAATGGGCACTTTTCATGATATAAGCGATTTTTCCTAACAAATGCAACATATAACCTGGGCTATCTCCGCAAGGAGACATCAGATCAGCAAAACCCTTGGTTTTTGCTGTTTTCTGAGCTGGGGGAACATGAATATGTGTTTGTTTTTCAAATTTGAGCTCTATCTGCAATGGGCACTTTTCATGCTATAAGCGATTTTTCCTAACAAATGCAACATATAATCTGGGCTATCTCCGCAAGGAGACATCAGATCTGCAAAACCCATGGTTTTTTGGTGTTTTCTGAGCCGGGGGAACATGAATATGTGTTTGTTTTTCGAATTTGAGCTCTATCTGCAATGGGCACTTTTCATGCTATAAGCGATTTTTTCTAACAAATGCAACATATAACCTGGGCTATCTGCGCAAGGAGACATCAGATCTGCAAAACTCATCATGTTTTGCTGTTTGCAGAGCCGGGGGAACATGAATATGTGTTTGTTTTTCGAATTTGAGCTCTATCTGCAATGGGCACTTTTCATGCTATAAGCGATTTTTTCTAACAAATGCAACATATAACCTGGGCTATCTCCGCAAGGAGACATCAGATCAGCAAAACCCTTGGTTTTTGCTGTTTTCTGAGCTGGGGGAACATGAATATGTGTTTGTTTTTCAAATTTGAGCTCTATCTGCAATGGGCACTTTTCATGATATAAGCGATTTTTCCTAACAAATGCAACATATAACCTGGGCTATCTCCGCAAGGAGACATCAGATCAGCAAAACCCTTGGTTTTTGCTGTTTTCTGAGCTGGGGGAACATGAATATGTGTTTGTTTTTCAAATTTGAGCTCTATCTGCAATGGGCACTTTTCATGCTATAAGCGATTTTTCCTAACAAATGCAACATATAACCTGGGCTATCTCCGCAAGGAGACATCAGATCTGCAAAACCCATGGTTTTTTGGTGTTTTCTGAGCCGGGGGAACATGAATATGTGTTTGTTTTTCGAATTTGAGCTCTATCTGCAATGGGCACTTTTCATGCTATAAGCGATTTTTTCTAACAAATGCAACATATAACCTGGGCTATCTCCGCAAGGAGACATCAGATCTGCAAAACTCATCATTTTTTGCTGTTTGCAGAGCCGGGGGAACATGAATATGTGTTTGTTTTTCGAATTTGAGCTCTATCTGCAATGGGCACTTTTCATGCTATAAGCGATTTTTTCTAACAAATGCAACATATAACCTGGGCTATCTCCGCAAGGAGACATCAGATCAGCAAAACCCTTGGTTTTTGCTGTTTTCTGAGCTGGGGGAACATGAATATGTGTTTGTTTTTCAAATTTGAGCTCTATCTGCAATGGGCACTTTTCATGATATAAGCGATTTTTCCTAACAAATGCAACATATAACCTGGGCTATCTCCGCAAGGAGACATCAGATCAGCAAAACCCTTGGTTTTTGCTGTTTTCTGAGCTGGGGGAACATGAATATGTGTTTGTTTTTCAAATTTGAGCTCTATCTGCAATGGGCACTTTTCATGATATAAGCGATTTTTCCTAACAAATGCAACATATAACCTGGGCTATCTCCGCAAGGAGACATCAGATCTGCAAAACCCATGGTTTTTTGGTGTTTTCTGAGCTGGGGGAACATGAATATGTGTTTGTTTTTAGAATTTGAGCTCTATCTGCAATGGGCACTTTTCATGCTATAAGCGATTTTTTCTAACAAATGCAACATATAACCTGGGCTATCTGCGCAAGGAGACATCAGATCTGCAAAACTCATCATTTTTTGCTGTTTGCAGAGCCGGGGGAACATGAATATGTGTTTGTTTTTCGAATTTGAGCTCTATCTGCAATGGGCACTTTTCATGCTATAAGCGATTTTTTCTAACAAATGCAACATATAACCTGGGCTATCTCCGCAAGGAGACATCAGATCTGCAAAACCCATTTTTTTTTGGTGTTTTCTGAGCCGGGGGAACATGAATATGTGTTTGTTTTTCGAATTTGAGCTCTATCTGCAATGGGCACTTTTCATGGTATAAGCGATTTTTTCTAACAAATGAAACATATAACCTGGGCTATCTCCGCAAGGAGACATCAGATCTGCAAAACCCATGGTTTTTAGGTGTTTTCTGAGCCGGGGGAACATGAATATGTGTTTGTTTTTCGAATTTGAGCTCTATCTGCAATGGGCACTTTTCATGCTATAAGCGATTTTTTCTAACAAATGCAACATATAACCTGGGCTATCTCCGCAAGGAGACATCAGATCTGCAAAACTCATCATTTTTTGCTGTTTGCAGAGCCGGGGGAACATGAATATGTGTTTGTTTTTCGAATTTGAGCTCTATCTGCAATGGGCACTTTTCATGATATAAGCGATTTTTCCTAACAAATGCAACATATAACCTGGGCTATCTCCGCAAGGAGACATCAGATCAGCAAAACCCTTGGTTTTTGCTGTTTTCTGAGCTGGGGGAACATGAATATGTGTTTGTTTTTCAAATTTGAGCTCTATCTGCAATGGGCACTTTTCATGCTATAAGCGATTTTTCCTAACAAATGCAACATATAATCTGGGCTATCTCCGCAAGGAGACATCAGATCTGCAAAACCCATGGTTTTTTGGTGTTTTCTGAGCCGGGGGAACATGAATATGTGTTTGTTTTTCGAATTTGAGCTCTATCTGCAATGGGCACTTTTCATGCTATAAGCGATTTTTTCTAACAAATGCAACATATAACCTGGGCTATCTGCGCAAGGAGACATCAGATCTGCAAAACTCATCATGTTTTGCTGTTTGCAGAGCCGGGGGAACATGAATATGTGTTTGTTTTTCGAATTTGAGCTCTATCTGCAATGGGCACTTTTCATGCTATAAGCGATTTTTTCTAACAAATGCAACATATAACCTGGGCTATCTCCGCAAGGAGACATCAGATCAGCAAAACCCTTGGTTTTTGCTGTTTTCTGAGCTGGGGGAACATGAATATGTGTTTGTTTTTCAAATTTGAGCTCTATCTGCAATGGGCACTTTTCATGATATAAGCGATTTTTCCTAACAAATGCAACATATAACCTGGGCTATCTCCGCAAGGAGACATCAGATCAGCAAAACCCTTGGTTTTTGCTGTTTTCTGAGCTGGGGGAACATGAATATGTGTTTGTTTTTCAAATTTGAGCTCTATCTGCAATGGGCACTTTTCATGCTATAAGCGATTTTTCCTAACAAATGCAACATATAACCTGGGCTATCTCCGCAAGGAGACATCAGATCTGCAAAACCCATGGTTTTTTGGTGTTTTCTGAGCCGGGGGAACATGAATATGTGTTTGTTTTTCGAATTTGAGCTCTATCTGCAATGGGCACTTTTCATGCTATAAGCGATTTTTTCTAACAAATGCAACATATAACCTGGGCTATCTCCGCAAGGAGACATCAGATCTGCAAAACTCATCATTTTTTGCTGTTTGCAGAGCCGGGGGAACATGAATATGTGTTTGTTTTTCGAATTTGAGCTCTATCTGCAATGGGCACTTTTCATGCTATAAGCGATTTTTTCTAACAAATGCAACATATAACCTGGGCTATCTCCGCAAGGAGACATCAGATCAGCAAAACCCTTGGTTTTTGCTGTTTTCTGAGCTGGGGGAACATGAATATGTGTTTGTTTTTCAAATTTGAGCTCTATCTGCAATGGGCACTTTTCATGATATAAGCGATTTTTCCTAACAAATGCAACATATAACCTGGGCTATCTCCGCAAGGAGACATCAGATCAGCAAAACCCTTGGTTTTTGCTGTTTTCTGAGCTGGGGGAACATGAATATGTGTTTGTTTTTCAAATTTGAGCTCTATCTGCAATGGGCACTTTTCATGATATAAGCGATTTTTCCTAACAAATGCAACATATAACCTGGGCTATCTCCGCAAGGAGACATCAGATCTGCAAAACCCATGGTTTTTTGGTGTTTTCTGAGCTGGGGGAACATGAATATGTGTTTGTTTTTAGAATTTGAGCTCTATCTGCAATGGGCACTTTTCATGCTATAAGCGATTTTTTCTAACAAATGCAACATATAACCTGGGCTATCTGCGCAAGGAGACATCAGATCTGCAAAACTCATCATTTTTTGCTGTTTGCAGAGCCGGGGGAACATGAATATGTGTTTGTTTTTCGAATTTGAGCTCTATCTGCAATGGGCACTTTTCATGCTATAAGCGATTTTTTCTAACAAATGCAACATATAACCTGGGCTATCTCCGCAAGGAGACATCAGATCTGCAAAACTCATCATTTTTTGCTGTTTGCAGAGCCGGGGGAACATGAATATGTGTTTGTTTTTCGAATTTGAGCTCTATCTGCAATGGGCACTTTTCATGATATAAGCGATTTTTCCTAACAAATGCAACATATAACCTGGGCTATCTCCGCAAGGAGACATCAGATCAGCAAAACCCTTGGTTTTTGCTGTTTTCTGAGCCGGGGGAACATGAATATGTGTTTGTTTTTCAAATTTGAGCTCTATCTGCAATGGGCACTTTTCATGCTATAAGCGATTTTTCCTAACAAATGCAACATATAACCTGGGCTATCTCCGCAAGGAGACATCAGATCTGCAAAACCCATGGTTTTTTGGTGTTTTCTGAGCCGGGGGAACATGAATATGTGTTTGTTTTTCGAATTTGAGCTCTATCTGCAATGGGCACTTTTCATGCTATAAGCGATTTTTTCTAACAAATGCAACATATAACCTGGGCTATGTGCGCAAGGAGACATCAGATCTGCAAAACTCCTCATTTTTTGCTGTTTGCAGAGCCGGGGGAACATGAATATGTGTTTGTTTTTCGAATTTGAGCTCTTATCTGCAATGGGCACTTTTCATGCTATAAGCGATTTTTCCTAACAAATGCAACATATAACCTGGGCTATCTCCGCAAGGAGACATCAGATCTGCAAAACCCATGGTTTTTTGGTGTTTTCTGAGCCGGGGGAACATGAATATGTGTTTGTTTTTCGAATTTGAGCTCTATCTGCAATGGGCACTTTTCATGCTATAAGCGATTTTTTCTAACAAATGCAACATATAACCTGGGCTATCTCCGCAAGGAGACATCAGATCTGCAAAACTCATCATTTTTTGCTGTTTGCAGAGCCGTGGGAACATGAATATGTGTTTGTTTTTCGAATTTGAGCTCTATCTGCAATGGGCACTTTTCATGATATAAGCGATTTTTCCTAACAAATGCAACATATAACCTGGGCTATCTCCGCAAGGAGACATCAGATCAGCAAAACCCTTGGTTTTTGCTGTTTTCTGAGCTGGGGGAACATGAATATGTGTTTGTTTTTCAAATTTGAGCTCTATCTGCAATGGGCACTTTTCATGCTATAAGCGATTTTTCCTAACAAATGCAACATATAACCTGGGCTATCTCCGCAAGGAGACATCAGATCTGCAAAACCCATGGTTTTTTGGTGTTTTCTGAGCCGGGGGAACATGAATATGTGTTTGTTTTTCGAATTTGAGCTCTATCTGCAATGGGCACTTTTCATGCTATAAGCGATTTTTTCTAACAAATGCAACATATAACCTGGGCTATCTGCGCAAGGAGACATCAGATCGCCAAAACTCATCATTTTTTGCTGTTTGCAGAGCCGGGGGAACATGAATATGTGTTTGTTTTTCGAATTTGAGCTCTATCTGCAATGGGCACTTTTCATGCTATAAGCGATTTTTTCTAACAAATGCAACATATAACCTGGGCTATCTCCGCAAGGAGACATCAGATCTGCAAAACTCATCATTTTTTGCTGTTTGCAGAGCCGGGGGAACATGAATATGTGTTTGTTTTTCGAATTTGAGCTCTATCTGCAATGGGCACTTTTCATGATATAAGCGATTTTTCCTAACAAATGCAACATATAACCTGGGCTATCTCCGCAAGGAGACATCAGATCTGCAAAACTCATCATTTTTTGCTGTTTGCAGAGCCGGGGGAACATGAATATGTGTTTGTTTTTCGAATTTGAGCTCTATCTGCAATGGGCACTTTTCATGCTATAAGCGATTTTTTCTAACAAATGCAACATATAACCTGGGCTATCTCCGCAAGGAGACATCAGATCTGCAAAACTCATCATTTTTTGCTGTTTGCAGAGCCGTGGGAACATGAATATGTGTTTGTTTTTCGAATTTGAGCTCTATCTGCAATGGGCACTTTTCATGATATAAGCGATTTTTCCTAACAAATGCAACATATAACCTGGGCTATCTCCGCAAGGAGACATCAGATCAGCAAAACCCTTGGTTTTTGCTGTTTTCTGAGCTGGGGGAACATGAATATGTGTTTGTTTTTCAAATTTGAGCTCTATCTGCAATGGGCACTTTTCATGCTATAAGCGATTTTTCCTAACAAATGCAACATATAACCTGGGCTATCTCCGCAAGGAGACATCAGATCTGCAAAACCCATGGTTTTTTGGTGTTTTCTGAGCCGGGGGAACATGAATATGTGTTTGTTTTTCGAATTTGAGCTCTATCTGCAATGGGCACTTTTCATGCTATAAGCGATTTTTTCTAACAAATGCAACATATAACCTGGGCTATGTGCGCAAGGAGACATCAGATCTGCAAAACTCCTCATTTTTTGCTGTTTGCAGAGCCGGGGGAACATGAATATGTGTTTGTTTTTCGAATTTGAGCTCTTATCTGCAATGGGCACTTTTCATGCTATAAGCGATTTTTCCTAACAAATGCAACATATAACCTGGGCTATCTCCGCAAGGAGACATCAGATCTGCAAAAAACATGGTTTTTTGGTGTTTTCTGAGCCGGGGGAACATGAATATGTGTTTGTTTTTCGAATTTGAGCTCTATCTGCAATGGGCACTTTTCATGCTATAAGCGATTTTTTCTAACAAATGCAACATATAACCTGGGCTATCTCCGCAAGGAGACATCAGATCTGCAAAACTCATCATTTTTTGCTGTTTGCAGAGCCGTGGGAACATGAATATGTGTTTGTTTTTCGAATTTGAGCTCTATCTGCAATGGGCACTTTTCATGATATAAGCGATTTTTCCTAACAAATGCAACATATAACCTGGGCTATCTCCGCAAGGAGACATCAGATCAGCAAAACCCTTGGTTTTTGCTGTTTTCTGAGCTGGGGGAACATGAATATGTGTTTGTTTTTCAAATTTGAGCTCTATCTGCAATGGGCACTTTTCATGCTATAAGCGATTTTTCCTAACAAATGCAACATATAACCTGGGCTATCTCCGCAAGGAGACATCAGATCTGCAAAACCCATGGTTTTTTGGTGTTTTCTGAGCCGGGGGAACATGAATATGTGTTTGTTTTTCGAATTTGAGCTCTATCTGCAATGGGCACTTTTCATGCTATAAGCGATTTTTTCTAACAAATGCAACATATAACCTGGGCTATCTGCGCAAGGAGACATCAGATCTCCAAAACTCATCATTTTTTGCTGTTTGCAGAGCCGGGGGAACATGAATATGTGTTTGTTTTTCGAATTTGAGCTCTATCTGCAATGGGCACTTTTCATGATATAAGCGATTTTTCCTAACAAATGCAACATATAACCTGGGCTATCTCCGCAAGGAGACATCAGATCTGCAAAACTCATCATTTTTTGCTGTTTGCAGAGCCGGGGGAACATGAATATGTGTTTGTTTTTCGAATTTGAGCTCTATCTGCAATGGGCACTTTTCATGCTATAAGCGATTTTTTCTAACAAATGCAACATATAACCTGGGCTATCTCCGCAAGGAGACATCAGATCTGCAAAACTCATCATTTTTTGCTGTTTGCAGAGCCGTGGGAACATGAATATGTGTTTGTTTTTCGAATTTGAGCTCTATCTGCAATGGGCACTTTTCATGATATAAGCGATTTTTCCTAACAAATGCAACATATAACCTGGGCTATCTCCGCAAGGAGACATCAGATCAGCAAAACCCTTGGTTTTTGCTGTTTTCTGAGCTGGGGGAACATGAATATGTGTTTGTTTTTCAAATTTGAGCTCTATCTGCAATGGGCACTTTTCATGCTATAAGCGATTTTTCCTAACAAATGCAACATATAACCTGGGCTATCTCCGCAAGGAGACATCAGATCTGCAAAACCCATGGTTTTTTGGTGTTTTCTGAGCCGGGGGAACATGAATATGTGTTTGTTTTTCGAATTTGAGCTCTATCTGCAATGGGCACTTTTCATGCTATAAGCGATTTTTTCTAACAAATGCAACATATAACCTGGGCTATCTGCGCAAGGAGACATCAGATCTCCAAAACTCATCATTTTTTGCTGTTTGCAGAGCCGGGGGAACATGAATATGTGTTTGTTTTTCGAATTTGAGCTCTATCTGCAATGGGCACTTTTCATGCTATAAGCGATTTTTTCTAACAAATGCAACATATAACCTGGGCTATCTCCGCAAGGAGACATCAGATCTGCAAAACTCATCATTTTTTGCTGTTTGCAGAGCCGGGGGAACATGAATATGTGTTTGTTTTTCGAATTTGAGCTCTATCTGCAATGGACACTTTTCATGCTATAAGCGATTTTTTCTAACAAATGCAACATATAACCTGGGCTATCTCCGCAAGGAGACATCAGATTAGCAAAACCCTTGGTTTTTGCTGTTTTCTGAGCTGGGGGAACATGAATATGTGTTTGTTTTTCAAATTTGAGCTCTATCTGCAATGGGCACTTTTCATGCTATAAGCGATTTTTCCTAACAAATGCAACATATAACCTGGGCTATCTCCGCAAGGAGACATCAGATCTGCAAAACCCATTTTTTTTTGGTGTTTTCTGAGCCGGGGGAACATGAATATGTGTTTGTTTTTCGAATTTGAGCTCTATCTGCAATGGGCACTTTTCATGGTATAAGCGATTTTTTCTAACAAATGAAACATATAACCTGGGCTATCTCCGCAAGGAGACATCAGATCTGCAAAACCCATGGTTTTTTGGTGTTTTCTGAGCCGGGGGAACATGAATATGTGTTTGTTTTTCGAATTTGAGCTCTATCTGCAAAGGGCACTTTTCATGCTATAAGCGATTTTTTCTAACAAATGCAACATATAACCTGGGCTATCTCCGCAAGGAGACATCAGATCTGCAAAACTCATCATTTTTTGCTGTTTGCAGAGCCGGGGGAACATGAATATGTGTTTGTTTTTCGAATTTGAGCTCTATCTGCAATGGGCACTTTTCATGATATAAGCGATTTTTCCTAACAAATGCAACATATAACCTGGGCTATCTCCGCAAGGAGACATCAGATCAGCAAAACCCTTGGTTTTTGCTGTTTTCTGAGCTGGGGGAACATGAATATGTGTTTGTTTTTCAAATTTGAGCTCTATCTGCAATGGGCACTTTTCATGCTATAAGCGATTTTTCCTAACAAATGCAACATATAATCTGGGCTATCTCCGCAAGGAGACATCAGATCTGCAAAACCCATGGTTTTTTGGTGTTTTCTGAGCCGGGGGAACATGAATATGTGTTTGTTTTTCGAATTTGAGCTCTATCTGCAATGGGCACTTTTCATGCTATAAGCGATTTTTTCTAACAAATGCAACATATAACCTGGGCTATCTGCGCAAGGAGACATCAGATCTGCAAAACTCATCATGTTTTGCTGTTTGCAGAGCCGGGGGAACATGAATATGTGTTTGTTTTTCGAATTTGAGCTCTATCTGCAATGGGCACTTTTCATGCTATAAGCGATTTTTTCTAACAAATGCAACATATAACCTGGGCTATCTCCGCAAGGAGACATCAGATCTGCAAAACCCATGGTTTTTTGGTGTTTTCTGAGCCGGGGGAACATGAATATGTGTTTGTTTTTCGAATTTGAGCTCTATCTGCAATGGGCACTTTTCATGCTATAAGCGATTTTTTCTAACAAATGCAACATATAACCTGGGCTATCTGCGCAAGGAGACATCAGATCTCCAAAACTCATCATTTTTTGCTGTTTGCAGAGCCGGGGGAACATGAATATGTGTTTGTTTTTCGAATTTGAGCTCTATCTGCAATGGGCACTTTTCATGCTATAAGCGATTTTTTCTAACAAATGCAACATATAACCTGGGCTATCTCCGCAAGGAGACATCAGATCTGCAAAACTCATCATTTTTTGCTGTTTGCAGAGCCGGGGGAACATGAATATGTGTTTGTTTTTCGAATTTGAGCTCTATCTGCAATGGGCACTTTTCATGCTATAAGCGATTTTTCCTAACAAATGCAACATATAACCTGGGCTATCTCCGCAAGGAGACATCAGATCTGCAAAACCCATTTTTTTTTGGTGTTTTCTGAGCCGGGGGAACATGAATATGTGTTTGTTTTTCGAATTTGAGCTCTATCTGCAATGGGCACTTTTCATGGTATAAGCGATTTTTTCTAACAAATGAAACATATAACCTGGGCTATCTCCGCAAGGAGACATCAGATCTGCAAAACCCATGGTTTTTTGGTGTTTTCTGAGCCGGGGGAACATGAATATGTGTTTGTTTTTCGAATTTGAGCTCTATCTGCAAAGGGCACTTTTCATGCTATAAGCGATTTTTTCTAACAAATGCAACATATAACCTGGGCTATCTCCGCAAGGAGACATCAGATCTGCAAAACTCATCATTTTTTGCTGTTTGCAGAGCCGGGGGAACATGAATATGTGTTTGTTTTTCGAATTTGAGCTCTATCTGCAATGGGCACTTTTCATGCTATAAGCGATTTTTTCTAACAAATGCAACATATAACCTGGGCTATCTCCGCAAGGAGACATCAGATCAGCAAAACCCTTGGTTTTTGCTGTTTTCTGAGCTGGGGGAACATGAATATGTGTTTGTTTTTCAAATTTGAGCTCTATCTGCAATGGGCACTTTTCATGATATAAGCGATTTTTCCTAACAAATGCAACATATAACCTGGGCTATCTCCGCAAGGAGACATCAGATCAGCAAAACCCTTGGTTTTTGCTGTTTTCTGAGCTGGGGGAACATGAATATGTGTTTGTTTTTCAAATTTGAGCTCTATCTGCAATGGGCACTTTTCATGCTATAAGCGATTTTTCCTAACAAATGCAACATATAACCTGGGCTATCTCCGCAAGGAGACATCAGATCTGCAAAACCCATGGTTTTTTGGTGTTTTCTGAGCCGGGGGAACATGAATATGTGTTTGTTTTTCGAATTTGAGCTCTATCTGCAATGGGCACTTTTCATGCTATAAGCGATTTTTTCTAACAAATGCAACATATAACCTGGGCTATCTCCGCAAGGAGACATCAGATCTGCAAAACCCATGGTTTTTTGGTGTTTTCTGAGCCGGGGGAACATGAATATGTGTTTGTTTTTCGAATTTGAGCTCTATCTGCAATGGGCACTTTTCATGCTATAAGCGATTTTTTCTAACAAATGCAACATATAACCTGGGCTATCTGCGCAAGGAGACATCAGATCTGCAAAACTCATCATTTTTTGCTGTTTGCAGAGCCGGGGGAACATGAATATGTGTTTGTTTTTCGAATTTGAGCTCTATCTGCAATGGGCACTTTTCATGCTATAAGCGATTTTTTCTAACAAATGCAACATATAACCTGGGCTATCTCCGCAAGGAGACATCAGATCTGCAAAACTCATCATTTTTTGCTGTTTGCAGAGCCGGGGGAACATGAATATGTGTTTGTTTTTCGAATTTGAGCTCTATCTGCAATGGGCACTTTTCATGATATAAGCGATTTTTCCTAACAAATGCAACATATAACCTGGGCTATCTCCGCAAGGAGACATCAGATCAGCAAAACCCTTGGTTTTTGCTGTTTTCTGAGCTGGGGGAACATGAATATGTGTTTGTTTTTCAAATTTGAGCTCTATCTGCAATGGGCACTTTTCATGCTATAAGCGATTTTTCCTAACAAATGCAACATATAACCTGGGCTATCTCCGCAAGGAGACATCAGATCTGCAAAACCCATGGTTTTTTGGTGTTTTCTGAGCCGGGGGAACATGAATATGTGTTTGTTTTTCGAATTTGAGCTCTATCTGCAATGGGCACTTTTCATGCTATAAGCGATTTTTTCTAACAAATGCAACATATAACCTGGGCTATGTGCGCAAGGAGACATCAGATCTGCAAAACTCCTCATTTTTTGCTGTTTGCAGAGCCGAGGGAACATGAATATGTGTTTGTTTTTCGAATTTGAGCTCTTATCTGCAATGGGCACTTTTCATGCTATAAGCGATTTTTCCTAACAAATGCAACATATAACCAGGGCTATCTGCGCAAGGAGACATCAGATCTGCAAAACTCATCATTTTTTGCTGTTTGCAGAGCCGGGGGAACATGAATATGTGTTTGTTTTTCGAATTTGAGCTCTATCTGCAATGGGCACTTTTCATGCTATAAGCGATTTTTTCTAACAAATGCAACATATAACCTGGGCTATCTCCGCAAGGAGACATCAGATCTGCAAAACTCATCATTTTTTGCTGTTTGCAGAGCCGGGGGAACATGAATATGTGTTTGTTTTTCGAATTTGAGCTCTATCTGCAATGGGCACTTTTCATGATATAAGCGATTTTTCCTAACAAATGCAACATATAACCTGGGCTATCTCCGCAAGGAGACATCAGATCAGCAAAACCCTTGGTTTTTGCTGTTTTCTGAGCCGGGGGAACATGAATATGTGTTTGTTTTTCAAATTTGAGCTCTATCTGCAATGGGCACTTTTCATGCTATAAGCGATTTTTCCTAACAAATGCAACATATAACCTGGGCTATCTCCGCAAGGAGACATCAGATCTGCAAAACCCATGGTTTTTTGGTGTTTTCTGAGCCGGGGGAACATGAATATGTGTTTGTTTTTCGAATTTGAGCTCTATCTGCAATGGGCACTTTTCATGCTATAAGCGATTTTTTCTAACAAATGCAACATATAACCTGGGCTATGTGCGCAAGGAGACATCAGATCTGCAAAACTCCTCATTTTTTGCTGTTTGCAGAGCCGGGGGAACATGAATATGTGTTTGTTTTTCGAATTTGAGCTCTTATCTGCAATGGGCACTTTTCATGCTATAAGCGATTTTTCCTAACAAATGCAACATATAACCTGGGCTATCTCCGCAAGGAGACATCAGATCTGCAAAACCCATGGTTTTTTGTTGTTTTCTGAGGCTGGGGAACATGAATATGTGTTTGTTTTTCGAATTTGAGCTCTATCTGCAATGGGCACTTTTCATGCTATAAGCGATTTTTTCTAACAAATGCAACATATAACCTGGGCTATCTCCGCAAGGAGACATCAGATCTGCAAAACCCATGGTTTTTTGGTGTTTTCTGAGCCGGGGGAACATGAATATGTGTTTGTTTTTCGAATTTGAGCTCTATCTGCAATGGGCACTTTTCATGCTATAAGCGATTTTTTCTAACAAATGCAACATATAACCTGGGCTATGTGCGCAAGGAGACATCAGATCTGCAAAACTCCTCATTTTTTGCTGTTTGCAGAGCCGTGGGAACATGAATATGTGTTTGTTTTTCGAATTTGAGCTCTATCTGCAATGGGCACTTTTCATGCTATAAGCGATTTTTCCTAACAAATGCAACATATAACCTGGGCTATCTCCGCAAGGAGACATCAGATCTGCAAAACCCATGGTTTTTTGGTGTTTTCTGAGCCGGGGGAACATGAATATGTGTTTGTTTTTCGAATTTGAGCTCTATCTGCAATGGGCACTTTTCATGCTATAAGCGATTTTTTCTAACAAATGCAACATATAACCTGGGCTATCTCCGCAAGGAGACATCAGATCTGCAAAACTCATCATTTTTTGCTGTTTGCAGAGCCGGGGGAACATGAATATGTGTTTGTTTTTCGAATTTGAGCTCTATCTGCAATGGGCACTTTTCATGATATAAGCGATTTTTCCTAACAAATGCAACATATAACCTGGGCTATCTCCGCAAGGAGACATCAGATCTGCAAAACTCATCATTTTTTGCTGTTTGCAGAGCCGGGGGAACATGAATATGTGTTTGTTTTTCGAATTTGAGCTCTATCTGCAATGGGCACTTTTCATGCTATAAGCGATTTTTTCTAACAAATGCAACATATAACCTGGGCTATCTCCGCAAGGAGACATCAGATCTGCAAAACTCATCATTTTTTGCTGTTTGCAGAGCCGTGGGAACATGAATATGTGTTTGTTTTTCCAATTTGAGCTCTATCTGCAATGGGCACTTTTCATGATATAAGCGATTTTTCCTAACAAATGCAACATATAACCTGGGCTATCTCCGCAAGGAGACATCAGATCAGCAAAACCCTTGGTTTTTGCTGTTTTCTGAGGTGGGGGAACATGAATATGTGTTTGTTTTTCAAATTTGAGCTCTATCTGCAATGGGCACTTTTCATGCTATAAGCGATTTTTCCTAACAAATGCAACATATAACCTGGGCTATCTCCGCAAGGAGACATCAGATCTGCAAAACCCATGGTTTTTTGGTGTTTTCTGAGCCGGGGGAACATGAATATGTGTTTGTTTTTCGAATTTGAGCTCTATCTGCAATGGGCACTTTTCATGCTATAAGCGATTTTTTCTAACAAATGCAACATATAACCTGGGCTATCTGCGCAAGGAGACATCAGATCTCCAAAACTCATCATTTTTTGCTGTTTGCAGAGCCGGGGGAACATGAATATGTGTTTGTTTTTCGAATTTGAGCTCTATCTGCAATGGGCACTTTTCATGCTATAAGCGATTTTTCCTAACAAATGCAACATATAACCTGGGCTATCTCCGCAAGGAGACATCAGATCTGCAAAACCCATGGTTTTTTGTTGTTTTCTGAGGCTGGGGAACATGAATATGTGTTTGTTTTTCGAATTTGAGCTCAATCTGCAATGGGCACTTTTCATGATATAAGCGATTTTTCCTAACAAATGCAACATATAACCTGGGCTATCTCCGCAAGGAGACATCAGATCAGCAAAACCCTTGGTTTTTGCTGTTTTCTGAGCCGGGGGAACATGAATATGTGTTTGTTTTTCAAATTTGAGCTCTATCTGCAATGGGCACTTTTCATGCTATAAGCGATTTTTCCTAACAAATGCAACATATAACCTGGGCTATCTCCGCAAGGAGACATCAGATCTGCAAAACCCATGGTTTTTTGGTGTTTTCTGAGCCGGGGGAACATGAATATGTGTTTGTTTTTCGAATTTGAGCTCTATCTGCAATGGGCACTTTTCATGCTATAAGCGATTTTTTCTAACAAATGCAACATATAACCTGGGCTATGTGCGCAAGGAGACATCAGATCTGCAAAACTCCTCATTTTTTGCTGTTTGCAGAGCCGGGGGAACATGAATATGTGTTTGTTTTTCGAATTTGAGCTCTTATCTGCAATGGGCACTTTTCATGCTATAAGCGATTTTTCCTAACAAATGCAACATATAACCTGGGCTATCTCCGCAAGGAGACATCAGATCTGCAAAACCCATGGTTTTTTGTTGTTTTCTGAGGCTGGGGAACATGAATATGTGTTTGTTTTTCGAATTTGAGCTCTATCTGCAATGGGCACTTTTCATGCTATAAGCGATTTTTTCTAACAAATGCAACATATAACCTGGGCTATCTCCGCAAGGAGACATCAGATCTGCAAAACCCATGGTTTTTTGGTGTTTTCTGAGCCGGGGGAACATGAATATGTGTTTGTTTTTCGAATTTGAGCTCTATCTGCAATGGGCACTTTTCATGCTATAAGCGATTTTTTCTAACAAATGCAACATATAACCTGGGCTATGTGCGCAAGGAGACATCAGATCTGCAAAACTCCTCATTTTTTGCTGTTTGCAGAGCCGTGGGAACATGAATATGTGTTTGTTTTTCGAATTTGAGCTCTATCTGCAATGGGCACTTTTCATGCTATAAGCGATTTTTCCTAACAAATGCAACATATAACCTGGGCTATCTCCGCAAGGAGACATCAGATCTGCAAAACCCATGGTTTTTTGGTGTTTTCTGAGCCGGGGGAACATGAATATGTGTTTGTTTTTCGAATTTGAGCTCTATCTGCAATGGGCACTTTTCATGCTATAAGCGATTTTTTCTAACAAATGCAACATATAACCTGGGCTATCTCCGCAAGGAGACATCAGATCTGCAAAACTCATCATTTTTTGCTGTTTGCAGAGCCGGGGGAACATGAATATGTGTTTGTTTTTCGAATTTGAGCTCTATCTGCAATGGGCACTTTTCATGATATAAGCGATTTTTCCTAACAAATGCAACATATAACCTGGGCTATCTCCGCAAGGAGACATCAGATCTGCAAAACTCATCATTTTTTGCTGTTTGCAGAGCCGGGGGAACATGAATATGTGTTTGTTTTTCGAATTTGAGCTCTATCTGCAATGGGCACTTTTCATGCTATAAGCGATTTTTTCTAACAAATGCAACATATAACCTGGGCTATCTCCGCAAGGAGACATCAGATCTGCAAAACTCATCATTTTTTGCTGTTTGCAGAGCCGTGGGAACATGAATATGTGTTTGTTTTTCCAATTTGAGCTCTATCTGCAATGGGCACTTTTCATGATATAAGCGATTTTTCCTAACAAATGCAACATATAACCTGGGCTATCTCCGCAAGGAGACATCAGATCAGCAAAACCCTTGGTTTTTGCTGTTTTCTGAGGTGGGGGAACATGAATATGTGTTTGTTTTTCAAATTTGAGCTCTATCTGCAATGGGCACTTTTCATGCTATAAGCGATTTTTCCTAACAAATGCAACATATAACCTGGGCTATCTCCGCAAGGAGACATCAGATCTGCAAAACCCATGGTTTTTTGGTGTTTTCTGAGCCGGGGGAACATGAATATGTGTTTGTTTTTCGAATTTGAGCTCTATCTGCAATGGGCACTTTTCATGCTATAAGCGATTTTTTCTAACAAATGCAACATATAACCTGGGCTATCTGCGCAAGGAGACATCAGATCTCCAAAACTCATCAT
This sequence comes from Vipera ursinii, assembly GCF_947247035.1. NCBI lineage: Eukaryota > Metazoa > Chordata > Lepidosauria > Squamata > Viperidae > Vipera > Vipera ursinii. The sequence continues at coordinate 180,652,019 of NC_139513.1, forward strand.
TTTTTGCTGTTTGCAGAGCCGGGGGAACATGAATATGTGTTTGTTTTTCGAATTTGAGCTCTATCTGCAATGGGCACTTTTCATGCTATAAGCGATTTTTCCTAACAAATGCAACATATAACCTGGGCTATCTCCGCAAGGAGACATCAGATCTGCAAAACCCATGGTTTTTTGTTGTTTTCTGAGGCTGGGGAACATGAATATGTGTTTGTTTTTCGAATTTGAGCTCTATCTGCAATGGGCACTTTTCATGCTATAAGCGATTTTTTCTAACAAATGCAACATATAACCTGGGCTATCTCCGCAAGGAGACATCAGATCTGCAAAACCCATGGTTTTTTGGTGTTTTCTGAGCCGGGGGAACATGAATATGTGTTTGTTTTTCGAATTTGAGCTCTATCTGCAATGGGCACTTTTCATGCTATAAGCGATTTTTTCTAACAAATGCAACATATAACCTGGGCTATGTGCGCAAGGAGACATCAGATCTGCAAAACTCCTCATTTTTTGCTGTTTGCAGAGCCGTGGGAACATGAATATGTGTTTGTTTTTCGAATTTGAGCTCTATCTGCAATGGGCACTTTTCATGCTATAAGCGATTTTTCCTAACAAATGCAACATATAACCTGGGCTATCTCCGCAAGGAGACATCAGATCTGCAAAACCCATGGTTTTTTGGTGTTTTCTGAGCCGGGGGAACATGAATATGTGTTTGTTTTTCGAATTTGAGCTCTATCTGCAATGGGCACTTTTCATGCTATAAGCGATTTTTTCTAACAAATGCAACATATAACCTGGGCTATCTCCGCAAGGAGACATCAGATCTGCAAAACTCATCATTTTTTGCTGTTTGCAGAGCCGGGGGAACATGAATATGTGTTTGTTTTTCGAATTTGAGCTCTATCTGCAATGGGCACTTTTCATGATATAAGCGATTTTTCCTAACAAATGCAACATATAACCTGGGCTATCTCCGCAAGGAGACATCAGATCTGCAAAACTCATCATTTTTTGCTGTTTGCAGAGCCGGGGGAACATGAATATGTGTTTGTTTTTCGAATTTGAGCTCTATCTGCAATGGGCACTTTTCATGCTATAAGCGATTTTTTCTAACAAATGCAACATATAACCTGGGCTATCTCCGCAAGGAGACATCAGATCTGCAAAACTCATCATTTTTTGCTGTTTGCAGAGCCGTGGGAACATGAATATGTGTTTGTTTTTCCAATTTGAGCTCTATCTGCAATGGGCACTTTTCATGATATAAGCGATTTTTCCTAACAAATGCAACATATAACCTGGGCTATCTCCGCAAGGAGACATCAGATCAGCAAAACCCTTGGTTTTTGCTGTTTTCTGAGGTGGGGGAACATGAATATGTGTTTGTTTTTCAAATTTGAGCTCTATCTGCAATGGGCACTTTTCATGCTATAAGCGATTTTTCCTAACAAATGCAACATATAACCTGGGCTATCTCCGCAAGGAGACATCAGATCTGCAAAACCCATGGTTTTTTGGTGTTTTCTGAGCCGGGGGAACATGAATATGTGTTTGTTTTTCGAATTTGAGCTCTATCTGCAATGGGCACTTTTCATGCTATAAGCGATTTTTTCTAACAAATGCAACATATAACCTGGGCTATCTGCGCAAGGAGACATCAGATCTCCAAAACTCATCATTTTTTGCTGTTTGCAGAGCCGGGGGAACATGAATATGTGTTTGTTTTTCGAATTTGAGCTCTATCTGCAATGGGCACTTTTCATGCTATAAGCGATTTTTTCTAACAAATGCAACATATAACCTGGGCTATCTCCGCAAGGAGACATCAGATCTGCAAAACTCATCATTTTTTGCTGTTTGCAGAGCCGGGGGAACATGAATATGTGTTTGTTTTTCGAATTTGAGCTCTATCTGCAATGGGCACTTTTCATGATATAAGCGATTTTTCCTAACAAATGCAACATATAACCTGGGCTATCTCCGCAAGGAGACATCAGATCAGCAAAACCCTTGGTTTTTGCTGTTTTCTGAGCTGGGGGAACATGAATATGTGTTTGTTTTTCAAATTTGAGCTCTATCTGCAATGGGCACTTTTCATGCTATAAGCGATTTTTCCTAACAAATACAACATATAACCTGGGCTATCTCCGCAAGGAGACATCAGATCTGCAAAACCCATGGTTTTTTGGTGTTTTCTGAGCCGGGGGAACATGAATATGTGTTTGTTTTTCGAATTTGAGCTCTATCTGCAATGGGCACTTTTCATGCTATAAGCGATTTTTTCTAACAAATGCAACATATAACCTGGGCTAAATGCGCAAGGAGACATCAGATCTGCAAAACTCATCATTTTTTGCTGTTTGCAGAACCGGGGGAACATGAATATGTGTTTGTTTTTCGAATTTGAGCTCTATCTGCAATGGGCACTTTTCATGCTATAAGCGATTTTTTCTAACAAATGCAACATATAACCTGGGCTATCTCCGCAAGGAGACATCAGATCTGCAAAACTCATCATTTTTTGCTGTTTGCAGAGCCGGGGGAACATGAATATGTGTTTGTTTTTCGAATTTCAGCTCTATCTGCAATGGGCACTTTTCATGATATAAGCGATTTTTCCTAACAAATGCAACATATAACCTGGGCTATCTCCGCAAGGAGACATCAGATCAGCAAAACCCTTGGTTTTTGCTGTTTTCTGAGCTGGGGGAACATGAATATGTGTTTGTTTTTCAAATTTGAGCTCTATCTGCAATGGGCACTTTTCATGCTATAAGCGATTTTTTCTAACAAATGCAACATATAACCTGGGCGATCTCCGCAAGGAGACATCAGATCTGCAAAACTCATCATTTTTTGCTGTTTGCAGAGCCGGGGGAACATGAATATGTGTTTGTTTTTCGAATTTGAGCTCTATATGCAATGGGCACTTTTCATGCTATAAGCGATTTTTTCTAACAAATGCAACATATAACCTGGGCTATCTCCGCAAGGAGACATCAGATCTGCAAAACTCATCATTTTTTGCTGTTTGCAGAGCCGGGGGAACATGAATATGTGTTTGTTTTTCGAATTTGAGCTCTATCTGCAATGGGCACTTTTCATGCTATAAGCGATTTTTCCTAACAAATGCAACATATAACCTGGGCTATCTCCGCAAGGAGACATCAGATCAGCAAAACCCTTGGTTTTTGCTGTTTTCTGAGCTGGGGGAACATGAATATGTGCTTGTTTTTCAAATTTGAGCTCTATCTGCAATGGGCACTTTTCATGCTATAAGCGATTTTTCCTAACAAATGCAACATATAACCTGGGCTATCTGCGCAAGGAGACATCACATCTGCAAAACTCATCATTTTTTGCTGTTTGCAGAGCCGGGGGAACATGAATATGTGTTTGTTTTTCTAATTTGAGCTCTATCTGCAATGGGCACTTTTCATGCTATAAGCGATTTTTTCTAACAAATGCAACATATAACCTGGGCTATCTCCGCAAGGAGACATCAGATCTGCAAAACTCCTCATTTTTTGCTGTTTGCAGAGCCGGGGGAACATGAATATGTGTTTGTTTTTCGAATTTGAGCTCTATCTGCAATGGGCACTTTTCATGATATAAGCGATTTTTCCTAACAAATGCAACATATAACCTGGGCTATCTCCGCAAGGAGACATCAGATCAGCAAAACCCTTGGTTTTTGCTGTTTTCTGAGCTGGGGGAACATGAATATGTGTTTGTTTTTCAAATTTGAGCTCTATCTGCAATGGGCACTTTTCATGCTATAAGCGATTTTTCCTAACAAATGCAACATATAACCTGGGCTATCTCCGCAAGGAGACATCAGATCTGCAAAACCCATGGTTTTTTGGTGTTTTCTGAGCCGGGGGAACATGAATATGTGTTTGTTTTTCGAATTTGAGCTCTATCTGCAATGGGCACTTTTCATGCTATAAGCGATTTTTTCTAACAAATGCAACATATAACCTGGGCTATCTGCGCAAGGAGACATCAGATCTGCAAAACTCATCATTTTTTGCTGTTTGCAGAGCCGGGGGAACATGAATATGTGTTTGTTTTTCGAATTTGAGCTCTATCTGCAATGGGCACTTTTCATGCTATAAGCGATTTTTTCTAACAAATGCAACATATAACCTGGGCTATCTCCGCAAGGAGACATCAGATCTGCAAAACTCATCATTTTTTGCTGTTTGCAGAGCCGTGGGAACATGAATATGTGTTTGTTTTTCGAATTTGAGCTCTATCTGCAATGGGCACTTTTCATGATATAAGCGATTTTTCCTAACAAATGCAACATATAACCTGGGCTATCTCCGCAAAGAGACATCAGATCAGCAAAACCCTTGGTTTTTGCTGTTTTCTGAGCTGGGGGAACATGAATATGTGTTTGTTTTTCAAATTTGAGCTCTATCTGCAATGGGCACTTTTCATGCTATAAGCGATTTTTTCTAACAAATGCAACATATAACCTGGGCTATCTCCGCAAGGAGACATCAGATCTGCAAAACTCATCATTTTTTGCTGTTTGCAGAGCCGGGGGAACATGAATATGTGTTTGTTTTTCGAATTTGAGCTCTATCTGCAATGGGCACTTTTCATGCTATAAGCGATTTTTTCTAACAAATGCAACATATAACCTGGGCTATCTCCGCAAGGAGACATCAGATCTGCAAAACTCATCATTTTTTGCTGTTTGCAGAGCCGGGGGAACATGAATATGTGTTTGTTTTTCGAATTTGAGCTCTATCTGCAATGGGCACTTTTCATGATATAAGCGATTTTTCCTAACAAATGCAACATATAACCTGGGCTATCTCCGCAAGGAGACATCAGATCAGCAAAACCCTTGGTTTTTGCTGTTTTCTGAGCCGGGGGAACATGAATATGTGTTTGTTTTTCAAATTTGAGCTCTATCTGCAATGGGCACTTTTCATGCTATAAGCGATTTTTCCTAACAAATGCAACATATAACCTGGGCTATCTCCGCAAGGAGACATCAGATCTGCAAAACCCATGGTTTTTTGGTGTTTTCTGAGCCGGGGGAACATGAATATGTGTTTGTTTTTCGAATTTGAGCTCTATCTGCAATGGGCACTTTTCATGCTATAAGCGATTTTTTCTAACAAATGCAACATATAACCTGGGCTATGTGCGCAAGGAGACATCAGATCTGCAAAACTCCTCATTTTTTGCTGTTTGCAGAGCCGGGGGAACATGAATATGTGTTTGTTTTTCGAATTTGAGCTCTTATCTGCAATGGGCACTTTTCATGCTATAAGCGATTTTTCCTAACAAATGCAACATATAACCTGGGCTATCTCCGCAAGGAGACATCAGATCTGCAAAACCCATGGTTTTTTGGTGTTTTCTGAGCCGGGGGAACATGAATATGTGTTTGTTTTTCGAATTTGAGCTCTATCTGCAATGGGCACTTTTCATGCTATAAGCGATTTTTTCTAACAAATGCAACATATAACCTGGGCTATCTCCGCAAGGAGACATCAGATCTGCAAAACCCATGGTTTTTTGGTGTTTTCTGAGCCGGGGGAACATGAATATGTGTTTGTTTTTCGAATTTGAGCTCTATCTGCAATGGGCACTTTTCATGCTATAAGCGATTTTTTCTAACAAATGCAACATATAACCTGGGCTATGTGCGCAAGGAGACATCAGATCTGCAAAACTCCTCATTTTTTGCTGTTTGCAGAGCCGTGGGAACATGAATATGTGTTTGTTTTTCGAATTTGAGCTCTATCTGCAATGGGCACTTTTCATGATATAAGCGATTTTTCCTAACAAATGCAACATATAACCTGGGCTATCTCCGCAAGGAGACATCAGATCAGCAAAACCCTTGGTTTTTGCTGTTTTCTGAGCTGGGGGAACATGAATATGTGTTTGTTTTTCAAATTTGAGCTCTATCTGCAATGGGCACTTTTCATGCTATAAGCGATTTTTCCTAACAAATGCAACATATAACCTGGGCTATCTCCGCAAGGAGACATCAGATCTGCAAAACCCATGGTTTTTTGGTGTTTTCTGAGCCGGGGGAACATGAATATGTGTTTGTTTTTCGAATTTGAGCTCTATCTGCAATGGGCACTTTTCATGCTATAAGCGATTTTTTCTAACAAATGCAACATATAACCTGGGCTATCTCCGCAAGGAGACATCAGATCTGCAAAACTCATCATTTTTTGCTGTTTGCAGAGCCGGGGGAACATGAATATGTGTTTGTTTTTCGAATTTGAGCTCTATCTGCAATGGGCACTTTTCATGATATAAGCGATTTTTCCTAACAAATGCAACATATAACCTGGGCTATCTCCGCAAGGAGACATCAGATCTGCCAAACTCATCATTTTTTGCTGTTTGCAGAGCCGGGGGAACATGAATATGTGTTTGTTTTTCGAATTTGAGCTCTATCTGCAATGGGCACTTTTCATGCTATAAGCGATTTTTTCTAACAAATGCAACATATAACCTGGGCTATCTCCGCAAGGAGACATCAGATCTGCAAAACTCATCATTTTTTGCTGTTTGCAGAGCCGTGGGAACATGAATATGTGTTTGTTTTTCCAATTTGAGCTCTATCTGCAATGGGCACTTTTCATGATATAAGGGATTTTTCCTAACAAATGCAACATATAACCTGGGCTATCTCCGCAAGGAGACATCAGATCAGCAAAACCCTTGGTTTTTGCTGTTTTCTGAGGTGGGGGAACATGAATATGTGTTTGTTTTTCAAATTTGAGCTCTATCTGCAATGGGCACTTTTCATGCTATAAGCGATTTTTCCTAACAAATGCAACATATAACCTGGGCTATCTCCGCAAGGAGACATCAGATCTGCAAAACCCATGGTTTTTTGGTGTTTTCTGAGCCGGGGGAACATGAATATGTGTTTGTTTTTCGAATTTGAGCTCTATCTGCAATGGGCACTTTTCATGCTATAAGCGATTTTTTCTAACAAATGCAACATATAACCTGGGCTATCTGCGCAAGGAGACATCAGATCTCCAAAACTCATCATTTTTTGCTGTTTGCAGAGCCGGGGGAACATGAATATGTGTTTGTTTTTCGAATTTGAGCTCTATCTGCAATGGGCACTTTTCATGCTATAAGCGATTTTTTCTAACAAATGCAACATATAACCTGGGCTATCTCCGCAAGGAGACATCAGATCTGCAAAACTCATCATTTTTTGCTGTTTGCAGAGCCGGGGGAACATGAATATGTGTTTGTTTTTCGAATTTGAGCTCTATCTGCAATGGGCACTTTTCATGATATAAGCGATTTTTCCTAACAAATGCAACATATAACCTGGGCTATCTCCGCAAGGAGACATCAGATCAGCAAAACCCTTGGTTTTTGCTGTTTTCTGAGCTGGGGGAACATGAATATGTGTTTGTTTTTCAAATTTGAGCTCTATCTGCAATGGGCACTTTTCATGCTATAAGCGATTTTTCCTAACAAATACAACATATAACCTGGGCTATCTCCGCAAGGAGACATCAGATCTGCAAAACCCATGGTTTTTTGGTGTTTTCTGAGCCGGGGGAACATGAATATGTGTTTGTTTTTCGAATTTGAGCTCTATCTGCAATGGGCACTTTTCATGCTATAAGCGATTTTTTCTAACAAATGCAACATATAACCTGGGCTAAATGCGCAAGGAGACATCAGATCTGCAAAACTCATCATTTTTTGCTGTTTGCAGAACCGGGGGAACATGAATATGTGTTTGTTTTTCGAATTTGAGCTCTATCTGCAATGGGCACTTTTCATGCTATAAGCGATTTTTTCTAACAAATGCAACATATAACCTGGGCTATCTCCGCAAGGAGACATCAGATCTGCAAAACTCATCATTTTTTGCTGTTTGCAGAGCCGGGGGAACATGAATATGTGTTTGTTTTTCGAATTTCAGCTCTATCTGCAATGGGCACTTTTCATGATATAAGCGATTTTTCCTAACAAATGCAACATATAACCTGGGCTATCTCCGCAAGGAGACATCAGATCAGCAAAACCCTTGGTTTTTGCTGTTTTCTGAGCTGGGGGAACATGAATATGTGTTTGTTTTTCAAATTTGAGCTCTATCTGCAATGGGCACTTTTCATGCTATAAGCGATTTTTTCTAACAAATGCAACATATAACCTGGGCGATCTCCGCAAGGAGACATCAGATCTGCAAAACTCATCATTTTTTGCTGTTTGCAGAGCCGGGGGAACATGAATATGTGTTTGTTTTTCGAATTTGAGCTCTATATGCAATGGGCACTTTTCATGCTATAAGCGATTTTTTCTAACAAATGCAACATATAACCTGGGTTATCTCCGCAAGGAGACATCAGATCTGCAAAACTCATCATTTTTTGCTGTTTGCAGAGCCGGGGGAACATGAATATGTGTTTGTTTTTCGAATTTGAGCTCTATCTGCAATGGGCACTTTTCATGCTATAAGCGATTTTTCCTAACAAATGCAACATATAACCTGGGCTATCTCCGCAAGGAGACATCAGATCAGCAAAACCCTTGGTTTTTGCTGTTTTCTGAGCTGGGGGAACATGAATATGTGTTTGTTTTTCAAATTTGAGCTCTATCTGCAATGGGCACTTTTCATGCTATAAGCGATTTTTCCTAACAAATGCAACATATAACCTGGGCTATCTGCGCAAGGAGACATCACATCTGCAAAACTCATCATTTTTTGCTGTTTGCAGAGCCGGGGGAACATGAATATGTGTTTGTTTTTCTAATTTGAGCTCTATCTGCAATGGGCACTTTTCATGCTATAAGCGATTTTTTCTAACAAATGCAACATATAACCTGGGCTATCTCCGCAAGGAGACATCAGATCTGCAAAACTCCTCATTTTTTGCTGTTTGCAGAGCCGGGGGAACATGAATATGTGTTTGTTTTTCGAATTTGAGCTCTATCTGCAATGGGCACTTTTCATGATATAAGCGATTTTTCCTAACAAATGCAACATATAACCTGGGCTATCTCCGCAAGGAGACATCAGATCAGCAAAACCCTTGGTTTTTGCTGTTTTCTGAGCTGGGGGAACATGAATATGTGTTTGTTTTTCAAATTTGAGCTCTATCTGCAATGGGCACTTTTCATGCTATAAGCGATTTTTCCTAACAAATGCAACATATAACCTGGGCTATCTCCGCAAGGAGACATCAGATCTGCAAAACCCATGGTTTTTTGGTGTTTTCTGAGCCGGGGGAACATGAATATGTGTTTGTTTTTCGAATTTGAGCTCTATCTGCAATGGGCACTTTTCATGCTATAAGCGATTTTTTCTAACAAATGCAACATATAACCTGGGCTATCTGCGCAAGGAGACATCAGATCTGCAAAACTCATCATTTTTTGCTGTTTGCAGAGCCGGGGGAACATGAATATGTGTTTGTTTTTCGAATTTGAGCTCTATCTGCAATGGGCACTTTTCATGCTATAAGCGATTTTTTCTAACAAATGCAACATATAACCTGGGCTATCTCCGCAAGGAGACATCAGATCTGCAAAACTCATCATTTTTTGCTGTTTGCAGAGCCGTGGGAACATGAATATGTGTTTGTTTTTCGAATTTGAGCTCTATCTGCAATGGGCACTTTTCATGATATAAGCGATTTTTCCTAACAAATGCAACATATAACCTGGGCTATCTCCGCAAGGAGACATCAGATCAGCAAAACCCTTGGTTTTTGCTGTTTTCTGAGCTGGGGGAACATGAATATGTGTTTGTTTTTCAAATTTGAGCTCTATCTGCAATGGGCACTTTTCATGCTATAAGCGATTTTTCCTAACAAATGCAACATATAACCTGGGCTATCTGCGCAAGGAGACATCACATCTGCAAAACTCATCATTTTTTGCTGTTTGCAGAGCCGGGGGAACATGAATATGTGTTTGTTTTTCTAATTTGAGCTCTATCTGCAATGGGCACTTTTCATGCTATAAGCGATTTTTTCTAACAAATGCAACATATAACCTGGGCTATCTCCGCAAGGAGACATCAGATCTGCAAAACTCCTCATTTTTTGCTGTTTGCAGAGCCGGGGGAACATGAATATGTGTTTGTTTTTCGAATTTGAGCTCTATCTGCAATGGGCACTTTTCATGATATAAGCGATTTTTCCTAACAAATGCAACATATAACCTGGGCTATCTCCGCAAGGAGACATCAGATCAGCAAAACCCTTGGTTTTTGCTGTTTTCTGAGCTGGGGGAACATGAATATGTGTTTGTTTTTCAAATTTGAGCTCTATCTGCAATGGGCACTTTTCATGCTATAAGCGATTTTTCCTAACAAATGCAACATATAACCTGGGCTATCTCCGCAAGGAGACATCAGATCTGCAAAACCCATGGTTTTTTGGTGTTTTCTGAGCCGGGGGAACATGAATATGTGTTTGTTTTTCGAATTTGAGCTCTATCTGCAATGGGCACTTTTCATGCTATAAGCGATTTTTTCTAACAAATGCAACATATAACCTGGGCTATCTGCGCAAGGAGACATCAGATCTGCAAAACTCATCATTTTTTGCTGTTTGCAGAGCCGGGGGAACATGAATATGTGTTTGTTTTTCGAATTTGAGCTCTATCTGCAATGGGCACTTTTCATGCTATAAGCGATTTTTTCTAACAAATGCAACATATAACCTGGGCTATCTCCGCAAGGAGACATCAGATCTGCAAAACTCATCATTTTTTGCTGTTTGCAGAGCCGTGGGAACATGAATATGTGTTTGTTTTTCGAATTTGAGCTCTATCTGCAATGGGCACTTTTCATGATATAAGCGATTTTTCCTAACAAATGCAACATATAACCTGGGCTATCTCCGCAAAGAGACATCAGATCAGCAAAACCCTTGGTTTTTGCTGTTTTCTGAGCTGGGGGAACATGAATATGTGTTTGTTTTTCAAATTTGAGCTCTATCTGCAATGGGCACTTTTCATGCTATAAGCGATTTTTTCTAACAAATGCAACATATAACCTGGGCTATCTCCGCAAGGAGACATCAGATCTGCAAAACTCATCATTTTTTGCTGTTTGCAGAGCCGGGGGAACATGAATATGTGTTTGTTTTTCGAATTTGAGCTCTATCTGCAATGGGCACTTTTCATGCTATAAGCGATTTTTTCTAACAAATGCAACATATAACCTGGGCTATCTCCGCAAGGAGACATCAGATCTGCAAAACTCATCATTTTTTGCTGTTTGCAGAGCCGGGGGAACATGAATATGTGTTTGTTTTTCGAATTTGAGCTCTATCTGCAATGGGCACTTTTCATGATATAAGCGATTTTTCCTAACAAATGCAACATATAACCTGGGCTCTCTCCGCAAGGAGACATCAGATCAGCAAAACTCTTGGTTTTTGCTGTTTTCTGAGCTGGGGGAACATGAATATGTGTTTCTTTTTCAAATTTGAGCTCTATCTGCAATGGGCACTTTTCATGCTATAAGCGATTTTTCCTAACAAATGCAACATATAACCTGGGCTATCTGCGCAAGGAGACATCAGATCTGCAAAACCCATGGTTTTTTGGTGTTTTCTGAGCCGGGGGAACATGAATATGTGTTTGTTTTTCGAATTTGAGCTCTATCTGCAATGGGCACTTTTCATGCTATAAGCGATTTTTTCTAACAAATGCAACATATAACCTGGGCTATCTCCGCAAGGAGACATCAGATCTGCAAAACTCATCATTTTTTGCTGTTTGCAGAGCCGGGAGAACATAAATATGTGTTTGTTTTTCGAATTTGAGCTCTATCTGCAATGGGCACTTTTCATGCTATAAGCGATTTTTTCTAACAAATGCAACATATAACCTGGGCTATCTGCGCAAGGAGACATCAGATCTGCAAAACTCATCATTTTTTGCTGTTTGCAGAGCCGGGGGAACATGAATATGTGTTTGTTTTTCGAATTTGAGCTCTATCTGCAATGGGCACTTTTCATGATATAAGCGATTTTTCCTAACAAATGCAACATATAACCTGGGCTATCTCCGCAAGGAGACATCAGATTAGCAAAACCCTTGGTTTTTGCTGTTTTCTGAGCTGGGGGAACATGAATATGTGTTTGTTTTTCAAATTTGAGCTCTATCTGCAATGGGCACTTTTCATGCTATAAGCGATTTTTCCTAACAAATGCAACATATAACCTGGGCTATCTCCGCAAGGAGACATCAGATCTGCAAAACCCATTTTTTTTTGGTGTTTTCTGAGCCGGGGGAACATGAATATGTGTTTGTTTTTCGAATTTGAGCTCTATCTGCAATGGGCACTTTTCATGGTATAAGCGATTTTTTCTAACAAATGAAACATATAACCTGGGCTATCTCCGCAAGGAGACATCAGATCTGCAAAACTCATCATTTTTTGCTGTTTTCAGAGCCGGGGGAACATGAATATGTGTTTGTTTTTCGAATTTGAGCTCTATCTGCAATGGGCACTTTTCATGCTATAAGCGATTTTTCCTAACAAATGCAACATATAACCTGGGCTATCTCCGCAAGGAGACATCAGATCAGCAAAACCCTTGGTTTTTGCTGTTTTCTGAGCTGGGGGAACATGAATATGTGTTTGTTTTTCAAATTTGAGCTCTATCTGCAATGGGCACTTTTCATGCTATAAGCGATTTTTCCTAACAAATGCAACATATAACCTGGGCTATCTCCGCAAGGAGACATCAGATCTGCAAAACCCATGGTTTTTTGGTGTTTTCTGAGCCGGGGGAACATGAATATGTGTTTGTTTTTCGAATTTGAGCTCTATCTGCAATGGGCACTTTTCATGCTATAAGCGATTTTTTCTAACAAATGCAACATATAACCTGGGCTATCTGCGCAAGGAGACATCAGATCTGCAAAACTCATCATTTTTTGCTGTTTGCAGAGCCGGGGGAACATGAATATGTGTTTGTTTTTCGAATTTGAGCTCTATCTGCAATGGGCACTTTTCATGCTATAAGCGATTTTTTCTAACAAATGCAACATATAACCTGGGCTATCTCCGCAAGGAGACATCAGATCTGCAAAACTCATCATTTTTTGCTGTTTGCAGAGCCGGGGGAACATGAATATGTGTTTGTTTTTCGAATTTGAGCTCTATCTGCAATGGGCACTTTTCATGATATAAGCGATTTTTTCTAACAAATGCAACATATAACCTGGGCTATCTCCGCAAGGAGACATCAGATCAGCAAAACCCTTGGTTTTTGCTGTTTTCTGAGCTGGGGGAACATGAATATGTGTTTGTTTTTCAAATTTGAGCTCTATCTGCAATGGGCACTTTTCATGCTATAAGCGATTTTTCCTAACAAATGCAACATATAACCTGGGCTATCTCCGCAAAGAGACATCAGATCTGCAAAACCCATGGTTTTTTGGTGTTTTCTGAGCCGGGGGAACATGAATATGTGTTTGTTTTTCGAATTTGAGCTCTATCTGAAATGGGCACTTTTCATGCTACAAGCGATTTTTCCTAACAAATGCAACATATAACCTGGGCTATCTCCGCAATGGGACATCAGATCAGCAAAACCCATGGTTTTTTGGTGTTTTCTGAGCCGGGGGAACATGAATATGTGTTTGTTTTTCGAATTTGAGCTCTATCTGCAATGGGCACTTTTCATGCTATATGCGATTTTTCCTAACAAATGCAACATATAACCTGATCTGGAGACATCAGATCTGCAAAACCCATGGTTTTTTGGTGTTTTCTGAGCCGGGGGAACATGAATATGTGTTTGTTTTTCGAATTTGAGCTCTATCTGCAATGGACACTTTTCATGCTATAAGCGATTTTTCCTAACAAATGCAACATATAACCTGGGCTATCTCCGCAAGGAGACATCAGATCAGCAAAACCCTTGGTTTTTGCTGTTTTCTGAGCTGGGGGAACATGAATATGTGTTTGTTTTTCAAATTTGAGCTCTATCTGCAATGGGCACTTTTCATGCTATAAGCGATTTTTCCTAACAAATGCAACATATAACCTGGGCTATCTCCGCAAGGAGACATCAGATCTGCAAAACCCATGGTTTTTTGGTGTTTTCTGAGCCGGGGGAACATGAATATGTGTTTGTTTTTCGAATTTGAGCTCTATCTGCAATGGGCACTTTTCATGCTATAAGCGATTTTTTCTAACAAATGCAACATATAACCTGGGCTATCTGCGCAAGGAGACATCAGATCTGCAAAACTCATCATTTTTTGCTGTTTGCAGAGCCGGGGGAACATGAATATGTGTTTGTTTTTCGAATTTGAGCTCTATCTGCAATGGGCACTTTTCATGCTATAAGCGATTTTTTCTAACAAATGCAACATATAACCTGGGCTATCTCCGCAAGGAGACATCAGATCTGCAAAACTCATCATTTTTTGCTGTTTGCAGAGCCGGGGGAACATGAATATGTGTTTGTTTTTCGAATTTGAGCTCTATCTGCAATGGGCACTTTTCATGATATAAGCGATTTTTTCTAACAAATGCAACATATAACCTGGGCTATCTCCGCAAGGAGACATCAGATCAGCAAAACCCTTGGTTTTTGCTGTTTTCTGAGCTGGGGGAACATGAATATGTGTTTGTTTTTCAAATTTGAGCTCTATCTGCAATGGGCACTTTTCATGCTATAAGCGATTTTTCCTAACAAATGCAACATATAACCTGGGCTATCTCCGCAAAGAGACATCAGATCTGCAAAACCCATGGTTTTTTGGTGTTTTCTGAGCCGGGGGAACATGAATATGTGTTTGTTTTTCGAATTTGAGCTCTATCTGAAATGGGCACTTTTCATGCTACAAGCGATTTTTCCTAACAAATGCAACATATAACCTGGGCTATCTCCGCAATGGGACATCAGATCAGCAAAACCCATGGTTTTTTGGTGTTTTCTGAGCCGGGGGAACATGAATATGTGTTTGTTTTTCGAATTTGAGCTCTATCTGCAATGGGCACTTTTCATGCTATATGCGATTTTTCCTAACAAATGCAACATATAACCTGATCTGGAGACATCAGATCTGCAAAACCCATGGTTTTTTGGTGTTTTCTGAGCCGGGGGAACATGAATATGTGTTTGTTTTTCGAATTTGAGCTCTATCTGCAATGGACACTTTTCATGCTATAAGCGATTTTTCCTAACAAATGCAACATATAACCTGGGCTATCTCCGCAAGGAGACATCAGATCTGCAAAACCCATGGTTTTTTGGTGTTTTCTGAGCCGGGGGAACATGAATATGTGTTTGTTTTTCGAATTTGAGCTCTATCTGCAATGGGCACTTTTCATGCTATATGCGATTTTTCCTAACAAATGCAACATATAACCTGATCTGGAGACATCAGATCTGCAAAACTCATCATTTTTTGCTGTTTGCAGAGCCGGGGGAACATGAATATGTGTTTGTTTTTCGAATTTGAGCTCTATCTGCAATGGGCACTTTTCATGCTATATGCGATTTTTCCTAACAAATGCAACATATAACCTGATCTGGAGACATCAAATCTGCAAAACCCATGTTTTTTTGGTGATTTCTGAGCCGGGGAAACATGAATATGTGTTTGTTTTTCGAATTTGAGCTCTATCTGCAATGGGCACTTTTCATGCTATATGCGATTTTTCCTAACAAATGCAACATATAACCTGATCTGGAGTCATCAAATCTGCAAAACCCATGTTTTTTTGGTGATTTCTGAGCCGGGGGAACATGAATATGTGTTTGTTTTTCGAATTTGAGCTCTATCTGCAATGGGCACTTTTCATGCTACAAGCGATTTTTCCTAACAAATGCAACATATAACCTGGGCTATCTGCGCAAGGAGACATCAGATCTGCAAAACTCATCATTTTTTGCTGTTTGCAGAGCCGGGGGAACATGAATATGTGTTTGTTTTTCGAATTTGAGCTCTATCTGCAATGGGCACTTTTCATGCTATAAGCGATTTTTCCTAACAAATGCAACATATAACCTGGGCTATCTGCGCAAGGAGACATCAGATCTGCAAAACTCATCATTTTTTGCTGTTTGCAGAGCCTGGGGAACATGAATATGTGTTTGTTTTTCGAATTTGAGCTCTATCTGCAATGGGCACTTTTCATGCTATAAGCGATTTTTTCTAACAAATGCAACATATAACCTGGGCTATCTGCGCAAGGAGACATCAGATCTGCAAAACCCATGGTTTTTTGGTGTTTTCTGAGCCGGGGGAACATGAATATGTGTTTGTTTTTCGAATTTGAGCTCTATCTGCAATGGGCACTTTTCATGCTATAAGCGATTTTTCCTAACAAATGCAACATATAACCTGGGCTATCTGCGCAAGGAGACATCAGATCTGCAAAACTCATCATTTTTTGCTATTTGCAGAGCCGGGGGAACATGAATATGTGTTTCTTTTTCGAATTTGAGCTCTATCTGCAATGGGCACTTTTCATGCTATAAGCGATTTTTTCTAACAAATGCAACATATAACCTGGGCTATCTGCGCAAGGAGACATCAGATCTGCAAAACTCATCATTTTTTGCTGTTTGCAGAGCCGGGGGAACATGAATATGTGTTTGTTTTTCGAATTTGAGCTCTATCTGCAATGGGCACTTTTCATGCTATATGCGATTTTTCCTAACAAATGCAACATATAACCTGATCTGGAGACATCAGATCTGCAAAACCCATGTTTTTTGGTGATTTCTGAGCCGGGGGAACATGAATATGTGTTTGTTTTTCGAATTTGAGCTCTATCTGCAATGGGCACTTTTCATGCTATAAGCGATTTTTCCTAACAAATGCAACATATAACCTGGGCTATCTGCGCAAGGAGACATCAGATCTGCAAAACTCATCATTTTTTGCTATTTGCAGAGCCGGGGGAACATGAATATGTGTTTGTTTTTCGAATTTGAGCTCTATCTGCAATGGGCACTTTTCATGCTATAAGCGATTTTTCCTAACAAATGCAACATATAACCTGGGCTATCTCCGCAAGGAGACATCAGATCTGCAAAACCCATGGTTTTTTGGTGTTTTCTGAGCCAGGGGAACATGAATATGTGTTTGTTTTTCGAATTTGAGCTCTATCTGAAATGGGCACTTTTCATGCTACAAGCGATTTTTCCTAACAAATGCAACATATAACCTGGGCTATCTCCGCAATGGGACATCAGATCAGCAAAACCCATGGTTTTTTGGTGTTTTCTGAGCCGGGGGAACATGAATATGTGTTTGTTTTTCGAATTTGAGCTCTATCTGCAATGGGCACTTTTCATGCTATATGCGATTTTTCCTAACAAATGCAACATATAACCTGATCTGGAGACATCAGATCTGCAAAACCCATGGTTTTTTGGTGTTTTCTGAGCCGGGGGAACATGAATATGTGTTTGTTTTTCGAATTTGAGCTCTATCTGCAATGGACACTTTTCATGCTATAAGCGATTTTTCCTAACAAATGCAACATATAACCTGGGCTATCTCCGCAAGGAGACATCAGATCAGCAAAACCCTTGGTTTTTGCTGTTTTCTGAGCTGGGGGAACATGAATATGTGTTTGTTTTTCAAATTTGAGCTCTATCTGCAATGGGCACTTTTCATGCTATAAGCGATTTTTCCTAACAAATGCAACATATAACCTGGGCTATCTCCGCAAGGAGACATCAGATCTGCAAAACCCATGGTTTTTTGGTGTTTTCTGAGCCGGGGGAACATGAATATGTGTTTGTTTTTCGAATTTGAGCTCTATCTGCAATGGGCACTTTTCATGCTATAAGCGATTTTTTCTAACAAATGCAACATATAACCTGGGCTATCTGCGCAAGGAGACATCAGATCTGCAAAACTCATCATTTTTTGCTGTTTGCAGAGCCGGGGGAACATGAATATGTGTTTGTTTTTCGAATTTGAGCTCTATCTGCAATGGGCACTTTTCATGCTATAAGCGATTTTTTCTAACAAATGCAACATATAACCTGGGCTATCTCCGCAAGGAGACATCAGATCTGCAAAACTCATCATTTTTTGCTGTTTGCAGAGCCGGGGGAACATGAATATGTGTTTGTTTTTCGAATTTGAGCTCTATCTGCAATGGGCACTTTTCATGATATAAGCGATTTTTTCTAACAAATGCAACATATAACCTGGGCTATCTCCGCAAGGAGACATCAGATCAGCAAAACCCTTGGTTTTTGCTGTTTTCTGAGCTGGGGGAACATGAATATGTGTTTGTTTTTCAAATTTGAGCTCTATCTGCAATGGGCACTTTTCATGCTATAAGCGATTTTTCCTAACAAATGCAACATATAACCTGGGCTATCTCCGCAAAGAGACATCAGATCTGCAAAACCCATGGTTTTTTGGTGTTTTCTGAGCCGGGGGAACATGAATATGTGTTTGTTTTTCGAATTTGAGCTCTATCTGAAATGGGCACTTTTCATGCTACAAGCGATTTTTCCTAACAAATGCAACATATAACCTGGGCTATCTCCGCAATGGGACATCAGATCAGCAAAACCCATGGTTTTTTGGTGTTTTCTGAGCCGGGGGAACATGAATATGTGTTTGTTTTTCGAATTTGAGCTCTATCTGCAATGGGCACTTTTCATGCTATATGCGATTTTTCCTAACAAATGCAACATATAACCTGATCTGGAGACATCAGATCTGCAAAACCCATGGTTTTTTGGTGTTTTCTGAGCCGGGGGAACATGAATATGTGTTTGTTTTTCGAATTTGAGCTCTATCTGCAATGGACACTTTTCATGCTATAAGCGATTTTTCCTAACAAATGCAACATATAACCTGGGCTATCTCCGCAAGGAGACATCAGATCTGCAAAACCCATGGTTTTTTGGTGTTTTCTGAGCCGGGGGAACATGAATATGTGTTTGTTTTTCGAATTTGAGCTCTATCTGCAATGGGCACTTTTCATGCTATATGCGATTTTTCCTAACAAATGCAACATATAACCTGATCTGGAGACATCAGATCTGCAAAACTCATCATTTTTTGCTGTTTGCAGAGCCGGGGGAACATGAATATGTGTTTGTTTTTCGAATTTGAGCTCTATCTGCAATGGGCACTTTTCATGCTATATGCGATTTTTCCTAACAAATGCAACATATAACCTGATCTGGAGACATCAAATCTGCAAAACCCATGTTTTTTTGGTGATTTCTGAGCCGGGGAAACATGAATATGTGTTTGTTTTTCGAATTTGAGCTCTATCTGCAATGGGCACTTTTCATGCTATATGCGATTTTTCCTAACAAATGCAACATATAACCTGATCTGGAGTCATCAAATCTGCAAAACCCATGTTTTTTTGGTGATTTCTGAGCCGGGGGAACATGAATATGTGTTTGTTTTTCGAATTTGAGCTCTATCTGCAATGGGCACTTTTCATGCTACAAGCGATTTTTCCTAACAAATGCAACATATAACCTGGGCTATCTGCGCAAGGAGACATCAGATCTGCAAAACTCATCATTTTTTGCTGTTTGCAGAGCCGGGGGAACATGAATATGTGTTTGTTTTTCGAATTTGAGCTCTATCTGCAATGGGCACTTTTCATGCTATAAGCGATTTTTCCTAACAAATGCAACATATAACCTGGGCTATCTGCGCAAGGAGACATCAGATCTGCAAAACTCATCATTTTTTGCTGTTTGCAGAGCCTGGGGAACATGAATATGTGTTTGTTTTTCGAATTTGAGCTCTATCTGCAATGGGCACTTTTCATGCTATAAGCGATTTTTTCTAACAAATGCAACATATAACCTGGGCTATCTGCGCAAGGAGACATCAGATCTGCAAAACCCATGGTTTTTTGGTGTTTTCTGAGCCGGGGGAACATGAATATGTGTTTGTTTTTCGAATTTGAGCTCTATCTGCAATGGGCACTTTTCATGCTATAAGCGATTTTTCCTAACAAATGCAACATATAACCTGGGCTATCTGCGCAAGGAGACATCAGATCTGCAAAACTCATCATTTTTTGCTATTTGCAGAGCCGGGGGAACATGAATATGTGTTTCTTTTTCGAATTTGAGCTCTATCTGCAATGGGCACTTTTCATGCTATAAGCGATTTTTTCTAACAAATGCAACATATAACCTGGGCTATCTGCGCAAGGAGACATCAGATCTGCAAAACTCATCATTTTTTGCTGTTTGCAGAGCCGGGGGAACATGAATATGTGTTTGTTTTTCGAATTTGAGCTCTATCTGCAATGGGCACTTTTCATGCTATATGCGATTTTTCCTAACAAATGCAACATATAACCTGATCTGGAGACATCAGATCTGCAAAACCCATGTTTTTTGGTGATTTCTGAGCCGGGGGAACATGAATATGTGTTTGTTTTTCGAATTTGAGCTCTATCTGCAATGGGCACTTTTCATGCTATAAGCGATTTTTCCTAACAAATGCAACATATAACCTGGGCTATCTGCGCAAGGAGACATCAGATCTGCAAAACTCATCATTTTTTGCTATTTGCAGAGCCGGGGGAACATGAATATGTGTTTGTTTTTCGAATTTGAGCTCTATCTGCAATGGGCACTTTTCATGCTATAAGCGATTTTTCCTAACAAATGCAACATATAACCTGGGCTATCTCCGCAAGGAGACATCAGATCTGCAAAACCCATGGTTTTTTGGTGTTTTCTGAGCCAGGGGAACATGAATATGTGTTTGTTTTTCGAATTTGAGCTCTATCTGCAATGGGCACTTTTCATGCTATATGCGATTTTTCCTAACAAATGCAACATATAACCTGATCTGGAGACATCAGATCTGCAAAACCCATGTTTTTTTGGTGATTTCTGAGCCGGGGGAACATGAATATGTGTTTGTTTTTCGAATTTGAGCTCTATCTGCAATGGGCACTTTTCATGCTATAAGCGATTTTTTCTAACAAATGCAACATATAACCTGGGCTATCTCCGCAAGGAGACATCAGATCTGCAAAACTCATCATTTTTTGCTGTTTGCAGAGCCGGGGGAACATGAATATGTGTTTGTTTTTCGAATTTGAGCTCTATCTGCAATGGGCATTTTCATGCTATATGCGATTTTTCCTAACAAATGCAACATATAACCTGATCTGGAGACATCAGATCTGCAAAACCCATGGTTTTTTGGTGATTTCTGAGCCGGGGGAACATGTATATGTGTTTGTTTTTCAAATTTGAGCTCTATCTGCAATGGGCACTTTTCATGCTATAAGCGATTTTTTCTAACAAATGCAACATATAACCTGGGCTATCTCCGCAAGGAGACATCAGATCTGCAAAACCCATGGTTTTTTGGTGTTTTCTGAGCCGGGGGAACATGAATATGTGTTTGTTTTTCGAATTTGAGCTCTATCTGCAATGGGCACTTTTCATGCTATAAGCGATTTTTTCTAACAAATGCAACATATAACCTGGGCTATCTGCGCAAGGAGACATCAGATCTGCAAAACTCATCATTTTTTGCTGTTTGCAGAGCCGGGGGAACATGAATATGTGTTTGTTTTTCGAATTTGAGCTCTATCTGCAATGGGCACTTTTCATGCTATAAGCGATTTTTTCTTACAAATGCAACATATAACCTGGGCTATCTGCGCAAGGAGACATCAGATCTGCAAAACTCATCATTTTTTGCTGTTTGCAGAGCCGGGGGAACATGAATATGTGTTTGTTTTTCGAATTTGAGCTCTATCTGCAATGGGCACTTTTCATGCTATAAGCGATTTTTCCTAAAAAATGCAACATATAACCTGGGCTATCTCCGCAAGGAGACATCAGATCTGCAAAACCCATGTTTTTTTGGTGTTTTCTGAGCCGGGGGAACATGAATATGTGTTTGTTTTTCGAATTTGAGCTCTATCTGCAATGGGCACTTTTCATGCTATAAACGATTTTTCCTAACAAATGCAACATATAACCTGGGTTATCTGCGCAAGGAGACATCAGATCAGCAAAACCCTTGGTTTTTGCTGTTTTCTGAGCTGGGGGAACATGAATATGTGTTTGTTTTTCAAATTTGAGCTCTATCTGCAATGGGCACTTTTCATGCTATAAGCGATTTTTCCTAACAAATGCAACATATAACCTGGGCTATCTCAGCAAGGAGACATCAGATCTGCAAAACCCATGGTTTTTTCGTGTTTTCTGAGCCGGGGGAACATGAATATGTGTTTGTTTTTCGAATTTGAGCTCTATCTGCAATGGGCACTTTTCATGCTATAAGCGATTTTTCCTAACAAATGCAACATATAACCTGCTCTGGAGACATCAGATCTGCAAAACTCATCATTTTTTGCTGTTTGCAGAGCCGGGGAAACATGAATATGTGTTTGTTTTTCGAATTTGAGCTCTATCTGCAATGGGCACTTTTCATGCTATAAGCGATTTTTTCTAACAAATGCAACATATAACCTGGGCTATCTGCGCAAGGAGACATCAGATCTGCAAAACTCATCACTTTTTGCTGTTTGCAGAGCCGGGAGAACATGAATATGTGTTTGTTTTTCGAATTTGAGCTCTATCTGCAATGGGCACTTTTCATGCTATAAGCGATTTTTCCTAACAAATGCAACATATAACCTGGGCTATCTTCGCAAGGAGACATCAGATCTGCAAAACCCTTGGTTTTTTGGTGTTTTCTGAGCCGGGGGAACATGAATATGTGTTTGTTTTTCGAATTTGAGCTCTATCTGCAATGGGCACTTTTCATGCTATAAGCGATTTTTCCTAACAAATGCAACATATAACCTGGGCTATCTCCGCAAGGAGACATCAGATCTGCAAAACCCATGGTTCTTTGGTGTTTTCTGAGCCGGGGGAACATGAATATGTGTTTGTTTTTCGAATTTGAGCTCTATCTGCAATGGGCACTTTTCATGCTATAAGCGATTTTTTCTAACAAATGCAACATATAACCTGGGCTATCTGCGCAAGGAGACATAAGATCTGGAAAACTCATCATTTTTTGCTGTTTGCAGAGCCGGGGGAACATGAATATGTGTTTGTTTTTCGAATTTGAGCTCTATCTGCAGTGGGCACTTTTCATGCTCTATGCGATTTTTTCTAACAAATGCAACATATAACCTGGGCTATCTCCGCAAGGAGACATCAGATCTGCAAAACCCATGGTTTTTTGGTGTTTTCTGAGCCAGGGGAACATGAATATGTGTTTGTTTTTCGAATTTGAGCTCTATCTGCAATGGGCACTTTTCATGCTATATGCGATTTTTCCTAACAAATGCAACATATAACCTGATCTGGAGACATCAGATCTGCAAAACCCATGTTTTTTTGGTGATTTCTGAGCCGGGGGAACATGAATATGTGTTTGTTTTTCGAATTTGAGCTCTATCTGCAATGGGCACTTTTCATGCTATAAGCGATTTTTTCTAACAAATGCAACATATAACCTGGGCTATCTCCGCAAGGAGACATCAGATCTGCAAAACTCATCATTTTTTGCTGTTTGCAGAGCCGGGGGAACATGAATATGTGTTTGTTTTTCGAATTTGAGCTCTATCTGCAATGGGCATTTTCATGCTATATGCGATTTTTCCTAACAAATGCAACATATAACCTGATCTGGAGACATCAGATCTGCAAAACCCATGGTTTTTTGGTGATTTCTGAGCCGGGGGAACATGTATATGTGTTTGTTTTTCAAATTTGAGCTCTATCTGCAATGGGCACTTTTCATGCTATAAGCGATTTTTCCTAACAAATGCAACATATAACCTGAGCTATCTCGGCAACGAGACATCAGATCTGCAAAACCCATGGTTTTTTCGTGTTTTCTGAGCCGGGGGAACATGAATATGTGTTTGTTTTTCGAATTTGAGCTCTATCTGCAATGGGCACTTTTCATGCTATAAGCGATTTTTCCTAACAAATGCAACATATAACCTGGGCTATCTCCGCAAGGAGACATCAGATCTGCAAAACCCATGGTTTTTTGGTGTTTTCTGAGCCGGGGGAACATGAATATGTGTTTGTTTTTCAAATTTGAGCTCTATCTGCAATGGGCACTTTTCATGCTATATGCGATTTTTCCTAACAAATGCAACATATAACCTGCTCTGGAGACATCAGATCTGCAAAACTCATCATTTTTTGCTGTTTGCAGAGCCGGGGAAACATGAATATGTGTTTGTTTTTCGAATTTGAGCTCTATCTGCAATGGGCACTTTTCATGCTATAAGCGATTTTTTCTAACAAATGCAACATATAACCTGGGCTATCTGCGCAAGGAGACATCAGATCTGCAAAACTCATCACTTTTTGCTGTTTCCAGAGCCGGGGGAACATGAATATGTGTTTGTTTTTCGAATTTGAGCTCTATCTGCAATGGGCACTTTTCATGCTATAAGCGATTTTTCCTAACAAATGCAACATATAACCTGGGCTATCTTCGCAAGGAGACATCAGATCTGCAAAACCCTTGGTTTTTTGGTGTTTTCTGAGCCGGGGGAACATGAATATGTGTTTGTTTTTCGAATTTGAGCTCTATCTGCAATGGGCACTTTTCATGCTATAAGCGATTTTTCCTAACAAATGCAACATATAACCTGGGCTATCTCCGCAAGGAGACATCAGATCTGCAAAACCCATGGTTCTTTGGTGTTTTCTGAGCCGGGGGAACATGAATATGTGTTTGTTTTTCGAATTTGAGCTCTATCTGCAATGGGCACTTTTCATGCTATAAGCGATTTTTTCTAACAAATGCAACATATAACCTGGGCTATCTGCGCAAGGAGACATAAGATCTGCAAAACTCATCATTTTTTGCTGTTTGCAGAGCCGGGGGAACATGAATATGTGTTTGTTTTTCGAATTTGAGCTCTATCTGCAATGGGCACTTTTCATGCTCTATGCGATTTTTTCTAACAAATGCAACATATAACCTGATCTGGAGACATCAAATCTGCAAAACCCATGTTTTTTTGGTGATTTCTGAGCCGGGGGAACATGAATATGTGTTTGTTTTTCGAATTTGAGCTCTATCTGCAATGGGCACTTTTCATGCTACAAGCGATTTTTCCTAACAAATGCAACATATAACCTGGGCTATCTGCGCAAGGAGACATCAGATCTGCAAAACTCATCATTTTTTGCTGTTTGCAGAGCCGGGGGAACATGAATATGTGTTTGTTTTTCGAATTTGAGCTCTATCTGCAATGGGCACTTTTCATGCTATAAGCGATTTTTTCTAACAAATGCAACATATAACCTGGGCTATCTGCGCAAGGAGACATCAGATCTGCAAAACTCATCATTTTTTGCTGTTTGCAGAGCCGGGGGAACATGAATATGTGTTTGTTTTTCGAATTTGAGCTCTATCTGCAATGGGCACTTTTCATGCTACAAGCGATTTTTCCTAACAAATGCAACATATAACCTGGGCTATCTCCGCACTGGGACATCAGATCAGCAAAACCCATGGTTTTTTGGTGTTTTTTGAGCCGGGGGAACATGAATATGTGTTTGTTTTTCGAATTTGAGCTCTATCTGCAATGGGCACTTTTCATGCTATATGCGATTTTTCCTAACAAATGCAACATATAACCTGATCTGGAGACATCAGATCTGCAAAACCCATGGTTTTTTGGTGATTTCTGAGCCGGGGGAACATGAATATGTGTTTGTTTTTCGAATTTGAGCTCTATCTGCAATGGGCACTTTTCATGCTATAAACGATTTTTCCTAACAAATGCAACATATAACCTGGGCTATCTCCGCAAGGAGACATCAGATCTGCAAAACCCATGGTTTTTTGGTGATTTCTGAGGCGGGGGAACATGAATATGTGTTTGTTTTTCGAATTTGAGCTCTATCTGCAATGGGCCCTTTTATTGCTATAAGCGATTTTTCCTAACAAATGCAACATATAACCTGATCTGGAGACATCAGATCTGCAAAACCCATGGTTTTTTGGTGATTTCTGAGCCGGGGGAACATGAACCTGCAAAACCCATGGTTTTTTGGTGTTTTCTGAGCCGGGGGAACATGAATATGTGTTTGTTTTTCGAATTTGAGCTCTATCTGCAATGGGCACTTTTCATGCTATATGCGATTTTTCCTAACAAATGCAACATATAACCTGGGCTATCTACGCAAGGAGACATCAGATCTGCAAAACTCATCTTTTTTTGGTGTTTGCAGAGCCGGGGGAACATGAATATGTGTTTGTTTTTTGAATTTGAGCTCAATCTGCAATGGGCACGTTTCATGCTATAAGCGATTTTTCCTAACAAATGCAACATATAACCTGATCTGGAGACATCAGATCTGCAAAACCCATGGTTTTTTGGTGATTTCTGAGCCGGGGGAACATGAATATGTGTTTGTTTTTCGAATTTGAGCTCTATCTGCAATGGGCATTTTTCATGCTATAAACAATTTTTCCTAACAAATGCAACATATAACCTGGGCTATTGAGACATCAGATCAGCATTGAGACATCAGATCAGCAAAACCCATGGTTTTTTCCTGTTTTCTGAGCCGGGAGAACAGGAATATGTATTTGTTTTTCGAATTTGAGCTTTATCTGCAATGGGCACTTTTCATGCTATAAGCGATTTTTCCTAACAAATGCAACATATAACCTGGGCTATCTCCGCAAGGAGACATCAGATCAGCAAAACTCATCATTTTTTGCTGTTTGCAGAGCCGGGGGAACATGAATATGTGTTTGTTTTTTGAATTTGAGCTCTATCTGCAATGGGCACTTTTCATGCTATAAGCGATTTTTTCTAACAAATGCAACATATAACCTGGGCTATCTGCGCAAGGAGACATCAGATCTGCAAAACTCATCATTTTTTGCTGTTTGCAGAGCCGGGGGAACATGAATATGTGTTTGTTTTTCGAATTTGAGCTCTATCTGCAATGGGCACTTTTCATGTTATAAGCGATTTTTTCTAACAAATGCAACATATAACCTGGGCTATCTGCGCAAGGAGACATCAGATCTGCAAAACTCATCATTTTTTGCTGTTTGCAGAGCCGGGGGAACATGAATATGTGTTTGTTTTTTGAATTTGAGCTCTATCTGCAATGGGCATTTTTCATGCTATAAGCAATTTTTCCTAACAAATGCAACATATAACCTGGGCTATCTCCGCACTGGGACATCAGAACAGCAAAACCCATGGTTTTTTGCTGTATTCTGAGCCGGGAGAACAGGAATATGTGTTTGTTTTTCCAATTTGAGCTTTATCTGCAATGGGCACTTTTCATGCTATAAGCGATTTTTCCTAACAAATGCAACATATAACCTGGGCTATCTCCGCAAGGAGACATCAGATCAGTAAAACCCTTGGTTTTTGCTGTTTTCTGAGCTGGGGGAACATGAATATGTGTTTGTTTTTCAAATTTGAGCTCTATCTGCAATGGGCACTTTTCATGCTATAAGCGATTTTTCCTAACAAATGCAACATATAACCTGGGCTATCTCCGCAAGGAGACATCAGATCTGCAAAACCCATGGTTTTTTGGTGTTTTCTGAGGCGGGGGAACATGAATATGTGTTTGTTTTTCGAATTTGAGCTCTATCTGCAATGGGCCCTTTTATTGCTATAAGCGATTTTTCCTAACAAATGCAACATATAACCTGATCTGGAGACATCAGATCTGCAAAACCCATGGTTTTTTGGTGATTTCTGAGCCGGGGGAACATGAACCTGCAAAACCCATGGTTTTTTGGTGTTTTCTGAGCCGGGGGAACATGAATATGTGTTTGTTTTTCGAATTTCAGCTCTATCTGCAATGGGCACTTTTCATGCTATATGCGATTTTTCCTAACAAATGCAACATATAACCTGGGCTATCTACGCAAGGAGACATCAGATCTGCAAAACTCATCTTTTTTTGGTGTTTGCAGAGCCGGGGGAACATGAATATGTGTTTGTTTTTTGAATTTGAGCTCAATCTGCAATGGGCACGTTTCATGCTATAAGCGATTTTTCCTAACAAATGCAACATATAACCTGATCTGGAGACATCAGATCTGCAAAACCCATGGTTTTTTGGTGATTTCTGAGCCGGGGGAACATGAATATGTGTTTGTTTTTCGAATTTGAGCTCTATCTGCAATGGGCATTTTTCATGCTATAAACAATTTTTCCTAACAAATGCAACATATAACCTGGGCTATTGAGACATCAGATCAGCATTGAGACATCAGATCAGCAAAACCCATGGTTTTTTCCTGTTTTCTGAGCCGGGAGAACAGGAATATGTATTTGTTTTTCGAATTTGAGCTTTATCTGCAATGGGCACTTTTCATGCTATAAGCGATTTTTCCTAACAAATGCAACATATAACCTGGGCTATCTCCGCAAGGAGACATCAGATCAGCAAAACTCATCATTTTTTGCTGTTTGCAGAGCCGGGGGAACATGAATATGTGTTTGTTTTTTGAATTTGAGCTCTATCTGCAATGGGCACTTTTCATGCTATAAGCGATTTTTTCTAACAAATGCAACATATAACCTGGGCTATCTGCGCAAGGAGACATCAGATCTGCAAAACTCATCATTTTTTGCTGTTTGCAGAGCCGGGGGAACATGAATATGTGTTTGTTTTTCGAATTTGAGCTCTATCTGCAATGGGCACTTTTCATGTTATAAGCGATTTTTTCTAACAAATGCAACATATAACCTGGGCTATCTGCGCAAGGAGACATCAGATCTGCAAAACTCATCATTTTTTGCTGTTTGCAGAGCCGGGGGAACATGAATATGTGTTTGTTTTTTGAATTTGAGCTCTATCTGCAATGGGCATTTTTCATGCTATAAGCAATTTTTCCTAACAAATGCAACATATAACCTGGGCTATCTCCGCACTGGGACATCAGAACAGCAAAACCCATGGTTTTTTGCTGTATTCTGAGCCGGGAGAACAGGAATATGTGTTTGTTTTTCCAATTTGAGCTTTATCTGCAATGGGCACTTTTCATGCTATAAGCGATTTTTCCTAACAAATGCAACATATAACCTGGGCTATCTCCGCAAGGAGACATCAGATCAGTAAAACCCTTGGTTTTTGCTGTTTTCTGAGCTGGGGGAACATGAATATGTGTTTGTTTTTCAAATTTGAGCTCTATCTGCAATGGGCACTTTTCATGCTATAAGCGATTTTTTCTAACAAATGCAACATATAACCTGGGCTATCTGCGCAAGGAGACATCAGATCTGCAAAACTCATCATTTTTTGCTGTTTGCAGAGCCGGGGGAACATGAATATGTGTTTGTTTTTCGAATTTGAGCTCTATCTGCAATGGGCACTTTTCATGCGATTTTTCCTAACAAATGCAACATATAACCTGGGCTATCTCCGCAAGGAGACATCAGATCTGCAAAACCCATGGTTTTTTGGTGTTTTCTGAGCCGGGGGAACATGAATATGTGTTTGTTTTTCGAATTTGAGCTCTATCTGCAATGGGCTCTTTACATGCTATAAGCGATTTTTCCTAACAAATGCAACATATAACCTGGGCTATCTACGCAAGGAGACATCAGATCTGCAAAACTCATCTTTTTTTGGTGTTTGCAGAGCCGGGGGAACATGAATATGTGTTTGTTTTTTGAATTTGAGCTCAATCTGCAATGGGCACTTTTCATGCTATAAGCGATTTTTCCTAACAAATGCAACATATAACCTGATCTGGAGACATCAGATCTGCAAAACCCATGGTTTTTTGGTGATTTCTGAGCCGGGGGAACATGAATATGTGTTTGTTTTTTGAATTTGAGCTCTATCTGCAATGGGCATTTTTCATGCTATAAACAATTTTTCCTAACAAATGCAACATATAACCTTGGCTATTGAGACATCAGATCAGCATTGAGACATCAGATCAGCAAAACCCATGGTTTTTTCCTGTTTTCTGAGCCGGGAGAACAGGAATATGTATTTGTTTTTCGAATTTGAGCTTTATCTGCAATGGGCACTTTTCATGCTATAAGCGATTTTTCCTAAAAAATGCAACATATAACCTGGGCTATCTCCGCAAGGAGACATCAGATCAGCAAAACTCATCATTTTTTGCTGTTTGCAGAGCCGGGGGAACATGAATATGTGTTTGTTTTTTGAATTTGAGCTCTATCTGCAATGGGCATTTTTCATTCTATAAGCAATTTTTCCTAACAAATGCAACATATAACCTGGGCTATCTCCGCACTGGGACATCAGATCAGCAAAACCCATGGTTTTTTGCTGTATTCTGAGCCGGGAGAACAGGAATATGTGTTTGTTTTTCGAATTTGAGCTTTATCTGCAATGGGCACTTTTCATGCTATAAGCGATTTTTCCTAACAAATGCAACATATAACCTGGGCTATCTCCGCAAGGAGACATCAGATCTGCAAAACCCATGGTTTTTTGGTGATTTCTGAGCCGGGGGAACATGAATATGTGTTTGTTTTTCGAATTTGAGCTCTATCTCCAATGGGCACTTTTCTTGCTATAAGCGATTTTTCCTAACAAATGCAACATATAACCTGGGCTATCTCCGCAAGGAGACATCAGATCTGCAAAACCCATGGTTTTTGCTGTTTTCTGAGCTGGGGGAACATGAATATGTGTTTGTTTTTCGAATTTGAGCTCTATCTGCAATGGGCACTTTTCATGCTATATGCGATTTTTCCTAACAAATGCAACATATAACCTGATCTGGAGACATCAGATCTGCAAAACCCATGTTTTTTTGGTGATTTCTGAGCCGGGGGAACATGAATATGTGTTTGTTTTTCGAATTTGAGCTCTATCTGCAATGGGCACTTTTCATGCTACAAGCGATTTTTCCTAACAAATGCAACATATAACCTGGGCTATCTCCGCACTGGGACATCAGATCAGCAAAACCCATGGTTTTTTGCTGTATTCTGAGCCGGGAGAACAGGAATATGTGTTTGTTTTTCCAATTTGAGCTTTATCTGCAATGGGCACTTTTCATGCTATAAGCGATTTTTCCTAACAAATGCAACATATAACCTGGGCTATCTCCGCAAGGAGACATCAGATCTGCAAAACCCATGGTTTTTTGGTGTTTTCTGAGCCGGGGGAACATGAATATGTGTTTGTTTTTCGAATTTGAGCTCTATCTGCAATGGGCACTTTTCATGCTATAAGCGATTTTTTCTAACAAATGCAACATATAACCTGGGCTATCTGCGCAAGGAGACATCAGATCTGCAAAACTCATCATTTTTTGCTGTTTGCAGAGCCGGGGGAACATGAATATGTGTTTGTTTTTCGAATTTGAGCTCTATCTGCAATGGGCACTTTTCATGCTATAAACGATTTTTCCTAACAAATGCAACATATAACCTGGGCTATCTGCGCAAGGAGACATCAGATCTGCAAAACCCTTGGTTTTTGCTGTTTTCTGAGCTGGGGGAACATGAATATGTGTTTGTTTTTCAAATTTGAGCTCTATCTGCAATGGGCACTTTTCATGCTATAAGCGATTTTTCCTAACAAATGCAACATATAACCTGGGCTATCTCCGCAAGGAGACATCAGATCTGCAAAACCCATGGTTTTTTGGTGTTTTCTGAGGCGGGGGAACATGAATATGTGTTTGTTTTTCGAATTTGAGCTCTATCTGCAATGGGCCCTTTTATTGCTATAAGCGATTTTTCCTAACAAATGCAACATATAACCTGATCTGGAGACATCAGATCTGCAAAACCCATGGTTTTTTGGTGATTTCTGAGCCGGGGGAACATGAACCTGCAAAACCCATGGTTTTTTGGTGTTTTCTGAGCCGGGGGAACATGAATATGTGTTTGTTTTTCGAATTTGAGCTCTATCTGCAATGGGCACTTTTCATGCTATAAGCGATTTTTCCTAACAAATGCAACATATAACCTGGGCTATCTACGCAAGGAGACATCAGATCTGCAAAACTCATCTTTTTTTGGTGTTTGCAGAGCCGGGGGAACATGAATATGTGTTTGTTTTTTGAATTTGAGCTCAATCTGCAATGGGCACGTTTCATGCTATAAGCGATTTTTCCTAACAAATGCAACATATAACCTGATCTGGAGACATCAGATCTGCAAAACCCATGGTTTTTTGGTGATTTCTGAGCCGGGGGAACATGAATATGTGTTTGTTTTTCGAATTTGAGCTCTATATGCAATGGGCATTTTTCATGCTATAAACAATTTTTCCTAACAAATGCAACATATAACCTGGGCTATTGAGACATCAGATCAGCATTGAGACATCAGATCAGCAAAACCCATGGTTTTTTCCTGTTTTCTGAGCCGGGAGAACAGGAATATGTATTTGTTTTTCGAATTTGAGCTTTATCTGCAATGGGCACTTTTCATGCTATAAGCGATTTTTCCTAACAAATGCAACATATAACCTGGGCTATCTCCGCAAGGAGACATCAGATCAGCAAAACTCATCATTTTTTGCTGTTTGCAGAGCCGGGGGAACATGAATATGTGTTTGTTTTTTGAATTTGAGCTCTATCTGCAATGGGCATTTTTCATTCTATAAGCAATTTTTCCTAACAAATGCAACATATAACCTGGGCTATCTCCGCACTGGGACATCAGATCAGCAAAACCCATGGTTTTTTGCTGTATTCTGAGCCGGGAGAACAGGAATATGTGTTTGTTTTTCGAATTTGAGCTTTATCTGCAATGGGCACTTTTCATGCTATAAGCGATTTTTCCTAACAAATGCAACATATAACCTGGGCTATCTCCGCAAGGAGACATCAGATCAGCAAAACCCTTGGTTTTTGCTGTTTTCTGAGCTGGGGGAACATGAATATGTGTTTGTTTTTCAAATTTGAGCTCTATCTGCAATGGGCACTTTTCATGCTATAAGCGATTTTTCCTAACAAATGCAACATATAACCTGGGCTATCTCCGCAAGGAGACATCAGATCTGCAAAACCCATGGTTCTTTGGTGTTTTCTGAGCCGGGGGAACATGAATATGTGTTTGTTTTTCGAATTTGAGCTCTATCTGCAATGGGCACTTTTCATGCTATATGCGATTTTTCCTAACAAATGCAACATATAACCTGATCTGGAGACATCAGATCTGCAAAACTCATCATTTTTTGCTGTTTGCAGAGCCGCGGGAACATGAATATGTGTTTGTTTTTCGAATTTGAGCTCTATCTGCAATGGGCACTTTTCAGGCTATAAGCGATTTTTTCTAACAAATGCAACATATAACCTGGGCTATCTGCGCAAGGAGACATCAGATCTGCAAAACTCATCATTTTTTGCTGTTTGCAGAGCCGGGGGAACATGAATATGTGTTTGTTTTTCGAATTTGAGCTCTATCTGCAATGGGCACTTTTCATGTTATAAGCGATTTTTTCTAACAAATGCAACATATAACCTGGGCTATCTGCGCAAGGAGACATCAGATCTGCAAAACTCATCATTTTTTGCTGTTTGCAGAGCCGGGGGAACATGAATATGTGTTTGTTTTTTGAATTTGAGCTCTATCTGCAATGGGCATTTTTCATGCTATAAGCAATTTTTCCTAACAAATGCAACATATAACCTGGGCTATCTCCGCAAGGAGACATCAGATCAGTAAAACCCTTGGTTTTTGCTGTTTTCTGAGCTGGGGGAACATGAATATGTGTTTGTTTTTCGAATTTGAGCTCTATCTGCAATGGGCACTTTTCATGCTATAAGCGATTTTTTCTAACAAATGCAACATATAACCTGGGCTATCTGCGCAAGGAGACATCAGATCTGCAAAACTCATCATTTTTTGCTGTTTGCAGAGCCGGGGGAACATGAATATGTGTTTGTTTTTCGAATTTGAGCTCTATCTGCAATGGGCACTTTTCATGCGATTTTTCCTAACAAATGCAACATATAACCTGGGCTATCTCCGCAAGGAGACATCAGATCTGCAAAACCCATGGTTTTTTGGTGTTTTCTGAGCCGGGGGAACATGAATATGTGTTTGTTTTTCGAATTTGAGCTCTATCTGCAATGGGCTCTTTACATGCTATAAGCGATTTTTCCTAACAAATGCAACATATAACCTGGGCTATCTACGCAAGGAGACATCAGATCTGCAAAACCCATGGTTTTTTGGTGTTTGCAGAGCCGGGGGAACATGAATATGTGTTTGTTTTTTGAATTTGAGCTCAATCTGCAATGGGCACTTTTCATGCTATAAGCGATTTTTCCTAACAAATGCAACATATAACCTGATCTGGAGACATCAGATCTGCAAAACCCATGGTTTTTTGGTGATTTCTGAGCCGGGGGAACATGAATATGTGTTTGTTTTTTGAATTTGAGCTCTATCTGCAATGGGCATTTTTCATGCTATAAACAATTTTTCCTAACAAATGCAACATATAACCTTGGCTATTGAGACATCAGATCAGCATTGAGACATCAGATCTGCAATACTCATGGTTTTTTGGTGTTTGCTGAGCTGGGGGAACATGAATATGTGTTTGTTTTTCGAATTTGAGCTCTATCTGCAATGGGCACTTTTCATGCTCTAAGCGAATTTTCCTAGCAAATGTAACATATAACCTGGGCTATCTCCGCAAGGAGACATCAGATCTGCAAAACCCATGGTTTTTGCTGTTTTCTGAGCCGGGGGAACATGAATATGTGTTTGTTTTTCAAATTTGAGCTCTATCTGCAATAGACACTTTTCATGCTATAAGCGATTTTTCCTAACAAATGCAAATTGTAACCTGGGCTATCTCCGTAAGTAGACATCAGATCTGCAATACTCATGGTTTTTTGTTGTTTGCTGAGCCGGGGGAACATGAATATGTGTTTTTTTTCGAATTTGAGCTCTATCTGCAATGGGCACTTTTCATGCTATAAGCGATTTTTCCTATCAAATGCAACATATAAACTGGGCTATCTCCGCAAGGAGACATCAGATCTGCAAAACCCATGGTTTTTGCTGTTTTCTGAGCTGGGGGAACATGAATATGTGTTTTTTTTTCCGAATTTGAGCTCTATCTGCAATGGGCACTTTTCATGCTATAAGCGATTTTTCCTAACAAATGCAACATATAACCTGGGCTATCTCCGCAAGGAGCCATCAGATCTGCAATACTCATGGTTTTTTGGTGTTTGCTGAGCTGGGGGAAAATGAATATGTGTTTGTTTTTCGAATTTGAGCTCTATCTGCAATGGGCACTTTTCATGCTATAAGCGATTTTTCCTAACAAATGCAAGATATAACCTTGGCTATCTGCGCAAGGAGACATCAGATCTGCAATACTCATGGTTTTTTGGTGTTTGCTGAGCTGGGGGAACATGAATATGTGTTTGTTTTTCAAATTTGAGCTCTATCTGCAATGGGCACTTTTCATGCTATAAGCGATTTTTCCTAACAAATGCAACATATAACCTGGGCTATCTCCGCAAGGAGACATCAGATCTGCAAAACCCATGGTTTTTGCTGTTTTCTGAGCTGGGGGAACATGAATATGTGTTTGTTTTTCAAATTTGAGCTCTATCTGCAATAGGCACTTTTCATGCTATAAGCGATTTTTCCTAACAAATGCAAATTATAACCTGGGCTATCTCCGTAAGTAGACATCAGATCTGCAATACTCATGGTTTTTTGTTGTTTGCTGAGCCGGGGGAACATGAATATGTGGTTGTTTTTCGAATTTGAGCTCTATCTGCAATGGGCACTTTTCATGCTATAAGCGATTTTTCCTAACAAATGCAACATATAACCTGATCTGGAGACATCAGATCTGCAAAACCCATGGTTTTTTGGTGATTTCTGAGCCGGGGGAACATGAATATGTGTTTGTTTTTTGAATTTGTGCTCTATCTGCAATGGGCACTTTTCATGCTATAAGCGATTTTTCCTAACAAATGCAACATATAACCTGGGCTATCTCCGCAAGGAGACATCAGATCTGCAAAACCCATGGTTTTTGCTGTTTTCTGAGCCGGGGGAACATGAATATGTGTTTGTTTTTCGAATTTGAGCTCTATCTGCAATGGGCACTTTTCATGCTATAAGCGATATTTCCTAACAAATGCAACATATTACCTGGGCTATCTCCGCAAGGAGACATCAGATCTGCAAAACCCATGGTTTTTGCTGTTTTCTGAGCTGGGGGAACATGAATATGTGTTTGTTTTTCAAATTTGAGCTCTATCTGCAATAGGCACTTTTCATGCTATAAGCGATTTTTCCTAACAAATGCAAATTATAACCTGGGCTATCTCCGTAAGTAGACATCAGATCTGCAATACTCATGGTTTTTTGTTGTTTGCTGAGCCGGGGGAACATGAATATGTGGTTGTTTTTCGAATTTGAGCTCTATCTGCAATGGGCACTTTTCATGCTATAAGCGATTTTTCCTAACAAATGCAACATATAACCTGATCTGGAGACATCAGATCTGCAAAACCCATGGTTTTTTGGTGTTTTCTGAGCCGGGGGAACATGAATATGTGTTTGTTTTTTGAATTTGAGCTCTATCTGCAATGGGCACTTTTCATGCTATAAGCGATTTTTCCTAACAAATGCAACATATAACCTTGGCTATCTGCGCAAGGAGACATCAGATCTGCAATACTCATGGTTTTTTGGTGTTTGCTGAGCCGGGGGAACATGAATATGTGTTTGTTTTTCGAATTTGAGCTCTATCTGCAATGGGCACTTTTCACGCTATAAGCGAATTTTCCTAACAAATGTAACATATAACCTGGGCTATCTCCGCAAGGAGCCATCAGATCTGCAATACTCATGGTTTTTTGGTGTTTGCTGAGCCGGGGGAACATGAATATGTGTTTGTTTTTCAAATTTGAGCTCTATCTGCAATGGGCACTTTTCATGCTATAAGCGATTTTTCCTAACAAATGCAACATATAACCTGGGCTATCTCCGCAAGGAGACATCAGATCTGCAAAACCCATGGTTTTTGCTGTTTTCTGAGCTGGGGGAACATGAATATGTGTTTGTTTTTCAAATTTGAGCTCTATCTGCAATAGGCACTTTTCATGCTATAAGCGATTTTTCCTAACAAATGCAAATTATAACCTGGGCTATCTCCGTAAGTAGACATCAGATCTGCAATACTCATGGTTTTTTGTTGTTTGCTGAGCCGGGGGAACATGAATATGTGGTTGTTTTTCGAATTTGAGCTCTATCTGCAATGGGCACTTTTCATGCTATAAGCGATTTTTCCTAACAAATGCAACATATAACCTGATCTGGAGACATCAGATCTGCAAAACCCATGGTTTTTTGGTGATTTCTGAGCCGGGGGAACATGAATATGTGTTTGTTTTTTGAATTTGTGCTCTATCTGCAATGGGCACTTTTCATGCTATAAGCGATTTTTCCTAACAAATGCAACATATAACCTGGGCTATCTCCGCAAGGAGACATCAGATCTGCAAAACCCATGGTTTTTGCTGTTTTCTGAGCCGGGGGAACATGAATATGTGTTTGTTTTTCGAATTTGAGCTCTATCTGCAATGGGCACTTTTCATGCTATAAGCGATATTTCCTAACAAATGCAACATATTACCTGGGCTATCTCCGCAAGGAGACATCAGATCTGCAAAACCCATGGTTTTTGCTGTTTTCTGAGCTGGGGGAACATGAATATGTGTTTGTTTTTCAAATTTGAGCTCTATCTGCAATAGGCACTTTTCATGCTATAAGCGATTTTTCCTAACAAATGCAAATTATAACCTGGGCTATCTCCGTAAGTAGACATCAGATCTGCAATACTCATGGTTTTTTGTTGTTTGCTGAGCCGGGGGAACATGAATATGTGGTTGTTTTTCGAATTTGAGCTCTATCTGCAATGGGCACTTTTCATGCTATAAGCGATTTTTCCTAACAAATGCAACATATAACCTGATCTGGAGACATCAGATCTGCAAAACCCATGGTTTTTTGGTGTTTTCTGAGCCGGGGGAACATGAATATGTGTTTGTTT
Source organism: Vipera ursinii (assembly GCF_947247035.1). Classification (NCBI taxonomy): domain Eukaryota; kingdom Metazoa; phylum Chordata; class Lepidosauria; order Squamata; family Viperidae; genus Vipera; species Vipera ursinii. Next base: position 180,690,010 of record NC_139513.1, read on the forward strand.
TTTGAATTTGAGCTCTATCTGCAATGGGCACTTTTCATGCTATAAGCGATTTTTCCTAACAAATGCAACATATAACCTTGGCTATCTGCGCAAGGAGACATCAGATCTGCAATACTCATGGTTTTTTGGTGTTTGCTGAGCCGGGGGAACATGAATATGTGTTTGTTTTTCGAATTTGAGCTCTATCTGCAATGGGCACTTTTCACGCTATAAGCGAATTTTCCTAACAAATGTAACATATAACCTGGGCTATCTCCGCAAGGAGCCATCAGATCTGCAATACTCATGGTTTTTTGGTGTTTGCTGAGCCGGGGGAACATGAATATGTGTTTGTTTTTCAAATTTGAGCTCTATCTGCAATGGGCACTTTTCATGCTATAAGCGATTTTTCCTAACAAATGCAACATATAACCTGGGCTATCTCCGCAAGGAGACATCAGATCTGCAAAACCCATGGTTTTTGCTGTTTTCTGAGCCGGGGGAACATGAATATGTGTTTGTTTTTCAAATTTGAGCTCTATCTGCAATAGGCACTTTTCATGCTATAAGCGATTTTTCCTAACAAATGCAAATTATAACCTGGGCTATCTCCGTAAGTAGACATCAGATCTGCAATACTCATGGTTTTTTGTTGTTTGCTGAGCCGGGGGAACATGAATATGTGTTTGTTTTTCAAATTTGAGCTCTATCTGCAATAGGCAATTTTCATGCTATAAGCGATTTTTCCTAACAAATGCAAATTGTAACCTGGGCTATCTCCGTAAGTAGACATCAGATCTGCAATACTCATGTTTTTTTGTTGTTTGCTGAGCCGGGGGAACATGAATATGTGTTTTTTTTTCGAATTTGAGCTCTATCTGCAATGGGCACTTTTCATGCTATAAGCGATTTTTCCTAACAAATGCAAGATATAACCTTGGCTATCTGCGCAAGGAGACATCAGATCTGCAATACTCATGGTTTTTTGGTGTTTGCTGAGCCGGGGGAACATGAATATGTGTTTGTTTTTCGAATTTGAGCTCTATCTGCAATGGGCACTTTTCATGCTATAAGCGAATTTTCCTAACAAATGTAACATATAACGTGGGCTATCTCCGCAAGGAGCCATCAGATCTGCAATACTCATGGTTTTTTGGTGTTTGCTGAGCCGGGGGAACATGAATATGTGTTTGTTTTTCAAATTTGAGCTCTATCTTCAATGGGCACTTTTCATGCTATAAGCGATTTTTCCTAACAAATGCAACATATAACCTGATCTGGAGACATCAGATCTGCAAAACCCATGGTTTTTTGGTGATTTCTGAGCCGGGGGAACATGAATATGTGTTTGTTTTTTGAATTTGTGCTCTATCTGCAATGGGCACTTTTCATGCTATAAGCGATTTTTCCTAACAAATGCAACATATAACCTGGGCTATCTCCGCAAGGAGACATCAGATCTGCAAAACCCATGGTTTTTGCTGTTTTCTGAGCCGGGGGAACATGAATATGTGTTTGTTTTTCGAATTTGAGCTCTATCTGCAATGGGCACTTTTCATGCTATAAGCGATATTTCCTAACAAATGCAACATATTACCTGGGCTATCTCCGCAAGGAGACATCAGATCTGCAAAACCCATGGTTTTTGCTGTTTTCTGAGCTGGGGGAACATGAATATGTGTTTGTTTTTCAAATTTGAGCTCTATCTGCAATAGGCACTTTTCATGCTATAAGCGATTTTTCCTAACAAATGCAAATTATAACCTGGGCTATCTCCGTAAGTAGACATCAGATCTGCAATACTCATGGTTTTTTGTTGTTTGCTGAGCCGGGGGAACATGAATATGTGGTTGTTTTTCGAATTTGAGCTCTATCTGCAATGGGCACTTTTCATGCTATAAGCGATTTTTCCTAACAAATGCAACATATAACCTGATCTGGAGACATCAGATCTGCAAAACCCATGGTTTTTTGGTGTTTTCTGAGCCGGGGGAACATGAATATGTGTTTGTTTTTTGAATTTGAGCTCTATCTGCAATGGGCACTTTTCATGCTATAAGCGATTTTTCCTAACAAATGCAACATATAACCTTGGCTATCTGCGCAAGGAGACATCAGATCTGCAATACTCATGGTTTTTTGGTGTTTGCTGAGCCGGGGGAACATGAATATGTGTTTGTTTTTCGAATTTGAGCTCTATCTGCAATGGGCACTTTTCACGCTATAAGCGAATTTTCCTAACAAATGTAACATATAACCTGGGCTATCTCCGCAAGGAGCCATCAGATCTGCAATACTCATGGTTTTTTGGTGTTTGCTGAGCCGGGGGAACATGAATATGTGTTTGTTTTTCAAATTTGAGCTCTATCTGCAATGGGCACTTTTCATGCTATAAGCGATTTTTCCTAACAAATGCAACATATAACCTGGGCTATCTCCGCAAGGAGACATCAGATCTGCAAAACCCATGGTTTTTGCTGTTTTCTGAGCTGGGGGAACATGAATATGTGTTTGTTTTTCAAATTTGAGCTCTATCTGCAATAGGCACTTTTCATGCTATAAGCGATTTTTCCTAACAAATGCAAATTATAACCTGGGCTATCTCCGTAAGTAGACATCAGATCTGCAATACTCATGGTTTTTTGTTGTTTGCTGAGCCGGGGGAACATGAATATGTGGTTGTTTTTCGAATTTGAGCTCTATCTGCAATGGGCACTTTTCATGCTATAAGCGATTTTTCCTAACAAATGCAACATATAACCTGATCTGGAGACATCAGATCTGCAAAACCCATGGTTTTTTGGTGATTTCTGAGCCGGGGGAACATGAATATGTGTTTGTTTTTTGAATTTGTGCTCTATCTGCAATGGGCACTTTTCATGCTATAAGCGATTTTTCCTAACAAATGCAACATATAACCTGGGCTATCTCCGCAAGGAGACATCAGATCTGCAAAACCCATGGTTTTTGCTGTTTTCTGAGCCGGGGGAACATGAATATGTGTTTGTTTTTCGAATTTGAGCTCTATCTGCAATGGGCACTTTTCATGCTATAAGCGATATTTCCTAACAAATGCAACATATTACCTGGGCTATCTCCGCAAGGAGACATCAGATCTGCAAAACCCATGGTTTTTGCTGTTTTCTGAGCTGGGGGAACATGAATATGTGTTTGTTTTTCAAATTTGAGCTCTATCTGCAATAGGCACTTTTCATGCTATAAGCGATTTTTCCTAACAAATGCAAATTATAACCTGGGCTATCTCCGTAAGTAGACATCAGATCTGCAATACTCATGGTTTTTTGTTGTTTGCTGAGCCGGGGGAACATGAATATGTGGTTGTTTTTCGAATTTGAGCTCTATCTGCAATGGGCACTTTTCATGCTATAAGCGATTTTTCCTAACAAATGCAACATATAACCTGATCTGGAGACATCAGATCTGCAAAACCCATGGTTTTTTGGTGTTTTCTGAGCCGGGGGAACATGAATATGTGTTTGTTTTTTGAATTTGAGCTCTATCTGCAATGGGCACTTTTCATGCTATAAGCGATTTTTCCTAACAAATGCAACATATAACCTTGGCTATCTGCGCAAGGAGACATCAGATCTGCAATACTCATGGTTTTTTGGTGTTTGCTGAGCCGGGGGAACATGAATATGTGTTTGTTTTTCGAATTTGAGCTCTATCTGCAATGGGCACTTTTCACGCTATAAGCGAATTTTCCTAACAAATGTAACATATAACCTGGGCTATCTCCGCAAGGAGCCATCAGATCTGCAATACTCATGGTTTTTTGGTGTTTGCTGAGCCGGGGGAACATGAATATGTGTTTGTTTTTCAAATTTGAGCTCTATCTGCAATGGGCACTTTTCATGCTATAAGCGATTTTTCCTAACAAATGCAACATATAACCTGGGCTATCTCCGCAAGGAGACATCAGATCTGCAAAACCCATGGTTTTTGCTGTTTTCTGAGCCGGGGGAACATGAATATGTGTTTGTTTTTCAAATTTGAGCTCTATCTGCAATAGGCACTTTTCATGCTATAAGCGATTTTTCCTAACAAATGCAAATTATAACCTGGGCTATCTCCGTAAGTAGACATCAGATCTGCAATACTCATGGTTTTTTGTTGTTTGCTGAGCCGGGGGAACATGAATATGTGTTTGTTTTTCAAATTTGAGCTCTATCTGCAATAGGCAATTTTCATGCTATAAGCGATTTTTCCTAACAAATGCAAATTGTAACCTGGGCTATCTCCGTAAGTAGACATCAGATCTGCAATACTCATGTTTTTTTGTTGTTTGCTGAGCCGGGGGAACATGAATATGTGTTTTTTTTTCGAATTTGAGCTCTATCTGCAATGGGCACTTTTCATGCTATAAGCGATTTTTCCTAACAAATGCAAGATATAACCTTGGCTATCTGCGCAAGGAGACATCAGATCTGCAATACTCATGGTTTTTTGGTGTTTGCTGAGCCGGGGGAACATGAATATGTGTTTGTTTTTCGAATTTGAGCTCTATCTGCAATGGGCACTTTTCATGCTATAAGCGAATTTTCCTAACAAATGTAACATATAACGTGGGCTATCTCCGCAAGGAGCCATCAGATCTGCAATACTCATGGTTTTTTGGTGTTTGCTGAGCCGGGGGAACATGAATATGTGTTTGTTTTTCAAATTTGAGCTCTATCTTCAATGGGCACTTTTCATGCTATAAGCGATTTTTCCTAACAAATGCAACATATAACCTGGGCTATCTCCGCAAGGAGATATCAGATCTGCAAAACCCATGGTTTTTGCTGTTTTCTGAGCCGGGGGAACATGAATATGTGTTTGTTTTTCAAATTTGAGCTCTATCTGCAATAGGCACTTTTCATGCTATAAGCGATTTTTCCTAACAAATGCAACATATAACCTTGGCTATCTGCGCAAGGAGACATCAGATCTGCAATACTCATGGTTTTTTGGTGTTTTCTGAGCCGGGGGAACATGAATATGTGTTTGTTTTTTGAATTTGAGCTCTATCTGCAATGGGCACTTTTCATGCTATAAGCGATTTTTCCTAACAAATGCAACATATAACCTTGGCTATCTGCGCAAGGAGACATCAGATCTGCAATACTCATGGTTTTTTGGTGTTTGCTGAGCCGGGGGAACATGAATATGTGTTTGTTTTTCGAATTTGAGCTCTATCTGCAATGGGCACTTTTCACGCTATAAGCGAATTTTCCTAACAAATGTAACATATAACCTGGGCTATCTCCGCAACGAGCCATCAGATCTGCAATACTCATGGTTTTTTGGTGTTTGCTGAGCCGGGGGAACATGAATATGTGTTTGTTTTTCAAATTTGAGCTCTATCTGCAATGGGCACTTTTCATGCTATAAGCGATTTTTCCTAACAAATGCAACATATAACCTGGGCTATCTCCGCAAGGAGACATCAGATCTGCAAAACCCATGGTTTTTGCTGTTTTCTGAGCCGGGGGAACATGAATATGTGTTTGTTTTTCAAATTTGAGCTCTATCTGCAATAGGCACTTTTCATGCTATAAGCGATTTTTCCTAACAAATGCAAATTATAACCTGGGCTATCTCCGTAAGTAGACATCAGATCTGCAATACTCATGGTTTTTTGTTGTTTGCTGAGCCGGGGGAACATGAATATGTGTTTGTTTTTCAAATTTGAGCTCTATCTGCAATAGGCAATTTTCATGCTATAAGCGATTTTTCCTAACAAATGCAAATTGTAACCTGGGCTATCTCCGTAAGTAGACATCAGATCTGCAATACTCATGTTTTTTTGTTGTTTGCTGAGCCGGGGGAACATGAATATGTGTTTTTTTTTCGAATTTGAGCTCTATCTGCAATGGGCACTTTTCATGCTATAAGCGATTTTTCCTAACAAATGCAAGATATAACCTTGGCTATCTGCGCAAGGAGACATCAGATCTGCAATACTCATGGTTTTTTGGTGTTTGCTGAGCCGGGGGAACATGAATATGTGTTTGTTTTTCGAATTTGAGCTCTATCTGCAATGGGCACTTTTCATGCTATAAGCGAATTTTCCTAACAAATGTAACATATAACGTGGGCTATCTCCGCAAGGAGCCATCAGATCTGCAATACTCATGGTTTTTTGGTGTTTGCTGAGCCGGGGGAACATGAATATGTGTTTGTTTTTCAAATTTGAGCTCTATCTTCAATGGGCACTTTTCATGCTATAAGCGATTTTTCCTAACAAATGCAACATATAACCTGGGCTATCTCCGCAAGGAGACATCAGATCTGCAAAACCCATGGTTTTTGCTGTTTTCTGAGCCGGGGGAACATGAATATGTGTTTGTTTTTCAAATTTGAGCTCTATCTGCAATAGGCACTTTTCATGCTATAAGCGATTTTTCCTAACAAATGCAAATTATAACCTGGGCTATCTCCGTAAGTAGACATCAGATCTGCAATACTCATGGTTTTTTGTTGTTTGCTGAGCCGGGGGAACATGAATATGTGTTTGTTTTTCGAATTTGAGCTCTATCTGCAATGGGCACTTTTCATGCTATAAGCGATTTTTCCTATCAAATGCAACATATAAACTGGGCTATCTCCGCAAGGAGACATCAGATCTGCAAAACCCATGGTTTTTGCTGTTTTCTGAGCTGGGGGAACATGAATATGTGTTTTTTTTTTCGAATTTGAGCTCTATCTGCAATGGGCACTTTTCATGCTATAAGCGATTTTTCCTAACAAATGCAACATATAACCTGGGCTATCTCCGCAAGGAGCCATCAGATCTGCAATACTCATGGTTTTTTGGTGTTTGCTGAGCTGGGGGAAAATGAATATGTGTTTGTTTTTCGAATTTGAGCTCTATCTGCATTGGGCACTTTTCATGCTATAAGCGATTTTTCCTAACAAATGCAAGATATAACCTTGGCTATCTGCGCAAGGAGACATCAGATCTGCAATACTCATGGTTTTTTGGTGTTTGCTGAGCCGGGGGAACATGAATATGTGTTTGTTTTTCGAATTTGAGCTCTATCTGCAATGGGCACTTTTCATGCTATAAGCGAATTTTCCTAACAAATGTAACATATAACGTGGGCTATCTCCGCATGGAGCCATCAGATCTGCAATACTCATGGTTTTTTGGTGTTTGCTGAGCCGGGGAACATGAATATGTGTTTGTTTTTCAAATTTGAGCTCTATCTGCAATGGGCACTTTTCATGCTATAAGCGATTTTTCCTAACAAATGCAACATATAACCTGGGCTATCTCCGCAAGGAGACATCAGATCTGCAAAACCCATGGTTTTTGCTGTTTTCTGAGCTGGGGGAACATGAATATGTGTTTGTTTTTCAAATTTGAGCTCTATCTGCAATAGGCACTTTTCATGCTATAAGCGATTTTTCCTAACAAATGCAAATTATAACCTGGGCTATCTCCGTAAGTAGACATCAGATCTGCAATACTCATGGTTTTTTGTTGTTTGCTGAGCCGGGGGAACATGAATATGTGGTTGTTTTTCGAATTTGAGCTCTATCTGCAATGGGCACTTTTCATGCTATAAGCGATTTTTCCTAACAAATGCAACATATAACCTGATCTGGAGACATCAGATCTGCAAAACCCATGGTTTTTTGGTGATTTCTGAGCCGGGGGAACATGAATATGTGTTTGTTTTTTGAATTTGTGCTCTATCTGCAATGGGCACTTTTCATGCTATAAGCGATTTTTCCTAACAAATGCAACATATAACCTGGGCTATCTCCGCAAGGAGACATCAGATCTGCAAAACCCATGGTTTTTGCTGTTTTCTGAGACGGGGGAACATGAATATGTGTTTGTTTTTTGAATTTGAGCTCTATCTGCAATGGGCACTTTTCATGCTATAAGCGATATTTCCTAACAAATGCAACATATTACCTGGGCTATCTCCGCAAGGAGACATCAGATCTGCAAAACCCATGGTTTTTTGGTGTTTTCTGAGCCGGGGGAACATGAATATGTGTTTGTTTTTTGAATTTGAGCTCTATCTGCAATGGGCACTTTTCATGCTATAAGCGATTTTTCCTAACAAATGCAAGATATAACCTTGGCTATCTGCGCAAGGAGACATCAGATCTGCAATACTCATGGTTTTTTGGTGTTTGCTGAGCCGGGGGAACATGAATATGTGTTTGTTTTTCGAATTTGAGCTCTATCTGCAATGGGCACTTTTCATGCTATAAGCGAATTTTCCTAACAAATGTAACATATAACGTGGGCTATCTCCGCAAGGAGCCATCAGATCTGCAATACTCATGGTTTTTTGGTGTTTGCTGAGCCGGGGGAACATGAATATGTGTTTGTTTTTCAAATTTGAGCTCTATCTTCAATGGGCACTTTTCATGCTATAAGCGATTTTTCCTAACAAATGCAACATATAACCTGGGCTATCTCCGCAAGGAGACATCAGATCTGCAAAACCCATGGTTTTTGCTGTTTTCTGAGCCGGGGGAACATGAATATGTGTTTGTTTTTCAAATTTGAGCTCTATCTGCAATAGGCACTTTTCATGCTATAAGCGATTTTTCCTAACAAATGCAAATTATAACCTGGGCTATCTCCGTAAGTAGACATCAGATCTGCAATACTCATGGTTTTTTGTTGTTTGCTGAGCCGGGGGAACATGAATATGTGTTTGTTTTTCGAATTTGAGCTCTATCTGCAATGGGCACTTTTCATGCTATAAGCGATTTTTCCTATCAAATGCAACATATAAACTGGGCTATCTCCGCAAGGAGACATCAGATCTGCAAAACCCATGGTTTTTGCTGTTTTCTGAGCTGGGGGAACATGAATATGTGTTTTTTTTTTCGAATTTGAGCTCTATCTGCAATGGGCACTTTTCATGCTATAAGCGATTTTTCCTAACAAATGCAACATATAACCTGGGCTATCTCCGCAAGGAGCCATCAGATCTGCAATACTCATGGTTTTTTGGTGTTTGCTGAGCTGGGGGAAAATGAATATGTGTTTGTTTTTCGAATTTGAGCTCTATCTGCATTGGGCACTTTTCATGCTATAAGCGATTTTTCCTAACAAATGCAAGATATAACCTTGGCTATCTGCGCAAGGAGACATCAGATCTGCAATACTCATGGTTTTTTGGTGTTTGCTGAGCCGGGGGAACATGAATATGTGTTTGTTTTTCGAATTTGAGCTCTATCTGCAATGGGCACTTTTCATGCTATAAGCGAATTTTCCTAACAAATGTAACATATAACGTGGGCTATCTCCGCATGGAGCCATCAGATCTGCAATACTCATGGTTTTTTGGTGTTTGCTGAGCCGGGGAACATGAATATGTGTTTGTTTTTCAAATTTGAGCTCTATCTGCAATGGGCACTTTTCATGCTATAAGCGATTTTTCCTAACAAATGCAACATATAACCTGGGCTATCTCCGCAAGGAGACATCAGATCTGCAAAACCCATGGTTTTTGCTGTTTTCTGAGCTGGGGGAACATGAATATGTGTTTGTTTTTCAAATTTGAGCTCTATCTGCAATAGGCACTTTTCATGCTATAAGCGATTTTTCCTAACAAATGCAAATTATAACCTGGGCTATCTCCGTAAGTAGACATCAGATCTGCAATACTCATGGTTTTTTGTTGTTTGCTGAGCCGGGGGAACATGAATATGTGGTTGTTTTTCGAATTTGAGCTCTATCTGCAATGGGCACTTTTCATGCTATAAGCGATTTTTCCTAACAAATGCAACATATAACCTGATCTGGAGACATCAGATCTGCAAAACCCATGGTTTTTTGGTGATTTCTGAGCCGGGGGAACATGAATATGTGTTTGTTTTTTGAATTTGTGCTCTATCTGCAATGGGCACTTTTCATGCTATAAGCGATTTTTCCTAACAAATGCAACATATAACCTGGGCTATCTCCGCAAGGAGACATCAGATCTGCAAAACCCATGGTTTTTGCTGTTTTCTGAGCCGGGGGAACATGAATATGTGTTTGTTTTTTGAATTTGAGCTCTATCTGCAATGGGCACTTTTCATGCTATAAGCGATATTTCCTAACAAATGCAACATATTACCTGGGCTATCTCCGCAAGGAGACATCAGATCTGCAAAACCCATGGTTTTTTGGTGTTTTCTGAGCCGGGGGAACATGAATATGTGTTTGTTTTTTGAATTTGAGCTCTATCTGCAATGGGCACTTTTCATGCTATAAGCGATTTTTCCTAACAAATGCAACATATAACCTTGGCTATCTGCGCAAGGAGACATCAGATCTGCAATACTCATGGTTTTTTGGTGTTTGCTGAGCCGGGGGAACATGAATATGTGTTTGTTTTTCAAATTTGAGCTCTATCTGCAATGGGCACTTTTCATGCTATAAGCGATTTTTCCTAACAAATGCAAATTATAACCTGGGCTATCTCCGTAAGTAGACATCAGATCTGCAATACTCATGGTTTTTTGTTGTTTGCTGAGCCGGGGGAACATGAATATGTGTTTGTTTTTCAAATTTGAGCTCTATCTGCAATAGGCAATTTTCATGCTATAAGCGATTTTTCCTAACAAATGAAAATTGTAACCTGGGCTATCTCCGTAAGTAGACATCAGATCTGCAATACTCATGGTTTTTTGTTGTTTGCTGAGCCGGGGGAACATGAATATGTGGTTTTTTTTCGAATTTGAGCTCTATCTGCAATGGGCACTTTTCATGCTATAAGCGATTTTTCCTAACAAATGCAACATATAAACTGGGCTATCTCCGCAAGGAGACATCAGATCTGCAAAACCCATGGTTTTTGCTGTTTTCTGAGCTGGGGGAACATGAATATGTGTTTTTTTTTCGAATTTGAGCTCTATCTGCAATGGGCACTTTTCATGCTATAAGCGATTTTTCCTAACAAATGCAAGATATAACCTTGGCTATCTGCGCAAGGAGACATCAGATCTGCAATACTCATGGTTTTTTGGTGTTTGCTGAGCCGGGGGAACATGAATATGTGTTTGTTTTTCGAATTTGAGCTCTATCTGCAATGGGCACTTTTCATGCTATAAGCGAATTTTCCTAACAAATGTAACATATAACGTGAGCTATCTCCGCAAGGAGCCATCAGATCTGCAATACTCATGGTTTTTTGGTGTTTGCTGAGCCGGGGGAACATGAATATGTGTTTGTTTTTCAAATTTGAGCTCTATCTGCAATGGGCACTTTTCATGCTATAAGCGATTTTTCCTAACAAATGCAACATATAACCTGGGCTATCTCCGCAAGGAGACATCAGATCTGCAAAACCCATGGTTTTTGCTGTTTTCTGAGCCGGGGGAACATGAATATGTGTTTGTTTTTCAAATTTGAGCTCTATCTGCAATAGGCACTTTTCATGCTATAAGCGATTTTTCCTAACAAATGCAAATTATAACCTGGGCTATCTCCGTAAGTAGACATCAGATCTGCAATACTCATGGTTTTTTGTTGTTTGCTGAGCCGGGGGAACATGAATATGTGTTTGTTTTTCGAATTTGAGCTCTATCTGCAATGGGCACTTTTCATGCTATAAGCGATTTTTCCTAACAAATGCAACATATAACCTGATCTGGAGACATCAGATCTGCAAAACCCATGGTTTTTTGGTGATTTCTGAGACGGGGGAACATGAATATGTGTTTGTTTTTTGAATTTGTGCTCTATCTGCAATGGGCACTTTTCATGCTATAAGCGATTTTTCCTAACAAATGCAACATATAACCTGGGCTATCTCCGCAAGGAGACATCAGATCTGCAAAACCCATGGTTTTTGCTGTTTTCTGAGCCGGGGGAACATGAATATGTGTTTGTTTTTCGAATTTGAGCTCTATCTGCAATGGGCACTTTTCATGCTATAAGCGATATTTCCTAACAAATGCAACATATTACCTGGGCTATCTCCGCAAGGAGACATCAGATCTGCAAAACCCATGGTTTTTTGGTGTTTTCTGAGCCGGGGGAACATGAATATGTGTTTGTTTTTTGAATTTGAGCTCTATCTGCAATGGGCACTTTTCATGCTATAAGCGATTTTTCCTAACAAATGCAACATATAACCTTGGCTATCTGCGCAAGGAGACATCAGATCTTCAATACTCATGGTTTTTTGGTGTTTGCTGAGCCGGGGGAACATGAATATGTGTTTGTTTTTCGAATTTGAGCTCTATCTGCAATGGGCACTTTTCACGCTATAAGCGAATTTTCCTAACAAATGTAACATATAACCTGGGCTATCTCCGCAAGGAGCCATCAGATCTGCAATACTCATGGTTTTTTGGTGTTTGCTGAGCCGGGGGAACATGAATATGTGTTTGTTTTTCAAATTTGAGCTCTATCTGCAATGGGCACTTTTCATTCTCTAAGCGAATTTTCCTAACAAATGCAACATATAACCTGGGCTATCTCCGCAAGGAGACATCAGATCTGCAAAACCCATGGTTTTTGCTGTTTTCTGAGCCGGGGGAACATGAATATGTGTTTGTTTTTCAAATTTGAGCTCTATCTGCAATAGGCACTTTTCATGCTATAAGCGATTTTTCCTAACAAATGCAAATTGTAACCTGGGCTATCTCCGTAAGTAGACATCAGATCTGCAATACTCATGGTTTTTTGTTGTTTGCTGAGCCGGGGGAACATGAATATGTGTTTTTTTTCGAATTTGAGCTCTATCTGCAATGGGCACTTTTCATGCTATAAGCGATTTTTCCTAACAAATGCAACATATAAACTGGGCTATCTCCGCAAGGAGACATCAGATCTGCAAAACCCATGGTTTTTGCTGTTTTCTGAGCTGGGGGAACATGAATATGTGTTTTTTTTTCGAATTTGAGCTCTATCTGCAATGGGCACTTTTCATGCTATAAGCGATTTTTCCTAACAAATGCAACATATAACCTGGGCTATCTCCGCAAGGAGCCATCAGATCTGCAATACTCATGGTTTTTTGGTGTTTGCTGAGCTGGGGGAAAATGAATATGTGTTTGTTTTTCGAATTTGAGCTCTATCTGCAATGGGCACTTTTCATGCTATAAGCGATTTTTCCTAACAAATGCAAGATATAACCTTGGCTATCTGCGCAAGGAGACATCAGATCTGCAATACTCATGGTTTTTTGGTGTTTGCTGAGCCGGGGGAACATGAATATGTGTTTGTTTTTCAAATTTGAGCTCTATCTGCAATGGGCACTTTTCATGCTATAAGCGATTTTTCCTAACAAATGCAACATATAACCTGGGCTATCTCCGCAAGGAGACATCAGATCTGCAAAACCCATGGTTTTTGCTGTTTTCTGAGCCGGGGGAACATGAATATGTGTTTGTTTTTCAAATTTGAGCTCTATCTGCAATAGGCACTTTTCATGCTATAAGCGATTTTTCCTAACAAATGCAAATTATAACCTGGGCTATCTCCGTAAGTAGACATCAGATCTGCAATACTCATGGTTTTTTGTTGTTTGCTGAGCCGGGGGAACATGAATATGTGTTTGTTTTTCGAATTTGAGCTCTATCTGCAATGGGCACTTTTCATGCTATAAGCGATTTTTCCTAACAAATGCAACATATAACCTGATCTGGAGACATCAGATCTGCAAAACCCATGGTTTTTTGGTGATTTCTGAGACGGGGGAACATGAATATGTGTTTGTTTTTTGAATTTGTGCTCTATCTGCAATGGGCACTTTTCATGCTATAAGCGATTTTTCCTAACAAATGCAACATATAACCTGGGCTATCTCCGCAAGGAGACATCAGATCTGCAAAACCCATGGTTTTTGCTGTTTTCTGAGCCGGGGGAACATGAATATGTGTTTGTTTTTCGAATTTGAGCTCTATCTGCAATGGGCACTTTTCATGCTATAAGCGATATTTCCTAACAAATGCAACATATTACCTGGGCTATCTGCGCAAGGAGACATCAGATCTTCAATACTCATGGTTTTTTGGTGTTTGCTGAGCCGGGGGAACATGAATATGTGTTTGTTTTTCGAATTTGAGCTCTATCTGCAATGGGCACTTTTCACGCTATAAGCGAATTTTCCTAACAAATGTAACATATAACCTGGGCTATCTCCGCAAGGAGCCATCAGATCTGCAATACTCATGGTTTTTTGGTGTTTGCTGAGCCGGGGGAACATGAATATGTGTTTGTTTTTCAAATTTGAGCTCTATCTGCAATGGGCACTTTTCATGCTCTAAGCGAATTTTCCTAACAAATGCAACATATAACCTGGGCTATCTCCGCAAGGAGACATCAGATCTGCAAAACCCATGGTTTTTGCTGTTTTCTGAGCCGGGGGAACATGAATATGTGTTTGTTTTTCAAATTTGAGCTCTATCTGCAATAGGCACTTTTCATGCTATAAGCGATTTTTCCTAACAAATGCAAATTGTAACCTGGGCTATCTCCGTAAGTAGACATCAGATCTGCAATACTCATGGTTTTTTGTTGTTTGCTGAGCCGGGGGAACATGAATATGTGTTTTTTTTCGAATTTGAGCTCTATCTGCAATGGGCACTTTTCATGCTATAAGCGATTTTTCCTAACAAATGCAACATATAAACTGGGCTATCTCCGCAAGGAGACATCAGATCTGCAAAACCCATGGTTTTTGCTGTTTTCTGAGCTGGGGGAACATGAATATGTGTTTTTTTTTCGAATTTGAGCTCTATCTGCAATGGGCACTTTTCATGCTATAAGCGATTTTTCCTAACAAATGCAACATATAACCTGGGCTATCTCCGCAAGGAGCCATCAGATCTGCAATACTCATGGTTTTTTGGTGTTTGCTGAGCTGGGGGAAAATGAATATGTGTTTGTTTTTCGAATTTGAGCTCTATCTGCAATGGGCACTTTTCATGCTATAAGCGATTTTTCCTAACAAATGCAAGATATAACCTTGGCTATCTGCGCAAGGAGACATCAGATCTGCAATACTCATGGTTTTTTGGTGTTTGCTGAGCCGGGGGAAAATGAATATGTGTTTGTTTTTCGAATTTGAGCTCTATCTGCAATGGGCACTTTTCATGCTATAAGCGATTTTTCCTAACAAATGCAAGATATAACCTTGGCTATCTCCGCAAGGAGACATCAGATCTGCAAAACCCATGGTTTTTGCTGTTTTCTGAGCCGGGGGAACATGAATATGTGTTTGTTTTTCAAATTTGAGCTCTATCTGCAATAGGCACTTTTCATGCTATAAGCGATTTTTCCTAACAAATGCAAATTATAACCTGGGCTATCTCCGTAAGTAGACATCAGATCTGCAATACTCATGGTTTTTTGTTGTTTGCTGAGCCGGGGGAACATGAATATGTGTTTGTTTTTCGAATTTGAGCTCTATCTGCAATGGGCACTTTTCATGCTATAAGCGATTTTTCCTAACAAATGCAACATATAACCTGATCTGGAGACATCAGATCTGCAAAACCCATGGTTTTTTGGTGATTTCTGAGCCGGGGGAACATGAATATGTGTTTGTTTTTTGAATTTGTGCTCTATCTGCAATGGGTACTTTTCATGCTATAAGCGATTTTTCCTAACAAATGCAACATATAACCTGGGCTATCTCCGCAAGGAGACATCAGATCTGCAAAACCCATGGTTTTTGCTGTTTTCTGAGCCGGGGGAACATGAATATGTGTTTGTTTTTCGAATTTGAGCTCTATCTGCAATGGGCACTTTTCATGCTATAAGCGATATTTCCTAACAAATGCAACATATTACCTGGGCTATCTCCGCAAGGAGACATCAGATCTGCAAAACCCATGGTTTTTTGGTGTTTTCTGAGCCGGGGGAACATGAATATGTGTTTGTTTTTTGAATTTGAGCTCTATCTGCAATGGGCACTTTTCATGCTATAAGCGATTTTTCCTAACAAATGCAACATATAACCTTGGCTATCTGCGCAAGGAGACATCAGATCTGCAATACTCATGGTTTTTTGGTGTTTGCTGAGCCGGGGGAACATGAATATGTGTTTGTTTTTCGAATTTGAGCTCTATCTGCAATGGGCACTTTTCACGCTGTAAGCGAATTTTCCTAACAAATGTAACATATAACCTGGGCTATCTCCGCAAGGAGCCATCAGATCTGCAATACTCATGGTTTTTTGGTGTTTGCTGAGCCGGGGGAACATGAATATGTGTTTGTTTTTCAAATTTGAGCTCTATCTGCAATGGGCACTTTTCATGCTATAAGCGATTTTTCCTAACAAATGCAACATATAACCTGGGCTATCTCCGCAAGGAGACATCAGATCTGCAAAACCCATGGTTTTTGCTGTTTTCTGAGCCGGGGGAACATGAATATGTGTTTGTTTTTCAAATTTGAGCTCTATCTGCAATAGGCACTTTTCATGCTATAAGCGATTTTTCCTAACAAATGCAAATTATAACCTGGGCTATCTCCGTAAGTAGACATCAGATCTGCAATACTCATGGTTTTTTGTTGTTTGCTGAGCCGGGGGAACATGAATATGTGTTTGTTTTTCAAATTTGAGCTCTATCTGCAATAGGCACTTTTCATGCTATAAGCGATTTTTCCTAACAAATGCATATTGTAACCTGGGCTATCTCCGTAAGTAGACATCAGATCTGCAATACTCATGGTTTTTTGTTGTTTGCTGAGCCGGGGGAACATGAATATGTGTTTTTTTTCGAATTTGAGCTCTATCTGCAATGGGCACTTTTCATGCTATAAGCGATTTTTCCTAACAAATGCAACATATAAACTGGGCTATCTCCGCAAGGAGACATCAGATCTGCAAAACCCATGGTTTTTGCTGTTTTCTGAGCTGGGGGAACATGAATATGTGTTTTTTTTCGAATTTGAGCTCTATCTGCAATGGGCACTTTTCATGCTATAAGCGATTTTTCCTAACAAATGCAACATATAACCTGGGCTATCTCCGCAAGGAGCCATCAGATCTGCAATACTCATGGTTTTTTGGTGTTTGCTGAGCTGGGGGAAAATGAATATGTGTTTGTTTTTCGAATTTGAGCTCTATCTGCAATGGGCACTTTTCATGCTATAAGCGATTTTTCCTAACAAATGCAAGATATAACCTTGGCTATCTGCGCAAGGAGACATCAGATCTGCAATACTCATGGTTTTTTGGTGTTTGCTGAGCCGGGGGAACATGAATATGTGTTTGTTTTTCGAATTTGAGCTCTATCTGCAATGGGCACTTTTCATGCTATAAGCGAATTTTCCTAACAAATGTAACATATAACGTGGGCTATCTCCGCAAGGAGCCATCAGATCTGCAATACTCATGGTTTTTGCTGTTTTCTGAGCCGGGGGAACATGAATATGTGTTTGTTTTTCAAATTTGAGCTCTATCTGCAATAGGCACTTTTCATGCTATAAGCGATTTTTCCTAACAAATGCAAATTATAACCTGGGCTATCTCCGTAAGTAGACATCAGATCTGCAATACTCATGGTTTTTTGTTGTTTGCTGAGCCGGGGGAACATGAATATGTGTTTGTTTTTCAAATTTGAGCTCTATCTGCAATAGGCACTTTTCATGCTATAAGCGATTTTTCCTAACAAATGCATATTGTAACCTGGGCTATCTCCGTAAGTAGACATCAGATCTGCAATACTCATGGTTTTTTGTTGTTTGCTGAGCCGGGGGAACATGAATATGTGTTTTTTTTCGAATTTGAGCTCTATCTGCAATGGGCACTTTTCATGCTATAAGCGATTTTTCCTAACAAATGCAACATATAAACTGGGCTATCTCCGCAAGGAGACATCAGATCTGCAAAACCCATGGTTTTTGCTGTTTTCTGAGCTGGGGGAACATGAATATGTGTTTTTTTTCGAATTTGAGCTCTATCTGCAATGGGCACTTTTCATGCTATAAGCGATTTTTCCTAACAAATGCAACATATAACCTGGGCTATCTCCGCAAGGAGCCATCAGATCTGCAATACTCATGGTTTTTTGGTGTTTGCTGAGCTGGGGGAAAATGAATATGTGTTTGTTTTTCGAATTTGAGCTCTATCTGCAATGGGCACTTTTCATGCTATAAGCGATTTTTCCTAACAAATGCAAGATATAACCTTGGCTATCTGCGCAAGGAGACATCAGATCTGCAATACTCATGGTTTTTTGGTGTTTGCTGAGCCGGGGGAACATGAATATGTGTTTGTTTTTCGAATTTGAGCTCTATCTGCAATGGGCACTTTTCATGCTATAAGCGAATTTTCCTAACAAATGTAACATATAACGTGGGCTATCTCCGCAAGGAGCCATCAGATCTGCAATACTCATGGTTTTTTGGTGTTTGCTGAGCCGGGGGAACATGAATATGTGTTTGTTTTTCAAATTTGAGCTCTATCTGCAATGGGCACTTTTCATGCTATAAGCGATTTTTCCTAACAAATGCAACATATAACCTGGGCTATCTCCGCAAGGAGACATCAGATCTGCAAAACCCATGGTTTTTTGGTGTTTTCTGAGCCGGGGGAACATGAATATGTGTTTGTTTTTTGAATTTGAGCTCTATCTGCAATGGGCACTTTTCATGCTATAAGCGATTTTTCCTAACAAATGCAACATATAACCTGATGTGGAGACATCAGATCTGCAAAACCCATGGTTTTTTGGTGATTTCTGAGCCGGGGGAACATGAATATGTGTTTGTTTTTTGAATTTGAGCTCTATCTGCATATGGGCACTTTTAATGCTATAAGCGATTTTTTCTAACAAATGCAACATATAACCTGGGCTATCTCCGCAAGGAGACATCAGATCTGCAAAACCCATGGTTTTTGCTGTTTTCTGAGCCGGGGGAACATGAATATGTGTTTGTTTTTCGAATTTGAGCTCTATCTGCAATAGGCACTTCTCATGATATAAGCGAATTTTCCTAACAAATGCAACATATAACCTGGGCTATCTCCGCAAGGAGCCATTAGATCTGCAATAAGCATGTTTTGTTGTTGTTTGCTGAGCCGGGGGAAAATGAATATGTGTTTGTTTTTCGAATTTGAGCTCTATCTGCAATGGGCACTTTTCATGCTATAAGCGATTTTTTCTAACAAATGCAACATATAACCTGGGCTATCTCCGCAAGGAGCCATCAGATCTGCAATACTCATGGTTTTTTGGTGTTTGCTGAGCCGGGGGAACATGAATATGTATTTGTCTATCAAATTTGAGCTTTATCTGCAATGGGCACTTTTCATGCTATAAGCGATTTTTCCTAACAAATGCAACATATAACCTGATCTGGAGACATCAGATCTTTAAAACTCATCGTTTTTTGGTGTTTGCAGAGCCGGTGGAACATGAATATGTGTTTGTTTTTCGAATTTGAGCTCTATCTGCAATGGGCACTTTTCATGCTATAAGCGATTTTTTCTAACAAATGCAACATATAACCTGGGCTATCTCCGCAAGGAGCCATCAGATCTGCAATACTCATGGTTTTTTGGTGTTTGCTGAGCCGGGGGAACATGAATATGTATTTGTCTTTCAAATTTGAGCTTTATCTGCAATGCGCACTTTTCATGCTATAAGCGATTTTTCCTAACAAATGCAACATATAACCTGATCTGGAGACATCAGATCTGCAAAACTCATCGTTTTTTGGTGTTTGCAGAGCCGGGGGAACATGAATATGTGTTTGTTTTTCGTATTTGAGCTCTATCTGCAATGGGCACTTTTCATGCTATAAGCAATTTTTCCTAACAAATGCAACATATAACCTTGGCTATCTCCGCAAGGAGCCATCAGATCTGCAATAAGTTTTGTTGTTGTTTGCTGAGCCGGGGGAAAATGAATATGTGTTTGTTTTTCCAATTTGAGCTCTATCTGCAATGGGCACTTTTCATGCTATAAGCGATTTTTTCTAACAAATGCAACATATAACCTGGGCTATCTCCGCAAGGAGACATCAGATCTTCAAAACCCATGTTTTTTTGGTGTTTTCTCAGCCGGGGGAACATGAATATGTGTTTGTTTTTCGAATTTGAGCTCTATCTGCAATGGGCACTTTTCATGCTATAAGCGATTTTTCCTAACAAATGCAACATATAACCTGGGCTATCTCCGCAAGGAGACATCAGATCTGCAAAACTCATGGTTTTTTGGTGGTTACTGAGCCGGGGGAACATGAATATGTGTTTGTTTTTCAAATTTGAGCTCTATCTGCAATTGGCACTTTTCATGCTATAAGCAATTTTTCCTAACAAATGCAACATATAACCTGGGCTATCTCCGCAATGAGACATCAGATCTGCAAAAGTCATGGTTTTTTGTTGTTTGCTGAGCGGCGGGAACATGAATACCAACGAACAAGACAAGTGGTTTGATCTCTTCCCATTCACAGAAGTTGCATTCAACAATGCAGTTCACAGCAGTACTGGACTCAGGCCATTCCAAGTGGTAACCAGCCATGACTTTGTGGCTATACTGGAACTGTCTCAGCTGATCCTCCATACCTCCTCACTGACAGAATGGATTAAATCCCTTCAAACCTTGGCTCATTGTGCGCAAAGTGCTACAAGATTCATGAGAAATCCACAAAAAATATGCAGATAAAAAACACTCAGCAAAAAGACTTTCAAGTAGGAGAAAGTCTACCTTTCCATCAAATTTTTGCAATTCAGACGCAGTCCAAAAATTGGGCCCAAAGTACATTCCCCATTGTCTGAGTTATTAATCCAAATACAGTTCAATTAAAACTGCCAAAAAATCTCAGGCACATCCATCCAATTTTCCACTGCAGCCTGTTAAAGTCAGCAGCCACATCCTTTGCATCCTGCAATGAACCCACCTCCAACACCAACACTCATTGAAGGCGAACACTTTGAGATCAAAGACATTCTTGATTCCCGCTTTTTAAGACAAACTCCAATACTTAATCCTATGGAAGGACTTTCCTCCCTCTAAAACTGAGTGGGTTGATATGCAACATATGCAAGCCCCACATCTCCTTCGAAAATTCCATGGCAAATATCCCAATAAACCCCATTGAAATAGCCCATTAACCGCTTAATTTGTCCCTTTCTCTCTCTCCTCTAGGATTAATCTTTTGCACCATTGCTACTTTGCTGATGCCAGACTGCCATGAACCCTGAGGGAAGGGAGGGAGCCAACAGGTGGGAGAAGACCAGAAACTGAAACTACTCCGAGTGCCTGTCAGAGACAGCAGCTGGCCAACCCCAGGCAACAAGCATGGGAATGGAATGTGATCCATCACCAAGCCCGCCAAATAGCAGAACTGTTACCAGAACAATTTATTTAAATCTTATTGGATACCAGGGAGATAATGGGTGGGGTGAAGGCCTGGGAAAGAGAAATTAAGTACCGTATATACTTGAGTATAAGCCGACTCGAGTATAAGCCGAGACCCCCAATTTCACCCCCAAAAACTGGAAAAAGTAGTTGACTCGAGTATAAGCCGATCCGCCATTCTGCAAGCCTCTGCCGCTAGCAGAGGCTCGATCCGCCATTTTGCAAACCTGAATACACAGGAATACCCTGTGTGGCCGCGGCTCTCGGGGAAGCCCTGGCTGTCCGCTTCCTCGCTCCACGCTGCCATTAGGGGCCCGCGCGTTCCCCGGGCAAATCGCGGCGCCCAGCAGGCGGGGAAACACGCCCGCTCCATTCGCCCCCCCTTCCCTCAGGAGACGCGAAGCAAGTGACCGCCCGGAGCTTACCGAGGACTTGCTTCGGTGCTTCCAGGATCGCGTGCACCTCTCCCAAGCCGCCGCCGTCCGGAGACCTGCCGACGTTTGGGGAGGTTTGGGGAGGTGCGCGCGCACCTCCCCAAACCTCCCCAAACGTCGGCAGGACTCTGGACCTCCGTGCCCTGCTTGCCTGCTTCTTTTCGCTGCGGAAAGAAGCAGACCTCCGGAAAGAAGCAGACCTCCGCGCCCTGCTTGCCTGCTTCTTTTCGCTGCGGAAAGAAGCAGACCTCCGCGCCCTGCTTGCCTGCTTCTTTTCGCTGTGGAAAGAAGCAGGCAAGCAGGGCGCGGAGGTCTGCTTCTTTCCGGAGGTCTGCTTCTTTCCGCAGCGAAAAGAAGCAGGCAAGCAGGGCGCGGAGGTCTGCTTCTTTCCGCTGCGGAAAGAAGCAGGCAAGCAGGGCACGGAGGTCCGGAGTCCTGCCGACGTTTGGGGAGGTGCGCGCGCACCTCCCCAAACCTCCCCAAAGTTCGGCAGGTCTCCGGACGGCGGTGGCTTGGGAGAGGTGCGCGCGATCCCAGAAGCACCAAAGCCTCGGCCGCGCACAACTCGGTAAGTTTTTTTTGTTGACTGGAGTATAAGCCGAAGTGGAATTTTTCAGCCCAAAAAGTGGGCTGAAAAATTCGGCTTATACTCAAGTATATACGGTAGGCAGTTTTCACATGCAAACTTCAGATCTGACTTTTTCCTATCTTGTAACCACTGGGCTTTCACTTACAAATGCAGTCGAAAGGCTCTTTCTTTCTAAATGACCAAGCTGGGACAAGTCCAACAGATACTTTTTAAAAAGTTTAAACTGCATTTCAGTCTATACATTTTAAAGAAAAGTACTGCAAAATATTGTATTACTGGATTTAATTTTTTTAAATAATGCAACTTCATTTTAGAATGCTTCCTTTTAACTCTCAAATAAAGAGTAAAACATACAAAGTAGCCTTTTTTTAGAAGTATTCAAAATAAACACCTTAAAATCTCTTGTCCAAGTAACTGGAACAACCATTTAAATTTTTTTAACATCAGTTTAAATAATCAAGTAAACATTCCAATTATAACACAAAAGAGATGTAATTGCAGGTCCAATTTTATGTATATTTTGGAAAGATTTGCAACAACATTAGAAGTATTTGGGGAAGGAGAAATTATTAATCATAACTAATTTACGGATTAACCAAGGTTACCCTTAAGGAGACCTATTATCTATTAAACTAATTAGTCATGGGTGGAAGTCAGTGTTTTATTCCAGGATTTGTATGTATTACATATTTTAGACATTAGAAAAAACCTACATTTTAAAAAGCAAAGGTATAAATTGCCATCAAAATGAAATCTAAAACATTCATAATAACATGTCATTGGATGTGACATTTAATAGGTTGGGACAATAATATACACAGACATAATACAATGAAAAGTGTGTAAGGGCTGAAATACTTTAGTAAAAATGTATGAAGAAATAACAATGACACCACTGGGCAAAATGTATTAATTTGGGATATAAGATTGGATTGGAAAACCTTTCTTTCCCTGTTACTCTGTTCACTTTATGTATTTGTAAAAGATAAATTTAACATCATAATTTGAATGTTATAAAAATATTAGGAAATATGTGTCTGAAATCTGCTATTTTTCATGATTATTATAGGCATAAAAGGTAAAGGTAAAGGTTCCCCCGCACATGCGTGCTAGTCGTTTCCGACTCTAGGGGCCGGTGCACATCTCCGCTTCAAAGCCGAAGAGCCAGCGCTTGTCCGAGGACGTCTCCGTGGTCATGTGGATGGCATGATTAGACACCAAAGGCGCACGGAACACTGTTACCTTCCCACCGTAGTGGTCCCTATTTTTCTACTTGCATTTTTACGTGCTTTTGAACTGCTAGGTTGGCAGAAGCTGGAACGAGTAACAGGCGCTCACTCTGTTACGCGGCACTTGGGATTTGACCCGCCAAACTGCCGACCTTCTGATCGACAAGCTCAGCGTCCTAACCCACTGAGCCACCGCGTCCCTGTTATAGCCATAAAATGTATGAAACTATAACCATATAGCTAGGTAACCTAAAAATATTATATGTATCCTTCTGTATGAGCAATTGAATTAATTTATTGCTACATGTTGAAAGGTTTCCTATGTCTGCAAAACTAAATGGCAATCTCCTTTGAGATAGGCAACTAATGCCTCTCAATATTAAAATGGTCTTCCTGCTACAGAGGCAGGTCAAGTTCTGCAATGCAAGATGGACCAGTTCCATTTGTCCCACTTGATCCTACAAAAATCACTTTTAAAATACACTTTTAATTGTGAGATGATGAATACTTGTAAACATCCATTAAAAAAGGTAGGATAAAGATGTTAGCTGCATTATTAGTAGGAATAAGTGATTGGATTAATTTGATACAAGAGAGATTATTAAATCTTGAGGGCCATGACTTGTTGTTTGGCTGGCATGCATATTTGTTGTATGATAAGAAGGTAGACAATGTGTTTAGAGTGCATATTTTAAGACAGGCATTGTTGAGAGTTTGGAAGAAGTATAGACATAAGTTAGATTGCAAGATACCATTGTGGGCAATTCCTAAACACGCAATAGAAAATATACATGCTGGCTTCAAATATGATGTGACTACGTACAAGGAGATCCTAAGCTTGGAAAGAAATGTTTGGTGTTTGAAATCATATAGCCTCTTGCGAGAAGAGAAGGTTGTTCAAAATTGGTTTCAATATACTAAGTTACGGGCCAGGTGGAAAGAAGACCAGAAAAATGGTTTTACAATGACTGATGAAAATTTGATAAAGCAAATCAGAAATCAGGGACCAGCACATATTAAACGGATATATCTTGCGTTGATAGAGATTGATTCAGAAACAGAACTTGTCAAGGATTGTATGATAAAATGGGCCCAAAACATTCAGGAAGTTATTCCAATGGACACGTGGGAAAAGATTTGGGTGAGGAATGTAAAATTTACACAAGCTCAAAATCTAAGAGAGAATTTTTACAAAATGTTCTATAGATGGCATTTAGATCCTAAAAAGCTTGCAAGTATGTATCCGAATTATCAGCCTAAATGTTGGAGGTGCGGTGATGAAGACGCAACATATTTTCACATATGGTGGACTTGTAAAAAGGTTAAGGTCTTTTGGATAAAAGTCTGGTGGAATATGCAGAAGATTTTTAAACAGAGGATAAAGTTTTGTCCGCAACTTTTTTTGTTGGGAATAATTACAGATGCTACAGTTGTGGACACTAAGTTGATGCTGAATTTAATTACGGCAGCGAGACTTTTGATAGGCCAGTATTGGAAGAAAGAGGAACTGCCGACCATAGAAGAATGGACTTTAAAGGTTTCCGACCTGGCTGAGATGGCGAAGATTTCGGCTTATTTGAAAGACCACTCGCAAGAACGCTATATTATGGAATGGAGAAAATGGATTGAGTTTATCCAGAACAAGTATAGGGTTAAGAAGTTTCATGTAGCATTTGAATAAGTCTTCTTTCTTTTCTTTTTTTTCTATTTTTGTTTTTCTATATATATTTAATATATATATATATTTATCCTATATAAGCTAGAGAGTGATGGATTTTAGAGTTTATGGTTGTTAGTATATGGTTGTTTATGATTGTTTTTTTTTATATATACCTTGTATTTAGCTCTGGGAAGTCAGGGGGGAGGGGGGGAGGGGGGAGAGGTAGGGGGGGAGGGAGAAGGGAGGGGGAGGGGGGATTTTTAAAGAAAAAATTGTATGTTAAAACTTTTTAATAAAAAAAAAAGATGTTAGCTGCATTAGTGCCATTAATTTTGAAATTTGTAAATTCACTTGCTTTTACTAGATTGAATACTACTAACCTCCAAGTCAGAAATAATATCAAGTGGCTCAAGAAATCAGTTGTTACTTAGACTATTGCTATTTGGACATGTTAGTTAACGGAAACATGAACTTACATTTTTCTACTCATTTGAAGCCCAATAGTTCAGAACTAATAGAATAAATAAACTAATAGAATGCATAAAAAGTCAACACCACAAATTGGTAGAGACCTTCCACCAGCAGAATTTCCCTTTATTTTAGTTTATTAATTGGATACATAATGGAGGCACTTATCTCAAACTGCTGGGAGCTTTTTTCTTTTAAAGATGGAGAGAAGATATAATAACCCCTTCACACATAGTAACAAAGAATCAAGAGACAACAAATCAGAGAAATTCGTGCTACATGGCAAAACACTTGTTTTTGGAGAAATATATTGCAAAAGAGGTTCAAAGCCCTTGGTAATGACTTTGGCAATAGAGGGACATTTACAGGAAGGCAG
This sequence comes from Vipera ursinii, assembly GCF_947247035.1. Taxonomy (NCBI): domain Eukaryota; kingdom Metazoa; phylum Chordata; class Lepidosauria; order Squamata; family Viperidae; genus Vipera; species Vipera ursinii. The sequence goes on from NC_139513.1 coordinate 180,716,039, forward strand.
TGCTGGTTATTCGAGCAAATGACAGAATTTAAGCAATAATAAAGGCACAAAGTTAGCACTCTGGAATTAAGACATGAGGCAAGCAATTTCTGTTTCAGGTCACATAAAAAGAGAGAGGTCACTGTAAGGAAGCATTAAGGCAGTTGGTATCTGTTCCATACATCTTGCCTTAGGAAGGGCAAAGGCATCCCTGATACATTTATGTTAGTGAGAGCAGGCTGGGGGCAACTTGGGTCTTCTTTTTAAAAAATACTAGAATAAAAGAAGTACCAATGCAGTCTGATTTATAAAGAAGTATATACAACCACAGCCCAGAGAGGGCAGGTTACTTTACAAGTCTCCAGTCTTGTTCCACAAACTCTTGGAATAATAATGGTTCTAAAGATGGAGTAGCCAACATAAAAAAAAGCATTTCAGAGAACATAGACTCCTATATGAGTTCCTGTGGGGCAGAGAGAACTTTAATCTATCTTGGAACAGTGTTTGCCATAAAGAATTTGCGTCAATCTAGAAGCAAATATAGTTCAGTTGAACTGAAGGACAAAGAAATCTGCATAAGGAAATAAGAAAGTCTCTATAGTCTGCAAAAGATCACAGTGTTTTTAAGTACTACCACTTGTCTATTGGAGGTTAAGTAATTTATCCTGGCCAATTTTATATTAAAATGATTAAATCATCCCCTGCAATTGGCCACTGGTCTTTTCTAGTATTACATCAAGTTCATCCCAGGTGTACCTGGCAACCTAAGTTTGCCACTTCCATTGAAGTATAATCACCGGTTGTGCAAAAGATAGCATGGCATAAAAATCAGCACTATACCTGAGACTCAAAAACAACTTGGTGCATTCCACTTTTCAATTATTCTGTTTGATAAAATCTTGCTCCAGTTTCATAAATTGGATTTATTAGCCATTTTTATTTGTAGTTACATTATTTTTCAAAGCTATATAGAAATAAATTGATCAATGTTGTACTAAAAGACAAGAAGGTAAAAGTCTAAGAGGAAGATATATATATATATATATATATATATATATATATATATATATATATATATATATATATATATATATGGAAAATAGATCCAATCAACATTAATAGCAGGAGATTCTAACAAGTGTTAGTGGAAATACAATCTCTCTGGTTTTACACATTTGTAGGCACTCTCATCACAATCACTCAATTAGGGGGTTGTTTCTCTATTTCCAACAAAGTGCAAAACAATTCCACAAAACATAATCCTCCATGTTCTCATGTGGAATAGGCCTGGTATGGCCACCATGAAAAACCAGGAAGAAATCAATCCCCCTCTTCCCAGAATGGAAGACCCTGGTCATCAAATCCTTTCCTAGCCAAGACCCAAGGACAGAGAGAAAAATAGAAGAGGAATGCTTGGCTTCTCAGAGCTATTTATAGGTAACCAACCGACAGCATCTATTCCTTGATGTCTGTGGCTATGGTTGTGTTACTGTGGGAAGGAAAAGGGAGGAGGAGAAATAGGGAAAATGGGCCTTGGTTATAACTGACCAGTTACAAAGAGCTTCTTTACACTAAAGATTAAGCATGAGTTCTTTCCATAACACAGTTAACAAGCAATATTGCCTTTCCCTCTGGATAGTGATCATGGTTAATCTAACAAGGAGGGCTCAGTTGGTCTGATAATGGTGGGCCGGTTCGGTGCTGCAGGGGGTCTTCTGCTGCAGAGAAAATGAATAGAGAAATAGAAGGTGGAAATTAGACATTGCCAGGATATAAGTGCCTTAACCTTCCTGCCCATTTTCCTGCTTCTTTTGAATGCCTATGTTATGTGCAAAATGTTATAGAACTATTGCTTATCGTCAGGACAGCCTAAGATCATTTCCTCCCTTCCCCTTCATTTCAATTTTTGGGAAAAAAGTTTGACAAAAATTACCTCCTTAGATGTGAAAGGAGGCTCTTAAAGTTTACACCTAATTTTTCCCACAGATCTTTCAACCACTAAAAAAGCTGCACCATGCCAAGATTCTGCATAAGCTACAGTATTTTCTAATTTTTTAGAGAATATCTAAATACAGTATCTTCTATATCTATTCAAAATTAGTAAGTTTATACAGGGACAAAAACTGTGATTATTTCATAAGCCACAGGATTATGCCATAGTCCAGGTCAAATTTAAAAAATAGCTGAGGGATATCTGAATTGGCCTTTACCTGGGTACACCTGGAGGTATACCAGGTGGAATACGTGCCGGCCGTGAAGGAATTTGAGGCGGTGCTGAGAAAGGGTCATTATTAGTAATAAATGCACTTTGTGGTACAGGGCGTGAAGGAATGGGTGGTGCCACAAAAGAGGATGAGCCTGCTGCTGGCACTGGAATCAAGGGAGGGCCAGGCATGGGCCCCCTCACAGCTGGAGGTCTTCCTGGGGGTAACACAGTAGAAGGAGGCCTGCGCTGAGATGTTGGGCTGTAAAGAAAAGAAAAATGACCCATTAAAATAGAACAAGTTATATAATTTAAGATTCAGACAAACCAGTCAGCAACAATATGTAAAGAATTTATTTCAAAAGCAATACAAGAATATTCTTTTAGGTAAAAAATATCCACTATACAAAAAAAATCTGATTTGAAAATTTTGATGAACAAAATTATGACAGAATTAGAAGCTGACTAACAAACACACATGGAAGAATGTGTATTTAGTTCAGTGTTGTCATTCTAGAAGGAATGAATCAACTGGTCCAGTCAAGAATCTGGACCAATCCAGTGACAGTCATTTGTGGTTTTTGGCTTTGTGACATCCCATATTTTCATCCTTCCTCTTAACAAATAGCATAATAGAACCAATTAACTACTATATCAACTCACCTATGCCCACCACTTCCTGCCTGCAGCCATGTATCATCCACAGGAGGAGGAACTGGGGTGGAAACTGTACTGGTAGTGATGTCTCCAATTATATTCAAAGCTTCCTTCAGAGCATGATACATTCGCAACATGTCATCCCTGCGCTGTGCCTGGTCTGCTGACTCCTCCATCAAGCTGTTTTGGTCTGCAGAGGAGTATAAGTAGGCCAGCAGTTCCGAGTGGATGAAATCCTTGGTCTGTGAGGGATAGGTAATATTGGGTGCACAGAAAATGTAATGCTTTCCAATAGGCTGTGTTGGATAGATCAAGAGTGGAGTAACTTCAAGAGGCTGGTTTAGATCACAACCCTAGCTATCTATTCATTGGAAATAGTGAAAGGAAAGGGCACTTCCCCCAGATGGGATGCTGCACTCAGTGAAGACTGCTCTGGCCTCAACTATCTACTGCATTATGGAAAGATTCCCATAGATCATATAGTTGTTTGAGTCCATATAACAATGTTTAAAAAACAATGTTTAAAAAACACAAAGACCATAATGGGTGAATTCACACAATAAATTAAATAAAAAACCCAAATTAAAACTTAAAACAGGAACAGACAACCTTTTGATGGCAAAGGGTTGCATTAAAAAACCCCCTATATTTTTGGTCTCTTAGCAGGGTGCCTGACAATGTAGAACAATTTTTGTTGGAAAATCAAGTTAAGTATAGCTGCCAAGATTTTTTTATAAAATGGGAGATAATTATAAACATGGTGGACTGAAGTATTTGAGGACAAAGAAGTATCACAGCTGTCCTAAGTTTCAGTATGTGCATATGTAAGAATCTAGACCCATTATACGTTGTATAATCAAACTTTATAAGGAATCTTTTTCTGATTCCTCACTGTGTTCCTCTGAGTGAAGCTAGAATAGTTCTAATTAAAACTTTGCCCAAACAGCAGAAGATAGTTACTGGCTCAAATTAATTTTCAACCCAGGTTGTCTGTTTGTTTCAAGATAAATTCCAGGTTCCTGCAAAAAATTATTTGGTACCAACCTAAGTCAATGTAGATTCTCTTTTGATTCTCTTTTCCAATTGGATTTGGTCAAGCCAAAGCATCTTTCAGGCAATGTGCCAGAGATATGGCCCCGTAAAATGATCTTAGCCAAGTGCCATAGAAAATCAATAAAAAATGTTGCTCCTGCACATTATTTCTACAATACTGTCTCCGTAAATACCAGAAGTTATTATTTAATGCAAAGCATTTCACCAATTTATACACTTCAAGTATAAATTCTAAGGCAAATCATTACAATATCTTTTCCTCTTAAATCTCTTGCCAGAATATCAGGATTGCAGAAGAGAACAAAATTTTTTATTATTTAAAAAGTAATGATTTATGGGGTTTACAATTGCCATTTTGAGAGTGAGGGATGATCTCTTTGGCCTCAGAATAACATCTAGTTTCATCCCTCTGCCACCCTGGCAAAATAAATTATCAATCCATACTTACATTATTTATCATTAGGTGCATTATTGTCTTTGGCATAAGATCTCGGATAGATTTGTTGATGATTCCAACATATGAATCAACAAGATTGCGGATAGTTTCTACTTGGCGTTCCAGTTGAGGATCCATGGAAAAGGTATTTTCCTGAGCTCCATCTTCATTTTCTACCTGTGTATAGGAAAAATGGACACTGTTACAATATAAAATATCTAACAGCAGAATCAGAATTACAGTTCTTTCATAAGAGCTTAGGTCTGCTGCAAAACTTACAGAAAGGCTAATTAAGATGGCAGAGTACAATGTTAATGCACAAAACTAATAATGTGTAAATATTATTCTTTATCTTCTTGTTGCATTTAAGATCATAGTCAACTTCTTTTGCATCTTATTACTCCTCTTAAAATGTATTCTTTTATTGTAAATTCATTTTCTACAAGATAACCCTTTCTTGCAAAAGCTATATCTTGTCTACTCATTCACCTTCACCTAGATAAGTAGAATATTTAATAAAATGAAAAAAATGTCTATAAATTATTAGAAGGCAGCAGTGGACTATATAGGTTTAGAAAAACTACACAATTCTTATACATGCAAATGTTGTTGAATACATCAAACCCAAGCTGATTATCTCCTTGATTCCTGTACTATGAAAGAATATGAAAAATAAAAGTTAACTAAGTATGCTTCACATTTCATTTATTTTTTCTGACAATAAAGACTGGGTATCTGGAGTGTCTTAAAAGAATATTGGTTTGTCATTATTTTTGACTCTTGAATACTTCTTCAGTCATATCAAGACTACAAATCATCCTTGTTTAGCAACTGCAAAATGCAAAAAGCAACCTGGTTGGCTCTTCATGAGGCCACATGAAGAGCCAGTAGTTGCCTCAGCCCAGCATGCCTAGTTAGCAGCTGGAGGAAGAAGATGGCAAAGGTCAGCTAAGAGGGTGGCCAAATGGACAAAATGGGGTTCGAGATAAGCATGCGGGGGGGCAGGGGGGGCTGAAGCATAAGCAAGTATGGCAGGGCAGAGAAGATGAAGTCCTCGCTTAACAATGATGCGGTCCTCATTTAACATTAAAAACCAAGACTACAGGAACTGCCATCACTAAGTGGTGCAGTGACGTGATATTTTGCCTAACAACTGCTTTGCTTAGAGATGCAAATTCTGATCCCTACTAGGGTAGTTAATCAAGGACCGCCTTTATCTGACTCCTCCTGAGAGCACTTAAATCACTTAAGATATTGTTGCTGTTGTTGTTTCAGATTTTCAAAATTGCATAACTTGGCATGAAAATGACAGAAGACAGGAAAAATGGGCCTCTGTGAAGAAAAATGTGTCTGACCCTTATCTTAAAACATCTTCATAATATTCAAGTTGGTTGAAAATGGCCAACCTCTCAACATCTTTAGTGATAGCACCGCACCCTCTCTGTAAGCTTGTTGTATTGTGTCCCTCAGCATGAAAAAGGTTGCCTACTCTTGATTTTAGGTATAAGGCACTTCCAGACAACGGCAACAACTGACAGGAAATTCTTTAGCAATTCCCTCCCTCCCTCCCTTTCAACTGAATTTCTGAGCAATATTTACTTGGTCTTTCTCAGGATAAACACCAGCACGAAGGAAGGAGGCCTTCCAGCTATCCACATCTTCCTGAGAATCGCAGGCAAGTTCAATCTGACGCAGATCTTTGTATACATTTCTAAAGTAGAAATGCACGACAACAAAACAATTACCCATCTAATTAAATGAGAGAAAATATCAACATAATGATATAAGAGTAAGAGAAATATTCTACAGTATTTACTAAATATAGATAATTTTGGATTTGCCTGTAGTGACGTTAGCTGCATATTGATATTGGAATGATATTGTTTGTGCATTCTTCTATGCAGATGACCTCTGTGATTGGTTCAGAACCTAAATGTTTGAGTGAATATTTTACAGTATATACCATGAAGAATAAGGATCTGAAAATTTAAGGGAAAATGGAAAAATATACAGAGAAGTTTTAAAATATGCTAATACCAATAGAAAGATATCTATTTGTTGTTGCTGGGAGAAGCAAAAATAGCTAAGTACAAAGTGTGCACTTCACCCACTTTGTAAAGTAGAAATGAGAACAGCACTTGGAACTGGAATTTCCATTGCTAAGCAATGTGTTGTAAACCATATCACAAGACTGCGGCAATTTTTCTGGCAGTCCCAGATATCACTGTTAAGTGAGGACACACAAGTTAATAAGCAATAATGGATTCCTGCCAGTGGAATCCTGCATGATGGATTACTTGTGGGAAACCTGCAGGGAACATTGGAAATCATGATCGCATGATCATGGCTGATTATGATGTTGTAATTGTTAGCTGGGCATCAAGTACCAGATCACAATCATTTACTTGACTGTGGGGATGCTGTGAGGGTTAGAAATCCAAGGACTGTTTCTAAGTGCCATTCATTCAACATTACTGTAACTTTGAATGGTGGCTGAATAAACAGTTGTAACCTAGGGGCTATTTGTATATCAAGAGAAACACAAAACTCAGCTGAATGCAGGATGTGTGTGGAAAAAAAAAGAAAAAAAAGAATCAATGAATGAATGATAACAGAATGACAGTTAGAAGGGATCTGCAAGCTGTTCCATTGGTTGATTGTTCTCACCATCAGAAAATTTCTCCTTATTTCTAGGTTAAATTCCTCCTTGATCAGTTTCCATCCATTGTTCCTTGTCTGGCCTTTGTGTGCTTTGGAAAATAAGTTGTGCCCCTCCTCTCTGTAACAACCCTTCAAATATTGGAAGGCTGCTATCATGTCTCCCTTGGTCCTTCAGTTCACTAGGCTAGCCATGCCCAGTTCTTGCAACCGTTATTCATATGTTTTAGCCTACAGGCCCCTAATCACCTTTGTTACTCTTCTCTGCACTTTCTAGAGTCTCAACATCTTTTTTATAGTATGGTAACCAAAACTGGATGCAGTATTCTAGGTGTGGCCTTACTAAGGTTTTATAGAGCAGTACTAGCAGTACTTGATTCAATCCCTCAGTTAATGCAATTTAGGATTGCATTGGCTTTTATGGCTGCTGCTGCACACTACTGGTTCATATTTAATTGATTGTCCACTAGGACTCCAAGATCCCTCTCAGTTACTGCTTAAGCCAGGTTTCACCTAATCTGTATGTGTACTTTTGGTTTTTCTTGTTGAATTTCATTTTGTTAGATAGTCAGGTCTGTCGAGATCCATCTGGATCTTGAGCTTATCATCTAGGGGGGTGGCTATTCCTGCCAACTTAGTAACATCTGCAAATTTGATGACTTCCCCTTCTATTCCCTCATCTAAGTCATTTATGAAGATATTGAAGAGTACTGGGCAGAATCTTGTGGTACCCAACAGCTTACTTCCCTCCATGTAGATGTAGTATCATTTAGGACTACTTGTTGAGTATGGTTTATTAACCAGTTACAAATCCATCTGGCAGTGATGGCATCTATCTCACACTTTTCTAGCTTACCAAGAAGTAAGCTGTGGTCTACTTTGTCAAATGCCTTGCTGAAGTCTAAGTATACTATCTCCAGAGCATTTCACTGGTCTACTAATTTAGTCACTTTGTCAAAGAATGAAATTGGTTTGGCATGACCTGTTTTTAACAAACCCATGCTGGCTTCTAGTTATAACTTTATTGGTTTTTAGATGCTTGCAGATCTGTTTCTGGATTATCTTTTCCAGTGTCTTCCCAGGTACTGATGTTAGGCTGATTGGTCTGTAGTTTCCTGGGTCTGTTTTGTTTTCCTTTTTTGAAGATGGGAACCACATCAACTCTTTTCCAATCCTCAGGTAGTTCCCCAGTGCTGCAGGATTTTTGAAAAATATGGTACAATGGTTCTGAGATGGTATCTGCCAGTTCCTTCAGAATTCTGGGATGTAATCTGTCAGGTTCCAGTGATTTATATTCATCAGGATGTTCTCTTACCATTTCTTTTCTTATTTTAATTTTTATTTTTAATCTGTCTTTTAGAGTTTTGTTTTTGGTAGGTTGGGCTAGTTTGTTTTTGTGTGACGATTGATGCAAAGAAAGAGTTAAGCAGCTCTGCTTTCTATTCACTCTTTAGTAGACCAACTGTTTCCTTGACTTTTCTCTTGTTATTTATATGTTGAAAGAAACTTTTTAAATTATCTTTGACTTTTGTTGCAAGTCTTTCTTCATTCTGAGCCTTTGCTTTCCTGACTTCATCTTTGATATATGTACGTGTGTGGTGTGTGTGTATATTCAGTTTATATATATGTATGTGTGTGTATATATTCAGTTTATAAAGTATATGACTAAAGTAAATGACTAATACAAAGAAAGTATGTTGAAGTGATTTGATTATATAGAGAGAATGAGTGATATCTGAATCACAAAACATGTGACAGAAGAGAACATGGATTGAAAAACCAAGAAAATCATGGTTGGATGGAGTAGATAAGAGAAAGAACAAAAAATAAATAAATTGGTGTATGAATATATGGGAAGCAAGATTGGCTGCCAAACAGAATGAGGTATAGTGAATGGTATTAGTGTAAACTAAAGTTAGAGAAATTTCTCTGTTTGTATTTGTCTCCAATTTCTTTTGCTTACTATTTCTTGCTTGTTTCATTTTGTATAGCATTATTTACCCAATGAAATGATGAAAGATTCTTCAAATATCAGAGAGCATGGACCCTAACTAACCATTATATGATCAGAATGGTTTGTGTCATTATCAACAACCTTTTGTTTCCTTGAATTTCACATTTCTCTATTTCAAATACAATTCTTATCACTTGTGGACCATTTAGGGCTGATTCAAATTGTCCAGAAAACAACAGCTTAGAAAAAAGCTCTAACTATACCACCTCTGCTCACCCATGATCAAATTTTCCATCTTCATCTAACCACTTTAAAAAGTGGCTTTTACTTTTTAAAGGAGATTTTATTAAAGTTATTGTACAAACCAAGAGAAATGGACTTTGTTAATTTCTTTTCAAAAGTCACATCCCTGCACCATAGCTCCAACTTCCATCATAATATGTAACAAAAGGCAAAGTTAAATTTGGTTTAACTATCAAGATATAAGCATATCTATGAAAGGCAAGAGAAAAAAAGCACAATTTCATTTTTATCACTAATCTTCAAGACCAGTGTTTTTATGCAAATGCTGTTACTCTGCTGAAACACAATGCTATTTTTACAAGACAGAAAAATACTTGCAATTTTCTTCTATTACATATAAAACAACACAATATAACACACACACATTTTATACATACAGAGAAAAAGAGAGGGGGGTGGAGATTCAGGCAGATACAAACACCAGTCAGAATAGAATAGAGCTAGAAGGAACCTTGGAGGTCTTAAAAATCTCCAGTGATAGAGCGCCCACGAGTTCTGGAGGCAAGCTGTTACACTGTTCACTGTCAGGAAGTTTCTCCTTAATTCCAGAGTGCTTCTCTCTTTGATTAGTTTCCAACCATTGTTTCTTGTCCTGCCCTCTGGATCGTTGGTGAATAACATGACCCCCTCTTCTTGGTGGCAGCCCCTCAAATACTGGAATACTGCTATCATGTCCCCCCTATTTCTTCTTTTCTTTAGACTAGCCAAACCCATGTCCTGCAGCCTTTCTTCGTATGTTTTAGTCTCCGGGCCTTTAATCATCAATTGCTCTTTGAATTTTTCCCCACTCAACATCTTTTTTGTGATATGGTGACCAAAATTGGCTGCAGTATTCCAGGTGTGGTCTTACTAGGGTTTTATAAAGCGGTACTAATACTTTGAGTGATCTTGATTCTATGCCTCTGTTTATATAACCCAGGATTGTATTAGCTTTTTTGACTGCTGCTGCACACTGCTGGCTCATAGTCAAGTGATCGTCCACTAGGACTCCAAGGTCCCTCTCACAGTTACTGTTTTTAAGCCAGGTCTCACCAATCTGTACTTATACCTGTGATTTTTCCTGCCTAAATGTAAAACTTTTCTCCACATTGAAACTCATTTTGTTGGATAGGGCCCATTGTTCAAGTTTGTCAAAATCTTTTTGGATCATGAGTTTGTTTTCTGGGGTGTTGGCTACTCCTGCCAGTTTGGTGTCATCTGCAAATTTAATGAGTTCCCCTTCAATTCCCTCATCTAAGTCATTGATGAAGATGTTGAAGTATACTGGGCCTAAGATGGAACCTTTTGGTGCCCCACTGCTTACTTCTCTCCATGTGGATGTAGCGCCATTGAGGACTAATCGTTGAGTACGGTTTGCCAGCCAGATACAGATCCATCTGGTGGGGATGTTGTGTATTCCATCTTTTTCTAACTTACCAACGAGTAGGTTGTGGTCTACTTTATCAAATGCCTTACTGAAATCTAAGTATACTATGTCCACAGTATTTCACTGGCCTACTAGTTTAGTCACTTTATCAAAGAATGAGAGAAGATTGATCTGGCATGATCTGTTTTTAACAAACCTGTGCTGGCTGCTAGTTATAACTTTGTTTGCTTCTAGTTGTTTGCAGACCTGATTTTTGATTATTTTTTCTAGGATCTTCCCAAGTATTGATGTTAAACTGATTCTAGTTCGCCCTGTTTGTTCTCCAAGCTTTGAGCATTTGTATATAAGCATTTAAGACTTCTATGCCTGTTCGTGGGTATGTTTCCTGCATCTCCTTTTTTCATACTTTTATTGAATATACAGTTAAAAGAAAAAGAAAAACAACACATGATACAAGTTCTCTGGTTTAAACAATACTATTAGTATTACCTTGCAAATAGAAACAAAAAGTTTCTTTACATTATAACAAAATAGACATATAGAATCTGTGAACTCTCTAGTAAGCGTTCTTTCAATCATATACATTGTGGTTAAATAACTTTCAATTCTATCTTATAGAGAATACTGGTATAAAGATTTCTAAACTGTCAACTTAACAATCAACATTTGTCCCAGTAATCCCCCTTGACTCTAGCCATTTATACACTTCATTCCAAATTTTGTAATAGTCTGTTTCAGTTTTATTTTTAAGCTCTAATGTTAACCTATCCATTTCAGCACAGGATAGGATTTTATTTATTACTTCTTCTTCGATAGGGGTTTCTTTTCTCTTCCATGTCTGAGCATAGGCCAGTCTTGCTGCAGTTAGAATGTGCAGTACTAAATATAAAGATCCTTTACTGAATTTATCCTTGAAAATCCCTAATAAAAAAGTTCTGGTTTTAAGTTGATTTTTTGTGGTAATATCTCTTCCAGCCGATTTTTTATCAGATGCCAAAATTCTTGAGCTTTTGGGTTTCCTATATCTCCTGATTGTTGTTTGAGTTTTTCTTTTTTCTCATCACTGCCTACCTCATTGTTTGATTTGTTTTCATGGGATTTATGATTGGTTTTGGATTCTTAATTTTGGTCACCCTTCCCCCTCAATTTTAGATTAAAGCCCTCCTGATGAGTTGGGCCGGTCTTTTTCTGAGTACCGTATTTTCCAGCGTATAAGACGACTTTTTAACCCATGAAAATCTTCTCAAAAGTTGGGGGGTCGTCTTATATGCCCAGTCGTCTTATACACCGGAAAATAGTACATAAATCAATTGAGCGCCCCCGTTCTTGCAAAGCAACTTCAAGCCTCCTTAGTCCAGTCCCCCCTCCAACGTGACTCACCCTTCCCACCCCCAAGAGCCTCTAAGCCCCTTCCCCTCCCCCTTGCAAACGCCAGACCCCGGGAGCAGCAGGAAGCCCCTCCCCCTCGCCCAAGCAGCATCTGAGCATAAGCAGATTGCGCTCGGCCGTGCAGGCTGCCGAAAGGTGGGGACTCGGAGTTCCCGCAGTGGTTGCGGCTTCTGGCGTGCCATTTGCAGAGTCTGGCCTGGAAGAGCGTGTCGTGTAAACGCAGCTCTTGCGTTTATTCCAAAGGGTGGGTGGAAGGAAAAGCCCCTTTCGGCTCCGGCGTGGCTGCAAGTCGGCGAGCCCAGGAAGGCACGCCCTCCCCTCTCACTGTGGAGGAAGCAAGGCAGACTGGCATCGGGTGGGAGCCGGCAGGGCAGTCCTGTGCACATGCCCGCTCCCCGGCTGCTAAGGAGTTCTTGGGGAGCCGTGGCAGGCGCCTCATGCCCTTCCCTCTCGAGGCGGCACCGGCGAAGCCGTCAGGCATCGGGCGGGAACCGGCAGGGCTTTGCACCATCTGCATCAGACGGGTCTGAATCGGGCTTGTGTCGGACACTTGGCAACTGGCATGTAAGTATCTTCCGGCATATAAGACAAAAAATCTTGAAAATCTTCTCAAAAGTCAGGGGTCGTCTTATACGCCCAGTCGTCTTATACGCCGGAAAATATGGTACATTTTCCCCTGTTTTCGTGAGGTGCAGACCATCCCTTGCCAAGAGTCCTTCACTTAAGAAATGCAGTCCATGATCCAAGAAACCAAAGTTTTTTTGGCGACACAAACCCTTTAGCCAATGGTTTATTTCTAAAATTCTTTTCCCCCTCAATGGGTGATGGCCTTTTCTTCCCTCTATTTTTTAAAAAGTTTTTGAACTCCAATTCCTTTTTATTCTTTACTGGGGGTCTTCCATCCCTTACTATTGGGACCTCAAACTTAATTGTTGCTTTCACTTCTGTTGCTTGCTGCTCTGGCCTCTGCTGGCTCTCTTCTGTCCTTCAGTGCTTGCCTTCCGTTCAGCTTTCTGTTCAGCTCAGCTGCTCTGTCTAGTCTGCTCCTCTCAGCCGGCCTCTCAGCTTCAGAGATCGGAGAGCTCTCTAGCTCGAAGCCTCTCTGTTGCTGCTGTTGCCTTCCTCCCCCCGCTCCCCAGTTTTGCCACCTGCAATTCCTACTTAGTTTGATTATTTCTCTCCCTGTGATCCGATACTGCTTCCTACACTGCCGCCATCTTGGAGCCAAATATGTGAACTGAGTCAAGGAATTTAAATTATAAAGAGATAAAATGAAGGAGACATTATTCTTACCTTTGTTCTGTGTTAAAAATGGCAAAGACATGCTTATTGGACATGAAGCCCTTCTCCACATCTCTTATTTTTAGGTTGTCTAGAGGCAACATATATTTCTTCTCTTTCTCCTGTAAGAGATAAAAAAGTTACATGTAATTTTTCTTTGTTTCTTAAAATGTGAACTCAATACTCTAATAAAAAAGGACCTGTGTTAAAATGAAGAAAATGAAAAGAAACCAGTTGATTAATGATAAACTACTGATATTCGCAGTTCTACACTGGGAAAACCAGCATTCTAGCCATGCCTACACCATCTCTTAGACTGAGACCAAAAGACTTGCATTTACAGTTTACCCAGAGATATATGATATGACATGACATGACATTCCTCTTAAGGCTATCATATAAATACTACCATTTTTCCAATGGCTGAGCATTTTTAATTTCCTCATTTAGTTTTTCCTCCTATAATATCTGGTGAAAGTCATTCAGATTTTGTTTAATAAGTTTATGATGTTTTTGAAATCAACATCCTCAGATTTTTAGTGGCACTTAGGTACTGTGATAATGAAATAGATCCTTGATGTCCTTTACAGCAGGGGTCCCCAACCCCCAGTCTGTGGACCAGCATCGGTCCACAGCAAGCCAGAAACCAGGCTGCGCAAACAATGCCCCATCCGTGGGATGCAGGCAGTACTTTAAACCATACCCCATTCGGTCCGCAAAATACCCTCTCTCTGTGGAACCGAGCACTCCCTAGTGCTCAAAAGGCTGAGGACTTCTGCTTTACAGGTCCCATTGCAAGGCAAATTCCACTCCCCCAACACAAAAAAATAATAGTAATTTTTTGGATAGACTTGGCAACTTTGGAGGAATTCTATGGATTCTAAAAGAACTGTTAAACTTTTTATATACCTGACTTGGAAACTGAGAAGAAAAGGGCAAAGTTTTTGTAGTGGAAATCTGCAACATCTTAAAAATTGGTGGGAAGAATGTAGAAACAAACAATGGACTTGGGAATGAAACAGCAGGTTTCTAAAACAGTTTTCTTTAATAAGAGGCAGTGTGAGTTCCCATCATCCTATGATTCACAAAGAACAGCCCCTGCAAAAACTCCCCAACTGGAAGTGTTTATAACTCTAAATGCTGTGTCCCTCCTTCCACACTGCATGCACTCAGAGTCCCAAAAGTGATGTGTTTTTTTGTATGAAAGCCACAAACTGTGCATTCCCCACTTTGATTTTCTGAAAGGGCCCAACTACTTTCTAAGCTGGATTCAGCTGCAGACTTTTCCATACCAAAGGGGAAAAAATGATTTTTTCCCCATAGAACTCCTCTACTTACAATCCTAAGAATAGAGAACTAAATAGAAAGTAAACATTAATATTCTTGCCCCACTTGCCTAGTGTTCAGACTACCTATTCAGGAAACTACAAAGATGTACAGTAGTCTGCCCATTGGTTAGATTGGGTTGGATAAGAATAATTTCAGAGGTGCTGGCTACTCAGGTAAGATTCTACCTCTTTCTTGGGGGAAAATTATTTAATTATTTAATAAAAAGACAGGTAATTATTTGAGCTCTTCATTTACTAAGAGGTGAGTTCAGAGCAAAATCTCGTATTAAATATTTAATTTGATGTTCAAAAGAACCATTTTTCTTAATGCTGTGTACAATATAAATGTGTATCATGTACTGATGCAGTTCTGAGAAAGTGAACAATTGCAAATTCAACGAAGGAAGTAATTCATTTTTATCTAGGCTCTGTTGTTTCTCAAAAGAATGTGTTATTATCTTACTGACAAGCACAGCCCCCCCTCCCCACCAGAAAAAGGTTCCTCACTCTGAGGAAGAGGGTTGCCTATGAGATGAGATTAAGAAAAACATTTGTACTACCTTAGTAAGTTCTGTTTCCTTTAATATGAACTCCTTAGCTATTGAATGGAAGGGGAAAAAAGCTATGCAGCTTACTTGCTAAGTGTGATGTCTGTACAGTCTTAACAAGAAGACAAATGATACTGCATCTGGGTCTAGCTAATTTGGAAGGCATCTTCCAGGCAGAACAAGTCAAGAAATGTAAGCACTTAGGAAATGTATCAGAGAAGAATATATTCTATTGTGACTTGTTTCTGGAAATTAAACATCACAGACTGTACTATACAGTAAAGAAAGCTGGCTACGTCAAAGAGGATGATGACCTTATAAAAAAGCTACATGCTTTTTGTAAGATGTGCATAATATAAATGGGAAAATTATACAGAACTTGGTAAGGTTTCTGGGAAAAAAGCATTTTAATAAGCAAATCCTGTCAATAAAACATAAAGAGCCTATTTTAATTTGCTTTTATGTACTTTGCCACTTTTCACTATATACTACAGAGTGCTGGTCAAGTATCAACATCCGATTGCTTCAAGACTTTCAGAATTCAATTTTATTCATATGTGCAGGAAGAGGTCATTATAACAAGCCACTTGAATATTTGCAATTACTTGTTTCCCTGTCTTAAGGTAAGAAGTAACAATTGTTCTACTTCTATTCTTACATTTATTATGTCATAGAATATAACCTAATGATATACCAATATCACTTCTTCCAAGTATTCCATTATTGATTTTTCCAATTTTTTAAAAAACTTCAGACATTTATTTTTTATAAACATTTTCTTCCATATTACTTTGCTTTTCTAAGACAGTGATGGCAAATCATTTGGGCTTGGTATATTAAAAATTCAGAAAATACCTATCTTGACTCTGCTGGCATGTCATCCCTCTGTTTCCCCCCCCCCCAACAAAGGACGCCTCTCCAGACTTCCTGTCCAGACTCTCCTCTCCTCTCTGGACCCTCTGGAAATTGTGGAGGCTTTTGGAATATCCTAAAATCAGAAGAGAACTCTTTGCATGATTTCCAGAGATTTCAGAGGCCGTGCAATAGCAGGGCCCACACTTTTCAGAGGGCCAGAGGATTGGTGTGTCACCAAAAATGGCATAGTATAAATATATAGTCTAATATATGGCAGGAAGGCATGAAAAAGAATATATTCTATAATATGGCTTTCAGACTAGAAGGTGGCAACCTGCAATCTCCCAATTTCCTTTTGTTGTAACCTCTGAGGCTTCAGCTGTTGTGTCATTGACTTGGAACATCATGACTGTCTAACATCAACTGTCCAGCTTCTTGATATTTTAATACATTCAAGCCTCCAAATACCAGCTCTATGTAAAGAGCTAAACTACCACTATGTATTGTAAGTTGTAAGAGCCTTGGTGGAGCAGTGGGCTAATACCAGCTGCCTGCAATTAGTGCAGGTTCGCATCCCACCAGGCTCAAGGTTGATTCAGCCTTCCATCCTTCCGAGGTAGGTAAAATGAGGACCCAGATTGTTGGGGGCAATAAGCTGACTTTGTAATAATGCCGCTGGGGGCCCCCCGAAAGCCCTAATAAGCAGGCATATACATAGAATGAAGGCTATTGCTTTGATTTGTGCTTTAAATTGTAAGCCGCCCTGAGTCTTTGGAGAAGGGCGGGATATAAATGGGATTTAAAAAAAAGTGTATTGTTCCACTCCCCCACCCACCCAAGCATCAGAAAGTTTTTCAGAAAGCCCACTCCAGGTTCCCTAGAAAGATTAATTTGATTCTGCAATATTTCTATTTAGATAGTGTAACTGTAATTCATTTGACAACCATATTTATTTTAGTAATTTCTCCTTATTTTACTCTGCTCTACTATTGCTGACTAAGTATATTGGTGAACTACCTTAATTGGGTTTGTTCCAGAGAGGACGCCAAATGTTTCCCAATTAATTAAATGAAACAGATTCCTGCAAATTCCAATTCTCCCTTTCCAAAATTACTTATGTTTTCTTCTATCATTCCTTAAAACTGCTGCCGGATGCTTTCTTAGACCACAGAGATGTAATCAGCAGACGGGCACCATTTTTAACAGCTTAGAGGCTGCCTTTTCCTTCCGGAAGGCCTGCCGGCCCGAAGATCATTGGAGGCGTGGCCTTGCTGTTTGAATTGCTGCTGGGCACTTTTCTGCACTGCGGAGATATGAAAAGCGGGTGGGTGCCATTTTCAACGGCGCGGAGATTCCCTTCTCGATGGCTTGTGAACTCTCCGTGGCATGGCCTTCGTACTTTGCTTGGTTGGGAGGGGCCTGGTTATGCAAGACTGTCTCCTTAACACCCGGTTGGTTGGAGAAGGGCAGAATACGAACATTTGTCCCTGCCCCTATGGCTTCCCATTGCCAGTCCAGCATGGTCCCGGGATCAGTCCGCGGTGAGAGGGCGGTCTGGATTGGTCATCAACCACCCACTGATGTGAGAGATCAGTGGGATAGGTTTTTCCCGGTACTTTGGGCTCAGTCCACCATAGGTGGGTTCCCTCAGTGGCGGTGAGAGAGCCGCTGCGGTTGCTCTGCCTGGCTGACTCGGGTGAGAGCCGAGTTGAACTGAATTGGTGGACTGAGATATATTCTGGCCTTAATTTAACATCATTATTGTCATCTAACTATCCATTTGGTTATATTGCCCTATGCGGTTTTTTTATTATACTATGGCCCGTATTCAGTACTCTAGCACGGACTTATTTGCTCTCAGGGGGGCTCCTCCCTCCTGGATACGACCTGTTGCCATGTCCCTTTCTTCCCTTAAGGACGGGCCCAATTGTTGGGACCCCGAGAGGTGGTTGGGCTTAGGTAGGGGCCTCTGGTGTAAATTTATTAAGAGGCCCCTGGAATGTTTTTTAGCCAATTATTTTAAAAGGTTAGGGAGGGGGGAGAATGGTAGGGAGGGAAGGGAATCGGGCTGTGTTTCTCCAGCTGGCTGTTAGTCTGGGCCTAGAACGGTTCCCGGTGAGATGAGGTTGGGGGCACGGACTTTTGGTTCTGTTAGTACTGGGGTGGGGTTGCAAATCCCCATGACGATGGGGAATGGCAGCAGGTGGTTACACAGAGGGTCGTATCAACATCTGGGATCACGCCCCCGCTGTCTTCGAGCAGTGGCGTGCTCCGACCCTACGGTTGGCCCCCTTTTATCCGGGATTGATGGGGATCAGGACCCTGGGCTCAGGCTTGTGTATTTTAATGCCAGATCCGTTGCGAACAAGGCTCCCCTCGTCCGTGATCTGATCGAGGAGGAACACGTGGATCTGGCATGCATTACAGAGACCTGGTTGGGCCCAGAGGGCGGTGTCCCTCTGATTGAGTTGTGCCCTCCGGGTTTCTGTGTACTACACCGGCTGCGGGCTCAGGGCAGGGGCGGTGGGGTGGCGGTGGTTATTTGGGAAAACTTATGTCCGAGGGAGACCACCGTTGTACAGATAGGCGGGAGTGAGTCCCTCCTCTTGAAATGTGGCCCTTGGGCTCAGTTGGGCCTGTTGCTAACATACCTGGCACCCAGCTGTGTGGCAACAGCCCTGCCCGAGCTGCTCGACACCCTCTCAGGGTTGACGGTGGAGTTCCTCAGACTCATTGTTCTGGGTGACTTCAACCTGCCTTCTCTGGGAGTATCATCAGAGTTAGCTTGGGAGTTCATGGCCTCCATGACGGCCATGGACCTGACTCAAGTAATTCAGGGTCCGACTCACGGGGGGGTCACACTCTTGACCTGGTTTTCTTATCTAGACAATGGTTGGATGATCTGGGAGGGGGCTTACCAACTATTGTCCCCCTGTCATGGTCCGATCATTATCTCCTATGGCTGGTCTTCCGCTATGTCACCCCCCGCTGCTGGGCTGCGGAACCGACCAGGTGGTTCTGCCCCAGGCGCCTAATGGACCCTGATCGGTTCCAGATGGCGCTTGGGTCTGTTCCTATCTCCCTCACTCACAGCTCGGCCGACGCCTTAGTGGATGCCAGGGAAAGGGCTGCCACTGAGGCGCTCGACCGTGTTGTCCCCTTGCGACCCCTAACCCGACGCAGATCCCGGTGGGCTCCATGGTTTTCTTAGAAGCTCCGGGAGATGAAATGTCGGAGATGGGGTCTAGAGTGCTGTTGGAGATCCAGCCGATCTGAACCTGACCGATTGCGGCTAAGAGCCTTTACAAGGTCTTATCTCGCTGCAATGAGGACTGCCCTCATCGCGTCTGCAGATAATCGCCCAGCCACCCTGTTTCGGGTTACTCGCTCCCTCCTTCATCAGGACGAGAGGGAGGATCCCTTGCAGGGGTAGGCCAAGGAGTTCAGTCGTCATCTTGCGGATAAAATTGCTCAGATTCGGGCCGGCTTGGACTTTGACTGGACAGTCTGACAGGGAGGAATCGAGCGGTCTTGAGAGTGTTATCTGGACTGAGTTCGATCCTATGACCCCCGATGAGGTGGACAGGATCATGAGGAGGCTGAGCTCTACCACCTGTTTATTGGACCCGTGCCCCTCCTGGCTGGTTTATGCAGCCCGGGAGAAGACACGAGGCTGGTTCCAGGCAGTAATAACTGCTTCTTTGAGCAAGGGTGTTTTTCCTGCTGCCTTGAAAGGCAGTGGTGAGGCCCTTCCTCAAGAAGCCCCACCCTGGACTCGGCAATTTTGAATAACTATCGTCCTGTCTCCAACCTTCGCTTTTTGGCGAAGGTTGTTGAGAGTGTGGTAGCGCATCAGCTCCCTCTGTTCCTGGAAGAAACTGATTATCTCGACCCGTACCAATCAGGTTTCAGACCCGGGCATAGCACAGAGACGGCACTGGTCGCACTGGTGAATGATCTCTGGCGGGCTCGGGACAGGGGTTGTTCCTCTGTCCTAGTCCTATTAGTCCTATTAGACCTCTCAGCGGCTTTTGCTACCATTGACCATGGTATCCTACTGCAGCGTCTCAGGGGGCTGGGAGTGGGGGGCACTGTTTTACAGTGGTTCTCCTCCTACCTCCTGGGCCGCTCGCAGTCGATGTTGACGGGAGGGCAGAGGTCCGCCCCAAGGCCTCTCGTTTGTGGAGTTCCTCAGGGGTCAGTCCTCTTTCCCCTCCTGTTCAACATCTACATGAAGCCGCTGGGTGAGCTCATTCGTGGTTTCGGGGTGGGGTATCACCAGTACGCTGATGATACCCAACTTTTTCTTTCCACCCCGAATCAACCCAGTGATGCCCTCGCCGTGATATCCCGTTGCCTGGAGGCAGTCCGGGTTTGGATGGGGAGAAACAGGCTTCGTCTCAATCCTGACAAGACTGAGTGGCTGTTCATACCGGCATCTCGGACTGACCAGCCTTCTCCATCATTAACAATAGGGGGTGAGGTATTACCCCCCATTGATAGGGCTCGCAACTTGGGCGTCCTCCTGGATTCACAGCTCAGTTTTAAAGATCATATAGGAGCCGTGACCAGGGGGGCTTTTGCCCAGATTTGCCTGGTGCACCAGTTGCGTCCATATCTGGACTGAGATGCTCTACGTACAGTCACTCATGCGCTCGTGACCTCCCGGTTAGACTACTGCAATGCCCTCTACATGGGGCTGCCCTTGAGGACCACCCGAAGGCTTCAACTGGTGCAGAATTCAGCCACGCGAGTTTTGATGGGAGCTTCCCGATACTCCCGTGTAACACCTCTTCTCTGTGAGCTACATTGGCTTCCGGTTGTCTCCGGGTGAGATTCAAGGTGCTGGTAATGACCTATAAAGCCCTAAATGGCTTGGGTCCGGACTATCTAAGGGAACACCTGCTGCCGGCATCATCTTCCCATCGTCCTGTGCGCCCCCACAGGGAGGGCCTTCTCAGGGTACCGCCGGTTAATGAATGCCGGTGGGTTATTCCCAGGGGAAGGGCGTTCTCTGTGGGTGCGCCTGCCCTATGGAACCAACTACCCACAGAACTTAGGACTGCCCCCGACCTTCGCTCATTTCGCCGGGACCTGAAAACTTGGCTCTTTGATCTGTTTGGTCCAGACTGTGGGGTTGTTAATTTAACTGGGTTTTAGATTTTCTCTTGGGGCTTGAATTTAATTTAATTGTTTTAATTTTTTTTTAATTTTTTGTATTTCATGGTTTTAACTGCCCTGTAAACCGCCCTGAGTCCTACGGGAATAGGGCGGTATACAAATTCAATAAAATAAATAAAATAAAATAAATAAATAAAAAGCCACGAGTTAAACTTAAGATTATGCAGGATACTCGTGAGAGAGGTGGCCTTAAATTACCTAATTTTAAATTATATTATGAAGCTGCTGCATTAGTAGGAATAAGTGATTGGATTAACTTGACGCAATTGAGGTTATTAAATCTTGAGGGCCACGATTTGTTGTTTGGCTGGCATGCATATTTGTTGTATGATAAGAAGGTAGACAACGTGTTTAGGGTGCATATTTTAAGACAGGCATTGCTGAGAGTTTGGAAGAAGTATAGACATAAGTTAAGCAGCAAGATACCATTGTGGGCAATTCCAAAACACGCAATAGAAAATATACATGCTGGCTTCAAATATGATGTGACTACCTACAAGGAGATTCTTAGTTTGGAAAGAAATGCTTGGTGTTTGAAATCATATAGCCTCTTGCGAGAAGAGAAGGTTGTTCAAAACTGGTTTCAATATACTCAGTTACGGGCCAGGTGGAAAGAAGACCAGAAAAATGGATTTGCAATGACGGATGAAAATTTGATAAAGCAAATTAGAAATCAGGGACCAGCACATATTAAACGGATATATCTTGCATTGATAGAGATTGATTCAGAAACAGAGCTTGTTAAGGATTGTATGATAAAATGGGCCCAAAACATCCAGGAAGTTATTACAATGGATACTTGGGAAAAGATTTGGGTCAGGAACGTAAAATTTACTCAAGCTCAAAATTTAAGAGAGAATTTTTACAAAATGTTTTATAGATGGCATTTAGATCCTAAAAAGCTTGCAAGTATGTATCCGAAGTATCAGCCTAAATGTTGGAGGTGTGGTGATGAAGATGCAACTTATTTTCACATATGGTGGACATGTAAGAAGGTTAAAGCCTTTTGGATAAAAGTTTGGTGGAATATGCAGAAGATTTTTAAACAGAGGATAAAGTTTTGTCCGCAACTTTTTTTGTTGGGAATAATTGTAGACGCTACAGTTGTGGACACTAAGTTGATGTTGAATTTAATTACGGCAGCGAGACTTTTGATAGGCCAGTATTGGAAGAAAGAGGAACTGCCGACCATAGAAGAATGGACTTTAAAGGTTTCCGACCTGGCTGAGATGGCGAAGATTTCGGCTTATTTGAAAGATCATTCGCAAGAACGCTATATTACGGAATGGAGAAAATGGATTGAGTTTATCCAGAACAAGTATAGGGTTAAGAAGTTTTATGTAGCATTCGAATAAGTCTTCTTTCGTTTTCTTTTTTTTCCCCTTTTTTTAAATTTTAGTTTTTTATATATATTTAATATTGCTAAGGTTTGTTTTATCCTATATAAGTTAGAGAGTGATGGATTTTAGAATTTATAGTTGTTAGTATATGATTGTTTATGATTGCTTTTTATATATACCTTGTATTTAGCTCTGGGAAGTCGGGGGGGAGGGGGGAGGGGGGGAGGTAGGGGGGGAGCAGGGAGGGGGGGAGGAGGGGAGGTAGGGGGGGAGGGGGGAGGGGGAAGGGGGGTTTTTTAAAGGGAAAATGTATTTTAAAACTTTTCAATAAAAATAAATAAATAAATAAAACCAATCTTGATGCATGGCTGAAGTTAGTAATATTTATTGTGTACTATAAAAGAAACTTGTTTAATTGGAAGAGGCAGGACACAAATTTTAAGCAATGCTTTTTCTAGAACACTTATTTTTTATAATATGTAAATGAAACTTTCAGATTTTCAGTGGCAATTTCAAAAAGGCAAAAATCATATATTCTATATGATCTCTGCAGGAACAGAAATGATATAGCAACATTTGAGCAGCCTAAACAGTCAAACTACATCTTTTTAATGTTCTAGAATATTTAAAAAAATCAGTTTGAGAGAAAAAATGCATATAAAATAAACCACGCAACAAAACCCAGATAAATGGTAAGTTAAGGTACTCTACATTGTCAATAAAAGTTGAACATATCTTCCACAGTCATAATTAGAATATGCTGCCATGCATCCAACTTTCTCTTTTCAGCTCTATCTCTTCCTCTGCAGGTTGAAGGAACACTGAAGCTCAGGACACCACCACTGATTGTACTGTCCTTGAGTTACAACCACTGTTGGACCAAAATTTTCATTGCTAAACTAGATGGTTGTTAAGTGAGTTATGTCCAATTTTACAAACTTTTTGCCATAGTTGTTAAGCAAATTACTACAGTTGCTAAGTGAATCAAATAAGCAAATTGGCTTCCCCTTGTTGGAAGGTGGTTGGGAAGATTGTAACTGTGATCACATGACCCAGGTTGTTGCAACTATTGTATCTATATGCTGATTGCCAAGGGTCTGAACTTTGATCATTTCACTGTGGGGATATGGCAATTCATAAGTGCAAGGATTGGTTGTAAATCACTTTTTTCAGTGCCATTGTATCTTGAAATAATTGCTAAACAAATGGTTTCAGTTCATAGTCCTTGCAATTTTTCTTTGCCATAATATGAAGCAATCCTATCTTCTACTATGTTTTCAATTTCTAAATCCAGCCTGTGGCTCAGAGAGTTCTTGTCAATCTCATAACTACCTATGTCCAATCATACTCAGCTTTTCTGACATCAGCCAAGGTCAGCAAGGTGCTAGTTGGTATTATAAATTGGTTTCAGATATTTGAAAACAAAAAAGGGATGGAGGCTGCTGTAGGCACCTGAGTTCCACAACAGCTACAACAGAGGAGCAGGTTGAGGAAAACAAGAATAGATTAGCAACATAAGCAGATTTTGAGAAGATCCAATTTGAGCACATGCCTGCTTCCAAAAGGGCATGCCATCATCAAAAGCAGGCAATCTATACTCAAAAGAGCGATCCCAATACAAAACAATTACGCTCAAGCAAGGTTGGCAATATATAGAGAACAAACACCATTCGCTATGGGCTGCTGAAGAAGGGGAAAGGATACAAGGAAGATATAGATATAAAATAGTCACCTATATGGGACAAATATTTTTATACTGGGGAACACAATTCAGCAAGCAAAAGGACAAAGTTAAGGCCCATTTTGCTGGTTATATGTTTGGTTAAACATGCATTAAATTTGCCAAATATACCTTAAGTTTCAGAGGATGGAGGCTGGCAATTGAAATTAAAAATTTAGAATTTTCAAGCATGTGATTGACATACCACTGAGCCCATCTCCAATGTTCCCTCAACCTGCAGAGGAAGAAGAAGAGGGAGTGGGACTAAAACAACAAAAATAAGTGTAGGTGCAAACCCAATAGTACAGCATTAATATTGGTCCTTTTTATCCATTTTTGTGTTAATTTTTAATGTTCTAATTTTAATCTTAATGTTTTGATGTTTTCATTGTTTCATATTTTTTATGATATTATAAGCCACCAGAATTGCTTGAGATGTGTAGCATATACATTTACTACATAAAGAGAGAAAGAAAGAAAGAAAGAAAGAAAGAAAGAAAGAAAGAAAGAAAGAAAGAAAGAAAGAAGAAAAAAGAATTATTTGCAAGCAGAGGAGTGATCTACTCACTGTACAGATTAATATGACTAACCCTTATAATCATAATTTAAATAATGACTGTTAATTGGAGCAACTTTCTTGTTCATTCATATTTGTGCTCCTTCTGTCCATAGACTCACTTTAGTTAAGGTCAGCTCTTAATGGCAAAATGATCATGGCCATGTACTTCATTGGCAACAATATGGACATAATTTGCCCTTATTTTTCCCCCAAGTCCCCAATCTAGTTTACAGTCTTCCTGGCCACTACAGTAGCTCAGCCATAAAATATTCATTCCTTTATTAAACCACACCGCACACAGCACACTGACTTTTCCACCGATATTATTTATTACCTGAATCAGGCTCCAAATGTAACTGGGAGCACTTGACAAAAAAAACAAACAAACCACAAAGCAATAGCAACCATTAATCTGTGTGTGTGTGTGTGTGTGTGTGTGTGTGTGTGTGTGTGTGTGTGAGAGAGAGAGAGAGAGAGAGAGAGAGAGAGAGAGAGAGAGAGAGAGAGAGAGAGAGAGAGAGAGAGAGAGACAGAGAGAGCACCCATCTGACAAATATGCTGCATTCTTTTCCACTTCCATGTTTTTAATCACGAAACAGCCACTAGGCAAAGAGCAAGATAATGTTATGCATGGCATACACACATGCAAGGAATGTCATTACTGTATGCTTCTTTCCTTCACTCTACAATTTTCAAATAAGAGAACATAATATACGATTATGTGAAGAAGAAAGTAGACCCTCTTTGAATTCTATGGTTTTACATATCAGGATAGGAGACAGTAAAAATCATCTGGTCCTTAGCACTTCTTAAAAGTAGGCAAATACAACCTGAGATGAAAAACAACACACAACATATTACACCATGTCATTATTTTACAAAAAGAAAGCCAAAATAGAGAAGCCATGTGTGAAAAACTAAGTACACCTTTACTGCTTCCATAGGTATGAAGAGGCTAAGTAGAAACCAGGTGCTACTAATGAAGTGCCCTCGATCAATTGATCATCAACAAGTGTGACTACCTCTATAAAAGTCAAAGTTTTAGATCTCTCTTGGTTTCCAGCAATGCCAAACAGTAAAGACATCAGCAATGATCTTAGAGAACATGGCAATACACTTAAATTTGCAAAGTTGCATCTGAAAAAAAATCACTTGACTTTTGGAACAATGTTCTTTGGACAGACAAGACCAAATTGTATATGTTTGGCCCTAATGCACAGTGCCACATTTGGTGAAAACCAAACACAGCATATCAGCGTAAACATCCCATTCCAACTGTCAAGCAGCGTGGTGGAGGGGTGATGATTTGGGTTTGTTTTGCAGTCACAGGACCTCAGCACATTGCAGGCATTAAGTCGACTATGAACTCCTCTGTATATCAAAGTGTTCTAGAGTCAAATGTGAGGCCATTTGACAGTTAACGTTTGGCTGACATTGGGTCATGCAACAGGGAAATGATCCCAAGCACACCAGCAAACCTACAACAGAATGCCTGAAAAAGAAAAGAATCAGGGTATTGCAATGGCCCAGTCAAAATCCAGATCTCAACCCAATTGAAATGCTGTAGCAGAACTTCAGGAGAGTTGTGCATAAGCAAATGCCCACAAACCTCAATGTACTGAAGCAATGTTGTAAAGAATAGTGGGCCAAAATTCCTCCACAATGATATGAGAGACTGATAAAGTCATACCGAAAACAATTACTTCAAGTTATTGCTGCTAAAAGTGGTTTTACAAGCTACTGAATGATAACATGCACTTAGTTTTTCACACATGGCTTTTCCATTTTGGCTTTCTTTTTGTAAAATAAATGATGACATGGTGTAATATTTACCTACTTTTAAGAATTGCTAAGGACCACATGACTTTTACTATGTCCTGATAGGTAAAACATAGAACTCAAAGAAGGTTTACTCTCTTTTTCACATGACTGTAAATCTCAGAAATGAATTAGACATGTATTTCTGATTCAGTTCTGACTTGCTAAACCATTCATAATTAAAGTTGTCATAATTTTGTTCTCTTTTAGGGGAAATATTCTGACTTACATCCGTCCTTGTCTGTGATGAAATTATTGCAACTTAACCAGAATGACTCAGTAGCAGCTCAACTATCAGGGGAGATAAATATTTCAATTTTTCTACATTTTTAATGCAATAATGTATAAAAGTTAAGCATTAAGCAAAACTCTTCAAACTTCCAATTTAGAGCTTTAAGACACTGTAAACTCCAGCTAATACTTTCTCAGTGGAAAACCTTAATAATATACAATCTGAAAATTGGGAATTCTTAAATAAAATGTTCTCTAAAATGAGATCTAGAGACACTGGTAATTGTATGATAGCCTATTGGTGTGTGTGTGTGTGTGTGTGTGTGTGTGTGTGTGTGTGTGTGTGTGTAAAGCAAGAGGGTTACAGGAAAACAAGAAAAAAACTAGTTATTTCAGCAATTTCATTCAGCATTTCAATAGCCACATTTCAAAACTTTGCTTTTTTTAGCATTTATGTAATTGTTACTTTAACAAAGCAAATACTTTTGCTTTTACACATGTTTTCAGATTAATTTTATTTCTAAGCATTATGATATGTTTAAGATCTTTTATGATCTGCCTCTTTTATTCACTGTACTATTTTACCCTTTTTGTTTTCTAACTTACCACTGTAAATTAGAAAAACAAAACAAAATAAAAATAGTTGAAGCTATTAGCAGCAGTCCCCCTGCAAAAAAAAAACAAAAACAGCCAGGATTTTGATGGCACACATAATATTTAAAATAAGCTTTAAAATTTGTTAACCCATTTCCAGGTCATTTTAGAGGGCAAAAACCTTCAAAGGAGCTTACAAAATAAAATCACAACTCAAAGGAATCTGAGAGGCATTTACTGCAGAATGAACTTGAGCAAACAGTATCACTTTTATAAGAAACTGTCTTCCAAATATGCTCCTCCCATCTTTTCTAAAGTTATGGATGACAAATCCACTAAGGTTTTAAGATTCAGTGAACACTTAGTCTTGAAGATTACAGATTGGAGTTAGAGTGCTCCCACATACTATTTGCAATGGAATAACAGGGTAGGGCAGTGTCCACTTCCTGCTCAAAAATACTTCAGGGGCTCCTGGCTGATCACTGTGAGAAATGGAGCTCTGAACTAAAATGGGCTCAAGTAATATCTTGATTGGTAAAAGTTTACTAAGAGAGGCTCAGTTATTGTTAAATTATATGTATTATATGTATTCTATCATCATGCTAAGGCTTGGAATATTGGAAAAAATCAGATATACAGATAGTCCTCAACTTACGATCACAATTGAGCCCAAAATTTAAGTTGCTAAGTGAGAAATTTTGCCCCATTTTATGACTTTTTCCACCACTGCAGTTCTTAAATAAGTAACAGGGCTATTAAGTGAATCTGGTTTCTCCATTCACTTTGCTTGTCAAAGGTCGCAAAAAGGGATCATATGACTCCAGGACACTGTAACTGTAATAAATGTACCAAGCATCTGAATGTAAATCACGTGATCACAGGGATGCTGCAATGGTTATAAGTGTGAAAATTGGTCATAAGTCACTTTTTTCAGTGCTGTTGTAACTTTGAACGGTTACTTAATGAACCATTGTAAGTCAAGGACTACCTGTAGTTACTTTTAAAGTGAGATCTTCCAAAACTGAATTCATAATGGCACAAAACATCTTCACCAGTGCCAAACCAGAATAAGCCAAGCTGCCAAGGACACCTGGCCTGGGAGAAGAATGCGAAATGGCAATGCGAGGCACCAAGCATCAAAGCAGTTCCCAAAGCATCAAAATGGCATGCTATTGGACACAGATGAACTGGTCAAGTGGGGAGGGCCACTGAATGGGAAAGAAGTGTAACCTTTGCACAGGAATACTAAGTTCAAGCTTTCACTGCAATTACTTAACCTATCACTTCAACCAAATGGAGTTGAAGGTCTTTCTTTCCTAGAGACCTAAATTGGGGCAGGTGTGACACAAACAGACATAATTCACAGAGTGTGCTACTTCTATTAATATTAACTAGATATAAACATACCTTCCCTTTGCTATACAAGTTTAATATATTATCACCTCTTCCAAAGGTATTTTCAAAGTAGCCATATGAGTTGACTGAGATTATGGCCCAGACATCTAGTGAACTTATAGTCTAACTATCTAATTCCTGTATCACACTAGCATCCATTCCAAAATGTTTATCAGCTGAAAATTTGAACACATACTATATAACTGTGCAATACAAAATGCATAAATTCAGCTAAGTTTTATATAAAATCAAATTGGCTTTCTTTTAATTGAAGAATAGAACAGAACACTGCTGGAATAGGATAACAATTGAAAAAAAAAATCCCATGACATGAGGTAGATATATATTACATACCTCTTCGTCCTTGTACCAAGACAAACTCTCTGCTGTTAAGATGAACCAATATTCCTTGGAGCCCCCTTTCATGATGCTAATATTGTTGATGGTCAGCCAGCCTCGCCGGATGACCTGGAGGAAATCAAGAAGTGGGAGTTGAGAAGGGAGGAAAAGAACAGATTACAGGCCAACTTCAAGAACAAAAGAAGAAGGGAGTTGCTTGGAAAGATTTGATACAATGTTTTAAAATTCTAGCCTAGTGCAGCAGGACACAAACAGAAAAGACTAAAGCACCTCAGCTTACAGCACCATGGCCTTGGCAAATAATGGAAGTCCACTGATGATACCAGTCTTTAATCTTTCTTTGAACTGTTAGTCCACAGCAGCTTGATTTGTTTCAGTAAAACTTAAAGCCAATTTTTAATGAGAAAGTAAAATAATCCTGTAAGACTAAATTGGAAGCAAACATTTGAATTTACGAAAAACTGAATCTAGAGAAATTTTAATACTGCCAATACTGCTGTCAACTACAGGAAATGCTAGGTCTGTGAAGTAGACTTTGATATATGACATGACCATAGCTCTGCAATAGGCAATCCAAAAAGATCAGCTCATGTACAAGATACAGAATAACCTAGTTGGAGTATGTATGTATCCAGTTTGCAGCCTAAAAATCACTAATGAGTATGTATTTTGCAATGAATAAACAGTGAGCAGGAGCTGGTTTCCTCTTACAATCCATGATTCCAAAACTTCGGGAAACTTTCTTCAAAGTCTTCTAATAAATATTCAGTATGTGACTTGGACTGTTTTGGTACTAGTAACTGGCAAGACAGTTTTGACTTGGATAAGGAAACAATTCTGTCTAATCTTATAGACAATTCTCTCAAGAACAACAAATAAGCAGTAGACAAAACATCGGCAGTGGAACTTCACAGCATGAAACAGAGGCAAGAGAATGTAAGATTATAGCTGAGATCAGCTATCACATAGCTTTATACAAAATCTCTGAAAAAATGAAACAGTAGCCAGAATATATTGGCAACAATGCTTTATCTTGAAATTGCCTCTTCAAAAAAAGATATTCATAATATACAAAGTAGCCATAGTCAGCAGCCACAACTCAGAACACAGAATATGCATTGATCATTCCTGTTTATAGTCCACTGATTCCAGAATTTCAATACATTCTTCCCATCAAGGATTTCCAATAAATATTTACCATGTACGTATGCTAATTTGGCACTAGTAACTAGTAAGGTAAATTTATCTTAGCTAAGGAAGCAACTCTCTTGCTACACCAATTATACAGACGGGTCTCTCAAGAACAAGTTACAACTCTGAAGGATAGATAATCTTCTGTTTCAGAAACCAACCAGACATTGTATTCTGAGTTCTTGCTTTTTAAATCAGGCAGGAAATCACTCTTCATATTAATTGTATTTTTATTTATCTGTACTTTTACTCAAGATGAAATTATTTTAATTTAATTATGTTTGGAGGTGCCTCAGAAGCTTATCTTTAAAGAAAAAGTGAACACTAGTAGGACAGTTACCTACCAGTCTTCCCTATAATACATAACAGCAATTTACCAACTACATAGACAAACATGTTCTAGGGATAATACTGTATGTCTTTAACTGTTGTTAAACTGTTGTTAAACTGTTTAATTGTTGTTCCTTAATTAAGATGCTATGAAAAGCAACACAAAAATCCATTATTCCACAGTGCAAGAACAGCAACTATCCTATAGTATTGTTTTAGGCCAGAATTTGATTCCTGAACACCACATTTAAACAGGAATTTGAACATAAAATTTCAAAATCTAGATACAATGCATAAACTGAAAGTAATATTCAAGTTTCCACCCTATAATCTGCTTAGAAAATCTCCTATTTCAGAAGGATTTTATATCCATTACAATGACAGGGCAGTAGAAGACTAGGAAAATCACTCAAGTTTGAGAAACTCTGAAAAATGAGATTATAAAAGCTCAGTCTAGCACATTACCACTAAAAAAGAAAAAAAGAGATCTCAGGAGAAATCAGCATGGTTGTGCAAAGAATTCTGATAAACTGAAAAACAAAAGGACAAATATAAAAAAGGGAAAGAAGGACACTGTCAGGACCCACCTCAATCCACATCTTAGGAAATAAGAACTCTTGGATGCAAGTTTAGTCCAAAAGGAAAATGTTTACTAGGATGGAATCGATTGTGGGAATACAAGACGGAATCTGAGAAAAGTTACATTTCAATCCTATATAAACCATTCCCATTTCAGCCCCTCCCCTCATCCATTTGGTCAGGCTGTCGTCAGTTGCTAGGTGTTAGGGCCTTCCATGGGAAAGGGAACTCTCCTTGGTTTTATGGTTATTGCTTTCCTTTTCAGTTGTAAATGAAGATACAATCCAGACCTGTCTGTCCCCCTCCCTTCCCCAGTTAAGACATCCCCTGTTGTTTGAAAATCGCTTTAGTAACCATCCTCTCCCCCCCCCCCCTCGGAGAGATGGCAGAATCCTCAGAAATAGCACGTTGTTCTACCTATACAATTATGAAATGTGATATAAATGGATTCTGACATTTGGCTCTCCTTTCAGAAAAAAGATGAGTCCATCTGTGGGGAAAGAAAACATATAAATGTTAGCCTGGTTTGTTTGGATATTCTGTATGAAACCTCTTAAGCAACTTAGGTGCTTTAACATGGAGTTTGTTAACCCACTCATTTTCTGAGGAGGGGAGGTGTTTCCATGCCACTAAATATTGTATCGTTCCATGGTGTTTTCTGGAGTCTAAGATTTCTTTCACTTCAAAATGTTGTTCTCCTTCCACCATGATGGGTGGTGGTGGTGGTGGGATTTTTTCTTGTAGTGGTGATTGTTGTTCTCTCTTTAATAGACTGCAGTGGAAGGTTGGGTGTATTCGTCTAAGATTTTTGGGTAGTTCTAATTCAACTGTTACTGGGTTTATGATTCTTTTAATTGGAAAGGGTCCAATATATTTTGGTCCTAGTTTTTTACAGGGTTGGAGTGATTTCAGGTATTTTGTGGATAAATATACCATCTCTCCTACCCTAAATGGTGTGGGATCGGTTCTTTTTTTGTCTGCCTGTGTCTTGTATGCTTTTCTGGCATCTTCCAACGCTTTCCTAACGATTGGCCATGTATTTTGTAATTGAGCAATCCATTCCTTCAGATCAGGGATAACCGGTTCTTTTGGGGTTAGTTCTGGTATTGGGTTGAAACTCTGGCCTGTAGCTACTTGAAAAGGAGTGTAACCTGTGCTTGAGTGGACTGCATTATTATATGCTACTTCTGCAAAAGGCAGTAGGTCCGTCCAGTTGGACTGCTGAAAATTAATATAGCATCTCAGATATTGTTCAAGTATATCATTAAGTCTTTCAGAAGCTCCGTCTGTCTGAGGATGGTGACTAGATGACAGTCCTTGGGTGGTTCCTAAGAGGGATAAAAATTCTTTCCAAAATGCCGACGTAAATTGCACCCCTCTGTCAGATATGATGCGTTGTGGTACCCCGTGCAATCTGTAAATATGCTGTACAAAAAGTTTTGCTAATGCTTTTGCAGTCGGGATTTTTTGGCAAGGTATGAAATGTACTTGCTTAGAGAACAGATCTGTGACAGTCCAGACTACGGTGTTTCCATTACTTTCTGGCAGTTCTACGATAAAATCCATGGCTATTTCTTTACATGGGGCTGAGGGGTTTGCCACCGGTTGTAACAGACCTGGCGGTTTCCCTTGCAGTCATTTGGCCATCGCGCAAATTTGACAGCTACCCACATAGCTTTCTATGTCCTTTTTCATAGATGGCCACCAAAATTGCCTTTTAGTTAAGTGTAAGTTTTTTACAAAGCCAAAGTGTCCTGCTGATTTTGTATCATGGCACAGTTGCATGAAATTGATTCTCTGTGTGGCAGGTATATATAGCTTCTCCCCCACCCACGGCAGTCCATCTTTAATTGTGCACACATGTTTATTTTTCTGGAACCATTCATCACTTTCCAAAGATTTCCTGAATTCTATTCCAGTTTGGCTATCTACCTTCGGCTTCATTTTTTCTTGTGCCCTGGTGGTGACTGGTGCTGCCAGTTGTTGTTCTGGTACAAGTGGTTTAAAGTCAGTAACTCTTGTGCTGTTATATTGGGGCATGCGGGATAATGCATCTGCCAGGAAGTTCTTTCCCCCCGGTAAGTGTTTGAGAGTGAAATTGAATTGGTGAAAATGTTGGGACCAGCGGGCTTGCTTAGGAGTGAGCTTCCTGGGCATTTTTAGTGCTTCCAAATTTTTGTGGTCTGTCCAGACCTGGAAAGGTATTTTATTTCCTTCTAAAAATTGGCGCCATGTTAGTAATGCCCACCTCAACGAGAATGCCTCTTTTTCCCATATTGGCCAGCGTTGTTCTGTTTCTGTGAGTTTTCTGGATGTGTATGTGCATGGTTGCAATGTCCCCCCATCATTTTCTTGTAATAGTACGGCTCCTACTGCTACATCACTCGCATCTGCCTGTATTACAAAAGGTTTGTCGGGATCTGGGTGTTTTAGGACAGGTTCAGCAGAAAAAAGTCTCTTTAGCCTCTCAAATGCTGCTTGACATTCCATTGACCATTTCAGAGGCTGGCTGGGTTTCACGGGTGACCCCCCCTTCGTTTTCAACAAATTTGTGAGGGGCATGGCTATTTGGCCAAATGCGGGGATGAATTGGCGGTAGAAGTTTGCAAACCCCAGGAAACTTTGCAATTGCTTCCGTGTGCGGGGGGTGCCCACTCTAGTACTGCCCTGACCTTCTCAGGGTCCATTTCGATGCCCTCTGGAGATATGCGATATCCCAGGTAGTCGATGTTTTCCTGATGGAATTCACACTTCGATAATTTAGCATATAAGTGGGCAGCTCGCAACTTCTTCAGGACTGCTCTGACTAGTTTGATATGTTCCTCTTTGGTTTCTGTGAAGATAAGGATGTCATCGAGGTAAACCAGGACCCCCTTATATAGGTGCTCTCTCAGCACGTCATTAATTAATTGCATAAAGACTGCGGGGGCCCCTTGCAGTCCGAATGGCAATACTTTGAATTGATAGCACCCCATTGGGCAGTTGAATGCAGTCTTCCATTCGTCTCCTTCCTTAATCCTAATACGGTAGTATGCTTCCCTCAGGTCTAGTTTGGTAAAAATCTTTCCTTTCAATAGGTGGGATAACATATCCTTCATTAGGGGAAGGGGGTACAGATTACATTCACTAATTGTGTTCAAATTTCTATAGTCCACAACCAAACGAAAGGACCCATCCTTCTTCTCCCTGAACAGAACCGGGGCGGCAACTTTGGGTTTGGCAGGCTCAATAAATCCTCTTTCTAAGTTTTTCTTTATGAATCTCTCCATTTCTGCCATTTCCCTTGGGCTCATGGCATACATCCTGGGTTTGGGGAGTTTTGCCCCAGGTTTGAATTCTATGGTGCAGTCTGTGGGGCGGTGGGGGGGAAGCTCATCTGCTCTTTCCTCACTGAAAACCTCAGCCAGGTCCCTGTATTCCTCCGGTATCTCTGGTAATCCCTTCTCTTTCCCCACTGCTGCTGTCTCCTCCCTCTGGGTTGGGGGGGTGCTTTTGGAGTCTAAGTTCTTCTGCCCCCCCTTTGGGAAATTGAGTTCTGCTGTCCTCCAGTTTATCCCGGGGTTCCATTTCTTCAGCCATTCCAGTCCTAGGATCATTGGGCATTCCATGCCTGGGGCCACTATAAACGTTATGTCCTCCTCATGGGGCCCCAGTGATAGGTGGATTGGTAAAGTGGCTAGGGTGGCTGGTCCTCCCCCTGCTATTGTCCCATCTAATTGACTAAAAGAGATTGGTTGTTTTAGCCTCCTCACTGGGATGCTCAATCTCTCCACCAGCGTTGGGCTGATAAGGCAGCGGATGCACCCAGAGTCTATCAGAGCTTTTATTTTGGCTGCTTCAGGCATAGGGGAAGCTAATATAGTCACTGTCTTAAGTATGGGTGGAAGGGGTCCACTTACCAATGGTTCTCCCTCTGAGCTGTCTTCCGAGTTGTCCACCGTCCCTGCGGTGCAGGCCGGAGTCCAGTCCCAGTTCCTGGCAGGAATTGTGGACTCTACAGCCTCTGTCCCCTTCATGGAAGATTCTTTTGTGTTGCCTTGGGGCTTCCCCGGCTTCTTGGAGGATGATGCCTCTGGTTTTCGTGGGGGGGCTTTTGAACGACATTCTGCAGCACGGTGGCCCTCTCTCCCGCAGTTGAAGCAACTTGTTGATTTTTTGGCTGTGGCTGGTGGTTTTTCCCCCTCGCGTGTTTGCTCGGGTGGCAGGCGGCCCATGGTTTTCCTCTGCGGTGTCTCTTCAGTAGGTCTATTTCCACTTCCTCCGCCAGGATGTACCAGTCATCGAGGTGGGGTGGGTCTCCTCGAGGCAGGCAAGCATCATACAGGTCGTAGTTCAGACCGTCTTTGAAGTGGCTAAGGAGGATGTCTTCTGGCCAGTTCAGCTTGCTGGCAATGGCTCGGAATTCTTGGGTATAATCAGCCACTGCTCGCCTGCCCTGCCTCACCGTTTTGATTCTCTCCCAGGCCTTACGGTCAGCCAAAGGATCCTCAAACCGTCGCCTCAAAGATGACATGAATCGGTTGAAGTCGTTGAGTTCTGGGGCGTTGGAGTCATGCAAGTTCACCACCCAGTCTGCAGCCGTCCTGTCCAGGGCAGATTGCACAATTCGGATGCGTGTTTTGTCACTGGGGATGTCCCGTCCGTACTCTTCCATGTAGCTGAGGACTTGGGTTAGGAAAAATCCCAGTCGTGATGGCTCCCCCTTGAATTTGACTTCCAGGGGCGGGAGTCTTTGGCTGGAGCGTTGCCTGCGCCGTGGCCGGTATCGCTCCTCATCCTGGTCCCCATCTGTGGTTCTGGGGGGGGGGGGTGGGTACTGCTGAGGCAGCAATTCCTGTTCCATTGGATGGCCCCGGGGTTTCAGGTGTTGGATCCCCTCCGTTACCTTTCCAGTTGCGTCCCCAGGCGCTGCCTCGGTTGCGATTTTCAGCTCTCTCCTCCCTCAGTGAACTCAGGGTTGCTTTCATCAGATCAATGGCCTTTTCCAGGATCCGCTCCTCCTCGCTGGCGTGCAGGGAACTCTCCATCTCTTGCCTCCATTCCGGTTGGTGGTTACTACGCCTCAGGGTCGTTTCTCCCGAAGCCTTTTCCCACTCACTTTTCCTTCCAACGCCCATCGACCACCGGGGTTTTCGGTCGTACTGCTCCACCGCTTCTTTCCCGGGGGAATATGCTGCTTCAGCTTCCCATTGTCTCTGGGATTCCATTTGGGGGGAAGACTCCCCCTCCATGGGGCTTCCCTCCTCTCTTGCTTCGTCGCCAGACATTTTATTTGTTGCAAAGTCTCCCGGTAAGGTTTTCCCTTCCAGGTTGACTCTTAAAGGAGATTCCGTCTACTGTCAGGACCCACCTCAATCCACATCTTAGGAAATAAGAACTCTTGGATGCAGGTTTAGTCCAAAAGGAAAATGTTTACTAGGATGGAATTGATTGTGGGAATACAAGACGGAATCTGAGAAAAGTTACATTTCAATCCTATATAAACCATTCCCATTTCAGCCCCTCCCCTCATCCATTCGGTCAGGCTGTCGTCAGTTGCTAGGTGTTAGGGCCTTCCATGGGAAAGGGAACTCTCCTTGGTTTTATGGTTATTGCTTTCCTTTTCAGTTGTAAATGAAGATACAATCCAGACCTGTCTGTCCCCCTCCCTTCCCCAGTTAAGACATCCCCTGTTGTTTGAAAATCGCTTTAGTAACCATCCTCAGAAATAGCACGTTGTTCTACCTATACAATTATGAAATGTGATATAAATGGATTCTGACAGACACATAACTAAGGCAGAATTCCAGCATATTTGAACTGCAAAGAAGTCGGGAAACTTAAGGCTCAGAATGAATTAAGAGTTATGATAAATGTCAAAAATAATTTTTAAGTTTCAAAATGTGAAAAAAACAATAAAAAATCACTAATGGGAAAAGATGTCAAGGATGGCAGCAAGGAGAAAGCAGAACTGCTTAATTCATTCTTTGCATCTGTCTCTCACAAAAGCAAAAAAAAATCTAGCCTATCAAAAGTGGTATCATAAAAGACAAATTAGGAATATGTCAAAATAGGCAAGAAAATGGTAAGACACCTATCCATTCTAAATGAATTCAAATGAGCAGGATCAGATGGATTACATCCCAGAGTTCTGAATGAGCTAGCAGACATGATCTCAGAATCACTGCAAGATATCATTCAAAGATCTTGCAGGACCAGGGAACTACCAGAGGACTAGAAAAGGGCTGATGTGGTTCCCATCTTCAAAAAAGGGGGAAAAATTAATCCAGAAAACTCCATTCCAATCAGCCTGACATCAATACCTGGGAAGATCCTGGAAAAGATGATAAAGCAACAGATCTGCAAATACCAAAAGCAGGCAAAGCTATTACTGGTAGCCAATATGGGTTTGTCAAAAATAGATCATGCCAGACAAACATATTGACTAAATTAGTGGACCAGTGAAATGCTGTGGACATAGTATACGTGGACTTCAGTAAGGCATTTGATAAAGTAGATCACAGTCTACTTCTTGATAAGATAGAAAAATATGGAACAGAGAGCATCATCTCCACTAGATGGATTCATAGATGGCTGACCAAATGCCCTCAGTGGGTAGTCCTCACTGAAACTACATCCAGATGGATGGAGGGAAGCAAGCAGACCTCAATGTCTGGTTTTGGGCCCAGTTCTCTTCAACATCTTCATAAATGATCTAGAGTTCTAGGCTAATGGATAGAAGGGCACTAACCAAAACTGCAGATGATACAAGCTGGGGGGGAATACCCAACACTAAGATTCAGAAAGATCTTGACAGACTTGAACTCTGGGCCCTATCCAACAAAATGCAGTTCAGTGGTAGAAAAGCAAGATTTTACATTTAGGCAAGAAAAAACAAATGCATGGGTATAAAATAGATGTCTCCGTAGCAACAACTATGAGAGGGATCTAAATATGAATACTACTTAAATATGAGCCAACAGTATACTGCAGCTGTCAAAAAAGCCAATGCAGTGCTAGGCTGCATCACCAGAGGAACAGTATCATGGTCACAAGAAGTGTCAGTACCACTTTATCTTGCCTTGGTAAGACCACACTATGAATACTATGTCCATGTTTTGGTCACTATGATACAAAAAGATGTTGAGATTCTAGAAAGAGTGCAGAGAAGAATGACAAATATGATTAGGGAACAGAGGCTAAACATTGCAGGAACTGCATATGTTTAGTCTAACGAGGCAAAAGACTAGGGGCAACATGATAGCAGTCTTCCAATATTTGAGGGGCTGTCACATATAAGGAAGGGACACGGTGGCTCAGTGGGTTAGGACGCTGAGCTTGTCGATCAGAAGATTGGCAGTTTGGCAGGTCGAATCCCGAGTGCTGCGTAACAGAGTGAGCGCCTGTTACTCGTCGCAGCTTCTGCCAACCTAGCAGTTCGAAAGCACGTAAAAATGCAAGTAAAAAAATAGGGAGCACTAGGGTGGGAAGGTAACAGCATTCTGTGCACCTTTGGCGTCTAGTCATGCCGGCCACATGACCATGGAGATGTCCTTGGACAAGCGCTGGCTCTTCGGCTTTGAAACGGAGATGAGCACTGGCCCCTAGAGTTGGAAACGACTAGCATGCATGTGCAGGGGAACCTTTACCTTTACCTTACACAGATAAGGGGAGGCCAGCCTATCCTCCAAAGCACCTGAGGACAAGACAAGAAGTGAATGGAAACTTAAGGAGATCTCCAACTGTATTATTCTGTATGCTGTAAGAATATAATATCCTCTTTTGAAGTTAACCATTATGTTTCTTTTTTAAAAAAATGCTGCTAAGCAGTTCTAACGAACGAGCCAATCAACGTACAATAATGCTTATTCCAGGGTTTTTTAAAAATAAAGCTCCTAATAAATAATAAGAATTACCGTATTTTCCGGCGTATAAGACGACTGGGTGTATAAGACGACCCCCTACATTTCCTGTTAAATTATAGGGTTTGGGCTATACTTGCCGTATAAGGCTACCCCTCTTCCAACGCACACCAAATAAAAATTAAAAAACATCAGATATGATTTTAATATGGTAATTTTAATTCAAATGCTTATGACATGCAGGTACTTAGTAGGAAAACTGTCACTTATAAACGTAAGGCTGTTTGTCATCAAACATGTAAACATAAAACAGTGCAAGTGGATTAAACTTTTCCTAATTCACTTTAAAGCTTTCCCTGCGCAGACCAAATGGGAGATCCGCTCCAGCTTTTCCAGCCAGCCCACCCAGTTCCTGAGTCAAATGTATCCTTAGAGCTAAGCAGCTGCTCTGGCTGCTGCATTCCCCACCTACCTTTCAAGTTGGGATAGACTGCAGCTGCTCTTCAGCTTTAGAAGGAAAGACGCCCAGACCCCAGCCTACAAAAAATCACAGACTGTAGCTTCTTCTTCAATTGGTCCCGCTTTCCCTGCACAGACCTAATGGGAGATCCGCTCCAGGTTTTCCAGCCAGCCCTGTCCCTAAAATTTCAGCACCTGGCATATAAGACGACCCCTGACTTTTGAGAAGATTTTCATGGGTTAAAAAGTCGTCTTATACGCCAGAAGATATGGTACCCACTCCCCACCCGAGCTTATGAATAATTAAACAGAATACAGTTTCTTACAACCAACTAGGCAAGAGAATCTAACTGAACTGCAAAATGGTCAAAAGCTAACTTTTTGCAGTGGCTAGCAGGCAGCTATAACAGCCAATAATCTTGAAAACATGCAATTTTAGTCAGCTTCATTAAAGTCTACAACTTCTCAAAACCCTCAAAAGCTTAGTTTTCATGCCTTCCTATAAAAAAACCCCTCTCATCGTTCTACCTTCTGATTACTGTTAAGAAAATGAGTCCTAATCAACTCTCCCTCTACCCAAACAAACAAAATCACAATAGCCTTTTGACTAAATTATGTAAGACAAAGCTGGGCCCAACTTCAGATATCCAAATTTATGCTGACCATTCTTATTGTTGCCAGTAATTTTAGAATAGAAAAAGAAAAAAGAAAGACAAAGTTTAATACAACTTAGCTTAAATGCAGATATTTCTTCTACCAAATTAGCACAACCACACAGATTAGTAATGAGTTGGAAAGGAGCAATCTGTACTGAGGAATTTGTTCACATGTTTAAGTACAATCATGCCAAACCTAATGGCTATAGAGTATAGATGAATGTGTTAGGTTACAACAATTACAAATGTTATAGGCAAGAATTCTGAGTAACCATGGAAAGGGATCAAGAGTTAGGCCCGGACTGTATTGAATCTTCATCTTCCCAGAGCTGCTCAGATTACTGCCAACATAAACTTCCAAGTAATTTACACAACTGTACAAATGCTCATATGCAAGGATGGTGCACTGGAGGGCATGGGCTGTTGCAAACTCAGCTTTAATTCAATTTGCTCAACAAAGCAATGAAAAAGTGCTGGGAATTCAAGACACTGAACAGAAAGCATTGTTGCTTTTTAAATTTAAAAGAGAATCGGAAACAGGAATCATTTATATTTCAAAATCTAATTGCAGTTTAAAAGAATGTAGCCAGAAAAACAGACTGAAGATAATGAAGGAGAGAAATGCTTGTGTGGAAGAAGAAACAGATGCAGATCTTTGGGCAGCAAATTAGTGAGAACAGCCCAAGATGACAAATTTCAAGAAAACTATTTCTGCTGTCAGTCTGGGGGAGGAAAAAGGGACATTTCTCTTAATCACAAAATTTGCCTTTATTTATTAAGCACAAAAGCTACCATATTTACAGATCCAGAAAACAGAAGGGGTACAAATATCCAAAAAAATGGGTAGAAAGGTCAAGAAAAGCCTCCTGACCCTTTCTCACCATCAATACTACAACCAGACTTGAAAGAAGCTAGAGAAAGAGATATAGAAGGATTTTTCATAGGTTCATACTTCTTCTGATATTCAAGAAGCCAGCCCATTATGTAATATAAAACAGCCCATCCAGTCAGATTTCCACCTTCCTCTTACTGCAGCATAATCCACATTCTCACATCCAGCAAGAGTAGGAATTGCATTGGAATTGGAGTTGTTTTCCAAAGTTCTGATAAACTTTTTTGAAAAATTAAAATTGGACATATGTTTAAATGAAAAGAGAAATGCGCATACAAGAGTAGAAATTATTCATCCTCAGAAAAAACCTACTTTCAGGTATGAGTAATTTTGACTGGACTTCCTGCTTAATTGGCAGCCCAAAACAATTTCATACACATTCAATAGGCAATCCTCTATTGATGTGGATTCAGACACACCTCCAATTTCTTGCAGCACACTCCTAAGACTTCATACTGTATTTAAAAATTACTGTTCTATGATTTGCACAATTACCTGTAGAATATCAGGAAAATGGAAGTGTCAGAACTCTCAGTTTCTTCAAGTATAATACAATGATTAGACTACCTGACAGCCTGCCTAAACCTCCAGAGAAAACTGGCCAAAGGCAAACTTCTTATATACTTTATACTAGATTAGATTCTTTTCCACCAAATCTAATTGTAAAACTGGGAAAAGGGGAGTAAAATAGCACTTTGAAGAACAGATCTCCCATACCATAAATCTGAGCCGAATGAATGCATAAGCATTCAAAATGCATTAATTAACCATATGTATACTCCAAGATTGTGTTACCTCATGAAGTATCAATTATCTCTGCAAGAGCAACTATTACAAAACAAAACTAGATAGGTGAAGTGCTCTGTCCCTAGTATTAAAAGGATATTCCCTCAAAGTTTCTGGCATTTCCATTTTCTTATGAAGCCACCAAATAAACCCACTTGATTTTTAGCTCTGAATCCAGCATCTATAGTTTCTTCAGTGTCTTTTAATTGAAAGCACAATAACAGATTGCCTAATCAAAGCCAAGTCCACTCAGCCAAATTTCTTTGAAGTAGTGCACTTAAAGAAAAAGCACAGAGAAACATTGGTCTCACCAGACAAGGGAAAAGAATATAATAGTGCGTACATACCTTTCTCTCAGAGATGAGAGGAAACAATACCACCCAAAATGTTATGCAGAAAATGTTACACATCAGAATTGAAGCATTTAGGTAAAAAATTAGCTACCGTGCCAAATACAGTGATGCTTTAAAGTCTGTGAATCATTTTGAATTGTCAATATTTTTGCATAAATATGATCTAAAATGCATTATTTGCACCAGTCCAAAAACTAATTAAAGTGGACCCAATTAAACAAGTGAATCAAAACAGTATGCTTGTTAATTTATTTGTTGAGGAAAATGATCCAAGTGGCTCAGTGGGTTAGGACGCTGAGCTTGTCGATCAGAAGGTCGGCAGTTTGGCGGGTCGAATCCCGAGTGCCTGTTACTCGTCCCAGCTTCTGCCAACCTAGCAGTTTGAAAGCATGTAAAAATGCAAGTAGAAAAATAGGAACCATAGCAAATAAATGTATGTGACCCTTTAGGATTAACAGAATAACAGAGTTGGAAGGGATATTGGAGGTCTATCAGTCCAACCCTCTACTCGAGCAGGAAACCCTATACCATTTCAGACAAATGGTTGTCCAATCTTTTCTTAAAAACCTTCAGTGTTGGAGCACCCATAACTTCTGGAAGCAAATCTTCCCATTGATTAATTATTCTGTCAGGAAATTTCTCCTTAGTTCTAAATTGGTTCTCTCCTTAGTTTCCCTCCATTGCTTCTTATCCTTTCTTCAGGTGCTCTGGACAATAAGTTGACTCCTTGTTCTTTGTGGCAGCCCCTTAGATATTAGAACACTGCTATCATGTCGCTGGAGACATAGCTAATTCCTGCAACCGTTCATTCTATTCCTCTATTAATGCAGCCTAGGACTGCATTGGTTTTTTTGGCAGCTGCTGGCTCATATTCAAGTGATCGTTCACTAGGATTCCAAGTTCCCTCTCACAGTTGAGCCTGTTACCACCTACTCTATACTTGGGTATTTGGTTTTTCTAGCCTAATGTAAAATCTTACTTTTCTCTACATCGAATTTCATTTGTTAGGTAGGGCCCAATGTTCAAGTCTGTCAAGATCCTTCTGTATCTTGAGCGTATCTTCTGGAGTATTGGCTATTCCTGCCAGTTTGGTGTTGTCTGCAAATTTGATTAGTTCCCCTCATCTAAGTTATTGATGAAGATATTGAAGAGTACTAGTCTTAAGACAGAGCCTTGGGGTACTTTACTGCATACTTCCCTCCATGTAGATGCAGTTCCACTAAGAACCATATGTTGGGTGCGGTTAGTCAGCCAGTTTGTCAGGATCCCTCAAATAGATTTGCCTACTGTCTATTGCTATGCCTATGTATTCATTTTCAGGGTCTGTTGGGAGGGGGGCTTGTTGGTTGGGGGATGTATTTTCTTTGCTCTGCTTTCTTCTCCCTGTGTGTGAAAGGAATGTGGCATGAAAACATCTATCTTATCTCCAGATGATGG
Organism: Vipera ursinii; assembly: GCF_947247035.1. Taxonomy (NCBI): domain Eukaryota; kingdom Metazoa; phylum Chordata; class Lepidosauria; order Squamata; family Viperidae; genus Vipera; species Vipera ursinii. The sequence goes on from NC_139513.1 coordinate 180,759,771, forward strand.
AGCCTGAGACTGGAACCTGGAACTGTTTGGAAATGAAACCAAGAGAGACCTTGAGACCGACACTAAATCACTAGGTTCTCAAAACAACCTAGTACCTATGGATTGACTGAATTTCAAACGGAGGGTTGGACACTGGGGGGAGGAGACCTGAATAGGCTTTTTGATGTAAAGTTTCACGTGCTAATCCTTCAGACCTTGCTTTGTCTTCCTGCTATCACTAGCTCTCAATAAAACTTCCTTTTAAAACAATGTATATTTCAGGAGTTCTGCTTTCTTAGGAGATCTAGTTGAGGCAGGTCCTTACATAAAGCAAGGTCTGCAAGTAGTACCCAACCCGGAGAGACATCTGCCCTACCATGGGGGGCCGCGCACAATATGTCTTCGCATGGCAGCAAAATGGGAGAAGCTGGAACTGAGGATTGGAGTGAGTCAGCTGCCCAGACCTGCCCCGAGGAAGGCACCTCTGGGTGATTGGAAGAAGTGGCTGCCCTGGAAGATTCCACGAAGCCGAGATGGTTGTTCAGTGTTGGAAAGAAAGACTGTGAAGGAAAAACCCAAAGGGTAACTTTCACCCGGGGAGGCAGAAAGAAGGCTCGGAAGAAAAAGATGGAGCTGCTTTCTGATGACGAAGAAATGGACAAACAGTCATACCCAACGGAGGGAATCCTAAAGAAACCATGCAATACATGGTGGAAGCTTTCGAGGACCTAAAGGCTAAATCCCTGGGGTGCCCAGAAAAAGAGGAAAAACTGACTGAGGAAGTCAACAGTAGAGGAGGAGAAACTGTGACTACCAAGACAGTGTGTGTGGGGGAATGGGCTCAACGGAGATGGTGTCTGATACTCCAGCAGCGCAGCGGCGAGCAGTTCCATGGAGAGCCAGGACCCCCACAAGCACCCAGAGAAAGAACTTCCTCAGAAGAGCCAAAACTGATTCTTCTGGGGATGAAGTTTGACGGAGATCCCAACAGCTGGGTTCTTCCTGGCTCACATTCTCACAAACATGCAAGTGTATGGGACAACCCTGCCTAATGGCGTTGCAAAAATCAGAGTCATCACCCTAACCTTACACAACTGCGATGCCCCCGAGCTCTGAAATTTTAACTGGTTCATGACAGCATTGAGGCACTGGTTTGAAGACCACCTAGCAGACTGGAAAGCTTGGGATCAGATAAAAATGGTGGCTGAATACACAGAGGAATTCTGCAACTTAGCCTGCTGCCTCAACTAGCCTGAAGACATCCTGGTAAGCTCTTTCCAGGATGGGCTAAATGACTACCTGTGCAATACCTGCATAGCCCGCATACCATCTGCACACTTATATGACTGGTGCATCTTAGCCAAAGAAGTGGAGATCAACCAGACCTGGAACCAGTACCGTTCCAGGAAACCCGGGAAGCAAATCCAATCCATGAAAAGGGGAGAAGCAGGTAAACCTTCTATGAGCCAGCCACAGTCAATCACTTGCTTCAGGTATGTCAAGGAAGGCCATCGTGCTGCAGAATGCCGCAGCAAAGCTCCAGCCAAGAAGCCAGACTGCTACTCTGGTTGAGATCTAGTTGAGGCAGGTCCTTACAAATCCATCTGGTCGTAATGCTGTCTAACTCTCATTTTTCTATCTTATCAAGTAGTAGGTTGTGGTCAACTTTATCAAATGCTTTACTAATGTCCAAGTAAATTATATCCACAGCATTTCGCTGGTCCACTAATTTTGTCTCTTTATCAAGGAATGAAATAAGATTTATCTGGCATGATCTGTTTTTGACAAATCTAAGTTGGCTTCTGCTTATGACTTTGCCTCTAGGTGTTTGCAGATTTATTGCTTATCTTTTCCAGAATCTTTCCAGGTATTGATGTTAGGCTGATAGATCTGTAGTTTCCTGGATCCACTTTTTTCCTTTTTTGTAGATGGGAACTACAACAGCCCTTTTCCAGTCCTCTGGTAGTTCGCCGACGCTCCAGGAGTTTTGAAAAGTATGGTTCAGTGGTTCTGACAGCTCATCTGTCAATCCCTTCAGAACTTTGGGATATAATTCATCTGATCATAGTGATTTGAACTCATCTAGATTGGATAGATGTTCTCTTACCATTTCTTTTTTGGCTTATTTTGACTTGAATTCCTAATTTGTATGATATAGCATTTTTGATAGGTTGGTCTGTTTTTTCCTTTTGTGTAAAGACAGATGCAAAAAAATGAGTTAAGTAGTTCTGCTTTCAACCTGCTGCTTCTCACCTTCTTGCCTTTTTCTCCTGTTAATGGACCAATCACTTCCCTGACTTTTCTCGTTTTTTACATGTTGAAAGAAGCTTTTGTTATTTTTTTACTTTTGTAGCAAGCCTCAGTTCATTTTGGGACTTAGCTTTCATGACTTCATCTTTGCAGATTCAAGCTATTTGCTGATATTCTGCCTTAGTTATGTGCCCTCTTTCCACTTTTTATATTTGTCCTTTCTGTCTTTCAATTTATCAAGAGTTATTTGTGCAGCCATGCTTGTTTCTTTTGACATCTCTTATTTTTCTTCCTCATTGGAATTGTGCTAGACCGGGCTTTTATAATTGCACTTTTCAAAGTTTCCCAAGCTTCTTGGGGTTGTTTTCCCCTTGAGAATTCTCATCCATGGAATACTTCTCAAGTTCTAAGTTTATTGAAATCTGGTCAACATTTCATCTCTGCTAGTGAGAATTAAGTCCAGTATGGCTGACCCTCTGGTTCCCCTCTCTACCTTTTGGGAGACAAGGTTCATCTATTTCTTCTGTTTGGTTGGTTGGTCTGTAGTATACCGTATAACAATGTCATTCTCCCCCCCCCCTTTTATATGCATTCAAGATGATTTATCAGGTCACGGGAAGGGGAAATTAGAGTCAGATGTTTCAATCAATGGAATAATAATCAGGTGTGAGTGTGGGAAATCCTGCCTTATTTAAAGAACAGAATTCTGGATATTATCTGATTTTCACCATATACTGTAGGTATGTGAGAATATATCATGTAACAGAAAAGATTTCAGTGGATCTCTATAAAAGTTGTTTCCAGCTCACCAGGCTGGAAAATGTTCTAAAACTATTGCCAAAGAGTTTTGACTCCACCAGTCTACTGTCAGGCACATTGTATGCAATTTAACATCCATTGTTACCCTCCCCGGGAGTGACTGACCAATGAAGATCACAAGAGCAAAGCATTTATACTTTTGAAGGCCTTAAAGAAGCCCAGGTTACTTTTAAGTAACTAAAGGACTCTTTTGTATCAGAGAATGCCAGTGTTCAAGAGACCTCTGTTGGGAGAACACTGAACAACCATACTGTCAAGCTCCAAAGCCTGCTGTCTTTAGGACCATTGCATGTTCTTAGCTTGCCAACAGTGCAGGAAGAAGGGGAAAGTTTGAATCCACAGGTGCTCCTTACCAATGTGAGAGCTGGAGAGTTGTTTGGCAAACTAAAGTTTCTTCTCATAACAATTGCCAGAAGATATATTGGACAATGTGACCTGAACTGTCAGAGAGGGGAGGGGGAGTTTTATTCTTTTAAATCTGTTTCCCGCCATAGCTTTAGCTTTACTTCAAACTTGCCAGATTGTTTTTTGCCTAATAAAGTTAACATTGGAGTTCATCATGCTTGCTTGGGCTTATTCAGCTGGAATATGACACATGGTGTATATGGCAGGGTTGCAAGGAAAAAACCACTACTCTCAGAAAGAATGCTCCCTACCTATAGTTTGCAAAAGACTACATGGATAAACCAGGTTATTGGAAGAATGTTCTGTGACTAAATGAAACCAATAGATAACTTTTGGGCTTGAATGAAAAGTATTGTTTGTCAAAATGTTCCAAAATAAGAACCTTATCCCATTTGTGAAACATGGTGGTTTCAGTATCATGGTTTGGGCCTCTGGTCTGCTTTTGTGCTGCTTCAGCATTGGTGGAACTACACATTGTGAATTTTACCTGCAAATTCTGCAAGTAAATGTCAGGGTAACTGTGAATTGAACCTTGAAGTAGATCATGCAGCATAGCCCAAATGCATACAAGTTCTATGACTAAAGCAGAAAAAAGCTAATGTTTTGGAATGGCCAAGTCAAAGTCCTGACCTATTTCCTATAGAAATTTTGTGGAAGGATCTGAAGTGGGCAGTTCATGCAAGGAAGCCTACCAATATCTTTGAATTGAAGCTTTCTTGTAAGGAGGAATGGGCTAAAATTGCTCTGAGCTAACATGTGGGACTGATTAACAATTACTGGAAATTTTTAGTTGCACATTGTTGCCCAAGAGACGCACAAGAGTTATTGAAGACAAAGATTTACATACATTTGCTGCATGTAAATATATAGAATCCTAGAATTGCATATTTTTTTTGGAATGCTAACAAAGAATTAAAGGGAGACTGATATAGCCATTTCAAACTTATTTGTTCTTATCAGTCAGCCACACCCTTTCTGAGATTGGAACCTGGGCTGATTGCACATCAGGCAGTTGTTTTAACCTCTAGGCCACAGGCTCTTTCTCACTTTGTCAGCTGCATCGGGGAGGGAAGAGGCAGGGGAGATATGTCTTGAGTATTTTTGAACTCCTTGCCAGCCCAAATACAGGCCAAATCTTTGCTTGCCTGTATCAGCCCAAACTCAGGCCGTCCACAGGCAGTAGTCGCAACTGCGACAATCATTATTTGCGTAAATAATAAATCCTAGAATTATAGAATCATGGGGCTGGAAGAGACCTCAGTCTTTTAGTCCAATCCCCTACTCAAGGCAAGAGTCTTATACCATCCCAGTGAAATGGGGGTACAGTCTATTTTTGGAAACCTCCACTGATGGAGCACCCACAGCTTCAGGAGGCAAGCTATTCTATGGATTGATCACTCTCATTGTCAGAAAAAAATTATTTCTAGGTTGTATCTCTTGGACAAGTTTTCACACATTACTTCTTGTCCTGCACTCCGTGCTCCCTATAGAATAAGACAACCCCTTCTTCTTTGTGACAGCCCATCAAGTATTGGAAGACAGTTATCATGTTCCCTCTAATCCAGACTTGTCAAACTTGCAACGTAACATGATGTCGCGTGACGTATCTGAACTTTTTTCCCAATGCCGGCAATGGGGTGGGCACGGTTTCCTTGTGACGTGTCCAGCCTGTGGGCCAGCAGTTTGACACCCCTGCTCTAATCCTTCTCTTTGAAAGGCTAGACATATGTAGCTCTCTCGACCACTTGTTATATTATTTAGCCTTCTTTATCATCTTTGCTGCTCTTCTCTGTACACTTTCCAGGGTTTCAATATATTTTTTGTATTGAAGTGATCAAAATTGGACACAGTATTTAAAGTGTAATTTTACCAAAAGTGGTACTAACAATTCACGTCACCATGATAATATCCCCGTTCACACACCCTAGGACTGCACTGGCTTTTTTTTGCAGGTGCAGCACACTGCTGGCTCATATTTAAGTGGTTGTCCCTCTCACAGGTACCTTTGTTGAGCCACCTGTGCATTTGCTTTTTCTTGCCTAAATGTAAAACCTTAGTTTTCTCACCATTGAATTGCATTTTGTTGGTTAGGGCTCAGTATTCAAGCCTGTCAAGATCCTTCAGGATCTTGAGCCTATCTTCTAAAGTGTTGGTTGTTCACCCAGCTTGGTGTCATCTGTAAATTTGATGAGTTACCATTCTATCCACTCATCTAGTTCATTTATGAAGAGTAGTGGGCCTAAGACAATGTGGGATAGACAGTACTACCACTAGATGGATTCACAGTTTGCTGACCAACTGCACTCAGTGGATAGTCCTCAATGGAACAACATTTACATGGAAGGAAGCATGCACTGGGGTACCTCAAGGTCCAGTTTTGCTAAATTTATTTGCCACCTATCTCACCATGAGGCTACCTACGTACTGTAGCTTACAACAATAAAAAGAAATGAAAAAATGTAAACAAAACAGAAATAAAATAATAAAACAATAAAATAAACAATGAAAAAGAACACCATGTGACTACATCAATATGATAACCAAAAAGATGGATGAGTGGAGGCTAGAGAGCAAGTTGGGGGGAGCTAGAGTCTCCCATTAATCCAGTAGCCACTTCCAGTGTGGAATTCCCTCATGCTTGTTGTCAAATGTTGTCTAGTTTGTCTACTGAAATCCAAGTAGACAGTATTTCCTGACAGTGAGAATACTAAGCCAGTGGAATGGCTTGCCTTCAGAAGTTGCAGGTACTCCATCACTGGAGGCTTTTAAAGAGACTGGATAGCCATTTATCTGAAATGATATAAGGTTTCCTGCTTGAACAGTGAGTTGGACTAGAAGACCTCCAAGGTCTCTTCCATCTCTGTTATTCTATTCTCTTACTGTTTTTGACTCATTTATTTAATAAGGTTCTCTTTATTTAGTTTTAGAACCTGTTGAAGAACAGATCATATTTTAGGTCATATTTATACAGAAATATTGACAATTCAAAAGAGTTCAAAAACTTCATCATATCTCATGAAATATCTAAGCTAACCAATTAAATTTTCACAGCTAAATTTACATCTAAAGGGGGACTCCATTTCTGGACAGCATTTGCCACATGCTTGTGAGCCCATCATCATTGTAAGAAAACCATATACATTCATTAAATATGAAATGACATTATTCCAGAAGCAGGGGAGATATAGAAACAATATGTCTGATCAGGACACCCACCTAGACTATTTGAACCTGTTTCTTCAGATGGTAAGTGAGCAGAGGATGATAGGCAAACATGTGTAGAGAATGTTCAAGTGCCTTGTGACTAGAAGATTGAGGGAATCAGATCTCCTTTTACAAAAAGGCCTTATGCAAAGCATTTCCCAAAGATCAGCTAAATGATCCTATCAACTGAGTTCATCAGTTTAAGCCTTAGAATGCAATAGCACTCAGTTACTGTACTTGTTATTTTCTTCATCCATTTGCACTGTTCCTTAAGCAATTCCCTGTGTTTGCCTGAAGTTAAGACTTCAAACAACAACTTAATAATGTATTATATTCTAATTACAACAAAGATTCTGAGATATTTTCAAAAAGGTAAATTTAAGCTGCAACTAGGAATGTCATAAGAGAAATTCCATCTAACATAATTAGTAACATTGCAAGTACCAATCAAGATTTATCAGCACACTTAGCTTCCACCCTAAACTACTTTTTCTTGTTCCCATCTTAAATTAAAAATTAGGGACACTTAGGAACTGAGACTTGAAGCCTTATTTGGTAAAGCATTGGTGAGGTGGACAGCATATGTGTTGACATTCCATCATACCGACAGCACTCACCAGAAGAAGATAAAGATCAAAAACATGCAGAAAGAAGGATTTTCTCATAAGCACACTTTTCTACAGGGTAGGGTAGGGTAGGGTAGGGTAGGGTAGGGGAGAGGAGAGGAGAGGAGAGGAGAGGAGAGGAGAGGAGAGGAGAGGAGAGGAGAGGAGAGGAGAGGAGAACAGTTGGAAGGGACTTATACAATTTCAGAGAAAACTAGTATACCCTATGAAGAGCAACATTCATTGCCAAATTGATAACAACACAAATTTAGTACTAGGAGCTAGGCTTAAAGATATACTGTAGTTCCCATGTCTGGATCTCCTGGAACACTTTTTGGAGAGACTTGCTTTTCTGTACAATTAAGTGCACAATGTTTGTGGCAGCAAGATGGCCTATTTTGGGATTTTTGTTATGAAAGAAAATCTCCATCACCAAGTTTTAAGTATCAGTCGCTAGCATATTATACAGGTACTTACCAGTATCTCACCCTTTAGAGGTTGGCAAAATTAGTTGTGCAGTCAAAATAAGGAAAAGCAGAATGAGGGTACAAAACAGTGAAAAAAATCAAATAAATTGAGTAGGAGGGGAAAGGGGAAGCAGAAGCATAAAAATGGTAGGAAAATAAAGGAAAAGTAGAAAAAAAGTAAAAGAAAAAAGTTACATGCTATTAATTATAATTGTACAGTGTTAATGTTTCATTACACTCTTTCCAAACAAGAATCAATACATATTGGTCCTCTATATTGTATATCAACTAACCATCATGCAAGAAGTTAAATTGCTAATTTTGTGCCTAATTCCTGGCTATCAAAAATGCAAGTATCTCAAGACTGACAAATTCTCAAAGGAATATTATGGTCGTATTATTTATTTTCTCTATTTTTTTCTTTATACCTAGCACTGTTTCCTGATGGTTTTCTCAAAGAAACTGGAAATGCACTTTGCAGAAACAGCTTCAGTTTAAATCAACACATATAGCAAAAAAAAACCTTGCTGGAGATACTGTACATTTTGTAATTGGAACTGCTTCCATGTCATTTTCAGATGATATAAGGAAAGAGTATTATCTCTTACATTATGCAGCACTATGCTCACAAGCCTATTCAATTTTCTACAACTACATATATTAATGTGCTCAACAGCCTGCACTGTGTAGTTACAATCTGCTGAAAGGAGACATGAGTCAGTACCTAACATGAATCAGTACCTGGTTTGGGATTGCTCTTTTCTTATTTGCTTGGGTGCTCCTTTGTTGTGCACTGAAAGGAACAAAGAGAAAGAAATGTTTTTTTTTACTAAACATGTATATTGCATGTCATTCCCCACCTGCCAAAGATAGCTTATATGTTAGCAATGCTCTAAACCAACAAGACAGTTATTCCTGTTCAAGTCAAGGGAAGATAACAAACATGCAAGAAAGAAAGTGCCAGTACTTGAAGGTCACCAATAATAAGTCATACCACAGTCTGTCAGTACTAGAATACTATTAAGTCAGAGAAGCTGTGAAACATTCCATCTCAAATCTAAATTAGGGAAAGGGAAAAGGGGGAAAAATAAGTTGAAGCCTGTAACTCCTTGCTTGCTGCAGAAGCAGGTAAAAATGGCTTTAGGAAAGAAGAGATGCTTAGTCTAGTTCCAAGCTGAATCATATTGGATCCCTTACTTTGCAGTGGATAAACATAAAATCCATGTCTGGATGACAAAGAGGTAAGTACAGCAAGCCTAGTACACTGGATGGTGATTTTAGGTTTCTTTAAACTTGTTTATTTTGGTTTTACATTATTTTGTACTATTGTATTCTGTATTACAAAAGTATTGCCTTAAGCATACCAATGTGAAAAAGCAAAGTAGAGGCATATTTTAAAATGTTTTTAGTTGGTAATCCAGCTGTTTCTTTAAGTATAATCTCAATCTTAATTCCAATATTTGTCAACAATAACATTATTAAATTAGCTGTTTTGCAAAAGTCTAGCTCTGATCACAAGAAAGAAGATAATGCTACTTCACACTGTAGTCACCTCCTAAATGGACTACTGTAATGTGCTCTACATCGAGCTGATCTTGAAGAGTATACAGAAGCTTCAGTTGGTGCAAGATGCAGCAGCAAAAGGCAGTTATGTGTGCTCCAAATTGCACACATTATACCTCTGCTGTGCAAGTTGCATTAGTTTCCAGTTTGCTTCCAGGTCCAAATCAAATATTGGTTATAATCTTTAAAACCCTATATGACATGGGACTGGGATATTTGAGGTCTGCCAGGCAAGGCACGTTGTAGGCTCTGGCAGATAGGCAGTGTTGTTCAGCAGGACCTAGGAAGAAAGCCTTTTCTGCAGTCAGCACCACTCTGTGGAACATCACTCATCTTGAAGTGAGGTTGGCACCAGCTCTATTGGTTTTCTGGAAGGCCTTTAAAACAAGACTTTGTCAATTAGCTTGGGGATCCCATGGTAAAGTGCAACCTGTTAATGGCATATGAGTTAATGGATTCATTCTCTATATGCTTTACTGCCATTTTTATTAGTTTTTATTTTAAACGGATTGTTTTAATGGTTTTTACTTGATTACTATGTACACTGCCCAAAGTCACTATGTGGTAAGTTATACAAATTTGAGGGATGGCTGGACAAACAGACAATGTGAACCTCTTTCACAATGGTGGAGCTACTATGGAAAAGGTGCACCAGCTTGATCTCACCAGATGATATGGTGATGCAGTGGTTAGAATGCAGTATTGCAGGCTAATCTACATTCCCACTACCAGGCGTATGGGAAGTTGGGAAAATGTGGAGGGAGGGGCAGCTGACTGGTAACAGAGCATGGTGTGTTCTCAGCAGGTGAGAAGTGAAGGCTGTCTCCTATGGCTGTTCTCCAAAGAATGGCCAAGATTTCTGTCAGAGCAGGGCAATGACTTCAAGGTCAGTGGAAGTGGTGTGTTGGTGATGCTGCCTGTTGATGTTGCTTGCTCTGGCTAACCCCAGGTGCAAGGGAGCAGGACAGGTAAGGGGCATGCACAAAGGCTGAATATTCAGGCAAGGCAAGAGGAATAGGGAGGTGCAGCTGCAGAAAGTAGTGTTATGTGCTTGGGGAACAGCAAGGTGTATGTTGTGAGGGGCATGGTGGGTAGAGCATTTTGTGAGGGAGATTGGGTGTGGGTGGGAAGTTGGTTATGAAGTGTTGTTTTTGCAAGTGTGTGTTGTATCTGGATGACGGAGAGCGGTCTGAGTGCCAGTGTGGTCAGCAGCAGCGGCAGCCACCCTGTCTTGTAGCCACCAGCTCAGCAGCATCCCACTCACCCAAACCTGGCAGTGGAGTGGTGGACGAGAAGTGGGCCTGGTGAGGTGGGGTGGAGCCCAGTGCTCTCCCTTCTGAGGGTGGCAGGGAGCTGTGACACCCCTGGTAAGGTGTGCCAGGCAGGGAGGAGCGGCCCAGTTCTCCCAGCAGTGGGCATGGTCAGATGGGGTGGAGCCCAGCACCCTCCTTCGGGGTGTGTGTGGCAGGGCACACACCTCCGGGAAGGCATGCCAAGGCATGTCCACCGCCTCCCAGCATACAGCCTTTAAAAAAACAGCACCTGGTGCCTTCCCTGTGCGTCATGTCCAATGGGAAGGCAGAGGTCCACCCCTCAGCATGTGGATTGGCTGCCAGGATGTGCGGCTAATTGTCCCACATGGCAAATTGGCAGGGACAAATTGTCCCACAGGGTGAGGCAGTGGGGAAAGAGTGAAGGGGGAAGAATTGGTGGGGAAGGGATGACCCCATTGGGTCAGCTGTCATGTGGAGGCTGGGGTGAAGTGGGAGGGGCCAGGCAGCTGTGGCCAATTGTCCCATTCTGACTTTAATCTGTTTATATCTGCAGAAGTTTTCAAACTCTGAGATACCACAAAATTGACTAGTTGCACCGATAGAACTGGGAACCAAGCCCAGAACCAGTTTTGGCACTGCTCTCACTTAGTCTGCATGTCTTATCTGACTTTTAAAAACAAACTGTGATCACTCTCATCCTTTTTGTGGGAGTCCTGACTCATAGTGTGAGAATCCCTGCTCTAACTTAAACTCTCCAAAAGAACATCATATGTTAAAGTTTCAAATACCAAATAAATTAATAAAAGAAGTTTTCAAATAACATGCTGAATTATTTTGTCCACATAGTTGCAGATAAATTCAAGGCCCATGCATTCATAACTGGCTGCTCTGAAATAAATGGAGATCTTCAATTCTCAGCCTATTGAAGTGGTTGTAAATGAATGCATAATTTCCAGAGAAGACGAACTGTCATAAATAATTGTGTTCCATTTAATAAAACATGCCTAAAAAAACCACAGATCAGTGTGATATACAACCAAAGCCACTAACTTTTGATATTCCACAGAACTTTAAATTAAGAAAACAATTTACAATACTAATTCTAAATAGTGATCTCCAACTTTCAGAGGTAGAAACACCATTTTCTTGGGTGGATGTCATTTCAAATTACTAAGTGCCCTATTAAGAAGTAGTATAATACAGGTAGTCCTCGACTTACAATCCCAATTGAGCCAAAAATTTATGTTAAGTGAGACACCTGTTAAGTGAGTTTTGCACCATTTTATTACCTTTCTTGCGACAATTGTTCAGTGAATCACTGCAATTGTATAGTTAGTAACACGGTTGTTAAGTGAATCTGACTTTGTTGGTCAGAAGATTGCAAAAGGTAATCCCATGACCTGGGGCACTGAAATTGTCATGAGTCAGTTGTCAAGCTACTGAATTTTGATCATGTGAATATGGGGATACTGCAATCGTCATAAGTGTGAAAAATGGTCAGAAGTCACTTTTTTCAGTGCTGTTGTAACTTCAAACTGTCTCTAAATGAACTGTTTTAAGTTGAGGACCACATGTATGTCAAACAGTAGAAGCATTTCCTTCTTTTATGCTGCACAGAGTTTTAACCCTAGCCTTCAACTAGTGATCATGGATGTGTGTCACACAATTGCCTTGTATAAGCAAGCTCAATTTGCATTTAAATTTAAACATGATTTTTTGTTCATAATACCAGAAGTCTCAGTAAATGAGAGATAAATGGTAAATAAAATATTAAGAGAGTGACATAGTCAAGCAGCCATTAAGAAACAAAATTCGCGAAATGAAAGCTAGTTTTGTGTCACTCTCAGCTTTGGCAGAAGAAACGTTCTCTCATCTGCACTGAAACATAAAAATGCAAGCAACAGAAAGAATTGCTCCAACTCATCAGAAGAAATCCTTGATTATTTTTATCTTTTCTAATCTGCAGCACAAACAAGTCCTTCAAGGAAATGATCTTTGTATTGTTAGACATGATGTGTAGTATTTGCTTTTGGAGTGAAGATTTATAAGAAATAATTTCTACTGTTCAATTCCAATCTTCATTCCAGTGCAAGTCTAAATGCAAGATACTTTCAACAAGTGTTCCAAAGGATTAGACAACTTGGATTCTTGCTACAATAGAGAAAAACTCTCACAGGCAGATACGCACCCAGCCATCATGTGCTGTTCAGTGTAACAGCTGGGGAATTTTGGACAGTTTCAAAGGAATCCAGAAGCAAAAGTGAGACAATTCAAAAAAACAAAACAAAACAAAATCCAAGACAGATTAAAGAAAAGAAAGAACTCTGTATTAAATGGGAAAGAAGAGACATATGAATGCACGCATGCTGTAAAGCAGGGGTTCCCAACCGGGGGTGTGAGACAATATTCCAGGGGGTACAAAAACTTGGGTTTTCAAAATTATAGTGTATATGCATAATTTGTTGCCGTTATTTCGAACTTTTGTAAGGGGTGCGAGAATATATCAGAAGTGTTCTAGGGGTATGGGATATAGAAAAGGTTGGGAGCCACTGATGTAAATAAACTCACTCTCAGGTCATTTGATACATTGATGAGAAATATTTTTTTTGCCGTATGCGTAAGCCATATTATAAAGGTCATATCACGGTATAAAAAAACAAATCAAAAGGATTCAGGTATTTATTTTATAGTAAACATTGATTTAAAAAGTAGCAAGCTTTTCCTTTTATTAAAAAACTTTCAGACTCCTGTGCCAAAAGATTGCTTGGTATTTTAATACAGAGGAAAAAAAATATTACATTAACATATTTTACAAGTTTGCAAAGAAGTGAAAGTAGATTTTGTTAAAGAACCAAAACTTGCTATAGATACATTAATGAGGCATTTGACACAGTAAACCACAGCTTCTTGTTAAGAGAGAAAAATGTGGGACAGGCAGCATCACCTCTAGATGGATTCGTAAATGGCTGATAAATTGTACTCAATGTATAGTCCTCAATGGAACTACATCTACATGGAGGGAAGCATGCAAAGAGTTATGTCTTAGGCCCAGGACTCTCCAACTTCTAAAATTATAATTCTAAAATTATTTGGATGAGGAGATAGAAAGGGAATTTATTAAAATTTGTAGACAACACCAAGCTGACTGGGCTAGCTAATACTTTAAAAGACAGGTACAGAAGGATGTTGACAGACTTGAACACTGGACCTATCCAACAAAATGCAATTCAATGGTAAGAAATGTACACTTAGGCAAGAAAAAAGCAATTGCACAGGTATAAAATAAATGGCTCAACAACAGTAACTGTGAGAGGGATCTAGAAGTCCTCATGGACAATCACTTAAATATGAATCAGCAGTGTGTTGCATATGTCAAAAAAGCCAATGTAGTCCTAGGCTGCATCAACAGGGGGATAGTATCACGGTCACAACAACAACAGTTTATACTGCCTTAGTAAGATCACACTTGGAATACTGTGTCCAGTATTCCAGTATTGGTCACCATGATACAAAAAATATGCCGAGACTCTAGAAAGAGTGCAGAGCAACAAAGATTATTAGGGAACTGGAGGCTAAAACATATGAAGAATGGTTGTAGGAATTGGGTATATCTACCCTAATGAAAAGAAGGACCAGGATAACACGATAGCAATCAGGTACTTTGGAGAATAGGTCTACCCCCTCTTTTCTGTGACAACCCTTCAAATATTGGAAGGCTGCTATCTTGTCACTCGTAGTCCTTCACTTCATTGCAGTAGACATACCCTGTTCCTGCAATCGCTCATTGTATGCTTTAGCTTCCAGATCCCTAATCATCTTTGTTGGTCTTCCCGGTACTCTTTCTAAAGTCTCAACATCTTTTTTGTATCACGGTGTCTAGACATGGACTCAGTATTCCAAGTCCACCAGTGCAGTATAAAGAGGTACACTCACTTTATTCCCATTTAATCTTTTTGAACAAATTACAGGTAGTCTTCAATGTACAAACACAATAGAGTCCAATATTTCTGTTGCTCAGTGAGACAGTTCTTGTGAGTTTTGCCACATTTTACTACATTTCTTATCACAGTTGTTAAGTGAATCATTGCAGTTGTTAAGTTAGTAACATGGTTATTAAGTGCATCTAGCTTCTCCACTGACTTTGCTTGTCTGAAGGTTGCACAAGGTAATCATGTGACTCTGGGACATTACAATTGACATAAATATAAAGCAATTGCTACGCATCTGAATTTTGATCATGTGAGTATGGGGATGCTGCAATGGTTGTAAGTGTGAGAAATGGTTATAAATCACTTTTTCAATGTAACTTCAAAGGATTACTAAATGAATGGTTGTAAGTCAGAGACTACCTGTAATATCAGTGATTCCCCCCTGCATAATTTTTCTAAAAACCTGACCATCAGAAATGATAAGTCATTTTTTAAAAAGCTACAAGTTTTAATCAGAACCAGAGTAATAGAATTAGAATCTTTTTCAAATTATAAGGTACAGTTAGTTCTCATTTAGTGACTGATTCATAAAGCAACTATTTGTAGCTAGGACAGTTATGAAATACTAACTTTGCAAACAAATCTCGCATTTACAACCTTCAGAGGTCTGTAAAACAAAAGTAAAGTAAGACCATAAACACAGTCACAGTTTCAGTTAGCGACCACTTAGCTTAGCAACCACTTAGCTTAAGAATCAAATTGTTAGTCTCAATTGTAAGGACTAGCTATATTATTAGATTGTAATCTACCTTGCACTTTCAAGCCAGCAATACTTTTAACCATAGAGAGGAAGATGCTTCCCTTTCACATACACTCACAGTGAACCTTGGAATTATAAATTCAAGAGTAATAGTTACTTCTTTATTTTATTTATTCATTTATTAAATTTATATGCTGCCTATCTCACTATTCAAAGCAAATAACATTACACTGTCACTTAATTCAAAGAAGAGAAGCAGTAGCAGCAAACAGCATGATAACACTGTTCTATTCCCTAGCACCTTACTTTAATATCCATTTCACTGTGATCACCCCTCTGAAGTTGTGGTTTGCTTTGTTTTGCTTCTTGAGGATAGCATGGTGATTACATACATGTAAACAATTCTTTTTCTCCCATCTCAACATTACTCAAGTGCTTAATTAAGGATGTTCTTAATGCTGTTCATGCACATCCTCACAATCTATTCATTCAAAGTATAGATACACATTCTAAATTATTACATGTCTACATTGCTAATGTTTTTAAAGTTGTATTAAACTTGTATTTTGGCTACTTTTGATAATAGGACACATATTTTTTGAAATGTTTGGAAATTGGGGAATGGGGCTGTTCTAGATAGTAGAAGCAGGGAAGAGACTGAGTCCTATGGCCCTTTCCTCTGGGGTTCTTGTGGACACTTTCTCCACATGTATTTAATATCTACATGAAGCCAATGTGGGAAGTCAATTATAGATACAGCATCAGCATGTTCTTGAGGCTCTAATTATGGTGTCTGGATACTATTATTAGAATCTGGATAGAAAAGAATAGGTTCAGGTTCAGGTCTCCCAATTCCAAACATATTCCATCTCTGGTTCTGGTTGAGACCCTGTTCTCTCACAGTGTTAGTCACACTGAAGTGGATCATAACTTGAAGAGGAAACAGCACATATGGGCAGGAAGGCTTCTTGTATTCCTTGGTCACTTCTCACTTAGCTACTGCAATGCACTTTACATGGAACTGCCTTTGAAGACCACTTGAAAGCTGGTCCCAAGTTCAGCATCTTACGTAATTATGGGCATTCCTTGATTCATCCATGTAAAAGTGGGTGAGAGCTGTATTGGTTACTGGTGAGATGCAGTGTAAGATGCTGGTTGTCACCTTTCATGTCCTTAATGGTTGATGGTCTAAGTATGTTTGTGAATAACTGTTCCCAAAGGTATCTGCCTGCTCAATAAGACAAAGGAAAATAGAATAGCCCCTTGGATAATTTCTCACAAGGAAATTTATCAATAAGGACCATGGAAGTCAGTCTTTTCAGTTGCTGCTATCTTGGTTATATTTATTGCTTTAAGCATGTTTACAAATGATAGGCATTTTAAGCCAATCAGAGTCAGCAATGATTGGCTTAGCTTGTAAGTCTAGTTAAATAATAAATAAATAAGGTTAAGATCTGAATAAATTCCTTAAAAATAAAGAACTGTAATACTTTTACTCCTATTTTTATTGGATTTCTTTTTCAAAAGAGTGTATTGCTCTGAAATTTCTGAAGAGAATAGAATCCAAACCAAAGTGTAATAAAACTATTTTATCAATTTTACTTGAACTAAGTTTTTATATCAAAGCTTCTTTACAACATAAAATCAAGCATTCTTAGTTTCTACTTGATCTAGCTGAAAAACAGATATTTAGGTAGATGATGTCTGTGATCTTTAGTGAAGAACAGAGACACTATGTAGCATACATACTTTTCTAGATCTTTATTATTTATTTTTATTTATTTTATTTTATTTTATTTTATTTTATTGAATTTATATACCGCCCTTTCCCGAAGGACTCAGGGCGGTTTACAGGGTATAATTTTAAAAACATTAATACAAAAATTAAGACCAATTTAAAAAAGATTAAACTAAGTCCCTGCAAAACCCCAGTTAAAACCCCAATTAAAACTCAGCCTGAGCCGGAAAGCTCAAAGAGCCAGGTCTTCAGGTCTCGGCGGAATGATCGAAGGTCGGGGGCGGTCCTAAGCTCCGCAGGCAGCTGGTTCCAGAGGGCAGGCGCCCCCACAGAGAAGGCCCTCCCCCTGGGTGTCATCCGCCGGCATTCTTTGACCGGCGGCACTCTGAGAAGACCCTCCCTGTGGGAGCGCACAGGACGAAGGGAGCTTGATGCCGGCAGCAGGTGTTCCCTCAAATATCCTGGACCCAAGCCATATAGGGCTTTATAGGTCATCACCAGCACCTTGAATCTCACCCGGAGGGCAACTGGAAGCCAATGCAGCTCGCGGAGCAGAGGTGTTACATGGGAGTAACGGGAAACTCCCATCACAACTCGCGCTGCTGCATTTTGCACCAGTTGAAGCCTCTGAGTGGTCCTCAAGGGCAGCCCCATGTAGAGAGCGTTGCAGTAGTCTAAACGGGAGGTCACGAGCGCATGAGTGACTGTGCGTAGGGCATCTCGGTCCAGATAGGGTCGCAACTGGCGCACCAGGCGAACCTGGGCAAAAGCCCCCCTGGTCACAGCTCCTATATGATCATCAAAACTGAGCCGTGAATCCAGGAGGACACCCAAGTTGCGAGCCCTATCAACGGGGGGGTAACACCTCACCCCCCATTGTTAACGATGGAATAACTTGGTCAACCCGAGATGCCGGTATGCACAGCCACTCAGTCTTGGCAGGATTGAGACGAAGCCTGTTTCTCCCCATCCAAACCCGGACCGCCTCCAGGCAATGGGACATCACGGTGAGGGCATCACTGGGTTGGTTCGGGGTGGAGAAAAAAAGTTGGGTATCATCAGCGTACTGATGATACCCCACCCCAAAACCACAAATGATCTCGCCCAGCGGCTTCATATAGATGTTGAACAGGAAGGGCGAGAGAACCGACCCCTGAGGAACTCCACAAACGAGAGGCCTCGGGGTAAATCTCTGCCCTCCTGTCAACACCGACTGCGAGCGGCCCAGGAGATAGGAGGAGAACCACCGTAAAACGGTGCCTCCCACTCCCAACCCCCTGAGACGCCGCAGTAGGATACCATGGTCGATGGTATCAAAAGTCTCCCGAATCACCACCGCCACCCCACCGCCCCTATTAGATAGCAAACACTCACTTGGCAAATCCAATGAAGTCTTCATGGTTTGTGTTGATATAGGACAGCTCTATGTCAATCAACAGGAGAATCTGAAAAAAGAATGACAAGAGTTTCTCAGTTGTACAGCAACCTAATTTAAAAACTAACCCATCTAGTCTTTCATTCTGCATTTGTTACCTTCTGGGAGGAGGCTTCGTGGTATCCATAGCAGAACATCCAGATTCAACCATAGTTTCATTCCATACAACCTTGTGAACTCTTAGGTTTCCTCCTTCCGTTATATATTCAAGTTATATAATATTTAATATTTTATTGTTATGTATATGTAGGGGTGTGGGTCTATACATATGTTGTATGTAGTATGTTTTAGGTGTGTCATGTATGTGTCTCACTTTGAGAGTAGGCAACTAAATTTCATTTTTGATGTGCACCATTGTGCCCACAGTAAAAAAAATGACAATAAAGATTATCTTATCTTTTGATAAAGCACCTTTGGAGTACCCTACTAACCTTATACTAGTTTCCTAAAAATTGCTTTATTTTAAAAAGACCCTAATCCAAGTTTGCATTTTTCTCGACTACTGCAGCTCCTCAAAAGGATTACAGGGAAAAATGCAGAGAGCTGGTCTAGTCCAGCTAATTGTTTTTAAGTTATGGCTTCAAAACATATCTGCACTGCCCTCAAATAAAAGTACTATAAATCCTATGCTGTAATCCTAGTTCAGTATTTCACAATTGTTCAGCATGCTGAGGAGTTGGTCCACACATTAAAGTTGCTGAGACGAAATTACTAACCTAAAAGTAATTTTAGCTCACTACAAATATTAAAAAAGCAAGGAAGGGCTCATTTTTTAAGAACTATTTTTTTCAATTCTGATCCTTCTATTCTTGGCCAGTTCAAAAAGTTATCTAGAAGACAAGGAAGCAGATTGTTTACCTGGTCTTTAGTTTTTCCTTCACGTTCTCTGATGTATGTAGTAACAATTCTCTCTGTCTCTTCTCGCAGCCTGGGATAGGAACCAAGCTAAGGACAATAGGATAAGACATCACATCTCTGCAGCTTTAAGCACTATTTACACAGAAATGCAAGGAAAAAGGAAGGTCTGGGTTGGGCTGCTTCCCTTCTTTCATCACTGGGGAAGGATTGATTTACCAAGTAAGGGATATTTATTTTTACCAATTTAGAACAGATCCATTTTAATTTATTAATAATACTTCTCTAATACTCCTCCAATGATCTTCTGGGAAATAGCCCACGATCCTTCTGGGATTTAGTAGAAGAAAGGAGCACACAGAAGACTGGCTTCTTAATATCACAGGGAAAATAAGAGTTGATTGTTCTTTTTTTTTCCTTAGAGAGAATTGTTCATTAAATATTGTATACATTCCAAAGCATCTTTCATGACATACATGTTTAATATAGAGAAAATACTTCACAGGAAGTCATGTAAAGTGTTCCTTTAGTTCCATTTCAAATCAAATACAACTATAGTTGCTATGATCCAAGACACAGCATTACTATAGTGCTCAACTGTATAGCTGATCCATGTGTAAGAAACCACAGGAAAGGAATGAGTAACTGACCCAAATGATTCAAGAGAACTAAGCCAATAATTAACTAGAAGAATGGAACTTTGCGTAGTGTCCATTGCTTCTTATTTGAATGCATTAAGGTTTTCACTTAGATAGTAACCATATGAAGCCATACTCCTGAAGCATTATCAAGAGTTAGGGAGATAGCAGAAAAGTGGGGAAAAAAGAGTATAGACCCATTACCTTCTCTGAACACTTTTTAATGACCATGGCCAGCTCTGAGACCACCAGATCAACACACTTCAAACTGGGCTCTTTGAGCTTTATAATCTGTTTTTTCACTATTGTTTCAAAAGCCATATCAGGTGTGAAGAGCCCCGTCCTGCACCATGCAGAAAGCATGAACACAAAGGAGAGATTCCGAAGAATAGAGGAAAAATGACAGAGAGGGAAAAAGAGATTGAAAAGGTTAGTAGTGTGCAAAATGAAAAAGCAGCAGCACTTCCTTAAGAAGATCCTTCTTGAATTGTCAAAATGAGCAATTCCCTTCCAAGATCATTCAAGAATTATGCTCCTCAGGAGCCTCAGACAGGATTCAAATCCTGCAGCAAATGGACTGTAATCCAACTGGCTCATCCTTGTAAAGTATTCCATGTCACAGTAGGTCTTCAGTAAAAGCATGGAAGTCCATCTCTTACTTGCTATTCTCAAAACTCATGAAAACTGTTTTAGTATAGTGACAGGGAAAGTTATGGCTGTGCCTACAGCTAGCCTGTTGGTCTAGAGCATAATTGGCCAACTTATGGCACATGGGTTACAAGCACAAATATAAACATAGAAAAGAGCAGAAAAGCTTCATAGTTTCTGATTATGTCAGAAGCATACTTTTAAGTGTTGCTTTGTTGAAGAGCTGTGCTAGTACCAGCTTTTTGTCTCAAAAAACTAGACTTAAACTTCCTTCAAGCACTGTGCTTTGCACAGAGTAATAGCACCTCATACTTAAGGTTTGACTTTGGTTGGCTGCCACTGTCTGAAAGCCTTTTTACTTAGCAGGCAACTAGGGCACAGTGTGGGGAAAAAAGGACATTGGTGATGATTGACACTTTTAATAAATAGAATTATTGACTTTCTACTTCTAGAATAGACAATTAGCGCCATCACTGGAGCATGAAACTGAATTAGTTGGTCTGATTAAATCAGAAGACACAAGACTCATGTAACTTACTGCTTTTCCATGTATTCTCCAGCCATGTCAATGAAAATATTTCTGTGTAACATGTAAGTTTTCTATGTGCAGAGCAAATAGTTTGAACTAAGAAAAATTCCAGGACAGTATATAGGCCCTTACATACATGATGGCTGTATAAGTAAAGAAAAGACCTCTTCAGAAATCAGCACTTCAACTGCATTTCAACGCCCACAGTTTGCCCAGAAAAAGTCAAACAATGCTTTCTTGACCATTTAGCTGGAAAGAAATGCCACTACCAAAAAATAGAACTAGTAACCAATCCCTCTTTGCAGTAACAATTACATGTAGTCCTATTTTAGCATTCTTATAATCTCTTTCTCTGTCATCTTGAGTAGATTGAATAGAATAGAGCTGGAAGGGACCCTGGAGGTCTTCTAGTCCAGCCCTCTGCTCAAGCAGGAGAACCTACACCATCTCAGGCAGGTGATTGTCTAGTCTCTTCTTAAAAGTCTCCAGCGATGGAGCACTCACGATTTCTGGGGATAAGCTGTTCCACTGGTTGATTGTACCTGTTTTCAGATTAATAATCAGTTATTTCCATACTCACATTAAAATGTCCTATACCAGGGGTAGGCAACCTTGGCTCTTTTATGACTCGTGGACTTCAACTCCCAGAATTCCTGAACCAGCCATGCTGGGAGGAAGGGAGAGGATTCCAAGCAGAGCCATGCTGGCTCCCCTGTCCTATACAATACTTTTGGGGAAAGACTTCTGTAATGAATTCTATGGTAGAAACCAGCTGGACAACTACTATTATAAAAGTCTTGCATGGCATAGGTCCAGCTTACTTGAGGAACCATCTCACTCCCTGGAACTGGCCTGCCCCACCTGGACTGGCAGAGGAGGCATGCTGCAGGTCCCATTAGTCTAGGAATTCCAGCTAGTGGGATCCAGGAAAAGGACCTTCTCTGCCATGGTTCCTGCCCTTTGGAACATCTTATCCCCCGAGATGAGATAGGCTCCCACCCTTTCGACCTTCCACAAGAGCTTGAAAACCTGACTCTGCCAGATGTCTTGGGGTGCTGATGGAGGAACATTACTCTGGAGGTGGTTAATGAATTAAGAGGCAATCCCACCTCCATGCATTCTACTCCTTCCTTCCCCATCTTTTAACTATAATTTTAATTTTATTGTAATTTTCAAGTTTTTGTTTTAGAAATATTTATGTTAGGATTTTAATGTTTTAATGCTGTAAGCTGCCCATAGGTGTTTCGATACCAGATGGGCATCAAATAAATTTGATGGACAGATGGATGGGCAGACAGACCAACAGGAGATTCTGTTGCATTTGAATAAGTGGGACTTGAAGGACCTTGGACAGCAAGTGTTGGCTTCTTCACAGTGTATCAACAGAAGCTCAATCCTTAGTCAGAAACAGATTTAATCTATCACATATAGCACTGCAAAAGCCAAGCAATGTAAACTGCTCTTCATAGAGTGTTCTTCAGTACTTTGCTAATTATAAAAATATCAAGAAGATATAAAGACAATGAGATCCTTAAATCTTGGTTTGGACAGCCTACTTTTAAGTCCAAAAATATAATCAGAGAGAAGTCAGTTTCCTGAGAAATCAGGTTTTAAATACATGGCCAAGCCAATTATACTGAAATGATGGAATTCCTATTTGAGAGAGACTTTTAGAATACAGAGAGCATTACTTCAAACAATGTGGTTAAGATTAAATTGCTAAAATAACTTTAGCTTTACTGGCTCTGTTGCTATGAAAAAAATTCAAAGAGTGGTTGAAATGGCAGATCAAGAAGCCATGCACTTAATAGAAAGCCAGGATCCAAGAACAAATCTGCTCGCTAGTTTGAACAACCTCCAGACAGCCCACAAATGCTTCTGTTCGATATGAAAGGATGAAAATAGGAGAGATCTAGGGCTAACTGAAATGTGATACCAAGATTGTTGTCTGGACCACATAATGCTGTATTTAAGCATTTTATAAAAATACAGGAAACAGGACAATCTCAACTTTAGCCAATCAAGATTTTAGAAGAAGTTTGCAGCAATTCTTGGAGGTTGTATTTGGCAAGTTGGGAAAAATAGAATAGTACAGTTTTAGGTTTTTCCCAACCCAGTCAAGTAAGAGCTCAATAGCTAGTTCAATACCTTACTGGTACACTGCCTAACTGTATTGATTAATTCCTGAATAACCAAGTCGACACACTTCAAACAAGGCTCTTTCAGCTTCACCACCTGCTTTTTCACAATGGCTTCAAATGCCAAATCTGGTGTGAACAGTCCCGTCCTATATCAGCACAGGGAGGACAAAAGAGCATAAACACAGCAGAGAAAAAAAAGGGGGGAGGAGGGGAAAAAGATATTTAAATATGGGCAACATTCCAGAACACAATTCCCTCCCATAACAGACAGTTTTTCTGTTGCAACAAGCCCTTCCTTCTGCTAGTAATGTTAGTTAAATAATATAGGGATGGAACAAGGACTTCAGAAAATGAAGATTATAGAAAGAGATATGAACACTCATATTTGTTATTGAAAGATATTTTGCAAACTGAATTTGTAATATGCTTCTTTATAATACTTTTATAATATCTTTGAATATAAAAAGGAAATGCCTTTTTATAAAAATTCCCTGTACTAACTAGTTATTAGAGAATTAGAATGTGGAAGTGTGAAAAACAGTTAACTACAAAATAGATCACAATGGGTATTTTTGCTGGGTCAGAAAAAATAACTGTTCTGGAAGCAATGGATTTTGCTTGCTGCTCCCCACCAAAGCAGCTAGGAATAATAGGAAATAGTAACTTACCTTTCTTGTATAAAAGCAAGAGTCACCTAACCTATAGTTTAGCAATCTATAAATACAAACCAATATAATCTCAAATTCAACATATATTTCTGTCAACTACATCTTCATTTGCAGTATAAACAAAATAAAGAATTGCTAGATGGGAGGGAATCATCATATAAGTGCTGTGCCATTCCCCTTACCCTCCTGTTATAGCAGAAATCCAAAAACTTCTCAGTAGATTTACAATCTGATTTTCTAAGAGCTTTTTTCATCCTCCCCTCTAGCTGAAATTCTTTCAGTAACAGGAAGTTGTTGTAGTTTAGATGTGTGAATCTCCAGTCATGCCAATATGATAATCATAATAATCAGTTTGCTCTAGTGATTTAAGGCACCAGGCCAGTGGCCAAGCAGAAGGGAAAAAAGGTCCCCTTTCTTAGGCAGGGGGATAACTTTGGGCCAGTCACTCTCTTTCAACCTAACAATGTTG
This sequence comes from Vipera ursinii, assembly GCF_947247035.1. Taxonomy (NCBI): domain Eukaryota; kingdom Metazoa; phylum Chordata; class Lepidosauria; order Squamata; family Viperidae; genus Vipera; species Vipera ursinii. The sequence goes on from NC_139513.1 coordinate 180,784,147, forward strand.
TTCACTGCTTTGAAATATTTATAAAAATAATAAAAGTGGGATAAAAATAAATAATGTTTCAGTGCAACATTCTCATCAACATTTTTCTTTTTGATTTCAAGATAATAGGAAACATTTTCAGTACCAAGGGCTTCCCAAACTATCAGCTGCTTTGGATGCCCCAGATAAGTATCATTATATACATTTTATGCCATGTACATTCAGTCCAGTCTGAATACTTGCCTTATACCATGGATATTTTTGATTGCATAGCTGATTTCACGTCGCAAATCTTTCTCATCAAATTCCATCTAAAAGAAAAATGGTGATATATAAAATACTTCTCTTTTTCTTCCATTTGCAGACTTTTTCCAAAAAGTCTGCATTTATGTGAAGTCATGATTGACAATCATTTTATAGTGTAAACCTATGTCAAGATACAACATCTGAGGACATAATAGCAAGAGCAAGGTATTCACCTTAATACATCATCACCAGTGGAAAGAGAGCATACAGAAACAGGGACCTCCTCTCATCCAATCGCAGGGATAAATTCTGTTTTCATCTAGTGGGAGGAGGGCCACTAAATTTCACAGTACAAATGAAGGGCATCTATATGCCCTACTCTTTGGTCAACGTTCAAGTCATAGCAACAATGATGCTGCCTATTAATAATTAGCCTCCAGATTTGAAACTTGGACAGCCCAAATGTTAGGAAGCCCAAATATTAGGAAGCATATTATGCATCTGTTCTTCAAAACCAAACTTGGGAATTTATCTGGATCCATAGATAAAATCTTCAGCATACAGTTGAAAGCTTTAATTAATATTAATAATTAACTCCAATAAATTAATTCAATCCAACTTGTTCTCAGTTCAGCAACTTCTCTGTTTTCTCCCTTTCTGCTCTAGTTCTAAAAAAAAATAATACAAATTTTCCTTTCTGAGCAGGTTAGTGGAATTTCTTAGTGCCAAAATACAGATAGTGTGCCCCTGCACACAGAGGCTAGCGCGTGCATGGGGACCGACAGTGTCCGTCAGCAGCCACAGCATGCTGCCTGTCCTGCATAAGGGCGAACTGGCTACAGAGCCCTATCGGCATGGGCGGTTCTAGGATGCTATTTATACATTCACAACCTCCATTTGTCTGGGGATGATGCAAGGTGCTGAGCCCTCAGGTGGTGTCTAATATTTTCAAGAACTTCTGCCGGAATTGAGACGTGAATTGGACTAAGAAGATCCATTCAAGGATGCCATGGAGTCTAAAGATGTGTTGCACGAAGAGTTTGACTACTGCCCATGCCAATGAGATTTTGGGGCATGTTACAAAGTGCACTTGTTTAGAGAAGAGGTCAGTGACAACCCAAATGACTGTGTTTCCTGTATTCTCCGGTAGTTCAACTGTAAAGTCAATGGAGATTTCCTTCCAAGGTGCTGTAAGATTGGCCACTGGTTGCAGGAGGCCAGGGGTTTTCTTTAGTCAGCCTTTCCCTGATAAGCAAATGGGGCAGCTGATGACATAGTGTTCAATGTCTTTCTTTAAGGAGGGCCACCAGAATTTCACTAAGTGCAGGGTTTTCACAAATTCAAAATGTCCTGCAGTTTTTCAGGGCATGCTAACTCTCAGGCACATAAAACTTGGCCCCGATAGTGCAGTCCATTTGGTGGGTTTTAAACCACTTATTTTTGATTAAGGACTCTTTTAATTCTACTAGTAGGTTGTCAGCTCTCTGTGGTGTGGTTTTTTCCGAGTTCTGGTGATTGCAGGGGTGGCCAGCTGATTGGAAGGGAAAACCCAGCTTATGATTTCCTTATTTGAGCTACAGGTGAAACTTGAAAAATTAGAATATCGTGCAAAAGTTCATTTATTTCAGTAATGCAACTTAAAAGGGGAAACTAATATATGAGATAGACTCATTACATGCAAAGCAAGATAGTTCAAGCCGTGACTTGTCATAATTGTGATGATTATGGCGTACAGCTCATGAAAACCCCAAATCCACAATCTCAGAAAATTAGAATATTACATGCAATCAATAAAACAAGGAGTGTACATAGAACAATATCGGACCTCTGAAAAGTATAAGCATGCATATGTACTCAGTACTTGGTTTGGGCCCCTTTTGCAGCAATTACTGCCTCAATGCGGCGTGGCATGGAAGCTATCAGCCTGTGGCACTGCTGAGATGTTATGGAAGACCAGGATGCTTCAATAGTGGCCTTCAGCTCTTCTGCATTGTTCGGTCTCATGTCTCTCATCTTTCTCTTGGCAATGCCCCATAGATTCTCTATGGGGTTCAGGTCAGGCGAGTTTGCTGGCCACTCAAGCACAGTAATCCCACGGTCATTGAACCAGGTTTTGGTGCTTTTAGCAGTGTGGGCAGGTGCCACATCCTGCTGGAAAATGAAGTCAGCATCCCCATAAAGCTCATCTGCGGAAGGAAGCATGAAGGGCTCCAAAATCTCCTGGTAGATGGCTGCGTTGACCCTGGACTTAATGAAGCACAGTGGACCAACACCAGCAGATGACATGGCTCCCCAAATCAACACAGACTGTGGAAACTTCACACTGGACTTCAAGCATCTTGCAGTGTGTGCCTCTCCATTCTTCCTCCAGACTCTGGGTCCTTGGTTTCCAAATGAGATGCAAAAGTTGCTCTCATCAGAAAAGAGGACTTTGGACCACTGAGCAACAGACCAGGTCTGTTTTCCTTTAGCCCAGGTAAGATGCTTCTGACATTATTTGTTGTTCAGGAGCGGCTTGACAAGAGGAATACGACATTTGAAGCCCATGTCCAGGATCCGTCTGTGTGTGGTGGCTCTTGATGCACTGACTCCAGCCTCAGTCCACTCCTTGTGAAAGTCCCCAACACTTTTGAATGGCCTTTTCCTGACAATCCTCTCCAGGCTGCAGTCATCCCTGCTGCTTGTGCACCGTTTTCTTCCACACTTTTCCCTTCCACATAACTTTCTATTAATGTGCTTTGATACAGCACTTTGGGAACATCCAACTTCTTTTGCAATTACCTTTTGAGGCTTTCCCTCCTTATGGAGGGTGTCAATGATGGTTTTCTGCACAACTGTCAGGTCAGCAGTCTTCCCCATGATTGTGATTCCTACTGAACCAGACTGAGAGACCATTTAAAGGCTCAGGAACCCTTTGCAGGTGTTATGGCTTAATTAGCTGATTAGAGTGGGCCCCTTTGAGCCTAGATTTTTCCACCTTTTCACAATATTCTAATTTTCTGAGATTGTGGATTTGGGGTTTTCATGAGCTGTACGCCATAATCATGACAATTATGACAAATCACGGCTTGAACTACCTTGCTTTGCATGTAATGAGTCTATCTCATATATTAGTTTCCCCTTTTAAGTTGCATTACTGAAATAAATGAACTTTTGCACGATATTCTAATTTTTCGAGTTTCATCTATATTATATTGAGGCAGTCGGGAGAGGGTATCAGTCAAAAAAACCCTTTCCCTCAGGAAGGTAGTGCAGCATGAAACTGAATTGGCTGAAGTATTGAGCCCACTGCATTTGCCTTGGGAATCATTTCCTGAGTGTCTTTAAAGGTTTTAAATTCTTATGGTTTGTCCACACTTCAATTAAGTGGCTTTACTGCCCTCCAGGAAGTGTCTCCACATGAGAAGTTCCCACACTGCATGGCATAAACCTCTTTTTCCCAGACCGTCCATCTGTGCTCAGCCTCAGCTAGTTTTTTTTAGATGTGTAGGCATAAGGCTGTAAAATCCCTTGGTTTTTTTTGAAGGAGGGCCAGCCTAGATCGCCGTATCACTAGCATCAGCTTGGATGATAAACAGGGCATTCAGGTCCTGGGTGTTTGAGCAAAGGCTTAGCTGCAAATAAGCACTTAAATCTCTTAAAAGCTGCCTAGCATTCCATTGTCCATTTGAGGGCTTGGCTTAGTCTTTCCCTCTCCTTTGGTCTTTAGGATGTTAGTGACAAGAAGCACTATTTGGGCAAAGGATAGGATGAATTTCCAGTAGAAATTGGTAAACCCAAAGAAGCTTTGAAGCTGTTTTTGGGTGCCCAGGGTCCCCCATTTGAGTACTCGTAGATTTTCAGGATATCCATTTCCACCCCCTTGTGTGAAATGTGGTACCCCAAATAGTCAATCTTGTCTTTGTGGAATTCACACTTTGAGAGTTGGCATTGCAGAGCTTCTTCAGCACTGCTCTGACCAACTTCACATGTTCATTCATAGTTTCAGTGTAAATCAAGTAAACTAAGACCCCTTTACATAAATGATCATGCAGGACTTTATTAATTGATTGCATGAAGACTGCAGGTGCCTCCTGTAGCCCAAAGGGCAGCAATCAAAACTGAAAGCACCCCAAAGGGCAATTAAAGGTACTTCCCACTCATCTCCCTCTTTAATATGCACTTGGTAATAGGCTTCCCTCAGGTCTAATTTGGTGAAAATCTTCCTTCCAGGTAGGCTATCATGTCTATCAGTGGCAAAGGGTAGACATTCTCAATGAAAATTGCATTTGGCCTGTGGTAATCTACGCATAGATGGAGGGACTCATCCTTTTTCTTTTAAAACAGTATAGGTGCGGCCATACGTGACTTTGCTTATTGAAGGAAACCCCAGGCTAGATTTTTATCTATGAATGACCAGAGTTCATCCAGTTCCCTTGGGATCATAGAATATAGCAATATTTTTCTTTTTCTTTTTTTTGAATTTTTTTATTAGTTTTATAGGGTTAAAAAGGAAGGTAGGGAAATGGGGATTTGGAAAAGGGTAGAGGAAAGGTTAAGTGTAGGGGTATATACATGTATTTCTGAAGCAATATGGTGGTTGGGTAGTCAAAAGTAACAAATAACAAGTTGTTTGTAGATAGTTCAGATTACAATAAAAATTCCCTCTCTGATTCCCTTAATTTTCACACAAAGTAATCAAGTTAATACATTTCTAGTTATGACCTAGTCAATTAACAAAGTTTTCAATATAGTTAGACTAATACATATCAAAATCCTGTTTTTAAGTTTTACCTAATTGCAATAAATGAGCCTTGGTGGAGCAGTGGGCTAATGCCTCCTTAAGTAACACCAGCTGCCTGCAATTAGTGCAGGTTCGCATCCCACCAGGCTCAAGGTTGACTCAGCCTTCCATCCTTCCGAGGTAGGTAAAATGAGGACCCAGATTGTTGGGGGCAATTAAGCTGACTTTGTAATAATGCCGCTTGGGGGGTGTATGAAAGCCCTAATAAGCAGGCATATACATAGAATGAAGGCTACTGTTAAGCTTGTAAGCCACCCTGAGTCTTCGGAGAAGGGCGGGATATAAATGGAATTAAAATAAAAAAAAATACTCTAAGGTAGCCTATAATATGCAGAAAAGAGCTTAAAATTCCCTATTTCAGTAAAGAATAATTCTCTTGTCTACAAAACTTACATTGTTCATTACAAATCATTCTTGTGATTTAGCAGTAAAATCTAGTTTTCATCTTAACAAATCACCAATTATTAGAAAACATTTTTTGTCTTAACCATTCAACAATTAATAAAATATTATCTTATATTAAGGTAAAGGTAAAGGTTCCCCCGCACATGCGTGCTAGTCGTTTCCAACTCTAGGGGCCGGTGCTCATCTCCGTTTCAAAGCTGAAGAGCCAGCGCTTGTCCAAGGACGTCTCTGTGGTCATGTGGCCGGCATGACTAGACACCAAAGGTGCACGGAATGCTGTTACCTTCCCACTGTAGTGGTCCCTACTTTTCTACTTGCATTTTTACGTGCTTTCGAACTGCTAGGTTGGCAGAAGCTGCGACGAGTAACAGGTGCTCACTCTGTTATGCGGCACTCGGGATTCGACCTGCCAAACTGCCTATCTTCTGATCGACAAGCTCAGTGTCCTAGCCCACTGAGCTACCGCGTCCCTTTTTATCTTATAGTATAAGATTCTAAATTCTATAGTATAATTCAAAGTTTTATTCTAAAAGCTTAATTTTGTTTTCTTTTTAAAATCTAAAACCTAAATATGAAATCAGTTTATTTTTTTTAAGATTCCCCTTAGTCCATCAAAAGAAATTTTTTAAGTTCTGTCTTTACAAATCCCAAAAAAGAGACAAGTCTAAATCTTTAAATCTAACTCTCGCCTTCTTTTTGTGACAATCAGGCTTCCATCTTAATGCCTTTAAGTTCTCCAATGTGTCTCCCTTTCTTCCTCCACCTCTTATTTGAATCCACGGAGACCATTCAAATGACAGTTTTGCCAAGCTAGTGTCCCCTTTATAATCATTGAGGTATTGCTTTAATAGCTCAGTTTTTATGTTTGATGTGATATGATTGTCATTAATTCAGTCTGATCTTTTTCTTGTTCCATTTCCATCTGGGTTAGGTAGTAAGTAGTAGCTAATGTTATCATTTGATTAGCTGAATCCTCAACATACTGTATTTGGAGGCCTTTGATATCTTCGCTCTTAATGTTGCTTTCTTTGGGTATTGTTGTTTTTTGAATTGTAAGTTTTGTAGTTAAAGTCGGAGTTTGGACTTTAAGGTTTAAGGTTTAAGGTTTATTCAATTTCTATACCGCCCTTCTCCCGAAGGACTCAGGGTGGTTAACAGGGCATATATAAATAAATAACAGTACAAAAATTAAAAAGAAATTAAACCAATGCCCAATTAAAATACAATGACAATAAAATAATAAAAAACCCGTTAAAAAAGAACCCTCCCCATCAGGCCAGACCAGCTAGTTCAAAGAAGTGGGTCTTCAGCCCGTGGCGGAAGGAGCGGAGGTCCGATGCCGTCTGGAGCTCAACCGGCAGTTGGTTCCATAGTGCCGGAGCACCCACAGAGAAGGCCCTCCCCCTGGGGGCCACTAGTCGACATTCCCTGACCGGAGGCACCCTGAAGAGACCCTCTCTGTGGGCACGCACAGAGCGGAGGGGAGTTGACGCCGGCAGCAGGTGGTCCTCGAGGTATCCCGGACCCATGCCATGTAAGGACTTGAAGATCATAACCAAAACCTTGAACCTCACCCGGAAGACAACTGGTAACCAATGCAGCTCGCGGAGCAAAGGTGTAACATGGGAGTACCGGGAAACTCCAAGACAACTCTCGCGGCTGCATTCTGTACCAGTTGGAGCCTCCGAGTGGTCTTCAAGGGAAGCCCCATGTAGAGAGCATTGCAGTAGTCCAGGCGAGAGGTCACGAGCGCATGAGTGACCGTACACAGGGCATCCCGGTCCAGATAGGGCTGCAACTGGTGCACCAGGCGAACCTGGGCGAAAGCCCCCCTAGTCATGGCCACTATATGATCTTCCAAAGTGAGCCGTGAATCCAGGAGGACACCCAAGTTGCGAGCCCTATCAACGGGGGGTAAAGACTCACCCCCCATAAGAAGAGATGGAATATTTTGAATGTCCCGGGATGCCGGAATGCACAGCCACTCAGTCTTGTTGGGGTTGAGTTGAAGTCTGTTCCTCCCCATCCAGGCCCGCACCGCCTCCAGGCAACGGGACATCACATCGAGGGCATCACTGGGGTGGTTTGGGGTTGAAATAAAAAGTTGGGTATCATCGGCATATTGATGATACCCAACTTCAAAACCATGAATGATCTCACCCAGCGGTTTCATATAGATATTGAACAGGAGAGGCGAGAGGACCGACCCCTGAGGAACTCCACAAGCGAGGGTCCTAGGGGTCGACCTCTGCCCTCCTGCCAACACCGACTGCGAGCATCCCAGGAGATAGGAGGAGAACCACTGAAGAACTGTGCCTCCCACTCCCAATCCCCTGAGACGCCGCAGCAGGATACCATGGTCAATGGTATCGAAAGCCGCCGAGAGGTCTAATAGGACAAGGACAGAGGAATATCCTCTGTCCCGAGCCCTCCAGAGATCATTCACCAGAGCGACAAATGCCGTCTCCGTGCTGTACCCGGGTCTAGATAATCCACTTCATCCAGGACCAGGGGAAGCTGATGCGCCACCACACTCTCAACAACCTTCGCAAGAAAGCGAAGGTTGGAGACCGGACGAAAGTTGTTCAAAACAGCTGGGTCCAGAGCAGGCTTCTTGAGGAGAGGTCTCACCACCGCCTCCTTCAAGACGGCAGGGAAATTACCCTCACTCAAGGAAGCAGATATAACTGCCTGGAACCAGCCTCGTGTCCTCTCCTGGGCTGCATAAACCAGCCAAGAAGGGCACGGGTCCAATAAACATGTGGTGGAACTCAGCCTTCCCATAATCCTGTCCACTTCCTCAGGGGTTACAGAATCAAACTCCTCCCAAATAACATCGACAAGACCACCCGTGTCCTGCTCGTCAGACTCTGCCCAGTTGGAGTCCAGACCGGTCCGAATCCGAGCGATTTTATCCAGCAGATGTTGTCCAAACTCCTCGGCACGACCCTGCAAGGGAAACTCCCTCACCTCCTGATTAAGGAGGGAGTGGGTCACCCTGAACAGGGCGGCCAGGCGATTTTCTACGGACGCGATGAGGGCAGAGAAGTAATTACACCTCGCCGTCCTCATCGCTGCGAGATAAGACCTAATAAAGGTTCTTAGTCGTAACCGGTCGGATTTGGATCGGCTGGACCTCCAACAGCTCTCTAGGCCCCGTTTCCGACGCTTCATCTCCCGGAGCTCCGAGGAGAACCATGGAGCTCGTTGGGATCTGCACCGGGTCAGGGGCCACAAGGGTATTTATTTATTTATTTATTTATTAGTTACATTTATATACTGCCCTATTCCCTGAGGACTCAGGGCGGTTTACAGGGAGTTAAAAATCCACCATATAAAAGTTAAAAAACCAAATTAAAAAAATATTAAATTAACCCTGTATACTTAAAACCCCAATTAAAAATTTCTCCTCAGCCTGGGCCTGAGAGCTCAAAGAGCCAGGTCTTCAGGCCCCGGCGGAATGATCGGAGGTCGGGGGCAGTCCTCAGCTCCACCGGCAGCTGGTTCCAGAGGGCAGGCGCTCCCACAGAGAAGGCCCTATCCCTGGGTGTCACCCGCCGGCAATCTCTCACCGGCGGCACCCTGAGCAGACCCTCCCTGTGGGAGCGCACTGGGCGAAGGGCGTTTGATGCCGGCAGCAGGTGTTCCCTCAACTCGGTCGAGTGCCTCAGTGGCCGTCCTTTCCCAGGCTTCCACTAGGGCATCTGCCGAGTTGTGAGCAACGGAGGCAGGTGGGGACCCCAGCGCCGCCTGGAATCTATCAGGATCCATTAAGTGTCTGGGGCGGTACCATCTAATTGGCTCCGTACCCCCACGGCGGGGGGTGGCAAAATGGAAGACCAGCCACAGGAGGTGATGATCGGTCCATGACAGGGGCATAATAAATGGAGAGCCCCCACCAAGATCATCAAACCACCGTCCAGATAAAAAACCAGGTCAAGGGTGTGGCCTCCCTCATGAGTTGGTTCAGAAATTACTTGCATCAGGTCCATGGCCATCATGGAAGCCATGAACTCCCAAGCTAGCTCAGATGAACCTCCCAGGAATGGTAGATTGAAGTCACCCAAAACTATAAGTTTGGGGAACTCAATCACCAACCCCGAGAGGATATCGAGCAGTTCGGGCAGGGCTGCCGCTGCGCGACTAGGCAAAAAGTACACCAGCAGCAAGCCCAACTGCGCCCCCGGACCAAATCTCAAGAAGAGAGACTCACACCCGACTATCTGAGGAACGGTGGTCTCCCGCGGACATAAGGTCTCCCTGATAGCTACCGCCACACCCCCACCCCTACCTTGAGTTCGTGGTCAGTGTAGCACCCAGAAACCTGGTGGGCAGAGGTCAACCAAAGGGACCCCACCCTCCGGGCCCAACCAAGTCTCCGTGATGCTAGCCAGGTCCGCATGCTCACCCTCAACTAAATCCCTAACAAGGGGAGCTTTGTTAACCACGGACCTGGCATTTGAAGTTCTCTGTAGGCTGTGATTGTTGTTCTTTGAAGTCTCCTATTTTAGTATTAATTTCCACTTCTATTTGTTTTTGGGTTGTCAGTTCATCATTTAAGGTCAAAGTTTGGTTTGGTGGCTTTGAGTTGTCATGTATTAATTTGTTCAGTTATAGCCAAGATTGTGTCCAATATCAATTTGTAGTTAAGTGGTGGGATATAGTCATCCATTTCGTTAGTGTTTACAGCTAAGTCTTCCATGGAGGCTATTTTAATAAGAGTCAGTAATCTTCCACCTCCAATGTTTCTAAAAGTTGTTTTCAGTACCAGGTGTTCCCACACTTGTCTTTAAAGATAATATCAAGGACAGCTCTCAGCTCTCAAAATAAGCAAAAGGATTACTTAGAATTCCAAGTTTAGCCACAGAATGTCATCAGTAGCATATAGAATAAGTTGTAAAGTTCTTTTTTTCCCTCCAAAGTAATATAAAGCTTTTGTATAATTAGTCCATTCTTTTTTCCTTAGTTCACATCTTAAGCAGAAAATAGGGTAGTAGATCCCCACAAAAATAGCTTTTTAATAAGTAGGAATGAGATTATTTAGTTTCTTTGTTTAATCATCTGGGTTTTTTTTTCCCTTCAATGCTTTAAGGCTTAAAATGTTGATCCCCCAAGTATACAGAAGCCGTTTTCTCAAAAAAAGTGGGGAAAATTTTTTCAGAAACGTTCCACAGGCAGGCAGTTAGGGGGATAAGAAAGAAAAGGTCTTACCCAGGTCCTCCAGATTGCTTTGTTGTGCTAGATGGTGCTTTTGGCTTTCGGCAGGGAGCGGCTTAATGTTCGGCCATGTTGATGGCCGGTCTCTTCTTCTTCAGGCCAAAAGGATCTGCTCCGGATTCAAGTGGAAGGCTGCCGCACTTCCACGATCACAGGAGGGTGTCCTTGAGGTGGTCACCCCTCCAGGGCGACTTTCAACCCTTTTCAGGGTCCTCCAATGAAGAAGGATCAGATGGCAGTGAGGGAGCTCTCTATGCACGTCCGAAAGCGTCACGCGTGCAAACCAGAAGCCCCCAGCAATTATTTTTCTTGAACAGTTCATGAAGTGACGGGTAGGGAAGCATGTTTGAATCTCACTTGCTGAAAACTTCCTGCAAATCCCGATATTTCTTGGGGATCAGAGAGATCGCCTTTTCTATTGTCAGAACCCACTTCAATCTACATCTTAAGAAAGGACTCTTGAAGACAAGATTGTCCAAGAAGGAACTTTTACTAAGAAATAGAAGATACTGGGTATAATAGACAGGATCTAAGAAATGACTTCACAGATCGGTATTTTTAAATGTTCCCAAGCAAGCCCCACCCCACAGTTCATTTTGTCAGTTCCGGATCAGCCAAGTTCCAGGTGGTAAGCCCCTCGTGGGAAGAGGAGAAACATCAGTCCATTGGTAGCAGAATCATTTCCACCCCCTCACATTCCATCCGGAGAAACAAACCAGATTTCAGTGGGTTTCATTCCATGCCCTTTCTTAGTTGCCCATGAGAGGGAAAATGCCTAGTGAGAAAGTAATTGATCTTATTGTGATGAATAGCAGGCAGGCGGAATAAACAAAAGGTTACATTTGAGGAAGGAAGTGAAAGCAATAAAAACCCATGCTTGTTCCCTCTCCTCCTTGGGAATGGCAGAATCCAAGGGGGTGAGATTCTGGTTTGCACAGAAAAGATAGTTAAAAATGAAATATAAATGTATTCTTACAGTGCGGCCATACGTGACTTTGCTGATCGAAGGAAACCCCAGGCTAGATTTTTATCTATGAATGACCAGAGTTCGTCCAGTTCCGTTGGGATCATAAAATATAGTTTCAGCTTGGGTAATTTAGCTCCCCGCAATATTTTTCTTGAACAGTTCATGAAGTGATGGGTAGGGAAGCATGTTTGAATCTCGCTTGCTGAAAATGTTCTGCAAATCCTGATACTTCTTGGGGATCAGAGAGACCACCTTTTCTTGCTTGCATACTGCCGCAGCATTTTCTCCTTTCACTTTCTTAATGGGCAGTGCATGGGGGTGAGATGGCAATTTCTCTGTTAGCCCTCCCTTGACCTGCTTTCACTGGATCTTAAATATACACTTCCTCTAGTTTACAGAGGGATTCCATTTTAGTAGCCATACTAAACCTAGTACCATGGATGTATCCATGCCTGGCATTACAATGAAACTGAGAGTCTCTTCATGGGGCCCTTTTTTCATTTCCACTGGTTCTGTGAGAAAGGTTGTGTCCTCCCGCCACTGAGCCATCCAACTGGTAGAATGCTATGGTAAGAAGTCGGCAGCTTAATGGCCTTCCTTGCCGCATCAAAAGCACTTCTGGGAGTGGCAATGTGGGCTATGGTCTTGCTTCCCTGGCCTCAGGGCTTCCTTCTTTTCCATGATGAAGAATCATTGCTGTTCTTGGCTGGTGTGCCTATGGTATTTGGCCAGGTCTCCACTTCATCAACCAGAACATACCACCCTTGAAGGGTTTGTGGTATGCCTCGGAATAGGCAGGTACAGAAGACTTTGTTCAGGCCGTCTTGGAAACTCTTGATCAGCATGTCCAGGGGCCAGTCTGTTAACCTATAGGCCAGGGTCTGGAATTCTTGGATAAAGGGAGCAACGGATCGCCTCACCTGTTTGATAGTTTTGATTTTTGTTCTGGCCTTTCAATCAGCGAGAGGGTCTTCAAACCACTTCCTCAGAGCAGCCATGAATCAGCCAAAGTTGCATAGCTCCACTGCATCATGATCATGGAGGGCTACCATTCATTCAGCAACCTCTCCCTCTAGGGCTATGGTAACACATCATACCCTGGCTGGGTCATTCAGCATGTTAGCCCCATACTTTTGCATGTAGTTGCACACTTGGGCGAGGAAGAATGCCAGTTGTTTTGGGTTGATGTTGAATTTCACTCTCAGTGCCGGTGGTCAGAGGTCTCTTCTTCATGGAGAGAAGGAGGTGTTGGCCAGGCCAGCTGGGCTAATCCTGACAGTTGTGCCAGGGCTAGCAGGGCAAGGGCTGGTGACGGGGCTGGTTACATTGTTTCATTAGTGGGTTGGGCTGGCGGTGGTGCTTGCCACTCTTGGCACTTCTTAGGAAGTCAATTGCCTGCTTGTAGGTCTGGCTCACTTCCCATTGCCATGCACTCTTTGTGGCAGCTTCAACTTCCCTGGGCAAAGGTTACCCCAGAGGGCTTCTCTTCCCACTCTTCCATCTTTCCAATCCCTATGGACCACCAGGGCTTTGGTCAAATCTCCAGGTTCTATGCTTCTCTCCCCAGTTCGGGGTAACCTCCACTGCTCCTGGGCTTCAAAGTAGCTTCCTTCCAGGTCTCCATCTCCTCTTACTCACTCTCATGGAGAGACATTCCATACATGGTAGATGCAAGTCTCTGGGTGGATTGTTTTTGCAGATTTGGCTTAATGTCAGGTCTGTCCCAGCTGGGTGTTTAGGAAAGAAAAACCTTCAACTCCATTTTTCAGTGAAGATATACTTTTACTAAAGCCACTTGGTTACAACATAAGCAAAGCCAGATCTGAAGAGTCCCACATAAAGCCAATACTCTTCCCTTCTCCCAGGCCCTCTCCTTGGTCATCTTGTCCAATAAAGTTCAAATTAGTTGTTTTGGTAACAGTTCTAATGTTTGGTGCCTCTTCGATGGATGTTTGCATTCCATTCCGAAGCCTGTGTCCTTGGATTGTTCAACCATTGTCTCTGGTTGGCACTTCTGGTTCCTGTCATCCCCTCCCTGTATCCCTCTATTCTACCCCCCAATACATTATGGCAGGTTGCTATCAAAGCGAAGCAGGGCTAAACCAGTGTGATGGCAGATCTGACATAAAGTATTTTTTCACACTATGTTTCTGTATTTCCTCACTTTGATCTTAAAAAATAAATGCATGCCTTACTTGGAAACAAGAAATGTTTATACTTACCTCTAAAGCACTAAGTGGTTAACTAACAAACCCCCTAAGGAAGCAGCTCTCCATATCAATTTGCCTGTGTGTCAAACATGGAAAAATCAGGAAGTCCAGGCAGTTCAAATGAATATAAAGATTTATTGCATGCTTATGCTTTCTAAAGAATCTGAACTAGCAATTGTCAAAGCAAATAGGCGGTAGATAAAAGTCAATGAAATTCAATGTGAGCTGGACTTAGATCTCTTGTGGATGTGAAGGGACTTTAGGCTGATGACACGTTTGACCTCTTTCTCAGGCTCAGCCTGGTCATTTCCTACATTGTGTCTTCTGCCAAAGATTAACCATAGTTACTTATGCCATCTTGTGAAAAAATTTTAATTTAATCTACAGAATTTCCAAATGGTTTCTCCTCTACATACTCAGTCCAATCTTGATTACATTTGCCAAGGTCAACTAGGAACATGTAACCCAAAGATCTTACCAGAAATGGAATATGTAATAGCAGAGAAAGCAGTTTTTTTAACATGCAAGCTGTTATTTTCTCTATCATTTACTCTATGCTAAGTTTATACTACAGCACACTCAAGTATTACGACTTTGTTTTTTTAAAAAAAGTGTTCTAGTTCAACACATTAGACTTTAAATATATTATAATTCCAAGTGACTATACCTCTTCATGGATCACTGCTTTGTCATGGCAAAGGGGCTTAATTATCTCAATGAAGCTAGCAGTTATGTTGAGCAGGGCCACCCAACAGGGACAGGTGATAGTGGAGAGTTCAGGCAAAAAGTGGCTCAAGGGAAAAGGAAATAGTAACCCACTCCAGTATTTTTGCCAAAAAATTCTTGCCATGGACAGTATCAAAATTCTAAAAGATACTACAATGGAAGACGAGCCTGTCAGGTCTAAAGGTATCCCATATGCTACTAGCAAAGAATGGAGGACAATTATACTGTAAGTAGGTCCAGAAAGGATGAAGGCTAGTCCAAAGCTGAAAGGACACTTAGCTGTGGATATATCTGGTGGTGAAAGGAAAGTCTGATGCTGAAGAACAATACTGCATAGGAACCTCAAATGTAAGATTTATGAATCAAGGTAAGATGGATTTGGCCAAACATGAAATGGCAAGGTTGAACAGCAACACTATGGGAATCAGTGAACTAAAGTGGATGGGAATGAATGAATTTAATTCAGATGACCATTATATCTACTACTGTGGGAAGAATATCTTAGAAGAAATGCAGTAGCCCTCATAGTCAATAAAGAGTAGAAAAAGCAGTACTGGGGTACAATCTCAAAAAACAACAGAATGATCTTGGTTTGAATCCAAGGCAAACCATTTGACTTCACTTTAATCCAAGTCTATGTCCAACAACTGATCCTGAAAGGGCTGAAGTTGACGAGTTCTATGAAGACCCATAACACTTTTGAGAATTAACATAAAAAAATGTCTATTTCATCATAGGAGAAATGGAACACTAAGGTAGGAAGTCAAAAAGTGACAGAAATAACAGACAAATTTGACCTTGGAGTACAAAATGAAGCAGGGCAAAGGCTAACAGAATTTTGTCAAAAGAACACTCTATTAATACCAATAAAGGACAAAAAGGTAGGGACCTACCAAAAGAAGAAGAGATTAAGAAGAGATGGCAAGAATACACAGAAAAACTATACAAGAAAAATCTTAACATCCCTGATAACCACAATGATGTGATCCCTGACCTCAAGTCAGATTGTCATGTTCTGGCTGAGAAACCCAATGAAGCAAAACACCAGAGACATTGCGATCTCTAATGTAAACTTTATTAGACATTAGCAAACTGGTACAATAGAAGGAAAGCTAGCTCTGAGAATATGGTGGGAAACAGATAATTAAAAGATTAAAACTTTCTCTCCCTTCCCTGACAGTTCAACATGATGTAATGCAACAGCTGCGCAATCTGTTGGCCAGGCAGCAACAGGTGAGAGCGTCACAGCCGTTGGGGCCGCTGCAACACTTGGAAATGTTTCCAAAGTTTCGAATCTTGCAGAAATGTCTAAGATTTCTGCTTATTTGAAAGATCATTCACAGGAAAGATATATTTCAGTTTGGAGGAGATGGATAAATTATATTCAGAACAAATATGGGACTAAAAAGTTCCATTTAGCTTATGAGTAGATTTTAGTGGGATATTGTTATTGGTACGTTGTTTGTAGTTATGTTAAAGGGGAGTTAAAGCACATTATGAATTTGGTTAATTGTATATTATGCATAAATTTTTATTTAGAATATGATTATTGTAACTATAATCCTGTATTTAGCTCTGGGAATTGGGGGGGGGGAAGTGGGTGGGTTTGGGGTGGGAGGGATTTGGGGATATATTGTAAATTTTTTTTGTAAAACTCTTTAATAAAAAAAAAAGAAATGCCGCAGCCACCGCTGATTGGAACCACAGGGTCAGAGTAAAGAGAAAATCCAAGGTAGCGGCGACTGTCACCAATCGGATTGGAAGGTGTGCCCAGGGAATACCAGCACCTAGCTGAAGGGTTCAGCAAAGAACAGTCAGACAAGTTGCCACCTCACTGTCCCACAGACTGTGCCATTGAGATTATTCCAGGGGCTAAACTGCCAAAACCCAAACTCTACTCGATGACCCCTCAGGAGTTAGAGGAGCTGCAGAAATTTATAGAGAAAAATTTGGCGCAGGGTTTCATTCAGCCAGCGAGGCCAAGAATAGCTACCTTGGTGCTGTTCTGCGAAAAGAAAGATTGGTCTCTGCGCCTCTGCATAGATTATAGATCTCTGAACGCAGTGTGCGTAAACAATATCTACCCCTTGCCATTCATGAAAGACATGGTAGCTCACCTCTTGAAGAGGAAGATTTTCTCTAAACTGGACTTGCGGGAGGCATAATACCAAGTTAGAATAAAGGAGGGGGATGAATGGAAGACTGCATTTAACTGCCCTCTAGGATGCTTCCAGTTTAAAGTGCTTCCATTTGGGCTGCAAGGGGTGCCCACCATTTTCATGCAGCTGATAAATAAGGTTCTCCAGGAGCACTTGTACAAGAGGGCTTTGGTGTATTTGGATGACATCCTAATTTATACTGAAACGAAAGAGGAGCATGTCAAATTAGTCAGGGTGATACTGACTAAGCTCCAAGCAGCCCGACTCTATGCCAAATTTTCAAAATGTGAATTCCATAAAGAAAAGATTGACTACCTAGGCCAGGGCTTTTCAACCTTTTCACAGATTGTACCATTTTTAGGACATGACAATATTTGAGTACCACCAGTGTTTAGCAAGGTTTCAAAAACTTGATGACTGAAAAAAGGGGGTAGGATTTTGGGTTTTATGATTAAATTCAACTGATGTTATAGAAATGGCTAGTTTATAATATTATGGAAAAGTAAAAAGTTGAGGTTCAACAGAGGAACTCTGTTTTTTTCCCCTTCTCCCCCTCACTTCTCCCCCTTTTTCCTCCCCACAGTGTCCTCCTACTTGCTTTTGTATTTTTGTATTTTATTGTATAATCTAATAAAATATTACAAACTGTAGAAAAAAGTAAAGAAATTGTACCAGTTTTAATTTCTTTGGTGGCTGTTCCTTTGCTGAATCACTTTCCCTTTGCACTGACAAATGTATGATGAATTTATCCATGTTTGTTAATATGCACCACTACCAGCTAGCTCAGGGGTCTTCAAACTTGGCACTTTTAAGACTTGTGGACTTCAACTGCCAGAACTCCTCAGCCATCATGGTCCACAGGTCTTAAAGTTGTTAAGTTTGTAGACCCCTGAGCTAGCTGGACAGCCCTTCTTAGCTCTCCTTCCACAGTGTAGTAAGAATGCACCCCCCCATCCCTTCCTTGTACGCAAAGCAAGAAAGACTCACAAAATAAAGAACACATAAACTCCGTGTTTTTGTTTTTTTCTTTAAGCTGCCTCAGGCATGTCACTTGTCACAATGTTGCAACCTAGCCTGAAAGGCTGGCAATTGCTAAAAGTTTTCACTTTAAATTAAGCTTGTTTACCTTCAAAGAAAACTTTCTAAAAGCCATTGACAGGCTCAAGATAAGGGGGTAAAACTAATTACAGCTCAAATACTTTAGCCACCTAATTAGAAGAGAGGACTCACTGGAAAAGACTTTGATGTTGGGAAAGATTGAAGGCAACAGGAAAAGGGGAGAGCAGAGAATGAGATGTTTAAATAGTTTTCATTGAAACATAGGTTTAGGCAGACTCCAGGAGACAATGGAGGATTTTATTTATTTATTTATTTTATTTTTGGGACTTATATGCCGCCCTATCTCCCAAAGGACTCAGGGCGGCTTACAACAATAAAAAACAACAATACAAAAATTAAAAAACGAATTAAATAACAGCCCCAAAATAAATTAACTACAGTTAAAAATTAAAACATATTTAAAAACCCATCATCAATCCAGGTCAGCCTGATGGAAAAGTTTTGAGGTCGCGGCGAAAGGACCGGAGGTCTGGGGCCATCCGAAGCTCAAGGGGAAGCTGGTTCCAAAGGGCTGGTGCTCCCACAGAGAAGGCCCTCCCCCTGGGGGTCACCAGCCGACATTCTCTGGCCGACGGCACCCTGAGGAGGCCCTCTCTGTGTGAGCGCACTGGGCGATGGGAAGTCGTCCCCGGTAGCAGACGGTCCTGCAAGTATCCCGGGCCTAAGCCATGTAGGGCTTTAAAGGTAAGTACCAGCACCTTAAATCTCGCCCGGAAGAGAACTAGTAGCCAATGCAGCTCACGCAGGAGGGGTGTAATATGGGAGTATCGGGATGCTCCCATCACTACCCGCGCGGCTGCATTCTGCACCAGCTGAAGCCTCCGGGTGGTCTTCAAGGGCAGCCCCATGTAGAGAGCATTGCAGTAATCTATCTGAGAGGTAACGAGTGCATGAGTGACCGACCGTATGTAGGGCATCTCGGTCCAGATAGGGGCACAACTGGCGCACCAGGCGAACCTGGGCAAATGCCCCCCTGGCCACGACTCCAATATGATCTTCAAAACTGAGTCGTGAGTCCAAGAGGACGCCTAAATTGCGCGCCCTATCAACGGGAGGCAACACCTCTCCTCCCATAACCAAAGATGGAACCTCTTGGACGAGTCGAGATGCCGGTACATAAAGCCACTCAGTCTTGGCCGGGTTGAGCTGGAGCCTGTTCTTCCCCATCCAAATCCGTACCACTTCCAGGCAACGGGACATCACGTCGAGGGCATCACTGGCTTGGTTCGGGGTGGAGATAAAGAGCTGGGTATCATCGGCATATTGATGATACCTCACCCCAAAACCACGGATGATCTCACCCAGCGGCTTCATATAGATGTTGAACAGGAGGGGCGAGAGCACCGACCCCTGAGGCACCCCACAATTAAGGGGCCTAGGGGTTGACCTCTGCCCTCCTGTCAACACCGTCTGCGAGCGGCCCGAGAGGTAGGAGGAGAACCACCGTAAAATGGTGCCTCCCACTCCCAACCCCGCAAGACGTCGCAGCAAGATACCATGGTCGATGGTATCAAAAGCCGCTGAGAGATCTAAAAGGACCAGGACAGAGGAATAACCCCTGTCTCCTCCTCCTCCCAGATATTATCGGCCAAACCCATCGTTTCCCCCTCGTCAGATACTGCCCAGTCGGAGTCCAAGCCAGCCCGAATCTGATGGGAGGGAGGGGCTGTCATCCATGGTTTTGTGAAGAGTCAGACATGAGTTACCAACTGAACAACAATAGCAAGTGATGACCATGCATTTCATTTAATAAAAGATGATACAGGAAGATTCTTAATAATATATTTTTAAATTTTAAATTACACTTGAAATAAATATATATAGAAAACTCTCTACTATAAAAAGGTATCTTCCACATATTTACTCTTTCCTCCCAGATAATTTCAACATGTTCAATATCCTATTGCTAGATATTGCAAGACTACCTTTTAGGATCACTAAGACAGTTTGTTTTCTAAATTCAGATATAGAAAATGTTAGAGATATAAATATGGTTTCCCATGCCGGAGACGGCATTGGTCGCTCTGGTGAATGATCTCTGGAGGGCTCGGGATAGGGGATATTCCTCTGTCCTAGTCCTATTAGACCTCTCGGCGGCTTTCGATACCATCGACCATGGTATCCTGCTGCAGCGTCTCAGGGGATTGGGAGTGGGAGGCACGGTTTTTCAGTGGTTCTCCTCCTATCTCCTGGGACGCTCGCAGTCGGTGTTGGCAGGGGGGCAGAGGTCGACCCCTAGGACTCTCGCTTGTGGAGTTCCTCAGGGGTCGGTCCTCTCGCCTCTCCTGTTCAACATCTATATGAAACCGCTGGGTGAGATCATTCGTGGTTTTGGAGTTGGGTATCATCAATATGCTGATGATACCCAACTTTTTATTTCGACCCCAAACCACCCCAGTGATGCCCTCGCTGTGATGTCCCGTTGCCTGGAGGCGGTTCGGGTCTGGATGGGGAGGAACAGACTTCAACTCAACCCTGACAAGACTGAGTGGCTGTACATTCCATCTTCCCGGGACACCTGGGATGTTCCATCTCTTTCTATGGGGGGTGAGCTTTTACCCCCTGTGGATAGGGCTCGCAACTTGGGAGTCCTCCTAGATTCACGACTCACTTTGGAGGATCACATAGTGGCCATGACTAGGGGAGCTTTTGCCCAGGTTCACCTGGTGCGCCAGTTGCGGCCCTATCTGGACCGGGAGGCCTTATGTACGGTCACTCATGCGCTCGTGACCTCTCGCCTAGACTACTGTAATGCTCTCTACATGGGACTTCCCTTGAAGACTACTCGGAGGCTCCAACTGGTACAGAATGCGGCCGCGAGAGTTGTCTTGGGAGTTTCCCGGTACTCCCATGTTACACCTTTGCTCCGTGAGCTGCATTGGTTACCAGTTGTCTTCCGGGTAAGGTTCAAGGTTTTGGTTATGATCTTTAAGTCCCTACATGGCATGGGTCCGCGATACCTCGAGGACCACCTGCTGCCGGCGTCGACTCCCCTCCGCCCTGTGCGCGCCCACAGAGAGGGCCTCCTCAGGGTGCCTCCTGTCAAGGAATGTCGACTGGTGGCCCCCAGGGGGAGGGCCTTCTCTGTGGGTGCCCCGGCTTTGTGGAACCAACTGCCGGTGGAGCTCCGGATGACATCAGACCTCCGATCCTTCCGTCGCGGGTTGAAGACCCATTTATTTGAACTAGCGGGTCTGACCTGATGGGGGTACATGGGTTTTTTATTGGCTTGTTTTATTCTTGTTTTAACTTGGGCACTGATTTAATTGTCTTTTAATGTTTGTATTGTTATTTATATTTATGCCCTGTGAACCGCCCTGAGTCCCTTTGGGAGAAGGGCGGTATAAAAATCTCAATAAATTAAATTAAATTAAATTAAATTAATCTAAACACTTTTTTCCTAAGATGGATAGATCTCAGGCTTTTCAATAATTGAGAAAGTAAGTTTTGCCTTAGAAAATATAATTTTATACAAAAGTCTACAATATTTTTCTCAACTTCCTTGAGTTACTACAGTGAATATACATCAGGCATATGTTTATACAAACATTTATATAACATTTCTTACTGCAGGATCCAATCTGGGTTGGTCACCAGGACCAGAGGTTTTGTTTTCTAAGTTTTCAAACTCATGTTGGAGTCCATCCTCAGGGAACTTCTCTGTATGCTTTGAACTGTTCTCTGTGTGGTGTTTTATGTGGTGGCCATTGCGTGGCCATAGAACAGCCCAGAGCACACAGAGAAGTTCCCTGAGTATGGACTCAGCATCAGTCCAAAAACTCGGAAGACAAAAACTTTAGTTACGGTGGATTCTGCAACATTATCCTGGGACACATATATTTGCCTTAATTCATAACATTTCCTATGTCCTTAATATTTCCAAGGAGTGTGATGAAAAATGTTCAGCAAACTCTCACTTTTCCATAGTGAGAGGGTTAAATAAAGGGTAAACAGTGAAATTATAAACTGAGTGAGACAGTCTAAAAAACTACTTTAATCCATATGTTATCCAGGGGAATATTATCCTGGCCTATTCAGCGCTTCATAGTATCACTCTCAGCTATATAGTTATTAACTATAACTAGCTAATAGGGTGCCTTGCACTTTGGAATCACCTAACTCCATGATGGCGAACCTATAGCACATGTGCCACAGGTGGCACACAGAGCCCTCTCTGTGGGCACGTGCGCCATCACCCCAGCCCTATAAAACCTTTTCACTTTAGGCCTTCGTCACCATGTGCAAAAAAAAGAAAAGGTTTAATCAATCAATTTCAACTACTCGCAGGAAAAAAAAGATTCGCAAAGTTGGAATTGATTGATTGAACTTTTTAGTCCCACCCACTCTGCCATTACCACCGCAGCCACACCCATCCAATGGGCCATGCCCACCTGGCACCCAACGATACATAAGTGGGTTTTGGGTTGCAGTTTGGGCACTTGGTTTCTAAAAGGTTTGCCATCACTGACCTAACTAGCATAAATGAGCCTTTGCGTATGAAAGTCTGGAAACATCGGACAAGCCTTAAGATACTGGATTTACCATTTACCAAGGTTCCTTTTCAACAGTGGATATAGGGCATCCTGAAATTAGATTGCTGTCAGAATACATTTATATCCCATTCATAAAACTCTATCTGTATGTTTTTAAAATCTTATCCCTCCCCCTGGATTCTGCCATTTCTTCAAGGAGGAGAAGAGAGGATGTGTATTCAGCCTGCCGGGAAGCTGTCTTCAAAGACCAGGGGAAGAACCTTTGAACTGAGAACAACAAAGGAAGGGGGGGGAAGAGATCTGGTTTGTATCTCCAATTAGAATCTCTAAAGGAAGGGAGCAATTTGTCGTGAAGAAATGAGAGTTCCCTCTTTCCCATGGAAGGATTTGACACCTGAATTTAAATTGACCCAGGACAAACCAGATGGCTTGGAGGGAGGGGGTTCGACCCGGGGACTCTTTAAAAAAGCACCAAACTGTAACACAGTTCAGATCCTGTCTAGTATTCCCATTACCAATCATGTTTCAGTAAAAGCTCCTTTAGGACAATTTCTGTTTCAAGAGTTCGTTCTTTCCTGGGATGTGGATTGGGGTGGGTCCTGACATTAGACAGGATCTGCAGTAAGAGTCAACCTGGCAGGAAAACCCTTACCAGGGGACTAACGACAATGTCTAACGACGAAGCAAGGGAGGAGGAAAGCCCCATGGAAAGGGAGTTTTCCCCTCAACCAAAACCCCACCAACGGGGGGAAGCCGAAGCATCAGATTCCTCCGGGGAAGAGGCGGCGGAGACGCACGACCGCAAACCGCGGTGGTCGATGGGCATTGGAAGGAAAAGTGAGTGGGAAAAGGCATTGAGAAAAGTGACTCTGAGGCGGGGCGGCCACCAACCGGGATGGAAGCAAGAGATGGAGAGCTCGCTGCACGTCACTGAAGAAGTGCGGGTGCTAGAAAAAGCTATTGACCTGATGAAGACAACGCTTAGCTCACTAAGAGAGGAGAAAGCTGAGTACTGCAGCCGCAGCAGCACCTGGGGCTGCAACTGGAGAGACAACGGAGGGGATCCTGTACCTGCAACACCGGGGCTGTCCGCTGGAACAGGGTTTGCTGCCTCAGTAGTACCCCCCCAGAACCACAGACGGGGTCCAGGATGAGGGGCAATACTGCCCACGATGCAGACAACGGTCCAGTCAAAGACTTCCACCTCTGGAAACAAAATTCAAGGGGAAGCCACCACGCTTGGGGGTTTTCCTAACCCAAGTCCTCAGCTATATGGAAGAGTACGGATGGGACATCCCCAGTGACAAAGCCCGCATCCGTATTGTGCAATCCGCCCTGGACAGACCGGCTGCAGACTGGGTGGTGAAATGTGACTCCAAAGCCCCAGAACTCAACAATTTCAACCGATTCATGTCATCCTTGAGGCAGCGGTTCGAGGATCCTTTGGCTGATCGTAAGGCCCGGGACAGAATCAAAACGGTGAGGCAGGGCAGATGGGCGGTGGCTGAATATACCCAAGAATTCCAAGCCAGCAAGCTGAACTGGCCAGAAGATATCCTCCTTAGCCATTTCAAAGACGGGCTAAACTACGACCTGTATGATGCTTGCCTGCCTCGAGGAGACCCACACCATCTCGATGACTGGTATGTCCTGGCAGAGGAAGTAGAAATAGACCTACTGAAGAGGCACCATCGGGGGAAACCATGGGGCCGGCCGCCAACCAAACAAATACGTAAGAAGGAAAACCCACCGTCCACAGCTAAAAAATCAACCCCCCCAGCATAAATCAGAGGCATCACCCCCCAAGAAACTAGGGAAGCCCCAAGGCATCCCAAAAGAATCTTACATGAAGGGGACAGAGGCTGTAGAGTCCACAACCCCTGCAAAGAACTGGGATTGGATTCCGGCCTACACCGCAGGGGCGGTGGATACCTCAGAAGACAGCTCAGAGGGAGAACCATTGGTAAGTGGATCCATTCCACCCATTCTTAAGACAGTGACTATATTAGCTTCCTCTATGCCCGAAGCCATCAAAATAAAAGGCCTAATAAACTCTGGTTGCACCTGCTGCCTTGTCAGCCCAACGGTGGTGGGGAGACTCAGCATCCCAGTGAGGAGACTAAAACAACCAATCTCTTTTAGCCAATTAGATGGGTCAATAGCAGGAGGGGGGACCAGCTACCCTAGCCACTTTACCAATTCACCTATCCCTGGGGTCTCATGAGGAAGACATAACGTTTGTAGTGACCCCAGGCATGGAATGCCCAATGATTTTAGGACTGGAATGGCTGAAGAAATGGAACCCCGGGATAAATTGGAGGACAGCAGAACTCAACTTCCCAGAGGGGGAACTTAGAAATTGAAAACCCAAAAGCACCCCCTCAACCCAAAGAGAGGAGTCAGCATTGGTGGGGGAAGAGAAGGGGTTACCAGAGATACCGGAGGAATACAGGGACCTTGCTGAAGTTTTCAGTGAGGAACGGGCAAATGAGCTTTCCCCCCACCGCCCCACAGACTGTGCTATAGAATTCAAACCTGGAGCAAAACTCCCAAAGCCCAGGATGTATGCCATGAGCCCAAAGAAAATGGCAGAGATGGAAAGATTCATAAAGAAAAACTTAGAAAGAGGATTTATTGAGCCTACCAAACCCAAAGTGGCCACCGCGGTCCTGCTCAGGGAGAAGAAGGACGGCTCTTTCCGCTGTTGTATAGATTACAGAAATTTGAACACAATTAGTGAATGTAATCTGTACCCACTACCCCTAATGAAGGATATGCTATCCCACCTATCGAAAGGAAGGATTTTTACTAAACTAGACCTGAGGGAAGCATATTACCGCATTAGGATTAAGGAAGGAGATGAATGGAAGACTGCATTCAACTGCCTATTGGGTTGCTACCAGTTCAAAGTACTGCCATTTGGACTGCAAGGCCCCCCCGCAGTCTTTATGCAATTAATGACGTGCTAAGAGAGCACCTATATAAGGGGGTCCTGGTTTACCTAGATGATATACTGATATTCACTGAGACCAAAAAGGAACATATCAACCTAGTCAGAGCAGTCCTGAAAAAGTTGCAGGCTGCCCACCTATACGCTAAATTATCAAAGTGTGAGTTTCACCAGGAAAGAATAGATTATCTGGGATATTGCATATCCCGAGGGCATCGAAATGGACCCTGAAAAAGTCAGGGCAGTATTAGAATGGGCACACACACCCCCGCACACGGAAGCAATTTTCAAAGCTTCCTGGGATCTGCAAATTTCTACTGCCAATTCATCCCTTCATTTGGCCAAATAGCCATGCCCCTCACAAACTTATTGAAAACAAAGTGGGGGTCCCCCGTGAAACCCAGCCACCCTCTGAAGTGGACCATGGAATGTCAAGCAGCATTTGAAAGGCTAAAGAGACTTTTTTCTGCTGAACCTTTCCTGAGACATCCAGATCCCAATAAACCTTTTCTAATACAGGCAGATGCTAGCGATGTAGTGGTGGGAGCCATATTATTACAGGAAAATGATGAGGCGGCGTTGCAACCATGTGCACATACATCCAGAAAACTCACAGAAACAGAACAGCGTTGGCCCATATGGGAAAAGGAGGCTTATTCTATAAGATGGGCATTAATTACATGGCGCCAGTTCCTAGAAGGAAATAAAATCCCCTTCCAGGTCTGAAGAGACGACAAAAACTTGGAAGCATTAAAAACACCCAGGAAACTCACTCCTAAACAAGCCCACTGGTCCCAACATTTTCACCGATTCAATTTCACTCTCAAACACTTACTGGGGGGGGGGGGAATAATTTCCTGGCAGATGCATTATCTCGCATGCCCCAATATAACAGCACACGGACCACTGACTCTAAACCACTTGTGCCTGAACAACTGGCAGCACCAGTCACCCCCAGGGCTCAAATAAAAATGAAGCCGAAGGTGGATAGCCAAACTGGAATAGAATTCCGGAAGTCTTTGGAAAGTGATGAATGGTTCCAGAAAAATAGACATGTGGGTGAGAAGTTATACATACCTGCCAACCAAAGGATCAATTTCATGCAACTGTGCCATGATACAAAATCAGCAGGGCATTTTGGGTTTGTAAAAACCTTACACTTAAAAGGCAATTTTGGTGCCCATCTATGAAAAAGGACATAGAAAGCTATGTGGGCAGCTGTCAGATTTGTGCGATGGGCAAGAGGCTGCAAGGGAAATCGCCAGGACTGTTACAAACGGTGGCGAATCCCTCAGCCCCATGGAAAGTAATAGCCATGGATTTTATCGTGGAACTACCAGAAAGCAACGGAAACACCGTAGTCTGGACTGTCACAGATCTGTTCTCTAAGCAAGTACATTTCATACCTTGCCAAAAAATCCCAACTGCAAAAGCATTAGCAAAACTTTTCGTACAGCATATTTACAGATTGCACGGGGCACCACAACATATCATATCTGATAGAGGGGTGCAATTTACGTCGGCATTTTGGAAAGAATTTTTATCCCTTTTAGGAACCACCCAAGTACTGACATCTAGTCATCACCCTTAGTCGAACGGTCAATGTGAAAAGGCTAACTCAGTGCTTGAGCAATATTTAAGATGCTTTATTAATTTCCAGCAAACAAACTGGACGGACCTACTACCTTTTGCAGAAGTGGCATATAATAATGCAGTCCACTCCAGCACAGGGTACACTCCTTTTCAAATAGCTACCGGTCAAAGTTTCAACCCATGCCAGAACTAACTCCAACCAAGCCAGTAATTCCCGAAATGAAGGAGTGGATTGCTCAATTGCAAAACATCTGGCCAATCGTTAGGAAAGCTTTAGATGAAGCTAGACAGGCATACAAGACACAGGCTGACAAAAAAAGAGTAGATCCCATACCATTCAGGGTGGGAGAGATGGTATATTTATCCACAAAATACCTTAATTCACTACAACCCTGTAAAAAACTCAGACCAAAATATATTGGTCCTTTTCCAATTAAAAGAATCATAAACCCAGTAACAGTTGAATTAGGACTACCCCAAAATCTTAGACAAATACACCCAGTTTTTCACTGCAGTCTACTAAAGAGAGAACAGTCACCCCTGTGAACAAAACCCCCACCACCACCACCTCCCATCATGGTGGAAGGAGAACAACATTTTGAGGTGAAGGAAATCCTAGATTCCAGGAAACACCATGGAACAATTCAGTATCTAGTGGCTTGGAAACACCTCCCCTCTTCAGAAAATGAGTGGGTCAATAAGCACCACATTAAAGCACCAAGGTTGCTTAAGAGTTTTCATACAGAATATCCGAACAAACCAAGCTAACATTTATATTTTATTTGCTCTACAGATGGACCTATCTTTTTTCTAAGGGGAGCATGACAATCCCTATAGTCGTTTTTTACACCTAAGTTCCCTTGGAGATGCATATAGTAAAGTTATGTGGATCCCCAGAGGAATTTAGGTGTAAAAAATCTTGATTATGTAGCAGAGAAAGCATTATGTTTAAAGGTAGCCTACTGGAAGGATATTCAGATAAACAGAAAGTCCGAATCCTAGTTAGATATATTTCTCTGAACATATCTAACCTATGCCAAACCTTATTCAGAGAGGTCTAGGCTTAGGACAAAACAACAGCTGAAGCAACATTATTCCAAAGGACCTTTGAAAGCCAAACAGTCTGATGGCTCAAAGGATGGCTTTTTTTATTTTAATCTTCTGTACTGTTTTTAAATGTATTTCTATATTTTTATTGCTTTAAATTGTTGTAAACTAGACTTCAAATTCTAGTAATATAGACATGTGAAAACTGAAAATTCTTAATTAATCAGCCAAAATTAGACATATCTAAGAATTCCCCTTTATACTACCACTTAAAAACATTATAAAAAGAACTCTCTGTAAGTATTAGATATACAGTATAACAGATTGGCTAAATGGATCTGAATTTCCTAACACATAAGGTATTTCTATGAATATATACTTTCCACTCATGTACTTAATATAGACAAATGCCTCTGCATCATATTCAGACTTTAACAGAAAGACAAATGTACATATTTTGTTTACATTTTTACTGCCAGGATGTTTCCAAAATATTTCCAAGAAAAATAAAAATTTATTCTTTCTATGCACAGAAAAACATTGAAATGGAGTTGTTATCAAGTTTTCTGAAACCATACAGCATGAAATCCATAGATTCAATATTGGTGAAAAACATATTTGAAAATCAGATATATATTTTTCTAAGGAGAAAAGTTTTTAGCACTTTACCTTAACTAATTCAAAGGGGAATCTCTCATGAAAAATGCGATTTATTCGGGCTCCACCTGAGAGTTCTAGTGTATCCACTTGGTCTCCTGACCCCTCAATTCTCTTCTCAAAATCAACTGCAAACTGTTGGACCATTCTGCAGAAAGATAAATGAGGTAATGACCATTTTTTAAAGATGTGGTAAATCATGGAATTCTCACCAAGGAATTAAAAATGTTCAGAGATGCTTTTAGGTATTGAATCAACTTCTGTTGGCACCTTTCTATAAAAACGTAAGTTATTGTCAGAAAGATTTTTTTAAAAGTATCTCCAGTTATTGGCAAATTTATCTTAATTTTAACATGAAAGTCTAATTTTTTAAGTCACTATCAACCTTCTATGATACTGAAAACTAATAGAACTTTATTTTGGTTGCTGACCAATAAAAATACAATCACACACAAACATACCATTTTTTGTAATGAAAGGACATAGTTTAACCCGAGAGAGTTCAGATATCATGCAGCAAGAGAGTTCAGATATCATGCAGAAGAGTGCAGGCGGGGCAGCGGAAGGCACGAGGAGCCCTGATCCCAACACAGCCCCTCCCCCACTCTCCATCTCTCTCCCTCGGGAAGAGCTGCAGGGCTCAGGAGTCTCCCCCCCACACACACACTTGTCCCTAGGGCATTTCTCCCCAAAGGAAGGAGATGGAGCCACCTTGGCAGCCGCTGCTGGGCACTGGATGGGCATTTTGCTAGTTCAGCTCCCAAACACACACATACCACTCAAGCACCATTGCCTTGTTTTCCTTTTTTAAAGAGAATACGCCTCCAACGCCCTCCTGCATAGCCAGAGGTCTTGCACGATTGCCGTTTGCCTGCTGCGCTCCCCAAGCCCCTCTCATTCCCTTCCTTTGAAACAAACAACCTCCCTCAAGCCTCCCATTCCTGTCTTCTGAATTAAAATGAGGGAAGGCCAAGTTTTTTCTTTTGTGGTCTTTACATATTTAAACTGCAGCTAGAAGGAAGTGGGGAAGAAAACCATCGTGAGACACTCTTCTGTTTTAACTTTTTTTCCTTGTCATTTTTGGAGTCTTCAAAGGAGGGGATGAGTGGAAAACGGCCTTCAACTGCCCCTTGGGAAGCTACCAATTCAAAGTCATGCCATTTGGACTGCAGGGGACCCCAGCCGTATTTATGCAGTTGATTAATGAGGTCCTACATGATCATTTGTACAAAGGGGTTCTACTGTAGTGATGACATTCTGATAGACAATATGAATATGACTGACCACATAAGACTGGTCAGAGAAGTGTTAAAGAAACTACTGAATGCCAAACTTTATGTCAAATTGTCGAAATGTGAATTTCACCAAACCCGATTAGATTATCTTGGCTAATATTTCCGATGAGGGCATCGAAATACACCCAGCCAAACTGAAAACTATAATTGAATGGCAGCCCCCAAAGACTCACAAACAGCTCCAGAGATTCCTAGGGTTTGCCAACTTCTACCGTCAATTCATTCCCTCTTTTGCTGAGATTGCTTTACCCCTTACAGAACTACTCAAAACAGGCAAGGGAGGGGGAACACCACAGCCTGGACAACCACTAGCATGGACTATGAGTTGTCAGAAAGCTTTTGAGAATTTAAAAAGACTATTTGCGGCTGAACCGGTTCTAAAGCACCCCTGCCCAGGGGAGTCCTTTGTAATTCAAGCAGATGCCAGCAACGTGGCAGTCGGATCTGTGTTACTGCAAAAGAATAAAAGTGGGGTCCTGCAACGTTGTGCCTACACCTCTAAGAAATTCACTGAAAGCGAGAGGAGATGGACAGTCTGGGAGAAGGAGGCCTTCGCAATTAAACTGGCGACTCTAATTAGAAGGGAGCAAGGTGCCTTTTGAAGTATGGACAGATCACAAAACTTTAGAGCCAATGAAAACTCCCCGCAAATTGTCCCCAAGCAAGTGCGATGGGCACAGTATTTTAACTGTTTTAATTTTACTCTAAAGTATATACTAAGAAGAAAAAACTTCCTAGCTGATGCATTATCCCGATTGCCACAGTACAAAGCAAACGCAAAGAGGTCTACGAGGCAATTATCCCCAGTTCACAACCTGCGGCACAACTCGAGGCAATTATCCCCAGTTCACAACCTGCGGCACAACTCACACCTCGCAGAACCCCAAATCCTGATGACCCAGGTGTGAAGAAGATAAAACGAGAGCTCCTTACCGATCAATGGTTCAAAGATAATCAAACCTCCCTAACATGCAGGGATGGTTTGGCATACAAGGGGGGAAAATTGTATCTACCTGAAGCCCTCCGTGTCAATGCTCTCAAACACAGCCATGATGCAAAACAGGCTGGACACTTTGAATATTTAAATACACCTCATCTGCCGGCAATTTTGGTGGCCAGGGCTAAAACGAGATGTAGAAAACTATGTCAGGAGTTGTACCGTATGTGCCACCATGAAAAGAATTCCAGGGAAAACCCCTGGGTTAAGGCCGTCAGTGGAAGGCCCTTCTCAACCATGGGAAGAAATAGCTATGATTATTATACACCTACCCAAAAGTAGAGGAAATACTGTCATCTGGACTGTGGTAGATCTGTTTTTGAAGCAGGCTCATTTTATCGCCTGCAAAGGACTCCCATCTGAACAATGACTGACTAAATTGTTCCTGAAACATATCTACCGACTGCATTGAGCCCCTAAGCGAATAATTTTAGATAGAGGATTGCAGTTCACAGTGAAATTTTGGAGGAATTTCCTTAAATTAATTGGATCATCTCAAGGCTTTTCATCCAGCTACCAATGGGGCTGCAGAATCCGCTAACAAAATGGTGGAGCAATACCTCAGACGCTATGTTTCCTACCAACAGACAAACAGGACTGACCTCCTCCCTTTCGCCGAGGTGGCCTACAATAATTCTGTTCACAGCAGCACTGGCTACACGCCTTTCAGAGTAGCCACAGGAAAAGAGCTCAGCCCGATGCCTGACTACCCTCAGGTGCCCTCCACTTCCCAGACACTTGATCAATGGGTGAGGGGGTGGGAAGAGGTTTGGAGAAACATGAAAACGGCATTAAAAAATACTTCTTATCAAAAAACAGGCTGATAAAAAGAGGGCTCCCCAAAGAACATTCCAAGTTGGGAAAAAGGTTTATCTGTAAATTAAATATTTACACCTCAAATTACCCAGCAAGAAATTAGGACCGAAATTCTTGGGGCCTTTCCCCATTGTGAGAATCATCACAGTAGAATTGAAGCTCCCCAGACCTTTGGGGAAAATTCACCCGATTTTCTACTGTAGCTTACTGAAACCTTTTCGGGCCTCCACTTTAAGACCTCCCCCTAAGAAAGCACCTGGACCCCTCGTAGTAGCGGGTCAGACCCATTATGAAGTGAAACGTATTCTTGACTCTAGAATCTTTAAGAGAAAATTGCAGTACCTAGTACAATGGAAGGGATACCCACTGTCTGAAGCCATTTGGGTGAAATCGAGCGATGTGCAAGCTAACAGACTTATCAAAAAGTTTTATGAGAAACACCCCAACAAATCAAAAGCCAGCTCCTAATTTGTGTTCTGCTTACATTACAGGATCTGTCCTTTTTGTAAGGGGGGGCCAAATGTCAAAGCTGCAAACATTGACATGTTTTTCCACTGACAATATAAGAGTCAGCCTTTTGCTTTAACTGTTAGGCTTTGAATCACTAAAGCGCGGGAGGGATTCAACCCGGATGTTTTAAGAAGATAAGAAATAGCGTGTTTCAAGGGAAGTGAAACTTCGTGTGTTAAACTAATTGGTGAATGTGATTCATGACGTATAATTAAGGGAGGGTGATTCTGTAGGATATGATGTGTTAAGTGGAGGTGAATTCAGATTCTGGCATCCATCCATGAGTGCCAATGCTCCATTCTGCTTATTATAGACTTTTTTAGAATAAATAATCATGCAGTGCTCTTTGATGTATCTCTTTAATCGGAACCATGACAGCAGTATTTAGTGCAATGGAAGGGATATCCATTGTTTGAGGCCACCTGGGTAAAATCTGGTGATGTAAAAGCTGACAGACTCATTAATAGATACTATAAGAAACACCCTAACAAACCAAGAGGCAACCCCTAACCTGTGCTTTTGTTTTCATTACAGGATTTGTCCTTGTAAGGGAGCCAAGACTTCAATGCTGCTAACATTGGATGTTATTGCTTTGACAACAGATGGAAATGCAGTCATTTTTCTCTTTCGCTTTTAGAGAAAGAGGGGGGATGTGGATGAGAGTCCAGTTAGTCATAACAACAATAACTCAGCCATGGGAATCCAAGGTTACTGAGCCCAGAGTTGATAACAATTTGGCAGGCTGGAGAGCTGTGGAGAAAGCCTGCGTTTCAAGCTAATTGGGGAATGTGATTTATGACTGTTTATTGGAGGAGGGAATTGTGTTTTGCTACTTTGTGCCCAGAGGAGGAGGGGAATTCAATTTTTGGCTTTAACTATGTGGTGCTGATACATCCCCCCTCCCAGCATCAACTAGCTCTAAAAGCAAAAGAGAAAATGACTGCATTTCCATCTGTTGTCAAAGCAATAACATCCAATGTTAGCAGCACTGACATCATGGTCCTAAGTGGAACTAAATCTACATAGAGGGAAGTATGCAGTGGAGTGCTTCACAGTCCTATTGCTCCTTTTTTGTCATTTTATTTTTTCTTAAAAAAAAGGTTAAAATACAAAACTCCAAAAAAAATCAACAGAAACAATTCAAAATGAAAGAGAATGAACAAGGTACATTAAAAAACCGAAATACATATTTACATATTATCATCCTGTTGAATACTTATAAATATATTATATTATTAGTTTCCCACTCCTTGCAAAACAGAACCAAAGAGATTTTATTCTAATCCTGTTTGCAAATTATTAACCTGTCATCTATCCACTATATTACCATACTTTCCGGCGTATAAGACGACTTTTTAACCCACGAAAATCTTCTCAAAAGTCAGGGGTCGTCTTATACGTCGGGTGCTGAAACTTTAGGGACAGGGCTGGCTGGAAAACCTGGAGCAGATCTCCCATTAGGTCTGCGCAGGGAAAGCGGGACCAATTGGAGAAGAAGCTGCAGTCTGTGATTTTTTACAGGCTGGGGTCTGGGCGTCTTTCCTTCTAAAGTTGAAGAGCAGCTGTAGTCTATCCCAACTTGAAACGCAGGTGGGGAATGCAGCAGCCAGAGCAGCTGCTTAGCTCTAAGGACACATTTGACTCAGGAACTGGGCAGGCTGGCTGGAAAACCTGGAGCAGATCTCCCATTTGGTCTTTTTTTTAAATCCCATTTATATCCCGCCCTTCTCCAAAGACTCAGGGCGGCTTACAATTTAAAGCACAAATCAATGTGCTTAGCAATAGCCTTCATTCTATGTATATGCCTGCTTATTAGGGCTTTCGCCCCCCCCCCCCCAAGCAGCATTATTACAAAGTCAGGTTATTGCCCCCAACAATCTGGGTCCTCATTTTACCTACCTCGGAAGGATGGAAGGCTGAGTCAACCTTGAGCCTGGTGGGATGAGAACCTGCACTAATTGCAGGCAGCTAGTGTTACTTAAGGCTCTGCGCAGGGAAAGCTTTAGAGTGAATTAGGAAAAGTTTAATCCACTTGCACTGTTTTATGTTTACATGTTTGATGACAAACAGCCTTATGTTTATAAGTGACAGTTTTCCTACTAAGTACCTGCATGTCATAAGCATTTGAATTAAAATTACCATATTAAAATCATATCTGATGTTTTTTAATTTTTATTTGGTGTGCGTTGGAAGAGGGGTAGTCTTATACGGCAAGTATATCCCAAACCCTATAATTTAACAGGAAATGTAGGGGGTCATCTTATACGCCCAGTCGTCTTATACACCGGAAAATACGGTACTGAAAAAAATAGTAGGTAGAACAAAAAAAAAGAATCTAGTTCAGCAGGAGAACCTATACCATCTCAGACAGGGGATTGTCTAGTTTCCTCTTAAAAATCTCCATTGATGGAGTGCTCACTATTTCTGGAGGCAAGCTGTTCCACTGGTTGATTTGTCCTCACTGTCAGGAAGTTTCTCCTTAATTCCAGGTTGCTTCTTTCTTTGATCAGTTTCCAACCATTGTTTCTTTTTTTTTTAAATCCCATTTATATCCCGCCCTTCTCCGAAGACTCAGGGCGGCTTACAATCTAAGCACAAATCAATGTGCTTAGCAATAGCCTTCATTCTATGTATATGCCTGCTTATTAGGGCTTTCCCCCCCCCAAGCAGCATTATTACAAATCAGCTTGTCCTTCCTCTGGTGCTAAGGTGAACAACATGACCCCCTCTTCCTTGTGGCAGCCACTCAGATATTGGAATACTGCTATCATGTCTCCCCTTCTTTGTATGTTTTAGTCTCCAGGCCTTTGATCATCTTAGTTGTACTATGATTTCTTATCCCTCCCAAATCTTCCCAACTCTTAAAACTCATTCTTCCTTGATCAAATATCCATGTTTGTTTCTTAATACCATCTTGGAGCAATGATGGTACAATGGCTAGAATCCAGTAAAAAAGATAAAGGTAAAGGTTCCCCTGCACATGCGTGCTAGTCATTTCCAACTCTAGGGGTCGGTGCTCATCTCCGTTTCAAAGCCGAAGAGCCAGTGCTTTTCCGAGGATGTCTCTGTGATCATGTGGCCGGCATGACTAGACGCCAGAGGCGCATGGAACACTGTTACCTTCCCACCATAGTGGTCCCTATTTTTTTACTTGCATTTTTACGTGCTTTCAATCTGCTAGGTTGGCAGAAGCTGGGACGAGTAACAGGCGCTCACTCTGTTACGTGGCACTCGGGATTCGACCCACCAAACTGCCGACCTTCTGATCAACCTCAGCATCCTAACCCACTGAGCCACCGTGTCCCTAGGTTAGAATCCAGTATTGCATGCTAATTTGGCCATCTGCCAGCAGTTTGATTCTCACCAGCTCAAGGTTGACTCAGCCTTCCATCCTTACAAGGTCAGTAAAATGAGGACCCAGATTATTGGGGGCAATATGCTGACTCTGTAAACAACTTAGAGGGGGCAGTGAAGTACTATGAAGTGGTATATAAGTCTAAGTGGTATTATTATTGCTATTGAGGGCTCCAACCCCAAGATCCATGCTGAGCGGAAGATTTTTTTCTGCCAAAGCTAGTTCTTTGGCAGCACTGCTCCCTGGATCAGAATGAAAACCACTTAGGAATGATCCAAGCTGACGTTTGGACAACTGTGGACCCATACAGGAAGAGAAACTTAAAGACTGCACTCCCCCATGGGAGCAGCCAGAAAGTCACCAATCATCTATCCATCTTATAGTGAAAATCCAAGCTTGCTTACAAGAACAATCTGCCTACTCTAAGCAGACTCTAGGCAGATTGTTCTTGTAAGCAAGCTTGGATTTTCACTATACTTTTTGAAGGTTATGTTTTATTTTGCTTTTTATCTCTAAAAGTTGACTGGCTGGTTGAATGCCAGTTTATTTTAATCCCTTGCTGGATTTTATCTGGATTTTTTTTTGTCTTTTTCCTTTGATCCATTTGGCTGATTTGAATAATTCTTGCTTCTCCATAAGGAAGTCACAGCGTAGCGAAATTCCTGACACTTGATTTACATTTATATTGGACTTTACTACGGGGATTTTGCATTTTATTAACTTGCAAAAACTTTGGAGATTAGTTTTTTTTATTTTTTTAAATCTTGGATTGAAATATTCAAAAATAGCCTCTCAGTTTCTGTTTTCTCACTCTGAGGAATATTACTTTAATGTTTTTTATTCCCTGTCTCTGAAGAGGTCCCTTATCTTTCATTGCTAAGTTGGGGGTAAAGTAGTTTTACAACAGCAGAAAACTGACTGAGTGGATAAGTGATAAATTGGTTTCCCCTAAGAAGGTTAAAGGTTAAAGGAGATTGGAGCATTGAATTATTATATTTAACTGGAAAACAATTTCATCTGGACTCTTTTGGGAAGATAGATCAACTTTGGAGAATGGATTTATTATATTTAACCAGACAACAATTGATAAGAGAAGGCTCAGTACTCTTCAATGTCTAATTCATAAATGATTTAGATGAGAAGATAGAAGAGGAATAAAACCCTAGTAAGACCACACCTGGAATACTACAGCCAATTTTGATCACAATATCACAAAAAAGATGTTGAGAGTTTGGAAAAAATTCAGAGAAGAGCAACTAAGATGGATCAAAGGCCTGGAGACTAAAACATACAAAGAACGGCTAAGGGACTTGGGTTTGGCTAGTCTAAAGAAAAGAAGAAATAGGGGAGAAATGATAGTGCTGTTTCAGTATCTCAGGGGCTGCCACAAGGCAGAGAGGGCCAGGTTGTTCACCAAAGCACCAGATGGAAGGACGAGAAACAATGGTGGGAAACTGATCACTGAAAGAAGCAATCTGGAATTAAGGAGAAATTTCCTGACAGTGAGGACAATCAACCAATGAAACAGCTTACCCCCAGAAATCATGGGCACTCCATCACTGGAGATTTTTAAGAAGAGACTAGACATTCACTTGTCTGAGACAGTATAGGTTCTCCTGCTTGAGCAGGGGGCTGGACTAGAAGACCTTCAAGTTCCCTTCCAGCTCTATTCTATTCTATTCATCAAATTTGGGGATGACACTGCAGAAGATAGCTCAAGATGCAGAAGGATCTTGAACAATGGGCCCTATCCAAGAAAATGAATTTGAATGGTGGGAAAAGTAAGATTGTACACCTAGACAAAACAAAAACAAATGCACAGGTATAGACCAGGTGATTCCTGGTTCAATAGCAATAACTGTGAAAGGGGATCTAAGAGCCCTAGTGGACAACTATGTAAACATGAGCCAGCATGTGCTGCAACCACCAAAAAGCCAACACAGTCCTAGACTGTATTAACAGAGGAAGAGAATTATGTGAAGTGTTATACCACTTTATAATGCCTTGGCAAGTCCACACTTGGAATATTGCATCCAGTTTGGTTGCCATGATATAAAAATGATGTTGAGACTCTAGAAAGAGTTCAGAGAAGAACAACAAAGATGATTAGGAGACTGGAGGCTAAAACATGAAGAACAATTGCAGGAATTGGGTATATCTAGTCTCAGAAAAAAGGATTATGGGTCACATGTTAATAGTTTTCCAATATCTAAGGGGCTGCCACAAAGAAGACGGGATCAACCTATTTTCCAGAGCACCTGAGGACAGGACAAAAAGCAACAGATTGAAACTAATCAAGGAGA
Source organism: Vipera ursinii (assembly GCF_947247035.1). Classification (NCBI taxonomy): domain Eukaryota; kingdom Metazoa; phylum Chordata; class Lepidosauria; order Squamata; family Viperidae; genus Vipera; species Vipera ursinii. The sequence continues at coordinate 180,821,974 of NC_139513.1, forward strand.
ATCCAACCTAGAAATAAGGAGAAATTTCCTGACAGCTAGAACAGTCAATCAGTGGAATGGCTTGCCTTCAGAAGTTGTGGATGCTCCATCACTGGAGGTTTTTAAGAAGAGATTGAACAGCCAATTGTCTGAAATGGTATAGATTCTCCTGCTTGAGCAGGGGTTGGACTAGAAGACCTCCAAGGTCACTTCCAACTCTGTTATTCTGTTTTCTGTAAATGAGAACCAGTGTTTAGTATAGAGTTGACCTACTGTAGTAAGGCTTTGGTTTTCCTTGTAGGATCATCAGGACGAAAATTCTTATATTCCTCCACCTCCTTTTCAAGTGACAGCAGCTGACTCTGCAGTTTGCTACGCAGGGATGGTAGGGTATCCCGGATATGATTTGTCAATTGCTGAAGAGAAGATATGAAGTACCAATAAGTTTATATTAATATTATTACATAATGTTTCTTACTACTAAAATAAGCCATCCTCCCTTTGAAGCCAGTGAAGCTGAATCATGCACTATTTCCTTTAAGTACTTGCCAGTCTATTTTGCTCTCAAGGAAGAGTACTTATCTGATAAGACAACCTGCTCTAAAAGTTGGAAAATGATAATAATTAGAAGGTACTTATAGTACTCAAGACTCTTTACACTCCATTCTCTCCCCAACATACTTTGTTCTCATTATTGTAATTTAAAAAAGAGCAGAATCCTTCTATCTTATGTAATGTCACCTATAGAACATCTAAGGCTTCAACAAGGTTTGCTCACATTCAATAGAAATGTATTCATATTCATCCAGTATTAATAGTCCTGCAGGTTTGTTTATGCCTGCTATAGAGATCTAAATTAACTATAAACCAAGATATCCTTGTTTCTTTGCAATATCTAAATTAGCTCTAAACTGAAGCATACCTGATTGAATTATGGATGTTAAGACAGAGAGAAAAACTCACATGTAGGTTTAAATGAGAGAGACACCTTCTCCAATAATACACACCATTAGAAAGCATAAAAGAAACTCACAGTGATGTTCAGCTGAAGGTAAAAAATAAGAATGAGCCAAGAAAAATGAATAAACTGCTGTAGGAACAGCTTACCTGGTTCAAGACCTTCTGCAAATGGGGAGTTCCCATGCGATCAGCCATGTGTCTGTAAGCAGGATGGGAAAGGAAGAACTTGCGCTCAGCTGCCAATGCTGCTCTGATATCCTTTTTTCCATCAATATCCTTCTGGCTCCGGTTCACAACTCCAATGTAGCCTATAAAGGGACAACTCCATATCTTAAGTTCTGTCTTAATTTGTGCAGGGCCAAGAAGAAATTTTGAGAAAGGTAGAATGAGACAGTGCAGCAACTTCACAAAGTCAGGTAAATATATGTTTATACTGGTAACAGAGGGAATATACTTCTATCACTGAAGTCTAGAAATTCATTTTTAACATAGGAAAAAGGAATCCAGAATTATACAGAAAACTAGAATGGAGTACCTGAATATAAGACCACAAGAATGTGCTTATTTTGCATTTTATTCTAGATGCAGAACAATGATTCTCAATTGGATTAAATGGATAATCATAATCTTAGTTTGTGAAATAAGTAATCACCTAGTCCTGTACTAATTATCTATTACCAGATAAAGCCTGTCAGGTTAATGGCTATCCAAGGGATTAATATGAAATCATAATCTTGATGTCCAATCCTATTTAGCAATTTTTGCTGAAATGCCCAAGAGTAATCTGACATGCATTTCTTTTACATGTCAAGTATTCATATGACCTATATTAAAGCACTTTCTGCTGAACTATTTCTAAGCTTCTAAATAACTATTCTAAACAAGTATACATGGCTCCAGCTTTAAATGCTTATTTCCAGAGGAAAAAAGATAATTGCAAGTAACCTATGGTATCAGATGCTTCCTAAGGCCAAAATGTGTCCAGTATAAAAAGATGCTGCTGCCTGTAATAGCTTTTCAAATTTCAGTGGGTTAGGAATTACAGATGATAAAGAGGTAGAATGACAATTTCAAGACAAATGATGCTCCAAAGAACAGCTACAACTGTACCACCAAAGACTTAAAAGCATCTCAGAAGGAAGCTCAAGTCTTATCTCTCCTTTTATTCCATGAAAGAGGGTCAGAAAGGGAAAAAAGCAATACTGTAAATTAGTGAGTGTCTGATATATTAATGGTGTGTGAAATTACGGTTTAAATTACTTAAGATGGTGGATAGCATTTATCTCAGAATAACTAGTAAAATGTATCTAATCAAGCACGGTGGGCTTGATTAAAATTGGATTGAGGGGTGGGGCAGTTGGAAATGAAAATCCCTGAGGAATTCCACCGAGAAGGGATTGAGCTAGGTTCTTCCCATCCCAAATCAACACTGACTGGAACTAGCCCTAGAGGAAAGAGAATCAATGCAGAACTATGCCTTCCACTCCTATTCCCCAGTCCAGAAATACTGTATGTCTTGATCAACAATATTGAAAGATGCCAAGAGATCAAGAAGAGCATGGATGAATGCACCATCCCCATCCCACTCCCACCTGAGCTTATCCACAAATGCAATCAATACTGTTTCAGTCCCATAATTCAGGCCTGCAAACTAACTGAAAGTAGTCAAGCTATTCCACTTTTTTCAGTATTCCTTCCTTGTTTTGCCTATGAATTTAACTAACAACCCAAGGCAGGATTCACTGAAAGAAATATCCATCAGCTATAATTCTGAATGGCTTGCTACCTCTCCGCAGAGGCAATAATTTATTCTCCAAGATATCTCTGGCATCAGTGCCTTCATCCATCAGGTCTAGCTTGGTTATTACTCCAATTGTTCTTAGGCCTGGGAAAGAAAAAAGAATTGTAATCAAATTGTAACCAATTTAGCAACTTCTAAAATAATTTTCTCAAGATAATTTTTCTTTGCAAAATAATAATAGCAATAGCAGTTAGACATATACCGCTTCATAGTGCTTTACAGCCCTCTCTAAGTGGTTTATAGAGTCAGCATATTGCCCCCCCCCAAACAATCTGGATCCTCATTTTACCCACCTCGGAAGGATGGAAGACTGAGTCAACCTTGAGCCAGTCAGAATTGAACTCTTGGAGTGCGCAGAGTCAGCCTCCAATACTTCATTCTAACCACTGTACCATCTTGGCTCTTACAATAATCTTTATATAATATAGTATGTATGACAAATTTACCATCAGTCAATTGCAAAAGGCAGCTGTATTCAGAACAGCTTACATCCTGTGATGATGCCTCTAATACCATCAAACATCAACATCTGCCTATCTCAAGTCCTATGCCAAATCCAATATAAATATCTGGCTGACTTCCGGTGGCGGTGCGGCGCCGAAGACAGCTGCTTTCGGGCTGTCCGCTTCGCAGCTGTGTTTATCCACCGAAAACAGCGCCGATCAGCTGTTTAGGTGGATTTGAAGCCCCCTCCTCGGGAGAAGAGGAGGGGGTGAGGCCCCAGGTAGGGGTTGAGCTCTCCGGGGCCGCCTGAGCTGAGAGTTCAGGCGGCTGAAGGATTGAGCCCCCCCGAAGCCTGGGTTGCTCCGAGCTGCTCAGCGTCTCTGCTCCGGGATTTTTGGAGCAGAGCCAGGCGTTAGCGACCACCCCTGCCAGAAGGAAAGACTTTTGAGTAATAAGGAGCAGGCAGAGCGGTACAGGAGGTCAAGGTGAAGTGGATTTTTATTTTTACTCCCTAGCTCAATGGACTTTATAGCTTTAAAGTGAAAGTACGCAATAAGTGAAAGTGGGGAAAGATGGCGGCTAAATCTTCCTTTAAAGTTCTTCGGAGTGCGGGAACTTCCCCGGTGCAACAGACATCGTTGCAAGCTTTGCTTCCTCCTGCACCTCCTGTGGCATTGATGCTTAAGGATTTACAAGATGCCTTTGCAAAGCAATCCCAGGTAATGTCAGAAATGATGGATGATAAGATGGCAAAGCTGGAGGAGAAACTGGAGAAATTGGAGGAGAGGATGGAAGAGAAGTTTAGTGTAATGGAGGAGAAGATGGAAGAGAAGTTTAGTGCAATGAGGGTAGACATTTTGTCTACAATTGAAAGCGTGGCTGAATGTGTGCAACATTTGGATGAAAAAGTGGAGGATCTTAGTCAAAAGAACTCTATATTAGAAGTAAAGGTACTGGAGAATGAAAATTTAAGGGACAAAATGGACGGAGAATTGAGCCTTGTCCAGTATCATCAGATGCAGTATGCTATTAGAATCAGGGGCTTAAAAGAGAATCCTAAAGAAGACTTAAAGCAGCTGATTTCTGAGGCTTTGGAAGCACTATTGGGCCAGCCAGCATCTGAAATAGAGGGAAGTATGGATAAAATCTTTCGTGTAAATTCATGGATTGCAAGGCAGAGGAAGCTACCTAGAGATGTGGTGGTCTATTTTACAAAGAGAGCTACTAGAGATGAAGTTATTCAAGCTGCTTATGATACTAAAGTTGTGGTTGCTGAGCAAGAAGTCCTGGTTCTAAAAGAGATTCCTCCAAAGATTTTAAGGAGAAGGAAAGATTTTGCATTTCTTGCACAGGAACTTAAGCAACGTGATATCAAGTTTAGATGGGAGATTCCAGTCGGATTGGTGGTGATACACGAAGGTAAAAGATATTGTCTGGTTACCGTGACTCAGGCGCGTGATTTCTACAGCAATGTTTTAAAAGCAACCCCTCTATCACTCCTGGAAGCTGCAAAGGGATCTGGAGAGGGAAAATTTCACGATGCTGAAGGGGGACAGACAGAGGAGGACGGTGCTGGAGGGGATCAAACTACAGCTTCATCGGCTGCTGCTGGAGAGCAGAGGTTGACGCGTGCCGCTTTAAGATGAGCAAGACAAGTACAAGAGCAAGACCAGCAGAAGTTTATGGAACTTTCAAAGCGTACTTACAGTGAAGCTGTGGGAGGAGCGCGGCCCAAGGAAGTTGCAGGGGCCATTGAAGATGTGCTCCAAAAGCTTCGGGGCGCCAAGCATGGCGACTAAATTTCTAACCTGGAATGTCAATGGATTAAACTCACCACAGAAGAGAAAGAAAGTTTTTCAATATTTAAAACAATTTAAGATTGATGTTATATGTTTGCAAGAAACGCATATTAGGGTTATGGACCAAAAGTATTTATCGAACTCAAGGTTGGGCACGCAATTTGTTGCTTCCGCGTTGAACAAGAAAAATGGAGTGGTTGTCTACGTTAAAAGTACCCTAACAGCGGAACTAATTGAAGCAGATAAGCAAGGAAGATATGTTATGATAGATTTGCTGTTAGAAGGTAAAAAAACGCTTCTAGTTGGATTGTATGCTCCTAATCAACAACAAGCTGATTTTTTTAGTTTACTTCACACAAAGGTTACACAATTGGATTATAAATCGTTTATTTTTATGGGGGACTGGAATGGTGTTTTAGACGTACAGATGGACAAGGCTGGTTCTTTTAAGCGTGTTTCGAGTCATGCTAGATTGCCTAAAGGACGATTTGGAACTGCGAGATATCTGGCGTGACACACATCCACACGAAAAGGATTATACTTTTTTTTCTGACAGACATCAATCTTTTTCCAGGATTGATTTTATTTTGCTGACTAATGACTTTTTTCTAGGATTAAGAAGGTAAAGATCTGTGCAAGAACTATTTCTGACCATAGCCCAGTTTGGTTAGAGATCAATAAGGACAATAGGGATAGGCGCTCGTGGCGCGTAAATGAGAATTTGTTTAGAAATCAGAAAAATGTGGAAGAATGTAAACAGCAGATGAAGGATTTCTTTGAAATTAATATGAATAAGGATACTTCTATGGACATGGTTTGGGATGCTAGCAAGGCCTACATGAGAGGGGTGTTGATATATATGAATAATAAATGCAGACGTACTTTGGAAGTCAGAAGGAAAGAACTGGAGAATGAAATTAGGGAAAAAGAAAAGGCCCTAATCTTGAACCCATTGGATGTGAAGACTAAGGAGGTTATTAAGCTATTAAGAGGACAATTTGATAAATTGATGGCTGATCAAGTGGCAACCAATTTACGGTTTGCTAGGCATAATACTTTTTGCAATGCTAACAAGCCAGGTAGATGGCTAGCTTACAGACTAAAGAAAAAGCAAAGGGCTTCTAATATAGATAAAATTGAACATAAGGGAAAGGTTGTGTTTCAACAGGATCTTATTAAGGAAGCTTTTGTGGATTTTTATTCTAAATTATATGCTAAGGAGAAGATTAATGAAAAAGACATTGATGTATATTTGGAGAATGCTAGCATCCCGGTTCTTACGCAAGCACAAAGGGAGGAGATTAATCAATTGATAACAGAAGAAGAAATTCTTATAGCAATTAAGGAATTGAAGGTGGACAAAGCACCAGGCACGGATGGTTTGACTGCGGCTTACTACAAAAATCTACAACTGGAGTTGATAAAGTCGTTAAAGGAACTGTTCCAGACAATCCAGAGAGGGGGAAAGGTGCCTCCGTCTTGGAGAACTGCTTTTATTTCTTTGATTTCGAAGGAAGATCAAGATGCTACTCAAGTAAAAAACTATAGACCGATATCACTTTTAAATACAGATTATAAGATATTTGCCAAGGTGTTAGCTAACAGATTGATGAGGGTTCTGCAACAGGTGATTCATGGGGATCAAACTGGGTTTATTAGTGGCAGGCAAATGAAAAATAATGTGAGGCATATAGTTGATGTGATGGAGTTTTTGGAAAGGAACAACCAGATCCCTGCGGCGCTAATTTTTCTAGATGCTGAAAAAGCTTTTGATCAATTGAATTGGCAATTTTTGATGAAAGTTTTAGATAAAATGAATTTTGGGGATAAATTTTTGCAACCAATTAGGGCATTATATCAAAAACAAACTGCCCGAATAATAGTTAACAATAGTTTGACTGAAGTATGTAATATTGAGAAGGGCACAAAACAAGGGTGTCCGTTATCACCTTTATTATTTGTTTTAACATTGGAGATATTATTGGTAAAAATACGGAATTCGGAAAGAATTAAGGGTATACACATTAGAGATCAGGATTATAGACTGAGAGCGTTCGCAGATGATCTGGTTGTTATGGTGACCCAGCCAGAAAACTCTGTTGTGGACCTGATGGAGATAATAATGCAATATGGGAAGGTTTCTGGATTTAAAGTTAATGCACAAAAAACTAAAATTCTGGCCAAAAATATGACAGTATCGCAAAAGGCCCTTTTAGAAGGATTAACTGGATTTGAGATTGTTAAAAGGGTCAAATATTTGGGGGTGTTTTTGTCACCCTCTAATACAAAGTTATATAAAAATAATTATGAAAAGTTATGGGGAAAAATTCAAAAAGAAATGGAGAGTTGGGAAAAATTGCAATTGTCTTTGCTGGGAAGAATTGCAGCAGTGAAAATGAATGTCCTGCCTAAATTTCTATTTTTATTTCAAATGATACCGGTTCTTAAAAAAGATTCTAATTTGGAAGAATGGCAACGGGGTATCAATAAATTTGTCTGGGCAGGGAAAAGGCCACGAGTTAAACTTAAGATTATGCAGGATACTCGTAAAAGAGGTGGTCTTAAAATGCCTAATCTTAAACTATATTATGAAGCTGCTGCGTTATCAGGAATAAGTGATTGGATTAATTTGACACAAGAGAGATTATTAAATCTTGAGGGCCATGACTTGTTATTTGGCTGGCATGCATATTTGTTGTATGATAAGAAGGTAGATAATGTGTTTAAAGTGCATATTTTAAGACAGGCATTGTTGAGAGTTTGGAAGAAGTACAGACATAAGCTAGATTTCAAGATGCCGTTGTGGGCAATTCCAAAACACGCAATAGAAAACATAAATGTTGGCTATAAACATGATGTGACTACGTATAAGGAGATTTTAAGCTTGGAAGGAAACGTCTGGTGTTTAAAGCCGTATAACCTCTTGCGAGATGAGAAGATTGTTCAAACTTGGTTTCAATATACTCAATTACGGGCCAGGTGGAAAGAAGATCAGAAAATTGGCTTTTCAATGACCGATGAAAATTTGATAAAGCAAATTAGAAACCAGGGTGCAGCACATATCAAACGGATATATCTTGCATTGATAGAAATTGACTCAGAAACAGAACTTGTTAAAGATTGTATGATAAAATGGGCCCAGAATATCCAAGAAGTTATTACAATGGACACGTGGGAAAAGATCTGGGTGAGGAACGTAAAATTTACACAAGCTCAAAACCTAAGGGAGAACTTTTATAAAATGTTTTATAGATGGCATTTAGATCCTAAAAAGCTTGCAAGTATGTATCCGAACTATCAGCCAAAATGTTGGAGGTGTGGTGGCGAAGATGCAACATATTTTCATATATGGTGGACCTGCAAAAAGGTTAAGGCTTTTTGGATAAAAATTTGGTGGAATATGCAGAAGATCTTCAAGCAAAGGATAAAGTTTTGTCCACAATTGTTTTTGTTGGGCATAATTACAGATGCAACTGTTGTGGACACTAAGTTGATGTTGAACTTAATTACAGCAGCAAGACTCTTAATAGGCCAATATTGGAAAAAGGAGGAACTGCCGACTATAGAGGAATGGACCTTAAAGGTTTCTGACCTGGCAGAAATGGCAAAGATCTCGGCTTATTTGAAAGATTATTCGCAAGAACGTTATATTATGGAGTGGAAAAAATGGATTGATTATATCCAGAACAAATACGGGACTAAAAAGTTTCATTTAGCATTTGAATAAGTCTTCCTTTCTTTTTTCTTTTTTCTTTCTTTTTATATGTAATATTAATATTGCTTGTAGTTATCTTATATGAGCTAGAGAGCGATAGATTTAAGAGTTTATTGTTGTTAGCATATGGATGTTTATGATTGTCCTTTGTTTTTATACCTTGTACTTAGCTCTGGGAAGTCGGGGGGGGGGAGGGGGAATGGGGGGGAGGGGTAGGGAGGGATAGGTAGGGGTGGGGGGAGGGGGGGATTGTTAAAGATAAAATGTACTTTAAAACTTTTCAATAAAAAAAATATCTGGCTAACTGCAATGAACCATAAGCAAGTAATAAAAAATTAGCTGAAATATATTACAACAACATACTTAGTTGAGCTGGCTTGTTTAGATTTTGCATTTCTGTCTCATGTTCCATTTTTTAAACAGAGCTTCTGGAATGTATTAATAGCTTGGCCAGCAGCATAGAATTAAAAAGTTACTACTCTAAACAATAGAAATTTACTCAAGTTTGTTCTTATTTGCATTTTGAGGTAAAGCAGCGGTTCCCAACCTTTTCTATACCCCACACTCCTAGAACGCTTCTGAAATATTCTTGCACCCTTTACAAAAATAATGGCAATAAATAAATTAGGAGCCTTGGTGGAGCAGTGGGCTAATGCCTCCTTAAGTAACACCAGCTGCCTGCAATTATTGCAGGTTCGCATCCCACCAGGCTCAAGGTTGACTCAGCCTTCCATCCTTCCGAGGTAGGTAAAATGAGGACCCAGATTGTTGGGGGCAATAAGCTGACTTTGTAATAATGCCGCTTGGGGGGGGCAAAGCCCTAATAAGCAGGCATATACATAGAATGAAGGCTATTGCTAAGCACATTGGTTTGTGCTTAAATTGTAAGCCGCCCTGAGTCTTTGGAGAAGAGCGGGATATAAATGGGATTAAAATAAATAAAAAATAAAATAAATTATGCATATACTATAATTTTGAAGACCCAAGTTTTCGCACCCCCTGGAATATCATCTCGCACCCCTGTTTGGGAACCCCTGAGGTAAAGGATGCTTTAATTTTATTATTTCTTCCACTTCTTCTCTGCTCCCCTTCCTATCAGTAAAGGGCACCTCTTGGCATACTCCTGTGTCCCCACTCCTATGCAAGCTGCATTAGCTGCCAATTAGCTTCAAGTGCAACTCAAGGTGGTGGATATTACCTATAAAGCCCTATATGGCATAGGCCCTATGTATCTGAAATAGTCTCCAACTGTATCTGCCGGCCTGTACGTTCCAGCAGATTGCATATGTTCCAGGTCCCCTCAATTAAACATTGCTATATTGTTGGGCCTAGGAAGTGTGCATTCTATGTTGTGGCCCTCACCCTCTGAAACAGCATTTCCCCCAAAGATGGCATCCCCTCTCCTAAAGTTTGAAAAACTGGCTTTGACCCAGATCTGGGATTAATGCTTACTATTTGTTCAGTGGCTATTATTTTGTTTTGTTGATTTTGTTGAGCTCTGTGTTTAATTTAATATTTGTCCCTGTTTTTATATTTTCTCTAGTTTTGTTCGCTGCCCAGAGTCTCCTGGGGTTGGCCAGCCAATAAATTTAAATAAATAATAATACCAGAAGATTTCTTTTAAGTCACTGAGGTCTTATCAATAGCTATTGCAACTATAAAACAGCATTTTGGTACATTCTACCTGGAAAAATCATCATAATTTGCTATTTTGGAATCTCACATTAGTCTGTGATGAAGAACGTATATATGCACTACATCCAAGTAAATACAAAAACATAATTTACCTTGTGGGTCAACTTCTTTAGCCAGTTTGAGCGCATCAGAGTTGGCCAAATCCATATTGGCTGGAGTCACAGCAAGAATCAAGCTGCTCTCTCTGCTAATGAACTGCAAAATCATATCTTTGATCTGGTATTCTATGTCCTGGGGCTGGTCACCCACTGGCACTTTAGTGATACCCGGAAGATCAATCAGAGTCAGATTCAGCACTGAAAAGGAAATCAGCAAAGACTAAGACCCCCTGAGAAATGCTGTTTTGTCTTAAAATAGAGTTTGAAATTTAAGAGATTTTTCCAAAACCTTTCCACATTTGGGGGAGGGAGGACTATTAATGCCAAGAGCAAGCTTATTTAAATGAAAGAGAGAAGGAAATTAAAAAATAAAAAATAAAGTTAGCTGTCAGGACCCACTTCAACCCACATCTTAAGAAAGCAGAACTCTTAGAAACAATTTCTTCCAAGCAGGAACTTTTATTAAGACTAGGTCACAGGTTGGCAACCCGTGGCTGCGGAGCCGCATACAGCTCTTTCAGCTGTCTCCTGCGGCTCCCAGTCCTCCGCCGCCGCCATGTGCAGTCCAGAAAAAAAAAGTGGGACTAAAAGAGTTCAACCAATCAATTCAAACTTCTCACAGAAAAAAATGTGAAGTTTGAATTGATTGAAGTTCTTTGGTTTGTGGGACTGCCCACAAACCTCCTTTCTTCTTCAGACTGCAAGTGGGGGCAGCGAAGGAAGAGATGGGAGGACTGCTGGAATGGTGAGTGGGTCGGTCAGATGGGGCATGGGTGGTGGTGGTGTTTCTGAGCAGCATATGGAGTCTCGGGCACTGCCAGACCCCCCTCCTCTTTTCCCCCTTCTCTCTCTTTCTCTGTTTGTGTTTGTGTGTGTGTGTGTGTGAGAGAGAGAGAGAGAGTGACCAAGTCTGTTGATTTACCAGCGAGTCACCGCCACCTCCTCCTCATCTCCTGCCCTTGCTGCCTATCCTGTGGAGATGCGTTTGCGTCTATCTGTGTCTCTCTCTGCCACTCAAAGCCATCCTGCAGCGGTTTCAATCGGCCACAATCAGCCCCTTCATTGCCAAGCATCTCCATGGAAGTCAATGGAGGTCCGTGGCGCCTTGAAAGGCCAGCCATGGCGCCTCCAAGTCTGTTGGTTTTACCAGAGAGCCACCGCCTCCTGCAGCTCCGCACCTTCTTCCACTCTGAAGCGTGGCCCGCGATGATTCTCTCCCCACAGCTGCCACACCGGTTCATCCCTTGCTCTGTTGGTGCCGCGAGCTGTGATCCGCAAGGATGCCTCACCCCTGGCTCACCTCCGCTGGCTCCTCTGTGCTCCAGTCAGAACTGTGCCGAGCCGCTCGTTGACTCTGGCTGCATCCCCGAGCTGGCCCGGCCTCGGCCGATGGGCTGCGGTCCGCACGGTCTGCTCATCAGGCCGCCTGGCTTCCTGGCAGCACATCCCACAGGGGAGGTCTGCTAGAGAGGCCACGGTCTGGCGTTGTTTCCCCCCCTTGTGCGTGTGTGTCAGACCCGTGGGGAATGGCTGGTAGAGGTGGCGGCAGTCCGGTGTTGTTTCCCCTGCTCGTGCGTGTGTCAGACCCACGGGGAACAGTTGGTAGAGGCAGTGGCAGTCCAGCATTGTTTCCCCTCCTCATGCGTGTGTGTGTGTGTCAGACCTGTGGGGAGCATCTGGTAGAGGCAGCAACAGTCCGGAGTTGTTTCTCCCCTTCGTGTGTGTCAGACCCATGGGAATGGCTGGTAGAGGCGGTGGCAGTCTGGCATTGTTTCCCCCCCTCCTGTGTGTGTGTGTGTGTGTGTGTGTGTGTGTGTGTCAGACCCACGGGAACGGCTGGTACAAGCGGCGGCACTCTGACATTGTTTCTCCCCTCCTGTGTGTGTGCGTGTGTCGGACCCGCGGGAAATGGCTGGTAGAGGCAGTGGCAGTCTGGCGTTGTTTCCCCACCTCGTGCGTATGTGTGTTTGTGTTGGACCCATGGGGAACGGCAGATAAGAGGCAGTGGCAGTCTGGCGTTGTTTCCACCCACCTCCTGTGTGTGTGGGGGGGACCCACGGGGAACGGCTGGTAGAGGCAGCGGCAGTCCGGCATTGTTTCCCCCCCTCCTGTGTATGTGTGTGTGTGTGTGTAAACCCATGGGGAACAGTTGCTAGGGAGGCAGCGGTCCAGCGGTCTCCCCCCTCCTGTGTGTCGGGTTGACGGGGCTCAACACACAAACACCGGACTGCCGCTGCCTCTACCAGCCACTCCCCGCGCGACACACACACACATGGGGGGGAACAACGCCGGACCACTGCCTCCCTAGCAGACCTCCCCTGCGGGATGTGTTGCCAGGAAGCCGGGAGGCCCAATGAGTGGACCGTGAGGACCGCGACCAATCAGCCGATGCCAGGGCAGCTACGGGATGCTGCCAGAGTCAACGAGCGGCTCAGCGCGGTTCTAACATCAGCAGCACAGCCAAAGCACAGAGGAGCCAGCGGAAGCGGGCCAGCGACGCTGCCATGGCGAGGTATCCCCGCGGCTCACAGCTCATGGCACCAACGGGCAAGGGATGAACTGGCATGGCAGCTGTGGGGAGAGGAATCCTCATGGGTCGCGGTTCAGAGTGAAAGAAGGCGGTGAGGAGCTGCAGGAGGCAGTGGCTCGCCGGTAAAACCAGCAGACTTGGAGGTGCTGCGCCTGGCCTTTCGAGGCGCTGTGGACCTCCATTGACTTCTATAGGGATGCTTGGCAATGAAGGGGCCGATTGTGGCCAATTGAAACCATTGCAGGATGGCTTTGAGTGGCAGAGATGGACACAGATAGACGCAAACGCGTCTCCACAGGAGAGGCAGGAAGGGCAGGAGACAAGGAGGAGGCGGCAGTGGTTCGCTGGTAAACCAATGGATTTGGTGTCTCTTTCTCTCAAACACACAAACACAAGAGAGGCAGCAAAGGCAGGAAATGAGAAGGAGTCAGCCTATGTCTATGCACACGAACAGACTTAAACGGAGGCTTCCAAACCTGACAAGCATACACATGTGGATATCTGCAACCGGTCATTGCAAAAAATAGGATAAAAGGGGGGAAAAGTGGGTGTGGCTATTTAAAGACCCCCACTTTTCCTTTCCTTCCTCCTCTTTGGCAGTGTTGACTTCTGTACCTCCAATCATGGCTGCTCCTCGCAGTCCCTGCCTGCCAGCCACTGCATTCAACTTTTTTTTTTTATTGAAAAAGTTTTAACATACAATTTTCCTTTAAAAACCCCCTCCCCCTCCCTTCACCCCCCCCCTACCTCTCCCCCCTCCCCCCTCCCCCTCCCTTCACCCCCCCAACCTCTCCCCCCTCCCCCCTCCCCCCCCGACTTCCCAGAGCTAAATACAAGGTATATATATAAAAAGCAATCATAAACAATCATATACTAACAACTATAAACTATAAAATCCATCTCTCTTTAGCTTATATAGGATAAAACAAACCTTAACAATATTAAATATATATAGAAAAACTAAAATAAGAAAAGAAAAAAAGAAAGAAGACTTATTCAAATGCTACATGAAACTTCTTAACCCTATACTTATTCTGGATAAACTCAATCCATATTCTCCATTCCATAATATAGCGATCTTGCGAGTGATCTTTCAAATAGGCCGAAATCTTCGCCATCTCTGCCAGGTCAGAAACCTTTAAAGTCCACTCTTCTATGGTCGGCAGTTCCTCTTTCTTCCAATACTGACCTATCAAAAGTCACTGCATTCAACTTTTATTTGCTTGGTAGACTGGGCAGAGGCATTCTCCAGCTTCTTTTCACTCCTGCCATGGCGATTTCTGAGAGCGGAGAGCAGCTGCCTGCTGGGCAAGCCCTGAAAGCTTTCTTCCTCTCCCCGATCTTGCCTTTCTTGCTCGCCCTCTGTTGTAGGCTTCTGCTGGGTTTCCTCAACCTCCCCCCGCCCATTTTATTTTAATCCCACCACCGCCTCCCTCTTTCACAAAGCCTTGGAAGATTTGCCGCAGCAGCTCCTTCTCCCCATCGGCTTCCTCCTCCACTCCCTTGGAACCTTCATGCCAAAAGGTGGAAAGAAGAAATTCCCAGACAGGGAGAGCACAGGGTGGGGGGAGAGCAGTCTTTTCTGAGGGGAGGAAAAGCCAGGACGGCAGAGCCGTCCATACCAGAGGTGGACGGGGGCAAGGCTGGTGCATATCTTGCCTTAGGCTCCACTCTTCAATCAAGCCTGTTCTGCACATGCGGGCGCACATTTTGCGGCTCCCAGGGTTGGTTTTTGTTTTGAGATGGAACCGGTTCCGAGTGGCTGTTTCGCTGTTTCAGGTTGTGATGTGGCCCCGACCCCTGAGCCTGTCCTACCCGAGGAAGAGGACTCTGAGGATGATGTGGAGGAACTGGCAGGGCCTCCTGTTCTGATCCAGCCTGCTACCGGCCTTGCAATAAGGCAAACCCCTGTTCAAACAGTAGAGACTGGAGAGCGTCTGAGGCTGAAAAGCGTCTGCCAAGATTTATTACTCAAACAACAAGACAAGAAACAAAACACTGGAACTTGAATCCTCAAACGGAAGGGTTGCTTTCAGCAACCAGCCCTTCCCCAAACACTCCTTTTATTTAGAGATCAGGGCGTGGCCTCCCTGTGCCTCCTCCCGAGGAGTCCCACAGCCTTTCTCTGTTTGGTCCTGCTCGACTGCCTCCTGCGTCGGGCGTCCTTGAACAGGGCCAGCTGTGGGTCATCATCCTCCGCACTATCGGGCTCACGCAGCTGAGAAGAGGGCCCCGGCTGGGGGCTCTGCAAAGCCTCCAAGCCATCATCAGCCAGTTCGTCTTCCACACGGTCCTCCTCCCCCTCATCTGAGTCATCCAAGGCATCTGAGCCGGCTGCCGGACCCACAGGCTGGCCCTGAGTCACAACACTATCCCGCACCGCAGGGCCCTTCCCCCGGGTCTGCCGATCCGGATGCGGTCGGGATGGGAATTGTTCGTGAAAAGCAGTCACCAACGCAGGGGCATGAACGGCGGTCGCGTCTTCCCATGTGAAGTCCTCCGGCCCGTACCCTTTCCACTCGATCAGGTACTGAAAGCGACCTTTCAGCCAACGGGAATCCCTGATGCTGGCGACCTCGTACTCGGGGGTGCTGCCTCCATCATGAGGTCCTGATGGGGGAGGTTCCGCTTGGCGAAGTGGACAAGCCGGTTGTTCGGGGACCAACAAGGACCGATGGAAGACGGGGTGCACGCGCAGGGAACGTGGCAGAGTTAAACGATAGGCGACCGGATTGATGACGGCCTCGACTGGGAACGGTCCAAGGTAACGGTGGTCCAGCTTCCTCGCCGGCCGTGTGGATGGTAGGTTCCTGGTGGACAGCCAGACCCGATCCCCCACCGATAGTGGAGGCGTATCCCTTCTTGACCGATCGGCGAACCTCTTGTAGTCGGCCTTGGCCTTCTCCAGCTGCCGTCGCACCAACCGATGGATCGCCTGTAACTCCGCCATGAAGTCGTTCGCTGCCGGCTCCGGAGAGTCCATGGGAGAAAGGGGGAAAAACCGGGGGTGATAACCCACATTGGCCAAGAACGGTGTCATCTGCGTGGAGGTGTGCTGCGAGTTGTTAAAGGCAAACTCGGCTATGGCCAAATAGTCCACCCAATTGTCCTGCTGCAGGTTAACGTAGCAGCGCAGATACTGCTCTAAGATACCGATGACCTTCTCGGTACCCCCGTCAGTTTGAGGATGATGCGCGGACGAGAGGCAAACCTTAATGTCCAACGCACGCATCAACTCCTGCCAGAAACGGGCTGTAAACTGGGCCCCCCTATCGGAGACGACTCTATCGGGGAGGCCGTGCAGCCGGAACACCTGTTGGATGAACTTGCGACTAGTGGCGCGAGCTGACGGTAAGCCGCGACAGGGGATGAAGTGCGCCATCTTGGTCAGCATGTCCACCACGACAAACACTGTCGTGAAGCCGGAGGATGGGGGTAGGTCCGTCAGAAAGTCCATGGACACAGCCCCCCAGGGTCTCTTGGGTGTTGGCAAAGGCTGCAGTAAACCAGGCGGGCCCCTGTCGCTGACTTGGCCTGTCTGCATGGGATGCAGGAGGTGACATAAGACTGGACGTCGTGTCGGACTCGGGGCCACCAGAAGGTACGGGAGACCAGGTTCAGAGTCTTGAACAGGCCAAAATGCCCCGCAGCCGGGTTATCATGACACTGGCTGAGGACGAGTCCCCTGAGTGGCCCTCCCGGAACATAGAGCCGGTCATGAAAATACAAAAGTCCATCCGTGACCGACCAAGGCGAATCTGGCCCCACCTCTTCCTTCCGCTGAGCCACCCACGCCTCCTGCTGCTGCGCCTCCCGGATCCGAGCCCGTATATCCACCGGCTCCTGCACCGCAGCAAAAGACTCGACGGGGATCACTGTCCTGGGCAGAAGCTTGTCTTCCACTCGGGTGTATTCGGGCTTCCTGGACAAAGCATCCGCTCTCTGATTGTGCCCGCTTGGTATGTACCGCACCCGGAAGTCAAACCTCGCAAAGAAAAGGGACCACCGGATCTGGCGTTGGTTCAAATTCCGAGCGGTCTGCAGGCTTTCCAGATTCTTGTGGTCCGTCCGGACCTCGATTTGATGTTGCGCCCCCTCCAGATGATGCCTCCAAGCCTCGAACGCCGCCTTAATGGCCAGCAGCTCCTTCTCCCAGATGGTATAGTTGCGCTCCGAGGGGTTCAATTTCCGAGAGTGATACGCGCAAGGGAAAAGGGTACCGCTGGGCGTCGCTGCCTGGAGTAACACAGCCCCAATGGCAATGTCGGAGGCGTCCGCCTCCACGACAAACGGCCGTTGCGGGTCAGGATGCTTCAAGATGGGCTCCTTCATGAAGGCGTCCTTCAAAGCCTGGAACGCCTGTTGTTCGGGGGCGTTCCACTGGAAGCGAGTCTTCTTCTGCAGGAGCCGGGTGAGGGGGGCTGTTAAGGCAGCAAATCCAGGGATGAATGTTCGATAGTAGTTGGCAAATCCAAGAAGTCGCTGAACATCCTTCACGCGACGCGGAGGTTGCCAACTCTGCAACGACTCAACTTTACTCGGCTCCATGGCGATGCCCTCAGGAGAAATGCGGTGACCCAGGAAATCGATGGTCACCTGGTAGAACTGGCACTTCTCCAACTTGGCAAACAGCCGATGTTTCCGGAGGCGCTGCAGGACCTGACGGAGATGCTGATGATGCGCTTCACGCGACGGGGAGTAAATCAGGATGTCGTCCAGATAGATCACGACAAACTGGTCCAACAGATCCCGAAAGATGTCGTTCATAAAATGCTGAAACACAGCGGGGGCGTTGGTCAGGCCAAACGGCATCACCGTGTACTCGAAATGTCCATAGCGAGTACCAAACGCCGTCTTCCACTCATCACCCGGCCGAACCCTGACGAGGTTGTAAGCTCCACGCAGGTCCAGTTTCGTGAAGATCTTAGCCTCCCGGAGTCGGTCCAAGAGCTCGGGGAAGAGGGGCAGCGGGTAACGGTTACGCACCATGATGGCGTTGAGTTTCCGGTAGTCACAGCAAAGCCGTAACTCGCCCGACTTCTTTTTGACGAAGAGCACGGGCGCAGACACTGGCGAGGACGAGGGCCGGATGAAACCACGAGCGCAGCCTCATTCCAGGCGGAATCCTGGCTAAGCAGCCGGAAATCGCTGATATAGGCCTGTAGGGGGCGCTGACCCTGCCTCAGAGCTTTCAGGCGTCGGGTAGCAGTCTGCGCCTTAATTGGGTCCTCGTACATTAAGCGCATATGGTCACAAAACCCCCCGAAGTTATCCAACAAAGGGCTAGGTTGTGCCAGCAGAGGCGTGCCCCAACGAGCTGCATCCCCCGACAGAAGGCTTAACACGAATCCCACCTTATCCCGGTCAGTGGGGAAATCAGCTGCTCTCACGCTGATAAAAAGCTGGCATTGTCCCAGGAAGGCAGGAAACAGTTCTGGATTGCCAGCAAATTTATCCGGCATTGCTATCTGACATTTCCTCCTGGGTGGGGGTGCAGCATGTACCTGAGCTTGCAGTTGAGCCACCTGAGCTGCCAGCAAAGTGAGTTGCTGGGTGAGCTGAGCATTCTCGGCACGAAGCTGCTCCATCGTAGTAGTAAGGGGTGGGAGGCTGAAAGCAAACTGTTCTGATCCAGCCTGCTACCGGCCTTGCAATAAGGCAAACCCCTGTTCAAACAGTAGAGACTGGAGAGCGTCTGAGGCTGAAAAGCGTCTGCCAAGATTTATTACTCAAACAACAAGACAAGAAACAAAACACTGGAACTTGAATCCTCAAACGGAAGGGTTGCTTTCAGCAACCAGCCCTTCCCCAAACACTCCTTTTATTTAGAGATCAGGGCGTGGCCTCCCTGTGCCTCCTCCCGAGGAGTCCCACAGCCTTTCTCTGTTTGGTCCTGCTCGACTGCCTCCTGCGTCGGGCGTCCTTGAACAGGGCCAGCTGTGGGTCATCATCCTCCGCACTATCGGGCTCACGCAGCTGAGAAGAGGGCCCCGGCTGGGGGCTCTGCAAAGCCTCCAAGCCATCATCAGCCAGTTCGTCTTCCACACGGTCCTCCTCCCCCTCATCTGAGTCATCCGAGGCATCTGAGCCGGCTGCCGGACCCACAGGCTGGCCCTGAGTCACAACACCTCCCTCTCTGGGGCCCTCCCTTCTGGCAAGGGCTCCCTCTCCAGGGCCCTCCTCTTTGGCAAGGTCTCAGTCTCCATCTGAAGGCCGACAGGAGCAGCCTGTAATTAGCCAGGCTGGGACGGAGCCCGAGCAGATACAGGCTAGCGAAGATGAATCATGGCTAGACCCCCGAGAAAGACGCAGGGCCAAGCGTTTACAGCAGCGTAGGAAGAGTAGGAGGGCCAGGGATTAGCTGAGTCACTGAGCCACACCCCACAAGGTATAAAAGGGGGTGTGGCTGCTCTCAGAACTTTGTGACGAACAATAATTCTAACAACTTCTGGTCACGTCTTTGAAACTCTGGTCTGGATTCTTGAGAACGCTTATTCACTGTTTTTGGATTGTTACTTGGATTAATTGTTTGGCAGTTATCTCATTTCAGCAGACACTTGAGGCAACGAGCTTATTTTTGGCTGACTGTGGGTATCTTGCTGCCAAGGCTTTATCAGAAAGCAATTACTACAGCATAAAGACTTAACCCTTGTGAATCGTGCCTGCTTGTCTGTCTGTTTGTACCTTGGGAGGGGGGAACAGAACAACTTGTTCATCACCCCACACAACAAACAGACCGTCTTTTAATCAAGAAGGACCAACAACAGCAGCAGCAGCAGCTGTAGCAGCAGCTGCAGGATGACAACCAACTCCTGCAACAGCAAGTGGTACAATTGACTGCACAACTCGCCTTGCTGAATGCTCCTGCAGCTCCCCCTCCCCGTCGAAAATGCCCGGTAACGGTGCTGGATACGTTTTCTGAACAGCCTGAGATGTTCCTGACCTTCATGGGACAGTGTCAATTGTTTATGGCCATAAGGCCGGAGGATTTCTCTGATAACCAGGCTAGGGTGGGGTTTGTGATTAGCCTTCTTTCTGGCTCTGCCGCTCGATGGGCCACAGCGTTGTTAACCCAGAACGGCCCCTTGTTAACCGATTACCAGGGCTTCTGGCAACACATGAGGCTCATGTATGAGGACCCCATCCGCACCTAGACTGCAGCCAGATGTATCAAAGACGTCCGGCAAGGAAGACGCCCCCTGCAGGACTATATCGCCAACTTCCGGCTGTTGTCCCAAGACTCAGCTTGGAATGACGCGGCGTTACTGGATGCCTTCCAAGATGGGCTTTCAGATGAGCTTCAGGACGAACTGGTCTGTGTAGAGGCTTCCCTGACCCTCGACGCCCTGGTGGTCCAATGCCTTCGCACTGATGCTCGCCTCCAACATTGAAAGACCCATCGGACCGTCCAGGAGCTGCCCATGCCGCCGTCTGCACCTGTACATCCGCATCCTGCACCAACAGCGTCCCGGGTCACCCCACGTTTCGTGGCAATTGCAGAGGAGCCAATGGAGCTGGGAGCAGCCAGACCTCACCTGACAGTCCAGGAAAGGACTTGGAGACATCAAGGGGGGTTGTGTTTATATTGTGGAGCCTGGATATTTCGCCGCCTCCTGTCCTAGGAAGCGGGGTGGGGTGCCAAAATCTGGCCCTGGGTCTCGGGCTCGGACTGACCAGTTGGGAAACGAGACAGGCCCAGTATAGGGGAAACCCTAGACAAGGCACGTATCACACCCCTGCCAGGAACAGCAGACGTGGACTCTGGACCCCCTCAACATCTGATTTTGGACACTCGGGTCTTTTTGTCTGACCGACCGGGGGGGATCCAGGTGCATGTGCTGGTGAATTCGGGGGCCACGACCAATTTTATGGACCAGGCCTTTGCAGCCCATTTTGGTGTTCCCTTGATTCCAGTGGACCCTCCGTTGAGGGTAGAGACCATTGATGGGCGGGAGCTTGTATCGGGCCCCATTAAATCTGCCACCCAGCCTTTGTGCCTAGCCATTGGGGCACATGAGGAGGCGATTCAGTTTTATATCACAGCGGACCTCCATTTCCCTTTGGTCCTGGGTATGGCTTGGCTTCGAACCCATGATCCTCAGGCAGTGTGGTCGTGGAACGCCATCTCTTTTCCGAGCCTGCAGTGCGTAGACCATGTCTGCCACACCTGTGCCAGCCAGAAAGTCTCCGCCCCTGCCATCTCCTTGCCTCCTGACCTGGTGGACTTCGCGGATGTGTTCAGCGAGGAGGCGGACCGTTTGCCCCCACACCAGCCCTACGATTGCCCCGTGGACCTTCTGCCCAACGCGCCACTGCCAGTGGGATGTCTGTACCGCATGTCAGAGCCTGAGTTGGCTGTTTTGCGGGACTTTTTGGACAAGAACCTGGCCAGGGGGTTCATTCGGCCTTCGTGGTCCCCTCTCTCGGCCCCAGTCTTCTTCGTCAAGAAGACAGGGGATCTATGCTTGTGCTGTGACTATCGCCGACTGAACGCCATCGCGGTAAGGAATCAGTACCTCCTGCCGCTCATCCCGGAGCTGATGGAGAGGCTGCGTGAGGCAACCATCTTCACCAAGCTCGATCTCTGAGTGGCCTACAATCTAGTACGGATGCATAAGGGGGATGAATGGAAGACGGCGTTTGGCACCTGATACGGTCATTTCGAATACACTGTTATGCCATTCGGGCTGACCAATGCCCCCGCAGTCTTCCAACACCTGATGAACGATGTTTTTTGGGACATGTTGGACAGGTTCGTGGTGGTCTACCTGGACGACATTCTGATATACTCCCGGTCCAGGGAAAACCATCTGCAGCACGTCCGCCTCGTCTTTCAGTGCCTTCAGGAGCATCACCTCTATACGAAGCTGGAGAAATGCCTCTTCTTCCAGACTTCCATAGAGTTCCTAGGCCACATCATATCTCCCGAAGGCATCGCCATGGATCCATGCAAGGTAGAGGCCTTGTGTAGTTGGGAACACCCTCATTGGGTGAAGGATATCCAGCATCTTCTGGGGTTCGCCAACTATTACCGGACCTTCATCCCGGGTTTCGCTACACTGACAGTTCCGTTAACCCAGCTCCTTAAGAAGCAGGTCCCGTTCCGGTGGGGTCCCCCGCAGCAACAGGCGTTCGAGGCCCTCAAGAAGGCATTCATCATGGAACCCATCCTGAGGCACCCCGATCCGGACCATCCTTTTGTCATGGAGATGAACGCGTCCAACATGGCTCTTGGGGTGGTGTTATTGCAGGCCCCGGTGGATGGCGGCACTCTTTTTCCCTGCACTTACTATTCGCGGAAACTCAATCCTTCTGAGCGCAACTATACCATTTGGGAAAAAGAGTTGCTGGCTATCAAGGCTATTGAGGCTTGGCGGCATCATCTTGAGGGGGCCCGACACCAGGTGGAGGTCCGGACAGACCATCGGAACCTAGAACACCTGAAGGCGGACAGGAAGTTGAACCAGCGGCAGATCCGATGGTCTTTGTTTTTCACCCGGTTCAACTTTTGTGTGACCTACATCTCCAGCGGTAACAACCAGAAGGCAGATGCCCTGTCCTGCAAGCCAGAGTACCTCCGCACCAAGGACCCACTGCCCCTGGGGACAGTGCTGCCCATGGAATCCTTGGCCACAGTCCATGAGCCGGTGGACTTGCGGGCTCAGGTACGTGAGGCACAGCGCCTGGACGACTGGCCGCAACAGAGGAAGGCCGAGGTTGGTTCCGCGTCCTCATGGACTTTGGAGGAGGGTTTGCTGAAATATCAGGGGCGACTATATGTACCCACGGGGCCGCTCCGAACCTTCGTGATGACACAGTGTCATGATAACCCTGCGGCGGGGCACTTTGGGTTTTTCAAGACCCTCAATTTAGTGATGCAGACCTTTTGGTGGCCTCGGGTACAGCACGAAATACATGCGTATGTGATGTCCTGTGTGCCGTGCCAACAAAGGCCGCCATGGGCACACCTCCCGGCCTCCTCCAACCCCTACCGACACGAGAGAGACCATGGGGAGCAATCTCCATGGACTTCTTAACAGACCTCAGGGTTTACCACCGTCCTAGTGGTAGCTGATATGTTAACCAAAATGGTGCACTTTATTCCATGCCGGGGGCTGCCAACGGCCCGTACGACTGCCCGGTTGTTCCTACAGCATGTCTTCCGTCTCCACGAATTGCCCGAATTGCACGAATTGGGTAGTGTCAGATCGCGGCATGCAATTTACGGCACAATTTTGGAAAAGCCTGATGGCCGCGTTGGAGGTGCAGGTGTGTTTGTCGTCGGCACACCATACAGAGACCGATGGGGGTACAGAGAAGGTAATCAGCATCCTGGAGCAGTACCTGCGCTGTTTCATGAACCAGCAGCAGGATAACTGGGCCAATTACCTCTCCCTAGCGGAGTTTGCCTTCAATAACTTCCAACACACCTCCCAACACACCCAGACAACCCCGTTCTATGCCAATGTGGGGTACCATCCGTGGCTCTTCCCTCTGGCTCCCTCAGATTCTCCGGTTCCCGAGACCCAGGACTTCCTTTCGGAGTTGCAGGCAGTCCAACAATTGGTACGGCGACAATTGATTGGTACGGCGACAAGGAGGACTATAAACGGTTTGCTGACTGCTCCCGACGGGCAACGCCACCGCTGGCGGTCAGAGATCAAGTGTGGTTATCCACGAAGCATCTCCCCACCGACCGACTGGTAAAGAAACTGAACCATCAATACATCGGCCTGTTCCCGATTGAAGCGGTCATCAACCCTGTGGCCTACTGGTTGACTCTGCCACGCTCCATGAGGATCTTTCACCGATCCCGGATGGTCCCCGAAGCCCCCTCGTGTTCCCTTTGACGCCCGACGGCTCCTGCCCCACCGACTACACTTGACAAGGACGGCTCAGCAGAATACGAGGTGGCCAGTATCCGGGACTCCCGCTGGCTAAAGGGGCGCTTCCAATATCTGGTTGAGTGGAAGGGGTACGGACCTGAGGACTTCTCCTGGATAGACGCTTCCGCAGTCCATGCTCCTGACCTCGTGCGGGTTTTCCACGAACAATGCCCATCTCGACCGCATCCTGACCGTCAGACACGGGGGAAGGGCCCTGTGGTGGGGGATAGTGTTGTGGCCCCGACCCACGAGCCCGTCCAACTCAAGGAAGAGGACTCTGACAATGATGGGGAGGAACTGGCAGGGCTTCCTTCTTTGGGGGTGTGGCTGCTCTCAGAACTTTGTGACGAACAATAATTCTAACAACTTCTGGTCACGTCTTTGAAACTCTGGTCTGGATTCTTGACAACACTTATTCACCTCTGTTTTTGGATTGTTACTTGGATTAATTGTTTGGCAGTTATCTCATTTCAGCGGACGCTTGAGGTAACGAGCTTATTTTTGGCTGACTGTGAGTATCTTGCTGCCAAGGCTTTATCGGAAAGCAATTACTACAGCATAAAGACCTAACCCTTGTGAATCGTGCCTGCTTATCTGTCTGTTTGTACCTTGGGAGGGGGGAACTGAACAGGTTGCCAACTCCTGCTTTAGCCTCTCAAATGCCGCCTTGACATTCCATTGTCCACTTCAGGGACTGGCTGGGTTTCACTGCCCACCTCCCTCGTTTTCAACAAGTTTGTGAGGGGCAGGGCTATTTGGGCAAACAAAGGGATGAATTGGCGGTAGAAGTTTGTAAATCCCAGGAAACTTTGCAATTGCTTCCTTGTACGGGGTGGTGCCCATTCTAATACTGCCCTGACTTTCTTGGGGTCCGTTTTGATGCCCTGTGGGAATATGCGATACCCCAGGTAATCTATTCCAGGGCTTTTCAACCTTTTCACTGATTGTACCACTTTTAGGATATGGCAACATCTGATTACCACCAGTAGCCCAGCAAGGTGTCAAAAACCTGACACACACACAAAAAAGAAAAAATGATAAAGTGCAGGTAGTCCTCGACTTACAACAATTCACTTAGTGACTGTTTGAAGTTACAATGGCATTGAAAAAAGTGCCCCCCAAGGCACAGCTGAGCAAGACACCTGCCTGCCCACCTGGCGGCGCTCTTCCTTCTGTCTGAGGTTTTCATTGTTGTGAGCCTTTCTCTTGAAGATTGAAAGTGGGGGTGGGTGTTTGGTTTTTATTTCCCCCATCTGCTGGGTGGTTGCAGCAGGTTTTGGTCACTTCACATGACCCTGGGACATTGTGACCGTCATAAATATGAATCAGTTGCCAAGCATCTGAATGTAAATCACAAGACCCTGGAGATGCTGCAACATTCCAGCTGATCGGTGCTCCTTCTGGTCTCAGCAGAAATGCCAGGATCAGTGCTGAGCTCCAGCTGGAGCCTGGTGCTGATCGTGGTGCTTCCGCAGCTCCATCTGTCTCTCACTCAGGCTTGTGCGGTGCTGCCACCGGTTCAGCTCACTCCCCTCCCCCACTACCACTTTTCTAGGATGGTCGTGTACCACCTGCTAGGTGCCAATGTACCACAGGTGGTACCCGTACCACTGGTTGAAAAGCCCTGGTCTATTCTTTCCTGGTGGAATTCACATTTCAATAATTTTGCATATAGGTGGGTGGCCCACAGTTTTTTCAGAACTGCTCTGACTAAATTAATATGCTCCTCTTTGGTCTCAGTGAAGATAAGGATGTCATCTAGGTAAATCAGGATGCCCTTATATAGGTGCTCTCTTAGCACTTCATTAATTAATTGCATAAAAACTGTGGGGGGGCCTTACAATCCGAAAGGCAGAACTCTGAACTGGTAGCAACCCATTGGACAATTGAATGCGGTCTTCCATTCTTCCCCTTCCTTCATCCTAATGCGGTAGTATACTTCTCTTAGGTCTAGTTTGGTAAAAAAAAACCTTCCTTTCGATAGGTGGGATAGCATATCTTTCATTAGGGTTAGGGGATAGAGATTACTTTCACTAATTGTGTTTAGGGCCCAGTAACCTACGCATAAGTGCATCATGTCATCCTTCTTCTCCCTGAACAGGACCGGAGCTTTGGGTTTGTCAGGCTCAATAAATCCCCTTTTTAGGTTTTTATTTATGAATCTTTCCATCTCCGCCATCTCTTTAGGGCTCATGGATAACAGCTTAGGCTTTGGGAGTTTTGCCCCGGGTTTGAATTCTATAGCACAGTCTGTGGGTCAGTGAGGGGGGAGCTCATCCGCCTGTCCCTCACTGAAAACTTCAGCAAGGTCCTGGTATTCTTCTGGTATTTGTGGTAACCCCTTGTCTTCCCCCACTGATGCTGTCTCCTCTCCTCGGGTCGGGTGGTCCTTTAGGGTTTTAAGTTCATATTCTCCCCCTCCAGGAAGTTGACTTCTCCAATTTACCCAGGGGTTCCATTTCTTTAACCATTCCAGCCCTAAAATCATTGGGGTCACTACAAATGTTATGTTTGCCTCATGGGTCCCCAGAGACAGGTGAACTGGTAAGGTGGCTAGAGTAGCAGGCACCCCCATCTAACTGTCCAAAGGAGATTGGTTGCTTTAGTCTCCTCACTGGAATGCCCAAATTCCCCACCAGCGTCGGGCTAATGAGGTAGCGGGTGCAGCCAGAGTCTATTAGGGCTTTTACTTTGACAGCTTCGGCCATGGAGGAAGCTAATATAGTCACTGTCTTAAGGATGGGTGGAATGGATCCACTTACCAGGGTTTTGCCCTCCAAGCTGTCCTCCGAGGTGTAGGCCGGAGTCACCTCCCAGTCCTTGGCAGGGGTTGGGGATTCTACAGTCTCTATCCCCCTTATGGCAGGTTCTTTTAGTTTGGCTGGGGACTTCCCTGATCTCCTGGCCGGTGATGGGTCTAATTTGCGCTGAGGGGCTTTTGAGCAGCATTCTGCAGTGTATGTGTTTGTGTGTGGCCCTCTCTCCCGCATTTGAAACAGCCTGATGATTTCTTAGTCATAGCCGGTGGTTTCACTGGCTCGCGTGTTTGCTCAGGTGGCAGGCGGGCCCATGATTTCCCTCGGCGGTGCCTCTTCAGTAGGTCTATCTCCACCTCCTCTGCCAGGACATACCAGTCATCGAGGTGGTGTGGGTCTCCTCGAGGCAGGCAAGCATCATACAAGTCATAGTTTAGTCCATCTTTGAAATGGCTAAGGAGGATATCTTCCGGCCAGTTCAGCTTATTGGCAATGGCCCAGCCGACTGCCCTGCCTCACCGTTTTGATTCTCTCCCGGTCCTTATGATCAGCCAAAGGGTCCACAAATCACCTCCTCAAGGATGACATGAAGCAGTTGAAGTCATTGAGTTCTGGGGAGTTGTAGTAATGCAGGTTCACCACCCAGTCTGCAGCCAGTCCGTCCAGGGCAGATTGCACAGTGTGGATGCGGGCTTTGTCACTGGGGATGTCCCGTCCATATTCCATATAACTGAGGACTTGAGTTAGGAAAAACCCCAAGCATGGCAGCTCCCCCTTGAGTTTTGCTTCCAGAGGTGGGAGTCTTTGAATGGATTGGCGCCTACGCCACTGGCGGTATTGCCCCCCCATGCTGATCCCCCTCTGCAGTTCAGTGAGGGGTGGGTGCTGCTGAGGTGCTAGCTCAGGTTCACCAGACGCCCCTGGTGCTACAGGTTCCAGATCCCCCCCACTGTCTCTCCAGCTGCAGCTCCAGGCGCTGGTGCGGCTGCAGGACTCAGGTTTCTCCTTCCTTAGTGAGCCAAGTTTTTTTTTTTATCAGGTCAATAGCTTGTGCATAACTCTGCATGTGGTGCATAATTCCCGTCCTCTTCGCTGACGTGCAAGGAGCTCTCCATCTCTTGCTTCCATTCAGGTTGGGGGCTGCCCCGCCTCAGGCTCACTTTCCTGGATGCCTTTTTCCACTCGCTTTTCCTTCCAATGCCCATCGACCACCGCAGTTTGAGGTCGCACATCTCCACCACCTCTTCCCCAGAGGAATATGATGCTTCAGCTTCCGATAGTTGGTGGGATTTCGGTCGGGGGGGAAAGTTCCCTTTCCATAGGGCTTCCCTCCTTGTTGTTAGACATTGTATTTTTTGCAAAGTCCCCCAGTAAGTTTCTTCCTTCCAGACTGACTCTTAATGCAGATCCTGTCTAATGTCAGAACCCACTCCAATCCACATCTTAAGAAAGATTCTTAAGGAGAAGGAAAGATTTTGCTTTTCTGGCACAGGAACTTAAGAAATGCGACATCAAGTTTAGATGGGAGATACCAGTGGGCATGGTGGTGATGCATGAAGGCATAAGACACGGTTTGGTCACTGTGATCCAGGCACGTGATTTTTATAACAATGTTTTAAAAGCAACACCTCTTTACCACCTTTGGAATCTGCAAAGAAAAATGGCGAGGGAAAGCCTCAAGATGCTGAAGGAACACAGACAGATGAGAAAGCTACTGGAGGGGATCAAATTACAGCTTCATCGGAAGATGCCAGAGAGCACAGGATGACGCGTGCTGCTTTGAGACGAGCGAGACAAGAGCAAGAGCAAGACCAGCAGAAAGTTATGGAACCTCCAAAGCGTACCTATAGTGAAGCTGTGGGAGGGGCGCGGCCTAAGGAAGTTAAGGGACTCCTGACAGACGTGTTCCAGAAGCTTCAGGCTGCTAAGGATGGCGACTAAGTTTCTAACTTGGAATGTCAATGGCTTAAACTCACCACAGAAGAGAAAGAAAGTTTTTCAATACTTAAAACAATTTAAGACTGATGTTATTTGCTTGCAAGAAACACATATTAGGGTTATGGACCAAAAGTACCTATGGAACTCTAGATTGGGTACACAATTTAGTGCTTCAGCAATGAATAAGAAAAATGGAGTGGTTATTTATGTCAAGAATACTGTGACAGCGGAGCTAATAGAAGCAGATAAACAAGGAAGATTTGTTATAATAGATTTGCTGTTAGAAGGCAAAAAAAACGCTTTTGGTTGGACTGTACGCTCCTAATCAACAACAAGCTGACTTTTATAGTTTATTACACAGTAAGATTACTCAGTTGGATTATAAATCTTTTATTTTTATGGGAGATTGTAACAGAGTCTTAGACGTACAATTGGACAAGGGTGGCTCTTTTAGGCATATCCCGAGCCACGCTAGATTGCCTAAATCTTTTTTTGAAATGAAGGATGATTTGGAGTTGCGAGACATTTGGAGAGAAATACATCTACAAGAAAAGGATTATACTTTTTTTTTCTGATAGACATCAATCTTTTCCCAGGATTGATTTTATATTATTGACTAATGATTTTTTTTCCAAGATTAAAAAGATAAAGATTTGTCCAAGAACTATGTCTGACCATAGTCCAGTTTGGTTAGAGATTGACAAGAATAATAGAGATAGGCGCTCTTGGCGCTTAAATGAGAACTTGTTTAGAAATCAGAGAAATGTGGAAGAATGTAAAAAACAGATGGACTTTTTTGAAATTAACATGAATAAGGGCACTTCTATGGATATGGTCTGGGATGCTAGTAAAGCTTATATGAGAGGGGTGTTAATATATATGAATAACAAATACAGACGTAACTTGGAATTTAGGAGGAAGGAATTGGAGAATGAAATTAGAGAAAAAGAAAAGGCCCTAATTCGGAATCCGTCGGATGTGAAGATCAAAGAGGTTATTAATCTGTTAAGAGGACAATTTGATAAGTTGATGGCTGATCAGGTGGCAACTAATTTACGGTTTGCTAGGCACAATACTTTTTGCAATGCCAATAAACCAGGCAGATGGTTAGCTTACAGGTTAAGGAAGAAGCAAAGGGCTTCTAACATAGATAAAATAGAACATAAGGGTAAGGTTGTGTATCAACAGGATCTTATCAAGGAAGCCTTTTTGGACTTTTACTCTAAATTATATGCTAAAGATAAGATTAATGAAGCAGATATTGATGTATATTTGAGGGATGCTAACATCCCAGTTCTTACACAAGAACAAAATGAAGAGATTAATCAACTGATAACAGAAGAAGAAATCCTTTTAGCAATTAAACAATTGAAGATGGATAAAGCGCCAGGTACGGATGGACTGACTGCGGTGTACTACAAAAACTTACAATTGGAGATGATAAAGCCACTAAGGGAATTGTTTCAGACAATTCAATGGGGAGGAAGGGTGCCTCCGTCTTGGAGAACTGCCTTTATTTCTTTGATTCCGAAGGAAGATCAGGACGTCACTCAAGTAAGAAATTATAGACCAATATCACTTTTGAATACGGACTACAAGATATTTGCTAAGGTTTTAGCTAACAGATTGATGAGGGTTCTGTAACAGATAATTCATGGGGACCAAACTGGGTTTATCAGTGGTAGACAAATGAAAAATAATGTGAGGCATATAGTAGACTTGTTGGAATTTTTGGAAAGGAACAACCAGATCCCTGCGGCGCTGATCTTTTTAGACGCCGAAAAAGCCTTTGATCAATTGGATTGGCAATTTTTGATGAAAGTTTTAGATAAAATGAATTTTGGGGATAAATTCTTACAACCAATTAGGGCATTATATCAAAAACAAACAGCCCAAATAATAGTAAATAATAGTTTGACTGAAGTATGTAATATTGAAAAGGGCACAAGACAAGGGTGTCCGTTGTCACCTTTATTATTTATCTTAACATTGGAGATATTATTGATTAAAATACGAAATTCGGAAAAAATTAAGGGAATTCAAATTAGAGATCAGGGTTATAGACTGAGGGCGTTTGCAGACGATCTGGTTGTTACGGTGACCCAGCCAAAAAATTCTGTTGTGGACCTGATGGAGATAATAATGCAATATGGGAAGGTTTCTGGATTTAAGGTCAATATACAGAAAACTAAAATATTAGCCAAAAATATGACAGTATCGCAAAAAGCCCTTCTAGAAGGGTTAACTGGATTTGAGATTGTTAAAAGGGTTAAATATTTGGGGGTGTATTTGTCACCCTCAAATGCAAAGTTATATAAAAATAATTATGAAAAGTTATGGGGAAAAATTCAAAAAGAATTGGGGAGCTGGGAAAAATTGCAGTTGTCTCTATTGGGAAAAATTGCAGCAGTGAAAATGAATGTTTTACCTAAATTTCTATTTTTATTTCAAATGATACCTATTCTTAAAAAAGACTCAAATTTGGAGGAATAGCAAAAGGGTATCAATAAATTTGTATGGGCAGGGAAAAGGCCACCAGTTAAATTTAAGATCATGCAGGATACGCGTGAGAGAGGTGGTCTTAAAATGCCCAACTTTAAATTATATTATGAAGCTGCTGCGTTGTCAGCGATAAGTGATTGGATTAATCTAACACAAGGGAGATTATTAAATCTTGAGGGCCACGACTTGTTATTTGGCTGGCATGCATATTTATTGTATGATAAGAAGGTAGATAATGTGTTTAAAGTGCATATTTTAAGACAGGCATTGCTGAGAGTTTGGAAAAAGTATAGACATAAGCTAAACTACAAGATACCTTTATGGGCAATTCCGAAACATGCAATCAAAAACATAAATGTTGGCTTCAAACATGATGTGACTACATACAAGGAGATCTTAAGTTTGGAGAGGAACGTATGGTGTTTGAAGCTGTATAATTTTTTACGAGATGAGAAGATTGTTCAAACTTGGTTTCAATATGTTCAATTACAGGCCAGGTGGAAAGAAGACCAGAAAATCGGTTTCTCAATGACTGATGAAAATTTGGTAAAGCAAATTAGAAATCAGGGTCCAGCACATATCAAACGGATATATCTTGCATTGATAGAAATTGACTCAGAAACAGAACTTGTTAAAGATTGTATGATAAAGTGGGCTCAGAATATTCAAGAAGTTATCATAATGGACACTTGGGAAAAGATTTGGGTGAGGAATGTAAAATTTACACAAGCTCAAAATTTAAGAGAGAACTTTTACAAAATGTTTTATAGGTGGCATTTAGATCCTAAAAAGCTTGCAAGTATGTATCCGAACTATCAACCTAAATGTTGGAGATGTGGTAGCGAAGATGCAACGTATTTTCATATATGGTGGACCTGTAAAAAGGTTAAAGCTTTTTGGATTAAAATCTGGTGGAATATGCAGAAGATTTTTAAGCAAAGGATAAAGTTTTGTCCGCAATTGTTCTTACTGGGCATAATTACAGATACTACTGTTGTGGACACCAAGTTGATTTTGAACCTAATTACGGCAGCAAGACTTTTAGTAGGTCAATATTGGAAGAAGGAGGAACTGCCGACTATAGAAGAATGGACTCTAGAAGTTTCTGACCTGGCGGAAATGGCAAAGATTTCGGCTTATTTGAAAGACCATTTGCAACAACGTTATATTATGGAGTGGAAAAAGTGGATTGATTATATCCAGAACAAATATGGGACCAAAAAGTTTCATTTAGCATTTGTATAAGTTTTTTTTTATGTGATATTAGTATTGCTTGTAGTCATTTCATATGAGCTAGAGTGCAATAGACTTAATAGTTTATTGTTGTTAACATATTTAATTTAATTTAATTTATTAATATTTCTATACCGCCCTTCTCCCTGAGGACTCAGGGCGGTGTACAGGGCAAGAATAAAACACAGAAATGTACAAAAATTAAAAGATAATTAAATACATGCCCGATTAAAATACAATTAATACATAGTAAAAACCCCAATAAAAATGATAAAAATGATAAATGATATGGTTGTTTATGATTGTTTCTACTTTTATACCTTGTATTTAGCTCTGGGAAGTCGGGGAGGGGGGAGGGGGGAAGGGGGGAGGGTTAGGGAGGGTTAGGAAGGGTTGGGTGGAGGGAGGGGGGGAGGGATTGTTAAAGATAAAATGAATTGTAAAACTTTTCAATAAAAAGAAAGATTCTTGGAGACAAGATTATCCAAGCAGGAACTTTTACTAAGACATAGATGATAGAGGGTATAATAGACAGGACCTGAAGAATCCCTTCACAGATTGATATTTTTAAAGTGTCCCCAACAAACTCAAGGTTGACTCAGCCTTCGATCCTTCCGAGGTAGGTAAAATGAGGACCCAGATTGTTGGGGGCAATTAAGGTGACTTTGTAATAATGCCGCTTGGGGTGTGTGTGAAAGCCCTAATAAGCAGGCATATACATAGAATGAAGGCTACTGCTAAGTTTGTAAGCCGCCCTGAGTCTTCGGAGAAGGGCGGGATATAAATGGAATTAAAAAAAAACCTCCACCCCTCAGTTCATTTAGTCAGTTCTGGATCAGCCAAGCTCGAGGTAGCAAGCCCCTTGTGGGAAAGGGAGAAACATCAGTCCATTCGTAGTGCAATCAATCCCTCTCCTTCACATTCCATCCAGAGAAAAAAAACAGAATCCCCCCCTTCCTTAGTTGCTCGTAAGATGAGAGGGAGTATGCCTCTCATCGATCTTATTGTGATGGGTAACAGGCAGGCTAGATAAACAAAAAGTTACTTCTAAGGGAAGGAAATGGATGCAATAAACTCCCATGTTTATTCCATTTCCTCCTTGGGAATGGCAGAATCCAAGGGGGGGGTGAGATTTGGGTTTGCACAGAAAGAAGTTAGAAATGAAATATAAATAGATTCTGACATATTATTCCTTTCAGTATTTTCTGAAGGTAACTATATAGACTGTTCTGTTCCAGCCTACGACTGGCCCTGTTTGTGTGTCAGGGACAATTCCCTTTTCCTTTTTACAGTCAATAGGGTGGAAAAACCCAACCCAAATTTATTTACAGTTCAAACAAAAAAGCAACAGAATATTTCCTTCAATAAATGAATCAAAATATCAAACAAGTCAACAAACAAGGGTTAAACAGAAGTATGGACAGTACCAAAAGGCAAAACAATATGACGCTGGAAGATGAGCCCCTCAGGTCGGAAGGCGTCCAATATGCTACTGGGGAAGAGCAGAGGGCTAGTACTAGTAGCGCCAGAAAGAATGAAGCGACTGGGCCAAAGCCGAAAGGACGCTCAGCTGTGGATATGTCTGGTGGTGAAAGGAAAGTCCGATGCTGTAAAGATTTTTTCTCCATAGGAACCTGGAATGTAAGATCCATGAATCAAGGAAAGCTGGACGTGGTCAAACAAGAGATGACAAGACTGAACATCGACATCTTAGGTATCAGCGAACTAAAATGGACAGGAATGGGTGAATTTATTCAGATGACCATCAGGTATACTACTGCGGGCAAGAATCCCTCAGAAGAAATGGAGTAGCCTTCATAGTCAATAAAAGAGTAGGAAAATCAATACTGGGATACAATCCTCAAAATGACAGAATGATCTCAGTTCGGATCCAAGGCAAACCATTCAATATCACAGTAGTCCAAGTCTATGCCCCAACCACCAGTGCTGAAGAGGATGAAATTGACCGGTTCTATGAAGCCCTACAGCACCTTATAGAAGTAACACCAAAAAATGATGTCCTTATCATCATGGGGGATTGGAATGCTAAAGTAGGAAGCCAAAAGATTACTGGAATAACAGGCAAGTTTGGCCTTGGAGTACAAAATGAAGCAGGGCACAGGCTGATAGAATTTTGTCAAGAGAATACGATGGTCATAGCAAACACTCTTTTCCAACAACCCAAGAGACGGCTCTACACATGGACATCACCAGACGGTCAACACAGAAATCAGATTGACTATATGCTCTGCAGCCAAAGATGGAGAAGCTCTATACAGTCAGTAAAAACAAGACCAGGAGCTGACTGTGGCTCAGACCATGAGCTTCTCCTTGCAAAGTTTAGGCTTAAACTGAAGAAAGTAGGGAAAAGCACTAGGCCACTCAGATATGAATTAAATCATATCCCTGTTGAATATACAGTAGAGGTGACAAATAGATTTAAGGAATTAGATCTGATAGACAGAGTGCCTGAAGAACTATGGACAGAGGTTCGCAACATTGTACAACAGGTAGCAACCAAAACCATCCCAAAGAAAAAGAAATGCAAGAAAGCAAAATGGCTGTCTGAGGAAGCTTTGCAAATAGCTGAGGAAAGGAGGGAAGCGAAAGGCAAGGGAGAAAAACATAGATATGCCAAATTGAATGCAGAATTCCAGAGAATAGCTAGAAGAGATAAGAATGCCTTCTTAAATGAACAGTGCAAAGAAATAGAAGAAAACAATAGAATAGGGAGGACCAGAGATCTTTTCAAGAAAATTGGAGAGATGAAGTTCAATGCAAAAATGGGCATGATAAAGGACCAAAATGGCAGGGACCTAACAGAGGCAGAAGAGATTAAGAAGAGGTGGCAAAATTACACAGAAGAACTATACAAGAATGAGCTTAACGTCCCAGATAATCACAATGAGGTGGTCACTGACCTCGAGCCAGACATCCTAGAATGTGAGGTGAAGTGGGCCTTAGAAAAGCTGAGCAACAACAAAGCTAGTGGAGGTGACAGTATTCCAGCTGAGCTATTCAAAATCTTAAAAGACAGTGCAGTGAAAGTGCTACACTCAATTTGCCAGCAAATTTGGAAAACTCAACAGTGGCCACAGGATTGGAAAAGATCAGTTTACATTCCAATTCCAAAGAAAGGAAGTGCCAAAGAATGTTCAAACTATCACACCATTGCACTCATTTCTCATGCTAGTAAAGTCATGCTTAAAATCCTACAAGCTAGACTTCAGCAGTATGTGGATCGAGAACTACCAGAAGTACAGGCAGGATTTCGAAGAGGCAGAGGAACTAGAGATCAAATTGCCAACATACGCTGGATCATGGAGAAAGCTAGTGTTCTGAACCAGCCAACTACCGGCCTTGTAATAAGGCAAACCCCTGTTCAAACAGTAGAGACTGGAGAGCGTCTGAGGCTGAAAAGCGTCTGCCAAGATTTATTACACGAACAAGAAACAAAACACTGGAACTTGAATCCTCAAACGGAAGGGTTGCTTTCAGCAACCAGCCCTTCCCCAAACACTCCTTTTATTTAGAGTTCAGGGCGTGGCCTCCCTCTGCCTCCTCCCGAGGAGACCCGCAGCCTTTCTCTGCTTGGTCCTGCTCGACTGCCTCCTGCGTCGGGCGTCCTTGAACAGGGCCAGCTGTAGGTCATCATCCTCCGCACTATCGGGCTCACGCAGCTGAGAAGAGGGCCCCGACTGGGGGCTCTGCAAAGCCTCCAAGCCATCATCAGCCGGTTCGTCTTCCACACCCTCCTCCTCCCCCTCATCTGAGTCATCCGAGACATCTGGGCCGGCTGCCGGACCCACAGGCTGGCCCTGAGTCACAACACTATCCCGCACCGCAGGGCCCTTCCCCCGGGTCTGCCGATCCGGATGCGGTCGGGATGGGAATTGTTCGTGAAACGCAGTCACCAACGCAGGGGCATGAACGGCGGTCGCGTCTTCCCATGTGAAGTCCTCCGGCCCGTACCCTTTCCACTCGATCAAGTACTGGAAGCGACCTTTCAACCAACGGGAATCCCGGATGCTGGCGACCTCGTACTCGGGGGTGCTGCCTCCATCACGAGGTCCTGATGGGGGAGGTTCCGCTTGGCGAAGTGGACAAGCCGGTTGTTCGGGGACCAACAAGGACCGATGGAAGACGGGGTGCACGCGCAGGGAACGTGGCAGAGTTAAACGATAGGCGACCGGATTGATGACGGCCTCGACTGGGAACGGTCCAAGGTAACGGTGGTCCAGCTTCCTCGCCGGCTGAGTGGATGGTAGGTTCCTGGTGGACAGCCAGACCCGATCCCCCACCGATAGTGGAGGCGTATCCCTTCTCGACCGATCGGCAAACCTCTTGTAGTCGGCCTTGGCCTTCTCCAGCTGCCGTCGCACCAACCGATGGATCGCCTGTAACTCCGCCATAAATTCGTTCGCTGCCGGCTCCGGTGAGTCCACGGGAGAAAGGGGGGAAAAACCGGGGGTGATAACCCACGTTGGCCAAGAACGGTGTCATCTGCGTGGAGGTGTGCTGCGAGTTGTTAAAGGCAAACTCGGCTATGGCCAAATAGTCCACCCAATTGTCCTGCTGCAGGTTAACGTAGCAGCGCAGATACTGCTCTAAGATGCCGATGACCTTCTCGGTACCCCCGTCAGTTTGAGGATGATGCGCGGACGAGAGGCAAACCTTAATGTCCAACGCCCGCATCAACTCCTGCCAGAAGCGGGCTGTAAACTGGGCCCCCCTATCGGAGACGACTCTATCGGGAAGGCCGTGCAGCCGGAACACCTGTTGGATGAACATGCGACTAGTGGCGCGAGCTGACGGTAAGCCGCGACAGGGGATGAAGTGCGCCATCTTGGTCAGCATGTCCACCACGACAAACACTGTCGTGAAGCCGGAGGATGGGGGTAGATCCGTCAGAAAGTCCATGGACACAGCCCCCCAGGGTCTCTTGGGTGTTGGCAAAGGCTGCAGTAAACCAGGCGGGGCCCCTGTCGCTGACTTGGCCTGCCTGCATGGGATGCAGGAGGTGACATAAGACTGGACGTCGTGTCGGACTCGGGGCCACCAGAAGGTACGGGAGACCAGGTTCAGAGTCTTGAACAGGCCAAAATACCCCGCAGCCGGGTTATCATGACACTGGCTGAGGACGAGTCCCCTGAGTGGCCCTCCTGGAACATAGAGCCGGTCACGATAATACAGGAGTCCATCCGTGACCAACCAAGGCGAATCTGGCCCCACCTCTTCCTTCCGCTGAGCCACCCACGCCTCCTGCTGCTGCGCCTCCCGGATCCGAGCCCGTATATCCACCGGCTCCCGCACCGCAGCAAAAGACTCGACGGGGATCACGGTCCTGGGCGGAAGCTTGTCTTCCACTCGGGTGTATTCGGGCTTCCTGGACAGAGCATCCGCTCTCTGATTGTGCCTGCTTGGTATGTACCGCACCCGGAAGTCAAACCTCGCAAAGAAAAGGGACCACCGGATATGGCGTTGGTTCAAATTCCGAGCGGTCTGCAGGCTTTCCAGATTCTTGTGGTCCGTCCGGACCTCGATTTGATGCCGCGCCCCCTCCAGATGATGCCTCCAAGCCTCGAACGCCGCCTTGATGGCCAGCAGCTCCTTCTCCCAGATGGTATAGTTACGCTCCGAGGGGTTCAATTTCCGAGAGTGATACGCGCAAGGGAAAAGGGTACCGTTGGGCGTCGCTGCCTGGAGTAACACGGCCCCAATGGCAATGTCGGAGGCGTCCGCCTCCACGACAAACGGCCGTTGCGGGTCAGGATGCTTCAAGATGGGCTCCTTCATGAAGGCGTCCTTCAAAGCTTGGAACGCCTGTTGTTCGGGGGCGTTCCACTGGAACCGAGTCTTCTTCTGCAGGAGCCGGGTGAGGGGGGCTGTCAAGGCAGCAAAGCCAGGGATGAATGTTCGATAGTAGTTGGCAAATCCAAGAAGTCGCTGAACATCCTTCACGCGACGCGGAGGTTGCCAACTCTGCAACGACTCAACTTTACTCGGTTCCATGGCGATGCCCTCAGGAGAAATGCGGTGACCCAGGAAATCGATGGTCACCTGGTAGAACTGGCACTTCTCCAACTTGGCAAACAGCCGATGTTTCCGGAGGCGCTGCAGGACCTGACGGAGATGCTGATGATGCACTTCACGCGATGGGGAGTAAATCAGCATGTCGTCCAGGTAAATCACGACAAACTGATCCAACAGATCTCAAAAGATGTCGTTCATAAAATGCTGAAACACAGCGGGGGCGTTGGTCAGGCCAAACGGCATCACCGTGTACTCGAAATGTCCATAGCGAGTACCAAACGCCGTCTTCCACTCATCACCCGGCCGAACCCTGACGAGGTTGTAAGCTCCACGCAGGTCCAGTTTCGTGAAGATCTTAGCCTCCCGGAGTCGGTCCAAGAGCTCGGGGATGAGGGGCAGCGGGTAGCGGTTACGCACCGTGATGGCATTGAGTTTCCGGTAGTCACAGCAAAGCCGTAACTCGCCCGACTTCTTTTTGACGAAGAGCACGGGCGCAGACACTGGCGAGGACGAGGGCCGGATGAAACCACGAGCCAAGTTCTTTGTCAGGAAGTCCCGCAATGCAGCCAACTCGGGCTCCGACATGGAGTACAAACGCCCCACTGGGAGAGGCGCATCAGGGACTAGATCAATGGAGCAGTCGTAGGGCCTGTGCGGGGGTAATTGGTCCGCCTCTGACTCGCTGAACACATCAGCAAAGTCGGACAGTTCGGGAGGCAAGGAAACCCCTGAGGAACCCTCCACCTGGCCGGCACAGATATGGCGGGTGTGGTCCACGCACTGCAAACTTGGGAAGGTGACCAAGTTCTGAGACCAATAGATCTGTGGATCATGCGCCCGGAGCCACGCCAGTCCCAAGACCACGGGGAAGTGCAGATCCGAAGTGATGTAGAAATGGATGGCCTCCACATGGGAACTGATGGCCATACACACTGGTTGCGTGGCGGCCGTAATAGGCCCGGACAGGAGCACTCGACCATCAATAGTCTCCACTAGCATGGGCGGATCCACCGGACACTGGGGAACAGCCCATTTGGCCACAAAGGCCGAGTCCATAAAGTTAGAGGTAGCCCCAGAGTCAATTAAGGCATGGACCGGAATCCCCTCTGGCTTGCCAGGAAGGATCAGACGTGCCTCCAAAATCAAATGCCGTGGAGGTTCACAGGCACCGTCGGAACGGCGTCGCTCGGCGTGGTCGTTGTGAGTCGCCCGATCTATCACACCGTCTAGATCGGGCTCGGGCCGTTTCCCGACAGCAAAGCAGGGGACTTTCTCGGGGCAGGCTTGGTCACTGATGCCCGCTGACGCTTCTTTGGGCAAGAAGCAGCCAAATGTCCAGGGTCCCCACAGTAAAAACACAACCCCCCCGATCGTTGTCTGTCCATTTCCGTCACCGATAGACGGGACCTGGCGGCACCCAGCTCCATTGGCTCCTCCCTCTGGACTGGGGGCTCACGCTCAACAGGAGCGGCAGGGGTCTGTGGGGTGGCACGGCGACTCTTTCGCTGCTGTAGCCGGGCATCGATCTGCAGACAAAGATGGATCAGCCCATTCAGGTCTGAGGGAATGTCCACGCGGGCCAGCTCATCCAACATCTCCTCCGACAAGCCATCCTGGAAGGCATCCACGAGCGCAGCCTCATTCCAGGCGGAATCCTGGCTAAGCAGCCGGAAATCGCTGATATAGGCCTGTAGGGGGCGCTGACCCTGCCTCAAAGCTTTCAGGCGTCGGGTGGCGGTCTGCGCCTTAATTGGGTCCTCGTACATGAGGCGCATATGGTCACAAAACCCCCCAAAGTTATCCAAAAAAGGGCTAGGTTGTGCCAGCAAAGGCGTGCCCCAACGAGCTGCATCCCCCGACAGAAGGCTTAACACGAATCCCACCTTATCCCGGTCAGTGGGGAAATCAGCTGCTCTCACGCTGATAAAAAGCTGGCATTGTCCCAGGAAGGCAGGAAACAGTTCTGGATTGCCAGCAAATTTATCCGGCATAGCTATCTGACATTTCCTCCTGGGTGGGGGTGCAGCAAGTACCTGAGCTTGCAGTTGAGCCACCTGAGCTGCCAGCAAAGTGAGTTGCTGGGTGAGCTGAGCATTCTCGGCACGAAGCTGCTCCATCGTAGTAGTAAGGGGTGGGAGGCTGAAAGCAAACTGTTCTGAACCAGCCAACTACCGGCCTTGTAATAAGGCAAACCCCTGTTCAAACAGTAGAGACTGGAGAGCGTCTGAGGCTGAAAAGCGTCTGCCAAGATTTATTACACGAACAAGAAACAAAACACTGGAACTTGAATCCTCAAACGGAAGGGTTGCTTTCAGCAACCAGCCCTTCCCCAAACACTCCTTTTATTTAGAGTTCAGGGCGTGGCCTCCCTCTGCCTCCTCCCGAGGAGACCCGCAGCCTTTCTCTGCTTGGTCCTGCTCGACTGCCTCCTGCGTCGGGCGTCCTTGAACAGGGCCAGCTGTAGGTCATCATCCTCCGCACTATCGGGCTCACGCAGCTGAGAAGAGGGCCCCGACTGGGGGCTCTGCAAAGCCTCCAAGCCATCATCAGCCGGTTCGTCTTCCACACCCTCCTCCTCCCCCTCATCTGAGTCATCCGAGACATCTGGGCCGGCTGCCGGACCCACAGGCTGGCCCTGAGTCACAACAGCTAGGGAGTTCCAGAAAAACATCTACTTCTGCTTCATTGACTATGCTAAAGCCTTTGATTGTGTGGATCATAACAAACTGTGGCAAGTTCTTAAAGAGATGGGAGTACCAGACCTTCTTATTTGTCTCTTGAGAAACCTATTTGCGGGTCAAGAAGCAACAGTGAGAACTGGACACGGAACCACTGATTGGTTCAAAATTGGGAAAGGAGTCCGGCAAGGCTGTATACTGTCGCCCTGCCTATTTAACTTATATGCAGAGCACATCATGAGAAAGGCAGGGCTAGATGAATCAAAAGTTGGAATTAAGATTGCCGGAAGAAATATCAACAACCTAAGATACGCAGATGATACCACTCTAATGGCAGAAAGTGAAGAACTAAAGAGACTCTTGTTGCGGGTGAAGAAGGAGAGTGCAAAACTTGGGTTGAAACTTAACATTAAGAAAACCAAGATCATGGCATCTGGCCCTCTCAATTCTTGGCAAATAGATGGGGAAGAAATGGAGGTAGTGACAGATTTTGTTTTCCTGGGCTCCAAGATCACTGCAGATGGAGACTGTAGCCAAGAAATTAAAAGACGCTTGCTCCTGGGGAAGAAAGCCATGGCAAATCTAGACAGCACACTAAAAAGCAGAGACATCACCCTGTCAACAAAAGTGCTATAGTCAAGGCTATGGTCTTCCCAGTTGCAATGTATGGCAGTGAAAGTTGGACCATAAGAAAGGCTGAGCGCCAAAGAATTGAGGCCTTTGAACTATAGTGCTGGAGAAGACTCCTGCGAGTCCCTTGGACTGCAAGGCGATCAAACCGGTCAGTCCTAGAGGAGATCAATCCTGACTGCTCTTTAGAAGGCCAGATCCCGAAGCTAAAACTCAAATACTTTGGCCACCTAATGAGAAGGAAGGACTCACTGGAGAAGAGCCTAATGCTGGGAAAGATCGAGGGCAATAGAAGAAGGGGACGACAGAGAATGAGGTGGCTGGATGGAGTCACTGAAGCAGTAGGCATGAGCTTAAATGGACTCCAGAAGGTGGTAGAAGACAGGAAGGCCTGGAGGAATGTTGTCCATAGGGTTGTGATGGGTCGGACACGACTTCGCAGCTAACAACAACAACAACAAAATCAAGAACGGACCAGGATTCCCTTAGAATGTCTCCAAAAGGTTGCCTTCAGCAACCAGCCCCTCCCACACCTTCCCATTTTATTATCAGTCCCAAGGTGTGGCTTCTCACTGCCTCAGCTGCTGGGAGCACAGGCTGACACTGAATCACAACATAGACGTTTGCTGTTAATAACATTATAAAAAAGCACTTCTAATCTTCCTTACTGCAGTTACAAATCTATTTTCTCTCCTTCCTCATTAAAATTATACCATAATTCCCCATATTCAATTGTTTTAATCTGCACATCCAAAAATCACCATTCAAAACATTTCCAAATGCATGGGATAGCCAAATATACAATTCAAAATGAAGTATTTTGTGAATGCGATACTCAAAACGTTTCACTAAAATATTTTGTGCATCCCTACTCTCAAGTGTGTGTGTGTATGTGTGTTGTGTAGATGTAGATGTATGACAGCATACATATAGCATATGTAAAGATAAATGTATATTCCTATCAGACAGCTAATTAGATAAAAAAAGATTCTGAAAGTCTTCTTTTCCTTAAAAAGATAAGATTGAAAGATATTTTCAACGTTTGGGGTCTGACTTATCTCTTGACTTTTTTCTGGTTGATCTTTCTTCATTCTTTCAATATCATCACTTCAAGAAATAGGACAATTTTACTACTGTCCTCAAATTACAAACAATCGCTTAATGATTGTTCAAAGTTATAATGATGAAAAAAGTTACTTAAGACTTCTCCTTGAAATTACGACTGTTGCACTAGATTCCGTATTCATTTGATCACATTTCAGGCACTTGCCAACTGGCTTATATTTACAACTAGTTGCAGCATCCTGCAATCATGTGATCACATTTTGCAACATTTTTTGCTTTTTAAAACAAAAAGGCAAAAACTACCCAATAGATAAGCTGGGTTTAACTTATGATGTGATTCATTTAACGACTATGTGATTTGCTTAACAACTACAATTTTCTTGATAACTGTCATAAAAATGGTCATAAATTTGAGTCTGGTCATGTGGAGACCTGACTTATGATTGCAACAAATTTCCTTCTTTCCTAGTTATTGAGAAGATATAATATCCAATTTTTACAAAAACCCACAACACTTACCATGTGGTGAATATACCCTCAGGTTAATAGGGATAGGAGAAATGCCTTTATTTGTTCCTGTCACCCTATCAGTCTCAGTTTCAATCTCCTGTCGGACTTCATCAAAATCTGTAAACTTCTTAGATTTGCAGTGCAAAAATTCTGCATATTCTGAAAGAGAACCGATATCTTTTGTGAAACTCAAATACAAATCTAAGGGAAATTTTTGAGAGCTCATGTAACCATTATAATGTATTATCACAATTTAACCATAGTAAATACTTCATCATGCTTACTGACTTTTAAGGTATCATTGAATATGTAAAATTGTCTAAATCCAAGAAGAAACGATACATGAATATACTGTAACATTGTTCACAAAAGAATTTGGATTGTTTTTTAAGCATAAATGAAGGGATCACTCACCTGTTTTAGAAAAGATAAGCTGAAGAATGAGAGGTCGTCGGGTAACAATTCCAGATCCACGGGGCAAGAAATCTCTGCAAAATATATTGACAATATATTACTATGATAGCTTAAAACAGATACTATGAACAAGAAAGAGACATCACCCTGTCAATGGAGTCACTGAAGCAGTAGGCGTGAGCTTAAACGGACTCCAGAAGATGGTAGAGGACAGGAAGGCCTGGAGGAACGTTGTCCATAGGGTCGCAATGGGTCGGACATGACTTCGCAGCTAACAACAACAATGATATACTTGCAGATATACTTTCTGCAAGTGTACAGAAAAGTTTCTATTTCTCAAATCTTAGTGTACATAGACTGATGGCTCATTAATTATAAAGTTTGCACATTTTCCAAGATTACAGAAAAATGCTGGTCTCTGATCATAATAAAGATAATATTGAGTAGTTCAAAGAAATGAAGTAGGGAAACAAGGGAAACTGCTTTTATTTATTAACAGTTTTTTTCCTTTTATAAAGTACTTTTTTTAATTCAGGAAATTGTACAATGTTATTGTTTCCCTAACTATAGAAAGAGAATGGAAGCTTAGATGATTACGTTGTACAGGCTTATAAAATCAGGCTTGTAAAATCAAGTTGTAAGGCAAATCTTTAGACTATTTCACATTATGAGTGACTTAATAAGTTAATTGGAAATAGAATGATTTTTACCAGTCTCATACATGTTATTGAAAATTTTAATGTGAAGTAGGTTTGAAAATGTATTTTAATATTTATAGTGCTTAAGTAATTCCTACAGCTTGTAAAATTATTAAAGCGTATTTGAAAATATCAATGTAAAGAGGAAGTTTTAAAAAGATGCATTATAATTTATTGATTTTCCAAATATTTTAGAAAAGTTTAGAAGTTTAAAATGGACGTTTAAAAAAGTTTTTTTTCCTTTAAGGTTAAAAAATCTGAAAGAGAACAGTGAATTTTGATAATATAAATGATAATATCTATAAAGATTAATAAGAGAAAATAGGATATATATTATTTTCCACAGCTGTCAGAACCCATTCCTATTTCATTTCTATCTATCCCCTCTGACCCAAAATTAAATCTCACCTTTCCATGGGTTCTGCCATACTCCCAAGGGGGAGGGTGGAATGAACCCACGGGTTTTTTGCCTCTGCTTCTTCTATCTGCTACAATGTAACATTTTCCTTTTGTT
This sequence comes from Vipera ursinii, assembly GCF_947247035.1. Classification (NCBI taxonomy): domain Eukaryota; kingdom Metazoa; phylum Chordata; class Lepidosauria; order Squamata; family Viperidae; genus Vipera; species Vipera ursinii. The sequence continues at coordinate 180,866,852 of NC_139513.1, forward strand.
TATTGCCTGTTTCCTCTATCCGCTACAATGTAACATTTTGCTTTCCTGCATTATATCTGTCTGAACTTTCTCTCCCTAAAACAGGGGTGTCAAACTGCCAGCCCGCAGGCCAGATGCATCACGACAAAACCGCGCCCACCCCATTGCCGGTAATGGGAAAAAAGCTCCGATATGTCATGCGATGTCACATGACGTCGCGAGTTTGACATGTCTGCCTGAAACTGTCAACTAGAAGAAGGGAGGGAATAAGAAATGTAACCTCCGTGATTTATTTCTACGCTTTCTGTGCATGGGCTTTATCTTCTCAAAACATCCGGTTGACATTTCACCACCCCCACCCACCCCCCAGGGATTCAAAGCAAAGCAGTTAAAGTAACAGGCTGTCTCTTATATTGTCAGTGCAAAAACATGTCAATGTTTGCAGGATTGACATCCGACCCCACTTACAAAAAAAAACAGATCCTGCAATGTAAACAGAAAACAAGTTAGGAACTGGCTTTTGGTTTGTTGGGGTGTTTCTCATAAAACTTTTTGATAAGTCTGTCAGCTTTCACATCGCTAGATTTCACCCAAATGGCTTCAGACAATGGGTATCCCTTCCATTGTACTAGGTACTGCAATTTTGAAAGATTCTAGAGTCAAGAATACGTTTCACTTCATAATGGGTCTGACCCGCTACTATGAGGGGATCAGGTGATTTTTTAGGGGGAGGTCTTAAAGTGGAGGCTCGAAAAAGTTTCAGTAAGCTACAATGGAACACCAGGTGAATTTTTCCCTAAAGTCTGGGGAGTTTCAATTCTACCATGACAGGGTTGATGATTCTCACAATGGGGAAAGGCCCCAAGAATTTTGGTTCCAATTTCTTGGACTTCCTGTTTGGTTGTCATTGGGACAAGTTGTGAAAGTCAGTGTTCGGCTTTCCAGCTTGGTTTTTCTTAGTCTAGCGACCCTTAAAAGGTCGGAAAGTTGCCCTGGAGGGGCGATGAAGGAGGGAGGGATACTTCAGGAGCTCCGATCAGTGGGCAACCGATCAGAGCGAACTGTAGGACCCTCTGGAAAATGAAACTAACAGAAAGGCTGTTTTATATCTTTGGCCATAGATGTCTCCAGCAGGGAGCAAAGGATTTTTAAAAAACAGCGGAATTTCAACTGCGTGTTGAAGCTGAGTGAGCAAGATGTTTACTTTTCTTCTCTTAGAGGACTATAAATGTTGAGCCCCTGATTGGAAAGAGCTGGAATGTAAAGAACCCCCAGAAGATTTATGAGTGGCGAGTAATTACACGGGGGAAGAGATTCTTTGTTAAAAATAATGGACATTGATAAATAAGCCAAGGAGGACATCTAGAGGTGAAAAAAGAGAACGAAATTTTTACAACATGCTCTGTTGATTGAAAGTTTAACCTTGAAAAGAACAGCTGCAGCTGTTTTGTTATGAGATGGAAACTTAAAAGTTACTTCTATTGAATTTGACTAAACTTAAACAGACGTTGTTTTGGCTATAGAGTGTAAACCTCAAAATGACTTCATCGAACATTACTAGACTTATGAAAAAAAACTTCTTCTGCACCATCAGTAGGACAATCTAGTCCTACAACACAGGGATTTATCGAAGCTATGGTGCAAAGGGAAAAGACCACAAGATGAAACACAGACTTCATTAAAATTTCTTCAGGATCTTATGTTAAAGAATCAAGAGACTTTCAAAAGGAACCATTTAGAGTCACAACAGAATCATAAGAGTACACAAGCAACATTGGAGAAGTTAAATGAAGAATTTTTGGATATAAAGGGAAAATTGGAAATTCAAAATCAAATGATAATAAAAACCAACAGAAGATACATAAGATTGAAGAAAAAACAGATGATAATGACAAATAGATAGAAATGTTACTGCGAGAAAATGAAAAATTAGATAACGAAACTAAGATTTTAGAGATGGCAAATGTGGAACACTATTTAAGATTTCAAAACATTCCTGAAGATAAAGAGGAAAACATAGAAGAGGTGATTATTGACATTTTGGAGGAGGCTATGAAAGTGGATAGAGGAGAAATTCAATTTGAATTAGATGGGATATTCTGCTTCAATTCAAGCTATGCAAGAAGAAATAGGTTTCCAAGAGAAGTACATGTATGGTTTGCAAGGAAGATAACAAGAGATGAAATACTGCGGAAAGTAAGAGATGAACCAATACAATATAAAGATAAAGAAATTGTGGTCTTAAAACAGATACCTAAGAGAGTTAAAGATTCACGAAGACAGTATCATTTCTTGACTACGAAATTGATGGCTAATGGCATAAACTTCAGATGGCTGATGCCAGAAGGCATCTTAATAAACTGGAACAACACAAGATATAGACTTGATTCAATTTGGAAAGCAGAAGACTTTGAAGAGAAGAATAGGTCAATTTTGGATGAAGGAATAAAAAGAGATCAAGGGGAAAATAAAGAGCAGAAACAAACAGAAGAGAAGACTCAAGGAGCTACTGCACAAACAAAAGAATAGAAAGAGGAGGGTCTCCAAAAGAGGGAGGATGAGAGACCCGCTAAATAGAAATGGATAAAGAAAGTGGAATCTTTTCAGTAAACATAAATGGATTGAACTCCCCAATTAAAAGAAACAAGATTTTTAGGAAACTATGGAAACTGAATTTGGATATAATTTGTTTGCAAGAAACACATATTTTTATTTTTATTTTTATTTTAATCCCATTTATATCCCACCCTTCTCCGAAGACTCAGGGCGGCTTACAATTTAAGCACAAACCAATGTGCTTAGCAGCCTTCATTCTATGTATATGCCTGCTTATTAGGGCTTTCGTGCCCCCCCCAGCGGCATTTTTACAAAGTCAGGTTATTGCCCCCAACAATCTGGGTCCTCATTTTACCTACCTCGGAAGGATGGAAGGCTGAGTCAACCTTGAGCCTGGTGGGATGCGAACCTGCACTAATTGCAGGCAGCTGGTGTTACTTAAGGAGGCATTAGCCCACTGCTCCACCATCTTCTGGTATAAAAGCACAACATTATAAACTATTGGAATACTCAAAGATTGGAAAACTTTACTATGTGTCAGCACAACAGAAAAAAAGAGGAGTAGCTCTATATATTAAAGAGACAATAAATTCAAAAATGATATATTCAGATGAAGAAGGAAGAATATTAATGGTAGAAATTTATCTGCATCAAAAGCAAATATTATTAGTGGCAATTTATGCACCAAATGACAATCAAGAAAAGTTCTATAAAAATCTACATAGAAAAATAATAGAAATGGAGTATCAAAATATTTGTTTACTAGATTTTAATGCGATAAAAGATGGAAAAATTGATTATAAAAGTAACAAAACAAGGAAAAATGGTAGAGGAAGACTACCTAAGACATTTTTTGATATGGCGGAGGAAATTGGAATTCAAGATATTTGGAGGGAAATAAATCCACAAAAATTACAATATACTTTTTATTCAAATAGCCACAACAACAACAACTTTATTGATTAGCCCTTGGGCCATATCAAAGTACAAAGTTCCAGCAACAAACCGTCACCAAAACTAGATAAAAGCAATCCGAAATGGAATTTGATAAAATACAATTTAAAATGGAATTAAAATACAATTTAAGTTAAAATAGTAATAAAATGCAAATTTAAGATATAGATAAAATATGGAAACATTATATTTAGGAGTCGCCCTTAAAATCTATCCCAATCAGTCCCACATATGCAGATCTTAACTGGATCATTTTGTTCAAATACGTTGGATGTTATTTTCAAGTTCTGGCCGGACATAAGGTAAGTTATTTTGATATGGGGATCCCAATGGGTCATTCGTTTGGTATATAGACCAAGATACCTGTCTCTCACCCTCTTATACAAACAACAGTCAAATAGGATGTGAGCCAGGTCCTCTACCTCTGCCGCTCCGCAAATGCAGAGACGCTCGTTGTACGGTATAGCATGAAATCTCCCATATCTGACCATTGTATCAAGCTGTTCGAATCTCGCTCTCGTAAATATCTCCCTAAGATGTTTTGGGAGTTGTAACTTCAAATAACTGTCCACTTGAAAAGTACATTTGTATTTACTCAGCCATTTCAAGTTACCCACCTTACTAAGGATAGCTATATCAGTTTGTGCTTCTATATCCTTAATTCTTTGGGCAACTCTTTTTTTAAGATTGTTCTCCTGTTACGCAAGAAACAGGAAGGCCACAGCTTCTTACAAAATTTGTTAGTTTGGTGATCCAGGAGATTTGTGATTGCAGTTTTATTTGCTCTAGTAGGCATAATTTGGGGAGTCTATCAGTCTCCATTTCATTAACTTTGCACCAGTAGTTATAAGCTCTAATTTTAGATAATGCCTGAATTGTATGAATTCCCAATTCAGCTCTAACTGCTGCAGCAGATGTTCTTGGATCTACACCCAAAATGCATCTCAGATGCTGGGACTGTGTTCGTTCTAAAGCTGTGGTTGAATAAAGACCCCAAATTTCTGCTCCATACAAGAGCATTGTCGTAACCTTAGCCTTATAAACTTTGAGTAGTGGAGCTAGGGACCCTGGGTAACTATGGTTCTTTAGTTTGAGCAATAAATTCAAACGGGCTTTTGCTCTAAATGTACTTCGTTGATGATGGCAGGCCCAAGATCCAGTCTTGGAAAAAGTTACTCCCAAATATACAAAGGTTCAATTGTTCAAACCTGTTCAATTGGTTCACCGTCTAATTGCCACTTATGTCTCTGATGGTTTCTTCCAAACACCATTATTTTCGATTTGGATTTGCTAATAATTAGGGAGTTATCCTGGCAATAAGAGCTGAATCTTCTTAATAGCCTACGTAATCCTACTTGTGAGTATAATAATAGAATCATATCATCAGCATAAAGCAAGCTGTTACAGTAAGTATTTAGGATCATCGGCATGTGTACCATGGTATCCTTCATTAACCCTAGCAAATAATTGATGTATAAATTAAATAATAATGGGGCCAGGATACACCCTTGCCTTATCCCTTTATTTGTGTGAATCCTGTTAGTCAGGGCCCCATTAACCCCATACCGCACCCTCAAACAGGTACTTGTGTAAAGGGCTTTAATCAAAGCCAGAAGTCTGGGTTCTATTTTAAGAGATGTCAATTTACTCCATAGTACGTCTCTATTTACCATATCAAATGCTGCTGTAAGGTCTATAAAAGCAGCAAACAGGGGTCTCCTCTTATAGGCATATTTGGCAATTAGATGGTTCAAAACAAAGCAGTTATCAATAGTAGATCTGTTCTGTCTAAAACCTGCTTGTTCTTCTGTGCGGATGTTGTTTTCCTCTACCCAGATTTCAATTCTGTTCAAAAGGTACCTAGCATATATTTTTGCTACAATGTCAATCAGGCTGATGGGCCTATAATTACTAGGATCCTTTTTATTCCCTTTTTTATATATAGGGACAACTATTGCCATCTTCCACCCGCCTGGTATATGGCAGGTGTTATTTATGTGTGTAAAAAGACCTGCTAATACAGGGCCCCACCAGTTGGGAAATTTCTTAAATAATTCTGCTGGTAAAAAATCCTCGCCTGGGGCTTTATTGCTCTTTAAGCTTTTAATGATGGACTGTATCTCCTTTTCTGAGACTGGTGGCCAAGGGGGGAGAGTTCTAGGATTTACCAAATCACTGTTTAAAAATAATTTCTTTACCGGTTCAGTGGGGTCAAACAAGCACTGATAATAATTCTCCCAGTCCGCAGCAGAGATTGGTATGTCAAATGCAAATCTCCATTCCTTCAGAATACCTGCTACTGAGTGCCAAAATAATACTGAATTATGACTTCTGGCAGCCAACTCAAGTTCTGACCAGATTGAAATGGCAAAACGTTTTTTCTTTAATGTTATAGTTTTTTTATATTCCCTTCTTGTGTGCAGCATCTTAGCTTGTATATGGGCAGTAGGATTCCTCTGGGCAAGCCTCATGGCTGCCTTCAATTTCTTTTTCTGTCGCTGGCAATCAGGATCAAACCAGCGAGGTCTACCCACTTGGGCTCTTTTTGTAGTAGGTTTAGCTGTTAGGTGTTTCTTCAGTATGTTACACAGATTGGAGAATGCATTGAAGGCTGACATCCAGTCAGTAGTAGATGACTGTATTGTTCTAGCCCACTTAGTACCATTCTCTGTTTTAAGGCATTCTAATATTGCCTTAGTATCAACTTTGGCCCAAATTAACCTTTTATTTTGGGTCACCTCTACCTTTTTGGTGAGCCATCTGTCAGCCATGTTATATGGTCTTAAATCTGAGCGGCCTCGCAATGTCACACTTACAGGCTGATGGTCGCTATTGTCGCTAAGGTGTACTGTGACCTCTGAGAAGAGGTCAGCCTTATCTCTAGACACACAAAAGAGATCCAGTACACTACTTGAATTGGCTGAGTGGTATGTATAAGGGTATGTAAAATTCTTGTCCTTACCTCCCAAAATTTGGAGATTACCCTTAAAAATTAAGGAGACTAGGAGCAGGCCAGCGGCATTACTTTTACAGTCTCTCGAGAGCCACTGAGGATGGTTATCAAAGAACTCCCCTGGGATTCCCTTCTTCTGGGCAAGCTCATACAGAGAGGGACCCAGTCTAGCGTTCAGATCTCCTAATAATACCACTATGGACTGAGGGTACAATATAGATATATCTTCTAAGATAACTTCCAAGCCCATCCAATATTCAAAATTATAGTGCTGGGATGTGCTTGGAGGAATGTACACATTTACCAATATTAACTCAAACTGGTCATATTCAAATTTGACAGCTAGAAAGTACGGATACTTATCTTTGTTATATAATTTCTCTCCCTGCCATTGCAACTCTTCCTTTATAAGAATGCATAGCCCACCAGAGGGTCTCCCTTTGTTCTTTGTTTTTAGGGCTGGGGAGGCCCATCCCTGAAAGCCTGGCAATTGTACTGGTTCATCCACTTCGGTTAGCCAGGTTTCTTGAAAGGCTATTACGTCAAATCTAGAAAGAAAGCTCATTAGTCCACTATCAACCATCCTTTTCCAGCCAGCTATGTTCCAGGTCATCAACTGTATGAGGTTCTCAGAAGCAACGTGGTCTGACTTGGTTGATTGGCTAGATGGTGGAAATGCCAGATGTCAACTTGACAATGGAGCTGGGTCAATATCATCTAAGCTTCCCATATAAACACAGTTGTTGTGAGGTTCGATATTTCTCCTCGTGGGTTGCAGAACTTGTTGTTGCTCCTCTATATCTCGGTTGCCAGTGTGCCTCTGCTCTTGCTCCAAGAATGATTTTTTTTCCAAAGAGCAGGTACTCTGGCTTAAGTCTATAAATGTAGATTTATGTCCATTTTTGGAGGGGCATGGCTGAGGGTTCATCTTGTGGAGAGATGTTGTGGGAACTTCTAAATCAGATGAGGATGGAAGCTGGATTATGTCCTTAGTGTTTGTCAGCTTAGGGGGCACTGTGTGATGAAGCCCTTTGTCTTTCAGTTGTTTCTCAGAGGCTGGGTCAGTCAGTGCAGTTACTCCACTCTCAGCCTGTGTGACAACACCTTTTTTTACTGTTGAGGTAAAGGCAGATTGTTGATTAAATATCTTGTCACAAGGTTGCGTGTTTAGTGGAACCAAATTAAATAGAGGCTTTGCTGTAGATTGGGTTGTTGTCAGTGCCTCTTTTAGGTCGTCCAATCTTTGAATGATGTTAACTTGCTCAGGTTCTGGCAATGCACTGAATAGGTCAATCAACATTTCCTCTGGCACATCCTCAGCAGTTCCTGCAGCTGTGGGTGACACAGTTCGTATATTGCTTCTTTGCTTTCTCAGGGTCAGTTCAGTTGCAGCAGCCTCAGGCTTAGTAGTGTGAGGGCTGTTGCAGCCTAGATTTAAAGCGACAGTTCCCTTTTGGTGATGCTGTTTCAGGAGTGGGCACACTTTTTCTGAACAAAAGACCCTTATTGGAAATATAGAGAAAAAGCTCAGAAAGGGCTTCATTCTGAAGAGCATGGAGGGAATTGTGGGCTGCTTGAATGATTGGAGAATTCTCATATATTGTGTTCTTGCTGGCAGCCACTCTACATGTAGTAGATCTATCAGAGTGAATTCACAGCGGAGCAGCTGGCTCAGGGACAGCCTAATAGCTTTTCTATTGCTCCAACGCCCTCTATTTACTCTCTTGTCATAAATTTGCAAAGTAACCTGGTTAGTTTGCAGACTGTAGTTATATTGGTCATCTCTTAGACCTTTGCCTGATTGAGTGTTTTCTCTGTAGGTGTTCAAATTTTTGGGAGGAGAACAAGGTCCTTCTCTACTTTCACCTTCTGAGTTAGCCATCCCATGTCTGTCCATGGTTATCCTCCCAAGTCCTTCCACAGTATTTGGGTGGCTCCTAACAAACTCTGCAAAAGACTCTTTCAGACAATCAACCTTATCCATGACAATTGACAAGAGATTATATATTGAGTTTACAGTTTGAGCTGTAAGCAAACATTGTCTAGAGAGGAAGTCTGTCACATTTTCCCCCTTCAAATTTGCTACATCTCCCTCCTGTGTAAAAGAGGCTGTTGCCAGATTCCAAGGAGGGGAGCCATTCTCCAAGAGGGAGGAGGACAACTCCACACGCTGTCTGCTCTCCAGTTCAGTTTGTAAGTCCCCTTCCAATGAGTCACATAAATTAAATTTATCTGATAAGGTGCCTGCGAATGAGTTACTTACTGGAGCAGACTGTCTGTTTGCAATATAATCCTCCATTTTCTGCTGCTTCAAAGAAATGGATATACTTTCTGCTGCAGAGTGCTGTCTCTTCCTTCTTTTCCCCATTCAGGTTTGTTAAAACAGGTTTAAAAATAAGTTTAAAACTATGGTTTAAAAGGTTGAAATGGGTTAAAAATGGGTTTAAAAAGTTTAAAAGAGGTAGATTAAAATACAATATTAAAAGATGTTAAAAAGTTAAAATAAAAATAAAGTAAAATAAAATAAAATAAAACCTTTACTTTTGGAGGAGCTCTTTACAGCCTTTGCTGCCTCTCCACCATCTTGGCTCCGCCCAAATAGCCAGAAATCCTGGTCAAGAATTGATATGATTTGGATGACTGCTGATTTGAGAATGAATGTGCAGGACATTGAAATAGAAATAGGCACATGGGCAGATCAGAACCCTTTGAAAATGACTTGGAAAGGGATACAAAAAAAGGCTAAGATGGACTTTAAACTGTTCCATATTAAAAGGAAAAGAATTTATAGAGTTAACAAAAAAAGAAATGGAACTCTTTTTTAAAGAAAATAAGAAAGAAGATACTACGATACAAAATCTATGGGACACAGCTAAAGCATACTTTAGAGGTATAGCTACATCGTATATGGCAAGGAAAAATAAACAGAGAAAACAGCAATATGTAATATTAAGAAAAGAATTTGGAAAGTTAGAATCAGAATTGCAAAAGAATCCACAAAAAGACTTTAATAAGAGATATGGATATGATAAAACATAAATTAAATTTGTTAGATTCAGAAAAAATGGCAAAACAGATGAAAAGAGCAAAGCAGAATTTCTTTGAAAATGCCAGTAAGCCGGGAAGGTGGTTAGCTTACAAACTTAAAAAACAGAAAGAAAAAAAATGATACATAATCTATTGGATTGGACAGGTAATTTACAAAATAAATATTGTAAATATAATTTACAATATAAAATGAAGAAATAAAAAAGATAGTTAAAGAATTCTACAAGGATCTGTATGATACAAAGGAGACTTCAAGAAACTGTAAAATATTTGAAAGACAGTAACCTTCCAAAGATTTCAGAGACATTTAAAATATGCTAGATGAAGGAGTTACAATAATGCAAATAACAGAGGCTATAAAGAGACAAAAAAATGGTAAAGCTCCTGGCCCAGATGGACTTCTGGCAGAACTATACAAAAGTCTACAAGATATTAAGTGATCTGTTGAAAGATGTTTGCAATGGTCTTTTATTAGAAGCTAAAATTCCGATGACGTGGATTGAAGCAAACATTACCTTAATACCAAAAGATGATTCAGATTTGACTCAGATTAAGAATTATAGACCGATTTCACTACTTAATGTGGATTATAAAATTTTTACTTCAATATTGGCGGAGAGACTGAAAAAATATCTGGTTGAATTTATCCACCCAGACCAAAATGGCTTTTTACCAAAAAGACAAATTAAAAATAACTTAAGAATAATACTAGATGTATTGGAATATTATGAATTACATCCAGGGAAACAAATGGCATTAATATTTTTAGATGCTCAAAAGGCATTTGACAATTTTTTATGGCAGTTTTTGATTCATCATTTACAAATAATGGATTTTGGACAGAACTTCATAAATATGGTAAATAATAAACAAACCGCCAAAGTGATTGTGAATGAAGATTGTACTGAGAGTTTTGAAATAAGGAAAGGCACAAGGCAAGGATGCTCTCTATCTCCTCTGTTATTCATTTTCACGTTGGAGGTTTTAAATCGGAATATAAGACAAGATGCAGAAATTAGAGGTTTGGAGATAAAGGGTGAAACATATAAATTACAAGCATTTGCTGATGATTTGGTATTTATTTTGAAAGATCCCTTGGAGATGATTCCAAAATTGTGGGGGAAATTAGAACAATATGGTGAAGTAGCGGGATTAAAAATAAACAAGGAAAAAACTAAGGTAATAGTTTAAAATGTTACGGATAAGCAAAAAAAGTCGAATATCAGAAGTGACAGAGGTACAGATAGTGAAAAAGGTAAAATATTTGGGTATATATTTATCAGCTATATGTTCAACATTAAAAGAAGATAACTATACAAGGTTATTGAAACAAATAAAGCTAGACCTGGAAAATGGAAGAATTTAAAATTGTCTCTATTAGGAAGGATAGCTACAATTAAAATGAATATATTGCCTAAGATTCTATTTTTATTTCAGACAATTCCGATAAAACTTGGGGGAATTTTTTTAAAGAGTTGAATTCTTTAGTTTTGAAGCTTGTATGGCAAGGGGAAAAAGCTAGAATAAAGAGGAAAACTTTGCAAGATACTAAAGAAAATGGAAGTTTTGGTTTACTTCAGTGGGCTTTGTATTATCAAGCATCTGTATTGACATGGGTGAAAGAATGAATAATGCTTAGGAATAAAAGGCTGTTATGCTTGGAGGGACATGACTTACAATTGGGATGGCACGTGTTTTTGTGGTATGGGAAAAACAAAATTAATGGATATTTTCAAAACCATTGTATTAGAAATGCTTTGATAACAGTATGGAAAAAAATTAAAATGAAAATATATGTAAAAATTCCAGGGTGGTTGTCAACAATTGAAGCTTTTTCACATGTAAACTTGTTAGATTTTGAAAAAACTTGGATGTATAGACACATTTTAAATATTGATGGGACATTAAAATCGAAACAAGAACTGGAACATCAGGGTATCAACATGTCATGGTGGGTACGCTTACAAATACAAAACAGATATGAAAAAGATATGAAAATGTATGGATTTTATAAAGAACAAAATGCGTTTGATAAGATTATTAACTTCTGATGAGAAATTAATTAAAATTGTATAATTTTTTGTTAACTTTAGAGATGGAAAGTGAACAAATTAAAGGGACAATGACAAGGTGGGCGGAAAACTTTGGTTATAACATAGAACTAGAAGAATGGCAAAAATTGTGGGAGAGAAATTATAAATTGACAATGTCAACTGCATACAAAGAAAATTTGTATTTTGCTTCAAATTTATCTTTAACATAAATCACTCCTCCTCGTTTCTTAACTTTATCTGCCGAAATAAATTCTTGACCTAATCTTTTATTTTGCAAAATTTTTCTATGAGTTCTCATCACGTGTTTCTTGTAGGCATATCACATCCAAATTCTGTTTTTGCAACACGTGATGGATTCGGTTTCTTTTAGGTTTCGAGTTTAAACCATTCACATTCCATGATAAAATTCTTAGTGCCATATTGTTTTACTGTACTGCTCTTGACTTAGCTCCTGCCCCGGCTCCTAGCAGCCCTACGTCAAAAAGAGGTGATAATTCCAGTTGTGGGCCAGGTCTTGCTCCTGCTTCCGATTCAAGATCTTTTACGTTCTTCTCCAGAAATCTTTCCTTCTCTCCCAATGTTTGAATTTGAATCTTCTTCTGTTGGTATTTAAAATATAATCCTTCGGGGAATTCCCAACAAAAATAGATCCCTTTCTTTCTTAGGCCACTAACAAAATCTGTATAATTGCTTCTTAAATCCAAGAAGAATTTTGGGATATCCTTAAAAAGGACCACCTGTTGCTCTTGGACTTTCAAATTCTTTTGATAGTGAAGGCCCAAAATTTTATCTCTTTGTTCTTTAGTTTGAAAAACCACCATACAATCACTTATAAATTTCAAATCTCTCTTCTTTGGTTTCGCTCCAAATCTATAGGCCTTCACTATTATTGTTTCCAAATAGTCTTTTGTCAAGTCCCACGATGCTTCAAATTCCTGGATTATTGTTGCCCTTAAATTATCTTATTGTATCTCGGGAAATCCTCGAATTCTTAAGTTCATTTCCCTCTCCATCTGCAGGGAAGCAATTGCTACCTGAGCTTGGTACTGTTGTCTTTCCAAATCCTGGACACGTCCTGTTTCCACCTGAGTAACGCTTGTATCCACTTCTGAAACTTCTGTTGACAGATAAACGTTTCCCCCAACTTGGAATGTTCTTTGGGGAACCCTCTTTTTATCAGCCTGTTTTTTATAAGTCTCAGAAGTCTTTTTTATTGCCGTTTTCATGTTTCTCCAAACCTCTTCCAACCCCCTCACCCATTGATCATGTGTCTGGGAAGCGGAGGGCACCTGAGGATAGTCAGGCATCAGGCTGAACTCTTTTTCTGTGGCTACTGTGAAAGGCGTGTAGCCAGTGCTTGCTGTGAACAGAATTATTGTAGGCCACCTTGGCGAAAGGGAGGAGGTCAGTCCAGTTTGTCTGTTGGTAGGAAACATAGCAGCTGAAGTATTGCTCCACAGGTTTGTTAGTGGATTCTACAGCCCCACTGGTAGCTGGATGAAAAGCAGATAACCCTTGAGATGATCCAATTAATTTAAGGAAATTTCTCAAAAATTTCGCTGTGAACTGCACTCGTCTATCTGAAATTATTCACTTAGGGGCACCATGAAGTCGGTAGATATGTTTCAGGAAAAATTTAGTCAGAGTCCTTTGCAGGTGATAAAATGAGCCTGCTTCGAAAACAGATCTATCACAGTCCAGATGACAGTTTCCTCTACTGTTGGTAAAGTCTACATTAAAGACCCTTCCCATGGTTGAGAAGGGTCTCCCACCAACTGCAGTAACCCAGGGGTTTTCCCTAGAATTCTTTGGTGGCACATACGGTACAACTCCTGACATAGATTCAAGGTGCTGGTGATGACCTATAAAGCCCTTAATGGCTTGGGCCCGGGTTATCAGAGGGAACACATGCTGCCGGCATCAAGCTCCCTTTGTCCCGTGCGCTCCCACAGGGAGGGCCTTCTCAGGATACCGCCGGTTAGGGAATGCCGGCGGGTTATTCCTAGGGGAAGAGCGTTCTCTGTGGGCGCGCCTGCCCTCTGGAATGATTTACCCGTGGAACTTAGGACCGCCCCCGATCTGCGTTTGTTTCGCCGGGACCTGAAAACCTGGTTTTTCGATCTATCAGGCCTGGACTGAAGGGGTTTTAGCTTTTTTATATGTTGTTTTAATTGGGCTTAATTAATTTAATGTATTTTAATTCTATATTATTTTTATATTGTATTTTATGCTGCCCTGTAAACCACCCTGAGGCCTTCGGGAATAGGGCGGTATAGAAATTTAATTAATTAAATAAATAAATAAATAGTTTTCTACATCTCGTTTTAGCCCCGGCCACCAAAGTTGCCAGCGGATGACGTGTAAATTTTTTAAATATCCAAAGTTTTACATCATGGCTGTGTTTGAGCGCATTGAGACGGAGGGCTTCAGGTAGATACAATCCCCCCCTTGTATGCCAAACCATCCCTGCATATTAGGGACATTTGATTATCTTTGAACCATTGATCGGTAAGGAGCTCTCGTTTTATCTTCTTCGCTCCCAGGTCATCAGAATTAGGGGTTCTGCAAGGTGTGAGTTGTGCCACAAGTTGTGATCTGGGGATAATTGCCTCATAAACCTCTTTGCATTCCCTTTTGTATTGTGGCAATCGGGATAGCGCCCCAGCTAAGAAGTTTTTCCTTCCCAGTATGTACTTTAAAGTAAAATTAAAAAGGTTAAAGTACTGTGCCCATCACACTTGCTTTGGGGACAATTTGCAGGGAGTTTTTAGTGCCTCTAAATTTTTGTAAACTGTCCATACTTCAAAAGGCACCTTCCTCCCTTCTAAATATTGTTGCCAGTTAGGACGCTGAGCTTGTCGATCAGAAGGTCGGCAGTTTGGCGGGTCGAATCCCGAGTGCCACGTAACAGAGTGAGCACCTGTTACTCGTCCCAGCTTCTGCCAACCTAGCAGTTCAAAAGCACGTAAAAATGCAAGTAGAAACATAGGGACCACTATGGTGGGAAGGTAACAGCATTCCGTGCACCTTTGGTGTCTAGTCATGCCGGCCACATGACCATGGAAACGTCCTCGGACAAACTCTGGCTCTTCGGCTTTGAAACGGAGGTGAACACCAGCCCCTAGAGTCGGAAACAACTAGCACACATGTGCAGTGAAACCTTTACCTTTACCTAATTGTGAAGTCCTCCTTCTCCCAGACTGTCCATCTCCTCTCGCCTTCAGTGAATTTCCTAAAGGTGTAGGAACAATGTTGCAGGACTACATTTTTATTCTTTTGCAGTAACACAGCTCGGACTGCCACGTCGCTGGCATCTGCTTGAATTACAAAGGGGTCCCCGGGGCACAGGTGCTTTTGAACCGGTTTGGCCGCAAATAGTCTTTTTAAATTCTCAAAAGCTTTCTGTCCATGCTAGTGGTTGGCCAGATTGAGGTTTTCCCCCACCCTTGCCTGTTTTGAGTAGTTCTGTAAGGGGTAGAGCAATCTCAGCAAAAAAGGGAATGAATTGAAGGTAGAAATTGGCAAAACCTAGAAAGCTCTGGAGCTGTTTGCGAGTCTTTAGGGGCTGCCATTTGATTATAGCTTTTACTTTTGCTGGGTCTATTTCAATGCCCTTGTCAGAAATTCTATAGCCGGGATAATCTAATCGGGTTTGGTGATATTCACATTTCGACAATTTGACATAACATTTCACATTCAATAGTTTTTTGAACACTTCTCTGACTAGTTTTATGTGGTCAGTCCTATTTGTACTGTATATCAGGATGTCATCAAGATACACCAGGATGCCTTTGTATAGGTGATCATGTAGGACCTCATTGATCAACTGCATAAATACAGCTGGGGCCTCCTACAATCCAAATGGCATGACTTTGAACTCAGAGCTTCTCAAGGGGCAGTTGAAGGCTGTCTTCCACTCATCCCCCTTCTTTATTCTCATCCGGTAATATGCTTCTCTAAGGTATAATTTAGTGAAGACACTCCCCTTCGCCAGGTGGGTTAGTAAGTCTTTCAGGAGTGGGAGAGGGTATTTATTTTCCACACTCACAGCGTTAAGGCTCTTATAGACTATCCAGAGATGAAGAGACCCATCCCTTTTCTCTTTAAACAACACAGGGGCACTCATGGTTGACTTGGCCCGCTCGATGAATCCCCTCACTAGGTTTGTATACAACAACTACTTTATTGATTAGCCCTTGGGCCATATCAAAGTGAAAAGTTCCAGCAACAAACCGTCACCAAAACTTGATAAAAGCAATCCAAAATAGAATTTGATAAAATACAATTTAAAATGGAATTAAAATAAAATACAATTTAAGATGAAATAGTAATAAAATACAAATTTAAGATATAGATAAAAAATGATAACATTATATTTCGGAGTCACCCTTGCAATCTACCCCAATCAGTCCCACATAAGCAGATCTTAACCAGATCATTTTGTTTAAATACTGTGCTACGTTAAATGTTATTTTCAAGTTCTGACCGGACATAAGATAAGTTATTTTGATATGGGGATCCCAATGGGTCATTCGTTTGGTATATAGACCAAGATACCTGTCTCTCACCCTCTTATACAGACAACAGACAAATAGGATGTGAGCCAGGTCTGCTGCTCCACAAATGCAGAGACGCTCATTGTACGGTATAGCATGAAATCTCCCATATCTGACCATTGTATCAAGCTGTTCGAATCTCGCTCTCATAAATATCTCCATAAGATGTTTTGGGAGTTGTAACTTCAAATAACTGTCCACTTGAAAAGTACATTTGTATTTACTCAGCCATTTCAAGTTACCCACCTTACTAAGGATAGCTATATCAGTTTGTGCTTCTATATCCTTTTTTTTACTGAAAAGTTTTACAATACATTTTATCTTTAACAATTCCTCCCCCCTCCCCCCACACAACCCTTCCTAACCCTCCCCCCTTCCCCCCTCCTCCTTCCCCGACTTCCCAGAGCTAAATACAAGGTATAAAAGTAGAAACAATCATAAACAACCATATGTTAACAACAATAAACTATTAAGTCTATCGCACTCTAGCTCATATGAAATGACTACAAGCAATACTAATATCACATAAAAAAAACTTATACAAATGCTAAATGAAACATTTTAGTCCCATATTTGTTCTGGATATAATCAATCCACTTTTTCCACTCCATAATATAACGTTGTTGCGAATGGTCTTTCAAATAAGCCGAAATCTTTGCCATTTCCGCCAGGTCAGAAACTTTTAGAGTCCATTCTTCTATAGTCGGCAGTTCCTCCTTCTTCCAATATTGACCTACTAAAAGTCTTGCTGCCGTAATTAAGTTCAACATCAACTTGGTGTCCACTTGGTGCTTCTATATCCTTAATTCTTTGGGCAACTCTTTTTTTATATTGTCCTCCTGTTACGCAAGAAACAGGAAGGCCACAGCTTCTTACAAAATTTGTTAGTTTGGTGATCCAGGAGATTTGTGATTGTAGTTTTATTTGCTCTAGTAGGCATAATTTGGGGAGTCTATCAGTCTCCATTTCATTAACTTTGCACCAGTAGTTATAAGCTCTAATTTTAGATAATGCCTGAATTGTATGAATTCCCAATTCAGCTCTAACTGCTACAGCAGATGTTCTTGGATCTACACCCAAAATACATCTCAGATGCTGGGACTGTGTTTGTTCTAAAACTGTGGTTGAATAAAGACCCCAAATTTCTGCTCCATACAAGAGCATTGTCGTAACCTTAGCCTTATAAACCTTGAGTAATGGAGCTAGGGACCCTGGGTAACTATGGTTCTTTAGTTTGAGCAATAAATTCAAACGGGCTTTTGCTCTAAATGTACTCCGTTGATGATGGCAGGCCCAAGATCCAGTCTTGGAAAAAGTTACTCCCAAATATACAAAAGTATTAACCTGCTCAATTGGTTCACCATCTAATTGCCACTTATGTCTCTGATGGTTTCTTCCAAACACCATTATTTTCGATTTGGATTTGCTAATGATTAGGGAGTTATCCTGGCAATAAGAGCTGAATCTTCTTAATAGCCTACGTAATCCTACTTGTGAGTATGATAATAAAATCATATCAGCATAAAGCAAGCTGTTACAGTATTTAGGATCATCGGCATGTGTACCATGGTATCCTTCATTAACCCTGGCAAGTCATTGATGTATAAATTTAATAATAATGGGGCCAGGATACACCCTTGCCTTATCCCTTTATTTGTGTGAATCCTGTTAGTCAGGGCCCCATTAACCCCATACCTCACCCTCAAACAGGTGGGTTTAATTAAAGGGCTTTAATTAATGGGCTTTAATCAAGGCCAGGAGTCTGGGTTCTATCTTAAGAGATGTCAATTTACTCCATAGTACATCTCTATTTACCATATCAAATGCTGCTGTAAGGTCTATAAAAGCAGCAAACAGGGTTCTCCTCTTATAGGCATATTTGGCAATTAGATGGTTCAAGACAAAGCAGTTATCAATAGTAGATCTGTTTTGTCTAAAACCTGCTTGTTCTTCTGTGAGGATATTTTTTTCCTCTACCCAGATTTCAATTCTGTTCAAAAGGTACCTAGCATATATTTTGGCTACAATGTCAATCAGGCTGATGGGCCTATAATTACTAGGATCCTTTTTATTCCCTTTTTTATATATGGGGACAACTATTGCCATCTTCCACCCATCTGGTATATGGCAGGTGTTATTTATGTGTGTAAAAAGACCTGCCAATACAGGGCCCCACCAGTTGGGATATTTCTTAAATAATTCTGCTGGTAAAAAATCCTCGCCTGGGGCTTTATTGCTCTTTAAGCTTTTAATGATGGACTGTATCTCCTTTTCTGAGACTGGTGGCCAAGGGGGGAGAGTTCTAGGATTTACCAAATCACTGTTTAAAAATAATTTCTTTACCGGTTCGGTGGGGGCAAACAAGCACTGGTGGAGCAGTGGGCTAACGCCTCCTTAAGTAACACCAGCTGCCTGCAATTAGTGCAGGTTCGCATCCCACCAGGCTCAAGGTTGACTCAGCCTTCCATCCTTCCGAGGTAGGTAAAATGAGGACCCAGATTGTTGGGGGCAATAAGCTGACTTTGTAATAATGCCGCTTGGGGTGTGTGTGAAAGCCCTAATAAGCAGGCATATACATAGAATGAAGGCTACTGCTAAGCTTGTAAGCCGCCCTGAGTCTTCGGAGAAGGGCGGGATATAAATGGAATTAAAATAAAAAAATATAAAATAAATAATAATTCTCCCAGTCCGCAGCAGAGATTGGTATGTCAAATGCAAATCTCCGTTCCTTCAAGATACCTGCTACTGAGTGCCAAAATAATACTGAATTATGACTTCTGGCAGCCAACTCAAGTTCTGACCAGATTGAAATGGCAAAACGTTTTTTCTTTAATGTTATAGTTTTTTTATATTCCCTTCTTGTGTGCAGCATCTTAGCTTGTATATGGGCAGTAGGATTCCTCTGGGCAAGCCTCATGGCTGCCTTCAATTTCTTTTTCTGTCGCTGGCAATCAGGATCAAACCAGCGAGGTCTACCCACTTGGGCTCTTTTTGTAGTAGGTTTAGCTGTTAGGTGTTTCTTCAGTATGTTACACAGATTGGAGAATGCATTGAAGGCTGACATCCAGTCAGTAGTAGATGACTGTATTGTTCTAGCCCACTTAGTACCATTCTCTGTTTTAAGGCATTCTAATATTGCCTTAGTATCAACTTTGGCCCAAATTAACCTTTTATTTTGGGTCACCTCTACCTTTTTGGTGAGCCATCTGTTAGCCATGTTATATGGTCTTAAATCTGAGCGGCCTCGCAATGTCACACTTACAGGCTGATGGTCGCTATTGTCGCTAAGGTGTACTGTGACCTCTGAGAAGAGGTCAGCCTTATCTCTAGACACACAAAAGAGATCCAGTACACTACTTGAATTGGCTGAGTGGTATGTATAAGGGTATGTATAATTGTTGTCCTTACCTCCCAAAATTTGGAGATTACCCTTAAAAATTAAGGAGACTAGGAGCAGGCCAGCGGCATTACTTTTACAGTCTCTCGAGAGCCACTGGGGATGGTTATCAAAGAACTCCCCTGGGATTCCCTTACCATCCAATATTCCAAATTATAGTGCTGGGATGTGCTTGGAGGAATGTACACATTTACCAATATTAACTCAAACTGGTCATATTCAAATTTGACAGCTAGAAAGTATGGATACTTATCTTCGTTATATAATTTCTCTCCCTGCCATTGCAACTCTTGCTTTATAAGAATGCATAGCCCACCAGAGGGTCTCCCTTTGTTCTTTGTTTTTAGGGCTGGGGAGGCCCATCCCTGAAAGCCTGGCAATTGTACTGGTTCATCCACTTCGGTTAGCCAGGTTTCTTGAAAGGCTATTATGTCAAATCTAGAGAGAAAGCTCATTAGTCCACTATCAACCATCCCTTTCCAGCCAGCTATGTTCCAGGTCATCAACTGTATGGGGTTCTCAGAGGCAAGGTGGTCTGACTTGGTTGATTGGCTAGATGGTAGAAATGCCAGATGTCAACTTGACATTGGAGTTGGGTCAATATCATCTAAGCTTCCCATATAAACACAGTTGTTGTGAGGTTCGATATTTCTCCTCATGGGTTGCAGAACTTGTTGTTGCTCCTCTATATCTCGGTTGCCAATGTGCCTCTGCTCTTGCTCCAAGAATGATTTTTTTTCCAATGGGCAGGTACTCTGGCTTAAGTCTATAAATGTAGATTTATGTCCATTTTTGGAGGGGCATGGCTGAGGGTTCATCTTGTGGAAAGATATTGTGGGAACTTCTAAATCAAATGAGGATGGAAGCTGGATTATATCTTTAGTGTTTGTCAGCTTAGGGGGCACTGTGTGATGAAGGCCTTTGTCTTTCAGTTGTTTCTCAGAGGCTGGGTCAGTCAGTGCAGTTACCCCACTCTCAGCCTGTGTGACAGCACCTTTTTTTACTGTTGAGGTAAAGGCAGACTGTTGATTAAATATCTTGTCACAAGGTTGCGTGGTTAGTGGAGCCAAATTAAATAGAGGCTTTGCTGTAGATTGAGTTGTTGTCAATGCATCTTTTAGGTCATCCAATCAATCTTTGAATGATGTTAACTTGCTCAGGTTCTGGCAATGCACTGAATAGGTCAATCAACATTTCCTCTGGCACATCCTCAGCAGTTCCTGCGGCTGTGGGTAACACAGTTCGTATATTGCTTCTTTGCTTTCTCAGGGTCAGTTCAGTTGCAGCAGCCTCAGGCTTAGTAGTGTGAGGGCTGTTGCAGCCTAGATTTAAAGCGACAGTTCCCTCTTGGTGACGCTGTTTCAGGAGTGGGCACACTTTTTCTGAACAAAAGACCCTTATTGGAAATATTGAGAAGATGCTCAGAAAGTGTTTCATTCTGAAGAGCATGGAGGGAATTGTGGGCTGCTTGAACGATAGGAGAATTCTCATACATTGTGTTCTTCCTGGCAGCCACTCTGCATGTAGTAGATCTATCAGAGTGAATTCACAGCGGAGCAGCTGGCTCAGGGACAGCCTAATAGCTTTTCTATTGCTCCAACACCCTCTATTTACTCTCTTGTCATAAATTTGCAAAGTAACCTGGTTAGTTTGCAGACTGTATTTATATTGGTCATCTCTTAGACCTTTGCCTGATTGAGTGTTTTCTCTGTAGGTGTTCAAATTTTTGGGAGGAGAACAAGGTCCTTCTCTACTTTCATTTTCTGAGTTAGCCATCCCATGTCTGTCCATGGTTATCCTCCCAAGTCCTTCTACAGTATTTGGGTGGCTCCTAACAAACTTTGCAAAAGATTCTTTCAGGCAGTCGACCTTATTTATGACAATTGACAAGAGATCATATATTGAGCTGTAAGCAAACATTGTCTAGAGAGGAAGTCTGTCACATTTTCCCCCTTCAAATTTGCTACATCTCCCTCCTGTGTAAAAAAAGGCTGTTGCCGGATTCCAAGGAGGGGAGCCATTCTCCGAGAGGGAGGAGGACAACTCCACACGCTGTCTGCTCTCCAGTTCGGGTTGTAAGTCCCATTCCAATGAGTCACATAAATTAAATTTATCTGATAAGGTGCCTGAGAATGAGTTACTTACTGGAGCAGACTGTCTGTTTGCAATATAATCCTCCATTTTCTGCTGCTTCAAAGGCTTGGATATACTTTCTGCTGCAGAGTGCTGTCTCTTCCTTCTTTTCCCCATTCAGTTTTGTTAAAACAGGTTTAAAAATAAGTTTAAAACTATGGTTTAAAAGGTTAAAATGGGTTAAAAATGGGTTTAAAAAGTTTAAAAGGGGTAGGTTAAAATACAATATTAAAAGAGGTTAAAAAGTTAAAATAAAAATAAAGTAAAATAAAATAAAACTTTTACTTTTGGAGGAGCTCTTTACAGCCTTTGCTGCCTCTCCACCATCTTGGCTCCGCCCCACTAGGTTTGTATACACATATCATTGCATCTCCTCCATTTCAACGGGGGACATAGCGTACATTCTTGGTCGTGGATGTTTGGCCCCCGACAACAGTTCAATGGAACAATCATTGGGCCAGTGAGGAGGCAAGGTATTGCATTCTTTCTCACGAAGTGCCTCCGCTAGGTCCCAGTAATCACTGGGGATGAGCAGCTCGCCTGGTGGCTGTGAGGTAGCCATGTGCGCTCGCTCATTGGGTGGGCTAAAATCCCCTGTAATATCTGTTGAATAAGTGGGAGGTTTAGGCCCTATAGGTAGTCTAACAGTTCTCATTCCTTTCTCCCACCAGATAAATGGCTTCCATTTGTTCAACCAGGCTAATCTTAGGATCCCAGCCTCAGTCATTTTTTGAGCCACCAGGAAGCGAATAAATTCCCAGTGATCACCAATTTCTAGGTGTAGGGGCTCCGTTAATTGCGTGACTAAAGTCCCTCCCATCAGGGAGCTATTGGCTTGCTCAAACCTCATAGGTTTGGAGAGCAGTTTTCCTTGTATGCCCAGTTTCATGGCAAATGGCAAGCTAATGATGCATCGGGAGCATCCAAGATCAACTAGCACCTTTAAATCTACCTGCTTATCCAACTTAGGGATTATGAGCTTGGCAGGTAGTGAGAAAGGTGGGATGTGTCGGCTCACCATCGGGTTGTTCTCTCCATTGTCGCTTTCAAAAGAGGGTAGAACGGGGGTGGATCCAGCCTAAGTCCAGGTGTCCTCCCATATGGGGGATGTGACTTGGGCAACAGGTGCCTGCGTCATCCAGTTGGATTTCTCTCTCATTACCAGCTGTGCAGGTTTCTTTCTCGCTGCTGGTCCTGGTCTATTCTGCGATTAGGGGACTGGGCAATTAGCTGCTCGATGTCCCTGCTGTCCACACCAGAAACACTTAATTTATGGGCCTGCAGGTGGCTGGGTCTTTCAGCCATCACAGTAGTTGGAGGTTTTCATGGGGGTGATTGCCATTCAGGTTGCTGTGGCCTCGGCTCGACTTCAGGTGGGAGAGGCTTCTTATAGCAGGTGAGATGAACATCTAATCTTACTGCTGACCAGTACCATTCTTGCAGCTGGTCAGGTACAGCTCTGTATACGCAGGCCTGAGAAAAGTGGTTGTCCAACCCTTCCCTGAAATGATGAATTATGGATTGCTCAGGCCATCTCTCTATGCAACCGGCCATCTTTCGAAACTCCCGCACGTACTCCAGGGCAGGCCGGCCAAATTATTTTATCTTGTGGATTTGTTCTTCTGCTTTGATGGCAATCGATGGGTCCTCAAATCTTTCCCTCAGCCCCAGGAGGAAAAGGTGGGAGTCCTCCAAATCAGGGGCCTGCTCGTTATATAAATTGTTCAACCATTCAGATGCTTCTCCCTCTAGGCTGGACGCAATCACACTGACCATAGTACCTGGGTCCGGGTAGAGATGGGACCAGCTATTCAAATGAGAGCATACTTGGTTGAGGAATTAGTTTTCCATCTGAGGGTTCACTTTCCATTCTGTATGCGGCTTTTTGATTGATTGATTGATTGATTGATTATATTTATATTCCGCCCTTCTCCCTAAGGACTCAGGGCGGCTCATAACATTAAAAACTAAAAAAGAACATGAAAATACAAAATTAAATTTTTTGCAATCTTATCACAACTTCTGGGTGATTCCTCCCTCCCAAATGAAGCAATTAAAATAACAGGCTGTCTCTTATATTGTCAGTGCAAAAACATGTCAATGTTTGCAGCACTGACATCCGGCCCCCCCTTACAAAAGAACAGATCCTGTAATGTAAAAAAACACAAGTTAGGAGCTGGCTTTTGGTATGTTGGGGTGTTTCTCATAATACTTTTTGATAAGTCTGTTAGCTTTCACATCGCTAGATTTCACCCAAATGGCTCCAGACAATGGGTATCCCTTCGATTGTACTAGGTACTGCAATTTTCAAAGATTCTAGAGTCAAGAATACGTTTCACTTCATAAAGGGTCTGACCTGCTACTATGAGGGACCCAGGTGCTTTCTTAAAGTGTAGGCTCGAAAAGATTTCAGTAAGCTACAATGGAACACCAGGTTTATTCTCTCCAAAAGTCTGGGGAGTTTCAATTTTACTGTGACTGGGTTGATGATTTTCATAATGGGGAAAGGCCCCAAGAATTTCGGTCCCAATTTCTTGCTGGGTAATTTGAGACGTAAATATTTAGTTGACAGATAAACCTTCTCCCCCACTTGGAATATTCTTTTAGGAGCCCTCTTTTTATCAGCTTGTTTTTTTATAAGTCTCAGAAGTCTTTTTTAACGCCGTTTTCATGTTTCTCCAAACCTCTTCCCACCCCCTCCCCCATTGATCAAGTGTCTGGGAAACAGAGGGCAACTGAGAATAGTCAGGCATTGGGCTGAGCTCTTTTCCTGTGGCTACTCTGAAAGGTCTACAATAAAGTCCATAGCTATTTCTTCCCATGGTTGGGAAGGGTCTGCTACTAACTGCAGTAGCCCAGGGGTTTTTCCTGGAATTCTTTTCATGGTGGCACATACGGTAAAACTCTTGACATAGTTTTCCACATCTCATTTTAGCCCCAGCCACCAAAATTGCAGGCGGATGAGGTGTAGAGTTTTTAAATATCCAAAGTGTCCAGTCTGTTTTACATCATGGCTGTGTCTGAGAGCATTGAGACGAAGGGTTTCAGGTGGATACAATTTTTCCCCCATGTATGCCAAACCATCCCTGCATGTTAGGGAGGTTTGATTATTTTTGAACCATTGATCAGTAAGGAGCTCTTGTTTATCTTCTTCACTCCTGGGTCATCAGGATTAGAGGTTCTGCAAGGTGTGAGTTGTGCTGCAGGTTGTGAACTGGGGATAATTGCCTCGTAGACCTCTTCGCGTTCACTTTTGAACTGTGGCAGTCGGGATAGCACATCAGCTAGGAAGTTTTTTCCTCCCGGTACGTACTTTAAAGTAAAGTTAAAACGGTTAAAGTACTATGCCCATCGCACTTGCTTTGGGGACAATTTGCGGGGCATTTTTAGTGCCTCTAAATTTTTGTGATCTGTCCATACTTCAAAAGGCACCTTGCTCCCTTCTAAATAGGGAGAAAACAGAACTACTTGTTTTTTGCATCTCTTTACACAAAGGGAAAAAATAGTCCAACCTATCAAAAACAGTACCGTAAAAAACAGATTAAAAACACAAGTTAAAATACTCAAGAAAATGGTAAGTGAGCACCTGTCCACCCTAGATGAGTTCAAATCTTAAGAGCCTTGGTGGAGCAGAGGGCTAATGCCTCCTTAAGTAACACCAGCTGCCTGCAATTAGTGCATGTTCGCGTCCCACCAGGCTCAAGGTTGACTCAGCCTTCCATCCTTCCGAGGTAGGTAAAATGGGGGCCCAGATTGTTGGGGGCAATAAGCTGACTTTGTAAAAATGCCGCTTGGGGGGGGCCGAAAGCCCTAATAAGCAGGCATATACATAGAATGAAGGCTATTGCTAAGCACATTGATTTGTGCTTCTTAAGATTGTAAGCTGCCCTTAGTCTTTGGAGAAGGGCGGGATATAAATAGGATTTTTTTTTAAAAAAATCACCAGGACCAGATGGACTACACCCCAAGGTTCTGAAGGAACTGGCAGTTCTGATCTCGGAACCACGGAATTATATCTCTCAAAGATTCTGGAGCACTGGAGAACTACCAGAGGACTGGAAAAGAGTTGTTATAGTTCCCATCTTCAGAAAATGAAAAAAATGGATCCAGGAAACTATAGACCTATCAGCCTGGCTTCAATACCTGGGAAGATTCTGGCATGATGTCATGGTTCTGATGAATAAGACAAATCAAACAGATTGCAGGCATGTTATTTATCTAAAAAGTCTTAGTAATGAGATGAAACATCGGCACTCATGGAGGGATGCCAGAATCTGAAATCTCCTCCCCCAAACCCACCATAACACACACACAATCCCCGCCCTTATCTACACGTCATAAATCACATTATCTAATTAGTTTTCCATATGAGGGTTCACTTCCCATTCTGTACGCGGCTTTTTGCAATCTTATCACAACTTCCGGGTGATTTCTCCCTCCCAAATGAAGCAATTAAAATAACAGGCTTTCTCTTATATTGTCAATGCAAAAACATGTCAATGTTTGCATTATTGACATGGTCGTCCAACCCTTCCCTGAAATGATGGACTATGGACTACACAGGCCACCTCTCTATCCGACCGGTTATCTTGCAAAACTCTCGTACATACTCCAAGGCAGGTCAGCTGGCTTGCTTTATATTACTGATTTGTTCTTCTGCTTTAAGGGCAATGGATGGTTCCTCAAATCTTTATCTCAGTCCTAGGAGGAGGAGGTGGGGGTCCTCCAATTCAGGGTCTTGCTCATTGTATAAATTATTTAGCCATTCAGATGCCTCCCCCTCTAGACTAGACGCAATCATGTCAACCATAGCGGCCGGGTCTGGGTAGAAGTAGGCACTGCGGTTAAAATGAGAGCGCACTTGGTTGAGAAAAAAAATCAGCTTCTCTGGGTCCCCATCAAAGGTTGCTCTGAAAGGTGGATCAATCACTGGCTGCTGGGCTCCCCACTGTGACTGTTGCATCCCCAGTTGCTGCTGGTCCCATCCTGACTGCTGCTGCATGCCCAGGGGTTGCACGTTCAGGGGCTGTGGCCACGCCCCCTGCTGTGGTTGCAATATCTGCAGTTGCAATCTCCTGGGTTGCCAGGAATCTCCCAAAGACAGCTGCCTGGGTGGGGGCTGTTAATGAACTTCCTGCTGGTTAGCAGCCCTCTGCTACTGTAGGCCCCTCAATGGTTGTTGGATGGGTGGGGATTGCTGCTGGATCTCCCCTCATTTGTGGGCCCGTCAGTGGTTGCTGTACGTTCGGGGGCGGTGACCAATCTCCTTGCTGTGGTCGCCCTCCCACCAGCTGCTGATCTCCTGGCTTCTGCACCACCCCAAGCTGTTGCAAGGCCTCTATTAGCTGTGGCAAGCTGGAGGGGCTGCCAAGCTCCCCATTGCTGCAGAGGCCTCAGACTGGGTTCCCGCTCTCTTTGGGGCTGGAGGCTTCTCTCAGCAGGAGTTGATTTCTGCTTCTCATCTCTAGCTCTTCAAATCTTTCCATTGACTCACCCGAATCTTCAGTGACCGACATCTTGGTGGGTCTCCCCAGCTGGGAGGCTTGAAAAAGCTCCTTCCTCCCTGGCTTGCTCACTGTCTCTCCCCATGATGAAATCTTCCCTTAATCTTTGCCAGTTTCCCCCATATTTAGGGAAAACTGCTGGGGTTCAGGACTCCTAGATAGTTTGAAGTTTTTGGATTTCGGCTTAATGTCATGGTTCCGAGAGACACAATTCTTCAAAGAACCTTGAAGCATTCTTTATCTTAAGGAGTCTTTAATCAAAAGAGAATAGCTTCAGCATGTACATAGTCAAGCCAAAATCTGGATTCCCCTCCCCTAAGCACACAGTATCAAAGTACAGTTCCTCCCTCTAATTAACCATCATAAATCATATTCTTCAATTAGTTTGAATGTAAGCTTTCCCTCCTGTTTAACAACCCACCAAATTCTTATCTTATTTCAAAACAGCCTTGAGAGATATCCTCCCCCCAGCATCAACTAATTCTAACTCTAAAAGTAACACACAAGTTTTAAAGAAGCAAAGCTGCCTCTCCACATGTTGTCAAAGCAAGAACATCTGATGTTAGCAGCATTGACATAGGTATAATATAGTGGTACCTGGCTCAACAGTAATAACTGAATCCTACTGGACCACCACTTAAGTATAATCCAGCAGTGTTCTACAACTGCCAAAAAAGCCAATGCACTCCTAGGCTGCATCAACAGAGTGATAGTATCACAGTCACAAGAAATGTCAGTACCACTTTATACTACCTTGGTAAGACTACATTTCGAATACTGTCCAGTTTTGCTCACCATGATACAAAAAGGTGTTGAGATTCTAGAAAGAATGCAGAAAAGAATGCAGAAAGGAAATGCTGTCTTTCAGCATTTGAGGTATTGTCACAAAGAAGACTTGACTTATTGACATATTCTCTAGGGCACCAGAGAAAAGGGCAAGAAGTAATGGGTGAAAATTTGTCCAAGAGAAGTACAACCTAGAAGTAAGGAGAAATTTTCTGACAGTGAGCGCAATCAATCAATGGAATAGCTTGCCTTCTAGGGTTGTAGATACTCCATCAGTCAACGTTTTCAAAAATACAATAGACTGGATAACCATTTGACTGAGATGATATAAAATTCCTGCCTTGAGCAAGGGGTTGGACAAAGACCTTCGAGGTCACTTCCAACCCTATGATTCTATGTATGTTTGAGCAGGTCACAAATTGAACAAGAGCCAACAATGTGATACAACTATAAAAAAAAACAAATGCAGTTATAGGCTGCATTTTCAGAAGTATAATGTCAAGATGAGTAGAAATCACTGTATCTTCTCTGAACCTAGAATTTTGCTACTTTGGGGCACCAAATTATACAGAATACAGGTGGTCAAGATATGACTGTAATGGATCCTGCCCATTATGGTCATCTGTTGCAGCAGTCATTAATGACCTCTCCCTTTCCATCTGTGCTCTCCCCAATGAAATACAAGATGAATTTGTGGGTTGTTAAGTGGAGCATGGGATGCCTCCTGGGTGAGTGAGGCCATTGAAGGCCCAGTACAGGCTCAGGCCTGCCTGTCATGGCCCTTCCAAGCCTTCATCCCCTAAATCAGGGCTTTTCAACCAGTGGTACATTGGCACCTGGCAGGTGGCACGTGACCATCCTAGAAAAGTAGTAGTGGGGGAGGGGAATGAGCTGAACTGGTGGCAGCACTGCACAAGCCTAAGCAAGAGATGGCTGGAGCTAGGCGACTGGTGGTACTCAGATGTTGCCATATCCTAAAAGTGGTACAATGGGTGAAAAGGTTGAAAAGCCCTGCCCTAAACGCTTCATGCTTCCCACCCCTTGGGTCCCAAAAGGCCTTTTCCCACTTCCATTGGTCTTCTAAGACTTAGACCTGATTCCTATAGGCCAAACAACCTTCTCATTTATTTTTTGAAGAGCTCCGAGGTCTTCCAGAGTGCTGGAATGAGTTCCTTTTTTGCACGACTACATGGCACAGTTTCGAAAATGGCCATTTTCTCCTGCCCACAAAATGCTAGCTGCATTCAGGTTGCCGCCACACAGCCCAGGGACAGACTGCTTCATTTTGCTGCCTTAATAAGCTCTGAACAGTGAGCTCCTGCAACACTATGGAGACATCTCTAAGGCAGCAAAATGAAACAGTTTATCTGGCCATTTATAAGGCAGCTGCCATTTTGTCCCCACCCACAAACGGGTGGACAAAACGGTGGTCACATACAGGTTTGCCACCGACAGCAGAGCCCTGCTTCATTTTGCTGCCTTAAAGAAGTCTGCACAATGCTGCAGAAACTTTCTGCATCATTCAGTAGCTTCTGCAGCACTGCACAGATCTGTCTAGGACAGCAAAATGAAGCTATTTCTCTTGTGGCTGCCATTTTGCCCCACCCACAAATGTCTTTAACAGAAATAATTGTTTTACTAATACATTTGCTTTAATTTGTTTAATGTTACATGAAGTTAACAATGAAGTTAATTGGTCAAGATTCTGTCAGTATATGAGAGACAGGATAGTACTCCACATACACAAAATATAAAGTAATAAAGGTGGGATAAAAATCTACAGAAAATACCATTTATGTACAGAAAATACATAAAATTGTATTTTTAAAAATACATTTCTCTGATCCTGCAAAGAAAAAAAATGCAGTAATTCTACCCTGCACATAAGCATCTTTTAAATAGAATTATGATACAGGCTGTGACAGGGCCATTATTCTAGCACAACAGGGATCAGTAGTTTGTAATGACAACTATGGCTAACTTTGGAGAAAAAATACTATAGGTCAGCATCCCCCAACCTTTTGGGCAACAGGGACCAGTTCTGTGCAGAGAGGTTTTCCTGTGTAATTTCGCATGCTGCCTGAATCCCGCAGATGGGGTTTTGCTTGTTTGCATGACCCAGATCTGACATGTAACGGCCTGGTGCTAGTCCATGGACCGTGGGTTAGGGTCCCCTGCTATAGGTATTATTTTTTATTTATTTTTATTTTAATCCCATTTATATCCCGCCCTTCTCCGAAGACTCAGGGCGGCTTACAATTTAAGCACAAACCAATGTGCTTAGCAATAGCCTTCATTCTATGTATATGCCTGCTTATTAGAGCTTTCGGCCCCCGCCAAGCGGCATTATTACAAAGTCAGCTTATTGCCCCCAACAATCTGGGTCCTCATTTTACCTACCTCAGAAGGATAGAAGGCTGAGTCAACCTTGAGCCTGGTGGGATGCGAACCTGCACTGATTGCAGGCAGCTGGTGTTACTTAAGGAGGCATTAGCCCACTGCTCCACCAAGGCTAAGTTATTAAGCTAAATTATGGTCATAATTCAAGTTGATTAAGGGGGTCATCACATGACCACATCCATTTATCGACCTTTTTGTAGTAATTAAGAAATGCCATGGTAGTTAAGCAAACCAATTGTACCCAATGAGCATTTTTTGCAGGAATCCAGAAGTGAATGCCAGTTTTCAGCTAAAAATGTCTTGACTCATGGTCATATGACCATGGGATGCTGCAAAATGTGATTGGCTACCAAACACCCAAAATGCAATCCCACAAAAGCCGGGGGGGGGACAGCCATTGGAACTGAAACCAGGTCCATCAGAACTTCAACTGTCCTAAGTAGAGGACTATTTGTACACAAGTACAGGTTAATAAGATTTTTAAATCGTTATTGTAAGATGGATGCACCATCTGCATATAAAAGGAACTAATGCCTTCTCTACATATGCAACTTTCTTGAAGGGTCTTCTGTTTAGGAAGTAATAGAAATAATTCATAAATTAGTCACTAGAGGGTTTCTGTAAGCCGCAAAGTACTAAAAAAAGTGGGACCATAAAGAATGTTAATACACCAGGAGATATTTTGCAAGAGAAACTTTAAAACATCTACATGAAATTTTCATAATTTCAATTTTAATAAATTATTCATACAATCAGCTGCACAATTACCGATGAACATATAACATGAGAACCAGGCCAAAATTTCCAAGAAATGGTGAAGTAGCATTTTCTGAACAAGGTAAGGATGGAAGGAGCAAGAAAAGGCTCTGTGGTATCCGAAGCAGAACATCCAGATTCAGCCAGTTTCGTTCCATACAGTATAAATATGAACTCTCAAGCTTTCTCCTTCCATTATACGTTCAAGATAGACAGTGTTTAATATTCATATGCTATGTATATGTAGGGGTGTAGGTCTATACCAGGGATAGGCAACCTTGGCTCTTTTATGACTTGTGGACTTCAACTCCCACAATTCTGGACTTCAGGTCCAGGAGTCATAAAAGAGCCAAGGTTGCCTACCCCTTGTTTATACATATGTTGTATATAGTATGTATGTTGTATATGGTATGTTTAGGTGTGTGTCATCAGTGCTTTTTTTGTAAAAGAAAAAGGTGCCGGAACTCACACGTCATACAACCCACCTTGCCTACCCTACAAGGTTCCATCCAAAAAAGGTGGCGGAACTCCGTTCTGAGCGTTCTATGACAAAAATGCCCTGTGTGACATGTATGTGTTCAGTTTGAGAGTGGGCAACTAAATTTCATTTTTGATGTGTGTCATTGCACCCACAGGAAAAAATGACAATTAAAGGTTATCTCTTTGAACACCATCCTACCATTTACCCCAAAAGACAGACTGCGGGGACACCTCGGACAGCTGCCTCCCCGTAACCTGTCAATGAGGCTGGGAAAGAAGGACGCCAGAAAGCATTACCCCGTTTCACCATTCACAAGTCACACCTGACAACCCACACAGAAACAAATATCTGTTCGAGACCGCTACTTCTGGGATCTCTGTCCGCTTCTTGCTCAGCTAACGCAACTAGCGTAACCGGAACGTTCATGTAATAAGATATGTTTTGGCTAAGGAAGCTATTCACAGAGAGCGGTTACACCAAGGCCACCGCTCTAATGGTGGCTATTTCCGAAACCATCGCATGAGATGTGCTTGACGTTCTCAGAAGGCATTTCCGCAAACTCCGTCGGCTATTATAAGCCGGCCGGATCAAAAGACTCCCTCGGCATATTGCCCCCTCCCCTGTCCGCCTTCCCTTCGTTAGAACGACAGCTCGACTTACCGGCCGACGAAGTTCTCGAGGACCGAGCTCTTCCCCGCGCTCTGACCACCCACCACAGCGATTTGTGGCAGGTCGAGGTGGCAGCTTTGTCCAATAGAACTGAAAGCATCTTGTAGCTTGTTCACCAGCGGAATCAACTCCTCCATTCCTCGGTTGCCCATAACAACGACCTGGGGGGGATAAATCCCCCCACACTCCTCCGCTTCCTTTCACAACCCCAGGCAATAACCCACAAACTTCCCCTTTGGATTCTTCTCATCCGGTCTCAGCGACGCCCGTTTGCTTTTCGGCCCGCCCTAAATCTGTCAATCACTATTACTATTGCTAATAAAAGCTGTCATTTCCCGTACAAAGCCAATAGTGAAGGAGAATTTAGCAGGATCCCATAATGATAGGATGACATTTGTCTATTATATCTGTTTCCAGTCAGCATTTTAATAGGACAAATTCCGTGTCATTCGACAGACTCTCGGCCAATAGTAGCTTTAAGAGCACAGGGAATAGTATAACCCTGCCTTTGTCCTTTCGCCTCTTTCTGTTTGTTTTTTTTTAATTTGGTAAGCGACCTGTCCATCTCTTTAAAACAACGAATCATTGAAACAAGGGAGCACGCCGCCCTTCTAGTTACTTTCGCTCTTTATTGGACAATATTTCTATCACATGAGGGAAATGGCCAATCATTTCAGTTCAGTTTACTTTTCAGAGTATTTAGCTGAAACGATTTGTAATGCTTTATATTCTATTGCTCCTTATATTACAAATTATTGCCGTTTGATCCTAGAAAGAGTGCAGGGAGGGACAACAAATATGATTAGGGGACTGGAGGTTAAATTGTACGATGAACGGTTGTAGGAACTGGGTATATGTAATCTACCAAAAAGAAAGATTAGGGGTAATGTAATTTCAGTGGCTGTCAAAAAGAGGAGGGGGTTAACTTTTTTTCCAGTAGGCAAGACAAGAAGCATCGGATGGAAGCTTAACAAAGAGAGATAGATCCATTTCTCCAATTAAGGAGAAATTTCCTGACAATCAGAACGCTCAGTGCAACGGCTTGCCTCCAGAAGTTGGTGATGGGGAGGACTATCTGGACAAACAAGGGGGCGAACTGCGGGTAAAGGTTTGCAAACTAGAAACAAAAATTGAAATAAGCAAGAAAATAGTAAGAGAACACCTATCCAACCTTGATGGATAGACAGATAGACACTGGGACCCGAGAGATTACATCCCAGAGTTCTGAAGGAGATAGCAGATGTCATCTCAGAACCATTGCACCACATCTTTCATAAATCCTGGAGCACCGGGAAGTACCTGTGGTTTGGAAAAGGGCTGATGTGGTTCCCATCTTCAAGAAAGGGAAAAAAATGGACCCAGGAAACTACAGACCAATCAGTTTAACATCAATACTTGGGAAGATCCTAGAAAAAGTAATCAAAAATCAGGTCTGCAAACAACTAGAAGCAAACAAAGTTATAACTAGCAGCCAGCACAGGTTTGTTAAAAACAGATCATGCCAGATCAATCTTCTCTCATTCTTTGATAAAGTGACTAAACTAGTAGGCCAGTGAAATACTGTGGATATAGTATACTTAGATTTCAGTAAGGCATTTGATAAAGTAGACCACAACCTACTCGTTGGAAGTTAGAAAAAGATGGAATACACAACATCACCACCAGATGGATCTGTATCTGGCTGGCAAACCGTACTCAACGATTAGTCCTCAATGGCGCTACATCCACATGGAGAGAAGTAAGCAGTGGGGCACCAAAAGGTTCCATCTTAGGCCCAGTATACTTCAACATCTTCATCAATGACTTAGATGAGGGAATTGAAGGGGAACTCATTAAATTTGCAGATGACACCAAACTGGCAGGAGTAGCCAACACCCCAGAAAACAAACTCATGATCCAAAAAGATTTTGACAAACTTGAACAATCCTGGGTTATATAAACAGAGGCATAGAATCAAGATCACGCAAAGTATTAGTACCACTTTATAAAACCCTAGTAAGACCACACCTGGAACACTGTAGCCAATTTTGGTCACCATATCACAAAAAGATGTTGAGAGTTTGGGGAAAAATTCAGAGAAGAGCAACTAAGATGATCAGAGGCCTGGAGACTAAAACATATGAAGGCTGCGGGATTTGGGTTTGGCTAGTCTAAAGGAAAAAAAAGAAATAGGGAGATGTGATAACAGTATTCCAGTATTTGAGGGGCTGCCACAAAGAAGAGGGGGTCACAGTATTCCCCAAGGCACCAGAGGGAAGGATGAAAAATAATGGTTGGAAACTGATCAAAGAGAGAAGTAACCTAGAATTAAGGAGAAACTTCCTGACAGTGAGGACAATTAACCAGTACAACAGCTTGCCTCCAGAAATTGTGGGCATTCCATCATTGGAGATTTTTAAAAAGAGACTAGACAGTCACTTTTCTCAGATGGTATAGGTTCTCCTGCTTGAGCAGGGGGCTGGACTCCAAGGTCCCTTCCATATTCTATTCCATTCCATTCCATTCCATTCCATTCTAAACAGTACTGGGGCAGCCACCCTCAGTCTGGCAGGTTGGATGAATCCACACTTCAGATTTCTGTCCATAAAAGTCTGCAATTCCTCCAATTCCTTAGGGGTCATGGAATACAACTTAGGTTTGGGTAGTTTGGTCCCCAGTAGGATTTCTATGGCACTGTCAGTTGGCCAGTGGGGTGGGAGCATGTCTGACCTCACTGAAGACATCCCGTAAGTCCCAGTACTTGGGGATCCAAGGGTTATCCTGGGAGCGACCTTTGGCAGCTACTCCCACCTCTCTTTTTGTTTTATCCAGCTGCAGCTTTGGGGCAGATTTTTGACAGCCCGTTCCCCCTCCCCCTTCACAGCCATCAAGCTGGATTTTTAACAGTCCCCTCCTCCATTTCACAGTGAGGCTCCAAGACATCCTAACACAAGGGGCCTTTCCATTCCAGGGGCTATGATGAAGCTCAGGATCTCCATGTGTGTGCCCATCCTTGGTTTGGTAACAAATGTTGCCACCACCACTGTTATGTAGTAGCCGCCGCATGGAACACAAGGAAGAGACAGGGTACATGAACTGTTCCTTTTATTGATTACATAATGGAAGCCCAGTCCTACCCTCGTCAACCCCTTATATACTACTGATGCCCCACCAGCTGACCAACCCGATTGCTCTATTTTCCCGCCTGTCAGGTAACACCCAACCCGGTGTCGTATATTTCCTGCCAGACAGGTTTAGCTATCACATCACCTGTGTGATGTCAGTGATGTTAGGTTGGCTGTGCCAGTCAAGTATCCTACATACACAACACCCACCTTCTTGCCACTGAGCCATCCAGCTGGCAGAAAGCTATGGGCACTTTAAGCTGTTTGAGTGTCATACCCATTCTTGACCAGGGCAGGGTTGACCAGGCATTTGACATGTGACCCCTAGTCCTTTTTTCTTAGACTAGATATACCCAATTCCTGCAACTAGCCTCCAGTCCCCTAAACATCTTTGTTATACTTTTCTGAACTCTTTCTAGAGTCTCAACATCATTTTTATATATAATTCTCTCTGTTTGTTAATACAGCCCAGGATTGTGTTGGCTTTTTGGTGGTTGCAGCACACTGCCAGCTCATGTTTACGTAGTTGTTCACTAGGGCTCTTAGATCCCCTCTCACAGTTACTTCTGTCGAGGCAGGAATCACCTAATCTATACCTGTGCATTTGTTTTTGCTTTGTCTAAGTGTACAATCTTACTTTTCCCACCATTCAATTTCATTTTGTTGGATAGGGCCCAGTGTTCACGATCCTTCTGGATCTTGAGCTATCTTCTGGAGTGTCATCCCCAAATTTGATGAATAGAATAGAATAGAATAGAATAGAATAGAATAGAATAGAATAGAATAGAATAGAATAGAATAGGAGCTGGAAAGCACCTTGGAGTCTTCTAGTCCAGGGCTTTTCAACTAGTGGTATGGGTACCACCTGTGCTACATTGGCACCTGGCAGGTGGTATGCAACCATCCTAAAAAAGTGGTAGCGGGGGAGGGGAATGAACTCAACCAGTGGTAACACTGAACAAGCCTGAGCGAGAGATGGGTGGAGCTGCAGGGCTGTCAGGGCTCAGCGGAAGCGCCAGGATCAGCGCTTCTTTGGGGCTGTCAGAGCTCAGTGGAAGCGCCAGGGTCAGCACCAGGCTCCAGCTGGAAGCACCAATCAGCTGGAATGTTGCAGCCTCTCCAGGATCTTATGATTTACATTCAGATGCTTAGCAACTGAGTCATATTTATGACAGTCACAGTGTCCCAGGGTCATGTGAAGTGACCAAAACCTGCTGGAACCACCCAGCAGATGGGGGAAATAAAAACCAAACATCCCCCACCCCACCCCCACTGCCAATCCTCAACAGAAATGCTCACAACAATGAAAACCTCAGACAGGAGGAAGAGCACTGCCAGGCAGACAGGCAGATGTCTTGCTCGGCTGTGGCTTGGGGAGCACTTTTTTCAGTGGCATTGTAACTTTGAACAGTCACTAAGTGAACTGTTGTAATTCAAGGACTACCTATACTTCATCACTTTTTTCCTTTTTTTTCTTGGTCATCAAGTTTTTGACACCTTGCTAGGTGACTGGTGGTACTCGGATGTTGCCATATCCTAAAAGTGGTACTGTCAATGCTGCAAACATTGACATGTTTTTTGCACTGACAATATAAGAGGCAGCCTTTTGCTTTAACTGTTTGGCTTTGAATCACTTTTTTAGAATAAACAATCATGCAGTGTTCTTTGATCTGTCTCATTAATCAGAACCATGACAGGTACAATGGGTGGTTGAAAAGGCCTGTTCTAGTCCAGCAGGAGAACCTATACTGTCTCAGACAGGTGAATGTCTAGTCTCTTCTTAAAAATCTCCAGTGATGGAGTGCCCATGATTTCTGGGGGTAAGCTGTTCCACTGGTTGATTGTCCTCACTGTCAAGAAGTTTCTCCTTAATTCCAGGTTGATTCTCTCTTTGATCAGTTTCCTACCATTGTTTTTTGTCCTTCCCTTTGATGCTTTGGTGAACAACCCGGCCCCCTCTGCCTTGTGGCAGCCCCTCAAATACTGGAATACTGCTATCATGTCTCTCCTATTTCTTCTTTTCTCTAGACTAGCCAAACCCAACTCCAGTAGCCGTCCTTCATATGTTTTAGTCTCCAGGCCTTTGATCATCTTAGTTCTTTAAACAATTTCTATTCTATAACCAGGAAAGTTCAACAGAGTCAGCTTAGTGAAAGAAATAGTAAAAACCTCCAAAAGATTTAAATCTAGCTGTTTCTGAAGTAATTTCCAAAGTACTTTCTCACTTCCTTACTCTGGCTTGATTATAGCAACTCTTCTCTTCCTTGCCATTTTAAAGTTGCAGAGTTTCAGAAATGATTTTTCAACAAAAAGGAGAAAACAAGCTTCAGCCAAGAGGAGTCTCTTTTAAAGCAAAAGGCAAATATGCAAAAATCTAGTGTTCTAAGATACCGTGGCAGCTTTTATTGTCTATCTTAAATAGACAATATTTATGAACTTGCTTCTTTGTTGCCCCGCCCCCAGCCAGGTACCCATCTAATTACTTCTTCGAGAAGCTCTCCCGAGAGCATCCAGCCATCCAGGTAAACAAAAGGATTAGTTTCCAGAGCTTCCCCTTTCTCAGGGAAGTTTCTTTTTCTCCCATATATTTTATTGATTTTTTAAAAACATAAATCACTTAATAGTTGGTAAACAGTGTGTTTGCTGGGTTTACATTTGTAAAGAAAAATCATTAACAATTGGTTTCTATAATCCATAATCCATATAGTATATTTAGTTGATTTCCCCTTTTCCCCAAAATGTCTTCTTTGCAAACCTTGAAATAATACAGTTCTATGTATATGCCTGCTTATTAGGGCTTTCGCCCCCCCCAAGCGGCATTTTTACAAAGTCAGCTTATTGCCCCCAACAATCTGGGTTCTTATTATTTTGATAAATAACAGTTACATATATGATTTTTTCCCAATATTCCTAGAAATAATGATCACATCAATATAATACTTCTTTTCTATCTAATCATTCTGGTTCCCTCATCTTATATCCTGTTACAGTCCTTATTTAGATTTGTTTCTCCCATAAAGTTCAAAGTATTTTTGCTGGTTAAGATTTTCTCAACAGTTAATTTCCCAGACTTTTGGGGAAAATTCACCCGGTGTTCCATTGTAGCTTACTGAAATTATACTGTTGTTCTCGTTTCAGTAAGCTGCAGTGAAAGATTGGGTGTATTTGTCTGAGGTTCTTTGGTAATTCTAATTACCGAGTTACTGGGTTTATGATTCTTTTAATTGGGAAAGGTCCTATATATTTTGGACCAAGTTTTTTACATGGCTGTAGGGATTTTAGGTATTTTGTAGACAAATATACCATTTATCCTACAGTGAATGGTTTAGGTTTGAATCTTTTTTTATCCGCTTGTGTTTTGTGTGCCTGTCTAGTTTCGTTTAAGGCTTTCCTAACCACTGACCAGGTGTTTTGTAATTGGGATATCTATTCTTTCAGTGATGGGATTGCCAGTTCGTTTGGGGATAACTCTGGCAGAGGGTTGAAACTTTGGCTGGTGGCTACTTGAAAGGGAGTGTAACCTATGCTGAAATGGTCTGTGTTGTTGTAGGCAACTTCTGCTAAAGGAAGTCGGTCCGTCCAATTAATTCATAAAGCACCTTAAATATTGTTCAAGTACTGAGTTCAAACGTTCAGTCGATCCATTAGTCTGAGGATGATGACTAGATGACAGTCCCTGGGTGGTTCCTAAGAGCGATAAAAATTCTTTCCAAAACTCTGGTGTGAACTGAACTCACCTATCTGATATGATGCGTTGGGGTGCCCCATGCGGTCTGTAGATGTACTGCACGAATAGTTTCACTAAGGCTTTTGCAGTGGGGATTTTTTGGCAAGGTCCGTAACAGGTCCATAACCACCCAGATGACAGTGTTTCCATTGCTTTCTGGTAACTCCACTATAAAATCCATGGATATTTCTTTCCATGGGCCGAGGGATTCGCCACTGGTTGTAGCAGTCCGAGCAATTTCCCTTGCAACCTCTTAGCAGTTGCGCAAGTTGGGCAGTTGGCCACGTATCTATGTCCTTTTTATGGATGGCCACCAAAATTGTCTTTTGATTAAATGTGGTGTTTTTACGAATTGCAAATGCGCTTCTGATTTTGTATCATGGCACAGCTGCATGAAAGTGACTATCTGCGTGGTTGATATATATAACTTCTCCCCCACCCATGGCACTTCGTCTTTGATTGTGCATGTGTTTATTCTTCTGGAACCATTCATCTGTTTCTAAGGTTTTCCGGAATTCGATTCAGGTTTGGCTATAAAGCTGTGGCTTTACCTTAGCTTTGGCCCTGGTGGTTACTGGTGCTGCCAATTGTGGTTCGGGCATGAGTGGTTTAGAAATGGTGGCTCACGTGCTGTTATATTGGGGCATGTGAGACAGTGCATCTGCCAGGAAGTTCTTTCCCCCCAGCAAGTGATCACATGACCCTGTGACCATCATAAGTATGAATCAGTTGCCAAGCATCCAAATGTAAATCACATGACCCTGGGGATGCTGCAACAGTCATAAGTGTGAAAAAAGGGTCATAAGTCACTTTTTTCAGGGCCGTCGTAACTTCAGTCACTAAGTGAATTGTTGTAAGTCGAGGACTACCTGTACTTTATCATTTTTTCCTTTGGGGGGGGTTGTCAAGTTTTTGATACCTGGTTGGGCGACTGGTGGTACTCAGACATTGCCTTGTCCTAAAAGTGGTACAATTGGTGAAAAGGATAAAAAGCCCTGTCTTAGATAAGGGAGAGATATTTCATCCACTGGGGGAAAGGCGTCTCAGCAGACAGTGCAAAGCATTCCCAAGAGCTCCCCCTCCCAACAGAATGGCAGGACACAAATGGGTACACATATAAAATATAGTTCTTTAGGACCTGACATGTTACACATTTCAGTTCATTGACTTTCCTTTCAAGTTTGATAGTACAGTTCGCTACTTTCTCTTCCCAAGTCCTTCAGAAAATTTATTTTGTCTCAGAAAGCTAGGGTTGCCTTACCTATTGCAATGTCGCGTGGTCGCACAGAGAGACGGACACTTGAGCTGGGTAGTACTTCTTTATTTGGATCCGGAATGAAGCTGGGGCAAAGGGGTTTACCTGGCGTTTCTTATACCTGCCCAGGTGAATGGTGACCAATAGATTTGAACCTGGGCTTCCCGCCAGTGCAGGTGGCCAATAGGTTTAAACCCTGGCTTCCCGCCAGAGCTGACCATGCCTGGGGCTGTCAATGACTCACTCTATTCAGGCTTTCCCACCTAAGCAGTTATAGCCTGGAGCTGTCCAGCCCCCTGCTGTGTTGGTATTTCCTGTGTATGCTTAGCAGCATACACTACACCCCTTCCCCCATAGTGAGGATTTTCCTCTGTCATACCATCTCCATACTATATACACTTATTTACACTGTACATATTTACATACACATGGTTACAACTGATACAACTTGATTGTTCTGCCACCCCCCTACGAACGCACATAGTCTGCGAGGTAGCTTGGCGCCTTGTGTGGCCTACTTGACCTTCTTGGTACTAGTTCTCCAGGTGGTGTGGTGATATGACTATGTTCTCCTTCTTGTTGCTCCTGTTGTGGAAGGTTGTTGTGTGTCTGTGTGTGTGATTTGCTGAGTTCTGGTGACTGCCTGGTTTCTCTGTCAGTCTCCTGCCTGGGCAGGGGTTGCCACTGGGCCCCTCCAGCCACCCTCCTAGGTGAATGTGTTTGTGTTGACTCTTGTGTTGGCTCTTCCTCCTCAGCCCCCAGTGTGTCCTCTACCACCCTTTCAGGAGCCCTTTTCCTCAGCTGGTCCAGGTGCCTCTTCCAAAGGAGTGCCCCTCCACCCTTACTCTGTAGGACAGGGGTCCTGTTTGTTCTAATATTTCCCCTGGCACCCATGGATGACTCGTGCTGTAGTTCCTAGCCCAGATGAGTTGAAACGTATTTTGATGTTGGGGGTCCCAGTGTCTGCGGCTACCCTGTCTGGATGGAGCCTGTCTAATGTTGTTATGAGGCGTCTCCCCCATCTGAGTTCCGCTGGACTTTTGCCTGTGGCAGTGCAAGGTGTTGCATGTTGGTGAAGGAGGAATGTGGCTAGTGTTTGCTTCCAATTTCCCTGCACTATGCGCTTGAGAGCATCTTTTGTTGTCCTCACGAATCGTTCTGCCAATCCGTTACT
Organism: Vipera ursinii; assembly: GCF_947247035.1. Taxonomy (NCBI): domain Eukaryota; kingdom Metazoa; phylum Chordata; class Lepidosauria; order Squamata; family Viperidae; genus Vipera; species Vipera ursinii. Next base: position 180,908,338 of record NC_139513.1, read on the forward strand.
GGCAGGGTGGAAGGGAGCCGAGGTGGCGTGTCTAATCCCCAAGGTCCTCAGGAACACCTGGAAATCCGAGGAAGTAAATTGTGTTCCATTATCTGACACGATTACATCAGGCAACCCATGTGTGGCAAACATCCCCCTCAATGCTTGAATGGTTCCTGCTGAGGTCATATTGCTTACAGGCACCACCTCTAGCCATTTGGAATGACTGTCTACAGCTACCAGAAATGTGTGACCTTGAAAGGGGCCAGCATAGTCTATATGCACCCTGGACCAGGGTGAGTGTGTTTCCTTCCACTTGTGGACTGGTGCATGTGGTTGTTCTGGCCGTGTCCTCTGGCATGTGTAACACCCCGCTACCCGTGCTTCTATCTCCTTGTCCAAACCTGGCCACCACAGGTAGCTCCTTGCCAGGGCCTTCATTCTTACTATCCCTGGATGTCCTTCGTGTAATGATTGGAGAACTTTTTCCCTGAGCCTCGTGGGAATTATGACTCTATTTCCCCAGAAGAGGCATCCTTTGTGTGTGGACAATTCATGCCTTCTGGAAAAGTAAGCAGTGAACTCTTGCCCTGGCCATTTGTCTTGCCACCCACTGCTCACCCAAGATTGTACCCTGCTCAGAACCTTGTCCTTGGGGGTCTCTGTGGCTATGTCCCTTGCATTGAGGGGGCATTCTGGCAGTTCCTGAATTGCCAGTATTTGAGCAGCCGGTGCTGGGTCTGGCTCACTGTCCCTCAGGGGAAGCCTGCTGAGGCCGTCAGCGTGCCCCATCTCCTTCCCTGGCCTGTGTACCAGTTTGCAAGAATATGCACAGAGAAATATTGACCACCGTAACATCCTAGGTGACAAGATCTGTGGAGTTTGCTTCTCTGTTGTGAATAATCCTAATAGTGGTTTATGGTCTGTGTAAATTAGAAATTCTCTACCATAAAGGTAGTCATGATTTTTTTTTACTCCAGCAACCACTGCCAGTGCCTCTTTGTCTATCTGGGCATAATTCCGCTCTGCAGCTGACAGGGTCCTGGAGTAGTAGGCAATGGGAGCCTGCGTTCCATCCTCCCTTAGATGGCTGAGCACTGCTCCAATCCCATAAGGGGATGCATTGCACGCAAGACAGATTGGCTGGTCCTCCCTGAAATGGGTGACTGTGGCATTGCTTGCTAACATGTTCTTTAGTGTTTGGAACGCTTTGGCATGTTTGTCAGTCCAGTCCCAGGATGCTTGCTTGTCAAGCAGCCTGTGTAGGGGTTCTGCAATTGTGGCTTTGTGTGGCAGGAATGCGTGGTAGACGTTGAGGAGCCCCAAGAATGCTTGCAATTCAGGCTTGTTTTTGGGAGCAGGGGCTTCTTTGATTGCCCTAACCTTGGATGCAGATGGGTGGATGCCTTGAGCATCTATCCTGAAACCCAGGAATTCTGTCTCAGTTACCCCAATCTTGCATTTCTCCCTTTTGAGCTTCAACCCTGCCCCCCTGAACCTTTCAAGGACTGCCTTCAAATGGGCTGCCAGTACGTCCATGGAGCTAGCTGCGATCAGGATGTCGTCAAAATACGGACAGACCCCTGGTATTTCCTTGAGCGTCTTTTCCATCACATCCTGAAAAATTCCAGGCGCTACGCTGACCCCGAACTGCAACCGGTCTACCCGCAGTGCTCCCTTGTGAGTGATGATCGTTTGCGCTCTAGCAGCCCCTGGGTCTACCGGCAGTTGCTGATAAGCTTGAGCAAGGTCCAATTTAGCAAACACCGACCCGCCTTGTAGGGACGCTAGTATGCTGCTGACCGCAGGGACCGGATAGGAATGTGCACTTAAAGCTCAGTTAATGGTCCCCTTATAATCAGCGCAGATCCGAATTTCTCCATTTGCCTTGAGCGGCGTTACGATGGGAGTTTCCCATTCCGCTCCATCAACTGGTGTTAACTGGTGTTAACTGGTGTTACCAGCTTATCCAGTTCCCGCTCTATCTTCTGCTTTAGTGCGAACGGAACTCGCCTCACCTTCATCCTTATGGGTTGCACCTGGGGGTCTAACCTAAATGAGATTGGGGAACCCGTGTACCTTCCCAACTGCCCATCAAACACGTCCGCAAATTCCTTGCAGACAGCTTCGAGGGAAAAACGGCTCTGCGTCTGGTGAATCCCTGTGATTCCAATGCCCAGCGCGTTGAACCACCCTAACCCCACAAGGCTGGTCCGCTGGCCCTCGACGACCAGTACACTTAATTTGCCCTTGAAGCCCTTGTACTGAACCCTCACCGACGCCTCCCCTCAGACTTTAATCGGTGAATTTTTGAAATCGGAGAGGGTCAGTCTGGATGGCCTCAAGGGAACCCGCTGGCTGCTCCGCTTGCAAATTTCCTTAAATGTTCTGGCGGAGATGATGGACACAGCTGACCCTGAGTCCAACTCCATCATGCAGGGGACCCCTTGCAGCCTCACCCTCAGTTTTATTTTTGGGGTTAGTGCCGCAGGAGCCCGTTAGGAAAACGCCTGGCCGTCCCGCCGTGTGGCTAACAGTCAGTCCCGGCAACCGCTTCCCGGTACCTGTAGTGCACTGGAATTCGGCTTCCACCTCATACAGGCTGTCCCGCTGCTTGCTCCTGCAGACCGCCGCGATGTGCCCTGTTTTTCTGCAGGACCGACACTTCGCCGACTTGAAACGGCAGGTAGACTGGGGGTGCTGTCCTCCGCAGCTCGCACAACGGGTAGACCGGGAGCTGTTCGTGCCGCAGCCGGAGCACTGGGTAGACCGGGGTTGTCCGCAGCCGCTGTTCTGGGTAGACCGGGAACCGCAACCGCAATGCTGGGTAGTCCGGGGCCGATTCGTGCTTTGGCCGTGGAGCTGGGTAGACCGGGGGCCGTTCGCTCCGCATCTGCACTCCTGGGCTCTCTCGTCCGCCGTGGCTGGTCTCGGCTCCCTCACGTTGTCCCGGTTGGGGTTAAAGGGTTTCTGTGGTCGGTTGATGGCATCCACTTCCAGCTCTGCCCCGTCTGCGTCGCTGTACCCTCTCAGCTGGTGGATGGATCCGCCTTCCCTCGCTTCAGACTCCTCAGCCGCATCCCAGGCTAGAAATTCTTCTTGGACATCCCTCAGGGTCAGTTTCTGTTTGGCAAAAATTTTCTGGCGCAGCTTCCTGTCCCTCAACCCACAGACGATCCGATCCCGCAGTCGGATTTCTAAGTTTTCAAAGTTGCAGAGGTGAGCTGCCTGCCTCAGGGCTGCCATGTATTGTTTGGCAGACTCACCTGGCCGCTGGTCCCGCTTCTCGAACCGGTACCGCCAGGTGATCTCGGACGTCTCGGGCTTGAAGTGTTCGGTCAGCTTCGCCAGCAACTCGTTGAATCCGACGGAGTGGATGTCATCGGGAGCGCAAAGACCGACCGCCAGCTGGTATGTTTCCGTGCCACAGCTGCAGAGTAGCACCGCCGCTCTCTGCCGGTCTTCCTTCACCCCGTTCGCTCGTAGGTAGCACTAAAGCTGCCCCACGAACGCTTCCCACTCCTCTGGGCGGCCGCTATTGAAAAGGGGATACTGACCCAGTTGTGCCATTCCGCCATCTCGGTCGTCCTGCGTCTTGATCCGGGGCTGCCGATTGGATTCCGTCCACGGCTAGCATTGTCCGGTGCAGGATCCCACCTTCGTCACCAGTGCAATGTTGTGTGGTCGCACAGAGAGACGGACACTTGAGCTGGGTAGTACTTCTTTATTTGGATCCAGAATGAAGCTGGGGCAAAGGGGTTTACCTGGCGTTTCTTATACCTGCCCAGGTGAATGGTAACCAATAGATTTGAACCTGGGCTTCCCGCCAGTGCAGGTGGCCAATAGGTTTAAACCCTGGCTTCCCGCCAGAGCTAACCATGCCTGGGGCTGTCAATGACTCACTCTATTCAGGCTTTCCCGCCTAAGCAGTTATAGCCTGGAGCTGTCCAACCCCCTGCTGTGCTGGTATTAGCAGCATACACTACACCTATAACATCTTCATTCAGACATACTTCATAAATCTCAAAAAGCCTTGGCTTGTCTAACTGCGTATGATTAAATAAGTTGCAATTATTTGCATTTGCATCTATTGTTAGCCTATATATAGTAACTGACAAAGCAGCCAAGATGTGAAGTTTTCAGAGGAAAAACAACTAAACCTAAACCTAGCAAAGGATCTCAGAGAAACTGCCCCCCTCGCCAAACTGTCAGTCAGTCCAACCAACCAATAGGACTGAGTTCCTGTAGAACTGCCAAAGTTATAGCGCATAGCGGCGCATTGGGCTCTTCTTAGTTGCAATGTAAGCTGTTTCGAGTGCTTACTTGGTGAAGGCATCATAGTCAACAAAGTTGTCTCTCTATCTTTTGATAGTTCTATAGTCGTAGCTTAGACGCAACCAATGACGTTTTGAGCCAAAGGGCAACGAAAAGAGGGGGGAATATCTTTTATTCCTATCGCAGGACAGAAGCGTCTTTTCAGGTTTTGGGCGACCGGAACCCCGCCTACGGCAGTGGCGTCATGTGAGATCTGGCTGCAGACCTCATCATTGCTATGGCGGCAACTTCCGCTTCGTTGTCCCTGCGCGTGGTGGCCGAATGCGGGCAGACTAGGGCTCGTGCTTGTGAGTTGCGACTGCCTCATGGTCTCGTTGACTGCCCGGTCTTCATGCCCGTCGGCACGCAGGGAACCATGAAAGGGCTCACCGCCCTGCAGCTAGATGCGCTGGGATGCCGCCTATGCTTAGGCAACACCTACCATCTGGGCATGCGACCTGTGAGTCGAGCCTTCCGCAGAGTTGTACCAGGCAGTCTTAGGGAGAAAACGAGTTTTAGTGTAGTTGTCTTGGACAACATTACAGGAACCTAGTACGAGAAAGTTTAAATATATGTCCTGTATAACCTTAACAGTATAATGTGTGTCAGTGCCCAGGACATCTACAGTATTTGTTCTAGAGAAGACAACTCAAACCAGTCCTCAAATCAATTTTCTTTGATATGGAAAATTAATGTTAGCTGTGGCTGGATTTTTTGTAACATGCACTATCAAATCATGCTGTACTTTACTTATTTATGTGTTTTACATTTTATGGAACCATTCAATTATATTTTATTAAAATCATGGTTATTAAAACCATGACTTAATATATTCTTTGAATACATCATGTTTATTTTCGTCTTAATCTGAGCTTCAATCTGAAATTAATGCTGAGTTATATGATTGTTACTATCAGTGTATTTTTGCAATACACTGAACCATAAATTAGCTTCAGTTGCTGTATTTACAGAATAAAGTGGAACCACAAATTCTGGCTGTTTTGGAGCTGTTTGTTGTATGAATTCACCAATTGCAGCAGGTTTATGGCTAATTCAAGAACTCGCAATATTTGATTGCTTTTGTCAAAGTTAATCATGGGATAAGTATATTATATGAATAGAGAGTCATTCTCTTTTCATTGTCACTATACTATGAAGTTGATGAAATGCAGTGATAGAACTATTTAATAAATTAAAACAAGATAGAAAAAGTGTCAATTCCTATAGTTGCTACTTTTTTCACACTTGGATTTGGTTTATATGGTGTTTATGCCTAAAAGATTGAGCAAAAACATCACTAGTTACTGAAATATCAAGTCCATATAGTTGTCAGGCGCTAAAGACCAGGTCCGCATTTCCAATTAAGTATTGCCTCTAGACAAGATGGGCTGCACACAAATCTAATAAAAGGATTTATTTATTGCCGAACAACCTATGCATAGAAATCTTCTCAACTAACAGTACCTGCTTGGAGTTAGTTAAGGATCCATGGAATGGGGGGGGGGATTGGACTTAGGTCACAAGCTGATTCCTCTTTTAACTCCATTTAACTCCATTCCCAAGTTCTGCCACATTTCTTACAACAGCTTACCAGCAAGATCCCTATCTCTTCATCAGATTTCTGTTCTTAAATGTTGTTTTAGATTTGATTGTTAATTTGCCTGTTTGTACATCAGCATATGATTATGACTTGTTTCCAATAACAGATACAAGGATGGATTATAACTCAATTAAAGAAATAATTTGTATATTGTAGTTTCAAACACTTCATAAGAATCTTATGCTGTATCACTTCTCTAAAGTAGAATCACTGTATTGCAACTGATTATGAGTGTTTGAGAATTACCTACCCAGGATTCATAATAAGCATATAGCAAAGGTAACAAATAGAACCAGAAATTTCTTGGTTTGTAGTTTAGCTTGATAACTACTGTATCATTTATCCCATGTAACCTGTCTTGTGTTTGGCCTCTAACGCATACACAGTGATGTTATAGTGGCACAAATAACCAGAGATTTGTGTTTATTCCCTTATCCTTTTGGATTTGCATAAAATTACTTGAACACATAATGCATCTATTTTGGAATTAGTTTAGTGTGATTTTGCCAAGATTGGCAAAATATAGCTCAGCTTTGCATGTAGTATAGTTTAGCTCTGATTTATTGATAAAGCCCAACATATTAAACCATAATTCACAATGGGTTAATGCAACATGCTAAGGATCTTGGCATTAGTAATGTGATGGGCACTCATGATGATCTTTCATGCTGTTCCAGGGACTAGAGCTTATCAAAAAAGCCAATGGACTCCATAGCTTTATGAACTGGCCAAGAAACCTACTCACGGTGAGTATGAATTTGACTGAAGAGGTTGTCTGTACCTAGAAAATCAACCCTTTTACTATAATTGAGCTTTGTTATAGTTACAAAAAATAGGAAACAGTGGCCTATATCGCAGGTAAGGAAGTAAAAGCAGGGTGTGAGAGATGGTAAGCACATAGATTATCCACCTGCATGTGGAATTGTATTGTTCAACTATGGAAATGATTGATAAAGCAGATAGTTCTATTGTCTTTCCAAGTGGTGAGACGATTTTTAGTAAACTTTGTTGTTGTTGTTAGTTGCGAAGTCGTGTCTGACCCATCGCGACCCTATGGACAACGTTCCTCCAGGCTTTCCTGTCCTCTACCATTTTCTGGAGTCCATTTAAGTTCACACCTACTGCTTCAGCCACCTCATTCTCTGTCGTCCCCTTCTTCTATTGCCCTCAACCTTTCCCAGCATTAGGCTCTTCTCCAGTGAGTCCTTCCTTCTCATTAGGTGGCCAAAGTATTTGAGTTTTAGCTTCAGGATCTGGCCTTCTAAAGAGCAGTCAGGGTTGATCTCCTCTAGGACTGACCGGTTTGATCGCCTTGCAGTCCAAGGGACTCGTAGGAGTCTTCTCCAGCACCAGAGTTCAAAGGCCTCAATTCTTTGGCGCTCAGCCTTTTTTATGGTCCAGCTTTCACTGCCATACATTGCAACTGGGAAGACCATAGCCTTGACTATATGCACTTTTGTTGACAGGGTGATGTCTCTGCTTTTTAGTGCGCTGTCTAGATTTGCCATGGCTTTCCTCCTGAGGAGCAAGTGTCTTTTAATTTCTTGGCTACAGTCCCCATCTGCAGTGATCTTGGAGCCCAGGAAAATAAAATCTGTCACTACCTCCAGTTCTCACTGTTGCTTCTTGGCCCGCATATAGGTTTCTCAAGAGACAAATAAGATGGTCTGGTACACCCATCACTTTAAGGACTTGCCACAGTTTGTTATGATCCACACAATCAAAGGCTTTAGCATAGTCAATGAAGCAGAAGTAGATGTTTTTCTGGAACTCTCTAGCTTTCTCCATGATCCAGCGTATGTTGGCAATTTGATCTCTAGTTCCTCTGCCTCTTCGAAATCCTGCCTGTACTTCTGGTAGTTCTCGATCCACATACTGCTGGAGTCTAGCTTGTAGGATTTTAAGCATAACTTTACTAGCATGAGAAATGAGTGCAATGGTGCGATAGTTTGAACATTCTTTGGCACTGCCTTTCTTTGGAATTGGAATGTAAACTGATCTTTTCCAATCCTGTGGCCACTGTTGAGTTTTCCAAATTTGCTGGCAAATTGAGTGTAGCACTTTTACTGCATCGTCTTTTAAGATTTTGAATAGCTCAGCTGGAATACTGTCACCTCCACTAGCTTTGTTGTTGCTCAGCTTTTCTAAGGCCCACTTCACTTCACATTCTAGGATGTCTGGCTCGAGGTCAGTGACCACCTCATTGTGATTATCAGGGACGTTAAGCTCATTCTTGTATAGTTCTGTGCAATTTTGCCATCTCTTCTTAATCTCTTCTGCCTCTGTTAGGTCCCTGCCATTTTGGTCCTTTATCATGCCCATTTTTGCATTGAACGTTCCCTTCATCTCTCCAATTTTCTTGAAAAGATCTCTGGTCCTCCCTATTCTATTGTTTTCTTCTATTTCTTTGCACTGTTCATTTAAGAAGGCATTCTTATCTCTTCTAGCTATTCTCTGGAATTCTGCATTCAATTGGGCATATCTTTCTTTTTCTCCCTTGCCTTTTGCTTCCCTCCTTTCCTCAGCTATTTGCAAAGCTTCCTCAGACAGCCATTTTGCTTTCTTGCATTTCTTTTTCTTTGGGATGGTTTTGGTTGCTACCTCTTGTACAATGTTGCGAACCCCTGTCCATAGTTCTTCAGGCACTCTGTCTATCAGATCTAATTCCTTAAATCTATTTGTCACCTCTACTGTATATTCAACAGGGATATGATTTAATTCATACCTGACTGGCCTAGCGCTTTCCCCTACTTTCTTCAGTTTAAGCCTAAACTTTGCAACAAGAAGCTCATGGTCTGAGCCACAGTCAGCTCCTGGTCTTGTTTTTACTGACTGTATAGAGCTTCTCCATCTTTGGCTGCAGAGCATATAGTCAATCTGATTTCTGTGTTGACCGTCTGGTGATGTCCATGTGTAGAGCCGTCTCTTGGGTTGTTGGAAAAGAGTGTTTGCTATGACCATCGTATTTTCTTGACAAAATTCTATCAGCCTGTGCTTCATTTTGTACTCCAAGGCCAAACTTGCCTGTTATTCTGGTTATCTTTTGGCTTCCTACTTTAGCATTTCAATCCCCCATGATGATAAGGACATCATTTTTGGGTGTTAGTTCTATAAGGTGCTGTAGGGCTTCATAGAACCGCTCAATTTCATCCTCTTCAGCACCGGTGGTTGGGGCATAGACTTGGACTACTGTGATATTGAATGGTTTGCCTTGGATTCGACTGAGATCATTCTGTCATTTTGAGGATTGTATCCCAGTATTGCTTTTCCTACTCTTTTGTTGACTATGAAGGCTACTCCATTTCTTCTGAAGGATTCTTGCCCGCAGTAGTATACCTGATGGTCATCTGAATTAAATTCACCCATTCCTGTCCATTTTAGTTCGCTGATACCTAAGATGTCGATGTTCAGTCTTGTCATCTTTTGCTTGACCACGTCCAGCTTTCCTTGATTCATGGATCTTACATTCCAGGTTCCTATGGAGAAAAAATCTTTACAGCATCGGACTTTCCTTTCACCACCAGACATAACCACAGCTGAGCGTCCTTTCGGCTTTGGCCCAGTCGCTTCATTCTTTCTGGCGCTACTAGTACTAGCCCTCTGCTCTTCCCCAGTAGCATACTGGATGCCTTCTGACCTGAGGGGCTCATCTTCCAGCGTCATATCATTTTGCCTTTTGGTACTGTCCATAGGGTTTTCATGGCAAAGATACTGGAGTGGGTTGCCATCTCCAGTGGATCACGTTTTGTCAGAACTCTCTGCTATGACCTGTCCGTCTTGGGTGGCCCTGCACGGCATTGCTCATAGCTTTATTGAATTACGCAAGCCCCTTCGCCACAACAAGGCAGTAATCCATGCAGGGGTTAGTAAACTTGGCATCCAATAAAAAACCCAGGAAAACAAGACTGGCAAAATTTTGTTCATCATATACAATAATCACATAAAAAGCTTATGCATTCATCAAGTGCTTGACAAATAAATATGTATTGTGTTTTATAAACGGAGATCTTGGGCATACACCCTGATCCTTAAAAGCATTTTTCCTTAAAAACAAGTCTCATTGCTTTCAGTGTAATTTATTTATTTATTTATTTGCATCCTGCCTTTATTATTTTTACAAACAACTCAAGGCAGTAAACATACACAATACACCTTCCTCCTACTTTCCCCACAACAATTCTGAAGTGGGTTGGGCTGAGAAAGTGACTAGCACAAGGACACCCAGCTGGCTTTCAAGGCTAAGGCAGAACTAGAACTGAGAGTCTGGCTTTCTAACTTGTTGCCTTAACCAGTGTACCGTATTTTCCAGCGTATAAGACGACCCCCTACATTTCCTGTTAAATTATAGGGTTTGGGCTATACTCGCCGTATAAGACTACCCGTCTTCCAACGCACACCAAATAAAAATTAAAAAACATCAGATTTGATTTTAATATGGTAATTTTAATTCAAATGCTTATGACATGCAGGTACTTAGTAGGAAAACTGTCACTTAGAAACATAAGGCTGTTTGTCATCAAAGTGGATTAAACATTTCCTAATTCACTCTAAAACTTTCCCTGCGCAGACCAAATTGGAGATCTGCTCCAGGTTTTCCAGCCCGCCCGCCCAGTTCCTGAGTCAAATGTGTCCTTAGAGCTAAGCAGCTGCTCTGGCTGCTACATTTCCCACCTGCCTTTCAAGTTGGGATAGACTGCAGCTTCTCTTCAACTTTAGAAGGAAAGACGCCCAGACCCCAGCCCGTTAAAAATCACAGACTGCAGCTTCTTCTCCAATTGGTCCCGCTTTCCCTGCGCAGACCAAATGGGAGACCCGCTCCAGGTTTTCCAGCCAGCCCTGTCCCTAAAGTTTCAGCACCCCTGACTTTTGAGAAGATTTTCATGGGTTAAAAAGTCGTCTTATACGCCAGAAAGTTCAGAAGTACAGAAGTTCAGCCTCAGCCAATAGTTACATATCTGAACAGAGAAATCTGAATAAGTAAATGTGAGAGGTGGTGATGGAGAGAGATTTACCCTTCATACTCAGTAAAATGAATGGTGCACTACATCATGTTCAGAAAAGAAAATAGGCAAAATGCACTGCTTGAAGAAAACTTAACGAATGCCACAATATTTATCATTGTGATCCATTTCCAAACCCTGTTGGTACAACTAACAATAATCCTTGCCATTGCTTTTCTTCCAGTAGTTTGGCAGCTGTTGACTCTGGTTACTCAGCCAAGAATCCTGACTCCTGTAATCAATTTTAACTAGAAATCCAACATCTAGATTGGATTCACCTATTGAATCCTTTCCAAGGACCTGGAATAGGCAGATGTGAATGTTTGATGGTGTTACAGATATCATCACAGGATGTAAGCTGTTCTGAGTAAAGTTGCCATTTACAATTGACTGATGGTGAATTTGCCAAGTGGTGCTCAGCTGTTTTGGAGTTGCATCCAAGGTGCCTATTATTTTTGGAACTACCTTAGCTTGCTTTTGCCACAGTCATTCTATTTCTCTTTGCAGGTCTTTGTATTTTGTTGTCTTTTCCAGTCCCTAGCAATTTAGCTTCTTCATTTTCTATGATTTTCTCTTTTTTTATGATCCCACTAGTTTTCTTGCAGATCTTCCAATGCACTATTGTTGCTACTTTGTCATGACATTGCTTGTAGTCAATCTGGGCAGTCTTCTTGCAGCAGTTTACCTGGTGGTCTATTGTTTCTTCAGCTTCTTTGCTATCTGTTACCGTCTTCTCAATTCTGGTTTTGTGTGTATTTGTCCTTATGACTTGGTCTTTTGTAGCCATAATTAGCCCCTTAGTCTCTCTCTTCAACTTTCCTACTCTTAGCTATTGCTAGGTCTTGTTGTTATCTGCTTTCCCTGCTATTTTCTTAATGTAATGGCCATGTATCATTTGTCTTCTCATGCCTACTTTCTCTTCTTCATTTGATCTTTCTTGTAAGCCAATTTGGTCGCTCTAGCACTCAGCATTTCTTCCTGGTATAATAGTTACGATGCATTGTCTTCACTGTCTTTCAGATATTCTTCCAAAGACATTTTTTCTTCTTCAACCCTCTGATGTATTTGCAGCATTCTACCTCCAACCATTTGTCTTGGTAGGTAGAGTCATCCCTGCAAGGATGAAAGGCATGATTCATTGTCATTATTTTTTCTGGTCTTCCTATCCAGGGCCTTTAGTTCTGTTTATATATCCAGCTGTGTATCTAATCACCGGAATTGCTCTGGTGTTGATTGCCTTGGTGGTATTTCTTCCTCTGAGTTTGGCTTTTAAATATTCACTCACTTGATATATGTATTTCTAACCTTTTTCTTGACTTCATTGTGCTTGATGCTGTCAGTTTTGAAGATGCCTAGGTATTTATAGTGATCATCTTCTTGTAGATTTGTGATATTAGGAAACTAATAGTGTTAGGAGGGACCTTGTAGGTATCCTAGTCCAACCCTGTGTTCAAGCAGGAGACCCTATATCATTCCAGATAAGTGGATGCCAGTCTCTTCTTAAAAACCTTCAGTGAAGGAGCACCCACAACTTCGGAAGGCGAGCACTTCCACTGGTTAATTATTCTCATGGTTAGGAAATTTCTCCTTAGTTCTAAGTTGCTTTTCTCCTTGATTAGTTTCCATCCATTGTTTCTTGTCTTGTCTTCTGGTGCTTTGGAAAATAGGTTAACCTCCTCTTCTTTGTGACAGCCCCGCAAATATTGGAACATTGCTATCATGTCACTCCTAATCCTTCTTTTCACCCAGACAAACATGCCCAATTCCTGCAACCGTTCTTCCAGGACCCTAATCATCTTTGTTGCTCTTAGTTTTTTAATATAATGTCTTCCCATGCCTGGTCTTTATTCTTGATATTATTTCCATAGGGCATCTTGATTCCTTCAGTTTTCACTATTTTTCCCCATTTGATAATGAGCTTGGTGCATTTCTCCAGTTCAAACTCCATTGCATTATCTTGCTGTATATATGGACAATATTGAGCAGCGTTTCTATTTCAGATGGTGTTTTTTCCATACAGCTTCAGATTGTCTATATAAAGGAGGCCAGGATAGTCTGGCAGATGTTTTTCATCTTTGATAGCCATGGTCTGAGTTATACAGTATTGTTGACAGAGGAATCAGTGCAATGACAAACAGTAGTGTGATAGTGAATTTCCTTGAAATATACCTCTTTTGATATTCACCTCTCCCAATCTCTCACCATTGACCTGCAGTGGTGTCTTCCATTGTGCCATCAATCTTTGCACAAACCTTCTGATTGATGATGTGATGATGAAACGTAAGTTTGAATCTTCTCAGAGAAATAGCCAGTAATGCCTTCACTTAATATTCATTTGGAATGGACTGTTTTGAGTTTTGCACTTGAACTGTTCTGCCAGCTATTCTGCCCTTTGCCAGCTTTTGTTGAAGATTTCTACTATAATTCTTTTAAAGCCATAAAGATACATTAAAAATATGGGGTTAAAGGTAGTCCTCAACTTACAGCCACAATTAAGCCAAAAAATTTTGTTGCTAACCAAGGCAGTTGTGAGTTTTATCCCATTTTATGACCATTTTGCCACTGTTGTTAAGCAAATCACTGCAGTTGTGAAGTGAATCTTGTCATTAAATGAATCTAGTTCTCCCATTGACTTTGCTTGTTGCAGGCTGGCTGAGACAGTTACAAATGGTGATCGCGTGCCAGTTGTCAAGTGCCCAAATTTGATCACATGACTATGGGGATGCTGCAGTGGTTGTAAATGTGAAACTGGTCATGTCACTTTTTTCACTGCCATTGTAACTTCAAATGGTCTCTAAATGAATGGTCATTAAGTCAAGGGTTACCTATATATGTTCCTTCAATGTACTGACAACATTCAAGACGTTACTGATTCTTTGTAATGTTTTTAACTTGTTTGGAAAGTTAAAGGATTATTGTGAGATGCTATTTAGCTGTCTGCATAATGTTTAGTTGTCTGCATAATACTACGTAACACTGTAATATGAGAGGATTTTTGCCCTAACCCAGCCATTAAGGTAAATAAACCACAACTTATTATTTAATGCAATTACAAATCCAGCTATTTGTAACTTATATATAAATATTGATAAAACATACCCTGGGTCAGCAAAATGCATGAACCCAGTCATTTTTATCTTAAAAGGTAAAGGTAAAGGTTCCCCCGCACATGCGTGCTAGTCGTTTCCGACTCTAGGGGCCAGTGCTCATCTCTGTTTCAAAGCCGAAGAGCCAGCGCTTGTCCGAGGACGTCTCCGTGGTCATGTGGCCGGCATGACTAGACGCCAAAGGCGCACAGAACGCTGTTACCTTCCCACCGTAGCGGTCCCTATTTTTCTACTTGCATTTTTACGTGCTTTCGAACTGCTAGGTTGGCAGAAGCTGGGACGAGTAACAGGCGCTCACTCTGTTACGCGGCACTCGGGATTCGACCCGCCAAACTGCCGACCTTCTGATCGACAAGCTCAGTACTAAACCATAGTGTAATTTGCTTGATTTTGATTTGGTACAATGTGTCAATGCAGCTTGTAAATCATGACTACTACCTCCCCCTCCTCCTCTTCCCCTTCCCTCTCCCCCTCCTTCTTCCCTATATTCCTGCCTCCTACTTTGCCCACAACAGCAAACCTATAAGGTGGGTAGGGCTGAGAGAAAGTGACTGGCCTAAAGTCATCCAGCCGGCTTTCATTCCTAAAGTGGGATTGGAACTTACGGTCTCCAGTCTCTCAGCCAGAACCTTAACCACTGCAACCAAACTGGCTCTTCTTATGGAAGACGTCAGGGCATTCTGCATATAACTTCTGACTTCTTTTTTTATTTTTTTGGCTCTCAGAGCCCTCTTTGACTGTACTGCCAAAGATAAATCATGCACTTTCCTGTCATGAGTTGGGCTGGTTACCTTATTTTTTTGCTGGCAGACAAGGAACTAGGTGTGTTTTTGTGGTGTCTGAGTATGTGCAGTAATGTCACTACACAAGTCCCACTCTGCAGTGGCATCGTGATGGAAGAGCTTGAATTTTTTTTTATTATTAAAAAGTTTTACAAAAACAAAGTTTTACAATATATCCCCAAATCCCCCCCACCCCAAACCCGCCCACTTTCCCCCCCCCCCACTTCCCAGAGCTAAATACAGGATTATAGTTACAATAATCATATTCTAAATAAAAATTATGCATAATATACAATTAACCAAATTCATAATGTGCTTTAACTCCCCTTTAACATAACTACAAGCAAAGTACCAATAACAATATCCCACTAAAATCTACTCATAAGCTAAATGGAACTTTTTAGTCCCATATTTGTTCTGAATATAATTTATCCATCTCCTCCAAACTGAAATATATCGTTCCTGTGAATGATCTTTCAAATAAGCAGAAATCTTAGACATTTCTGCAAGATTCGAAACTTTAAACACCCATTCTTCTATAGTAGGCAAACTATCCTTCTTCCAATATTGTCCCACCAGTAACCGTGCTGCTGTTATCATATTCAACATCAAATTAGTTTCTTTAACATCACAATCTACAACAATACCCAATAAAAATAATTGTGGAGAAAACTTTATCTTTCTCTTAAAAATCTTTTGAATGTTCCACCAAATTTTGATCCAAAAAGCTTTTATATTTCTACAAGTCCACCACATGTGAAAATAGGTAGCTTCTAAACTACCACATCTCCAACATTTAGACTGTAAATTAGGATACATGTTGGACAACTTCTTGGGATCCAGATGCCATCTATAAAACATTTTATAAAAATTTTCTCTTAAGTTTTGAGCCTGAGTAAATTTAACATTTCTGACCCAAATTATCTCCCAGGTGTCCAACGAGATTGGTTCCTGAATATTTTGTGCCCACTTTATCATACAGTCTTTAACCAATTCCGTTTCCGAATCCAATTCAATTAAAGCATTATATATCCTCTTTATATGTGCACAATTTAAATCTCTAATTTGTTTTACTAAATTTTGATCTGTAATTGTGATGCCAACCTTTTGATCTGACTTCCACCTAGCTTTCAATTGGTTATATTGAAACCAAGAGTAACTTATGTTTTCTTGTCTTAACTCCTCTAATGATTTAAGTTGCCAATCATTCCCTTGCAATCTAAGTAGTTCCTTATAAGAAACCATATCCATACTCACTCCCATAGATACGCCCTCTATCGCGTGTGCAGGAATTCCCCAAATCGGTATTTTATAATTTAACTTATAATAATACTTTTTCCAGACACGCAATAAAGCACTTCTAAGAATGTGGGATTTAAAAGCCCTGTCCACCTTCTTATCGTAAAGCAAATATGCATGCCATCCATATACCAAATCCCATCCCTCAAGATGAAGTATTCTCTTATTAGTTAAATTAAGCCAATCACTAACCCACGTCAAGACAACCGCATCATAATACAATTTCAAATTCGGCGCCTTGAGTCCCCCTCTTTCCCTGGCATCTTGTAAAATCTTAAATTTAACTCTTGGTTTTTCCCCCGCCCAAATAAATTTATTAATACCCTTCTGCCATTGATCAAGGTTGGCATCCTTTTTCAATATAGGTATCATTTGAAACAAAAAGAGAAACTTTGGTAGAACTTTCATTTTAACAACTGCAATTCTTCCCAGTAATGATAATTATAGTTTTTTTCCAATTATTTAAGTCCCTTTGTACCTTCAACCATAGTGTTTCATAATTATTCTTATACAATTTTACATTTGAGGCTGCAATATATACTCCTAAATATTTAACCTTTTTCACTATTTCAAAACCTGTTAATTTAGATAACATATCCCTTTCACTCATAGATAAGTTCTTAGATAATATCTTAGTCTTATTTCTATTCACCTTGAACCCAGAAACCTTACCATACTGAGTTATAATTTCCATCAAATCTATAACCGACTGTAACGGTTGGGATACTGTCACAACCAAGTCATCAGCAAAAGCTCTCAATCTATAATCATTCTGTTTTATTTTAATTCCCTTTATCATAGAGGACTCTCAAATTTTAATTAATAAAATCTCTAATGTTAAAACAAACAATAATGGTGATAGGGGGCATCCCTGTCTTGTACCTTTTTCAATTTTAAAGGCCTCTGTTAGTCCCCCATTAACTATAATTTGTGCAGTTTGTTGTTGATATATAACTTTAATAGCATGTAGAAAGCCTTCTCCAAAATTCATCTCCTCAACAACTCTCAATAAAAATTGCCAATTCAATTGGTCAAAGGCTTTCTCTGCATCCAAAAATATCAATGCTGCGGAGACTTGGTTGTTCTTATCCAAGTATTCAAGCAAGTTTACAATTTGTCTTACGTTATATTTCATATACCTCCCAGATATAAATCCCGATTGATCACTATGAATAATTTGTTTCAAAACTTGCATTAATCTATTAGCCAATACTTTAGCAAAAATCTTATAATCTGTATTTAAAAGCGATATAGGTCTATAATTTTTAGGTTGAGTAAGGTCTTGATCCTCCTTTGGAATCAACGATACAAAAGCTGTCCTCCATGATGGAGGAACTGCACCTCCAGTCTGAATTTCATTAAACAAAATCTTTAAGGGTTCAATCATTTCAGGCAACAACTTTTTATAGTAAATTGCTGTTAAACCATCTGTTCCTGGAGCCTTGCCCAATTTCAACTGTTTAATAGCTAAAGAAATTTCTTCTGATGTAATTGGGCAATTCATCTCAAGTTGTTGTTCTTTTGAAAGTCTTGGAAAATGAGCTCCCTGTAAATACTTGTCTATATCTAAAGCTTGTATATTTTCTTTAGAATATAATTTCGAGTAAAAATCTAAAAAAACTCCTCTTAATCAAATTTTGTTGGTAGACTTCTTTTCCTTTATATTCTATTTTATCTATAGTACGTGATTTCTGTTTTTTCCTTAATTGATAAGCCAACCATCTACCAGGCTTATTAGCGTTACAAAAAGTATTGTGTTTGGCATAGCGCAAATTAGTTGCTACTTGATCAGCCAGTAGCATATTAAATTGTTCTTTCAATAAATGTATTGAGATCCTTAAATTATTATCCAATGGATTCAAAATAAACTTTTTCTCCTTAGTTTTAATCTCTTCCTCAATATCTAAACGTTTTTGCATTTGCTTACGCCTGTAAGCATTATTCATATAAATCAAAACCCCTCTCATGTAGGCTTTACTAGCATTCCAAACCATTTCCATCGAGGTACCTTTATGCATATTTGTAACAAAAAATTCTTTCATATGTTCTCTACATTTCTGCAAGAACAAATCATTTGTAAATAAATTCTCATTCAGCCTCCAGGATCTTCTACTAGCATCTTCAGCAAAGAACTCCAACCAAACAGGACTATGGTCAGACATTGTCCTAGGTAAAATCTTAACGTTCTTAACCAAAGAAGAAAGATCAGTAGTAATCAAAATAAAGTCAATCCTGGAGAAAGATTTATGTCTGTCCAAAAAAAAAGTAAAATCTCTGTCTCTCATATTCCTTTCCTGCCATACATCTCTTAATTCCAGATCTTCCTTCAAATCAAAAAAAGCTTTAGGCAATTTCGAATTTAAAAAGTTTTTAGAGGATCCCTTCTTGTCTTCAGATGGCACCAAAACTCCATTCCAGTCCCCCATCATAATAATAGATTTATAATACAGTTCAATTAGTCTCTGATGTAAAAATTTAAAGAATTTTTGCTGTTGTTGATTTGGAGCATATAATCCAATAAGAAGAACTTTCTTTCCTTGTAGTATTAATTCAATACTAACATATCTCCCTTGTTTATCCGATTCAATCAATCTTGCCGAAAAGTCTTTTCTTAAATAAATAACCACTCCAGCCTTCTTGTCCGGAGCAAAGGATGCAAAATGTGTTCCCAATCGGGAATTAATCAGATACTTTTGGTCTTTTAATGCAATATGTGTCTCTTGTAAGCAAACAATGTCATTTTTATGTTGTTTCAGATAAAAAAATACTTTCTTTCTTTTCTGTGGTGACTTTAAGCCATTAACCTTCCATGTCAGGAACTTCACCATCTCTGGTGACCATGAGCCTTTGGAACATGGCCTGAAGATCAGCTGTTGCTCTCTTCGGACGTGCTCCTCCCACAGGCTCTGAGACAGCCGCATCTTGCGTAGCTGGACCAGTTGCAGGCTTTTGTTTTTGCTCTTTTTCCATACACTTATATGCAGCTCTTGTCATCCTCTGTTCTTTTGGGTCTTCCTTTAATGCCAAACTCTGCTCCGTAGCCTCCGCCTGCCGCATCTCCTCAAGAGGCAATGACATTGCCCCTTCACTCAATTGTTTATCTTCTTGTCTTGCTTCTGTTCTTTTGATTCAAGGAGACGGTGGTAAGCCTGCTTTCAGGACCTTAGTATAGAAATCTTTTGCTTTTAAAATTATATCCAATCTGTATCTGGTCCCTGCATAATTTACCACAATTCCAATAGGTATTTCCCATCTGAACTACTTGGAGAATCACAGGGGAGCTCTACCTCTACCCAGGCAGGCTCGCCTCTCCCTCTTCTCCCGAGGGAGAGGCTCCAGCGCTGCGGGACAGCTGATTTTCGCTGCCTCCGAGCGCTTTGACGCTTCCCAGGATCGGGCGGCTTCAAAACGCTGCCATTCGGCGCGGCAGCGCTACCGGAAGCTTGAATATTAATGTCATTGCAAGACAGGGTTCCCATCCTTGTTCCATTTGCTGCAGGCATCTCAGGTTTAACACAATTTTTTAAAAATCCCTTCGTACTAGGTCAGCATGGCAGCTATATTGTCTCTGAAATATGATCAGTGATATAAACAACATGGTTTACTGGGCCACTAGTTCCTGTCCATTTTCTTCCCCTGTCACCATCATGATCAATTCAGCTGTGAATGTTTTCTTAACAAGGGCAGTTTAAGCAGATCATATATGTGAGGCACCTTATAGGCTGGTAGTGAACACAGCTCATGCATGAAGGGATACTTGTTACCATTACATGACTACCACTACTGGTTTCCTTACTTCTCAGTTCCTTTCAAAGTGTCTTTTCTGCAGGATAGCGGTGGTTTTCAGATGGTATCTCTGGTGGAGTTCTCCAAGGTGACAGAGGAGGGAGTACATTTCTCTTCTCCTTATGATGGCAAGCAGATTCTGCTGACACCAGAAAAATCCATTGAAATACAGAATGCTCTTGGTAACTATTCTGTTTTGTATAATAATATGACATTAAAGTAATGCTTCCTTTTAGGTGATGATTGTAGAAATGTATGCCCTGAATCGAAATCAAGAACAGTTTTTTAAAACATTACATATGTAGCATAGACAATGATGAGATCTGTCTATTAGGAGATTTTAATGCCATTTTAGACAACAATTTGGACTATAAGGGTAATATGACCAGGAAAAGGAAAAGAAGAACATTACTGGGATCTTTTTTCAAATTGGCTAAAGATTTAAACATCCAGGATATGTGGAGGGAAATAAATTGCAAGGCAAGACAGTATACATATTATTCTAATCGACATAGTTCGTGGTCCAGAATTGACATGGTGTGGATGTCAAAAGAAATCAGCTCTGAGGTTGAAGAGGTGTGTATTGAGTCAAGCACTTGGGCAGACCATAACCCTATGAAATTTAGTTGGAAAGGCCCCCCAAAAATACCTAGATGGACTTTACAAAGATCAATATTAAAAGAAGACGACTTTAGGTTAAGGATGGAGAGAGAATTAGATTTCTTTTGTAAGGAAAATAAAGCTGAAGACACCTCTGTACAAAATAATTGGGATACAGCCAAGGCGATTATGAGAGGGGTAGCAATGGCATATATGGTTAATAAGAATAAAGAGAAAAAACAACAACAGAAAAGGTTAGAAGGGGAATATAAAAGTTTAGAAACAATACTCCAACAGGAACCGCAAAAAAAGAATGTCAAACAATTAATGGATTCAATTAAACATAAACTTAATATTTTAGATAAAGAGAAACTAGCACAACAGATGAGAGGCATAAAACAGAATTTCTTTGAAAATGCAAACAAACCGAGCCGATGGCTCGCATATAAATTGAAAAAACAAAAAGAGAAAAGTTGGATTAGTAAATTATGTGATGATAAAGGGAGAATACACTATCAAGAAGAGGAGAAAAAAACTATAGCTCAGGAATTCTATGAACAGTTACATAAAGATGATAGTCAGGAAAGTGTGGGGAAAGTGGAGGATTGTTTCCAAAAAGCCAAACTACCCAAAGTTACAGAGGAAATTAGAAACATGTTGAATGACGAAATTAGGATGAGGTGATAACGGCTATTAATAAACAAAAAAATAATAAAGCATCGGGTCCTGATGGCCTCCCGATAGAAATGTACAAGGAACAACAAAATATTTTAGCACAACCATTATTGGAGGTGTTCAATGCGGTCTTGGAAGAAGCAAGAATTCCTAAATCATGGTCTGAGGCAAATATAGTCCTCATCCCGAAAGATAATGCTGATTATACATCAATTCAAAATTATAGACCTATATCTCTACTCAATTCTGACTATAAGATATTCACAACAATCATAGCTGAGCGACTTAAAAGGTTCCTGAATGATTTTATACATGCAGACCAGAATGGTTTCCTTGCTAAAAGGCAAACTAAACATAATATTAGGGTAATACTGGACACGTTAGAATATTATGAACTACACAGCGGACAACAGATGGCATTATTATTCTTAGATGCCCAGAAGATGCAAAGATATTGGAAAATGATTTGGACTTGGTTAAAAGAAATGCTAGGACGGAAAGTTGAATTTAGTCCAGAATTTTTCTTATTGGGCATAATAAAAGAGAAACACTCCAAAGAAGAGGTTTATTTGATGATTCATATCATTACGGCAGCAAGAATGTCGTTCTCCCAGAATTGGAAGAGGAGTGAAATTCCGGTAGAAAGTGAGGTGATAAAAAAAAATTGGGAGTGCGCAGAAATGGACAAACTAACCCTGGAAATTAAGAATAAAGATCAATCAGGCTACTATAAAATCTGGAATAAGTTTTACTTTTGGTGGGAACAAAAGGAAGGTCTCCATTTGAGTTTATGGATTGGTTGATTGTTTTAAATATGGTATTATATATAACTGATGTGTATTCTATGTGTATTTTATTTATATATATATATATATATATATATATATGTGTGTGTGTGTGTGTGTGTGTGTGTGTGTGTGTGTGTGTGTGTGTGTGTGTGTGAAATACTTGTTAACTATTTAGATTACCTTGCTAGGCCCCAAACATGGGACAAATCTTTATTTCCTGTGTCAGCCTATCCTGAAGGCCATCGACAGGCAGTAGTCACACTGGTGACAGCTCATATTTGTGTAAATTTTAAATTGCTAACAAAGAATTAAGGGAGACTGATATGCATTTATATATATATATATATATATATATATATATATATATATATATATATATATATATATATATATATATATATGCATTTCATATTCATTCAATTTATATATATATATAAATTCCAAAACAATGTAAGACAAGAAGGTATGTCAGTCTGTTCCCAGTGTCCAATGTTTTAAATAATAAACTCAATTTTTAAAAAAAACAGTAATGCTTCCTTTTGTTTTATAATGGTAGTGATAGTTCCCTACTTCCATGATTGTCCATCATGTCAGACGTACCTGATTAAGATCTTTTTAAGAAAATAGAAATGCAGAAAATAGTTCAGTAGCTCATAAACACTCCACTTGACTCTATTTGCATATTTAGTCCCCATTTCTTGTTTTCCTGTTAGGGAATGATTTATCCATTGTACTCCTTTTTCATAGGAGATGATCTGGTTACCATTGGCCATGCATTGCTAGCCTCCCAATTAGACTGTTGCAATGGGTCTCTGTTGGAATAAAGAAAGAGGTAGTAAAATTATGATTTTAAAATGTTCTTTCTGGAGTGTCCCATTGGGAGCACAGAGCACCTGCTTTTAGCTAAGCTGTTTGGCTTCTGGTCCTGTCATTCAGGTGTTTTATTTGTTACCTATCAATTCCTTCCAATGGCTCAAGCCCCTCCTGCTTGAGGTCACTGAAAACTACATTCTGTATAGAACAGCTTTCTCTTTGTGCTGTTATAGAGAATGCGCCCTCAGAATCAGCTAGGGCTGAGAGCCAACACACTGGAATTTTCTCACCCTCTATATCAGTGGTGGCAAACCTATGGCACGTGTGCCAGAAGTGGCATGCAGAGCTGTCAATGTGGGCACATGTGCCATTGCCCTAGCCTTGCCTCTCCCTGTGACCCCCTCCTCCCCAGCAGCCCCCCGCCCCCAGGGAGAGTCATTTCAGGGCATGGCCTGCGTGGAGCAGCGCAGCCAAGGACATGGCAGCCGGGCAGCAGGGACAAGACTCTGCCCTTGTGCCCCGTTGCGCGCAGATGATGCTGCAGGGCATGGCCAGAGGGCATGGCTGCCATGGCGCTTCAGGGCTGCCTGCAGGCCGTGGAGGCAGTAGGTGGCCCTGCAGCAGGCGTGGCGGGGGCAGGGTGGGTTTTGGGCACTAAAAGGTTTGCCATCACTGCTTTATATGCATTCTACCTTTTTTATTATGCTTTTTTAAAAAAATCTTTAAATGTCTTTTATTTCTTAGGTTTTCCCTCACAGCAGTCATGTTGCCAGGTTTTTATTTGTTGTCACGTATTTCATTGTTTATTTTAATTCTTGCTTCGTCCACCGAAGAATTACGCGGGCGAGGAACAGACTCACAACGCCTCTATTTAAACCCCATCTGGCTGACTGGCGACCAATCAGAGCTGTGCCGGTTTCCCGCTGTCAGCGCGGACCAATCAGCGGTGGTGTGCTTTGACAGCCCTGAGCTGTCAAGCTGCGTCGCGCCTGCGCAGTTTCCTGCGACTCCGACAGCTGAGAGCTGTCAAGTGGTTGCGCTTGCGCAGTGGCTACCGGCAGCTTTTGACAGCTGTCAAAAGCTGCTGTAGGGTTTTTACCTCATAACTATTTACATGTGATACACAACCATTAAACATAACATATTAATACACAACACCCCTTACCCCTTCCCCGAACTGGTGGGGTAGTCCTTCTGGTTGTTTTTTAGTTGTGTGCCCCATTCATAGTCTTTTAAGTAGGCCGGGGGTTTCCTGGTTCTCTTTGAACAACGGAGGGGCGTTGCTGTTGTAGGCTCCCTTTCCCCCAGTTCTGGACGCGATACTTCTTGATTCAGGCCTGGACCATGAGCTTCGAGGGCCCCTTCATTAGAAGTGTTTGGTGGGGGGGATGTTTGTTCATGGAGTGGTGCAACGCATTGAATTTTCCCTGCTACCCCTTTCCCCCCAGTTTTGAGGGCTGCGTTGTCGTAATTGATCAATGTGTCGTCGTAGGTGGCAGTTATTTCCGGCATCTATTATGTATGATAAGGGTCCCGTTTGTTCAATTACAACCCCCTGAATCCATTTGTTCCCTCCCCCGTAGTTTCTTGCCCAGACGGTTTGACCGTTAGCCAGGGTTCTATGATGAATGTGTTGGTCTGGTTCTGCCGTTGTCCTATCCGGATGTAATCTGTCAAGTCTAGTCATAAGTCATATCCCCCAGCGCAGTTCCGCTGGCGACCTTCCGGTGGTCGTGCAAGGGGTGGTGTGTTGTGCCAGTAAGAATTGCGCTAACCTGCGGTGTCAGTTTCCCATGATGATTTTTCGTAGTGCATCTTTGGTGGACTTTACCATCACCTCAGCCAAGCCATTCGACGAAGGGTGGAACGGAGCCATCATGATGTGTCTAATAGAGTTCTCTGTGGTGAAAGTCTGGAATTCACGGGAAGTAAATTGGGTGCCGTTATCAGAGACCAAGACATCGGGCAGTCCGGGTGTGGCAAAAAGCCCCCTTAGTACCTGTACTGTGGCAGTCATAGTCATGCTACTGACTGGCACAACCTCCAGCCACCTGGAGTAGCTGTCAACTACTATTAAAAATACCTGTCCTTGAAAGGGTCCCGCAAAGTCTAAGTGCACCCGGGACCAGGGATTTTTGGTTGTCTCCCATTTGTGGACAGGGGCTTGTGGTTGTGCGGGCCTGACAACCTGGCAGGGGTAGCAGCCGGCTACATGTGTCTCGATTGCCCGGCCACCAAACGTAGCTTCTTGCCAACGCCTTCATTTTCACTGTCCCCGGATGCCCATCGTGTAATGTGTTCAAAACCTTGGGTCTATGTTTTTCGGGGATTACGACCCTATTCCCCCACAGTATGCACCCCAGATGGGATGAAAGTTCCATTCTCCTAGAGAAATATGCTTGGAACTCAGGACCGGGGGATTTAGATTGCCATCCAGAGGCAATCCAGTTTAGTATTCTGCAGCAGCGATGTCTTTAGCTGATAGGGGGCATTCTGGTAATTCTAAAATTGCTAGGATGTTGCCAGCTGGAGCGGGGTCGGGGTCTATTATAGGTAGGGGAAGTCTACTTAATCCGTCAGCATGCCCCATTTCCTTCCCAGGCTTGTGGATTAATTTGAACGAATAAGCAGATAAAAAGGTAGACCATCTAAGAATTCAGGGGGATAGAATTTGGGGCGTCTGCTTATCCCATGTGAAAATTCCCAGTAGTGGTTTGTGGTCTGTGAAGATAGTGAATTGCCGACCGTAGAGGTAGTCGTGAAATTTTTTCACGCCGGCAACTATCGCTAAAGCCTCCTTGTCAATTTGAACGTAATTGCGCTCTGGTTTGGAAAGTGTTCTGGAGTAAAATGCTATTGGCTTTTGGGTTCCAGTCTGCGTTAAGTGACTTAGAACTGCCCCGATTCCGTAAGGAGAAGCATCGCATGCTAAACATAGGGGCATTTCATCTTTGTAAAGCGTTATGGTAGAATTACTGGTGAGTAGATTCTTAAGGAGCTGGAAACTGGTGTCATGCTGAGGAGACCAGGACCATGGGGTACCCTTGTCGAGTAGTCTGTGCAGGGGTTCAGCGATGGTTGCCTTGTGGGGCAAGAATACATGATAAAAATTTAGTAGTCCCAGAAAGGCTTGTAACTCCTGTTTGTTTTTAGGAGTGGGTGCAGTTTTGATGGCTTTGATTTTTGAGTCAGTGGGGTGAATTCCCCAAGAGTCAATTTTGTATCCCAAAAACTCTGTCGATGGTACCCCTATAGAGCATTTATCTCTTTTTAATTTTAGCCCGGCTGCTCTGAACCTGCTTAGAACTTCCTGCAATTTGTTTGCCAAATCCCCTTCTGACTCGCCTGCTATAAGTACATCGTCAAAGTAAAGGCAGACCCCAGGAATTCCCTTAAGGGTTTTTTCCATAATTTCCTGGAAAATTCCCGGGGCTGCAGATATGCCGAATTGTAAGCGATTTACTTTGAAAGCCCCACGGTGCGTGACGATGGTCTGTGCATTTGCAGTTTCCTGGGTGACAGGTAGTTGCAAATACGCCTGCGCCAAGTCCAATTTCGCAAAGATGTCGCCAGACCTGATGGCGGCGAGGACGTCTTTCACTGCTGGGACTGGGTAAGTGTGCGAATTCAACGCTCGGTTTAGGGTGGCCTTATAGTCAGTGCAAATTCTTATTTGGCCGTTAGGTTTAATTGTGGTTACAATTGGTGTTTCCCATTCGCCCCCCTCGACCGGTTCTAAAACTCCTAGATTAACGAGTCGATCCAGTTCGTTCTCAATTTTGTTTTTGAGTGCGAACGGAACTCTCCTAGCTTTTATTCTTATCGGTAAAATTTCAGGGTTTAGTTTTAGTGATACTGGGGGGCCTGTATATTTTCCTAACGAGCCATCGAAAACGTCTGCGAGCTGATGGCAGACGGCTTCGAGGCTTATGGTCTGAGTTGTGTTAATTCCTGTTAGAGCAATTCCTAATGCTTCGAACCAGTCAAGACCTAGCAGACTGGTTCGGTTTCCCTGCGTTACTAGAATCGTTAGGAGTCCCCTGAACCGCCTAAATTCCACCGGAATCTTGGCTTTTCCCCTAAGCATGATCGGGGTTTTTTGGAAGTCGGCAAGGTGTAAGCTGGTGGGTTGTAGGGAAATTTGCTGCCTGCTGCGGCTGCAAATGTCTTTATAGGTCTTCCACGAAATGAGGGAGACCGAGGATCCCAAATCAACTTCCATTTCACAGGGAACCCCGTGTAGCAGGACATTGATTTTAACTTTTGGTCTTAACACTAGATGGACCTTTCCCGCCCCCTTATTCCTACTTACTGCTAGTACTAGGGACCTAGGGGGCTTTTTCCCGTTGGTCGTGGTCGGACTCGTACCTGCGGATGTCACCTCCAATTCGTGCAGGTTCTCCCGGTTCTGGCTACGGCATACGGCTCTGAGGTGTCCGGTTTTTGCCACAGCCGTGGCATTTGGCACTGCGGAAACGGCAGGAAGCTCTTGGGTGGTTTCCTCCGCAGCTGGCACACTTGGCTCGGATGCCTTGCTGATTGGTATTTTTGCTGTTTGGAGGGGCCCCGCGGTTGTCATGGTGGGTCTGGAGTTTTTCAAACCTCCGTTGGAGGGCGTCTATATTGGTGGAGACGTCATTTTCTCCGAAGTCACTGGGGGTGATGTCCTCCTGGTGTACGGACCCGTATGGTACGTTTTCTAGTGGTCCGGGTTTCTCGCTGTGGCTGTCTTCATAAGCCACGACTTCCATGGAGACCTTGGCCAATGTCAAGGTGGGCTTAGCGATCAGCTTCTTCTGTAGGCGCTCGTCCTTCAGCCCGATGACTACCTGGTCGCAGATCCGGTCCTCCAGATCCGGGAACCGGCATCGGCGTGCGGCATGCCTGACTCTCGCTATGAAATCAATGGCTGATTCATCGGGAAGTTGACAGCACCGCACGAAGTTTACGCGCCAGAATAGTTCTGATTTGGTCGGCATGAAATGCTTACTAAGTCCTTCCGTGAGTTCTGCATACGGTATGGAGGCGATGGGTTCTGGGCTGAAAAGTCCTACGGCCACGTCATACACGGCTGGTCCACTGAGGCAAAGGAGCGCTGCTGCCTTGGCCCGGTCGTCTGTGATCTTGTTGACCAGCAGGAACCCTTCCACCTGGCCCCAATGCGACTCCCAGCACTCGGGATGGCGAATGTTGAACTTGCGGATGTGGCCGAGGTTGACCATACTGTCCCGGTTGTGGGTACTGCTTCGCGGGCGTTGAGGAAGTTGTACTTCCCGCCAGTGACTTCAGCTGTGACTAGCTCAGAGCCGTGGGAAAAAAATTCTTTTCCCCTGGGCTAGTGACTTCAGCTATGCCAAGCAGTAAATCCCACCCTCGTCGCCAGTGCTTCGTCCACCGAAGAATTACGCGAGACAGCTGGCTAAACGTAAACCTTTATTGTCAGGAACCGGGCAAGGAACAGACTCACAACGCCTCTATTTATACCCCAGCTGGCCGACTGGCGACCAATCAGAGCTGTGCCGGTTTCCCGCTGTCAGCGCGGACCAATCGGCGGTGGTGTGCTTTGACAGCCCTGAGCTGTCAAGCTGCGTCGCGCCTGCGCAGTTTCCTGTGACTCTGACAGCTGAGAGCTGTCAAGCGGTTGCACTTGCGCAGTGGCTACCGGCAGCTTTTGACAGCTGTCAAAAGCTGCCGTAGGGTTTTTACCTCATAACTATTTACATGTGATACACAACCATTAAACATAACATATTAATACACAACAATTCTCTTTTGAAATACTGATTTTTCTACCTTGGATTTACTGTTATGATGTCATTTGATGATACTTCGTTATACTGTAAGACAGTTTTATATTTTTTATAGTTTATTGCAGGTGTTACACAAGTGTGCTTAGGTTCGCTTATGGTCACTCACTCACACACTCACAGCCTTGGAAACTTGCCGCACTCAAATCACTTTCAAATGAACATAGGCTCAAATGGTTCTTTAAAAAAACAAGATTTTTTCTTCTATTTTATTGGCTTATATTTGTTTAATGGTTTTCTCATTGTAGGCCCTATGTGTGCCTCATAGAACAGAGTACAGAATATAAGTTAAATATTGTTAAAATTTATCCAGGCAATTTCATCCTCCATTTCGATATTGATTGATCTTAGCTAACTTTTTATTTTTCCCCCTAGGCTCTGACATTATAATGCAATTAGATGATGTGATCAGCAGCACTCTCAGTGGACCCCGTGTGGAGGATGCCATGTTAAGGTTTGAGCTGTGTCCGTTAACTCTTTGATTACATTCAGCTGAGCTCCATTCACCTTCTCCAAATCTTGGCTTCGGTGTGACTTGTACATTTGGCTTTTTGATTTAAACTTTGTTTATTACCAGGAAGTTTTGAAACTGAGTGCTGCTAGCCAATAAAATTATATTTACGTCATTTAATAATACAGTCCCCTCCATTTTGTTTTTAAGATTGTGCTTCAGAAAAAAGTCATCAGTTGCAAAATACTGGGAGACAATGTTTGGATTACTGTGGAATCAAACAAGTTAGGAAAATCATGCAGTGCATGGCTTCAGGAATTCTTTCAAGCCATAAGAAGCACCTGTATTTTGTTCTGTGAAATGAAATGTTGCATGTTGCATTTGTATGTGAGTTTTTGCTATCTCTTTGAGCTCCTCTTGTACATATCTCTGTCTATGGAAAAGTACAGGGCAGCTGCATACATTCAGTCAGATCACCAGAGGAGCTTAGAATGGAGCAGTCAGCAGCTCTTGCCAAGGGGCTCTTCTACTGGGGTATTGGGGGATTTTTTTCTGGAAAATTGGATTCGACTCATTTTCAAATTCAAACTTTCTTTTACTGACACCAAATTTGATACAGGTTTGGTCAAGTTTTGGAGAGCTATCCTGATTGAGCCCTGTTTTGTAATTTATTTCCAACATTCTGTTGTGTTGGAAAGGATAAAATATCTGAAGAAATAAATAGCAAGTGCAAAATTGCCATTGAAAATTAGGAGAAAGTCATTGTTTCCTCTTTTCCCAGTAAGATAGCTTGTTTCCATTCCCATTAGCAATGTAATAGTCTTAGAGAACCACTTCATAAAAATTACAAAAAATATAAAAACTTCATTCATTTTTAACCCACACAGTCCATGTTTTACATTTACAACAACAGCAAAGCAGTAAGTTGGCAGCTAAGTTGCAACCCAGTTACTTTTGACAGCAAAATGGGTGGCATATAAATTTAATAAATAATAATAATAAAACATAACTTTCCAAAATTGTGCAATGCTCAAAGTTCAAAAAATTGTGTGTGCTTTTTTCAATCATGCAGAACCCCTACCAACCTCTTGTGGGACCCCAGTTCAGAAAGGCTGAATTGACCTACATGTCATTGTGCTATAGGACAATTGCAAAAGGACATACCTACTGTACATGTTTAGATCCTTTATAATAGCATAGATGGCAGCCCAAGGATCATGTGTGGCATTTTATATGACCTATATATGACCAAGAGGTTTTTCTTTTCCAACTGATTATGAAGAAATAAATGGTAAGTGTAAAGTTGCTATTCAAAGTTAGGGAAAAAGTCTTTGTTTCATGTTCCATCTCAAGTAGAAATGTGATTGCTAATCCCACTTGAAACAGCCAGAATAAATTCAAATGAAACGGGAATAAATAAACTACTTCATTTCACATGCATCCAATGTCAATAACTCACGGTTACAGCAAAGGTCCATCCGGAATGCAAGGTTGTAATTTGGACCCATCTCATTAGGTAAAAATATGATGAACTTTCCATCCTGTGCAAAGTTACATGCTGATAATGGAGTTTGATATCCCAGCCACATGCCAGGGTTCATTCAGAGAGATAATACAAAGACAAAGGCAGGACGTCCTGCCATAAACTATGAAAGCTCCACCCACTTAACTAGAAAGCATGGTATTCACTATACAGCTAGACATCTCTTGAGGAAATAACATTTAACCCTGTAAATGCTACATGTTCTTATATACAATGCTGTTAGGGTGCTGTATTAGCCCTGTAAATGATGAATACAGTAACAGAGTTCTTAATTCCTAAACTAGATATAAAATGGAGCAGCTGAATATATATATGTCCAGCACACTCCCCGCTTTGAAATATAAATTTCCACTATAACTAACTAGAATAAGCAAAAAACATAACATCAAGCATGCAACTTTGACTGTTAACTGACTATTAAATAGAATAAAAAACATGGTATCAAAACATGCATAACTTTAAGGTAAATACAAAACATGCATAACTGTAACTGAGATAAGCAAAGAGTTACATCAAACAATGCAATCATGAGGTAGACACAATATGCATAGTTGAAGGTTCAGTCTTCAAGTTCGGTCTTCTTCAGCAACAGGACCAGCTCGGTGATTCGTCTGGTGTAAAGCCGTTTAACAAGAGTCTGCGAGTTGCGGCCTGACTCTTCTGGCTTCACGATCTGGACTTTGACTTGGCGAACTAGTCCATTAGGGCTGGGTAGGATCTGGTACACAAGTCCCATGGTCCAATAGTTCCGAGGGGAATCCTTGTCTTTCAGCAAGACAAGGTCTTCTTCTTGAAGGTTAGGCTCTTTGGTCTTCCACTTGCGGCAATCTTGAAGGGTAGTATTCTTGCTTCCAGCACTTCCAGAAAGTGTTGGCCAGTAGTTGAACTTGTCTCCATTGCCGTTTGTACATGTCTTTGGGGACAAAGTTTCCCAATGGTGCTGGCCAGTCGCCTGTTTTCTGGGTCATCAAGGTGGCTGGAGTAAGGATAGTTGGGTTTTTGGGATCCGAAGAAACTGGAACCAAAGGTCGAGCGTTGATGATAGCTGCAACTTCTGCCATGAGGGTAGCAAGAACCTCATGCGTCAGCCTGAGTATCTTTGTCAACACAGAGTCTAGGATTTTGTGAGCTACGCCATTCATGCATTCCCACACTCCTCCCATGTGAGATGCATGGGGAGGATTGAATGTCCAAACACAATTTTGGGCCTTTAGGTACTTGCCAGCATCTGAATCGGGACGAATGCCTTCATCAATCTGCAATTCCTTGCAGGCCCCTACAAAGTTAGCTCCTGGAATGCTAAGACAAGTGAACAAAACAATTACTGCTATGCCAAATGTGCAGGGTCTCCATTTGTAGAAGCGTTTAAGGTGAGCTGGTTCTAGGAAACAGCCAGTGGGCGGTTTCTCTGTTTCCTTGTCCAGTGCCTGAGGTTGAACGTTGGCGTCTTGACCTGGATCTGGAAGCGCATAGTGTTCTGGTCTCAATGACATCAGGCTGTTTGGATGAGCCGATAACTCAGGACCCTTTAGCCATACTGAGTCTGCCAACTGTGATGTAAAAATGAACCACTTAGCTTGGTCCATAGGATTCTAATCCGTTGGCACATGTTACCACTGCTCAGGGCTTGGAGATTTTGTAATCTTTTCTACTCTATTGTTTGCATAGACGTAGAAGTGTCTGCTTTGGTTGAAGATGCAGAACAGCACCACCTTGCTGTCTGTGGCTTGGTTCATTGGAGCCGGTTGTGTAGCTCCAGAGGGAAGGTCTTGTGATCCTGATGGTGCTCTGTCGGTTCTCTGGCTAATTGGCACCTCTGGTCGTGGAGATTCTCCTTCCTGTCCACTTGGTCTTTAGGGGACTTGTGGATGACCGCGGCACTCCTGCCTGCTCCTGATGAATCACGTCTTGGTCGGCAACGTAGCCCTGCGTGTGGCTATGCTGGTTTCCACCTTCTGGCTTTCTAGAATTGGGCTTGAAGGTAGCGTCTTCAGGCTTTTTCTGTAAAGCTACTGCTTTGTCAGCTGTTTCCGCTGCCTCCCGTTCGAGCTGTGAAAACTCAAGTTTGGCCTGGGCCTTTGCCTCTACAGCCTCCCATTTGCTGTGTAGAAACTCCATCCGGGCCTGAGCTATGGCCATTTCTTCCTTTTGTCTAGCTGCATGTAGAGCTGCCTCGACCACTTCCTTTCCCAGATGTCCTGCTTTTGCCAACTGTAGAGCTGCTTTGGCCTCAGGTTTGGCCTTTCCTTCCATATGCAGCTGCTGGGCTCTTGCCTGACTTAGAGCTATTTCGGCGAATTCTACCTTTAGCAGCAGCTCTTCCTTTGCCATAGGTAAAACTGCTGCAGCTTCCGCAGTGTCGACTTGTGCTTGCATAGCTTGAGTGGCCAGGCTCTCTGCCCTCGAGACTCTGGACGAATGGCTATGATGAGAAGATGTTTTAGAGTGACGGGAGGTGTCTGAGACATAAGCTTGCTTTGACATGCTGCTGTGTGCCTTGGGCCATGGCGACTTGGGACTTTAGTGTGAAGCTACTTTGGATGAGTGAGAAGAAGATTCATGTGCCCGCTGGGCTGATGTATGCGAATGCTGGGACACATCGTACTTGGCCTTCTCACACAGTATGTCTTTCATGTGTAGCTCCCCCTCAGGGAGGCATTTTTACTTTCTAGCAGCTTGAGACATTGCATTTTCTTTTCGAGTATTGAATCCCTTAGCTGTGACTGGACCTTTTCAAGACAGCGCCAGTAGTCTTTCCATTTGAAGCAAAACTCCTTCGCTGAAAGAATGCATTCAGGGGAAAGCTTCTCTTTAGGCGCTTGGCAGAGTTCCTGTAATTTCTCCCAGTTTCTTTTGTGGCACTTATAAAACCCATCCCATTTCTCCATCAGGTTCAACCACATGACTTCTGTAGGCTTTCTTTGTTTCCTCAGGTCATAGGGTTTCTGGGATGTATTTGGCCTCACCGAAGCTTGGACGTCAGCTTCTGTGTGCAAATCAAGGTGGGTTGGTTGAGACAGTTCTCCATGGTTGATTGCTTGAAGCAGATCTTCTGAATCAATAAGACACTCCCTCATGGCTAGGACAGTTTCAGAAAACTTCCTATTTTTAACTAATTTGGTAACTTTGCTCTTTGACCACCAGTGAACACCTTCTGCGTGATTAGAGACTTCAGGGAAGTTCACTCTTTGACCTCTAGGGGGCACTCTACACATGCCTGGGGACAAGCCTTTTATTTGCAGAGCAGCCACTGGGGTGCTGCTTGCATGAGTGGGTATTTCAATGAAGTTCACCCTCCGACCGCTGTTTGGAGGCAAGCCTGTTATTTGCAGATCAGCCCCTGGGGGGTGTGCTGTTCTTCGTGAGCAAATGCAAGCCTGTTATTGCCCCTAGCCTTCACTTGGACACAAGGTCAGCCAATTTTTTTCTTCTTAGGACCATAAGTTGTAAGCCGGTCTGGAACTCCTAAGGAACTGCCTGTCCATGTTAAGAGCTTCAACCGTAGGCTGTAAATGCTGAATACACTAATACAGTTCTTATTTCCTAAACTACGTATAAAATGGAGCAGCTGAATATATACTGGTCCAGCACATTTCCTCTTTTCCCAGCAACATAGCTTTGTTCCATTCCCATTTGCAGTGTAACCCAAAATCTTAAATGAGGTTATGAGGAGATGGGAGATAAAGACTTCCATTTTTCTTTCATCTCAGTATCACTAAAATCTTACTACTAAAATCAGTGAAAAACAAGAGGCTCTCCTAATGATCCCTGTGAGAAAGATAGATTATGCATGTTCTATTGATTTGACTCGCAGGGCCTGTAAGATTGCCCTACAGGAAGTCCCCAGGTTACAACAACAACTGAGACCAGAATTTCCATTGCTAGGTTATGTTATAAAGTGTGATGTCATATGATCACACTGTTTAGCGACAGCAATCATGGTAGTCCCAATTGCTGTCATTAAGCAAAGGCCATATTTATTTTTATTTATTTATTTGTTTGTTTGTTTTTATATACCGCCCTTCTCCCGAGGGACTCGGGGCGGTGTACAGAGTAAGGTTGAACAATAGTTGAACAATAGTAAACAACAATAGTAAAAACAACTGAGACCCCAAGAGCTATCAGGCCAGGCCGGACTGCTGGAACAGGTAAGTTTTTAAGTCGCGCCGGAAGGTGCGGAGGTCGGGGGCCATCCGGATTTCGGTAGGCAAGCAGTTCCAGAGGTCACATACAGGTGAAACTCGAAAAATTAGAATATCGTGCAAAAGTTCATTTATTTCAGTAATGCAACTTAAAAGGGGAAACTAATATATTGAGATAGACTCATTACAAGCAAGATAGTTCATGCCAT
This sequence comes from Vipera ursinii, assembly GCF_947247035.1. Classification (NCBI taxonomy): domain Eukaryota; kingdom Metazoa; phylum Chordata; class Lepidosauria; order Squamata; family Viperidae; genus Vipera; species Vipera ursinii. The sequence goes on from NC_139513.1 coordinate 180,943,233, forward strand.
GATTTGTCATAATTGTGATGATTATGGCATACAGCTCATGAAAACCCCAAATTCACAATCTCAGAAAATTAGAATATTACATGCAATCATGTAATACTGCAAAGCGATCAAACCGGTCAGTCCTAGAGGAGATCAACCCTGACTGCTCTTTAGAAGGCCAGATCCTGAAGCTAAAACTCAAATACTTTGGCCACCTAATGAGAAGGAAGGACTCACTGGAGAAGAGCCTAATGCTGGGAAAGATTGAGGGCAATAGAAGAAGGGGAGGACAGAGAATGAGGTGGCTGGATGGAGTCACTGAAGCAGTAGGCGTGAGCTTAAATGGACTCCAGAAGATGGTAGAGGACAGGAAAGCCTGGAGGAACATTGTCCATAGGGTCACGATGGGACAGACACGACTTCGCAGCTAACAACAACAACAACACATGCAATCAATAAAACAAGGATATTGTACATAGAACAATATCGGACCTCTGAAAAGTATAAGCATGCATATGTACTCAGTATTTGGTTTGAGCCCCTTTTGCAGCAATTACTGCCTCAATGCGGCGTGGCATGGAAGCTATCAGCCTGTGGCACTGCTGAGGTATTATGGAAGACCAGGATGCTTCAATAGCGGCCTTCAGCTCTTCTGCATTGTTCGGTCTCATGTCTCTCATCTTTCTCTTGGCAATGCCCCATAGATTCTCTATGGGGTTCAGGTCAGGCAAGTTTGCTGGCCACTCAAGCACAGTAATCCCACGGTCATTGAACCAGGTTTTGGTGCTTTTAGCAGTGTGGGCAGGTGCCACGTCCTGCTGGAAAATGAAGTCAGCATCCCCATAAAGCTCGTCTGTGGAAGGAAGCATGAAGTGCTCCAAAATCTCCTGGTAGATGGCTGCGTTGACCCTGGACTTAATGAAGCACAGCGGACCAACACCAGCAGATGACATGGCTCCCCAAATCAACACAGACTGTGGAAACTTCATACTGGACTTCAAGCATCTTGCAGTGTGTGCCTCTCCATTCTAGCTCCAGACTCAGGGTCCTTGGTTTCCAAATGAGATGCAAAAGTTGCTCTCATCAGAAAAGAGGACTTTGAACCACTGAGCAACAGACCAGGTCTGTTTTTCTTTAGCCCAGGTAAGACGCTTCTGAAGTTGTTTGTTGTTCAGGAGCAGCTTGACAAGAGGAATACGACATTTGAAGCCCACGTCCAGGATCCGTTTGTGTGTGGTGGCTCTTGATGCACTGACTCCAGCCTCAGTCCACTCCTTGTGAAAGTCCCCAACACTTTTGAATGGCCTTTTCCTGACAATCCTCTCCAGGCTGCGGTCATCCCTGCTTCTTGTGCACCTTTTTCTTCCACACTTTTCCCTTCCACATAACTTTCTATTAATGTGCTTTGATACAGCACTTTGGGAACATCCAACTTCTTTTGCAATTACCTTTTGAGGCTTTCCCTCCTTATGGAGGGTGTAAGTGATGGTTTTCTGCACAACTGTCAGGTCAGCAGTCTTCCCCATGATTGTGATTCCTACTGAACCAGACAGAGACCATTTAAAGGCTCAGGAACCCTTTGCAGGTGTTATCGCTTAATTAGCTGATTAGAGTGGGACACTTTGAGCCTAGAATATTGCACCTTTACACAATATTCTAATTTTCTGAGATTGTGGATTTGGGGTTTTCATGAGCTGTACGCCATAATCATGACAATTATGACAAATCACGGCTTGAACTACCTTGCTTTGCATGTAATGAATCTATCTCATATATTAGTTTCCCCTTTTAAGTTGCATTACTGAAATAAATGAACTTTTGCACGATATTCTAATTTTTTGAGTTTCACCTGTAATTGTAACATAGAAAGAGGCAAGCAGGCTGATGGATGAGAGTTGCAGATGGGCAGGCGGCCAACATGGAGTATGTACAAGCAGTACTATGGAGTACTATGGAATGCAGCATCTGGGTGGAATATAGTGGGTGGGAGCCATGGGTCACCACTGCAGAGTATGGACCAGTGGGTGCTACAGAGTGCAAGCGGGAACTATGGAATACGAGATTCCCCATGCTATCCATGGGCTTCTCAAGAGAAAAAGCAGTGGGAACAGAATCAACTTGCAACCTCCTGCCAGCTTCCTCATTGACTGGCAGGGAAGGTCACAGATGGTGGTCAAGCAACTGGGAAAGTGCAAACATTGTGATTACAAGCCAGTTGCCAATACTGGAATGGTAAACACATCCCATAGGCGTGCTGTAATGGACATCACTTTGAAGACTGGTCATAAAGCATCTAGTAGACATACTGTACTGGACCCTTTAGGCTTAAACACTCCTTTGTGCCACTGAATTCTTGATTTTCTTACTAACCGGCCCCAGTATGTGCGAGCTGGAACAATATTTCTAACACCATTTTCTTGAGAACAGGTTTTCAGGGCTGCATCCTAAGTCAGCTGCTGTTCACCCTGTTGAACTATTACTGTTGTGCTAGGTTTCCCACCAACCATATTATGAAGCTTGTGGATGATACAATGGTAGGTTTTATTCAAGATGGCAATGAGGGTGCTTACCGCAAGGAGGTTGAGTGTTTGGTGAACTGGTGTAAGGAAAACAACATAGTTTTAAACAGTGGAAAAACCAAAGAGATCATTGTCAATTTCAGAAAAGGCAGGCACAGCCACATTCCTCTGTGCATTAATGATTCACCTGTGGAGATGGTTACCAGCGTCAAATTCCTGGGTGTGCAGTTAACATGTAGGCTGGTTTGGTTGCTCAACAGCGAGACATTGGTAAAGCGGGCACAGCAGCACCTGCATTTTCTGCGTCGCATGAGGAAAGCACATCTTCCTTTCCCTGTCCTTACCACTTTCTACAGAGGGATGATCAAAAGCATCCTATCATACAGCATCACAGTCTGTTTTGGAAGCATCACTGCTTCAGACAGGAAGGCGGTGCAGAGATTGGTGTGGATGGCTAAAAAGATTATTGGCAGTTCCCTCCCTTCCATCTAGGACATAGCATATAAGCGTTGTTTGAGCAGGATCTGCAAGCTTCTGTGGGACACTACACATCCTCTTCCTGACCTGTTTCCTTTGTTACCTTCTGGGAGGAGGCTTCATGGTATCCGAAGCAAAACATCCAGATTCAGTCACAATTTTGTTCCATACAAAACTGTTAACTCTAAAGCATCCTCCTTCCATTATGTATTCAAGATGGACAGTGATTAATATTTATGTGTTATTTATATATAAGGGTGAAGGTCTATACATACGTTGTATATAGTATGTTTAAATGTGTGTTATGTATGTGTACACTTTGCGAGCAAGCAACTAAATTTCATTTTTAATGTGTGCCATTGTGCCCACAGTAAAAAATGACAATAAAGGTTATCTATCTATCTGTCTGTCTGTCTGTCTATCAATCCATCATCCATCCATCCATCCCCCTCTTTTGGCCCCGTTGTAACTTGGAATAATCGCTGAACCAATGGTCATAATCTGAAGACTATCTCTTCCATTGTATATTTATGGAGAATATGCATTTAATAAAGCAGCTCCAGTCTTAGCACCTCTCAGATAAAAGCACTGGTAAAAGCTTCTGGATCAACACTAGAGACCTCTTTCCATTTCAGGTTAGATGTTTCTAAATAAGATTGCCTGAAGACCTTGCTTGGCATTAAGTCTTTTGAGATTGCTAAAATCTTGGAAACTTAACAATTTAAACAATTATGCAGTGTTGTCTTGAAACTTTCTGAACCCTTGCTGAATAAAATGTCCCAAATTCCAACTTGAAAACAAGAAAGATATGCCAAGACAGATATGCCAATATACACTATTGTCGCATTCCTGGTACCCTCTTTGACTGAGTAAGATTATATCAAAAGCGAATAAAGGATGGTGTCAGAACCCATCCCAATCCACATCTTAGGAAAGAAGAACTCTTGGAGACATGATTGTCCAAACAGGAACTTTTACTAAAACATGGTTGACAGTGGATAATGTAGACAGGATATAGATCTGAAGCTGTTTCACAGATCGATACTTTAAAGTGTCCCTGAGTAATAACCCCACCCCTCAGTCCATTTGGTCAGTCCTGGATCAGTCAAGTCTCAGGTGTCAACTCGTGGGGAAAAAGGACATTTGCAACATTATTACTTCCTCCCTTTCACATTCCATTTGGAGATGCAAACCAGAATTCCCTCTCCACCCCCTTTCTTTGTTGTTCAGTCTTTTGTGATTGCCAACAGGCAGGCTGAATAAACAAACATTACATCTAAGGGATAGAGAGGGGCAATTAGCACCCCTGTCTTCTCTTTCCTCCTTGGAATGGCAGAATCCAATAAGGGGGGTGGTGAGATTTAGGTTTGCACAGATAGGGAGTTAGAAATGAAATATAAATGGATTCTGACAGATGGCTACAAAAGATTACTTCATCGGCTTTATCCATATTGGTGCCCTCCAGAGATATTGGACATCATTTTCCAATCAGCCCTGAACCCAGCAGAATAATTGCATAAGAGAAGTTTAGAGGAATTTGTCCAGCAGAACTTGTAGATACATGCAAAGATAGACTAATACATTCAATTTTATCATTTTATCCTGGGCTAGATGTAGGGTGGGACTGAAGCTGAAGAAAGAAGCATTTAGTTTCAGGAAGCTCTTAGACTTGAATTTCACATTATTTGGAGAAAGTTAAAAAATCTGGAAATTGATAAAATAGAACTATTTGAGGAAATTTAACCATAATAGTCAAATCTTTCTTCCTTCTTCCTCCAGTTATGGTTGCAAAAGAACTAATTCATATGTTTGCAAATAATACATTTTACCAATTTACGGTATATCTGCAAAGTGTCCAAAATTCCTGACACTTTAATTCCAAATATGGAAGCAAGTACGAGTAGCTAACTTTGTCATAAAGATAGACAAGGAGATGTCCAGAAAATCTTGGAACCATTTTCATATTACAGCCCAAAACATATGTTACAAACATGTTCTTACCCACCAAGAGTTAAACTGGCTATAAGGAAGACTTGACTTTACTTGCTGGGAGAAGAATATACTACTTATTGTGAAGGAGAAATCATTTTAATCCATGCAAATAACTTTATGAATTTCAGAATTTCAATGGTGGCAGCAGTAGGATAAGTACAGAATCTTTTGAATTGCATCTCCAATAGCAAAGCAATCTTAACCATCCGTTCAGAATATTTTCTAAGATGCTAAATATTTACAATTAAAATTATATTTCGATTTTAACATCAAAAGACACTATTTATAAAACAACCTGGCATTAGTCCACAAAAAAGATATTAAAGCACAGCATTCTAGTTATTGGGTAAATAAATTGTGCCAGCTTTTGGAATCTCAATACTTCCAAAATGTATTGAGTGTGAAATTTCAGCTATAGCAACAGCATTCAGATCAAAGAGTTAAATAAAATCTATTTAAGTATACTGCTATAAAGCACTCAGTTGCAAATTTGATTGGATATAAGTTCTATAATTAGAATGAAATAACAAATGCAATTAATAAAATGTTTATTGCAGGTCTATTCGCTGGTTGGACAGATGTATTGCAGCACACAGCAAACCTAACCAGCAGAATTTATTTGCTATTGTTCAGGGTGGGCTGGATCCTATCCTTCGAAACAAATGTCTGGAAGGTAAGGTCACTTTTAATTTGAAATTGTGCAATTCCAGCTTATTTAAACTGCCACTACTTTAGAACAGACTAAAAGGGAATTGGGATGACCGAATTGGGATGATCTCCTGGCCATTTATTTGTCAAAATAATTCATAAAACTTACAACAATATATAGATAATCTTTAAATACTTTAGTTTCCTTCATCTGTCTCTTTTTCTTCCCCTCCCACCTGCTAGAGATGACTAAACGAGATGTGCCAGGCTTTGCTATTGGAGGTCTGAGTGGTGGTGAGGCCAAAGATCACTTCTGGAGGATAGTAGCCCTCAGCACAAAATGTCTCCCAAGGAACAAGCCTCGCTACCTTATGGGAGTTGGGTAGGAACAAACAAACCGTATTATTAAATGGGATAAGGATAGCCATCTTTTGCAGTTGCTCACTGATGCATGTTTCCCATCTCTGTTCTGTTCAAAGTTATGCTACTGATCTGGTAGTGTGTGTAGCCCTGGGCTGTGACATGTTTGACTGTGTCTACCCCACAAGGACAGCAGTAAGTATATGCATCAACCTGGGAGGAAATGGAGTGGCAAGTTGAATGCAGTTTCACCAGTTGATGCAAAGAAACAGATTGGCATTGAATGACTGTAAAATGAGGAGGGGATTCTGAAGGGATTTAAAATACCCACCCCCTAGGAAATCTGTGTTGTTTTCAGTGGTATCTCTGAAATATACAGGCCTCTTTCTATTTCCAGCGCTTTGGTTCAGCTTTGGTCCCTTGGGGCTCCCTACAGCTGAAGAATAAGCAATATGCCAAGGATTTCCAGCCCATTGATGAAAACTGTGCTTGCCCTACCTGCCAGAGGTTTGTGTGCTTGGGTTGAAATAGATTTTTTTTAAAAAATAGAAATGGCAAAAAAAGCTCTTATCCAGGGAAAAAATAAATTCAGATCCTCATTTAATCATAAACCCTCATTTACTCAGTATATAATCTTTACCGGGTACATGCGCTTTCTCAGACCAATTCATCTCATCCAGTATTGTGAGGATAAAATGTGGTGACATGATACTAAGTGGGATAAAAATACAATAAAATGTTTAATTTAGAATTGTCTTCAGTTTGACAGTTCCAGCTAAATCATAAATTTTCTTTGATTTCTCCATGCTACACAACAGTCTTTGTATTTTTCCTCTTTTAATTAATGGCCAGAGAAGTGCATCTGGTTTCTCCATCTTGTAAAAGTACTGATGTCTGAATTGTCTGATATAACTTCACTCAGCTGATATTAGGTCTAATTTTCTGTATTTTATCTTGTAAAGGAACAAAAACATTTTACCCTTATTCTCTAGCTCTTGATGTATCAAAATTCTTCCATAAACCTAGGGTTACAAGAGGATATCCTTGTTTATTTGTGTCTTAACAGATATAGTCGAGCTTTCTTGAATGCTCTCTATCCTATTGATTCAGCTGCCAAGCATCACATTACCATCCATAATATTGCGTACCAGGTCAGTCTGTTTAAGGCCATAAAACTTCTGCTAAATGGGCAGCAGTAAAGCTAATACACTTCATAGGAGGGACCTGCAACATATGGGCTGTGAATTAGGAATAAGAAAATAGGTGCAATAGGTGAACTGTGGCAGTGCTGTGGTTAGAATGCTGTAATTACAGGCTGACTCTGCCCGCTGCCAGTAGTTCAATCCTGACCAGTTCAAGGTTGTCTCAGCTTTCCATCCTTCCAAGGTTAGTAAAATGAGGACCAAGTTTGTTGGGAGCAATATGCTGATTCTGTAAACCATTTAGTGCTATAAAGCATATACTGTAAGTCTAAATGCTAAGTTGGCTTTTCTACCTTGTACCATAAATTTATCAAAGTGGGCAGAAAGCTTTTTTCTCTTGCTCACTTTTTAAACTCTAGTCTAAAGTTCCATGATATCTGCCTACACGATCATAACCCAAATATTCTTAACTAAAATTAGGAAGTTCAGTTCAGCTGTGTTTTCTTTTTTCCTTATCTAATCCTTTGTTTTGTTTATTCTTTTATATCCTTTGCAGATCATTGCTTATAATGAAAGGGACTGTATAGTATATTATACAAAAGTTTATCAGTTTACATAATTTATTATGTATATGTTGTAATTAGGCTTACACATCATAGTAAGCTGGAATTTGCTTAACTGTGTTAACCCTAGATGGCTGGATTTATACAACTCACCAAGGTATAAGTCAAAGTGTACAAACAACAATAGCTAGATTCATACAACATGCAAACTCTGATCTAAATAAATCATATCTATCAGCTAGTATGTGCATGCTGATAGTGTATAAATCCTTGAGATGAGGTGCCTGCCTTATAGGATCACATAGGATTCTGCCACATAAATCAGGAGTTTTGTTTATATAATTACATAATTTATATAATTATGATAGATGATGTGATGTTCCCCCAGCAGCTATGTAGAACTGGATCTGTTTGGAGGCTGGATCCAGTACTTGCCTTGGTGGAGCAGTGGGCTAATGCCTCCTTAAGTAACACCAGCTACCTGCAATTAGTGCAGGTTCGAGGCCCACCAGGCTCAAGGTTGACTCAGCCTTCCATCCTTCCGAGGTAGGTAAAATGAGGACCCAGATTGTTGGGGGCAATTAAGCTGACTTTGTAATAATGCCGCTTGGGGGGGTGTGAAAGCCCTAATAAGCAGGCATATACATAGAATGAAGGCTACTGCTAAGCTTGTAAGCCGCCCTGAGTCTTCGGAGAAGGGCGGGATATAAATGGAATTAAAATTTTAAAAAAAACTTGCAAAAAAGGGTTCTCTGTCATCCTTATCTTTCTGTAAGAGGAGATGGAAACCATTACTCCCTATATTCCCTTTCATGACAACAAATGCATAGTGCAGGAAGCAATTACTCTGTATTTCATTTGACATGGAACAGTTCTTCAGTTTGTATTTTCACACTAAGGCAGATGATTTATTTATTTATATTTGCCCTTTATTATTTTTATAAATAAATCTAGGCGGTGAATATAACTAATACTCCATCTTCCTGTTTTCCCCACAACAGCAATTCTGTGGGGTGGATTGGACTGAGAGAGGATGACTAGCCCAAGGTCACCCAGCCAGCTTTCATACATAAGGCAGGGATAGAACTCACAGTCTCCTGGTTTCTAGTCTGGTAATTAACCACTAGACCATATTGGCTCTCTAGAGATATAGGTCAGATCAGTAGACAGTAGACATGTCAGGATTTTTCCTGTTAGAGAAAATGTGCTGTTGGGGTACTTCTTGAGTATTCCTTCTAGATCAGTGATTCTTGGTGTCAATGGCTAGAAGTTCACACATCTTAGAATATGCCTTCTGTTTGCATTCTTCTCCTTCAGAGAGATTGTCAGGAGTTCTCAAAGTTTTTTGTCTTGTACATGCTGACTTCCTATTTGAGCATAGCACTGGATAACCCAGCATGAGTAGCCAGTAATAACAGAGAAAGAGTTTTCTTTAGATGTTATTGAAGATTTGAAGGATAGAGACCTCAGATTAGGAAATAAGGGCTGCCCATATAAAGCAGATGATTTTTGGAGGCCTTTATCAATGCTCTACACCAGGGATGTCAAACTGCCGGCCCACGGGCTGGATGCATCACCAGGAAACCACACCCACCCCATTGCTGGCAATGGAGAAAAAGCTCTGATACGTTGCGCGACATCACGTGACTCGCAAGTTTGACATGTCTGTTCTACACAGTCTCTAACTTACCAATTGGTTAGCTAGTTTAGTTTATAATTGTTTATTCTTCCCACTACCAATATATTTCCTTTTGTCTAGTGTCTATTCTTTTTTTCCCTCCAGATGAACCTGATGCATTCGATCCGCAAGAGTATAACTGAACAAAAGTTTCCACAATTTATTCAGAATTTCATGAAGACTATGTATGGGAACTCCAGCAGCTATCCCCAATGGGCTGTGGAGGCTCTGGCCTCAGTTGGAATTAATCTGGAGTAAGAGACATCAAGAAACACTCTGGATCCTAGACTTTCCTTGGGTTTGGTTGCCCTTTCATGACTGACTTAGTCTTGCTTTCCAGAACAATTACTTGGGTAGTGATAAAACTTGAAGACTTCTTTCTTTCCAAGGAGTTGTAGAGAAAAATTGAGTTCCTTGTCTGCTAATCTATCACAATGGTCTTATTACAGTGATTGGAGTTTAAATTGAAGATGTCTAGAAGTTCTTTCTCTTTTATAGTTCTTGCTGATATTTTAAACTGCTCATTAAATTTTCTAATATTAATTTGTCTTGGCTAAATGGTTTGTTTAAAAAAGAACCTCAGTGCATACTTTTTAAAATACTGCTTAACTCATTCTTTGCATCAGTCTTCACACAAAAAGAAATTACCATATTTTCCGGCGTATAAGATGACTGGGTGTATAAGACGACCCCCTACATTTCCTGTTAAATTATAGGGTTTGGGCTATACTCGCCGTATAAGACTACCCCTCTTCCAACGCACACCAAATAAAAATTAAAAAACATCAGATTTGATTTTAATATGGTAATTTTAATTCAAATGCTTATGACATGCAGATACTTAGTAGGAAAACTGTCACTTATAAACATAAGGCTGTTTGTCATCAAACATGTAAACATAAAACAGTGCAAGTGGATTAAACTAATAATAATAATAATAATAATAATAATAATAATAATAATAATAATAATAATAATAAGTTGGAAGGGACCTTGGAGGTCATCTAGTCCTGCTAAGGCAGGAAACCCTATACCATTACAGACAAATGGCTGTCCAGTCTCTTCTTAAAAACTTCCAGTGTTGGAGCATTCACCACTTCTGGAGGCACGTTGTTCCACTGGTTAATTGTTCTAACTGTCAGGAAGTTTCTCCTTAGTTCTAGGTTGCTTCTCTCCTTGACTAGTTTCCATCCATTGCTTCTTGTCCTGCTTTCAGGTGCTTTGGAGAATAGCTTGGCTCCCTCTTCTTTGTGGCAGCCCCTGAGATATTGGATCACTGCTATCATGTCACCCCTCACCCTTCTCTTCGTTAAACTACACATACCCAATTCCAGCAACCGTTTCCTATTTTCCTAATTCACTTTTTCACTTTTCCTAATTCACTCTAAAGCTTTCCCTGCGCAGAGCCTTAAGTAACACCAGCTGCCTGCAATTAGTGCAGGTTCTCATCCCACCAGGCTCAAGGTTGAGTCAGTCTTCCATCCTTCTGAGGTAGGTAAAATGAGGACTCAGATTGTTGGGAGCAATAAGCTGACTTTGTAATAATGCTGCTTGTGGGGGTGTGGGGGTGAAAGCTCTAATAAGCAGGCATATACATAGAATGAAGGCTATTGCTAAGCACATTGATTTGTGCTTTAAATTGTAAGCCGCCCTGAGTCTTCAGAGAAGGGCGGGATATAAATGGGATTTTTTTTAAAAAAAAGACCAAATGGGAGATCCGCTCCAGGTTTTCCAGCCAGCCTGCCCAGTTCCTGAGTCAAATGTGTCCTTAGAGCTAAGCAGCTGCTCTGGCTACACCTGCCTTTCAAGTTGCTCTTGCATTCCCCACCTGCCTACAGCTGCTCTTCAACTTTAGAAGGAAAGACGCCCAGACCCCAACCTGTAAAAAATCACAGACTGCAGCTTCTACTCCAATTGGTCCCGCTTTCCCTGCACAGACTAAATGGAAGATCCGCTCCAGGTTTTCCAGCCAGCCCTGTCCCTAAAGTTTTAGCACCCGGCGTATAAAACGACCCCTGACTTTTGAGAAGATTTTCATGGGTTAAAAAGTCATCTTATACGCTGGAAACTACGGTATAGCACAAGATACCAAAAAAACTACTGCAAAAGACAAACTAGAAACAAAAATTAAAATAAGCAAGAAAATGGTAAGAGAACACCTATTTGACCTTGACAATTGTAAATCACCAGGACCCAACAGATTACATCCCAGAGTTCTGAAGAAGCTGGCAGATGTTATCTCAGAACCATTACATCATATCTTTCAAAAATCCTGGAGCACCAGGGAAGTAACTGAGGATTGGAAAAGGGCTGATGTGGTTCCCATCTTCAAGAAAGGGGAAAAAAACAGACCCAGGAAACTACAAACCAATCAGTGTAACATCAATACCTGGGAAGATCCTGGAAAAGATAATGGAAAAAAGGATCTGCAAACAACTAGCAGCAAACAAAGTTATAACTGGTAGCTGACACGGGTTTGTTAAAAAGAGATCATGCCAGTCCAATCTTATTTCATTCTTTGATAAAGTGACCAAATTAGCAAAACACTGTGGACATAGTATACTTAGATTTCAGTAAGGCATTTGACAAAGTAGACCACAATGTACTGCTTAGTAAGCTAGAAAAAGGTGGAATAGACAACATCACCAGCAGATGAATTTGTAGCTGGCTGAAAAACTGTACTCAACGAGTAGTCCTCAATGGTACTACCTCCACATGGAGAGAAGTAAGCAGTGGGGTCCCACAAGGCTCCATCTTAGGCCCAAAATTCTTCAATATCTTCAATGACTTAGATGAGGGAATAGAAGGGGAACTCATCAAATTTGCAGATGACACTAAACTGACAGGAATAGCCAACACTCCAGAAGAGAGGATTAAAAAAGATCTTGGCAAACTGGAATAATGAGCCCTATCCAACAAAATGAGTTTTAATGTGGAGAAAAGCAAAGTTTTACATTTAGGCAGGAAAAATCAAAGATATAAGTACAGATTAGGTGAAACGTGGCTCAAAAACAGTAACTGTGAGAGCGGCCTTGGAGTCCTAGTGGATGATGACTTAACTATGAGCCAGCAATGTGCAGCAGCAGCCAAAAAAGCTAATGCAATCCTGGATTGCATAAACAGGCACACAATCAAGATCACATGAAGTATTAGTACCACTTTATAAAACCCTAGTGAGACCACAGTTTTGGTCACCATACTACAAAAAAGATGTTGAGACTGTCAGACCCCACTCCAATCCACATCTTAGGAAAGAAAAACTCTTGGAGACAAGATTGTCCAAGCAGGAACTTTTACTAAGACATAGATGACGGATCTAAAGGATCTGACAGGATCTGAAAACAGTCTCACAGATCAATAATTTTAAAGTGTCCCTGAGCAAAACCCCACCCCTCAGTCCATTTGGTCAGTCCTGGATCAGTCAAGTCTCAGGTGTCAAACCCCTCATGGTAAAGGGAGAACCATCAGAACATTTGCAACACAATTACTTCCTCCCCTTCACATTCCATCCGGAGATACAAGCCAGAATTCCCACCACCACATTTCTTGTTTGCTCATAAATCGGAGAGGGAGAGGATTCCTTTCATTGGCAAGAGCCAGAATTCTCCCCACCCCCTTTCTTAGTTGTTAGAAGTTCAGAGGGAGAGGGTTCCTTTCATCGGTCTTTTTGCGATGGCCAACAGGCAGGCTGAATAAACAAAAAGTTACATCTAAGGGAAAGAGATGGGGCAATAAACTCCCCTATCTTCTCTTTCCTCCTTGGGAATGGCAGAATCCAGTAAGGGGGTGGTGGTGGTGAGATTTGGGTTTGCAAAGAGAGGGAGTTAGAAATGAAATATAAATGGATTCTGACAGAGACCTTTGAAAAAGTTCAGAGAAGAGCAACTAAGATGATCCAAGGCCTGGAGATTAAAACATATGAAGAATGGCTGCAGGACTTAGGTTTGGCTAGTCTAAAGAAAAATAGGGGTGACATGATAGCAGTATTCCAGAGGCTGGCACAAAGAAGAGAGGGTCAAATTATTCTCCAAAGCACCAGAGGGCAGGACAAGAAACAATGGTTGGAAACTGATCAAAGAGAGAAGCAACCCAGAATTAAGGAGAAAGTTCCTAACAATTAACCAGTGGAACAGCTGCCTTCAGAAATAGTGGGTGCTTCATCAATGAAGGTTTTTAAGAAGAGACTGGACAGTCACTTGTCTGAGATAGTATAGTTTCTCCTGCTTGAGGAGGGGCAGGACTAGAAGACCTCCAAGGTTCCTTCCAGCTCTATTCTATTCTAAAATTAGAAGTTTAACTTTGCATCATTGACCTGGGGCTGTTGTAAAAGCTTTATTTATTGACAAAGGAAAATATAGAAATGGAGGTAAAAATAAGAGAGATGAATACATATGTAGCAGCATGCCCGCCCCTGATTTTTCTTTTTAGGGTTTTTCCAATACAATCACTAGCTACATCTATGCTCCTTGTCTTTGATCAACATTCCAGTTTTCTTCTTCCATGGGGTGGAGTGGGAAATATGGGGCTGGCATTTGTGAACACCACTGAGATACATAGGTATCATTGTTAAGACCAGCAAGGAATTTAAATGGAACAATTGAAGCCTGAAGAGGGTTATTGCTGTCATCAGACACCAAAAGCAGAATTCTCAGCTAGAATTGCCTCCTGCTTCCTTCTTTTCTCCTCAGAAATGCTGGGGGTATGTTGCGCAAAGTCCTTACTGAAATTGTTTTCAAGCTGGCTGTGAGTGTGCTTTGCACACAAGCAGCTATATGGACTCCATAAGAACCAGTGTCTTATCTAAATGTCTTTGGTGCTTTACAGAAAATGGAGCTGTAAGGACCTGCCCCAACGTGTCCCTCAGGAAAGCAAAACTCTTGACTCCATTTATTTATTTATTTATTTTAATCCCATTTATATCCCGCCCTTCTCCGAAGACTCAGGGCGGCTTACAATTCAAACACAAACCAATGTGCTTAGCAATAGCCTTCATTCTATGTATATGCCTGCTTATTAGGGCTTTCCCCCCCCCCAAGCGGCATTATTACAAAGTCAGCTTAATTGCCCCAAACAATCTGGGTCCTCATTTTACCTACCTTGGAAGGATGGAAGGCTGAGTCAACCTTGAGCCTGGTGGGATGCGAACCTGCACTAATTGCAGGCAGCTGGTGTTACTTAAGGAGGCATTAGCCCACTGCTCCACCAAGGCTCTGAGTTGAATCATAAGAACTTTTACTGAGAGAAAATGGTTGCAGAAAAGTCAGATGGAATCTGAAGGTCCTGTGCAAAGCACAAAGCAATTCTTTCATTTTCCCAACCCCAACCCCCTTGACCAGTTCACCAGCAGCCAATGTGATGCCGCAAGATTGTTTTGAGCTGAGGTGCTGGGTAGATAACAGGTCACTAGGGGCATGACAGCCTTGGAACCAGATTGGAACTCACTGAGAAGATGGAGAGACTCCTCTCTAATTCTCAAGCAGTTACAGCAAAAGTATGTGAAAAATGCCAGCAAGCCTTCCTCCCCCACTTCAACAAAATGGCAGGACATGATGGTGGGTGGACCTGACATACTGCCCCCTGAATGATGATGTTAGACCTGCAGAACATAACAAAATAAATGGAGAGAAAAAGATAAAGCAGGGGAAACATCATTTAGGTTTATTCAGTATTGATTGTGAAAATGCCCTAAAAGTCTAGGAGCCCTAATGTGGTGTTCCATCCACTCATTCTGAGCCTTTGGGAAATCTTTCCATGCCAATAAATATTGGAGGTTCCTCTTATGCTTGTATGAATCTAAAATCTCTTGGACCTCAAAACATTACTCCCCCTCAACCACTAATGGCTCTGGAGGTGGTGGAAGGTTTAGCCTTAGGGGGGAAATGACCAGATTTTCATAAGCTGCAATGGAATTGTCAGGACCTACTTCAAGCCCATATCTTAAGAAAGCAGAACTCTTGGAGACAGTTTCTTCCAAGCAGGATTTTTTTTTACTCAGAATAGGAGATAGCAGGCATAATAGGATCTGAGGGATTCCCTTACAGATCGACATTTTAAAAATGTCCCTAAGCAAACCCCACCCCACAGTTCATCCGGGCGGTTCAGACTGGCCCATCCCCAGGTGGTAACTCCATCGTGGGAAAGGGAAGATAACATCAATCCAGTTCCGTTTGCAGCACAATCATTCCACAGCTTGTCACACCTCCTTTGGAAGAATAAACCAGATCCCGGAGGTTTGTATCTCCCCCCACTTTTCTTAGTTGTTCAGTAAGGGAGAAGAGGTTCAGAGAGATGCAGAGTATAGAAAGCAATTTGTTACAATGTAATGGATAGCAGACAGAAGGTGAATAAACAAAAGGTTACATTGTAATTAATAGAGGAAGTGAAAGCAATAAAACCCGCATGCCTCTTGGGAGTATGGCAGAATCCAGGGGAAGGTGAGATTTGGTTTTAGATCAGATGAGATACTTAGAAATGAAATATAAATGCATTCTGATATCCTGCCCCCCTTAAAAATAGGAGAGATCCACCTGTAGGGGAAGAAAAAATATATAGAGATTAGCCTGGTTTGTTGGGATATTCTGTATGAAACATGTTTAGCAGTTTCAGTGCTCTGACGTGATGTTTATGGACCCAATCATTTTCTGAGGAGGGAAGGTGTTTCCATGCTACTAGGTATTGAGTTGCTCCATGATACTTCATAGAATCTAGGATTTCTTTTACCTCGAAGTGTTGTTCTCCTTCAACCATGATTGGAGGTGGTGGTGGGGATTTTTGGACGTAAGGGTGACTGTTCTCTTTTCAGCAAAATGCAGTGAAAAATTGGATGTATTTGCCTAAGATTTTTGAGTAGTTCTAATTCTACTGTTACAGGGTTTATGATTCTTTTAATTGGAAAAGGTCCTATATATTTTGGTCCAAGTTTTTTACAGGGCTGTAGGGACTTTAGGTATTTTGTAGATAGATATACCATTTCTCCTACACTGAATGGTATGGGTTTGGCTCTTTTTGTCTGCTTGTGCTTTGTATGCTTGTCTAGCTTCGTCTAAGGCTTTCCTAATGATTGGCCAGGTGTTTTGTAATTGTGCAGTCCATTCTTTCAGTGATGGGAATTCCAGTTCATTTGGGATTAGTTCTGGCGTAGGGTTGAAAATTTGACCAGTGGCTATTTGAAAAGGAGTGTAGCTGTGCTGGAGTGGATTGCGTTATTGTAAGCAACGTCTGTGAAAGGGATTAGGTCCATCCAATTTCTTTGCTGGAAATTAATAGAACATCTTAAGTACTGCTCAAGTATTGAGTTAGAACATTCTGATTGGCCATTACATTGAGGATGATGACTAGATGACAGTCCCTGAGTGGTTCCTAAGAGGGATAAAAATTCCTTCCAGAATTTTGATGTGAACGGCACTCCCCTATCAGGGTGCCCCATGCAGTCTGTAGATGTGCTGCATGAATAGTTTCACTAAGGTTTTTGCGGTGGGAATCTTTTGGCAAGGGATAAAGTGCATTTGTTTGGAAAACAAGTCCGTAACTCCCCAGGTGACAGTGTTCCAGTTGCTTTCTGGT
Source organism: Vipera ursinii (assembly GCF_947247035.1). Classification (NCBI taxonomy): domain Eukaryota; kingdom Metazoa; phylum Chordata; class Lepidosauria; order Squamata; family Viperidae; genus Vipera; species Vipera ursinii. The sequence goes on from NC_139513.1 coordinate 180,960,154, forward strand.
AATTCTACTATAAAATCCAAGGATATTTCTTTCCAGGAGGCTGAGGGGTTCACAACTGGTTGTAACATTCCAGGCAACTTCCCTTGCAACCTCTTAACAGCTGTGCAAGTTGGGCAGCTAGCCACATAACTTTTTATGTCATTTTTCATGGATGGCCATCAAAATTGCCTTTTAATTAAATGTGAAGTTTTTACAAATCCAAAATGCCCTGCTGATTTTGTATCATGGCACAGCTACATGAAATTGACCCTCTGGGTGACTGGTATATATAACTTCTCCCCCACCCAGGGCAGCCCATCTTTGATCGTGCACACATGTCTATTTTTCTGGAATCATTCATCTGTTTCCAAAGTCTTTCGGAATTTGATTCCAGTCTGGCTACCCAGCTGCGGCTTTATTTTAGCTTGGGCCCTGGTGGTTATGGGCACTGCCAGTTGTGGTTTGGGCATGAGTGGTTTAGTTGGTGGCTTGTGTGCTGTTGTACTGGGGCATGCGAGGCAGTGCATCTGCCAGGAAATTCTTTCCCCCCCGGCAAGTGTTTAAGCATGAAATGGAATTGGTGAAAGTGCTGAGACCATCGGGCTTGCTTAGGAGCAAGTTTTCTGGGTGTTTTTAGTGCTTCCACGTTTTTGTGGTCCGTCCAGACCTGGAAAGGGATTTTATTTCCTTCAAGGAAATGACACCACATAAGTAATGACCACCTCACAGCGTAAGCCTCCTTTTCCCATACAGCCCAGTGTTGTTCTGTCTCAGTGAGTTTCCTGGACGTATATGCACATGGTTGCAGTGCCCCATCATCATTTTCCTGTAATAATACAGCTCCCACTGCCACATCGCTTGTGACTGCTTGTATTATGAAAGGTTTATCCGGGTCCAGGTGCCTCAGTACGGGTTTGGCAGAAAAAAATCTCTTTAGCCTCTCAAATGTTACTTGGCATTCCATTGTCCATTTCAGTGGCTGGCTGGGTTTCACTGGCCCCCCTCATTTTTAACAAGTTAGTGAGGGCAGGGCTATTTGGGCAAATGAAGGGATGAACTGGTAGTAGAAGTTTGCGAAACCCAGGAAACTTTATAATTGCTTCCTTGTGTGGGGTGTTGCCCATTCTAATACTGCCCTGACTTTCTTGGGTTCCATTTCAATATCCTGTGGGGATATGTGATACCCAAGGTAGTCTATTCTTTCCTGGTAGAATTCGCATTTTGATAACTTGGCATATAGGTGGGCAGCCTGCAATTTTTTAAAAAACCACTCTGACTAGGTTAATATGCTCCTCTTTGGACTCGGTGAAGATAAGGATGTCATCTAAATAAACCAGAACCCCCTTAAATAGGTGCTCCCTTAACACTTCATTGGTTAGTTGCATACATACTGCGGGGGACCCTTGTAGTCCAAATAGCAAAACTTTGAATTGGACAATTAAATGCGATCTTCCATTCATCCTTTTCCTTGACCCTAATGTGGTAGTATGCTTGTCTTAGGTTTAGCTTGGTAAAAATCCTTCCTTTCGATAGGCGGGATAACATGTGCTTCATGAGGGGTAGGGGATACAGGTTACTTTCACTAATTGCATTCAGGGCACAGTAATTCACGCACAAACACAAAGTGCCATCCTTCTTCTCCCTAAAGAGGACCGGGGCGGCCACTTTAGGTTTGGCATGTTCAATAAATCCCCTTTCTAGATTTTTATTTATGAATCTTTCCATCTCCTCTGTCTCTTTAGGGTTCATGGAGTACAGTCTGGGCTTTGGGAGTTTTGCCCCGGGTTTGATTTCTATAGCACAGTGTACGGGTTCTTGAGGAGGGAGCTCATCTGCCTGTTCCTCACTGAAAACTTCAGCAAGGTCCCGGTATTCTTCTGGTATTTCTGGTAATGCCTTCTCTTCTCCCACTGATGCTTTCTCTGCTTTTAGAGTTGGTGTGGGCCTGTGGGGTTTTAAGTTTGCACAATCCCCTTCGGCAAAAGTGAGTTCTTCCATCCTTCAATTTACCCAGGGGTTCCATTTCTTTAATCATTCCAGCCCAAGGATCATTGGGCAGTCTATACCTGCGGTCACTACAAACGTTATATCTTCCTCATGGTTCCCCAGGGACAGGTGGACTGGTAAAGTGGCTAGGGTAGCTGGCACCACTCCGCCTGCTGTGGACCCATCGAACTGGCTAAATGAGATTGGTAATTTTAGTCTCCTCACTGGAATGCCCAAGTTCCCTACTAGCATTGGGCTAATGAGGCAGTGAGTGCAGGCAGAATCTATTAAGACCTTCACTTTGACAGCTTCGGGCATGAAGAAGGCTAATATAGTCACTCAGGATGGGTGGAATGGATCCACTTAACAGGAGTTCACCATCCGAGCTCTGATCCAAGCTGCCTGTTCTGTACCAGCCTGCTACCGGCCTTGCAGAAAAGGCAACCCCTTTACAGAGGGCAAAAGGCTGGAATACATCTGCCAAATTTATTACAAAAACAAACAAAACATGAAACAAGATACCGGAGCTTTGAAACTCTATCGGAGCAGTTGCTTTCAGCAAACCAGCCCTCCCCCAAACATTCCCTTGATAAAGAGTTCAGGGCGTGGCCTCTCTTTGCCTCCTTCCGAGAAGTCCCACAGCCTTCCTCTGCTTGCTCCTACTTGACTGCCTCCTGCGTTGGGCGTCCTTGAACAGGGCCAGCTGTGGGTCATCTTCATCCACACTGTCAGGCTCACACAGCTGGGTCTGGGTCTCCACCAGATAGGAGGGGCCTGGCTGGGGGCTCTGCGGAGCCTCAAAGCCATCATCAGCAAGTTCTTCAACACCCCCCTCCTCCCCCTCATCTGAGTCATCCGACCCAACTGCCGAACCCACAGGCTGACCCTGAATCACAACACTGCCCACCGCCCATGCGGTGTAGGCCAGACTTTCCTCCCCTCGCTTGGCAGGGTTTGGGGACTCTACAGCCTCTATCAACCTATGGCGCATTCTTTTGGTTTGGTTAGGGAGTTCCCTGATCTCCTGGAGGGTGATATGTCTGGTTTGCACTGAGGGGCTTTTCAGTGGAATTCTACAGCGCGATGGCCCTCTCAAAAATTGCTTATAGCATGTAAAGTGCCAATTGCAGATAGAGCTCAAATTCGAAAAACAAACACATATTCATGTTCCCCCGGCTCACTGAAGACGAAAAAAACCATGAGTTTTGCAGATCTGATGTCTCCTTGCAGAGATAGCCCATGTTATATCTTGCATTTGTTAGGAAAAACTGCTTATAGCATGAAAAGTGCCCATTGCAGATAGAGCTCAAATTCAAAAAACAAACACGTATTCATGTTCCCCAGCTCACCGAAGACCAAAAAACCATGGCTTTTGCAGATCTGATGTCTCCTTGCAGAGATAGCCCATGTTATATCTTGCATTTGTTAGGAAAAACTGCTTATAGCATGAAAACTGCCCATTGTAGATAGAGCTCAAATTTGAAAAACAAACACATATTCATGTTCCCCTGGCTCACCGAACACCAAAAAACCAAGAGTTTTGCAGATGTGATGTCTCCTTGCAGAGATAGCCCATTTTATATCTTGCATTTGTTAGGAAAAACTGCTCATAGCATGAAAAGTGCCCATTGAACATAGAGCTCAAATTTGAAAAACAAACACATATTCATGTTCCCCTGGCTCACCGAACACCCAAAAACCATGAGTTTTGCAGATCTGATGTCTCCTTGCGGAGATAGCCCATGTTATATCTTGCATTTGTTAGGAAAAACTACTTATAGCATGAAAAGTGCCCATTGAACATAGAGCTCAAATTTGAAAAACAAACACATATTCATGTTCCCCTGGCTCACCGAACACCCAAAAACCATGAGTTTTGCAGATCTGATGTCTCCTTGCGGAGATAGCCCATGTTATATCTTGCATTTGTTAGGAAAAACTGCTTATAGCATGAAAAGTGCCCAATGCAGCTAGAGCTCAAATTCGAAAAACAAACACATATTCATGTTCCACCGCCTCCCCGAACATGAAAAGTACATGAAAAGTGCCCATTGCAGATACTCAAATTCATGTTCCCCCGGCTCACCAAAGACCAAAAAACCATGAGTTTTGCAGATCTGATGTCTCCTTGCGGAGATAGCCCATGTTATATCTTGCATTTGTTAGGAAAAACTGCTTGTAGCATGAAAAGTGCCCATTGCAGATAGAGCCCAAATTCGAAAAACAAACACATATTCATGTTCCCCCTCCTCCCCGAAGACCAAAAAACCATGAGTTTTGCAGATCTGATGTCTCCTTGCGGAGATAGCCCATGTTATATCTTGCATTTGTTAGGAAAAACTGCTTATAGCATGAAAAGTGCCCATTGCGGATAGAGCTCAAATTCGAAAAACAAACACATATTCATGTTCCCCCACCTCCCCGAAGACCAAAAAACCATGAGTTTTGCAGATCTGATGTCTCCGTGTGGAGATAGCCCATGTTATATCTTGCATTTCTTAGGAAAAACTGCTTATAGCATGAAAAGTGCCCATTGCAGATAGAGCTCAAATTCGAAAAACAAAGACGTATTCATGTTCCCCCGCGTCCCCGAAGACCAAAAAACCATGAGTTTTGCAGATCTGATGTCTCCTTGCGGAGATAGCCCATGTTATATCTTGCATTTGTTTGGAAAAATTGGTTTTAGCTTGCATTTGTTTGGAAAAACTGCTTATAGCATGAAAAGTGCCCATCGCAGATAGAGCTCAAATTCGAAAAACAAACACATATTCATGTTCCCCCGCCTCCCCGAAGACCAAAAAACCATGAGTTTTGCAAATCTGATGTCTAATTACAGAGATAGCCCATGTTATATCTTGCATTTGTTAGGAAAATGCTTATAGCATGAAAAGTGCCCATTGCAGATAGAGCTGAAATTCAAAAAACAAACACATATTCATGTTCCCCCGCCTCCCCGAAAGCCAAAAAACCATGAGTTTTGCAAATCTGATGTCTCCTTGCGGAGATAGCCCATGTTATATCTTGCATTTGTTAGGAAAAACTGCTTATAGCATGAAAAGTGCCCATTGCAGATAGAGCTCAAATTCAAAAAACAAACACATATTCATGTTCCCCCGCCTCCCCGAAGACCAAAAAACCATGGCTTTTGCAGATCTGATGTCTCCTTGCAGAGATAGCCCATGTTATATCTTGCATTTGTTAGGAAAAACTGCTTATAGCATGAAAAGTGCCCATTGCAGATAGAGATCAAATTCAAAAAACAAACACGTATTCAAGTTCCCCAGCTCACCGAAGACCAAAAAACCATGGCTTTTGCAGATCTGATGTCTCCTTGCAGAGATAGCCCATGTTATATCTTGCATTTGTTAGGAAAAACTGCTTATAGCATGAAAACTGCCCATTGTAGATAGAGCTCAAATTTGAAAAACAAACACATATTCATGTTCCCCTGGCTCACCGAACACCAAAAAACCATGAGTTTTGCAGATGTGATGTCTCCTTGCAGAGATAGCACATTTTATATCTTGCATTTGTTAGGAAAAACTGCTTATAGCATGAAAAGTGCCCATTGAACATAGAGCTCAAATTTGAAAAACAAACACATATTCATGTTCCCCTGGCTCACCGAACACCCAAAAACCATGAGTTTTGCAGATCTGATGTCTCCTTGCGGAGATAGCCCATGTTATATCTTGCATTTGTTAGGAAAAACTGCTTATAGCATGAAAAGTGCCCAATGCAGCTAGAGCTCAAATTCGAAAAACAAACACATATTCATGTTCCACCGCCTCCCCGAACATGAAAAGTACATGAAAAGTGCCCATTGCAGATACTCAAAATCATGTTCCCCCGGCTCACCAAAGACCAAAAAACCATGAGTTTTGCAGATCTGATGTCTCCTTGCAGAGATAGCCCATGTTATATCTTGCATTTGTTAGGAAAAACTGCTTATAGCATGAAAAGTGCCCATTGCAGATAGAGCTCAAATTCAAAAAACAAACACATATTCATGTTCCTCCGCCTCCCCGAAGACCAAAAAACCATGAGTTTTGAAGATCTGATGTCTCCTTGCGGACATAGCCCATGTTATATCTTGCATTTGTTTGAAAAAACTGCTTATAGCATGAAAAGTGCCCATTGCAGATAGAACTCAAATTCGAAAAACAAACACATATTCATGTTCCCCCGCCTCCCTGAAGACCAAAAAACCATGAGTTTTGCAGATCTGATGTCTCCTTGCAGAGTTAGCCCATGTTATATCTTGCATTTGTTAGGAAAAACTGCTTATAGCATGAAAAGTGCCCATTGCAGATAGAGCTCAAATTCAAAAAACAAACACGTATTCATGTTCCCCTGGCTCACCGAACACCAAAAAACCATGAGTTTTACAGATGTGATGTCTCCTTGCAGAGATAGCCCATTTTATGTCTTGCATTTGTTAGGAAAAACTGCTTATAGCATGAAAAGTGCCCAATGCAGCTAGAGCTCAAATTCGAAAAACAAACACATATTCATGTTCCCCCACCTCCCCGAAGACTAAAAAACCATGAGTTTTGCAGATCTGATGTCTCCTTGCGGAGATAGCCCATGTTATATATTGAATATGTAAGGAAAAACTGCTTATAGCATGAAAAGTGCCCATTGCAGATAGAGCTCAAATTCGAAAAACAAACACGTATTCATGTTCCCCCGCCTCCCCAAAGCCCAAAACCTATGAGTTTTGCACATCTGATGTCTCCTTGCGGAGATAGCCCATGTTATAAATTGCATTTGTTAGTAAAAACTGCTAATAGCATGAAAAGTGCCCATTGCAGATAGAGTTCAAATTCAAAAAACAAACACATATTCATGTTAAACCGCCTCCCCGAAGACCAAAAAACCATGAGTTTTGAAGATCTGATGTCTCCTTGCGGAGATAGCCCATGTTATATCTTGCATTTGTTAGGAAAAATTCCTTATAGCTTGCATTTGTTTGAAAAAACTGCTTATAGCATGAAAAGTGCCCATTGCAGATAGAGCTCAAATTCAAAAAACAAACACACATTAATGTTCCCCCGCCTCCCTGAAGACCAAAGAACCATGAGTTTTGCAGATCTGATGTCTCCTTGCAGAGATAGCCCATGTTATATCTTGCATTTGTTTGAAAAAAACTGCTAATAGCATGAAAAGTGCCCATTGCAGATAGAGCTCAAATTCGAAAAACAAACACATATTCATGTTCCCCCGCCTCCCCGAAGACCAAAGAACCATGAGTTTTGCAGATCTGATGTCTCCTTGCGGAGATAGCCCATGTTATATCTTGCATTTGTTTGAAAAAACTGATAATAGCATGAAAAGTGCCCTTTGCAGATAGAGCTCAAATTCGAAAAACAAACACATATTCATGTTCCACCGCCTCCCCAAAGCCCAAAACCTATGAGTTTTGCAGATCTGATGTCTCCTTGCGCAGATAGCCCATGTTATATCTTGCATTTGTTAGGAAAAACTACTTATAGCATGAAAAGTGCCTATTGCAGATAGAGCTCAAATTCGAAAAACAAACACATATTCATGTTCCCCCGCCTCCCCAAAGCCCAAAACCATGAGTTTTGCAGATCTGATGTCTCCTTGCGGAGATAGCCCATGTTATATCTTGCATTTGTTAGGAAAAACTGCTTATAGCATGAAAACTGCCCATTGTAGATAGAGCTCAAATTTGAAAAACAAACACATATTCATGTTCCCCTGGCTCACCGAACACCAAAAAACCAAGAGTTTTGCAGATGTGATGTCTCCTTGCAGAGATAGCCCATTTTATATCTTGCATTTGTTAGGAAAAACTGCTCATAGCATGAAAAGTGCCCATTGAACATAGAGCTCAAATTTGAAAAACAAACACATATTCATGTTCCCCTGGCTCACCGAACACCCAAAAACCATGAGTTTTGCAGATCTGATGTCTCCTTGCGGAGATAGCCCATGTTATATCTTGCATTTGTTAGGAAAAACTACTTATAGCATGAAAAGTGCCCATTGAACATAGAGCTCAAATTTGAAAAACAAACACATATTCATGTTCCCCTGGCTCACCGAACACCCAAAAACCATGAGTTTTGCAGATCTGATGTCTCCTTGCGGAGATAGCCCATGTTATATCTTGCATTTGTTAGGAAAAACTGCTTATAGCATGAAAAGTGCCCAATGCAGCTAGAGCTCAAATTCGAAAAACAAACACATATTCATGTTCCACCGCCTCCCCGAACATGAAAAGTACATGAAAAGTGCCCATTGCAGATACTCAAATTCATGTTCCCCCGGCTCACCAAAGACCAAAAAACCATGAGTTTTGCAGATCTGATGTCTCCTTGCGGAGATAGCCCATGTTATATCTTGCATTTGTTAGGAAAAACTGCTTGTAGCATGAAAAGTGCCCATTGCAGATAGAGCCCAAATTCGAAAAACAAACACATATTCATGTTCCCCCTCCTCCCCGAAGACCAAAAAACCATGAGTTTTGCAGATCTGATGTCTCCTTGCGGAGATAGCCCATGTTATATCTTGCATTTGTTAGGAAAAACTGCTTATAGCATGAAAAGTGCCCATTGCGGATAGAGCTCAAATTCGAAAAACAAACACATATTCATGTTCCCCCACCTCCCCGAAGACCAAAAAACCATGAGTTTTGCAGATCTGATGTCTCCGTGTGGAGATAGCCCATGTTATATCTTGCATTTCTTAGGAAAAACTGCTTATAGCATGAAAAGTGCCCATTGCAGATAGAGCTCAAATTCGAAAAACAAAGACGTATTCATGTTCCCCCGCGTCCCCGAAGACCAAAAAACCATGAGTTTTGCAGATCTGATGTCTCCTTGCGGAGATAGCCCATGTTATATCTTGCATTTGTTTGGAAAAATTGGTTTTAGCTTGCATTTGTTTGGAAAAACTGCTTATAGCATGAAAAGTGCCCATCGCAGATAGAGCTCAAATTCGAAAAACAAACACATATTCATGTTCCCCCGCCTCCCCGAAGACCAAAAAACCATGAGTTTTGCAAATCTGATGTCTCATTACAGAGATAGCCCATGTTATATCTTGCATTTGTTAGGAAAATGCTTATAGCATGAAAAGTGCCCATTGCAGATAGAGCTGAAATTCAAAAAACAAACACATATTCATGTTCCCCCGCCTCCCCGAAAGCCAAAAAACCATGAGTTTTGCAAATCTGATGTCTCCTTGCGGAGATAGCCCATGTTATATCTTGCATTTGTTAAGAAAAACTGCTTATAGTATCAAAAGTGCCCATTGCAGATAGAGCTCAAATTCAAAAAACAAAGACATATTCATGTTCCCCCACCTCCCCAAAGACCAAAAAACCATGGCTTTTGCAGATCTGATATCTCCTTGCAGAGATAGCCCATGTTATATCTTGCATTTGTTAGGAAAAACTGCTTATAGCATGAAAAGTGCCCATTGCAGATAGAGCTCAAATTCAAAAAACAAACACATATTCATGTTCCCCCGCCTCCCCGAAGACCAAAAAACCATGGCTTTTGCAGATCTGATGTCTCCTTGCAGAGATAGCCCATGTTATATCTTGCATTTGTTAGGAAAAACTGCTTATAGCATGAAAAGTGCCCATTGCAGATAGAGATCAAATTCAAAAAACAAACACGTATTCAAGTTCCCCAGCTCACCGAAGACCAAAAAACCATGGCTTTTGCAGATCTGATGTCTCCTTGCAGAGATAGCCCATGTTATATCTTGCATTTGTTAGGAAAAACTGCTTATAGCATGAAAACTGCCCATTGTAGATAGAGCTCAAATTTGAAAAACAAACACATATTCATGTTCCCCTGGCTCACCGAACACCAAAAAACCATGAGTTTTGCAGATGTGATGTCTCCTTGCAGAGATAGCACATTTTATATCTTGCATTTGTTAGGAAAAACTGCTTATAGTATGAAAAGTGCCCATTGAACATAGAGCTCAAATTTGAAAAACAAACACATATTCATGTTCCCCTGGCTCACCGAACACCCAAAAACCATGAGTTTTGCAGATCTGATGTCTCCTTGCGGAGATAGCCCATGTTATATCTTGCATTTGTTAGGAAAAACTGCTTATAGCATGAAAAGTGCCCATTGCAGATAGAGCTCAAATTCAAAAAACAAACACATATTCATGTTCCTCCGCCTCCCCGAAGACCAAAAAACCATGAGTTTTGAAGATCTGATGTCTCCTTGCGGAGATAGCCCATGTTATATCTTGCATTTGTTTGAAAAAACTGCTTATAGCATGAAAAGTGCCCATTGCAGATAGAACTCAAATTCGAAAAACAAACACATATTCATGTTCCCCCGCCTCCCTGAAGACCAAAAAACCATGAGTTTTGCAGATCTGATGTCTCCTTGCAGAGTTAGCCCATGTTATATCTTGCATTTGTTAGGAAAAACTGCATATAGCATGAAAAGTGCCCATTGCAGATAGAGCTCAAATTCAAAAAACAAACACGTATTCATGTTCCCCTGGCTCACCGAACACCAAAAAACCATGAGTTTTACAGATGTGATGTCTCCTTGCAGAGATAGCCCATTTTATGTCTTGCATTTGTTAGGAAAAACTGCTTATAGCATGAAAAGTGCCCAATGCAGCTAGAGCTCAAATTCGAAAAACAAACACATATTCATGTTCCCCCACCTCCCCGAAGACTAAAAAACCATGAGTTTTGCAGATCTGATGTCTCCTTGCGGAGATAGCCCATGTTATATATTGAATATGTAAGGAAAAACTGCTTATAGCATGAAAAGTGCCCATTGCAGATAGAGCTCAAATTCGAAAAACAAACACGTATTCATGTTCCCCCGCCTCCCCAAAGCCCAAAACCTATGAGTTTTGCACATCTGATGTCTCCTTGCGGAGATAGCCCATGTTATAAATTGCATTTGTTAGTAAAAACTGCTAATAGCATGAAAAGTGCCCATTGCAGATAGAGTTCAAATTCAAAAAACAAACACATATTCATGTTAAACCGCCTCCCCGAAGACCAAAAAACCATGAGTTTTGAAGATCTGATGTCTCCTTGCGGAGATAGCCCATGTTATATCTTGCATTTGTTAGGAAAAATTCCTTATAGCTTGCATTTGTTTGAAAAAACTGCTTATAGCATGAAAAGTGCCCATTGCAGATAGAGCTCAAATTCAAAAAACAAACACACATTAATGTTCCCCCGCCTCCCTGAAGACCAAAGAACCATGAGTTTTGCAGATCTGATGTCTCCTTGCAGAGATAGCCCATGTTATATCTTGCATTTGTTTGAAAAAAACTGCTAATAGCATGAAATGTGCCCATTGCAGATAGAGCTCAAATTCGAAAAACAAACACATATTCATGTTCCCCCGCCTCCCCGAAGACCAAAGAACCATGAGTTTTGCAGATCTGATGTCTCCTTGCGGAGATAGCCCATGTTATATCTTGCATTTGTTTGAAAAAACTGATAATAGCATGAAAAGTGCCCTTTGCAGATAGAGCTCAAATTCGAAAAACAAACACATATTCATGTTCCACCGCCTCCCCAAAGCCCAAAACCTATGAGTTTTGCAGATCTGATGTCTCCTTGCGCAGATAGCCCATGTTATATCTTGCATTTGTTAGGAAAAACTACTTATAGCATGAAAAGTGCCTATTGCAGATAGAGCTCAAATTCGAAAAACAAACACATATTCATGTTCCCCCGCCTCCCCAAAGCCCAAAACCATGAGTTTTGCAGATCTGATGTCTCCTTGCGGAGATAGCCCATGTTATATATTGAATATGTAAGGAAAAACTGCTTATAGCATGAAAAGTGCCCATTGCAGATAGAGCTCAAATTCGAAAAACAAACACGTATTCATGTTCCCCCGCCTCCCCAAAGCCCAAAACCTATGAGTTTTGCAGATCTGATGTCTCCTTGCGGAGATAGCCCATGTTATATCTTGCATTTGTTTGAAAAAACTGATAATAGCATGAAAAGTGCCCTTTGCAGATAGAGCTCAAATTCGAAAAACAAACACATATTCATGTTCCACCGCCTCCCCAAAGCCCAAAACCTATGAGTTTTGCAGATCTGATGTCTCCTTGCGCAGATAGCCCATGTTATATCTTGCATTTGTTAGGAAAAACTACTTATAGCATGAAAAGTGCCTATTGCAGATAGAGCTCAAATTCGAAAAACAAACACATATTCATGTTCCCCCGCCTCCCCAAAGCCCAAAACCATGAGTTTTGCAGATCTGATGTCTCCTTGCGGAGATAGCCCATGTTATATATTGAATATGTAAGGAAAAACTGCTTATAGCATGAAAAGTGCCCATTGCAGATAGAGCTCAAATTCGAAAAACAAACACGTATTCATGTTCCCCCGCCTCCCCAAAGCCCAAAACCTATGAGTTTTGCAGATCTGATGTCTCCTTGCGGAGATAGCCCATGTTATATCTTGCATTTGTTTGAAAAAACTGCTAATAGCATGAAAAGTGCCCATTGCAGATAGAGCTCAAATTCGTAAAACAAACACATATTCATGTTCCACCGCCTCCCCGAAGACCAAAAAACCATGAGTTTTGCAGATCTGATGTCTCCTTGCGAAGATAGCCCATGTTATATCTTGCATTTCTTAGGAAAATGCTTATAGCATGAAAAGTGCCCATTGCAGATAGAGCTCAAATTTGAAAAACAAACACATATTCATGTTCCCCCGCCTCCCCAAAGGACAAAACCTATGACTTTTGCAGATCTGATGTCTCCTTGTGGAGATACCCCATGTTATATCTTGCATTTGTTAGGAAAAACTGCTAATAGCATGAAAAGTGCCCATTGCAGATAGAGCTCAAATTCGAAAAACAAACACATATTCATGTTCCCCCGCCTCCCCGAATACCAAAAAACCATGAGTTTTGAAGATCTGATGTCTCCTTGCGGAGATTGCCCATGTTATATCTTGCATTTGTTAGGAAAAATTGCTTATAGCTTGCATTTGTTTGAAAAAACTGCTTATAGCATGAAAAGTGCCCATTGCTGATAGAGCTCAAATTCGAAAAACAAACACATATTCATGTTCCCCAGCCTCCGCAAAGCCCAAAACCTATGACTTTTGCAGATCTGATGTCTCCTTGTGGAGATAGCCCATATTATATCTTGCATTTGTTAGTAAAAACTGCTAATAGCATGAAAAGTGCCCATTGCAGATAGAGCTCAAATTCAAAAAACAAACACATATTCATGTTCAACCGCCTCCCCGTAGACCAAAAAACCATGAGTTTTGAAGATCTGATGTCTCCTTGCGGAGATAGCCCATGTTATATCTTGCATTTGTTAGGAAAAATTCCTTATAGCCTGCATTTGTTTGAAAAAACTGCTTATAGCATGAAAAGTGCCCATTGCAGATAGAGCTCAAATTCAAAAAACAAACACATATTCATGTTCCCCCGCCTCCCCGAAGACCAAAAAACCATGACTTTTGAAGATCTGATGTCTCCTTGCGGAGATTGCCCATGTTATATCTTGCATTTGTTAGGAAAAATTCCTTATAGCTTGCATTTGTTTGAAAAAACTGCTTATAGCATGAAAAGTGCCCATTGCAGATAGAGCTCAAATTCAAAAAACAAACACATATTCATGTTCCCCCGCCTCGCCGAAGACCAAAGAACCATGAGTTTTGCAGATCTGATGTCTCCTTGTGGAGATAGCCCATGTTATATCTTGCATTTGTTTGAAAAAACTGCTAATAGCATGAAAAGTGCCCATTGCAGATAGAGCTCAAATTCGAAAAACAAACACATATTCATGTTCCACCGCCTCCCCAAAGCCCAAAACCTATGAGTTTTGCAGATCTGATGTCTCCTTGCGCAGATAGCCCATGTTATATCTTGCATTTGTTAGGAAAAACTACTTATAGCATGAAAAGTGCCTATTGCAGATAGAGCTCAAATTCGAAAAACAAACACATATTCATGTTCCCCCGCCTCCCCAAAGCCCAAAACCATAAGTTTTGCAGATCTGATGTCTCCTTGCGGAGATAGCCCATGTTATATATTGAATATGTAAGGAAAAACTGCTTATAGCATGAAAAGTGCCCATTGCAGATAGAGCTCAAATTCGAAAAACAAACACGTATTCATGTTCCCCTGCCTCCCCAAAGCCCAAAACCTATGAGTTTTGCAGATCTGATGTCTCCTTGCGGAGATAGTCCAGGTTATATCTTGTATTTGTTAGGAAAAACTGCTTATAGTATGAAAAGTGCCTATTGCAGATAGAGCTCAAATTCGAAAAACAAACACATATTCATGCTCCCCCGCCTCCCCGAAGACCAAAAAACGATGAGTTATGCACATCTGATGTCTCCTTGCGGAGATAGCCCATGTTATAAATTGCATTTGTTAGTAAAAACTACTAATAGCATGAAAAGTGCCCATCGCAGATAGAGCTCAAATTTGAAAAACAAACACATATTCATGTTCCCCCGCCTCCCCAAAGGCCAAAACCTATGACTTTTGCAGATCTGATGTCTCCTTGCGGAGATAGCCCATGTTATATCTTGCATTTGTTAGGAAAAATTGCTTATATCTTGCATTTGTTTGAAAAAACTGCTAATAGCATGAAAAGTGCCCATTGCAGATAGAGCTCAAATTCGAAAAAGAAACACATATTCATGTTCCCCCGCCTCCCCGAAGACCAAAAAACCATGAGTTTTGCAGATCTGATGTCTCCTTGCGGAGATAGCCCATGTTATATATTGCATTTGTTTGAAAAAACTGCTTATAGCATGAAAAGTGCCCATTGCAGATAGAGCTCAAATTCAAAAAACAAACACATATTCATGTTCCACCGCCTCCCCAAAGACCAAAGAACCATGAGTTTTGCAGATCTGATGTCTCCTTGCGGAGATAGCCCATGTTATATCTTGCATTTGTTTGAAAAAACTGCTAATAGCATGAAAAGTGCCCATTGCAGATAGAGCTCAAATTCGAAAAACAAACACATATTCATGTTCCCCCGCCTCCCCGAAGACCAAAACCTATGAGTTTTGCAGATCTGATGTCTCCTTGCGGAGATAGCCCATGTTATATCTTGCATTTGTTAGGAAAAACTGCTTATAGCATGAAAAGTGCCCATTGCAGATAGAGCTCAAATTCAAAAAACAAACACATGTTCCCCCGCCTCCCCGAAGACCAAAAAACCATGGCTTTTGCAGATCTGATGTCTCCTTGCAGAGATAGCCCATGTTATATCATGCATTTGTTAGGAAAAACTGATTATAGCATGAAAAGTGCCCATTGCAGATAGAGCTCAAATTCAAAAAACAAACACGTATTCATGTTCCCCAGCTCACCGAAGACCAAAAAACCATGGCTTTTGCAGATCTGATGTCTCCTTGCAGAGTTAGCCCATGTTATATCTTGCATTTGTTTGAAAAAACTGCTTATAGCATGAAAACTGCCCATTGTAAATAGAGCTCAAATTAGAAAAACAAACACATATTCATGTTCCACCGCCTCACCGAAGACCAAAGAACCATGAGTTTTGCAGATCTGATGTCTCCTTGCGGAGATAGCCCATGTTATATCTTGCATTTGTTAGGAAAAACTGCTTATAGCATGAAAAGTGCCCATTGCAGATAGAGCTCAAATTCAAAAAACAAACACATGTTCCCCCGCCTCCCCGAAGACCAAAAAACCATGGCTTTTGCAGATCTGATGTCTCCTTGCAGAGATAGCCCATGTTATATCATGCATTTGTTAGGAAAAACTGATTATAGCATGAAAAGTGCCCATTGCAGATAGAGCTCAAATTCAAAAAACAAACACGTATTCATGTTCCCCAGCTCACCGAAGACCAAAAAACCATGGCTTTTGCAGATCTGATGTCTCCTTGCAGAGTTAGCCCATGTTATATCTTGCATTTGTTAGGAAAAACTGCTTATAGCATGAAAACTGCCCATTGTAAATAGAGCTCAAATTTGAAAAACAAACACATATTCATGTTCCCCTGGCTCACCGAACACCAAAAAACCATGAGTTTTGCAGATCTGATGTATCCTTGCGGAGATAGCCCATGTTATATCTTGCATTTGTTAGGAAAAACTGCTTATAGCATGAAAACTGCCCATTGTAAATAGAGCTCACATTTGAAAAACAAACACATATTCATGTTCCCCTGGCTCACCGAACACCAAAAAACCATGAGTTTTGCAGATCAGATGTCTCCTTGCAGAGATAGCCCATGATATATCTTGCATTTGTTTGAAAAAACTGCTAATAGCATGAAAAGTGCCCGTTGCAGATAGAGCTCAAATTTGAAAAGCAAACACATATTCATGTTCCACCGCCTCCCCGAATATCAAAAAACCATGAGTTTTGCAGATCTGATGTCTCCTTGCGGAGATAGCCCATGTTATATCTTGCATTTGTTAGGAAAATGCTTATAGCATGAAAAGTGTCCATCGCAGATAGAGCTCAAATTCGAAAAACAAACACATATTCATGTTCCCCCACCTCCCCAAAGCCCAAAACCAATGAGTTTTGCAGATCTGATGTGTCCTTGCGGAGATAGCCCATGTTATATCTTGCATTTGTTAGGAAAAACTGCTTATAGCATGAAAAGTGCCCATTGCAGATAGAGCTCAAATTCAATAAACAAACACATATTCATGTTCCCCCGCCTCCCCGAAGACCAAAGAACCATGAGTTATAGCATGTTATATATATTAGGAAAAATTGCTTAAAGCTTGCATTTGTTTGAAAAAACTGCTTATAGCATATAAAGTGCCCATTGCAGATAGAGCTCAAATTCAAAAAACAAACACATATTCATGTTCCCCCGCCTCCCCGAAGACCAAAGAACCATGAGTTTTGCAGATCTGATGTCTCCTTGCGGAGATAGCCCATGTTATATCTTGCATTTGTTTGAAAAAACTGCTAATAGCATGAAAAGTGCCCATTGCAGATAGAGCTCAAATTCGAAAAACAAACACATATTCATGTTCCACCACCTCCCCGAAGACCAAAAAACCATGAGTTTTGCAGATCTGATGTCTCCTTGCGGATATAGCTCATGTTATATCTTGCATTTGTTAGGAAAAACTGCTAATAGCATGAAAAGTGCCCATCGCAGATAGAGCTCAAATTCGAAAAACAAACACATATTCATGTTCCCCTGCCTCCCCAAAGTCCAAAACCTATGAGTTTTGCAGATCTGATGTCTCCTTGCGGAGATAGCCCAGGTTATATCTTGAATTTGTTAGGAAAAACTGCTTATAGCATGAATAGTGCCCATTGCAGATAGAGCTCAAATTTGAAAAACAAACACATATTCATGTTCCCCCGCCTCCCCAAAGCCCAAAACCTATGACTTTTGCAGATCTGATGTCTCCTTGTGGAGATAGCCCATGTTATATCTTGCATTTGTTGGGAAAAACTGCTAATAGCATGAAAAGTGCCTATTGCAGATAGAGCTCAAATTCGAAAAACAAACACATATTCATGTTCCCCCGCCTCCCCGAAGACCAAAAAACCATGAGTTTTGCAGATCTGATGTCTCCTTGCGGAGATAGCACATGTTATAAATTGCATTTGTTAGTAAAAACTGCTAATAGCATGAAAAGTGCCCATTGCAGATAGAGCTCAAATTCAAAAAACAAACACATATTCATGTTCCCCCGCCTCCCCGAATACCAAAAAACCATGAGTTTTGAAGATGTGATGTCTCCTTGCGGAGATTGCCCATGTTATTTCTGGCATTTGTTAGGAAAAATACCTTATAGCTTGCATTTGTTTGAAAAAACTGCTTATAGCATGAAAAGTGCCCATTGCAGATAGAGCTCAAATTCAAAAAACAAACACATATTCATGTTCCCCCGCCTCCCCGAAGACCAAAGAACCATGAGTTTTTCAGATCTGATGTCTCCTTGCGGAGATAGCCCATGTTATAAATTGCATTTGTTAGTAAAAACTGCTAATAGCATGAAAAGTGCCCATTGCAGATAGAGCTCAAATTCAAAAAACAAACACATATTCATGTTCAACCGCCTCCCCGAATACCAAAAAACCATGAGTTTTGAAGATGTGATGTCTCCTTGCGGAGATTGCCCTTGTTATTTCTGGCATTTGTTAGGAAAAATACCTTATAGCTTGCATTTGTTTGAAAAAACTGCTTATAGCATGAAAAGTGCCCATTGCAGATAGAGCTCAAATTCAAAAAACAAACACATATTCATGTTCCCCCGCCTCCCCGAAGACCAAAGAAACATGAGTTTTGCAGATCTGATGTCTCCTTGCGGAGATATCCCATGTTATATCTTGCATTTGTTTGAAAAAACTGCTAATAGCATGAAAAGTGCCCATTGCAGATAGAGCTCAAATTCGAAAAAGAAACACATATTCATGTTCCCCCGCCTCCCCGAAGACCAAAAAACCATGAGTTTTGCAGATCTGATGTCTCCTTGCGGAGATAGCCCATGTTATATATTGCATTTGTTTGAAAAAACTGCTTATAGCATGAAAAGTGCCCATTGCAGATAGAGCTCAAATTCAAAAAACAAACACATATTCATGTTCCCCAGCCTCCCCGAAGACCAAAGAACCATGAGTTTTGCAGATCTGATGTCTCCTTGCAGAGATAGCCCATGTTATATCTTGCATTTGTTAGGAAAAACTGCTAATAGCATGAAAAGTGCCCATCGCAGATAAAGCTCAAATTCGAAAAACAAACACATATTCATGTTCCCCTGCCTCCCCGAAGACCATAAAACCATGAGTTTTGCAGATCTGATGTCTCCTTGCGGAGATAGCCCATGTTATATCTTGCATTTGTTAGGAAAATGCTTATAGCATGAAAAGTGCCCATCGCAGAAAGAGCTCAAATTCGAAAAACAAACACGTATTCATGTTCCCCTGCCTCCCCAAAGCCCAAAACCTATGAGTTTTGCAGATCTGATGTCTCCTTGCGGAGATAGTCCAGGTTATATCTTGTATTTGTTAGGAAAAACTGCTTATAGTATGAAAAGTGCCTATTGCAGATAGAGCTCAAATTCGAAAAACAAACACATATTCATGCTCCCCCGCCTCCCCGAAGACCAAAAAACGATGAGTTTTGCACATCTGATGTCTCCTTGCGGAGATAGCCCATGTTATAAATTGCATTTGTTAGTAAAAACTACTAATAGCATGAAAAGTGCCCATCGCAGATAGAGCTCAAATTTGAAAAACAAACACATATTCATGTTCCCCCGCCTCCCCAAAGGCCAAAACCTATGACTTTTGCAGATCTGATGTCTCCTTGCGGAGATAGCCCATGTTATATCTTGCATTTGTTAGGAAAAATTGCTTATATCTTGCATTTGTTTGAAAAAACTGCTAATAGCATGAAAAGTGCCCATTGCAGATAGAGCTCAAATTCGAAAAAGAAACACATATTCATGTTCCCCCGCCTCCCCGAAGACCAAAAAACCATGAGTTTTGCAGATCTGATGTCTCCTTGCGGAGATAGCCCATGTTATATATTGCATTTGTTTGAAAAAACTGCTTATAGCATGAAAAGTGCCCATTGCAGATAGAGCTCAAATTCAAAAAACAAACACATATTCATGTTCCACCGCCTCCCCAAAGACCAAAGAACCATGAGTTTTGCAGATCTGATGTCTCCTTGCGGAGATAGCCCATGTTATATCTTGCATTTGTTTGAAAAAACTGCTAATAGCATGAAAAGTGCCCATTGCAGATAGAGCTCAAATTCGAAAAACAAACACATATTCATGTTCCCCCGCCTCCCCGAAGACCAAAACCTATGAGTTTTGCAGATCTGATGTCTCCTTGCGGAGATAGCCCATGTTATATCTTGCATTTGTTAGGAAAAACTGCTTATAGCATGAAAAGTGCCCATTGCAGATAGAGCTCAAATTCAAAAAACAAACACATGTTCCCCCGCCTCCCCGAAGACCAAAAAACCATGGCTTTTGCAGATCTGATGTCTCCTTGCAGAGATAGCCCATGTTATATCATGCATTTGTTAGGAAAAACTGATTATAGCATGAAAAGTGCCCATTGCAGATAGAGCTCAAATTCAAAAAACAAACACGTATTCATGTTCCCCAGCTCACCGAAGACCAAAAAACCATGGCTTTTGCAGATCTGATGTCTCCTTGCAGAGTTAGCCCATGTTATATCTTGCATTTGTTTGAAAAAACTGCTTATAGCATGAAAACTGCCCATTGTAAATAGAGCTCAAATTAGAAAAACAAACACATATTCATGTTCCACCGCCTCACCGAAGACCAAAGAACCATGAGTTTTGCAGATCTGATGTCTCCTTGCGGAGATAGCCCATGTTATATCTTGCATTTGTTAGGAAAAACTGCTTATAGCATGAAAAGTGCCCATTGCAGATAGAGCTCAAATTCAAAAAACAAACACATGTTCCCCCGCCTCTCCGAAGACCAAAAAACCATGGCTTTTGCAGATCTGATGTCTCCTTGCAGAGATAGCCCATGTTATATCATGCATTTGTTAGGAAAAACTGATTATAGCATGAAAAGTGCCCATTGCAGATAGAGCTCAAATTCAAAAAACAAACACGTATTCATGTTCCCCCGCCTCCCCAAAGCCCAAAACCAATGAGTTTTGCAGATCTGATGTGTCCTTGCGGAGATAGCCCATGTTATATCTTGCATTTGTTAGGAAAAACTGCTTATAGCATGAAAAGTGCCCATTGCAGATAGAGCTCAAATTCAATAAACAAACACATATTCATGTTCCCCCGCCTCCCCGAAGACCAAAGAACCATGAGTTATAGCATGTTATATATATTAGGAAAAATTGCTTAAAGCTTGCATTTGTTTGAAAAAACTGCTTATAGCATACAAAGTGCCCATTGCAGATAGAGCTCAAATTCAAAAAACAAACACATATTCATGTTCCCCCGCCTCCCCGAAGACCAAAGAACCATGAGTTTTGCAGATCTGATGTCTCCTTGCGGAGATAGCCCATGTTATATCTTGCATTTGTTTGAAAAAACTGCTAATAGCATGAAAAGTGCCCATTGCAGATAGAGCTCAAATTCGAAAAACAAACACATATTCATGTTCCACCACCTCCCCGAAGACCAAAAAACCATGAGTTTTGCAGATCTGATGTCTCCTTGCGGATATAGCTCATGTTATATCTTGCATTTGTTAGGAAAAACTGCTTATAGCATGAAAACTGCCCATTGTAAATAGAGCTCAAATTTGAAAAACAGACACATATTCATGTTCCCCTGGCTCACCGAACACCAAAAAACCATGAGTTTTGCAGATCTGATGTATCCTTGCGGAGATAGCCCATGTTATATCTTGCATTTGTTAGGAAAAACTGCTTATAGCATGAAAACTGCCCATTGTAAATAGAGCTCACATTTGAAAAACAAACACATATTCATGTTCCCCTGGCTCACCGAACACCAAAAAACCATGAGTTTTGCAGATCAGATGTCTCCTTGCAGAGATAGCCCATGATATATCTTGCATTTGTTTGAAAAAACTGCTAATAGCATGAAAAGTGCCCGTTGCAGATAGAGCTCAAATTTGAAAAGCAAACACATATTCATGTTCCACCGCCTCCCCGAATATCAAAAAACCATGAGTTTTGCAGATCTGATGTCTCCTTGCGGAGATAGCCCATGTTATATCTTGCATTTGTTAGGAAAATGCTTATAGCATGAAAAGTGTCCATCGCAGATAGAGCTCAAATTCGAAAAACAAACACATATTCATGTTCCCCCGCCTCCCCAAAGCCCAAAACCAATGAGTTTTGCAGATCTGATGTGTCCTTGCGGAGATAGCCCATGTTATATCTTGCATTTGTTAGGAAAAACTGCTTATAGCATGAAAAGTGCCCATTGCAGATAGAGCTCAAATTCAATAAACAAACACATATTCATGTTCCCCCGCCTCCCCGAAGACCAAAGAACCATGAGTTATAGCATGTTATATATATTAGGAAAAATTGCTTAAAGCTTGCATTTGTTTGAAAAAACTGCTTATAGCATACAAAGTGCCCATTGCAGATAGAGCTCAAATTCAAAAAACAAACACATATTCATGTTCCCCCGCCTCCCCGAAGACCAAAGAACCATGAGTTTTGCAGATCTGATGTCTCCTTGCGGAGATAGCCCATGTTATATCTTGCATTTGTTTGAAAAAACTGCTAATAGCATGAAAAGTGCCCATTGCAGATAGAGCTCAAATTCGAAAAACAAACACATATTCATGTTCCACCACCTCCCCGAAGACCAAAAAACCATGAGTTTTGCAGATCTGATGTCTCCTTGCGGATATAGCTCATGTTATATCTTGCATTTGTTAGGAAAAACTGCTAATAGCATGAAAAGTGCCCATCGCAGATAGAGCTCAAATTCGAAAAACAAACACATATTCATGTTCCCCTGCCTCCCCAAAGTCCAAAACCTATGAGTTTTGCAGATCTGATGTCTCCTTGCGGAGATAGCCCAGGTTATATCTTGAATTTGTTAGGAAAAACTGCTTATAGCATGAATAGTGCCCATTGCAGATAGAGCTCAAATTTGAAAAACAAACACATATTCATGTTCCCCCGCCTCCCCAAAGCCCAAAACCTATGACTTTTGCAGATCTGATGTCTCCTTGTGGAGATAGCCCATGTTATATCTTGCATTTGTTGGGAAAAACTGCTAATAGCATGAAAAGTGCCTATTGCAGATAGAGCTCAAATTCGAAAAACAAACACATATTCATGTTCCCCCGCCTCCCCGAAGACCAAAAAACCATGAGTTTTGCAGATCTGATGTCTCCTTGCGGAGATAGCACATGTTATAAATTGCATTTGTTAGTAAAAACTGCTAATAGCATGAAAAGTGCCCATTGCAGATAGAGCTCAAATTCAAAAAACAAACACATATTCATGTTCCCCCGCCTCCCCGAATACCAAAAAACCATGAGTTTTGAAGATGTGATGTCTCCTTGCGGAGATTGCCCATGTTATTTCTGGCATTTGTTAGGAAAAATACCTTATAGCTTGCATTTGTTTGAAAAAACTGCTTATAGCATGAAAAGTGCCCATTGCAGATAGAGCTCAAATTCAAAAAACAAACACATATTCATGTTCCCCCGCCTCCCCGAAGACCAAAGAACCATGAGTTTTTCAGATCTGATGTCTCCTTGCGGAGATAGCCCATGTTATAAATTGCATTTGTTAGTAAAAACTGCTAATAGCATGAAAAGTGCCCATTGCAGATAGAGCTCAAATTCAAAAAACAAACACATATTCATGTTCAACCGCCTCCCCGAATACCAAAAAACCATGAGTTTTGAAGATGTGATGTCTCCTTGCGGAGATTGCCCTTGTTATTTCTGGCATTTGTTAGGAAAAATACCTTATAGCTTGCATTTGTTTGAAAAAACTGCTTATAGCATGAAAAGTGCCCATTGCAGATAGAGCTCAAATTCAAAAAACAAACACATATTCATGTTCCCCCGCCTCCCCGAAGACCAAAGAAACATGAGTTTTGCAGATCTGATGTCTCCTTGCGGAGATATCCCATGTTATATCTTGCATTTGTTTGAAAAAACTGCTAATAGCATGAAAAGTGCCCATTGCAGATAGAGCTCAAATTCGAAAAAGAAACACATATTCATGTTCCCCCGCCTCCCCGAAGACCAAAAAACCATGAGTTTTGCAGATCTGATGTCTCCTTGCGGAGATAGCCCATGTTATATATTGCATTTGTTTGAAAAAACTGCTTATAGCATGAAAAGTGCCCATTGCAGATAGAGCTCAAATTCAAAAAACAAACACATATTCATGTTCCCCAGCCTCCCCGAAGACCAAAGAACCATGAGTTTTGCAGATCTGATGTCTCCTTGCAGAGATAGCCCATGTTATATCTTGCATTTGTTAGGAAAAACTGCTAATAGCATGAAAAGTGCCCATCGCAGATAGAGCTCAAATTCGAAAAACAAACACATATTCATGTTCCCCTGCCTCCCCGAAGACCATAAAACCATGAGTTTTGCAGATCTGATGTCTCCTTGCGGAGATAGCCCATGTTATATCTTGCATTTGTTAGGAAAATGCTTATAGCATGAAAAGTGCCCATCGCAGAAAGAGCTCAAATTCGAAAAACAAACACATATTCATGTTCCCCCGCCTCCCCAAAGCCCAAAACCAATGGGTTTGCAGATCTGATGTCTCCTTGCGGAGATAGCCCATGTTATATCTTGCATTTGTTAGGAAAAACTGCTTATAGCATGAAAAGTGCCCATTGCAGATAGAGCTCAAATTCAAAAAACAAACACATATTCATGTTCCCCCGCCTCCCCGAAGACCAAAGAAACATGAGTTTTGCAGATCTGATGTCTCCTTGCGGAGATATCCCATGTTATATCTTGCATTTGTTTGAAAAAACTGCTAATAGCATGAAAAGTGCCCATTGCAGATAGAGCTCAAATTCGAAAAAGAAACACATATTCATGTTCCCCCGCCTCCCCGAAGACCAAAAAACCATGAGTTTTGCAGATCTGATGTCTCCTTGCGGAGATAGCCCATGTTATATATTGCATTTGTTTGAAAAAACTGCTTATAGCATGAAAAGTGCCCATTGCAGATAGAGCTCAAATTCAAAAAACAAACACATATTCATGTTCCACCGCCTCCCCAAAGACCAAAGAACCATGAGTTTTGCAGATCTGATGTCTCCTTGCGGAGATAGCCCATGTTATATCTTGCATTTGTTTGAAAAAACTGCTAATAGCATGAAAAGTGCCCATTGCAGATAGAGCTCAAATTCGAAAAACAAACACATATTCATGTTCCCCCGCCTCCCCAAAGACCAAAACCTATGAGTTTTGCAGATCTGATGTCTCCTTGCGGAGATAGCCCAGGTTATATCTTGAATTTGTTAGGAAAAACTGCTTATAGCATGAAAAGTGCCCATTGCAGATAGAGCTCAAATTCGAAAAACAAACACATATTCATGTTCCACCACCTCCCCGAAGACCAAAGAACCATGAGTTTTGCAGATCTGATGTCTCCTTGCGAAGATAGCCCATGTTATATCTTGCATTTGTTTGAAAAAACTGCTAATAGCATGAAAAGTGCCCATTGCAGATAGAGCTCAAATTCGAAAAACAAACACATATTCATGTTCCACCGCCTACCCGAAGACCAAAAAACCATGAGTTTTGCAGATCTGATGTCTCCTTGCGGAGATAGCCCATGTTATATCTTGCATTTGTTAGGAAAAACTGCTAATAGCATGAAAAGTGCCCATCGCAAATAGAGCTCAAATTCGAAAAACAAACACATATTCATGTTCCCCTGCCTCCCCGAATACCAAAAAACCATGAGTTTTGCAGATCTGATGTCTCCTTGCGGAGATAGCCCATGTTATATCTTGCATTTGTTAGGAAAAACTGCTAATAGCATGAAAAGTACCCATCGCAGATAGAGCTCAAATTCGAAAAACAAACACATATTCATGTTCCCCCGCCTCCCCAAAGCCCAAAACCTATCAATTTTGCAGATATGATGTCTCCTTGCGGAGATAGCCCAGGTTATATCTTGAATTTGTTAGGAAAAACTGCTTATAGCATGAAAAGTGCCCATTGCAGATAGAGCTCAAATTCAAAAAACAAACACATATTCATGTTCCCCCGCCTCCCCAAAGCCCAAAACCTATGACTTTTGCAGATCTGATGTCTCCTTGTGGAGATAGCCCATGTTATATCTTGCATTTGTTGGGAAAAACTGCTAATAGCATGAAAAGTGCCTATTGCAGATAGAGCTCAAATTCGAAAAACAAACACATATTCATGTTCCCCCGCCTCCCCGAAGACCAAAAAACCATGAGTTTTGCAGATCTGATGTCTCCTTGCGGAGATAGCACATGTTATATATTGCATTTGTTAGTAAAAACTGCTAATAGCATGAAAAGTGCCCATTGCAGATAGAGCTCAAATTCAAAAAACAAACACATATTCATGTTCCCCCGCCTCCCCGAATACCAAAAAACCATGAGTTTTGAAGATCTGATGTCTCCTTGGGGAGATTGCCCATGTTATATCTTGCATTTGTTAGGAAAAATTCCTTATAGCTTGCATTTGTTTGAAAAAACTGCTTATAGCATGAAAAGTTCCCATTGCAGATAGAGCTCAAATTCAAAAAACGAACACATATTCATGTTCCCCCGCCTCCCCGAAGACCAAAGAACCATGAGTTTTGCAGATCTGATGTCTCCTTGCGGAGATAGCCCATGTTTTAAATTGCATTTGTTAGTAAAAACTGCTAATACCATGAAAAGTGCCCATTGCAGATAGAGCTCAAATTCAAAAAACAAACACATATTCATGTTCAACCGCCTCCCCGAAGACCAAAAAACCATGAGTTTTGAAGATCTGATGTCTCCTTGCGGAGATAGCCCATGTTATATCTTGCATTTGTTAGGAAAAATTCCTTATAGCTTGCATTTGTTTGAAAAAACTGCTTATAGCATGAAAAGTGCCCATTGCAGATAGAGCTCAAATTCAAAAAACAAACACATATTCATGTTCCCCCGCCTCCCCGAAGACCAAAGAACCATGAGTTTTGCAGATCAGATGTCTCCTTGCAGAGATAGCCCATGATATATCTTGCATTTGTTTGAAAAAACTGCTAATAGCATGAAAAGTGCCCGTTGCAGATAGAGCTCAAATTTGAAAAGCAAACACATATTCATGTTCCACCGCCTCCCCGAAGATCAAAAAACCATGAGTTTTGCAGATCTGATGTCTCCTTGCGGAGATAGCCCATGTTATATCTTGCATTTGTTAGGAAAATGCTTATAGCATGAAAAGTGTCCATCGCAGATAGAGCTCAAATTCGAAAAACAAACACATATTCATGTTCCCCCGCCTCCCCAAAGCCCAAAACCAATGAGTTTTGCAGATCTGATGTGTCCTTGCGGAGATAGCCCATGTTATATCTTGCATTTGTTAGGAAAAACTGCTTATAGCATGAAAAGTGCCCATTGCAGATAGAGCTCAAATTCAAAAAACAAACACATATTCATGTTCCCCCGCCTCCCCGAAGACCAAAGAACCATGAGTTATAGCATGTTATATATATTAGGAAAAATTGCTTAAAGCTTGCATTTGTTTGAAAAAACTGCTTATAGCATACAAAGTGCCCATTGCAGATAGAGCTCAAATTCAAAAAACAAACACATATTCATGTTCCCCCGCCTCCCCGAAGACCAAAGAACCATGAGTTTTGCAGATCTGATGTCTCCTTGCGGAGATAGCCCATGTTATATCTTGCATTTGTTTGAAAAAACTGCTAATAGCATGAAAAGTGCCCATTGCAGATAGAGCTCAAATTCGAAAAACAAACACATATTCATGTTCCACCACCTCCCCGAAGACCAAAAAACCATGAGTTTTGCAGATCTGATGTCTCCTTGCGGAGATAGCTCATGTTATATCTTGCATTTGTTAGGAAAAACTGCTAATAGCATGAAAAGTGCCCATCGCAGATAGAGCTCAAATTCGAAAAACAAACACATATTCATGTTCCCCTGCCTCCCCAAAGTCCAAAACCTATGAGTTTTGCAGATCTGATGTCTCCTTGCGGAGATAGCCGAGGTTATATCTTGAATTTGTTAGGAAAAACTGCTTATAGCATGAATAGTGCCCATTGCAGATAGAGCTCAAATTTGAAAAACAAACACATATTCATGTTCCCCCGCCTCCCCAAAGCCCAAAACCTATGACTTTTGCAGATCTGATGTCTCCTTGTGGAGATAGCCCATGTTATATCTTGCATTTGTTGGGAAAAACTGCTAATAGCATGAAAAGTGCCTATTGCAGATAGAGCTCAAATTCGAAAAACAAACACATATTCATGTTCCCCCGCCTCCCCGAAGACCAAAAAACCATGAGTTTTGCAGATCTGATGTCTCCTTGCGGAGATAGCACATGTTATAAATTGCATTTGTTAGTAAAAACTGCTAATAGCATGAAAAGTGCCCATTGCAGATAGAGCTCAAATTCAAAAAACAAACACATATTCATGTTCCCCCGCCTCCCCGAATACCAAAAAACCATGAGTTTTGAAGATGTGATGTCTCCTTGCGGAGATTGCCCATGTTATTTCTGGCATTTGTTAGGAAAAATACCTTATAGCTTGCATTTGTTTGAAAAAACTGCTTATAGCATGAAAAGTGCCCATTGCAGATAGAGCTCAAATTCAAAAAACAAACACATATTCATGTTCCCCCGCCTCCCCGAAGACCAAAGAACCATGAGTTTTTCAGATCTGATGTCTCCTTGCGGAGATAGCCCATGTTATAAATTGCATTTGTTAGTAAAAACTGCTAATAGCATGAAAAGTGCCCATTGCAGATAGAGCTCAAATTCAAGAAACAAACACATATTCATGTTCAACCGCCTCCCGGAAGACCAAGAAACCATGAGTTTTGAAGATCTGATGTCTCCTTGTGGAGATAGCCCATGTTATTTCTGGCATTTGTTAGGAAAAATACCTTATAGCTTGCATTTGTTTGAAAAAACTGCTTATAGCATGAAAAGTGCCCATTGCAGATAGAGCTCAAATTCAAAAAACAAACACATATTCAAGTTCCCCAGCCTCCCCGAAGACCAAAAAACCATGAGTTTTGCAGATCTGATGTCTCCTTGCGGAGATAGCCCATGTTATATATTGCATTTGTTTGAAAAAACTGCTTATAGCATGAAAAGTGCCCATTGCAGATAGAGCTCAAATTCAAAAAACAAACACATATTCATGTTCCACCGCCTCCCCAAAGACCAAAGAACCATGAGTTTTGCAGATCTGATGTCTCCTTGCGGAGATAGCCCATGTTATAT
The DNA here is from genome assembly GCF_947247035.1 of Vipera ursinii. NCBI lineage: Eukaryota > Metazoa > Chordata > Lepidosauria > Squamata > Viperidae > Vipera > Vipera ursinii. The sequence continues at coordinate 180,988,997 of NC_139513.1, forward strand.
CTTGCATTTGTTTGAAAAAACTGCTAATAGCATGAAAAGTGCCCATTGCAGATAGAGCTCAAATTCGAAAAACAAACACATATTCATGTTCCCCCGCCTCCCCGAAGACCAAAACCTATGAGTTTTGCAGATCTGATGTCTCCTTGCGGAGATAGCCCATGTTATATCTTGCATTTGTTAGGAAAAACTGCTTATAGCATGAAAAGTGCCCATTGCAGATAGCGCTCAAATTCAAAAAACAAACACATGTTCCCCCGCCTCCCCGAAGACCAAAAAACCATGGCTTTTGCAGATCTGATGTCTCCTTGCAGAGATAGCCCATGTTATATCTTGCATTTGTTAGGAAAAACTGCTTATAGCATGAAAACTGCCCATTGTAAATAGAGCTCAAATTTGAAAAACAAACACATATTCATGTTCCCCTGGCTCACCGAACACCAAAAAACCATGAGTTTTGCAGATGTGATGTCTCCTTGCAGAGATAGCCCATTTTATGTCTTGCATTTGTTAGGAAAAACTGCTTATAGCATGAAAAGTGCCCATTGCAGATAGAGCTCAAATTTGAAAAACAGACACATATTCATGTTCCCCTGGCACACCGAACACCCAAAAACCATGAGTTTTGCAGATCTGATGTCTCCTTGCGGAGATAGCCCATGTTATATCTTGCATTTGTTAGGAAAAACTGCTTATAGCATGAAAAGTGCCCAATGCAGCTAGAGCTCAAATTTTAAAAACAAACACATATTCATGTTCCACCGCCTCCCCGAACATGAAAAGTACATGAAAAGTGCCCATTGCAGATACTCATATTCATGTTCCCCCGGCTCACCGAAGACCAAAAAACCATGGCTTTTGCAGATCTGATGTCTCCTTGCAGAGTTAGCCCATGTTATATCTTGCATTTGTTAGGAAAAACTGCTTATAGCATGAAAACTGCCCATTGTAGATAGAGCTCAAATTTGAAAAACAAACACATATTCATGTTCCCCTGGCTCACCGAACACCAAAAAACCATGAGTTTTGCAGATGTGATGTCTCCTTGCAGAGATAGCCCATTTTATGTCTTGCATTTGTTAGGAAAAATTGCTTATAGCTTGCATTTGTTTGAAAAAACTGCTTATAGCATGAAAAGTGCCCATTGCAGATAGAGCTCAAATTCAAAAAACAAACACACATTAATGTTCCCCCGCCTCCCTGAAGACCAAAGAACCATGAGTTTTGCAGATCTGATGTCTCCTTGCAGAGATAGCCCATGTTATATCTTGCATTTGTTTGAAAAAAACTGCTAATAGCATGAAAAGTGCCCATTGTAGATAGAGCTCAAATTCGAAAAACAAACACATATGCATGTTCCCCCGCCTCCCCGAAGACCAAAGAACCATGAGTTTTGCAGATCTGATGTCTCCTTGCGGACATAGCCCATGTTATATCTTGCATTTGTTTGAAAAAACTGCTAATAGCATGAAAAGTGCCCATTGCAGATAGAGCTCAAATTCGAAAAACAAACACATATTCATGTTCCCCCGCCTCCCCAAAGCCCAAAATATATGAGTTTTGCAGATGTGATGTCTCCTTGCGCAGATAGCCCATGTTATATCTTGCATTTGTTAGGAAAAACTGCTTATAGCATGAAAAGTGCCTATTTCAGATAGAGCTCAAATTCAAAAAACAAACACATATTCATGTTCCCCCGCCTCCCCGAAGACCAAAAAACCATGAGTTTTGCAGATCTGATATCTCCTTGCGGAGATAGCCCATGTTATAAATTGCATTTGTTTGAAAAACTGCTTATAGTATGGAAAGTGCCCATTGCAGATAGAGCTCAAATTCAAAAAACAAACACATATTCATGTTCCCCCACCTCCCCGAAGACCAAAGAACCATGAGTTTTGCAGATCTGATGTCTCCTTGCGGAGATAGCCCATGTTATATCTTGCATTTGTTTGAAAAAACTGCTAATAGCATGAAAAGTGCCCACTGCAGATAGAGCTCAAATTCGTAAAACAAACACATATTCATGTTCCACCGCCTCCCCGAAGACCAAAAAACCATGAGTTTTGCAAATCTGATGTCTCCTTGCGGAGAAAGCCCATGTTATATCTTGCATTTGTTAGGAAAATGCTTATAGCATGAAAAGTGCCCATCGCAGATAGAGCTCAAATTCGAAAAACAAACACATATTCATGTTCCCCCGCTTCCCCAAAGGCCAAAACCTATGACTTTTGCAGATCTGATGTCTCCTTGCGGAGATAGCACATGTTATAAATTGAATTTGTTAGTAAAAACTGCAAATAGCATGAAAAGTGCCCATTGCAGATAGAGCTCAAATTCAAAAAACAAACACATATTCATGTTTCCCCGCCTCCCCGAATACCAAAAAACCATGAGTTTTGAAGATCTGATGTCTCCTTGCGGAGATTGCCCATGTTATATCTTGCATTTGTTAGGAAAAATTGCTTATAGCTTGCATTTGTTAGAAAAAACTGCTTATAGCATGAAAAGTGCCCATTGCAGATAGAGCTCAAATTCGAAAAACAAACACATATTCATGTTCCCCGGCCTCCGCAAAGCCCAAAACCTATGACTTTTGCAGATCTGATGTCTCCTTGTGGAGATAGCCCATGTTATATCTTGCATTTGTTAGTAAAAACTGCTAATAGCATGAAAAGTGCCCATTGCAGATAGAGCTCAAATTCAAAAAACAAACACATATTCATGTTCAACCGCCTCCCCGAAGACCAAAAAACCATGAGTTTTGAAGATCTGATGTCTCCTTGCGGAGATAGCCCATGTTGTATCTTGCATTTGTTAGGAAAAATTCCTTATAGCTTGCATTTGTTTGAAAAAACTGCTTATAGCATGAAAAGTGCCCATTGCAGATAGAGCTCAAATTCAAAAAACAAACACATATTCATGTTCCCCCGCCTCCCCGAAGACCAAAGAACCATGAGTTTTGCAGATCTGATGTCTCCTTGCGGAGATAGCCCATGTTATATCTTGCATTTGTTTGAAAAAACTGCTAATAGCATGAAAAGTGCCCATTGCAGATAGAGCTCAAATTCGAAAAACAAACACATATTCATGTTCCACCGCCTCCCCGAAGACCAAAAAACCATGAGTTTTGCAGATCTGATGTCTCCTTGCGGAGATAGCACATGTTATAAATTGCATTTGTTAGTAAAAACTGCAAATAGCATGAAAAGTGCCCATTGCAGATAGAGCTCAAATTCAAAAAACAAACACATATTCATGTTCCCCCGCCTCCCCGAATACCAAAAAACCATGAGTTTTGAAGATCTGATGTCTCCTTGCGGAGATTGCCCATGTTATATCTTGCATTTGTTAGGAAAAATTGCTTATAGCTTGCATTTGTTTGAAAAAACTGCTTATAGCATGAAAAGTGCCCATTGCAGATAGAGCTCAAATTCGAAAAACAAACACATATTCATGTTCCCCCGCCTCCGCAAAGCCCAAAACCTATGACTTTTGCAGATCTGATGTCTCCTTGTGGAGATAGCCCATGTTATATCTTGCATTTGTTAGTAAAAACTGCAAATAGCATGAAAAGTGCCCATTGCAGATAGAGCTCAAATTCAAAAAACAAACACATATTCATGTTCAACCGCCTCCCCGAAGACCAAAAAACCATGAGTTTTGAAGATCTGATGTCTCCTTGCGGAGATAGCCCATGTTATATCTTGCATTTGTTAGGAAAAATTCCTTATAGCTTGCATTTGTTTGAAAAAACTGCTTATAGCATGAAAAGTGCCCATTGCAGATAGAGCTCAAATTCAAAAAACAAACACATATTCATGTTCCCCCGCCTCCCCGAAGACCAAAAAACCATGAGGTTTGAAGATCTGATGTCTCCTTGCGGAGATTGCCCATGTTATATCTTGCATTTGTTAGGAAAAAATCCTTATAGCTTGCATTTGTTTGAAAAAACTGCTTATAGCATGAAAAGTGCCCATTGCAGGACTTCCGGTGGCGGCGCGGCGCCGAAGACAGCCTTACCGGGCTGCCCGCGGCTCAGCTGTTTGTTTTCTCGCCCGAAACAGCGCCGATCAGCTGTTCGGGCGAGATTGACGCCCCCTCCTCGGGAGAAGAGGAGGGGGTGAGGCCCCAGGTAGGGGTAGAGTTCTCCGGGGCCGCCGGAGCTTGGAGCTCGGGCGGCTGCAGGATTGAACTCCCCCGTAGCCTGGGTTACTCCCAGCTGGCCGTCGTCTCTTCTCTGAACTTTTTGGAGCAGAGCCAGGCGTCTGCGAACCATCCCTGCCTGAAGAGAGAACTATGGTTTAAAGGAGCAGGCAGAGCGGTACAAGAGGAAAAGGTGAAGAGAATTATTCTACTATACTCTCAAGCTTGTTGGACTTTTTTTAAACTTTAATTGAAAGTGCGTCATAATTGAGGATTAAAAGATGGCGGCGAAACCTCCCTCTAAAACTCTTCGGAGTGGTGGATCTTCCCCGGTGCAACAATCATCATTACAGGCGTTGCACCCTCCTGAAGCGCTGACATCGAAGGATTTACGAGATGCTCTGGATAAACATGCCCAGGTACTTTTGGAATCAATTAATCAGTCAATGGCTGATAAATTTGCTCAGATGGAGGAGAAATTGGAGAAATTGGAGGAGAGAATGGAAGAGAGGATGGAACAGAAATTCAGCGTGATGAAGGTAGACATTTTGTCTTCAGTGCATAAAGTGGCGGTATGTGTGGAAGAGTTAGATGAAAAAATGGATGATTTGGATCAAAGGAATGCTATATTAGAAGTAAAAACACGGGAGAATGAAAATGCAAGAGATAAAATGCAAAGAGAGTTAAGCCTTGCCCAATTTTATCAGATGCAGTTTGCTGTCAGAATTAGAGGTTTAAAAGAGAATATTAAAGAAGATTTAAAGCAACTGATCTCTGAGGCTCTTGAGGTGGTATTGAACCAGCCAGCATCTGAAATAAGAGCAGCTATTGATAAAGTGTTTCGAGTGAATTCATGGATTGCCAGACAGAGAAAGTTGCCTAGAGATGTGGTGGTTTACTTTGTAAAAAGAGAAGTCAGAGATCAAGTTATACAAGCTGCCTATGATGCTAAAGTTGTGATTGCTGAACAAGAAGTTTTGGTTTTAAAAGAAATTCCTCCAAGGATATTAAGGGCAAGGAAGGACTATACTTTTCTCGTGCATGAGCTTAAGCAAAGAGATATAAGGTTCAGATGGGAGATTCCAGAGGGGCTGATGGTGATGCATGAAGGTAAAAGGTATCGGCTGATTACTGTGAAGCAAGCACGTGATTTCTACAATGATGTTTTAAAAGCAACTCCGTTAACACTCCTGGAAGCTGCAAAGGGATCTGGAGAAGGAGAATATCAAGAAGAGGAAACAGAGGAAGATGGTGCTGGAGGAGATCAAGCTATAATTTCTTTAGATGATCTTAGAGAGCAAAGAGTTACGCGTGCTGCTTTAAAACGAGCAAAAAAAATAAAGGAAAAGTCTTCAGATTCTTTACAACGTACTTATAGTCAAGCTGTGGGAGGAGCACGGCCTAAAGAAATTAGTCCTATCAAAGCTGTGGTCCAAGAGCTTTTGGAGGATACACATGGCAACTAAATTTCTAACCTGGAATGTTAATGGACTAAATTCACCGCAGAAGAGGAAGAAAGTTTTTCAATATTTAAAACAATTTAAGATAGATGTTATATGTCTGCAAGAAACGCACATTAGAGTTTTGGATCAAAAGTATTTACTGAACTCGAGACTGGGTACGCAATTTGTTGCTTCTGCAGAGAATAAGAAAAATGGAGTGGTTGTTTATGTTAAAAGTGCTTTAACAGCAGACTTAATTGAAGCAGATAAGAATGGAAGATATGTTATGATTGAGCTGTTGTTAGAAGGTAAAAAGACGCTTTTAGTTGGCTTATATGCACCTAACCAAAAACGAACTGACTTTTTTAGTTTACTTCATACAAAGCTTACCCAGTTGGATTATAAATCTTTTATTTTTATGGGGGATTGGAATGGTGTTTTGGATGTGCAGTTGGATAAGGCTGGAGCTTTTAGGAGCACTCCAAGTCATGCTAGATTGCCTAAATCTTTTTTTGAAATGAAGGAGGACCTGGAATTGCGAGATATTTGGCATGAGAGACACCTGCGGGAGAAGGATTATACTTTTTACTCTGACAGACACCAATCTTTTTCGATGATTGATTTTATTTTGTTGACTAATGATTTTTTTTTGAGAACTAAAAAGGTGAAGATTTGTGCAAGAACAATTTCTGACCACAGTCCAGTTTGGTTGGAGATTGATAAGGAGAAAAGAGATAGGCGCTCGTGGCGCGTAAATGAGAATTTGTTTAGAAATCAGAGAAATGTGGAAGAATGCAAACAGCGGATGAAGGATTTCTTTGAGATTAATATGAATAAGGGTACCTCTATGGATATGGTTTGGGATGCTAGCAAGGCCTATATGAGAGGGGTGTTGATCTACATGAATAACAGACATAGACGTGCAGTGGAAACTAGAAGGAAAGAACTGGAGAATGAAATAAAGGAAAAAGAAAAGGCTTTGATTTTGAACCCAGAGGATGTGAAGATTAAGGAGGCTATTAGATTGCTAAGAGGGCAATTTGATAAATTAATGGCTGATCAAGTGGCGACCAATCTGCGGTTTGCCAGGCACAATACTTTTTGCAACGCTAATAAACCAGGCAGATGGTTAGCTTATAGACTGAGGAAAAAACAAAGGGCCTCTAATATAGATAAGATTGAGTATAAAGGAAGGGTTGTGTTTCAACAGAATCTTATTAAGGATGCTTTTGTGGATTTTTATTCGAAATTATATACTAAGGAGGAAATCAATGTAAAAGATATTGATATATATCTGGAGAATGCTAGCATCCCGGTTCTTACGCAAGTACAAAAAGAGGGGATTAACCAACTGATTACAGAAGAAGAAATTTTGATAGCAATTAAGGAATTGAAGATGGATAAAGCACCAGGTACGGATGGCTTGACTGCGGCCTACTATAAAAACCTACAATTAGAGATGATAAAACCGTTAAAAGAACTGTTCCAGACAATCCAGAGGGGGGGAAAGGTGCCACCGTCTTGGAGAACAGCTTTTATTTCTTTGATTCCGAAGGAAGACCAGGATGCTACTCAAGTTAAAAACTACAGACCGATATCGCTTTTAAATACAGATTATAAAATATTTGCTAAGGTTTTGGCTAATAGATTGATGAGGGTTCTGCAACAGGTGATTCATGGGGATCAAACGGGGTTTATTAGTGGTAGGCAAATGAAAAACAATGTGAGACATATAGTTGATGTGTTAGAGTTTTTGGAAAGGCACAACCAGATCTCTGCAGCGCTAATCTTTTTAGATGCTGAAAAGGCCTTTGAGCAACTGAATTGGCAATTTTTATTGAAAGTTTTAGATAAAATGGATTTTGGGGAAAATTTTTTACAACCGATTAGGGCATTATATCAAAAACAAACTGCTCGAATTATAGTTAACAATAGCTTGACAGCAGTATGCAATATTGAGAAGGGCACAAGGCAAGGGTGTCCGCTATCGCCCTTGTTATTTGTGTTAACATTAGAGATATTATTGGTTAAGATTCGGAGTTCGCAAAAAATTAAGGGGATACAAGTTGGTGGTCAGGATTATAGATTGAGAGCATTTGCAGATGATCTGGTTGTTACAGTGACCCAGCCAGAGAACTCTGTTGTGGACCTGATGGAGATAATAACGCAATATGGGAAGGTTTCTGGATTTAAAGTTAATACACAGAAAACTAAAATTTTGGCTAGAAATATGACAGTTTCACAAAAGGCCCTCTTAGAAACATTAACTGGATTTGAGATTGTTAAAAGGGTTAAATATTTGGGGGTGATCTTGTCGCCCTCTAATACAAAGCTATATAAAAATAATTATGAAAAATTATGGGGGAAAATTCAAAAAGAATTGGAGAGTTGGGAAAAATTGCAATTGTCTTTGTTGGGACGGATTGCAGCAGTGAAAATGAATGTCCTGCCCAAATTTTTATTTCTATTTCAAATGATACCGATTCTTAAGAAAGATTCTAATTTGGAGGAGTGGCAGCGTGGTATCAATAAATTTGTTTGGGCAGGGAAAAAGCCACGAGTTAAACTTAAGATTATGCAGGATACTCGTGAGAGAGGTGGCCTTAAATTGCCTAATTTTAAATTATATTATGAAGCTGCTGCATTAGTAGGAATAAGTGATTGGATTAATTTGACGCAACCGAGGTTATTAAATCTTGAGGGCCATGATTTGTTGTTTGGCTGGCATGCTTGTTTGTTGTATGATAAGAAGGTAGATAGCGTGTTTAGGGTGCATATTTTAAGACAGGCGTTGTTGAGAGTTTGGAAGAAGTATAGACATAAGTTAAGTTGTAAGATACCATTGTGGGCAATTCCAAAACACGCAATAGAAAATATACATGCTGGCTTCAAACATGATGTGACTACCTACAAGGAGATTCTTAGTTTGGAAAAAAATGCTTGGTGTTTGAAATCATATAGCTTCTTGCGAGAAGAGAAGATTGTTCAAAACTGGTTTCAATATACTCAGTTACGGGCCAGGTGGAAAGAGGACCAGAAAAATGGATTTGCAATGACTGATGAAAATTTGATAAAGCAAATTAGAAATCAGGGACCAGCACATATCAAACGGATATATCTTGCATTGATAGAGATCGATTCAGAAACAGAGCTTGTTAAGGATTGTATGATAAAATGGGCCCAAAATATTCAGGAAGTTATTACAATGGATACTTGGGAAAAGATTTGGGTCAGGAACGTAAAATTTACTCAAGCTCAAAATTTAAGAGAGAACTTTTACAAAATGTTTTACAGATGGCATTTAGATCCTAAAAGGCTTGCAAGTATGTATCCGAATTATCAGCCTAAATGTTGGAGGTGCGGTGATGAAGACGCAACATATTTTCACATGTGGTGGACTTGTAAAAAGGTTAAGGCTTTTTGGATAAAAGTCTGGTGGAACATGCAGAAGATTTTTAAACAGAGGATAAAGTTTTGTCCGCAACTTTTTTTGTTGGGAATAATTACAGGTGTTACAGTTGTGGACACTAAGCTGATGCTGAATTTAATTACGGCAGCGAGACTTTTGATAGGTCAGTACTGGAAAAAAGAGGAACTGCCGACTATAGAAGAGTGGACTTTAAAGGTTTCCGACCTGGCGGAGATGGCGAAGATTTCGGCCTATTTGAAAGATCATTCGCAAGAACGCTATATTATGGAATGGACAAAATGGATTGAGTTTATCCAGAACAAGTATAGGGTTAAGAAGTTTTATGTAGCATTTGAATAAGTCTTCTTTCGTGTTTTTTTTTCTTTTCCTTTTTCTATTTTAGTTTTTTTAATATATATTTTATATTGATAGGGTTTGTTTTATCCTATATAAGCTAGAGAGTGATGGGTTTTAGAATTTATAGTTGTTAGTATACGGTTGTTTATGATTGCTTTTTTATATATATATACCTTGTATTTAGCTCTGGGAAGTCAGGGGGGAGGGGGGGAGGGGGGGAGGTAGGGGGGGGAGGGAGAGGGGGGGAGGTTGGGGGGGAGGAGGGTGGGGGAAGGGGGGGGTTTTAAAGGAAAACTGTATTTTAAAACTTTTCAATAAAAAAAAAAGAAAAGTGCCCATTGCAGATAGAGCTCAAATTCAAAAAACAAACACATATTCATGTTCCCCCGCCTCCCCGAAGACCAAAGAACCATGAGTTTTGCAGATCTGATGTCTCCTTGCGGAGATAGCCCATGTTATATCTTGCATTTGTTTGAAAAAACTGCTAATAGCATGAAAAGTGCCCGTTGCAGATAGAGCTCAAATTCGAAAAACAAACACATATTCATGTTCCACCGCCTCCCCGAAGACCAAAAAACCATGAGTTTTGCAGATCTGATGTCTCCTTGCGGAGATAGCCCATGTTATATCTTGCATTTGTTAGGAAAATGCTTATAGCATGAAAAGTGTCCATCGCATATAGAGCTCAAATTCGAAAAACAAACACATATTCATGTTCCCCCGCCTCCCCAAAGCCCAAAACCAATGAGTTTTGCAGATCTGATGTCTCCTTGCGGAGATAGCCCATGTTATATCTTGCATTTGTTAGGAAAAACTGCTTATAGCATGAAAAGTGCCCATTGCAGATAGAGCTCAAATTCGAAAAACACATATTCATGTTCCCCCGCCTCCCCGAAGACCAAAAAACCATGAGTTTTGCAGATCTGATGTCTCCTTGCGGAGATAGCCCATGTTATATCTTGCATTTGTTTGAAAAAACTGCTTATAGCATACAAAGTGCCCATTGCAGATAGAGCTCAAATTCAAAAAACAAACACATATTCATGTTCCCCAGCCTCCCCGAAGACCACAAAACCATGAGTTTTGCAGATCTGATTTCTCCTTGCGGAGATAGCCCATGTTATATCTTGCATTTGTTTGAAAAAACTGCTAATAGCATGAAAAGTGTCCATCGCAGATAGAGCTCAAATTCGAAAAACAAACACATATTCATGTTCCCCCGCCTCCCCAAAGCCCAAAACCAATGAGTTTTGCAGATCTGATGTCTCCTTGCGGAGATAGCCCATGTTATGTCTTGCATTTGTTAGGAAAAACTGCTTATAGCATGAAAAGTGTCCATCGCAGATAGAGCTCAAATTCGAAAAACAAACACATATTCATGTTCCCCCGCCTCCCCAAAGCCCAAAACCAATGAGTTTTGCAGATCTGATGTCTCCTTGCGGAGATAGCCCATGTTATATCTTGCATTTGTTAGGAAAAACTGCTAATAGCATGAAAAGTGCCCGTTGCAGATAGAGCTCAAATTCGAAAAACAAACACATATTCAGGTTCCACCGCCTACCCGAAGACCAAAGAACCATGAGTTATAGCATGTTATATATATTAGGAAAAGTTGCTTATAGCTTGCATTTGTTTGAAAAAACTGCTTATAGCATACAAAGTGCCCATTGAAGATAGAGCTCAAATTCGAAAAACAAACACATATTCATGTTCCACCGCCTCCCCGAAGATCAAAAAACCATGAGTTTTGCAGATCTGATGTCTCCTTGCGGAGATAGCCCATGTTATATCTTGCATTTGTTAGGAAAAACTGCTTATAGCATGAAAAGTGCCCATTGCAGATACAGCTCAAATTCAAAAAACAAACACATATTCATGTTCCCCCGCCTCCCCGAAGACCAAAGAACCATGAATTATAGCATGTTATATATATTAGGAAAAGTTGCTTATAGTTTGCATTTGTTTGAAAAAACTGCTTATAGCATACAAAGTGCCCATTGCAGATAGAGCTCAAATTCGAAAAACAAACACATATTCATGTTCCACCGCCTCCCCGAAGACCAAAGAACCATGAGTTTTGCAGATCTGATGTCTCCTTGCGGAGATAGCCCATGTTATATCTTGCATTTGTTTGAAAAAACTGCTAATAGCATGAAAAGTGCCCATTGCAGATAGAGCTCAAATTCGAAAAACAAACACATATTCATGTTCCACCGCCTCCCCGAAGACCAAAAAACCATGAGTTTTGCAGATCTGATGTCTCCTTGCGGAGATAGCCCATGTTATATCTTGCATTTGTTAGGAAAATGCTTATAGCATGAAAAGTGTCCATCGCATATAGAGCTCAAATTCGAAAAACAAACACATATTCATGTTCCCCCGCCTCCCCAAAGCCCAAAACCAATGAGTTTTGCAGATCTGATGTCTCCTTGCGGAGATAGCCCATGTTATATCTTGCATTTGTTAGGAAAAACTGCTTATAGCATGAAAAGTGCCCATTGCAGATAGAGCTCAAATTCGAAAAACACATATTCATGTTCCCCCGCCTCCCCGAAGACCAAAGAACCATGAGTTTTGCAGATCTGATGTCTCCTTGCGGAGATAGCCCATGTTATATCTTGCATTTGTTTGAAAAAACTGCTTATAGCATACAAAGTGCCCATTGCAGATAGAGCTCAAATTCAAAAAACAAACACATATTCATGTTCCCCAGCCTCCCCGAAGACCACAAAACCATGAGTTTTGCAGATCTGATGTCTCCTTGCGGAGATAGCCCATGTTATATCTTGCATTTGTTTGAAAAAACTGCTAATAGCATGAAAAGTGCCCATTGCAGATAGAGCTCAAATTTGAAAAACAAACACATATTCATGTTGCACCGCCTCCCCGAAGATCAAAAAACCATGAGTTTTGCAGATCTGATGTCTCCTTGCGGAGATAGCCCATGTTATATCTTGCATTTGTTAGGAAAATGCTTATAGCATGAAAAGTGTCCATCGCAGATAGAGCTCAAATTCAAAAAACAAACACATATTCATGTTCCCCCGCCTCCCCAAAGCCCAAAACCAATGAGTTTTGCAGATCTGATGTCTCCTTGCGGAGATAGCCCATGTTATGTCTTGCATTTGTTAGGAAAAACTGCTTATAGCATAAAAAGTGTCCATCGCAGATAGAGCTCAAATTCAAAAAACAAACACATATTCATGTTCCCCCGCCTCCCCAAAGCCCAAAACCAATGACTTTTGCAGATCTGATGTCTCCTTGCGGAGATAGCCCATGTTATATCTTGCATTTGTTAGGAAAAACTGCTAATAGCATGAAAAGTGCCCGTTGCAGATAGAGCTCAAATTCGAAAAACAAACACATATTCATGTTCCACCGCCTACCCGAAGACCAAAGAACCATGAGTTATAGCATGTTATATATATTAGGAAAAGTTGCTTATAGCTTGCATTTGTTTGAAAAAACTGCTTATAGCATGAAAAGTGTCCATCGCAGATAGAGCTCAAATTCGAAAAACAAACACATATTCATGTTCCACCGCCTCCCCGAAGATCAAAAAACCATGAGTTTTGCAGATCTGATGTCTCCTTGCGGAGATAGCCCATGTTATATCTTGCATTTGTTAAGAAAAACTGCTTATGGTATGAAAAGTGCCCATTGCAGATAGAGCTCAAATTCAAAAAACAAACACATATTCATGTTCCCCCGCCTCCCCGAAGACCAAAGAACCATGAGTTATAGCATGTTATATATATTAGGAAAAGTTGCTTATAGCTTTCATTTGTTTGAAAAAACTGCTTATAGCATACAAAGTGCCCATTGCAGATAGAGCTCAAATTCGAAAAACAAACACATATTCATGTTCCACCGCCTCCCCGAAGACCAAAGAACCATGAGTTTTGCAGATCTGATGTCTCCTTGCGGAGATAGCCCATGTTATATCTTGCATTTGTTTGAAAAAACTGCTAATAGCATGAAAAGTGCCCATTGCAGATAGAGCTCAAATTCGAAAAACAAACACATATTCATGTTCCACCGCCTCCCCGAAGACCAAAAAACCATGAGTTTTGCAGATCTGATGTCTCCTTGCGGAGATAGCCCATGTTATATCTTGCATTTGTTAGGAAAATGCTTATAGCATGAAAAGTGTCCATCGCATATAGAGCTCAAATTCGAAAAACAAACACATATTCATGTTCTCCCGCCTCCCCAAAGCCCAAAACCAATGAGTTTTGCAGATCTGATGTCTCCTTGCGGAGATAGCCCATGTTATATCTTGCATTTGTTAGGAAAAACTGCTTATAGCATGAAAAGTGCCCATTGCAGATAGAGCTCAAATTCGAAAAACACATATTCATGTTCCCCCGCCTCCCCGAAGACCAAAGAACCATGAGTTTTGCAGATTTGATGTCTCCTTGCGGAGATAGCCCATGTTATATCTTGCATTTGTTTGAAAAAACTGCTAATAGCATGAAAAGTGCCCATTGCAGATAGAGCTCAAATTTGAAAAACAAGCACATATTCATGTTGCACCGCCTCCCCGAAGATCAAAAAACCATGAGTTTTGCAGATCTGATGTCTCCTTGCGGAGATAGCCCATGTTATATCTTGCATTTGTTAGGAAAATGCTTATAGCATGAAAAGTGTCCATCGCAGATAGAGCTCAAATTCAAAAAAAAAACACATATTCATGTTCCCCCGCCTCCCCAAAGCCCAAAACCAATGAGTTTTGCAGATCTGATGTCTCCTTGCGGAGATAGCCCATGTTATGTCTTGCATTTGTTAGGAAAAACTGCTTATAGCGTGAAAAGTGTCCATCGCAGATAGAGCTCAAATTCGAAAAACAAACACATATTCATGTTCCCCCGCCTCCCCAAAGCCCAAAGCCAATGACTTTTGCAGATCTGATGTCTCCTTGCGGAGATAGCCCATGTTATATCTTGCATTTGTTAGGAAAAACTGCTAATAGCATGAAAAGTGCCCGTTGCAGATAGAGCTCAAATTCGAAAAACAAACACATATTCATGTTCCACCGCCTACCCGAAGACCAAAGAACCATGAGTTATAGCATGTTATATATATTAGGAAAAGTTGCTTATAGCATGCATTTGTTTGAAAAAACTGCTTATAGCATACAAAGTGCCCATTGCAGATAGAGCTCAAATTCGAAAAACAAACACATATTCATGTTCCACCGCCTCCCCGAAGATCAAAAAACCATGAGTTTTGCAGATCTGATGTCTCCTTGCGGAGATAGCCCATGTTATATCTTGCATTTGTTAGGAAAAACTGCTTATAGCATGAAAAGTGCCCATTGCAGAGAGAGCTCAAATTCAAAAAAGAAAAACATATTCATGTTCCCCCGCCTCCCCGAAGACCAAAGAACCATGAGTTATAGCATGTTATATATATTAGGAAAAGTTGCTTATAGCTTGCATTTGTTTGAAAAAACTGCTTATAGCATACAAAGTGCCCATTGCAGATAGAGCTCAAATTCGAAAAACAAACACATATTCATGTTCCCCTGCCTCCCCGAAGACCAAAGAACCATGAGTTTTGCAGATCTGATGTCTCCTTGCGGAGATAGCCCATGTTATATCTTGCATTTGTTTGAAAAAACTGCTAATAGCTAGAAAATTGCCCATTGCAGATAGAGCTCAAATTCGAAAAACAAACACATATTCATGTTCCACCGCCTCCCCGAAGAACAAAAAACCATGAGTTTTGCAGATCTGATGTCTCCTTGCGGAGATAGCCCATGTTATATCTTGCATTTGTTAGGAAAAACTGCTTATAGCATGAAAAGTGCCCATTGCAGATAGAGCTCAAATTCGAAAAACACATATTCATGTTCCCCCGCCTCCCCGAAGACCAAAGAACCATGAGTTTTGCAGATCTGATGTCTCCTTGCGGAGATAGCCCATGTTATATCTTGCATTTGTTTGAAAAAACTGCTTATAGCATACAAAGTGCCCATTGCAGATAGAGCTCAAATTCAAAAAACAAACACATATTCATGTTCCCCAGCCTCCCCGAAGACCACAAAACCATGAGTTTTGCAGATCTGATGTCTCCTTGCGGAGATAGCCCA
This sequence comes from Vipera ursinii, assembly GCF_947247035.1. Lineage (NCBI taxonomy): Eukaryota > Metazoa > Chordata > Lepidosauria > Squamata > Viperidae > Vipera > Vipera ursinii. The sequence continues at coordinate 181,004,439 of NC_139513.1, forward strand.
TGTAATATCTTGCATTTGTTTGAAAAAACTGCTAATAGCATGAAAAGTGCCCATTGCAGATAGAGCTCAAATTTGAAAAACAAACACATATTCATGTTGCACCGCCTCCCCGAAGATCAAAAAACCATGAGTTTTGCAGATCTGATATCTCCTTGCGGAGATAGCCCATGTTATATCTTGCATTTGTTAGGAAAATGCTTATAGCATGAAAATTGTCCATCGCAGATAGAGCTCAAATTCAAAAAACAAACACATATTCATGTTCCCCCGCCTCCCCAAAGCCCAAAACCAATGAGTTTTGCAGATCTGATGTCTCCTTGCGGAGATAGCCCATGTTATGTCTTGCATTTGTTAGGAAAAACTGCTTATAGCATGAAAAGTGTCCATCGCAGATAGAGCTCAAATTCAAAAAACAAACACATATTCATGTACCCCCGCCTCCCCAAAGCCCAAAACCAATGACTTTTGCAGATCTGATGTCTCCTTGCGGAGATAGCCCATGTTATATCTTGCATTTGTTAGGAAAAACTGCTAATAGCATGAAAAGTGCCCGTTGCAGATAGAGCTCAAATTCGAAAAACAAACACATATTCATGTTCCACCGCCTACCCAAAGACCAAAGAACCATGAGTTATAGCATGTTATATATATTAGGAAAAGTTGCTTATAGCTTGCATTTGTTTGAAAAAACTGCTTATAGCATGAAAAGTGTCCATCGCAGATAGAGCTCAAATTCGAAAAACAAACACATATTCATGTTCCACCGCCTCCCCGAAGATAAAAAAACCATGAGTTTTGCAGATCTGATGTCTCCTTGCGGAGATAGCCCATGTTATATCTTGCATTTGTTAAGAAAAACTGCTTATAGCATGAAAAGTGCCCATTGCAGATAGAGCTCAAATTCAAAAAACAAACACATATTCATGTTCCCCCGCCTCCCCGAAGACCAAAGAACCATGAGTTATAGCATGTTATATATATTAGGAAAAGTTGCTTATAGCTTTCATTTGTTTGAAAAAACTGCTTATAGCATACAAAGTGCCCATTGCAGATAGAGCTCAAATTCGAAAAACAAACACATATTCATGTTCCACCGCCTCCCCGAAGACCAAAGAACCATGAGTTTTGCAGATCTGATGTCTCCTTGCGGAGATAGCCCATGTTATATCTTGCATTTGTTTGAAAAAACTGCTAATAGCATGAAAAGTGCCCATTGCAGATAGAGCTCAAATTCGAAAAACAAACACATATTCATGTTCCACCGCCTCCCCGAAGACCAAAAAACCATGAGTTTTGCAGATCTGATGTCTCCTTGCGGAGATAGCCCATGTTATATCTTGCATTTGTTAGGAAAATGCTTATAGCATGAAAAGTGTCCATCGCATATAGAGCTCAAATTCGAAAAACAAACACATATTCATGTTCTCCCGCCTCCCCAAAGCCCAAAACCAATGAGTTTTGCAGATCTGATGTCTCCTTGCGGAGATAGCCCATGTTATATCTTGCATTTGTTAGGAAAAACTGCTTATAGCATGAAAAGTGCCCATTGCAGATAGAGCTCAAATTCGAAAAACACATATTCATGTTCCCCCGCCTCCCCGAAGACCAAAGAACCATGAGTTTTGCAGATTTGATGTCTCCTTGCGGAGATAGCCCATGTTATATCTTGCATTTGTTTGAAAAAACTGCTAATAGCATGAAAAGTGCCCATTGCAGATAGAGCTCAAATTTGAAAAACAAGCACATATTCATGTTGCACCGCCTCCCCGAAGATCAAAAAACCATGAGTTTTGCAGATCTGATGTCTCCTTGCGGAGATAGCCCATGTTATATCTTGCATTTGTTAGGAAAATGCTTATAGCATGAAAAGTGTCCATCGCAGATAGAGCTCAAATTCAAAAAAAAAACACATATTCATGTTCCCCCGCCTCCCCAAAGCCCAAAACCAATGAGTTTTGCAGATCTGATGTCTCCTTGCGGAGATAGCCCATGTTATGTCTTGCATTTGTTAGGAAAAACTGCTTATAGCGTGAAAAGTGTCCATCGCAGATAGAGCTCAAATTCGAAAAACAAACACATATTCATGTTCCCCCGCCTCCCCAAAGCCCAAAGCCAATGACTTTTGCAGATCTGATGTCTCCTTGCGGAGATAGCCCATGTTATATCTTGCATTTGTTAGGAAAAACTGCTAATAGCATGAAAAGTGCCCGTTGCAGATAGAGCTCAAATTCGAAAAACAAACACATATTCATGTTCCACCGCCTACCCGAAGACCAAAGAACCATGAGTTATAGCATGTTATATATATTAGGAAAAGTTGCTTATAGCATGCATTTGTTTGAAAAAACTGCTTATAGCATACAAAGTGCCCATTGCAGATAGAGCTCAAATTCGAAAAACAAACACATATTCATGTTCCACCGCCTCCCCGAAGATCAAAAAACCATGAGTTTTGCAGATCTGATGTCTCCTTGCGGAGATAGCCCATGTTATATCTTGCATTTGTTAGGAAAAACTGCTTATAGCATGAAAAGTGCCCATTGCAGAGAGAGCTCAAATTCAAAAAAGAAAAACATATTCATGTTCCCCCGCCTCCCCGAAGACCAATGAACCATGAGTTATAGCATGTTATATATATTAGGAAAAGTTGCTTATAGCTTGCATTTGTTTGAAAAAACTGCTTATAGCATACAAAGTGCCCATTGCAGATAGAGCTCAAATTCGAAAAACAAACACATATTCATGTTCCCCTGCCTCCCCGAAGACCAAAGAACCATGAGTTTTGCAGATCTGATGTCTCCTTGCGGAGATAGCCCATGTTATATCTTGCATTTGTTTGAAAAAACTGCTAATAGCATGAAAAGTGCCCGTTGCAGATAGAGCTCAAATTCGAAAAACAAACACATATTCATGTTCCACCGCCTCCCCGAAGACCAAAAAACCATGAGTTTTGCAGATCTGATGTCTCCTTGCGGAGATAGCCCATGTTATATCTTGCATTTGTTAGGAAAATGCTTATAGCATGAAAAGTGTCCATCGCATATAGAGCTCAAATTCGAAAAACAAACACATATTCATGTTCCCCCGCCTCCCCAAAGCCCAAAACCAATGAGTTTTGCAGATCTGATGTCTCCTTGCGGAGATAGCCCATGTTATATCTTGCATTTGTTAGGAAAAACTGCTTATAGCATGAAAAGTGCCCATTGCAGATAGAGCTCAAATTCGAAAAACACATATTCATGTTCCCCCGCCTCCCCGAAGACCAAAAAACCATGAGTTTTGCAGATCTGATGTCTCCTTGCGGAGATAGCCCATGTTATATCTTGCATTTGTTTGAAAAAACTGCTTATAGCATACAAAGTGCCCATTGCAGATAGAGCTCAAATTCAAAAAACAAACACATATTCATGTTCCCCAGCCTCCCCGAAGACCACAAAACCATGAGTTTTGCAGATCTGATTTCTCCTTGCGGAGATAGCCCATGTTATATCTTGCATTTGTTTGAAAAAACTGCTAATAGCATGAAAAGTGTCCATCGCAGATAGAGCTCAAATTCGAAAAACAAACACATATTCATGTTCCCCCGCCTCCCCAAAGCCCAAAACCAATGAGTTTTGCAGATCTGATGTCTCCTTGCGGAGATAGCCCATGTTATGTCTTGCATTTGTTAGGAAAAACTGCTTATAGCATGAAAAGTGTCCATCGCAGATAGAGCTCAAATTCGAAAAACAAACACATATTCATGTTCCCCCGCCTCCCCAAAGCCCAAAACCAATGAGTTTTGCAGATCTGATGTCTCCTTGCGGAGATAGCCCATGTTATATCTTGCATTTGTTAGGAAAAACTGCTAATAGCATGAAAAGTGCCCGTTGCAGATAGAGCTCAAATTCGAAAAACAAACACATATTCAGGTTCCACCGCCTACCCGAAGACCAAAGAACCATGAGTTATAGCATGTTATATATATTAGGAAAAGTTGCTTATAGCTTGCATTTGTTTGAAAAAACTGCTTATAGCATACAAAGTGCCCATTGAAGATAGAGCTCAAATTCGAAAAACAAACACATATTCATGTTCCACCGCCTCCCCGAAGATCAAAAAACCATGAGTTTTGCAGATCTGATGTCTCCTTGCGGAGATAGCCCATGTTATATCTTGCATTTGTTAGGAAAAACTGCTTATAGCATGAAAAGTGCCCATTGCAGATACAGCTCAAATTCAAAAAACAAACACATATTCATGTTCCCCCGCCTCCCCGAAGACCAAAGAACCATGAATTATAGCATGTTATATATATTAGGAAAAGTTGCTTATAGTTTGCATTTGTTTGAAAAAACTGCTTATAGCATACAAAGTGCCCATTGCAGATAGAGCTCAAATTCGAAAAACAAACACATATTCATGTTCCACCGCCTCCCCGAAGACCAAAGAACCATGAGTTTTGCAGATCTGATGTCTCCTTGCGGAGATAGCCCATGTTATATCTTGCATTTGTTTGAAAAAACTGCTAATAGCATGAAAAGTGCCCATTGCAGATAGAGCTCAAATTCGAAAAACAAACACATATTCATGTTCCACCGCCTCCCCGAAGACCAAAAAACCATGAGTTTTGCAGATCTGATGTCTCCTTGCGGAGATAGCCCATGTTATATCTTGCATTTGTTAGGAAAATGCTTATAGCATGAAAAGTGTCCATCGCATATAGAGCTCAAATTCGAAAAACAAACACATATTCATGTTCCCCCGCCTCCCCAAAGCCCAAAACCAATGAGTTTTGCAGATCTGATGTCTCCTTGCGGAGATAGCCCATGTTATATCTTGCATTTGTTAGGAAAAACTGCTTATAGCATGAAAAGTGCCCATTGCAGATAGAGCTCAAATTCGAAAAACACATATTCATGTTCCCCCGCCTCCCCGAAGACCAAAGAACCATGAGTTTTGCAGATCTGATGTCTCCTTGCGGAGATAGCCCATGTTATATCTTGCATTTGTTTGAAAAAACTGCTTATAGCATACAAAGTGCCCATTGCAGATAGAGCTCAAATTCAAAAAACAAACACATATTCATGTTCCCCAGCCTCCCCGAAGACCACAAAACCATGAGTTTTGCAGATCTGATGTCTCCTTGCGGAGATAGCCCATGTTATATCTTGCATTTGTTTGAAAAAACTGCTAATAGCATGAAAAGTGCCCATTGCAGATAGAGCTCAAATTTGAAAAACAAACACATATTCATGTTGCACCGCCTCCCCGAAGATCAAAAAACCATGAGTTTTGCAGATCTGATGTCTCCTTGCGGAGATAGCCCATGTTATATCTTGCATTTGTTAGGAAAATGCTTATAGCATGAAAAGTGTCCATCGCAGATAGAGCTCAAATTCAAAAAACAAACACATATTCATGTTCCCCCGCCTCCCCAAAGCCCAAAACCAATGAGTTTTGCAGATCTGATGTCTCCTTGCGGAGATAGCCCATGTTATGTCTTGCATTTGTTAGGAAAAACTGCTTATAGCATAAAAAGTGTCCATCGCAGATAGAGCTCAAATTCAAAAAACAAACACATATTCATGTTCCCCCGCCTCCCCAAAGCCCAAAACCAATGACTTTTGCAGATCTGATGTCTCCTTGCGGAGATAGCCCATGTTATATCTTGCATTTGTTAGGAAAAACTGCTAATAGCATGAAAAGTGCCCGTTGCAGATAGAGCTCAAATTCGAAAAACAAACACATATTCATGTTCCACCGCCTACCCGAAGACCAAAGAACCATGAGTTATAGCATGTTATATATATTAGGAAAAGTTGCTTATAGCTTGCATTTGTTTGAAAAAACTGCTTATAGCATGAAAAGTGTCCATCGCAGATAGAGCTCAAATTCGAAAAACAAACACATATTCATGTTCCACCGCCTCCCCGAAGATCAAAAAACCATGAGTTTTGCAGATCTGATGTCTCCTTGCGGAGATAGCCCATGTTATATCTTGCATTTGTTAAGAAAAACTGCTTATGGTATGAAAAGTGCCCATTGCAGATAGAGCTCAAATTCAAAAAACAAACACATATTCATGTTCCCCCGCCTCCCCGAAGACCAAAGAACCATGAGTTATAGCATGTTATATATATTAGGAAAAGTTGCTTATAGCTTTCATTTGTTTGAAAAAACTGCTTATAGCATACAAAGTGCCCATTGCAGATAGAGCTCAAATTCGAAAAACAAACACATATTCATGTTCCACCGCCTCCCCGAAGACCAAAGAACCATGAGTTTTGCAGATCTGATGTCTCCTTGCGGAGATAGCCCATGTTATATCTTGCATTTGTTTGAAAAAACTGCTAATAGCATGAAAAGTGCCCATTGCAGATAGAGCTCAAATTCGAAAAACAAACACATATTCATGTTCCACCGCCTCCCCGAAGACCAAAAAACCATGAGTTTTGCAGATCTGATGTCTCCTTGCGGAGATAGCCCATGTTATATCTTGCATTTGTTAGGAAAATGCTTATAGCATGAAAAGTGTCCATCGCATATAGAGCTCAAATTCGAAAAACAAACACATATTCATGTTCTCCCGCCTCCCCAAAGCCCAAAACCAATGAGTTTTGCAGATCTGATGTCTCCTTGCGGAGATAGCCCATGTTATATCTTGCATTTGTTAGGAAAAACTGCTTATAGCATGAAAAGTGCCCATTGCAGATAGAGCTCAAATTCGAAAAACACATATTCATGTTCCCCCGCCTCCCCGAAGACCAAAGAACCATGAGTTTTGCAGATTTGATGTCTCCTTGCGGAGATAGCCCATGTTATATCTTGCATTTGTTTGAAAAAACTGCTAATAGCATGAAAAGTGCCCATTGCAGATAGAGCTCAAATTTGAAAAACAAGCACATATTCATGTTGCACCGCCTCCCCGAAGATCAAAAAACCATGAGTTTTGCAGATCTGATGTCTCCTTGCGGAGATAGCCCATGTTATATCTTGCATTTGTTAGGAAAATGCTTATAGCATGAAAAGTGTCCATCGCAGATAGAGCTCAAATTCAAAAAAAAAACACATATTCATGTTCCCCCGCCTCCCCAAAGCCCAAAACCAATGAGTTTTGCAGATCTGATGTCTCCTTGCGGAGATAGCCCATGTTATGTCTTGCATTTGTTAGGAAAAACTGCTTATAGCGTGAAAAGTGTCCATCGCAGATAGAGCTCAAATTCGAAAAACAAACACATATTCATGTTCCCCCGCCTCCCCAAAGCCCAAAGCCAATGACTTTTGCAGATCTGATGTCTCCTTGCGGAGATAGCCCATGTTATATCTTGCATTTGTTAGGAAAAACTGCTAATAGCATGAAAAGTGCCCGTTGCAGATAGAGCTCAAATTCGAAAAACAAACACATATTCATGTTCCACCGCCTACCCGAAGACCAAAGAACCATGAGTTATAGCATGTTATATATATTAGGAAAAGTTGCTTATAGCATGCATTTGTTTGAAAAAACTGCTTATAGCATACAAAGTGCCCATTGCAGATAGAGCTCAAATTCGAAAAACAAACACATATTCATGTTCCACCGCCTCCCCGAAGATCAAAAAACCATGAGTTTTGCAGATCTGATGTCTCCTTGCGGAGATAGCCCATGTTATATCTTGCATTTGTTAGGAAAAACTGCTTATAGCATGAAAAGTGCCCATTGCAGAGAGAGCTCAAATTCAAAAAAGAAAAACATATTCATGTTCCCCCGCCTCCCCGAAGACCAAAGAACCATGAGTTATAGCATGTTATATATATTAGGAAAAGTTGCTTATAGCTTGCATTTGTTTGAAAAAACTGCTTATAGCATACAAAGTGCCCATTGCAGATAGAGCTCAAATTCGAAAAACAAACACATATTCATGTTCCCCTGCCTCCCCGAAGACCAAAGAACCATGAGTTTTGCAGATCTGATGTCTCCTTGCGGAGATAGCCCATGTTATATCTTGCATTTGTTTGAAAAAACTGCTAATAGCTAGAAAATTGCCCATTGCAGATAGAGCTCAAATTCGAAAAACAAACACATATTCATGTTCCACCGCCTCCCCGAAGAACAAAAAACCATGAGTTTTGCAGATCTGATGTCTCCTTGCGGAGATAGCCCATGTTATATCTTGCATTTGTTAGGAAAAACTGCTTATAGCATGAAAAGTGCCCATTGCAGATAGAGCTCAAATTCGAAAAACACATATTCATGTTCCCCCGCCTCCCCGAAGACCAAAGAACCATGAGTTTTGCAGATCTGATGTCTCCTTGCGGAGATAGCCCATGTTATATCTTGCATTTGTTTGAAAAAACTGCTTATAGCATACAAAGTGCCCATTGCAGATAGAGCTCAAATTCAAAAAACAAACACATATTCATGTTCCCCAGCCTCCCCGAAGACCACAAAACCATGAGTTTTGCAGATCTGATGTCTCCTTGCGGAGATAGCCCATGTAATATCTTGCATTTGTTTGAAAAAACTGCTAATAGCATGAAAAGTGCCCATTGCAGATAGAGCTCAAATTTGAAAAACAAACACATATTCATGTTGCACCGCCTCCCCGAAGATCAAAAAACCATGAGTTTTGCAGATCTGATATCTCCTTGCGGAGATAGCCCATGTTATATCTTGCATTTGTTAGGAAAATGCTTATAGCATGAAAATTGTCCATCGCAGATAGAGCTCAAATTCAAAAAACAAACACATATTCATGTTCCCCCGCCTCCCCAAAGCCCAAAACCAATGAGTTTTGCAGATCTGATGTCTCCTTGCGGAGATAGCCCATGTTATGTCTTGCATTTGTTAGGAAAAACTGCTTATAGCATGAAAAGTGTCCATCGCAGATAGAGCTCAAATTCAAAAAACAAACACATATTCATGTACCCCCGCCTCCCCAAAGCCCAAAACCAATGACTTTTGCAGATCTGATGTCTCCTTGCGGAGATAGCCCATGTTATATCTTGCATTTGTTAGGAAAAACTGCTAATAGCATGAAAAGTGCCCGTTGCAGATAGAGCTCAAATTCGAAAAACAAACACATATTCATGTTCCACCGCCTACCCAAAGACCAAAGAACCATGAGTTATAGCATGTTATATATATTAGGAAAAGTTGCTTATAGCTTGCATTTGTTTGAAAAAACTGCTTATAGCATGAAAAGTGTCCATCGCAGATAGAGCTCAAATTCGAAAAACAAACACATATTCATGTTCCACCGCCTCCCCGAAGATAAAAAAACCATGAGTTTTGCAGATCTGATGTCTCCTTGCGGAGATAGCCCATGTTATATCTTGCATTTGTTAAGAAAAACTGCTTATAGCATGAAAAGTGCCCATTGCAGATAGAGCTCAAATTCAAAAAACAAACACATATTCATGTTCCCCCGCCTCCCCGAAGACCAAAGAACCATGAGTTATAGCATGTTATATATATTAGGAAAAGTTGCTTATAGCTTTCATTTGTTTGAAAAAACTGCTTATAGCATACAAAGTGCCCATTGCAGATAGAGCTCAAATTCGAAAAACAAACACATATTCATGTTCCACCGCCTCCCCGAAGACCAAAGAACCATGAGTTTTGCAGATCTGATGTCTCCTTGCGGAGATAGCCCATGTTATATCTTGCATTTGTTTGAAAAAACTGCTAATAGCATGAAAAGTGCCCATTGCAGATAGAGCTCAAATTCGAAAAACAAACACATATTCATGTTCCACCGCCTCCCCGAAGACCAAAAAACCATGAGTTTTGCAGATCTGATGTCTCCTTGCGGAGATAGCCCATGTTATATCTTGCATTTGTTAGGAAAATGCTTATAGCATGAAAAGTGTCCATCGCATATAGAGCTCAAATTCGAAAAACAAACACATATTCATGTTCTCCCGCCTCCCCAAAGCCCAAAACCAATGAGTTTTGCAGATCTGATGTCTCCTTGCGGAGATAGCCCATGTTATATCTTGCATTTGTTAGGAAAAACTGCTTATAGCATGAAAAGTGCCCATTGCAGATAGAGCTCAAATTCGAAAAACACATATTCATGTTCCCCCGCCTCCCCGAAGACCAAAGAACCATGAGTTTTGCAGATTTGATGTCTCCTTGCGGAGATAGCCCATGTTATATCTTGCATTTGTTTGAAAAAACTGCTAATAGCATGAAAAGTGCCCATTGCAGATAGAGCTCAAATTTGAAAAACAAGCACATATTCATGTTGCACCGCCTCCCCGAAGATCAAAAAACCATGAGTTTTGCAGATCTGATGTCTCCTTGCGGAGATAGCCCATGTTATATCTTGCATTTGTTAGGAAAATGCTTATAGCATGAAAAGTGTCCATCGCAGATAGAGCTCAAATTCAAAAAAAAAACACATATTCATGTTCCCCCGCCTCCCCAAAGCCCAAAACCAATGAGTTTTGCAGATCTGATGTCTCCTTGCGGAGATAGCCCATGTTATGTCTTGCATTTGTTAGGAAAAACTGCTTATAGCGTGAAAAGTGTCCATCGCAGATAGAGCTCAAATTCGAAAAACAAACACATATTCATGTTCCCCCGCCTCCCCAAAGCCCAAAGCCAATGACTTTTGCAGATCTGATGTCTCCTTGCGGAGATAGCCCATGTTATATCTTGCATTTGTTAGGAAAAACTGCTAATAGCATGAAAAGTGCCCGTTGCAGATAGAGCTCAAATTCGAAAAACAAACACATATTCATGTTCCACCGCCTACCCGAAGACCAAAGAACCATGAGTTATAGCATGTTATATATATTAGGAAAAGTTGCTTATAGCATGCATTTGTTTGAAAAAACTGCTTATAGCATACAAAGTGCCCATTGCAGATAGAGCTCAAATTCGAAAAACAAACACATATTCATGTTCCACCGCCTCCCCGAAGATCAAAAAACCATGAGTTTTGCAGATCTGATGTCTCCTTGCGGAGATAGCCCATGTTATATCTTGCATTTGTTAGGAAAAACTGCTTATAGCATGAAAAGTGCCCATTGCAGAGAGAGCTCAAATTCAAAAAAGAAAAACATATTCATGTTCCCCCGCCTCCCCGAAGACCAATGAACCATGAGTTATAGCATGTTATATATATTAGGAAAAGTTGCTTATAGCTTGCATTTGTTTGAAAAAACTGCTTATAGCATACAAAGTGCCCATTGCAGATAGAGCTCAAATTCGAAAAACAAACACATATTCATGTTCCCCTGCCTCCCCGAAGACCAAAGAACCATGAGTTTTGCAGATCTGATGTCTCCTTGCGGAGATAGCCCATGTTATATCTTGCATTTGTTTGAAAAAACTGCTAATAGCTAGAAAAGTGCCCATTGCAGATAGAGCTCAAATTCGAAAAACAAACACATATTCATGTTCCACCGCCTCCCCGAAGAACAAAAAACCATGAGTTTTGCAGATCTGATGTCTCCTTGCGGAGATAGCCCATGTTATATCTTGCATTTGTTAGGAAAAACTGCTTATAGCATGAAAAGTGCCCATTGCAGATAGAGCTCAAATTCGAAAAACACATATTCATGTTCCCCCGCCTCCCCGAAGACCAAAGAACCATGAGTTTTGCAGATCTGATGTCTCCTTGCGGAGATAGCCCATGTTATATCTTGCATTTGTTTGAAAAAACTGCTTATAGCATACAAAGTGCCCATTGCAGATAGAGCTCAAATTCAAAAAACAAACACATATTCATGTTCCCCAGCCTCCCCGAAGACCACAAAACCATGAGTTTTGCAGATCTGATGTCTCCTTGCGGAGATAGCCCATGTAATATCTTGCATTTGTTTGAAAAAACTGCTAATAGCATGAAAAGTGCCCATTGCAGATAGAGCTCAAATTTGAAAAACAAACACATATTCATGTTGCACCGCCTCCCCGAAGATCAAAAAACCATGAGTTTTGCAGATCTGATATCTCCTTGCGGAGATAGCCCATGTTATATCTTGCATTTGTTAGGAAAATGCTTATAGCATGAAAAGTGTCCATCGCAGATAGAGCTCAAATTCAAAAAACAAACACATATTCATGTTCCCCCGCCTCCCCAAAGCCCAAAACCAATGAGTTTTGCAGATCTGATGTCTCCTTGCGGAGATAGCCCATGTTATGTCTTGCATTTGTTAGGAAAAACTGCTTATAGCATGAAAAGTGTCCATCGCAGATAGAGCTCAAATTCAAAAAACAAACACATATTCATGTACCCCCGCCTCCCCAAAGCCCAAAACCAATGACTTTTGCAGATCTGATGTCTCCTTGCGGAGATAGCCCATGTTATATCTTGCATTTGTTAGGAAAAACTGCTAATAGCATGAAAAGTGCCCGTTGCAGATAGAGCTCAAATTCGAAAAACAAACACATATTCATGTTCCACCGCCTACCCAAAGACCAAAGAACCATGAGTTATAGCATGTTATATATATTAGGAAAAGTTGCTTATAGCTTGCATTTGTTTGAAAAAACTGCTTATAGCATGAAAAGTGTCCATCGCAGATAGAGCTCAAATTCGAAAAACAAACACATATTCATGTTCCACCGCCTCCCCGAAGATAAAAAAACCATGAGTTTTGCAGATCTGATGTCTCCTTGCGGAGATAGCCCATGTTATATCTTGCATTTGTTAAGAAAAACTGCTTATAGCATGAAAAGTGCCCATTGCAGATAGAGCTCAAATTCAAAAAACAAACACATATTCATGTTCCCCCGCCTCCCCGAAGACCAAAGAACCATGAGTTATAGCATGTTATATATATTAGGAAAAGTTGCTTATAGCTTGCATTTGTTTGAAAAAACTGCTTATAGCATACAAAGTGCCCATTGCAGATAGAGCTCAAATTCGAAAAACAAACACATATTCATGTTCCACCACCTCCCCGAAGACCAAAGAACCATGAGTTTTGCAGATCTGATGTCTCCTTGCGGAGATAGCCCATGTTATATCTTGCATTTGTTTGAAAAAACTGCTAATAGCATGAAAAGTGCCCATTGCAGATAGAGCTCAAATTCGAAAAACAAACACATATTCATGTTCCACCGCCTCCCCGAAGACCAAAAAACCATGAGTTTTGCAGATCTGATGTCTCCTTGCGGAGATAGCCCATGTTATATCTTGCATTTGTTAGGAAAATGCTTATAGCATGAAAAGTGTCCATCGCATATAGAGCTCAAATTCGAAAAACAAACACATATTCATGTTCCCCCGCCTCCCCAAAGCCCAAAACCAATGAGTTTTGCAGATCTGATGTCTCCTTGCGGAGATAGCCCATGTTATATCTTGCATTTGTTAGGAAAAACTGCTTATAGCATGAAAAGTGCCCATTGCAGATAGAGCTCAAATTCGAAAAACACATATTCATGTTCCCCCGCCTCCCCGAAGACCAAAGAACCATGAGTTTTGCAGATTTGATGTCTCCTTGCGGAGATAGCCCATGTTATATCTTGCATTTGTTTGAAAAAACTGCTAATAGCATGAAAAGTGCCCATTGCAGATAGAGCTCAAATTTGAAAAACAAGCACACATTCGTGTTGCACCGCCTCCCCGAAGATCAAAAAACCATGAGTTTTGCAGATCTGATGTCTCCTTGCGGAGATAGCCCATGTTATATCTTGCATTTGTTAGGAAAATGCTTATAGCATGAAAAGTGTCCATCGCAGATAGAGCTCAAATTCAAAAAAAAAACACATATTCATGTTCCCCCGCCTCCCCAAAGCCCAAAACCAATGAGTTTTGCAGATCTGATGTCTCCTTGCGGAGATAGCCCATGTTATGTCTTGCATTTGTTAGGAAAAACTGCTTATAGCATGAAAAGTGTCCATCGCAGATAGAGCTCAAATTCGAAAAACAAACACATATTCATGTTCCCCCGCCTCCCCAAAGCCCAAAGCCAATGACTTTTGCAGATCTGATGTCTCCTTGCGGAGATAGCCCATGTTATATCTTGCATTTGTTAGGAAAAACTGCTAATAGCATGAAAAGTGCCCGTTGCAGATAGAGCTCAAATTCGAAAAACAAACACATATTCATGTTCCACCGCCTACCCGAAGACCAAAGAACCATGAGTTATAGCATGTTATATATATTAGGAAAAGTTGCTTATAGCATGCATTTGTTTGAAAAAACTGCTTATAGCATACAAAGTGCCCATTGCAGATAGAGCTCAAATTCGAAAAACAAACACATATTCATGTTCCACCGCCTCCCCGAAGATCAAAAAACCATGAGTTTTGCAGATCTGATGTCTCCTTGCGGAGATAGCCCATGTTATATCTTGCATTTGTTAGGAAAAACTGCTTATAGCATGAAAAGTGCCCATTGCAGATAGAGCTCAAATTCAAAAAAGAAAAACATATTCATGTTCCCCCGCCTCCCCGAAGACCAAAGAACCATGAGTTATAGCATGTTATATATATTAGGAAAAGTTGCTTATAGCTTGCATTTGTTTGAAAAAACTGCTTATAGCATACAAAGTGCCCATTGCAGATAGAGCTCAAATTCGAAAAACAAACACATATTCATGTTCCACCGCCTCCCCGAAGACCAAAGAACCATGAGTTTTGCAGATCTGATGTCTCCTTGCGGAGATAGCCCATGTTATATCTTGCATTTGTTAGGAAAAACTGCTAATAGCATGAAAAGTGCCCATCGCAGATAGAGGTCAAATTCGAAAAACAAACACATATTCATGTTCCACCGCCTCCCCGAAGAACAAAAAACCATGAGTTTTGCAGATCTGATGTCTCCTTGCGGAGATAGCCCATGTTATATCTTGCATTTGTTAGGAAAAACTGCTAATAGCATGAAAAGTGCCCATCGCAGATAGAGCTCAAATTCGAAAAACAAACACATATTCATGTTCCCCTGCCTCCCCGAAGACCAAAGAACCATGAGTTTTGCAGATCTGATGTCTCCTTGCGGAGATAGCCCATGTTATATCTTGCATTTGTTTGAAAAAACTGCTAATAGCTAGAAAAGTGCCCATTGCAGATAGAGCTCAAATTCGAAAAACAAACACATATTCATGTTCCACCGCCTCCCCGAAGAACAAAAAACCATGAGTTTTGCAGATCTGATGTCTCCTTGCGGAGATAGCCCATGTTATATCTTGCATTTGTTAGGAAAAACTGCTAATAGCATGAAAAGTGCCCATCGCAGATAGAGCTCAAATTCGAAAAACAAACACATATTCATGTTCCCCCGCCTCCCCGAAGACCAAAAAACCATGAGTTTTGCAGATCTGATGTCTCCTTGCGGAGATAGCCCAGGTTATATCTTGAATTTGTTAGGAAAAACTGCTTATAGCATGAAAAGTGCCCATTGCAGATAGAGCTCAAATTCAAAAAACAAACACATATTCATGTTCCCCCGCCTCCCCGAAGACCAAAAAACCATGAGTTTTGCAGATCTGATGTCTCCTTGCGGAGATAGCACATGTTATAAATTGCATTTGTTAGTAAAAACTGCTAATAGCATGAAAAGTGCCCATTGCAGATAGAGCTCAAATTCAAAAAACAAACACATATTCATGTTCCGCCGCCTCCCCGAATACCAAAAAACCATGAGTTTTGAAGATCTGATGTCTCCTTGCGTTGATTGCCCATGTTATATCTTGCATTTGTTTGGAAAAATTCCTTATAGCTTGCATTTGTTTGAAAAAACTGCATATAGCATGAAAAGTTCCCATTGCAGATAGAGCTCAAATTCAAAAAACAAACACATATTCATGTTCCCCCGCCTCCCCGAAGACCAAAGAACCATGAGTTTTGCAGATCTGATGTCTCCTTGCGAAGATAGCCCATGTTATAAATTGCATTTGTTAGTAAAAACTGCTAATACCATGAAAAGTGCCCATTGCAGATAGAGCTCAAATTCAAAAAACAAACACATATTCAAGTTCAACCGCCTCCCCGAAGACCATAAAACCATGAGTTTTGAAGATCTGATGTCTCCTTGCGGAGATAGCCCATGTTATATCTTGCATTTGTTAGGAAAAATTCCTTATAGCTTGCATTTGTTTGAAAAAACTGCTTATAGCATGAAAAGTGCCCATTGCAGTTAGAGCTCAAATTCAAAAAACAAACACATATTCATGTTCAACCGCCTCCCCGAAGACCAAAAAACCATGAGTTTTGAAGATCTCATGTCTCCTTGCGGAGATAGCCCATGTTATATCTTGCATTTGTTAGGAAAAATTCCTTATAGCTTGCATTTGTTTGAAAAAACTGCTTATAGCATGAAAAGTGCCCATTGCAGAAAGAGCTCAAATTCAAAAAACAAACACATATTCATGTTCAACCGCCTACCCGAAGACCAAAAAACCATGAGTTTTGAAGATCTGATGTCTCCTTGCGGAGATAGCCCATGTTATATCTTGCATTTGTTAGGAAAAATTCCTTATAGCTTGCATTTGTTTGAAAAAACTGCTTATAGCATGAAAAGTGCCCATTGCAGATAGAGCTCAAATTCAAAAAACAAACACATATTCATGTTCCCCCGCCTCCCCGAAGACCAAAGAAGCATGAGTTATAGCATGTTATATATATTAGGAAAAATTGCTTATAGCTTGCATTTGTTTGAAAAAACTGCTTATAGCATACAAAGTGCCCATTGCAGATAAAGCTCAAATTCAAAAAACAAACACATATTCATGTTCCCCCGCCTCCCCGAAGACCAAAGAACCATGAGTTTTGCAGATCTGATGTCTCCTTGCGGAGATAGCCCATGTTATATCTTGCATTTGTTTGAAAAAACTGCTAATAGCATGAAAAGTGCCCATTGCAGATAGAGCTCAAATTCGAAAAACAAACACATATTCATGTTCCACCGCCTCCCCGAAGACCAAAGAACCATGAGTTTTGCAGATCTGATGTCTCCTTGCGGAGATAGCCCATGTAATAAATTGCATTTGTTAGTAAAAAGTGCTAATACCATGAAAAGTGCCCATTGCAGATAGAGCTCAAATTCAAAAAACAAACACATATTCGTGTTCAACCGCCTCCCCGAAGACCAAAAAACCATGAGTTTTGAAGATGTGATGTCTCCTTGCGGAGATAGCCCATGCTATATCTTGCATTTGTTAGGAAAAATTCCTTATAGCTTGCATTTGTTTGAAAAAACTGCTTATAGCATACAAAGTGCCCATTGCAGATAGAGCTCAAATTCAAAAAACAAACACATATTCATGTTCCCCCGCCTCCCCGAAGTCCAAAGAACCATGAGTTTTGCAGATCTGATGTCTCCTTGCAGAGATAGCCCATGTTATATCTTGCATTTGTTTGAAAAAACTACTAATAGCATGAAAAGTGCCCGTTGCAGATAGAGCTCAAATTTGAAAAACAATCACATATTCATGTTCCACCGCCTCCCCGAAGATCAAAAAACCATGAGTTTTGCAGATCTGATGTCTCCTTGCGGAGATAGCCCATGTTATATCTTGCATTTGTTAGGAAAATGCTTATAGCATGAAAAGTGTCCATCGCAGATAGAGCTCAAATTCGAAAAACAAACACATATTCATGTTCCCCCGCCTCCCCAAAGCCCAAAACCAATGAGTTTTGCAGATCTGATGTCTCCTTGCGGAGATAGCCCATGTTATATCTTGCATTTCTTAGGAAAAACTGCTTATATCATGAAAAGTGCCCATTGCAGATAGAGCTCAAATTCAAAAAACAAACACATATTCATGTTCCCCCGCCTCCCCGAAGACCAAAGAACTATGAGTTTTGCAGATCTGATGTCTCCTTGCGGAGATAGCCCATGTTATATCTTGCATTTGTTTGAAAAAACTGCTAATAGCATGAAAAGTGCCCATTGCAGATAGAGCTCAAATTCAAAAAGCAAACACATATTCATGTTCCCCCGCCTCCCCGAATACCAAAAAACCATGAGTTTTGAAGATCTGATGTCTCCTTGCGGAGATTGCCCATGTTATATCTTGCATTTGTTAGGAAAAATTCCTTATAGCTTGCATTTGTTTGAAAAAACTGCTTATAGCATGTAAAGTGACCATTGCAGATAGAGCTCAAATTCAAAAAACAAACACATATTCATGTTCCCCTGCCTCCCCGATGACCAAAGAACCATGAGTTTTGCAGATCTGATGTCTCCTTGCGGAGATAGCCCATGTTATAAATTGCATTTGTTAGTAAAAACTGCTAATAGCATGAAAAGTGCCCATTGCAGATAGAGCTCAAATTCAAAAAACAAACACATATTCATGTTCCCCCGCCTCCCCGAAGACCAAAGAACCATGAGTTATAGCATGTTATATATATTAGGAAAAATTGCTTATAGCTTGCATTTGTTTGAAAAAACTGCTTATAGCATACAAAGTGCCCATTGCAGATAGAGTTCAAATTCAAAAAACAAACACATATTCATGTTCCCCCGCCTCCCCGAAGACCAAAAAACCATGAGTTTTGCAGATCTGATGTCTCCTTGCGAAGATAGCACATGTTATAAATTGCATTTGTTAGTAAAAACTGCAAATAGCATGAAAAGTGCCCATTGCAGATAGAGCTCAAATTCGAAAAACAAACACATATTCATGTTCCCCCGCCTCCCCAAAGCCCAAAACCTATGACTTTTGCAGATCTGATGTCTCCTTGTGGAGATAGCCCATGTTATATCTTGCATTTGTTGGGAAAAACTGCTAATAGCATGAAAAGTGCCCATTGCAGATAGAGCTCAAATTCGAAAAACAAACACATATTCATGTTCCCCCGCCTCCCCGAAGACCAAAGAACCATGAGTTTTGCAGATCTGATATCTCCTTGCGGAGATAGCCCATGTTATAAATTGCATTTGTTAGTAAAAACTGCTAATAGCATGAAAAGTGCCCATTGCAGATAGAGCTCAAATTCAAAAAACAAACACATATTCATGTTCAACCGCCTCCCCGAAGACCAAAAAACCATGAGTTTTCAAGATCTGATGTCTCCTTGCGGATATTGCCCATGTTATATCTTGCATTTGTTAGGAAAAATTCCTTATAGCTTGCATTTGTTTGAAAAAACTGCTTATAGCATGAAAAGTGCCCATTGCAGATAGAGCTCAAATTCAAAAAACAAACACATATTCATGTTCCCCCGCCTCCCCGAAGACCAAAGAACCATGAGTTTTGCAGATCTGATGTCTCCTTGCGGAGATAGCCCATGTTATATCTTGCATTTGTTTGAAAAAACTGCTAATAGCATGAAAAGTGCCCATTGCAGATAGAGCTCAAATTCAAAAAACAAACACATATTCATGTTCCCCCGCCTCCCCGAATACCAAAAAACCATGAGTTTTGAAGATCTGATTTCTCCTTGCGGAGATTGCCCATGTTATATCTTGCATTTGTTAGGAAAAATTGCTTATAGCTTGCATTTGTTTGAAAAAACTGCTTATAGCATGAAAAGTGCCCATTGCAGATGGAGCTCAAATTCGAAAAACAAACACATATTCATGTTCCCCCGCCTCCGCAAAGCCCAAAACCTATGACTTTTGCAGATCTGATGTCTCCTTGTGGAGATAGCCCATGTTATATCTTGCATTTGTTAGTAAAAACTGCTAATAGCATGAAAAGTGCCCATTGCAGATAGAGCTCAAATTCAAAAAACAAACACATATTCATGTTCAACCGCCTCCCCGAAGACCAAAAAACCATGAGTTTTGAAGATCTCATGTCTCCTTGCGGAGATAGCCCATGTTATATCTTGCATTTGTTAGGAAAAATTCCTTATAGCTTGCATTTGTTTGAAAAAACTGCTTATAGCATGAAAAGTGCCCATTGCAGAAAGAGCTCAAATTCAAAAAACAAACACATATTCATGTTCAACCGCCTCCCCGAAGACCAAAAAACCATGAGTTTTGAAGATCTGATGTCTCCTTGCGGAGATAGCCCATGTTATATCTTGCATTTGTTAGGAAAAATTCCTTATAGCTTGCATTTGTTTGAAAAAACTGCTTATAGCATGAAAAGTGCCCATTGCAGATAGAGCTCAAATTCAAAAAACAAACACATATTCATGTTCGCCCGCCTCCCCGAATACCAAAACACCATGAGTTTTGAAGATCTGATGTCTCCTTGCGGAGATTGCCCATGTTATATCTTGCATTTGTTAGGAAAAATTCCTTATAGCTTGCATTTGTTTCAAAAAACTACTTATAGCATACAAAGTGCCCATTGCAGATAGAGCTCAAATTCAAAAAACAAACACATATTCATGTTCCCCCGCCTCCCCGAAGTCCAAAGAACCATGAGTTTTGCAGATCTGATGTCTCCTTGCGGAGATAGCCCATGTTATATCTTGCATTTGTTTGAAAAAACTGCTAATAGCATGAAAAGTGCCCGTTGCAGATAGAGCTCAAATTTGAAAAACAATCACATATTCATGTTCCACCGCCTCCCCGAAGATCAAAAAACCATGAGTTTTGCAGATCTGATGTCTCCTTGCGGAGATAGCCCATGTTATATCTTGGATTTGTTAGGAAAATGCTTATAACATGAAAAGTGTCCATCGCAGATAGAGCTCAAATTCGAAAAACAAACACATATTCATATTCCCCCACCTCCCCAAAGCCCAAAACCAATGAGTTTTGCAGATCTGATGTCTCCTTGCGGAGATAGCCCATGTTATATCTTGCATTTGTTAGGAAAAACTGCTTATAGCATGAAAAGTGCCCATTGCAGATAGAGCTCAAATTCAAAAAAAAAACACATATTCATGTTCCCCCGCCTCCCCGAAGACCAAAGAAGCATGAGTTATAGCATGTTATATATATTAGGAAAAATTGCTTATAGCTTGAATTTGTTTGAAAAAACTGCTTATAGCATACAAAGTGCCCATTGCAGATAGAGCTCAAATTCAAAAAACAAACACATATTCATGTTCCCCCGCCTCCCCGAAGACCAAAGAACCATGAGTTTTGCAGATCTGATGTCTCCTTGCGGAGATAGCCCATGTTATATCTTGCATTTGTTTGAAAAAACTGCTAATAGCATGAAAAGTGCCCATTGCAGATAGAGCTCAAATTCGAAAAACAAACACATATTCATGTTCCACCGCCTCCCCGAAGACCAAAGAACCATGAGTTTTGCAGATCTGATGTCTCCTTGCGGAGATAGCCCATGTAATAAATTGCATTTGTTAGTAAAAACTGCTAATACCATGAAAAGTGCCCATTGCAGATAGAGCTCAAATTCAAAAAACAAAAACATATTCGTGTTCAACCGCCTCCCCGAAGACCAAAAAACCATGAGTTTTGAAGATGTGATGTCTCCTTGCGGAGATAGCCCATGTTATATCTTGCATTTGTTAGGAAAAATTCCTTATAGCTTGCATTTGTTTGAAAAAACTGCTTATAGCATACAAAGTGCCCATTGCAGATAAAGCTCAAATTCAAAAAACAAACACATATTCATGTTCCCCCGCCTCCCCGAAGTCCAAAGAACCATGAGTTTTGCAGATCTGATGTCTCCTTGCAGAGATAGCCCATGTTATATCTTGCATTTGTTTGAAAAAACTGCTAATAGCATGAAAAGTGCCCATCGCAGATAGAGCTCAAATTCGAAAAACAAACACATATTCATGTTCCCCCGCCTCCCCGAAGACCAAAAAACCATGAGTTTTGCAGATCTGATGTCTCCTTGCGGAGATAGCCCAGGTTATATCTTGAATTTGTTAGGAAAAACTGCTTATAGCATGAAAAGTGCCCATTGCAGATAGAGCTCAAATTCAAAAAACAAACACATATTCATGTTCCCCCGCCTCCCCGAAGACCAAAAAACCATGAGTTTTGCAGATCTGATGTCTCCTTGCGGAGATAGCACATGTTATAAATTGCATTTGTTAGTAAAAACTGCTAATAGCATGAAAAGTGCCCATTGCAGATAGAGCTCAAATTCAAAAAACAAACACATATTCATGTTCCGCCGCCTCCCCGAATACCAAAAAACCATGAGTTTTGAAGATCTGATGTCTCCTTGCGTTGATTGCCCATGTTATATCTTGCATTTGTTTGGAAAAATTCCTTATAGCTTGCATTTGTTTGAAAAAACTGCATATAGCATGAAAAGTTCCCATTGCAGATAGAGCTCAAATTCAAAAAACAAACACATATTCATGTTCCCCCGCCTCCCCGAAGACCAAAGAACCATGAGTTTTGCAGATCTGATGTCTCCTTGCGAAGATAGCCCATGTTATAAATTGCATTTGTTAGTAAAAACTGCTAATACCATGAAAAGTGCCCATTGCAGATAGAGCTCAAATTCAAAAAACAAACACATATTCAAGTTCAACCGCCTCCCCGAAGACCATAAAACCATGAGTTTTGAAGATCTGATGTCTCCTTGCGGAGATAGCCCATGTTATATCTTGCATTTGTTAGGAAAAATTCCTTATAGCTTGCATTTGTTTGAAAAAACTGCTTATAGCATGAAAAGTGCCCATTGCAGTTAGAGCTCAAATTCAAAAAACAAACACATATTCATGTTCAACCGCCTCCCCGAAGACCAAAAAACCATGAGTTTTGAAGATCTCATGTCTCCTTGCGGAGATAGCCCATGTTATATCTTGCATTTGTTAGGAAAAATTCCTTATAGCTTGCATTTGTTTGAAAAAACTGCTTATAGCATGAAAAGTGCCCATTGCAGAAAGAGCTCAAATTCAAAAAACAAACACATATTCATGTTCAACCGCCTACCCGAAGACCAAAAAACCATGAGTTTTGAAGATCTGATGTCTCCTTGCGGAGATAGCCCATGTTATATCTTGCATTTGTTAGGAAAAATTCCTTATAGCTTGCATTTGTTTGAAAAAACTGCTTATAGCATGAAAAGTGCCCATTGCAGATAGAGCTCAAATTCAAAAAACAAACACATATTCATGTTCCCCCGCCTCCCCGAAGACCAAAGAAGCATGAGTTATAGCATGTTATATATATTAGGAAAAATTGCTTATAGCTTGCATTTGTTTGAAAAAACTGCTTATAGCATACAAAGTGCCCATTGCAGATAAAGCTCAAATTCAAAAAACAAACACATATTCATGTTCCCCCGCCTCCCCGAAGACCAAAGAACCATGAGTTTTGCAGATCTGATGTCTCCTTGCGGAGATAGCCCATGTTATATCTTGCATTTGTTTGAAAAAACTGCTAATAGCATGAAAAGTGCCCATTGCAGATAGAGCTCAAATTCGAAAAACAAACACATATTCATGTTCCACCGCCTCCCCGAAGACCAAAGAACCATGAGTTTTGCAGATCTGATGTCTCCTTGCGGAGATAGCCCATGTAATAAATTGCATTTGTTAGTAAAAAGTGCTAATACCATGAAAAGTGCCCATTGCAGATAGAGCTCAAATTCAAAAAACAAACACATATTCGTGTTCAACCGCCTCCCCGAAGACCAAAAAACCATGAGTTTTGAAGATGTGATGTCTCCTTGCGGAGATAGCCCATGCTATATCTTGCATTTGTTAGGAAAAATTCCTTATAGCTTGCATTTGTTTGAAAAAACTGCTTATAGCATACAAAGTGCCCATTGCAGATAGAGCTCAAATTCAAAAAACAAACACATATTCATGTTCCCCCGCCTCCCCGAAGTCCAAAGAACCATGAGTTTTGCAGATCTGATGTCTCCTTGCAGAGATAGCCCATGTTATATCTTGCATTTGTTTGAAAAAACTACTAATAGCATGAAAAGTGCCCGTTGCAGATAGAGCTCAAATTTGAAAAACAATCACATATTCATGTTCCACCGCCTCCCCGAAGATCAAAAAACCATGAGTTTTGCAGATCTGATGTCTCCTTGCGGAGATAGCCCATGTTATATCTTGCATTTGTTAGGAAAATGCTTATAGCATGAAAAGTGTCCATCGCAGATAGAGCTCAAATTCGAAAAACAAACACATATTCATGTTCCCCCGCCTCCCCAAAGCCCAAAACCAATGAGTTTTGCAGATCTGATGTCTCCTTGCGGAGATAGCCCATGTTATATCTTGCATTTCTTAGGAAAAACTGCTTATATCATGAAAAGTGCCCATTGCAGATAGAGCTCAAATTCAAAAAACAAACACATATTCATGTTCCCCCGCCTCCCCGAAGACCAAAGAACTATGAGTTTTGCAGATCTGATGTCTCCTTGCGGAGATAGCCCATGTTATATCTTGCATTTGTTTGAAAAAACTGCTAATAGCATGAAAAGTGCCCATTGCAGATAGAGCTCAAATTCAAAAAGCAAACACATATTCATGTTCCCCCGCCTCCCCGAATACCAAAAAACCATGAGTTTTGAAGATCTGATGTCTCCTTGCGGAGATTGCCCATGTTATATCTTGCATTTGTTAGGAAAAATTCCTTATAGCTTGCATTTGTTTGAAAAAACTGCTTATAGCATGTAAAGTGACCATTGCAGATAGAGCTCAAATTCAAAAAACAAACACATATTCATGTTCCCCTGCCTCCCCGATGACCAAAGAACCATGAGTTTTGCAGATCTGATGTCTCCTTGCGGAGATAGCCCATGTTATAAATTGCATTTGTTAGTAAAAACTGCTAATAGCATGAAAAGTGCCCATTGCAGATAGAGCTCAAATTCAAAAAACAAACACATATTCATGTTCCCCCGCCTCCCCGAAGACCAAAGAACCATGAGTTATAGCATGTTATATATATTAGGAAAAATTGCTTATAGCTTGCATTTGTTTGAAAAAACTGCTTATAGCATACAAAGTGCCCATTGCAGATAGAGTTCAAATTCAAAAAACAAACACATATTCATGTTCCCCCGCCTCCCCGAAGACCAAAAAACCATGAGTTTTGCAGATCTGATGTCTCCTTGCGAAGATAGCACATGTTATAAATTGCATTTGTTAGTAAAAACTGCAAATAGCATGAAAAGTGCCCATTGCAGATAGAGCTCAAATTCGAAAAACAAACACATATTCATGTTCCCCCGCCTCCCCAAAGCCCAAAACCTATGACTTTTGCAGATCTGATGTCTCCTTGTGGAGATAGCCCATGTTATATCTTGCATTTGTTGGGAAAAACTGCTAATAGCATGAAAAGTGCCCATTGCAGATAGAGCTCAAATTCGAAAAACAAACACATATTCATGTTCCCCCGCCTCCCCGAAGACCAAAGAACCATGAGTTTTGCAGATCTGATATCTCCTTGCGGAGATAGCCCATGTTATAAATTGCATTTGTTAGTAAAAACTGCTAATAGCATGAAAAGTGCCCATTGCAGATAGAGCTCAAATTCAAAAAACAAACACATATTCATGTTCAACCGCCTCCCCGAAGACCAAAAAACCATGAGTTTTCAAGATCTGATGTCTCCTTGCGGATATTGCCCATGTTATATCTTGCATTTGTTAGGAAAAATTCCTTATAGCTTGCATTTGTTTGAAAAAACTGCTTATAGCATGAAAAGTGCCCATTGCAGATAGAGCTCAAATTCAAAAAACAAACACATATTCATGTTCCCCCGCCTCCCCGAAGACCAAAGAACCATGAGTTTTGCAGATCTGATGTCTCCTTGCGGAGATAGCCCATGTTATATCTTGCATTTGTTTGAAAAAACTGCTAATAGCATGAAAAGTGCCCATTGCAGATAGAGCTCAAATTCAAAAAACAAACACATATTCATGTTCCCCCGCCTCCCCGAATACCAAAAAACCATGAGTTTTGAAGATCTGATTTCTCCTTGCGGAGATTGCCCATGTTATATCTTGCATTTGTTAGGAAAAATTGCTTATAGCTTGCATTTGTTTGAAAAAACTGCTTATAGCATGAAAAGTGCCCATTGCAGATGGAGCTCAAATTCGAAAAACAAACACATATTCATGTTCCCCCGCCTCCGCAAAGCCCAAAACCTATGACTTTTGCAGATCTGATGTCTCCTTGTGGAGATAGCCCATGTTATATCTTGCATTTGTTAGTAAAAACTGCTAATAGCATGAAAAGTGCCCATTGCAGATAGAGCTCAAATTCAAAAAACAAACACATATTCATGTTCAACCGCCTCCCCGAAGACCAAAAAACCATGAGTTTTGAAGATCTCATGTCTCCTTGCGGAGATAGCCCATGTTATATCTTGCATTTGTTAGGAAAAATTCCTTATAGCTTGCATTTGTTTGAAAAAACTGCTTATAGCATGAAAAGTGCCCATTGCAGAAAGAGCTCAAATTCAAAAAACAAACACATATTCATGTTCAACCGCCTCCCCGAAGACCAAAAAACCATGAGTTTTGAAGATCTGATGTCTCCTTGCGGAGATAGCCCATGTTATATCTTGCATTTGTTAGGAAAAATTCCTTATAGCTTGCATTTGTTTGAAAAAACTGCTTATAGCATGAAAAGTGCCCATTGCAGATAGAGCTCAAATTCAAAAAACAAACACATATTCATGTTCGCCCGCCTCCCCGAATACCAAAACACCATGAGTTTTGAAGATCTGATGTCTCCTTGCGGAGATTGCCCATGTTATATCTTGCATTTGTTAGGAAAAATTCCTTATAGCTTGCATTTGTTTCAAAAAACTACTTATAGCATACAAAGTGCCCATTGCAGATAGAGCTCAAATTCAAAAAACAAACACATATTCATGTTCCCCCGCCTCCCCGAAGTCCAAAGAACCATGAGTTTTGCAGATCTGATGTCTCCTTGCGGAGATAGCCCATGTTATATCTTGCATTTGTTTGAAAAAACTGCTAATAGCATGAAAAGTGCCCGTTGCAGATAGAGCTCAAATTTGAAAAACAATCACATATTCATGTTCCACCGCCTCCCCGAAGATCAAAAAACCATGAGTTTTGCAGATCTGATGTCTCCTTGCGGAGATAGCCCATGTTATATCTTGGATTTGTTAGGAAAATGCTTATAACATGAAAAGTGTCCATCGCAGATAGAGCTCAAATTCGAAAAACAAACACATATTCATATTCCCCCACCTCCCCAAAGCCCAAAACCAATGAGTTTTGCAGATCTGATGTCTCCTTGCGGAGATAGCCCATGTTATATCTTGCATTTGTTAGGAAAAACTGCTTATAGCATGAAAAGTGCCCATTGCAGATAGAGCTCAAATTCAAAAAAAAAACACATATTCATGTTCCCCCGCCTCCCCGAAGACCAAAGAAGCATGAGTTATAGCATGTTATATATATTAGGAAAAATTGCTTATAGCTTGAATTTGTTTGAAAAAACTGCTTATAGCATACAAAGTGCCCATTGCAGATAGAGCTCAAATTCAAAAAACAAACACATATTCATGTTCCCCCGCCTCCCCGAAGACCAAAGAACCATGAGTTTTGCAGATCTGATGTCTCCTTGCGGAGATAGCCCATGTTATATCTTGCATTTGTTTGAAAAAACTGCTAATAGCAAGAAAAGTGCCCATTGCAGATAGAGCTCAAATTCGAAAAACAAACACATATTCATGTTCCACCGCCTCCCCGAAGACCAAAGAACCATGAGTTTTGCAGATCTGATGTCTCCTTGCGGAGATAGCCCATGTAATAAATTGCATTTGTTAGTAAAAACTGCTAATACCATGAAAAGTGCCCATTGCAGATAGAGCTCAAATTCAAAAAACAAAAACATATTCGTGTTCAACCGCCTCCCCGAAGACCAAAAAACCATGAGTTTTGAAGATGTGATGTCTCCTTGCGGAGATAGCCCATGTTATATCTTGCATTTGTTAGGAAAAATTCCTTATAGCTTGCATTTGTTTGAAAAAACTGCTTATAGCATGAAAAGTGCCCATTGCAGATAGAGCTCAAATTCAAAAAACAAACACATATTCATGTTCCCCCGCCTCCCCGAAGTCCAAAGAACCATGAGTTTTGCAGATCTGATGTCTCCTTGCAGAGATAGCCCATGTTATATCTTGCATTTGTTTGAAAAAACTGCTAATAGCATGAAAAGTGCCCGTTGCAGATAGAGCTCAAATTTGAAAAACAATCACATATTCATGTTCCACCGCCTCCCCGAAGATCAAAAAACCATGAGTTTTGCAGATCTGATGTCTCCTTGCGGAGATAGCCCATGTTATATCTTGCATTTGTTAGGAAAATGCTTATAGCATGAAAAGTGTCCATCGCAGATAGAGCTCAAATTCGAAAAACAAACACATATTCATGTTCCCCCGCCTCCCCAAAGCCCAAAACCAATGAGTTTTGCAGATCTGATGTCTCCTTGCGGAGATAGCCCATGTTATATCTTGCATTTCATAGGAAAAACTGCTTATAGCATGAAAAGTGCCCATTGCAGATAGAGCTCAAATTCAAAAAACAAACACATATTCATGTTCCCCCGCCTCCCCGAATACCAAAAAACCATGAGTTTTGAAGATCTGATTTCTCCTTGCGGAGATTGCCCATGTTATATCTTGCATTTGTTAGGAAAAATTGCTTATAGCTTGCATTTGTTTGAAAAAACTGCTTATAGCATGAAAAGTGCCCATTGCAGATGGAGCTCAAATTCGAAAAACAAACACATATTCATGTTCCCCCGCCTCCGCAAAGCCCAAAACCTATGACTTTTGCAGATCTGATGTCTCCTTGTGGAGATAGCCCATGTTATATCTTGCATTTGTTAGTAAAAACTGCTAATAGCATGAAAAGTGCCCATTGCAGATAGAGCTCAAATTCAAAAAACAAACACATATTCATGTTCAACCGCCTCCCCGAAGACCAAAAAACCATGAGTTTTGAAGATCTCATGTCTCCTTGCGGAGATAGCCCATGTTATATCTTGCATTTGTTAGGAAAAATTCCTTATAGCTTGCATTTGTTTGAAAAAACTGCTTATAGCATGAAAAGTGCCCATTGCAGAAAGAGCTCAAATTCAAAAAACAAACACATATTCATGTTCAACCGCCTCCCCGAAGACCAAAAAACCATGAGTTTTGAAGATCTGATGTCTCCTTGCGGAGATAGCCCATGTTATATCTTGCATTTGTTAGGAAAAATTCCTTATAGCTTGCATTTGTTTGAAAAAACTGCTTATAGCATGAAAAGTGCCCATTGCAGATAGAGCTCAAATTCAAAAAACAAACACATATTCATGTTCCCCCGCCTCCCCGAAGTCCAAAGAACCATGAGTTTTGCAGATCTGATGTCTCCTTGCGGAGATAGCCCATGTTATATCTTGCATTTGTTTGAAAAAACTGCTAATAGCATGAAAAGTGCCCGTTGCAGATAGAGCTCAAATTTGAAAAACAATCACATATTCATGTTCCACCGCCTCCCCGAAGATCAAAAAACCATGAGTTTTGCAGATCTGATGTCTCCTTGCGGAGATAGCCCATGTTATATCTTGGATTTGTTAGGAAAATGCTTATAACATGAAAAGTGTCCATCGCAGATAGAGCTCAAATTCGAAAAACAAACACATATTCATATTCCCCCACCTCCCCAAAGCCCAAAACCAATGAGTTTTGCAGATCTGATGTCTCCTTGCGGAGATAGCCCATGTTATATCTTGCATTTGTTAGGAAAAACTGCTTATAGCATGAAAAGTGCCCATTGCAGATAGAGCTCAAATTCAAAAAACAAACACATATTCATGTTCCCCCGCCTCCCCGAAGACCAAAGAAGCATGAGTTATAGCATGTTATATATATTAGGAAAAATTGCTTATAGCTTGAATTTGTTTGAAAAAACTGCTTATAGCATACAAAGTGCCCATTGCAGATAGAGCTCAAATTCAAAAAACAAACACATATTCATGTTCCCCCGCCTCCCCGAAGACCAAAGAACCATGAGTTTTGCAGATCTGATGTCTCCTTGCGGAGATAGCCCATGTTATATCTTGCATTTGTTTGAAAAAACTGCTAATAGCATGAAAAGTGCCCATTGCAGATAGAGCTCAAATTCGAAAAACAAACACATATTCATGTTCCACCGCCTCCCCGAAGACCAAAGAACCATGAGTTTTGCAGATCTGATGTCTCCTTGCGGAGATAGCCCATGTAATAAATTGCATTTGTTAGTAAAAACTGCTAATACCATGAAAAGTGCCCATTGCAGATAGAGCTCAAATTCAAAAAACAAAAACATATTCGTGTTCAACCGCCTCCCCGAAGACCAAAAAACCATGAGTTTTGAAGATGTGATGTCTCCTTGCGGAGATAGCCCATGTTATATCTTGCATTTGTTAGGAAAAATTCCTTATAGCTTGCATTTGTTTGAAAAAACTGCTTATAGCATACAAAGTGCCCATTGCAGATAGAGCTCAAATTCAAAAAACAAACACATATTCATGTTCCCCCGCCTCCCCGAAGTCCAAAGAACCATGAGTTTTGCAGATCTGATGTCTCCTTGCAGAGATAGCCCATGTTATATCTTGCATTTGTTTGAAAAAACTGCTAATAGCATGAAAAGTGCCCGTTGCAGATAGAGCTCAAATTTGAAAAACAATCACATATTCATGTTCCACCGCCTCCCCGAAGATCAAAAAACCATGAGTTTTGCAGATCTGATGTCTCCTTGCGGAGATAGCCCATGTTATATCTTGCATTTGTTAGGAAAATGCTTATAGCATGAAAAGTGTCCATCGCAGATAGAGCTCAAATTCGAAAAACAAACACATATTCATGTTCCCCCGCCTCCCCAAAGCCCAAAACCAATGAGTTTTGCAGATCTGATGTCTCCTTGCGGAGATAGCCCATGTTATATCTTGCATTTCTTAGGAAAAACTGCTTATAGCATGAAAAGTGCCCATTGCAGATAGAGCTCAAATTCAAAAAACAAACACATATTCATGTTCCCCCGCCTCCCCGAAGACCAAAGAACCATGAGTTTTGCAGATCTGATGTCTCCTTGCGGAGATAGCCCATGTTATATCTTGCATTTGTTTGAAAAAACTGCTAATAGCATGAAAAGTGCCCATTGCAGATAGAGCTCAAATTCAAAAAGCAAACACATATTCATGTTCCCCCGCCTCCCCGAATACCAAAAAACCATGAGTTTTGAAGATCTGATGTCTCCTTGCGGAGATTGCCCATGTTATATCTTGCATTTGTTAGGAAAAATTCCTTATAGCTTGCATTTGTTTGAAAAAACTGCTTATAGCATGTAAAGTGACCATTGCAGATAGAGCTCAAATTCAAAAAACAAACACATATTCATGTTCCCCCGCCTCCCCGATGACCAAAGAACCATGAGTTTTGCAGATCTGATGTCTCCTTGCGGAGATAGCCCATGTTATAAATTGCATTTGTTAGTAAAAACTGCTAATAGCATGAAAAGTGCCCATTGCAGATAGAGCTCAAATTCAAAAAACAAACACATATTCATGTTCAACCGCCTCCCCGAAGACCAAAAAACCATGAGTTTTGAAGATCTGATGTCTCCTTGCGGAGATAGCCCATGTTATATCTTGCATTTGTTAGGAAAAACTGCTTATAGCATGAAAAGTGCCCATTGCAGATAGAGCTCAAATTCGAAAAACACATATTCATGTTCCCCCGCCTCCCCGAAGACCAAAGAACCATGAGTTATAGCATGTTATATATATTAGGAAAAATTGCTTATAGCTTGCATTTGTTTGAAAAAACTGCTTATAGCATACAAAGTGCCCATTGCAGATAGAGTTCAAATTCAAAAAACAAACACATATTCATGTTCCCCCGCCTCCCCAAAGCCCAAAACCTATGAGTTTTTCAGATCTGATGTCTCCTTGCGGAGATAGCCCAGGTTATATCTTGAATTTGTTAGGAAAAACTGCTTATAGCATGAAAAGTGCCTATTGCAGATAGAGCTCAAATTCGAAAAACAAGCACATATTCATGTTCCCCCGCCTCCCCGAAGACCAAAAAACCATGAATTTTGCAGATCTGATGTCTCCTTGCGGAGATAGCCCATGTTATATCTTGCATTTGTTAGGAAAATGCTTATTGCATGAAAAGTGTCCATCGCAGATAGAGCTCAAATTCGAAAAACAAACACATATTCATGTTCCCCCGCCTCCCCAAAGCCCAAAACCTATGACTTTTGCAGATCTGATGTCTCCTTGTGGAGATAGCCCATGTTATATCCTGCATTTGTTGGGAAAAACTGCTAATAGCATGAAAAGTGCCCATTGCAGATAGAGCTCAAATTCAAAAAACAAACACATATTCATGTTCCCCCGCCTCCCCGAAGACCAAAGAACCATGAGTTTTGCAGATCTGATGTCTCCTTGCGGAGATAGCCCATGTTATATCTTGGATTTGTTAGGAAAATGCTTATAACATGAAAAGTGTCCATCGCAGATAGAGCTCAAATTCGAAAAACAAACACATATTCATATTCCCCCACCTCCCCGAAGCCCAAAACCAATGAGTTTTGCAGATCTGATGTCTCCTTGCGGAGATAGCCCATGTTATATCTTGCATTTGTTAGGAAAAACTGCTTATAGCATGAAAAGTGCCCATTGCAGATAGAGCTCAAATTCAAAAAACAAACACATATTCATGTTCCCCCGCCTCCCCGAAGACCAAAGAAGCATGAGTTATAGCATGTTATATATATTAGGAAAAATTGCTTATAGCTTGCATTTGTTTGAAAAAACTGCTTATAGCATACAAAGTGCCCATTGCAGATAGAGCTCAAATTCAAAAAACAAACACATATTCATGTTCCCCCGCCTCCCCGAAGACCAAAGAACCATGAGTTTTGCAGATCTGATGTCTCCTTGCGGAGATAGCCCATGTTATATCTTGCATTTGTTTGAAAAAACTGCTAATAGCATGAAAAGTGCCCATTGCAGATAGAGCTCAAATTCGAAAAACAAACACATATTCATGTTCCACCGCCTCCCCGAAGACCAAAAAACCATGAGTTTTGCAGATCTGATGTCTCCTTGCGAAGATAGCACATGTTATAAATTGCATTTGTTAGTAAAAACTGCAAATAGCATGAAATGTGCCCATTGCAGATAGAGCTCAAATACAAAAAACAAACACATATTCATGTTCCCCCGCCTCCCCAAAGCCCAAAACCAATGAGTTTTGCAGATCTGATGTCTCCTTGCGGAGATAGCCCATGTTATATCTTGCATTTGTTAGGAAAAACTGCTTATAGCATGAAAAGTGCCCATTGCAGATAGAGCTCAAATTCAAAAAACAAACACATATTCATGTTCCCCCGCCTCCCCGAAGACCAAAGAACCATGAGTTTTGCAGATCTGATGTCTCCTTGCGGAGATAGCCCATGTTATATCTTGCATTTGTTAGTAAAAACTGCTAATAGCATGAAAAGTGCCCATTGCAGATAGAGCTCAAATTCAAAAAACAAACACATATTCATGTTCAACCGCCTCCCCGAATACCAAAAAACCATGAGTTTTGAAGATCTGATGTCTCCTTGCGGAGATAGCCCATGTTATATCTTGCATTTGTTAGGAAAAATTGCTTATAGCTTGCATTTGTTTGAAAAAACTGCTTATAGCATGAAAAGTGCCCATTGCAGATAGAGCTCAAATTCAAAAAACAAACACATATTCATGTTCGCCCGCCTCCCCGAATACCAAAAAACCATGAGTTTTGAAGATCTGATGTCTCCTTGCGGAGATTGCCCATGTTATATCTTGCATTTGTTAGGAAAAATTCCTTATAGCTTGCATTTGTTTGAAAAAACTGCTTATAGCATGAAAAGTTCCCATTGCAGATAGAGCTCAAATTCAAAAAACAAACACATATTCATGTTCCCCCGCCTCCCCGAAGACCAAAGAACCATGAGTTTTGCAGATCTGATGTCTCCTTGCGGAGATAGCCCATGTTATATCTTGCATTTGTTTGAAAAAACTGCTAATAGCATGAAAAGTGCCCGTTGCAGATAGAGCTCAAATTCGAAAAACAAACACATATTCACGTTCCACCGCCTCCCCGAAGACCAAAAAACCATGAGTTTTGAAAATCTGATGTCTCCTTGCGTAGATAGCCCAAGTTATATCTTGCATTTGTTAGGAAAAATTCCTTATAGCTTGCATTTGTTTGAAAAAACTGCTTATAGCATGAAAAGTTCCCATTGCAGATAGAGCTCAAATTCAAAAAAACAAACACATATTCATGTTCCCCCGCCTCCCCGAAGACCAAAGAACCATGAGTTTTGCAGATCTGATGTCTCCTTGCGGAGATAGCCCATGTTATATCTTGCATTTGTTTGAAAAAACTGCTAATAGCATGAAAAGTGCCCGTTGCAGATAGAGCTCAAATTCGAAAAACAAACACATATTCACGTTCCACCGCCTCCCCGAAGACCAAAAAACCATGAGTTTTGAAGATCTGATGTCTCCTTGCGGAGATAGCCCAAGTTATATCTTGCATTTGTTAGGAAAAATTCCTTATAGCTTGCATTTGTTTCAAAAAACTGCTTATAGCATACAAAGTGCCCATTGCAGATAGAGCTCAAATTCAAAAAACAAACACATATTCATGTTCCCCCACCTCCCCGAAGTCCAAAGAACCATGAGTTTTGCAGATCTGATGTCTCCTTGCAGAGATAGCCCATGTTATATCTTGCATTTGTTTGAAAAAACTGCTAATAGCATGAAAAGTGCCCGTTGCAGATAGAGCTCAAATTTGAAAAACAATCACATATTCATGTTCCACCGCCTCCCCGAAGATCAAAAAACCATGAGTTTTGCAGATCTGATGTCTCCTTGCGGAGATAGCCCATGTTATATCTTGCATTTGTTAGGAAAATGCTTATAGCATGAAAAGTGTCCATCGCAGATAGAGCTCAAATTCGAAAAACAAACACATATTCATGTTCCCCCGCCTCCCTGAAGACCAAAACCTATGAGTTTTGCAGATCTGATGTCTCCTTGCGGAGATAGCCCAGGTTATATCTTGAATTTGTTAGGAAAAACTGCTTATAGCATGAAAAGTGCCCATTACAGATAGAGCTCAAATTCGAAAAACAAACACATATTCATGTTCCCCCGCCTCCCCAAAGCCCAAAACCTATGACTTTTACAGATCTGATGTCTCCTTGTGTAGATAGCCCATGTTATATCTTGCATTTGTTGGGAAAAACTGCTAATAGCATGAAAAGTGCCTATTGCAGATAGAGCTCAAATTAGAAAAACAAGCACATATTCATGTTCCCCCGCCTCCCCGAAGACCAAAAAACCATGAGTTTTGCAGATCTGGTGTCTCCCTGCGGAGATAGCCCATGTTATAAATTGCATTTGTTAGTAAAAACTGCTAATTGCATGAAAAGTGCCCATTGCAGATAGAGCTCAAATTCAAACAACAAACACATATTCATGTTCAACCGCCTCCCCGAAGACCAAAAAACCATGAGTTTTGCAGATCTGATGTCTCCTTGCGGAGATAGCCCATGTTATATCTTGCATTTGTTAGGAAAAATTCCTTATATCTTGCATTTGTTAGGAAAAACTGCTTATAGCATGAAAAGTGCCCATTGCAGATAGACCTCAAATTCAAAAAACAAACACATATTCATGTTCCCCCGCCTCCCCGAAGACCAAAGAACCATGAGTTTTGCAGATTGATGTCTCCTTGCTCAGATAGCCCATGTTATATCTTGCATTTGTTTGAAAAAACTGCTAATAGCATGAAAAGTGCCCATTGCAGACAGAGCTCAAATTCGAAAAACAAACACATATTCATGTTCCCCCGCCTCCCCGAAGACCAAAAAACCATGAGTTTTGCAGATCTGATGTCTCCTTGCGGAGATAGCACATGTTATAAATTGCATTTGTTAGTAAAAACTGCTAATAGCATGAAAAGTGCCCATTGCAGATAGAGCTCAAATTCAAAAAACAAACACATATTCATGTTCCCCCGCCTCCCCGAATACCAAAAAACCATGAGTTTTGAAGATCTGATGTCTCCTTGCGTTGATTGCCCATGTTATATCTTGCATTTGTTTGGAAAAATTCCTTATAGCTTGCATTTGTTTGAAAAAACTGCATATAGCATGAAAAGTTCCCATTGCAGATAGAGCTCAAATTCAAAAAACAAACACATATTCATGTTCCCCCGCCTCCCCGAAGACCAAAGAACCATGAGTTTTGCAGATCTGATGTCTCCTTGCGAAGATAGCCCATGTTATAAATTGCATTTGTTAGTAAAAACTGCTAATACCATGAAAAGTGCCCATTGCAGATAGAGCTCAAATTCAAAAAACAAACACATATTCAAGTTCAACCACCTCCCCGAAGACCAAAAAACCATGAGTTTTGAAGATTTGATGTCTCCTTGCGGAGATAGCCCATGTTATATCTTGCATTTGTTAGGAAAAATTCCTTATAGCTTGCATTTGTTTGAAAAAACTGCTTATAGCATGAAAAGTGCCCATTGCAGTTAGAGCTCAAATTCAAAAAACAAACACATATTCATGTTCAACCGCCTCCCCGAAGACCAAAAAACCATGAGTTTTGAAGATCTCATGTCTCCTTGCGGAGATAGCCCATGTTATATCTTGCATTTGTTAGGAAAAATTCCTTATAGCTTGCATTTGTTTGAAAAAACTGCTTATAGCATGAAAAGTGCCCATTGAAGAAAGAGCTCAAATTCAAAAAACAAACACATATTCATGTTCAACCGCCTCCCCGAAGACCAAAAAACCATGAGTTTTGAAGATCTGATGTCTCCTTGCGGAGATAGCCCATGTTATATCTTGCATTTGTTAGGAAAAATTCCTTATAGCTTGCATTTGTTTGAAAAAACTGCTTATAGCATGAAAAGTGCCCATTGCAGATAGAGATCAAATTCAAAAAACAAACACATATTCATGTTCGCCCGCCTCCCCGAATACCAAAACACCATGAGTTTTGAAGATCTGATGTCTCCTTGCGGAGATTGCCCATGTTATATCTTGCATTTGTTATAAAAAATTCCTTATAGCTTGCATTTGTTTCAAAAAACTGCTTATAGCATACAAAGTGCCCATTGCAGATAGAGTTCAAATTCAAAAAACAAACACATATTCATGTTCCCCCGCCTCCCCAAAGCCCAAAACCTATGAGTTTTTCAGATCTGATGTCTCCTTGCGGAGATAGCCCAGGTTATATCTTGAATTTGTTAGGAAAAACTGCTTATAGCATGAAAAGTGCCTATTGCAGATAGAGCTCAAATTCGAAAAACAAGCACATATTCATGTTCCCCCGCCTCCCCGAAGACCAAAAAACCATGAATTTTGCAGATCTGATGTCTCCTTGCGGAGATAGCCCATGTTATATCTTGCATTTGTTAGGAAAATGCTTATTGCATGAAAAGTGTCCATCGCAGATAGAGCTCAAATTCGAAAAACAAACACATATTCATGTTCCCCCGCCTCCCCAAAGCCCAAAACCTATGACTTTTGCAGATCTGATGTCTCCTTGTGGAGATAGCCCATGTTATATCCTGCATTTGTTGGGAAAAACTGCTAATAGCATGAAAAGTGCCCATTGCAGATAGAGCTCAAATTCAAAAAACAAACACATATTCATGTTCCCCCGCCTCCCCGAAGACCAAAGAACCATGAGTTTTGCAGATCTGATGTCTCCTTGCGGAGATAGCCCATGTTATATCTTGGATTTGTTAGGAAAATGCTTATAACATGAAAAGTGTCCATCGCAGATAGAGCTCAAATTCGAAAAACAAACACATATTCATATTCCCCCACCTCCCCAAAGCCCAAAACCAATGAGTTTTGCAGATCTGATGTCTCCTTGCGGAGATAGCCCATGTTATATCTTGCATTTGTTAGGAAAAACTGCTTATAGCATGAAAAGTGCCCATTGCAGATAGAGCTCAAATTCAAAAAACAAACACATATTCATGTTCCCCCGCCTCCCCGAAGACCAAAGAAGCATGAGTTATAGCATGTTATATATATTAGGAAAAATTGCTTATAGCTTGCATTTGTTTCAAAAAACTGCTTATAGCATACAAAGTGCCCATTGCAGATAGAGCTCAAATTCAAAAAACAAACACATATTCATGTTCCCCCACCTCCCCGAAGTCCAAAGAACCATGAGTTTTGCAGATCTGATGTCTCCTTGCGGAGATAGCCCATGTTATATCTTGCATTTGTTTGAAAAAACTGCTAATAGCATGAAAAGTGCCCGTTGCAGATAGAGCTCAAATTTGAAAAACAATCACATATTCATGTTCCACCGCCTCCCCGAAGATCAAAAAACCATGAGTTTTGCAGATCTGATGTCTCCTTGCGGAGATAGCCCATGTTATATCTTGCATTTGTTAGGAAAATGCTTATAGCATGAAAAGTGTCCATCGCAGATAGAGCTCAAATTCGAAAAACAAACACATATTCATGTTCCCCCGCCTCCCTGAAGACCAAAACCTATGAGTTTTGCAGATCTGATGTCTCCTTGCGGAGATAGCCCAGGTTATATCTTGAATTTGTTAGGAAAAACTGCTTATAGCATGAAAAGTGCCCATTACAGATAGAGCTCAAATTCGAAAAACAAACACATATTCATGTTCCCCCGCCTCCCCAAAGCCCAAAACCTATGACTTTTACAGATCTGATGTCTCCTTGTGTAGATAGCCCATGTTATATCTTGCATTTGTTGGGAAAAACTGCTAATAGCATGAAAAGTGCCTATTGCAGATAGAGCTCAAATTAGAAAAACAAGCACATATTCATGTTCCCCCGCCTCCCCGAAGACCAAAAAACCATGAGTTTTGCAGATCTGATGTCTCCCTGCGGAGATAGCCCATGTTATAAATTGCATTTGTTAGTAAAAACTGCTAATTGCATGAAAAGTGCCCATTGCAGATAGAGCTCAAATTCAAACAAC
The DNA here is from genome assembly GCF_947247035.1 of Vipera ursinii. Lineage (NCBI taxonomy): Eukaryota > Metazoa > Chordata > Lepidosauria > Squamata > Viperidae > Vipera > Vipera ursinii. The sequence goes on from NC_139513.1 coordinate 181,043,185, forward strand.
AAACACATATTCATGTTCAACCGCCTCCCCGAAGACCAAAAAACCATGAGTTTTGCAGATCTGATGTCTCCTTGCGGAGATAGCCCATGTTATATCTTGCATTTGTTAGGAAAAATTCCTTATATCTTGCATTTGTTAGGAAAAACTGCTTATAGCATGAAAAGTGCCCATTGCAGATAGACCTCAAATTCAAAAAACAAACACATATTCATGTTCCCCCGCCTCCCCGAAGACCAAAGAACCATGAGTTTTGCAGATTGATGTCTCCTTGCGGAGATAGCCCATGTTATATCTTGCATTTGTTTGAAAAAACTGCTAATAGCATGAAAAGTGCCCATTGCAGACAGAGCTCAAATTCGAAAAACAAACACATATTCATGTTCCCCCGCCTCCCCGAAGACCAAAAAACCATGAGTTTTGCAGATCTGATGTCTCCTTGCGGAGATAGCACATGTTATAAATTGCATTTGTTAGTAAAAACTGCTAATAGCATGAAAAGTGCCCATTGCAGATAGAGCTCAAATTCAAAAAACAAACACATATTCATGTTCCCCCGCCTCCCCGAATACCAAAAAACCATGAGTTTTGAAGATGTGATGTCTCCTTGCGTTGATTGCCCATGTTATATCTTGCATTTGTTTGGAAAAATTCCTTATAGCTTGCATTTGTTTGAAAAAACTGCATATAGCATGAAAAGTTCCCATTGCAGATAGAGCTCAAATTCAAAAAACAAACACATATTCATGTTCCCCCGCCTCCCCGAAGACCAAAGAACCATGAGTTTTGCAGATCTGATGTCTCCTTGCGAAGATAGCCCATGTTATAAATTGCATTTGTTAGTAAAAACTGCTAATACCATGAAAAGTGCCCATTGCAGATAGAGCTCAAATTCAAAAAACAAACACATATTCAAGTTCAACCACCTCCCCGAAGACCAAAGAACCATGAGTTTTGCAGATCTGATGTCTCCTTGCGGAGATAGCCCATGTTATATCTTGCATTTGTTTGAAAAAACTGCTAATAGCATGAAAAGTGCCCATTGCAGATAGAGCTCAAATTCGAAAAACAAACACATATTCATGTTCCCCCGCCTCCCCGAAGACCAAAGAACCATGAGTTTTGCAGATCTGATGTCTCCTTGCGGAGATAGCCCATGTTATATCTTGCATTTGTTAGGAAAAATTGCTTATAGCTTGCATTTGTTTGAAAAAACTGCTTATAGCATACAAAGTGCCCATTGCAGATAGAGCTCAAATTCAAAAAACAAACACATATTCATGTTCCCCCGCCTTCCCGAAGACCAAAGAACCATGAGTTTTGCAGATCTGATGTCTCCTTGCGGAGATAGCCCATGTTATAAATTGCATTTGTTAGTAAAAACTGCTAATAGCATGAAAAGTGCCCATTGCAGATAGAGCTCAAATTCAAACAACAAACACATATTCATGTTCAACCACCTCCCCGAGGACCAAAAAACCATGAGTTTTGCAGATCTGATGTCTCCTTGCGGAGATAGCCCATGTTATATCTTGCATTTGTTAGGAAAAATTCCTTATATCTTGCATTTGTTAGGAAAAACTGCTTATAGCATGAAAAGTGCCCATTGCAGATAGAGCTCAAATTCGAAAAACAAAGACATATTCATGTTCCCCCGCCTCCCCGAAGACAAAGAACCATGAGTTTTGCAGATCTGATGTCTCCTTGTGGAGATAGCCCATGTTATATCTTGCATTTGTTAGGAAAAATTGCTTATAGCTTGCATTTGTTTGAAAAAACTGCTTATAGCATACAAAGTGCCCATTGCAGATAGAGCTCAAATTCAAAAAACAAACACATATTCATGTTCCCCCGCCTCCCCGAAGACCAAAGAACCATGAGTTTTGCAGATTGATGTCTCCTTGCGGAGATAGCCCATGTTATATCTTGCATTTGTTTGAAAAAACTGCTAAAAGCATGAAAAGTGCCCATTGCAGATAGAGCTCAAATTCGAAAAACAAACACATATTCATGTTCCACCGCCTCCCCGAAGACCAAAGAACCATGAGTTTTGCAGATCTGATGTCTCCTTGCGGAGATAGCCCATGTTATATCTTGCATTTGTTTGAAAAAACTGCTAATAGCATGAAAAGTGCCCATTGCAGATAGAGCTCAAATTCGAAAAACAAACACATATTCATGTTCCACCGCCTCCCCGAAGACCAAAAAACCATGAGTTTTGCAGATCTGATGTCTCCTTGCGGAGATATCCCATGTTATATCTTGCATTTGTTAGGAAAAACTGCTAATAGCATGAAAAGTGCCCATCGCAGATAGAGCTCAAATTCGATAAACAAACACATATTCATGTTCCCCCGCCTCCCTGAAGACCAAAACCTATGAGTTTTGCAGATCTGATGTCTCCTTGCGAAGATAGCCCAGGTTATATCTTGAATTTGTTAGGAAAAACTGCTTATAGCATGAAAAGTGCCCATTACAGATAGAGCTCAAATTCGAAAAACAAACACATATTCATGTTCCCCCGCCTCCCCAAAGCCCAAAACCTATGACTTTTACAGATCTGATGTCTCCTTGTGTAGATAGCCCATGTTATATCTTGCATTTGTTGGGAAAAACTGCTAATAGCATGAAAAGTGCCTATTGCAGATAGAGCTCAAATTAGAAAAACAAGCACATATTCATGTTCCCCCGCCTCCCCGAAGACCAAAAAACCATGAGTTTTGCAGATCTGATGTCTCCCTGCGGAGATAGCCCATGTTATAAATTTCATTTGTTAGTAAAAACTGCTAATTGCATGAAAAGTGCCCATTGCAGATAGAGCTCAAATTCAAACAACAAACACATATTCATGTTCAACCGCCTCCCCGAAGACCAAAAAACCATGAGTTTTGCAGATCTGATGTCTCCTTGCGGAGATAGCCCATGTTATATCTTGCATTTGTTAGGAAAAATTCCTTATATCTTGCATTTGTTAGGAAAAACTGCTTATAGCATGAAAAGTGCCCATTGCAGATAGAGCTCAAATTCAAAAAACAAACACATATTCATGTTCCCCCGCCTCCCCGAAGACCAAAGAACCATGAGTTTTGCAGATTGATGTCTCCTTGCGGAGATAGCCCATGTTATATCTTGCATTTGTTTGAAAAAACTGCTAATAGCATGAAAAGTGCCCATTGCAGACAGAGCTCAAATTCGAAAAACAAACACATATTCATGTTCCCCCGCCTCCCCGAAGACCAAAAAACCATGAGTTTTGCAGATCTGATGTCTCCTTGCGTAGATAGCCCATGTTATATCTTGCATTTGTTTGAAAAAACTGCTAAAAGCATGAAAAGTGCCCATTGCAGATAGAGCTCTAATTCAAAAAACAAACACATATTCATGTTCCCCTGCCTCCCCGAATACCAAAAAACCATGAGTTTTGAAGATCTGATGTCTCCTTGCGGAGATTGCCCATGTTATATCTTGCATTTGTTAGGAAAAATTCCTTATAGCTTGCATTTGTTTGAAAAAACTGCTTATAGCATACAAAGTGCCCATTGCAGATAGAGCTCAAATTCAAAAAACAAACACATATTCATGTTCCCCCGCCTCCCCGAAGACCAAAGAACCATGAGTTTTGCAGATCTGATGTCTCCTTGCGTAGATAGCCCATGTTATATCTTGCATTTGTTTGAAAAAACTGCTAAAAGCATGAAAGTGCCCATTGCGGATAGAGCTCAAATTCGAAAAACAAACACATATTCATGTTCCCCTGCCTCCCCGAATACCAAAAAACCATGAGTTTTGAAGATCTGATGTCTCCTTGCGGAGATTGCCCATGTTATATCTTGCATTTGTTAGGAAAAATTCCTTATAGCTTGCATTTGTTTGAAAAAACTGCTTATAGCATGAAAAGTGCCCATTGCAGATAGAGCTCAAATTCGAAAACCAAACACATATTCATGTTCCCCCGCCTCCCCGAAGACCAAAGAACCATGAGTTTTGCAGATCTGATGTCTCCTTGCGGAGATAGCCCATGTTATATCTTGCATTTGTTTGAAAAAACTGCTAATAGCATGAAAAGTGCCCATTGCAGATAGAGCTCAAATTCGAAAAACAAACACATATTCATGTTCCCCCGCCTCCCTGAAGACCAAAGAACCATGAGTTTTGCAGATCTGATGTCTCCTTGCGGAGATAGCCCATGTTATATCTTGCATTTGTTAGGAAAAATTGCTTATAGCTTGCATTTGTTTGAAAAAACTGCTTATAGCATACAAAGTGCCCATTGCAGATAGAGCTCAAATTCAAAAAACAAACACATATTCATGTTCCCCCGCCTTCCCGAAGACCAAAGAACCATGAGTTTTGCAGATCTGATGTCTCCTTGCGGAGATAGCCCATGTTATAAATTGCATTTGTTAGTAAAAACTGCTAATAGCATGAAAAGTGCCCATTGCAGATAGAGCTCAAATTCAAACAACAAACACATATTCATGTTCAACCACCTCCCCGAGGACCAAAAAACCATGAGTTTTGCAGATCTGATGTCTCCTTGCGGAGATAGCCCATGTTATATCTTGCATTTGTTAGGAAAAATTCCTTATATCTTGCATTTGTTAGGAAAAACTGCTTATAGCATGAAAAGTGCCCATTGCAGATAGAGCTCAAATTCGAAAAACAAAGACATATTCATGTTCCCCCGCCTCCCCGAAGACCAAAGAACCATGAGTTTTGCAGATCTGATGTCTCCTTGCGGAGATAGCCCATGTTATATCTTGCATTTGTTAGGAAAAATTGCTTATAGCTTGCATTTGTTTGAAAAAACTGCTTGTAGCATACAAAGTGCCCATTGCAGATAGAGCTCAAATTCAAAAAACAAACACATATTCATGTTCCCCCGCCTCCCCGAAGACCAAAGAACCATGAGTTTTGCAGATTGATGTCTCCTTGCGGAGATAGCCCATGTTATATCTTGCATTTGTTTGAAAAAACTGCTAAAAGCATGAAAAGTGCCCATTGCAGATAGAGCTCAAATTCGAAAAACAAACACATATTCATGTTCCACCGCCTCCCCGAAGACCAAAGAACCATGAGTTTTGCAGATCTGATGTCTCCTTGCGGAGATAGCCCATGTTATATCTTGCATTTGTTTGAAAAAACTGCTAATAGCATGAAAAGTGCCCATTGCAGATAGAGCTCAAATTCGAAAAACAAACACATATTCATGTTCCACCGCCTCCCGAAAGACCAAAAAACCATGAGTTTTGCAGATCTGATGTCTCCTTGCGGAGATATCCCATGTTATATCTTGCATTTGTAAGGAAAAACTGCTAATAGCATGAAAAGTGCCCATCGCAGATAGAGCTCAAATTCGATAAACAAACACATATTCATGTTCCCCCGCCTCCCTGAAGACCAAAACCTATGAGTTTTGCAGATCTGATGTGTCCTTGCGAAGATAGCCCAGGTTATATCTTGAATTTGTTAGGAAAAACTGCTTATAGCATGAAAAGTGCCCATTACAGATAGAGCTCAAATTCGAAAAACAAACACATATTCATGTTCCCCCGCCTCCCCAAAGCCCAAAACCTATGACTTTTACAGATCTGATGTCTCCTTGTGTAGATAGCCCATGTTATATCTTGCATTTGTTGGGAAAAACTGCTAATAGCATGAAAAGTGCCTATTGCAGATAGAGCTCAAATTAGAAAAACAAGCACATATTCATGTTCCCCCGCCTCCCCGAAGACCAAAAAACCATGAGTTTTGCAGATCTGATGTCTCCTTGCGGAGATAGCCCATGTTATAAATTGCATTTGTTAGTAAAAACTGCTAATTGCATGAAAAGTGCCCATTGCAGATAGAGCTCAAATTCAAACAACAAACACATATTCATGTTCAACCGCCTCCCCGAAGACCAAAAAACCATGAGTTTTGCAGATCTGATGTCTCCTTGCGGAGATAGCCCATGTTATATCTTGCATTTGTTAGGAAAAATTCCTTATATCTTGCATTTGTTAGGAAAAACTGCTTATAGCATGAAAAGTGCCCATTGCAGATAGAGCTCAAATTCAAAAAACAAACACATATTCATGTTCCCCCGCCTCCCCGAAGACCAAAGAACCATGAGTTTTGCAGATTGATGTCTCCTTGCGGAGATAGCCCATGTTATATCTTGCATTTGTTTGAAAAAACTGCTAATAGCATGAAAAGTGCCCATTGCAGACAGAGCTCAAATTCGAAAAACAAACACATATTCATGTTCCCCCGCCTCCCCGAAGACCAAAAAACCATGAGTTTTGCAGATCTGATGTCTCCTTGCGTAGATAGCCCATGTTATATCTTGCATTTGTTTGAAAAAACTGCTAAAAGCATGAAAAGTGCCCATTGCAGATAGAGCTCTAATTCAAAAAACAAACACATATTCATGTTCCCCTGCCTCCCCGAATACCAAAAAACCATGAGTTTTGAAGATCTGATGTCTCCTTGCGGAGATTGCCCATGTTATATCTTGCATTTGTTAGGAAAAATTCCTTATAGCTTGCATTTGTTTGAAAAAACTGCTTATAGCATACAAAGTGCCCATTGCAGATAGAGCTCAAATTCAAAAAACAAACACATATTCATGTTCCCCCGCCTCCCCGAAGACCAAAGAACCATGAGTTTTGCAGATTGATGTCTCCTTGCGGAGATAGCCCATGTTATATCTTGCATTTGTTTGAAAAAACTGCTAATAGCATGAAAAGTGCCCGTTGCAGATAGAGCTCAAATTCGAAAAACAAACACATATTCATGTTCCACCGCCTCCCCGAAGACCAAAAAACCATGAGTTTTGAAGATCTGATGTCTCCTTGCGGAGATAGCCCAAGTTATATCTTGCATTTGTTAGGAAAAATTCCTTATAGCTTGCATTTGTTTCAAAAAACTGCTTATAGCATACAAAGTGCCCATTGCAGATAGAGCTCAAATTCAAAAAACAAACACATATTCATGTTCCCCCGCCTCCCCGAAGTCCAAAGAACCATGAGTTTTGCAGATCTGATGTCTCCTTGCAGAGATAGCCCATGTTATATCTTGCATTTGTTTGAAAAAACTGCTAATAGCATGAAAAGTGCCCGTTGCAGATAGAGCTCAAATTTGAAAAACAATCACATATTCATGTTCCACCGCCTCCCCGAAGACCAAAAAACCATGAGTTTTGCAGATCTGATGTCTCCTTGCGGAGATAGCCCATGTTATATCTTGCATTTGTTTGAAAAAACTGCTAATAGCATGAAAAGTGCCCATTGCAGATAGAGCTCAAATTCGAAAAACAAACACATATTCATGTTCCACCGCCTCCCCAAAGACCAAAAAACCATGAGTTTTGCAGATCTGATGTCTCCTTGCGGAGATATCCCATGTTATATCTTGCATTTGTAAGGAAAAACTGCTAATAGCATGAAAAGTGCCCATCGCAGATAGAGCTCAAATTCGATAAACAAACACATATTCATGTTCCCCCGCCTCCCTGAAGACCAAAACCTATGAGTTTTGCAGATCTGATGTGTCCTTGCGAAGATAGCCCAGGTTATATCTTGAATTTGTTAGGAAAAACTGCTTATAGCATGAAAAGTGCCCATTACAGATAGAGCTCAAATTCGAAAAACAAACACATATTCATGTTCCCCCGCCTCCCCAAAGCCCAAAACCTATGACTTTTACAGATCTGATGTCTCCTTGTGTAGATAGCCCATGTTATATCTTGCATTTGTTGGGAAAAACTGCTAATAGCATGAAAAGTGCCTATTGCAGATAGAGCTCAAATTAGAAAAACAAGCACATATTCATGTTCCCCCGCCTCCCCGAAGACCAAAAAACCATGAGTTTTGCAGATCTGATGTCTCCTTGCGGAGATAGCCCATGTTATAAATTGCATTTGTTAGTAAAAACTGCTAATTGCATGAAAAGTGCCCATTGCAGATAGAGCTCAAATTCAAACAACAAACACATATTCATGTTCAACCGCCTCCCCGAAGACCAAAAAACCATGAGTTTTGCAGATCTGATGTCTCCTTGCGGAGATAGCCCATGTTATATCTTGCATTTGTTAGGAAAAATTCCTTATATCTTGCATTTGTTTGAAAAAACTGCTAATAGCATGAAAAGTGCCCATTGCAGACAGAGCTCAAATTCGAAAAACAAACACATATTCATGTTCCCCCGCCTCCCCGAAGACCAAAAAACCATGAGTTTTGAAGATCTGATGTCTCCTTGCGGAGATAGCCCAAGTTATATCTTGCATTTGTTAGGAAAAATTCCTTATAGCTTGCATTTGTTTCAAAAAACTGCTTATAGCATACAAAGTGCCCATTGCAGATAGAGCTCAAATTCAAAAAACAAACACATATTCATGTTCCCCCGCCTCCCCGAAGTCCAAAGAACCATGAGTTTTGCAGATCTGATGTCTCCTTGCAGAGCTAGCCCATGTTATATCTTGCATTTGTTTGAAAAAACTGCTAATAGCATGAAAGGTGCCCGTTGCAGATAGAGCTCAAATTTGAAAAACAATCACATATTCATGTTCCACCGCCTCCCCGAAGATCAAAAAACCATGAGTTTTGCAGATCTGATGTCTCCTTGCGGAGATAGCCCATGTTATATCTTGCATTTGTTAGGAAAATGCTTATAGCATGAAAAGTGTCCATCGCAGATAGAGCTCAAATTCGAAAAACAAACACATATTCATGTTCCCCCGCCTCACCAAAGCCCAAAACCAATGAGTTTTGCAGATCTGATGTCTCCTTGCGGAGATAGCCCATGTTATATCTTGCATTTGTTAGGAAAAACTGCTTATAGCATGAAAAGTGCCCATTGCAGATAGAGCTCAAATTCAAAAAACAAACACATATTCATGTTCCCCCACCTCCCCGAAGACCAAAGAACCATGAGTTTTGCAGATCTGATGTCTCCTTGCGGAGATAGCCCATGTTATATCTTGCATTTGTTTGAAAAAACTGCTAATAGCATGAAAAGTGCCCATTGCAGATAGAGCTCAAATTCAAAAAGCAAACACATATTCATGTTCCCCCGCCTCCCCGAATACCAAAAAACCATGAGTTTTGAAGATCTGATGTCTCCTTGCGGAGATTGCCCATGTTATATCTTGCATTTGTTAGGAAAAATTCCTTATAGCTTGCATTTGTTTGAAAAAACTGCTTATAGCATGTAAAGTGCCCATTGCAGATAGAGCTCAAATTCAAAAAACAAACACATATTCATGTTCCCCCGCCTCCCCGATGACCAAAGAACCATGAGTTTTGCAGATCTGATGTCTCCTTGCGGAGATAGCCCATGTTATAAATTGCATTTGTTAGTAAAAACTGCTAATAGCATGAAAAGTGCCCATTGCAGATAGAGCTCAAATTGAAAAAACAAACACATATTCATGTTCAACCGCCTTCCCGAAGACCAAAAAACCATGAGTTTTGAAGATCTGATGTCTCCTTGCGGAGATAGCCCATGTTATATCTTGCATTTGTTAGGAAAAACTGCTTATAGCATGAAAAGTGCCCATTGCAGATAGAGCTCAAATTCGAAAAACACATATTCATGTTCCCCCGCCTCCCCGAAGACCAAAGAACCATGAGTTATAGCATGTTATATATATTAGGAAAAATTGCTTATAGCTTGCATTTGTTTGAAAAAACTGCTTAAAGCATACAAAGTGCCCATTTCAGATAGAGTTCAAATTCAAAAAACAAACACATATTCATGTTCCCCCGCCTCCCCGAGGACCAAAGTACCATGAGTTTTGCAGATCTGATGTCTCCTTGCGGAGATAGCCCATGTTATATCTTGCATTTGTTTGAAAAAACTGCTTATAGCATGAAAAGTGCCCATCGCAGATAGAGCTCAAATTCGAAAAACAAACACATATTCATGTTCCCCCGCCTCCCCAAAGCCCAAAACCTATGAGTTTTTCAGATCTGATGTCTCCTTGCGGAGATAGCCCAGGTTATATCTTGAATTTGTTAGGAAAAACTGCTTATAGCATGAAAAGTGCCCATTGCAGATAGAGCTCAAATTCGAAAAACAAACACATATTCATGTTCCCCCGCCTCCCCAAAGCCCAAAACCTATGACTTTTGCAGATCTGATGTCTCCTTGTGGAGATAGCCCATGTTATATCTTGCATTTGTTGGGAAAAACTGCTAATAGCATGAAAAGTGCCTATTGCAGATAGAGCTCAAATTCGAAAAACAAACACATATTCATGTTCCCCCGCCTCCCCGAATACCAAAAAACCATGAGTTTTGAAGATCTGATGTCTCCTTGCGGAGATTGCCCATGTTATATCTTGCATTTGTTAGAAAAAATTCCTTATAGCTTGCATTTGTTTGAAAAAACTGCTTATAGCATGAAAAGTGCCCATTGCAGATAGAGCTCAAATTCAAAAAACAAACACATATTCATGTTCCCCCGCCTTCCCGAAGACCAAAGAACCATGAGTTTTGCAGATCTGATGTCTCCTTGCGGAGATAGCCCATGTTATAAATTGCATTTGTTAGTAAAAACTGCTAATAGCATGAAAAGTGCCCGTTGCAGATAGAGCTCAAATTCAAACAACAAACACATATTCATGTTCAACCACCTCCCCGAGGACCAAAAAACCATGAGTTTTGCAGATCTGATGTCTCCTTGCGGAGATAGCCCATGTTATATCTTGCATTTGTTAGGAAAAATTCCTTATATCTTGCATTTGTTAGGAAAAACTGCTTATAGCATGAAAAGTGCCCATTGCAGATAGAGCTCAAATTCGAAAAACAAAGACATATTCATGTTCCCCCGCCTCCCCGAAGACCAAAGAACCATGAGTTTTGCAGATCTGATGTCTCCTTGCGGAGATAGCCCATGTTATATCTTGCATTTGTTAGGAAAAATTGCTTATAGCTTGCATTTGTTTGAAAAAACTGCTTATAGCATACAAAGTGCCCATTGCAGATAGAGCTCAAATTCAAAAAACAAACACATATTCATGTTCCCCCGCCTCCCCGAAGACCAAAGAACCATGAGTTTTGCAGATTGATGTCTCCTTGCGGAGATAGCCCATGTTATATCTTGCATTTGTTTGAAAAAACTGCTAATAGCATGAAAAGTGCCCATTGCAGATAGAGCTCAAATTCGAAAAACTAACACATATTCATGTTCCCCCGCCTCCCCGAAGACCAATAAACCATGAGTTTTGCAGATCTGATGTCTCCTTGCGTAGATAGCCCATGTTATGTCTTGCATTTGTTTGAAAAAACTGCTAAAAGCATGAAAAGTGCCCATTGCAGATAGAGCTCAAATTCGAAAAACAAACACATATTCATGTTCCACCGCCTCCCCGAAGACCAAAGAACCATGAGTTTTGCAGATCTGATGTCTCCTTGCGGAGATAGCCCATGTTATATCTTGCATTTGTTTGAAAAAACTGCTAATAGCATGAAAAGTGCCCATTGCAGATAGAGCTCAAATTCGAAAAACAAACACATATTCATGTTCCACCGCCTCCCCGAAGACCAAAAAACCATGAGTTTTGCAGATCTGATGTCTCCTTGCGGAGATATCCCATGTTATATCTTGCATTTGTTAGGAAAAACTGCTAATAGCATGAAAAGTGCCCATCGCAGATAGAGCTCAAATTCGATAAACAAACACATATTCATGTTCCCCCGCCTCCCTGAAGACCAAAACCTATGAGTTTTGCAGATCTGATGTCTCCTTGCGGAGATAGCCCAGGTTATATCTTGAATTTGTTAGGAAAAACTGCTTATAGCATGAAAAGTGCCCATTACAGATAGAGCTCAAATTCGAAAAACAAACACATATTCATGTTCCCCCGCCTCCCCAAAGCCCAAAACCTATGACTTTTACAGATCTGATGTCTCCTTGTGTAGATAGCCCATGTTATATCTTGCATTTGTTGGGAAAAACTGCTAATAGCATGAAAAGTGCCTATTGCAGATAGAGCTCAAATTAGAAAAACAAGCACATATTCATGTTCCCCCGCCTCCCCAAAGCCCAAAACCTATGACTTTTACAGATCTGATGTCTCCTTGTGTAGATAGCCCATGTTATAAATTGCATTTGTTAGTAAAAACTGCTAATTGCATGAAAAGTGCCCATTGCAGATAGAGCTCAAATTCAAACAACAAACACATATTCATGTTCAACCGCCTCCCCGAAGACCAAAAAACCATGAGTTTTGCAGATCTGATGTCTCCTTGCGTAGATAGCCCATGTTATATCTTGCATTTGTTTGAAAAAACTGCTAAAAGCATGAAAAGTGCCCATTGCAGATACAGCTCAAATTCAAAAAACAAACACATATTCATGTTCCCCTGCCTCCCCGAATACCAAAAAACCATGAGTTTTGAAGATCTGATGTCTCCTTGCGGAGATTGCCCATGTTATATCTTGCATTTGTTAGGAAAAATTCCTTATAGCTTGCATTTGTTTGAAAAAACTGCTTATAGCATGAAAAGTGCCCATTGCAGATAGAGCTCAAATTCGAAAAACAAACACATATTCATGTTCCCCCGCCTCCCCGAAGACCAAAGAACCATGAGTTTTGCAGATCTGATGTCTCCTTGCGGAGATAGCCCATGTTATATCTTGCATTTGTTTGAAAAAACTGCTAATAGCATGAAAAGTGCCCATTGCAGATAGAGCTCAAATTCGAAAAACAAACACATATTCATGTTCCCCCGCCTCCCCGAAGACCAAAGAACCATGAGTTTTGCAGATCTGATGTCTCCTTGCGGAGATAGCCCATGTTATATCTTGCATTTGTTAGGAAAAATTGCTTATAGCTTGCATTTGTTTGAAAAAACTGCTTATAGCATACAAAGTGCCCATTGCAGATAGAGCTCAAATTCAAAAAACAAACACATATTCATGTTCCCCCGCCTTCCCGAAGACCAAAGAACCATGAGTTTTGCAGATCTGATGTCTCCTTGCGGAGATAGCCCATGTTATAAATTGCATTTGTTAGTAAAAACTGCTAATAGCATGAAAAGTGCCCATTGCAGATAGAGCTCAAATTCAAACAACGAACACATATTCATGTTCAACCACCTCCCCGAGGACCAAAAAACCATGAGTTTTGCAGATCTGATGTCTCCTTGCGGAGATAGCCCATGTTATATCTTGCATTTGTTAGGAAAAATTCCTTATATCTTGCATTTGTTAGGAAAAACTGCTTATAGCATGAAAAGTGCCCATTGCAGATAGAGCTCAAATTCGAAAAACAAAGACATATTCATGTTCCCCCGCCTCCCCGAAGACCAAAGAACCATGAGTTTTGCAGATCTGATGTCTCCTTGCGGAGATAGCCCATGTTATATCTTGCATTTGTTAGGAAAAATTGCTTATAGCTTGCATTTGTTTGAAAAAACTGCTTATAGCATACAAAGTGCCCATTGCAGATAGAGCTCAAATTCAAAAAACAAACACATATTCATGTTCCCCCGCCTCCCCGAAGACCAAAGAACCATGAGTTTTGCAGATTGATGTCTCCTTGCGGAGATAGCCCATGTTATATCTTGCATTTGTTTGAAAAAACTGCTAAAAGCATGAAAAGTGCCCATTGCAGATAGAGCTCAAATTCGAAAAACAAACACATATTCATGTTCCACCGCCTCCCCGAAGACCAAAAAACCATGAGTTTTGCAGATCTGATGTCTCCTTGCGGAGATATCCCATGTTATATCTTGCATTTGTTAGGAAAAACTGCTAATAGCATGAAAAGTGCCCATCGCAGATAGAGCTCAAATTCGATAAACAAACACATATTCATGTTCCCCCGCCTCCCTGAAGACCAAAACCTATGAGTTTTGCAGATCTGATGTCTCCTTGCGAAGATAGCCCAGGTTATATCTTGAATTTGTTAGGAAAAACTGCTTATAGCATGAAAAGTGCCCATTACAGATAGAGCTCAAATTCGAAAAACAAACACATATTCATGTTCCCCCGCCTCCCCAAAGCCCAAAACCTATGACTTTTACAGATCTGATGTCTCCTTGTGTAGATAGCCCATGTTATATCTTGCATTTGTTGGGAAAAACTGCTAATAGCATGAAAAGTGCCTATTGCAGATAGAGCTCAAATTAGAAAAACAAGCACATATTCATGTTCCCCCGCCTCCCCGAAGACCAAAAAACCATGAGTTTTGCAGATCTGATGTCTCCCTGCGGAGATAGCCCATGTTATAAATTGCATTTGTTAGTAAAAACTGCAAATTGCATGAAAAGTGCCCATTGCAGATAGAGCTCAAATTCAAACAACAAACACATATTCATGTTCAACCGCCTCCCCGAAGACCAAAAAACCATGAGTTTTGCAGATCTGATGTCTCCTTGCGGAGATAGCCCATGTTATATCTTGCATTTGTTAGGAAAAATTCCTTATATCTTGCATTTGTTAGGAAAAACTGCTTATAGCATGAAAAGTGCCCATTGCAGATAGAGCTCAAATTCAAAAAACAAACACATATTCATGTTCCCCCGCCTCCCCGAAGACCAAAGAACCATGAGTTTTGCAGATTGATGTCTCCTTGCGGAGATAGCCCATGTTATATCTTGCATTTGTTTGAAAAAACTGCTAATAGCATGAAAAGTGCCCATTGCAGACAGAGCTCAAATTCGAAAAACAAACACATATTCATGTTCCCCCGCCTCCCCGAAGACCAAAAAACCATGAGTTTTGCAGATCTGATGTCTCCTTGCGTAGATAGCCCATGTTATATCTTGCATTTGTTTGAAAAAACTGCTAAAAGCATGAAAAGTGCCCATTGCAGATAGAACTCAAATTCAAAAAACAAACACATATTCATGTTCCCCTACCTCCCCGAATACCAAAAAACCATGAGTTTTGAAGATCTGATGTCTCCTTGCGGAGATTGCCCATGTTATATCTTGCATTTGTTAGGAAAAATTCCTTATAGCTTGCATTTGTTTGAAAAAACTGCTTATAGCATACAAAGTGCCCATTGCAGATAGAGCTCAAATTCAAAAAACAAACACATATTCATGTTCCCCCGCCTCCCCGAAGACCAAAGAACCATGAGTTTTGCAGATTGATGTCTCCTTGCGGAGATAGCCCATGTTATAACTTGCATTTGTTTGAAAAAACTGCTAATAGCATGAAAAATGCCCATTGCAGATAGAGCTCAAATTCGAAAAACAAACACATATTCATGTTCCCCCGCCTCCCCGAAGACCAAAGAACCATGAGTTTTGCAGATCTGATGTCTCCTTGCGGAGATAGCCCATGTTATATCTTGCATTTGTTTGAAAAAACTGCTAATAGCATGAAAAGTGCCCATTGCAGATAGAGCTCAAATTCGAAAAACAAACACATATTCATGTTCCCCCGCCTCCCCGAAGACCAAAGAACCATGAGTTTTGCAGATCTGATGTCTCCTTGCGGAGATAGCCCATGTTATATCTTGCATTTGTTAGGAAAAATTGCTTATAGCTTGCATTTGTTTGAAAAAACTGCTTATAGCATACAAAGTGCCCATTGCAGATAGAGCTCAAATTCAAAAAACAAACACATATTCATGTTCCCCCGCCTCCCCGAAGACCAAAGAACCATGAGTTTTGCAGATCTGATGTCTCCTTGCGGAGATAGCCCAGGTTATATCTTGAATTTGTTAGGAAAAACTGCTTATAGCATGAAAAGTGCCTATTGCAGATAGAGCTCAAATTCGAAAAACAAACACATATTCATGTTCCCCCGCCTCCCCGAATACCAAAAAACCATGAGTTTTGAAGATCTGATGTCTCCTTGCGGAGATTGCCCATGTTATATCTTGCATTTGTTAGAAAAAATTCCTTATAGCTTGCATTTGTTTGAAAAAACTGCTTAGAGCATGAAAAGTGCCCATTGCAGATAGAGCTCAAATTCAAAAAACAAACACATATTCATGTTCCCCCGCCTTCCCGAAGACCAAAGAACCATGAGTTTTGCAGATCTGATGTCTCCTTGCGGAGATAGCCCATGTTATAAATTGCATTTGTTAGTAAAAACTGCTAATAGCATGAAAAGTGCCCATTGCAGATAGAGCTCAAATTCAAACAACAAACACATATTCATGTTCAACCACCTCCCCGAAGACCAAAAAACCATGAGTTTTGCAGATCTGATGTCTCCTTGCGGAGATAGCCCATGTTATATCTTGCATTTGTTAGGAAAAATTCCTTATATCTTGCATTTGTTAGGAAAAACTGCTTATAGCATGAAAAGTGCCCATTGCAGATAGAGCTCAAATTCGAAAAACAAAGACATATTCATGTTCCCCCGCCTCCCCGAAGACCAAAGAACCATGTGTTTTGCAGATCTGATGTCTCCTTGCGGAGATAGCCCATGTTATATCTTGCATTTTTTAGGAAAAATTGCTTATAGCTTGCATTTGTTTGAAAAAACTGCTTATAGCATCCAAAGTGCCCATTGCAGATAGAGCTCAAATTCAAAAAACAAACACATATTCATGTTCCCCCGCCTCCCCGAAGACCAAAGAACCATGAGTTTTGCAGATTGATGTCTCCTTGCGGAGATTGCCCATGTTATATCTTGCATTTGTTAGGAAAAATTCCTTATAGCTTGCATTTGTTTGAAAAAACTGCTTATAGCATGAAAAGTGCCCATTGCAGATAGAGCTCAAATTCGAAAAACAAACACATATTCATGTTCCCCCGCCTCCCCGAAGACCAAAGAACCATGAGTTTTGCAGATCTGATGTCTCCTTGCGGAGATAGCCCATGTTATATCTTGCATTTGTTTGAAAAAACTGCTAATAGCATGAAAAGTGCCCATTGCAGATAGAGCTCAAATTCGAAAAACAAACACATATTCATGTTCCCCCGCCTCCCCGAAGACCAAAGAACCATGAGTTTTGCAGATCTGATGTCTCCTTGCGGAGATAGCCCATGTTATATCTTGCATTTGTTGGGAAAAATTGCTTATAGCTTGCATTTGTTTGAAAAAACTGCTTATAACATACAAAGTGCCCATTGCAGATAGAGCTCAAATTCAAAAAACAAACACATATTCATGTTCCCCCGCCTTCCCGAAGACCAAAGAACCATGAGTTTTGCAGATCTGATGTCTCCTTGCGGAGATAGCCCATGTTATAAATTGCATTTGTTAGTAAAAACTGCTAATAGCATGAAAAGTGCCCATTGCAGATAGAGCTCAAATTCAAACAACAAACACATATTCATGTTCAACCACCTCCCCGAGGACCAAAAAACCATGAGTTTTGCAGATCTGATGTCTCCTTGCGGAGATAGCCCATGTTATATCTTGCATTTGTTAGGAAAAATTCCTTATATCTTGCATTTGTTAGGAAAAACTGCTAATAGCATGAAAAGTGCCCATTGCAGATAGAGCTCAAATTCGAAAAACAAACACATATTCATGTTCCCCCGCCTCCCCGAAGACCAAAGAACCATGAGTTTTGCAGATCTGATGTCTCCTTGCGGAGATAGCCCATGTTATATCTTGCATTTGTTTGAAAAAACTGCTAATAGCATGAAAAGTGCCCATTGCAGATAGAGCTCAAATTCGAAAAACAAACACATATTCATGTTCCCCCGCCTCCCCGAAGACCAAAGAACCATGAGTTTTGCAGATCTGATGTCTCCTTGCGGAGATAGCCCATGTTATATCTTGCATTTGTTAGGAAAAATTGCTTATAGCTTGCATTTGTTTGAAAAAACTGCTTATAGCATACAAAGTGCCCATTGCAGATAGAGCTCAAATTCAAAAAACAAACACATATTCATGTTCCCCCGCCTCCCCGAAGACCAAAGAACCATGAGTTTTGCAGATCTGATGTCTCCTTGCGGAGATAGCCCAGGTTATATCTTGAATTTGTTAGGAAAAACTGCTTATAGCATGAAAAGTGCCCATTGCAGATAGAGCTCAAATTCGAAAAACAAACACATATTCATGTTCCCCCGCCTCCCCAAAGCCCAAAACCTATGACTTTTGCAGATCTGATGTCTCCTTGTGGAGATAGCCCATGTTATATCTTGCATTTGTTGGGAAAAACTGCTAATAGCATGAAAAGTGCCTATTGCAGATAGAGCTCAAATTCGAAAAACAAACACATATTCATGTTCCCCCGCCTCCCCGAATACCAAAAAACCATGAGTTTTGAAGATCTGATGTCTCCTTGCGGAGATTGCCCATGTTATATCTTGCATTTGTTAGAAAAAATTCCTTATAGCTTGCATTTGTTTGAAAAAACTGCTTAGAGCATGAAAAGTGCCCATTGCAGATAGAGCTCAAATTCAAAAAACAAACACATATTCATGTTCCCCCGCCTTCCCGAAGACCAAAGAACCATGAGTTTTGCAGATCTGATGTCTCCTTGCGGAGATAGCCCATGTTATAAATTGCATTTGTTAGTAAAAACTGCTAATAGCATGAAAAGTGCCCATTGCAGATAGAGCTCAAATTCAAACAACAAACACATATTCATGTTCAACCACCTCCCCGAAGACCAAAAAACCATGAGTTTTGCAGATCTGATGTCTCCTTGCGGAGATAGCCCATGTTATATCTTGCATTTGTTAGGAAAAATTCCTTATATCTTGCATTTGTTAGGAAAAACTGCTTATAGCATGAAAAGTGCCCATTGCAGATAGAGCTCAAATTCGAAAAACAAAGACATATTCATGTTCCCCCGCCTCCCCGAAGACCAAAGAACCATGTGTTTTGCAGATCTGATGTCTCCTTGCGGAGATAGCCCATGTTATATCTTGCATTTTTTAGGAAAAATTGCTTATAGCTTGCATTTGTTTGAAAAAACTGCTTATAGCATCCAAAGTGCCCATTGCAGATAGAGCTCAAATTCAAAAAACAAACACATATTCATGTTCCCCCGCCTCCCCGAAGACCAAAGAACCATGAGTTTTGCAGATTGATGTCTCCTTGCGGAGATTGCCCATGTTATATCTTGCATTTGTTAGGAAAAATTCCTTATAGCTTGCATTTGTTTGAAAAAACTGCTTATAGCATGAAAAGTGCCCATTGCAGATAGAGCTCAAATTCGAAAAACAAACACATATTCATGTTCCCCCGCCTCCCCGAAGACCAAAGAACCATGAGTTTTGCAGATCTGATGTCTCCTTGCGGAGATAGCCCATGTTATATCTTGCATTTGTTTGAAAAAACTGCTAATAGCATGAAAAGTGCCCATTGCAGATAGAGCTCAAATTCGAAAAACAAACACATATTCATGTTCCCCCGCCTCCCCGAAGACCAAAGAACCATGAGTTTTGCAGATCTGATGTCTCCTTGCGGAGATAGCCCATGTTATATCTTGCATTTGTTGGGAAAAATTGCTTATAGCTTGCATTTGTTTGAAAAAACTGCTTATAACATACAAAGTGCCCATTGCAGATAGAGCTCAAATTCAAAAAACAAACACATATTCATGTTCCCCCGCCTTCCCGAAGACCAAAGAACCATGAGTATTGCAGATCTGATGTCTCCTTGCGGAGATAGCCCATGTTATAAATTGCATTTGTTAGTAAAAACTGCTAATAGCATGAAAAGTGCCCATTGCAGATAGAGCTCAAATTCAAACAACAAACACATATTCATGTTCAACCACCTCCCCGAGGACCAAAAAACCATGAGTTTTGCAGATCTGATGTCTCCTTGCGGAGATAGCCCATGTTATATCTTGCATTTGTTAGGAAAAATTCCTTATATCTTGCATTTGTTAGGAAAAACTGCTTATAGCATGAAAAGTGCCCATTGCAGATAGAGCTCAAATTCGAAAAACAAAGACATATTCATGTTCCCCCGCCTCCCCGAAGACCAAAGAACCATGAGTTTTGCAGATCTGATGTCTCCTTGCGGAGATAGCCCATGTTATATCTTGCATTTGTTAGGAAAAATTGCTTATAGCTTGCATTTGTTTGAAAAAACTGCTTATAGCATACAAAGTGCCCATTGCAGATAGAGCTCAAATTCAAAAAACAAACACATATTCATGTTCCCCCGCCTCCCCGAAGACCAAAGAACCATGAGTTTTGCAGATTGATGTCTCCTTGCGGAGATAGCCCATGTTATATCTTGCATTTGTTTGAAAAAACTGCTAAAAGCATGAAAAGTGCCCATTGCAGATAGAGCTCAAATTCGAAAAACAAACACATATTCATGTTCCACCGCCTCCCCGAAGACCAAAGAACCATGAGTTTTGCAGATCTGATGTCTCCTTGCGGAGATAGCCCATGTTATATCTTGCATTTGTTTGAAAAAACTGCTAATAGCATGAAAAGTGCCCATTGCAGATAGAGCTCAAATTCGATAAACAAACACATATTCATGTTCCCCCGCCTCCCTGAAGACCAAAACCTATGAGTTTTGCAGATCTGATGTCTCCTTGCGAAGATAGCCCAGGTTATATCTTGAATTTGTTAGGAAAAACTGCTTATAGCATGAAAAGTGCCCATTACAGATAGAGCTCAAATTCGAAAAACAAACACATATTCATGTTCCCCCGCCTCCCCAAAGCCCAAAACCTATGACTTTTACAGATCTGATGTCTCCTTGTGTAGATAGCCCATGTTATATCTTGCATTTGTTGGGAAAAACTGCTAATAGCATGAAAAGTGCCTATTGCAGATAGAGCTCAAATTAGAAAAACAAGCACATATTCATGTTCCCCCGCCTCCCCGAAGACCAAAAAACCATGAGTTTTGCAGATCTGATGTCTCCCTGCGGAGATAGCCCATGTTATAAATTGCATTTGTTAGTAAAAACTGCAAATTGCATGAAAAGTGCCCATTGCAGATAGAGCTCAAATTCAAACAACAAACACATATTCATGTTCAACCGCCTCCCCGAAGACCAAAAAACCATGAGTTTTGCAGATCTGATGTCTCCTTGCGGAGATAGCCCATGTTATATCTTGCATTTGTTAGGAAAAATTCCTTATATCTTGCATTTGTTAGGAAAAACTGCTTATAGCATGAAAAGTGCCCATTGCAGATAGAGCTCAAATTCAAAAAACAAACACATATTCATGTTCCCCCGCCTCCCCGAAGACCAAAGAACCATGAGTTTTGCAGATTGATGTCTCGTTGCGGAGATAGCCCATGTTATATCTTGCATTTGTTTGAAAAAACTGCTAATAGCATGAAAAGTGCCCATTGCAGACAGAGCTCAAATTCGAAAAACAAACACATATTCATGTTCCCCCGCCTCCCCGAAGACCAAAAAACCATGAGTTTTGCAGATCTGATGTCTCCTTGCGTAGATAGCCCATGTTATATCTTGCATTTGTTTGAAAAAACTGCTAAAAGCATGAAAAGTGCCCATTGCAGATAGAACTCAAATTCAAAAAACAAACACATATTCATGTTCCCCTGCCTCCCCGAATACCAAAAAACCATGAGTTTTGAAGATCTGATGTCTCCTTGCGGAGATTGCCCATGTTATATCTTGCATTTGTTAGGAAAAATTCCTTATAGCTTGCATTTGTTTGAAAAAACTGCTTATAGCATACAAAGTGCCCATTGCAGATAGAGCTCAAATTCAAAAAACAAACACATATTCATGTTCCCCCGCCTCCCCGAAGACCAAAGAACCATGAGTTTTGCAGATTGATGTCTCCTTGCGGAGATAGCCCATGTTATAACTTGCATTTGTTTGAAAAAACTGCTAATAGCATGAAAAGTGCCCATTGCAGATAGAGCTCAAATTCGAAAAACAAACACATATTCATGTTCCCCCGCCTCCCCGAAGACCAAAGAACCATGAGTTTTGCAGATCTGATGTCTCCTTGCGGAGATAGCCCATGTTATATCTTGCATTTGTTTGAAAAAACTGCTAATAGCATGAAAAGTGCCCATTGCAGATAGAGCTCAAATTCGAAAAACAAACACATATTCATGTTCCCCCGCCTCCCCGAAGACCAAAGAACCATGAGTTTTGCAGATCTGATGTCTCCTTGCGGAGATAGCCCATGTTATATCTTGCATTTGTTAGGAAAAATTGCTTATAGCTTGCATTTGTTTGAAAAAACTGCTTATAGCATACAAAGTGCCCATTGCAGATAGAGCTCAAATTCAAAAAACAAACACATATTCATGTTCCCCCGCCTCCCCGAAGACCAAAGAACCATGAGTTTTGCAGATCTGATGTCTCCTTGCGGAGATAGCCCAGGTTATATCTTGAATTTGTTAGGAAAAACTGCTTATAGCATGAAAAGTGCCCATTGCAGATAGAGCTCAAATTCGAAAAACAAACACATATTCATGTTCCCCCGCCTCCCCAAAGCCCAAAACCTATGACTTTTGCAGATCTGATGTCTCCTTGTGGAGATAGCCCATGTTATATCTTGCATTTGTTGGGAAAAACTGCTAATAGCATGAAAAGTGCCTATTGCAGATAGAGCTCAAATTCGAAAAACAAACACATATTCATGTTCCCCCGCCTCCCCGAATACCAAAAAACCATGAGTTTTGAAGATCTGATGTCTCCTTGCGGAGATTGCCCATGTTATATCTTGCATTTGTTAGAAAAAATTCCTTATAGCTTGCATTTGTTTGAAAAAACTGCTTATAGCATGAAAAGTGCCCATTGCAGATAGAGCTCAAATTCAAAAAACAAACACATATTCATGTTCCACCGCCTTCCCGAAGACCAAAGAACCATGAGTTTTGCAGATCTGATGTCTCCTTGCGGAGATAGCCCATGTTATAAATTGCATTTGTTAGTAAAAACTGCTAATAGCATGAAAAGTGCCCATTGCAGATAGAGCTCAAATTCAAACAACAAACACATATTCATGTTCAACCACCTCCCCGAAGACCAAAAAACCATGAGTTTTGCAGATCTGATGTCTCCTTGCGGAGATAGCCCATGTTATATCTTGCATTTGTTAGGAAAAATTCCTTATATCTTGCATTTGTTAGGAAAAACTGCTTATAGCATGAAAAGTGCCCATTGCAGATAGAGCTCAAATTCGAAAAACAAAGACATATTCATGTTCCCCCGCCTCCCCGAAGACCAAAGAACCATGTGTTTTGCAGATCTGATGTCTCCTTCCGGAGATAGCCCATGTTATAAATTGCATTTGTTAGTAAAAACTGCTAATAGCATGAAAAGTGCCCATTGCAGATAGAGCTCAAATTCAAACAACAAACACATATTCATGTTCAACCACCTCCCCGAAGACCAAAAAACCATGAGTTTTGCAGATCTGATGTCTCCTTGCGGAGATAGCCCATGTTATATCTTGCATTTGTTAGGAAAAATTCCTTATATCTTGCATTTGTTAGGAAAAACTGCTTATAGCATGAAAAGTGCCCATTGCAGATAGAGCTCAAATTCGAAAAACAAAGACATATTCATGTTCC
Organism: Vipera ursinii; assembly: GCF_947247035.1. Classification (NCBI taxonomy): domain Eukaryota; kingdom Metazoa; phylum Chordata; class Lepidosauria; order Squamata; family Viperidae; genus Vipera; species Vipera ursinii. Next base: position 181,066,575 of record NC_139513.1, read on the forward strand.
CCCGCCTCCCCAAAGACCAAAGAACCATGTGTTTTGCAGATCTGATGTCTCCTTGCGGAGATAGCCCATGTTATATCTTGCATTTTTTAGGAAAAATTGCTTATAGCTTGCATTTGTTTGAAAAAACTGCTTATAGCATCCAAAGTGCCCATTGCAGATAGAGCTCAAATTCAAAAAACAAACACATATTCATGTTCCCCCGCCTCCCCGAAGACCAAAGAACCATGAGTTTTGCAGATTGATGTCTCCTTGCGGAGATAGCCCATGTTATATCTTGCATTTGTTTGAAAAAACTGCTAATAGCATGAAAAGTGCCCATTGCAGATAGAGCTCAAATTCGGAAAACAAACACATATTCATGTTCCCCCGCCTCCCCGAAGACCAAAGAACCATGAGTTTTGCAGATCTGATGTCTCCTTGCGGAGATAGCCCATGTTATATCTTGCATTTGTTTGAAAAAACTGCTAATAGCATGAAAAGTGCCCATTGCAGATAGAGCTCAAATTCGAAAAACAAACACATATTCATGTTCCCCCGCCTCCCCGAAGACCAAAGAACCATGAGTTTTGCAGATCTGATGTCTCCTTGCCGAGATAGCCCATGTTATATCTTGCATTTGTTAGGAAAAATTGCTTATAGCTTGCATTTGTTTGAAAAAACTGCTTATAGCATCCAAAGTGCCCATTGCAGATAGAGCTCAAATTCAAAAAACAAACACATATTCATGTTCCCCCGCCTCCCCGAAGACCAAAGAACCATGAGTTTTGCAGATCTGATGTCTCCTTGCGGAGATAGCCCAGGTTATATCTTGAATTTGTTAGGAAAAACTGCTTATAGCATGAAAAGTGCCCATTGCAGATAGAGCTCAAATTCGAAAAACAAACACATATTCATGTTCCCCCGCCTCCCCGAAGACCAAAGAACCATGAGTTTTGCAGATCTGATGTCTCCTTGCGGAGATAGCCCATGTTATATCTTGCATTTGTTTGAAAAAACTGCTAATAGCATGAAAAGTGCCCATTGCAGATAGAGCTCAAATTCGAAAAACAAACACATATTCATGTTCCCCCGCCTCCCCGAAGACCAAAGAACCATGAGTTTTGCAGATCTGATGTCTCCTTGCGGAGATAGCCCATGTTATATCTTGCATTTGTTAGGAAAAATTGCTTATAGCTTGCATTTGTTTGAAAAAACTGCTTATAGCATACAAAGTGCCCATTGCAGATAGAGCTCAAATTCAAAAAACAAACACATATTCATGTTCCCCCGCCTCCCCGAAGACCAAAGAACCATGAGTTTTGCAGATCTGATGTCTCCTTGCGGAGATAGCCCAGGTTATATCTTGAATTTGTTAGGAAAAACTGCTTATAGCATGAAAAGTGCCCATTGCAGATAGAGCTCAAATTCGAAAAACAAACACATATTCATGTTCCCCCGCCTCCCCAAAGCCCAAAACCTATGACTTTTGCAGATCTGATGTCTCCTTGTGGAGATAGCCCATGTTATATCTTGCATTTGTTGGGAAAAACTGCTAATAGCATGAAAAGTGCCTATTGCAGATAGAGCTCAAATTCGAAAAACAAACACATATTCATGTTCCCCCGCCTCCCCGAATACCAAAAAACCATGAGTTTTGAAGATCTGATGTCTCCTTGCGGAGATTGCCCATGTTATATCTTGCATTTGTTAGAAAAAATTCCTTATAGCTTGCATTTGTTTGAAAAAACTGCTTATAGCATGAAAAGTGCCCATTGCAGATAGAGCTCAAATTCAAAAAACAAACACATATTCATGTTCCCCCGCCTTCCCGAAGACCAAAGAACCATGAGTTTTGCAGATCTGATGTCTCCTTGCGGAGATAGCCCATGTTATAAATTGCATTTGTTAGTAAAAACTGCTAATAGCATGAAAAGTGCCCATTGCAGATAGAGCTCAAATTCAAACAACAAACACATATTCATGTTCAACCACCTCCCCGAAGACCAAAGAACCATGAGTTTTGCAGATCTGATGTCTCCTTGCGGAGATAGCCCATGTTATATCTTGCATTTGTTAGGAAAAATTCCTTATATCTTGCATTTGTTGGGAAAAACTGCTTATAGCATGAAAAGTGCCCATTGCAGATAGAGCTCAAATTCGAAAAACAAAGACATATTCATGTTCCCCCGCCTCCCCGAAGACCAAAGAACCATGAGTTTTGCAGATCTGATGTCTCCTTGCGGAGATAGCCCATGTTATATCTTGCATTTGTTAGGAAAAATTGCTTATAGCTTGCATTTGTTTGAAAAAACTGCTTATAGCATACAAAGTGCCCATTGCAGATAGAGCTCAAATTAAAAAAAAAAAACACATATTCATGTTCCCCCGCCTCCCCGAAGACCAAAAAACCATGAGTTTTGCAGATCTGATGTCTCCTTGCGTAGATAGCCCATGTTATATCTTGCATTTGTTTGAAAAAACTGCTAAAAGCATGAAAAGTGCCCATTGCAGATAGAGCTCAAATTCGAAAAACAAACACATATTCATGTTCCACAGCCTCCCCGAAGACCAAAGAACCATGAGTTTTGCAGATCTGATGTCTCCTTGCGGAGATAGCCCATGTTATATCTTGCATTTGTTTGAAAAAACTGCTAATAGCATGAAAAGTGCCCATTGCAGATAGAGCTCAAATTCGAAAAACAAACACATATTCATGTTCCACCGCCTCCCCGAAGACCAAAAAACCATGAGTTTTGCAGATCTGATGTCTCCTTGCGGAGATATCCCATGTTATATCTTGCATTTGTTAGGAAAAACTGCTAATAGCATGAAAAGTGCCCATCGCAGATAGAGCTCAAATTCGATAAACAAACACACATTCATGTTCCCCCGCCTCCCTGAAGACCAAAACCTATGAGTTTTGCAGATCTAATGTCTCCTTGCGGAGATAGCCCAGGTTATATCTTGAATTTGTTAGGAAAAACTGCTTATAGCATGAAAAGTGCCCATTACAGATAGAGCTCAAATTCGAAAAACAAACACATATTCATGTTCCCCCGCCTCCCCAAAGCCCAAAACCTATGACTTTTACAGATCTGATGTCTCCTTGTGTAGATAGCCCATATTATATCTTGCATTTGTTGGGAAAAACTGCTAATAGCATGAAAAGTGCCTATTGCAGATAGAGCTCAAATTAGAAAAACAAGCACATATTCATGTTCCCCCGCCTCCCCGAAGACCAAAAAACCATGAGTTTTGCAGATCTGATGTCTCCCTGCGGAGATAGCCCATGTTATAAATTGCATTTGTTAGTAAAAACTGCTAATTGCATGAAAAGTGCCCATTGCAGATAGAGCTCAAATTCAAACAACAAACACATATTCATGTTCAACCGCCTCCCCGAAGACCAAAAAACCATGAGTTTTGCAGATCTGATGTCTCCTTGCGGAGATAGCCCATGTTATATCTTGCATTTGTTAGGAAAAATTCCTTATATCTTGCATTTGTTAGGAAAAACTGCTTATAGCATGAAAAGTGCCCATTGCAGATAGAGCTCAAATTCAAAAAACAAACACATATTCATGTTCCTCCGCCTCCCCGAAGACCTAAGAACCATGAGTTTTGCAGATTGATGTCTCCTTGCGGAGATAGCCCATGTTATATCTTGCATTTGTTTGAAAAAACTGCTAATAGCATGAAAAGTGCCCATTGCAGACAGAGCTCAAATTTGAAAAACAAACACATATTCATGTTCCCCCGCCTCCCCGAAGACCAAAAAACCATGAGTTTTGCAGATCTGATGTCTCCTTGCGTAGATAGCCCATGTTATATCTTGCATTTGTTTGAAAAAACTGCTAAAAGCATGGAAAGTGCCCATTGCAGATAGAGCTCAAATTCGAAAAACAAACACATATTCATGTTCCACAGCCTCCCCGAAGACCAAAGAACCATGAGTTTTGCAGATCTGATGTCTCCTTGCGGAGATAGCCCATGTTATATCTTGCATTTGTTTGAAAAAACTGCTAATAGCATGAAAAGTGCCCATTGCAGATAGAGCTCAAATTCGAAAAACAAACACATATTCATGTTCCACCGCCTCCCCGAAGACCAAAAAACCATGAGTTTTGCAGATCTTATGTCTCCTTGCGGAGATATCCCATGTTATATCTTGCATTTGTTAGGAAAAACTGCTAATAGCATGAAAAGTGCCCATCGCAGATAGAGCTCAAATTCGATAAACAAACACATATTCATGTTCCCCCGCCTCCCTGAAGACCAAAACCTATGAGTTTTGCAGATCTAATGTCTCCTTGCGGAGGTAGCCCAGGTTATATCTTGAATTTGTTAGGAAAAACTGCTTATAGCATGAAAAGTGCCCATTACAGATAGAGCTCAAATTCGAAAAACAAACACATATTCATGTTCCCCCGCCTCCCCAAAGCCCAAAACCTATGACTTTTACAGATCTGATGTCTCCTTGTGTAGATAGCCCATGTTATATCTTGCATTTGTTGGGAAAAACTGCTAATAGCATGAAAAGTGCCTATTGCAGATAGAGCTCAAATTCGAAAAACAAACACATATTCATGTTCCTCCGCCTCCCCGAATACCAAAAAACCATGAGTTTTGAAGATCTGATGTCTCCTTGCGGAGATTGCCCATGTTATATCTTGCATTTGTTAGAAAAAATTCCTTATAGCTTGCATTTGTTTGAAAAAACTGCTTATAGCATGAAAAGTGCCCATTGCAGATAGAGCTCAAATTCAAAAAACAAACACATATTCATGTTCCCCCGCCTTCCCGAAGACCAAAGAACCATGAGTTTTGCAGATCTGATGTCTCCTTGCGGAGATAGCCCATGTTATAAATTGCATTTGTTAGTAAAAACTGCTAATAGCATGAAAAGTGCCCATTGCAGATAGAGCTCAAATTCAAACAACAAACACATATTCATGTTCAACCACCTCCCCGAAGACCAAAAAACCATGAGTTTTGCAGATCTGATGTCTCCTTGCGGAGATTGCCCATGCTATATCTTGCATTTGTTAGGAAAAATTCCTTATAGCTTGCATTTGTTTGAAAAAACTGCTTATAGCATGAAAAGTGCCCATTGCAGATAGAGCTCAAATTCAAAAAACAAACACATATTCATGTTCCCCCGCCTTCCCGAAGACCAAAGAACCATGAGTTTTGCAGATCTGATGTCTCCTTGCGGAGATAGCCCATGTTATAAATTGCATTTGTTAGTAAAAACTGCTAATAGCATGAAAAGTGCCCATTGCAGATAGAGCTCAAATTCAAAAAACAAACACATATTCATGTTCCCCCGCCTCCCCGAAGACCAAAGAACCATGAGTTTTGCAGATTGATGTCTCCTTGCGGAGATAGCCCATGTTATATCTTGCATTTGTTTGAAAAAACTGCTAATAGCATGAAAAGTGCCCATTGCAGACAGAGCTCAAATTCGAAAAACAAACACATATTCATGTTCCCCCGCCTCCCCGAAGACCAAAAAACCATGAGTTTTGCAGATCTGATGTCTCCTTGCGTAGATAGCCCATGTTATATCTTGCAATTGTTTGAAAATACTGCTAAAAGCATGAAAAGTGCCCATTGCAGATAGAGCTCAAATTCAAAAAACAAACACATATTCATGTTCCCCTGCCTCCCCGAATACCAAAAAACCATGAGTTTTGAAGATCTGATGTCTCCTTGCGGAGATTGCCCATGTTATATCTTGCATTTGTTAGGAAAAATTCCTTATAGCTTGCATTTGTTTGAAAAAACTGCTTATAGCATACAAAGTGCCCATTGCAGATAGAGCTCAAATTCAAAAAACAAACACATATTCATGTTCCCCTGCCTCCCCGAAGACCAAAGAACCATGAGTTTTGCAGATTGATGTCTCCTTGCGGAGATAGCCCATGTTTTAACTTGCATTTGTTTGAAAAAACTGCTAATAGCATGAAAAGTGCCCATTGCAGATAGAGCTCAAATTCGAAAAACAAACACATATTCATGTTCCCCCGCCTCCCCGAAGACCAAAGAACCATGAGTTTTGCAGATCTGATGTCTCCTTGCGGAGATAGCCCATGTTATATCTTGCATTTGTTTGAAAAAACTGCTAATAGCATGAAAAGTGCCCATTGCAGATAGAGCTCAAATTCGAAAAACAAACACATATTCATGTTCCCCCGCCTCCCCGAAGACCAAAGAACCATGAGTTTTGCAGATCTGATGTCTCCTTGCGGAGATAGCCCATGTTATATCTTGCATTTGTTAGGAAAAATTGCTTATAGCTTGCATTTGTTTGAAAAAACTGCTTATAGCATACAAAGTGCCCATTGCAGATAGAGCTCAAATTCAAAAAACAAACACATATTCATGTTCCACCGCCTCCCCGAAGACCAAAAAACCATGAGTTTTGCAGATCTGATGTCTCCTTGCGGAGATATCCCATGTTATATCTTGCATTTGTTAGGAAAAACTGCTAATAGCATGAAAAGTGCCCATCGCAGATAGAGCTCAAATTCGATAAACAAACACATATTCATGTTCCCCCGCCTCCCTGAAGACCAAAACCTATGAGTTTTGCAGATCTAATGTCTCCTTGCGGAGGTAGCCCAGGTTATATCTTGAATTTGTTAGGAAAAACTGCTTATAGCATGAAAAGTGCCCATTACAGATAGAGCTCAAATTCGAAAAACAAACACATATTCATGTTCCCCCGCCTCCCCAAAGCCCAAAACCTATGACTTTTACAGATCTGATGTCTCCTTGTGTAGATAGCCCATGTTATATCTTGCATTTGTTGGGAAAAACTGCTAATAGCATGAAAAGTGCCTATTGCAGATAGAGCTCAAATTCGAAAAACAAACACATATTCATGTTCCCCCGCCTCCCCGAATACCAAAAAACCATGAGTTTTGAAGATCTGATGTCTCCTTGCGGAGATTGCCCATGTTATATCTTGCATTTGTTAGAAAAAATTCCTTATAGCTTGCATTTGTTTGAAAAAACTGCTTATAGCATGAAAAGTGCCCATTGCAGATAGAGCTCAAATTCAAAAAACAAACACATATTCATGTTCCCCCGCCTTCCCGAAGACCAAAGAACCATGAGTTTTGCAGATCTGATGTCTCCTTGCGGAGATAGCCCATGTTATAAATTGCATTTGTTAGTAAAAACTGCTAATAGCATGAAAAGTGCCCATTGCAGATAGAGCTCAAATTCAAACAACAAACACATATTCATGTTCCCCCGCCTCCCCGAAGACCAAAGAACCATGAGTTTTGCAGATTGATGTCTCCTTGCGGAGATAGCCCATGTTATATCTTGCATTTGTTTGAAAAAACTGCTAATAGCATGAAAAGTGCCCATTGCAGACAGAGCTCAAATTCGAAAAACAAACACATATTCATGTTCCCCCGCCTCCCCGAAGACCAAAAAACCATGAGTTTTGCAGATCTGATGTCTCCTTGCGTAGATAGCCCATGTTATATCTTGCATTTGTTTGAAAAAACTGCTAAAAGCATGAAAAGTGCCCATTGCAGATAGAGCTCAAATTCAAAAAACAAACACATATTCATGTTCCCCTGCCTCCCCGAATACCAAAAAACCATGAGTTTTGAAGATCTGATGTCTCCTTGCGGAGATTGCCCATGTTATATCTTGCATTTGTTAGGAAAAATTCCTTATAGCTTGCATTTGTTTGAAAAAACTGCTTATAGCATACAAAGTGCCCATTGCAGATAGAGCTCAAATTCAAAAAACAAACACATATTCATGTTCCCCCGCCTCCCCGAAGACCAAAGAACCATGAGTTTTGCAGATTGATGTCTCCTTGCGGAGATAGCCCATGTTATAACTTGCATTTGTTTGAAAAAACTGCTAATAGCATGAAAAGTGCCCATTGCAGATAGAGCTCAAATTCGAAAAACAAACACATATTCATGTTCCCCCGCCTCCCCGAAGACCAAAGAACCATGAGTTTTGCAGATCTGATGTCTCCTTGCGGAGATAGCCCATGTTATATCTTGCATTTGTTTGAAAAAACTGCTAATAGCATGAAAAGTGCCCATTGCAGATAGAGCTCAAATTCGAAAAACAAACACATATTCATGTTCCCCCGCCTCCCCGAAGACCAAAGAACCATGAGTTTTGCAGATCTGATGTCTCCTTGCGGAGATAGCCCATGTTATATCTTGCATTTGTTAGGAAAAATTGCTTATAGCTTGCATTTGTTTGAAAAAACTGCTTATAGCATACAAAGTGCCCATTGCAGATAGAGCTCAAATTCAAAAAACAAACACATATTCATGTTCCCCCGCCTCCCCGAAGACCAAAGAACCATGAGTTTTGCAGATCTGATGTCTCCTTGCGGAGATAGCCCAGGTTATATCTTGAATTTGTTAGGAAAAACTGCTTATAGCATGAAAAGTGCCCATTGCAGATAGAGCTCAAATTCGAAAAACAAACACATATTCATGTTCCCCCGCCTCCCCAAAGCCCAAAACCTATGACTTTTGCAGATCTGATGTCTCCTTGTGGAGATAGCCCATGTTATATCTTGCATTTGTTGGGAAAAACTGCTAATAGCATGAAAAGTGCCTATTGCAGATAGAGCTCAAATTCGAAAAACAAACACATATTCATGTTCCCCCGCCTCCCCGAATACCAAAAAACCATGAGTTTTGAAGATCTGATGTCTCCTTGCGGAGATTGCCCATGTTATATCTTGCATTTGTTAGAAAAAATTCCTTATAGCTTGCATTTGTTTGAAAAAACTGCTTATAGCATGAAAAGTGCCCATTGCAGATAGAGCTCAAATTCAAAAAACAAACACATATTCATGTTCCCCCGCCTTCCCGAAGACCAAAGAACCATGAGTTTTGCAGATCTGATGTCTCCTTGCGGAGATAGCCCATGTTATAAATTGCATTTGTTAGTAAAAACTGCTAATAGCATGAAAAGTGCCCATTGCAGATAGAGCTCAAATTCAAACAACAAACACATATTCATGTTCAACCACCTCCCCGAAGACCAAAAAACCATGAGTTTTGCAGATCTGATGTCTCCTTGCGGAGATAGCCCATGTTATATCTTGCATTTGTTAGGAAAAATTCCTTATATCTTGCATTTGTTAGGAAAAACTGCTTATAGCATGAAAAGTGCCCATTGCAGATAGAGCTCATATTCGAAAAACAAAGACATATTCATGTTCCCCCGCCTCCCCGAAGACCAAAGAACCATGAGTTTTGCAGATCTGATGTCTCCTTGCCGAGATAGCCCATGTTATATCTTGCATTTGTTAGGAAAAATTGCTTATAGCTTGCATTTGTTTGAAAAAACTGCTTATAGCATCCAAAGTGCCCATTGCAGATAGAGCTCAAATTCAAAAAACAAACACATATTCATGTTCCCCCGCCTCCCCGAAGACCAAAGAACCATGAGTTTTGCAGATCTGATGTCTCCTTGCGGAGATAGCCCAGGTTATATCTTGAATTTGTTAGGAAAAACTGCTTATAGCATGAAAAGTGCCCATTGCAGATAGAGCTCAAATTCGAAAAACAAACACATATTCATGTTCCCCCGCCTCCCCGAAGACCAAAGAACCATGAGTTTTGCAGATCTGATGTCTCCTTGCGGAGATAGCCCATGTTATATCTTGCATTTGTTTGAAAAAACTGCTAATAGCATGAAAAGTGCCCATTGCAGATAGAGCTCAAATTCGAAAAACAAACACATATTCATGTTCCCCCGCCTCCCCGAAGACCAAAGAACCATGAGTTTTGCAGATCTGATGTCTCCTTGCGGAGATAGCCCATGTTATATCTTGCATTTGTTAGGAAAAATTGCTTATAGCTTGCATTTGTTTGAAAAAACTGCTTATAGCATACAAAGTGCCCATTGCAGATAGAGCTCAAATTCAAAAAACAAACACATATTCATGTTCCCCCGCCTCCCCGAAGACCAAAGAACCATGAGTTTTGCAGATCTGATGTCTCCTTGCGGAGATAGCCCAGGTTATATCTTGAATTTGTTAGGAAAAACTGCTTATAGCATGAAAAGTGCCCATTGCAGATAGAGCTCAAATTCAAAAAACAAACACATATTCATGTTCCCCCGCCTTCCCGAAGACCAAAGAACCATGAGTTTTGCAGATCTGATGTCTCCTTGCGGAGATAGCCCATGTTATAAATTGCATTTGTTAGTAAAAACTGCTAATAGCATGAAAAGTGCCCATTGCAGATAGAGCTCAAATTCAAACAACAAACACATATTCATGTTCAACCACCTCCCCGAAGACCAAAAAACCATGAGTTTTGCAGATCTGATGTCTCCTTGCGGAGATTGCCCATGTTATATCTTGCATTTGTTAGGAAAAATTCCTTATAGCTTGCATTTGTTTGAAAAAACTGCTTATAGCATGAAAAGTGCCCATTGCAGATAGAGCTCAAATTCAAAAAACAAACACATATTCATGTTCCCCCGCCTTCCCGAAGACCAAAGAACCATGAGTTTTGCAGATCTGATGTCTCCTTGCGGAGATAGCCCATGTTATAAATTGCATTTGTTAGTAAAAACTGCTAATAGCATGAAAAGTGCCCATTGCAGATAGAGCTCAAATTCAAAAAACAAACACATATTCATGTTCCCCCGCCTCCCCGAAGACCAAAGAACCATGAGTTTTGCAGATTGATGTCTCCTTGCGGAGATAGCCCATGTTATATCTTGCATTTGTTTGAAAAAACTGCTAATAGCATGAAAAGTGCCCATTGCAGACAGAGCTCAAATTCGAAAAACAAACACATATTCATGTTCCCCCGCCTCCCCGAAGACCAAAAAACCATGAGTTTTGCAGATCTGATGTCTCCTTGCGTAGATAGCCCATGTTATATCTTGCATTTGTTTGAAAAAACTGCTAAAAGCATGAAAAGTGCCCATTGCAGATAGAGCTCAAATTCAAAAAACAAACACATATTCATGTTCCCCTGCCTCCCCGAATACCAAAAAACCATGAGTTTTGAAGATCTGATGTCTCCTTGCGGAGATTGCCCATGTTATATCTTGCATTTGTTAGGAAAAATTCCTTATAGCTTGCATTTGTTTGAAAAAACTGCTTATAGCATACAAAGTGCCCATTGCAGATAGAGCTCAAATTCAAAAAACAAACACATATTCATGTTCCCCCGCCTCCCCGAAGACCAAAGAACCATGAGTTTTGCAGATTGATGTCTCCTTGCGGAGATAGCCCATGTTTTAACTTGCATTTGTTTGAAAAAACTGCTAATAGCATGAAAAGTGCCCATTGCAGATAGAGCTCAAATTCGAAAAACAAACACATATTCATGTTCCCCCGCCTCCCCGAAGACCAAAGAACCATGAGTTTTGCAGATCTGATGTCTCCTTGCGGAGATAGCCCATGTTATATCTTGCATTTGTTTGAAAAAACTGCTAATAGCATGAAAAGTGCCCATTGCAGATAGAGCTCAAATTTGAAAAACAAACACATATTCATGTTCCCCCGCCTCCCCGAAGACCAAAGAACCATGAGTTTTGCAGATCTGATGTCTCCTTGCGGAGATAGCCCATGTTATAAATTGCATTTGTTAGTAAAAACTGCTAATAGCATGAAAAGTGCCCATTGCAGATAGAGCTCAAATTCAAACAACAAACACATATTCATGTTCAACCACCTCCCCGAAGACCAAAAAACCATGAGTTTTGCAGATCTGATGTCTCCTTGCGGAGATAGCCCATGTTATATCTTGCATTTGTTAGGAAAAATTCCTTATATCTTGCATTTGTTGGGAAAAACTGCTTATAGCATGAAAAGTGCCCATTGCAGATAGAGCTCAAATTCGAAAAACAAAGACATATTCATGTTCCCCCGCCTCCCCGAAGACCAAAGAACCATGAGTTTTGCAGATCTGATGTCTCCTTGCGGAGATAGCCCATGTTATATCTTGCATTTGTTAGGAAAAATTGCTTATAGCTTGCATTTGTTTGAAAAAACTGCTTATAGCATACAAAGTGCCCATTGCAGATAGAGCTCAAATTAAAAAAAAAAAACACATATTCATGTTCCCCCGCCTCCCCGAAGACCAAAAAACCATGAGTTTTGCAGATCTGATGTCTCCTTGCGTAGATAGCCCATGTTATATCTTGCATTTGTTTGAAAAAACTGCTAAAAGCATGAAAAGTGCCCATTGCAGATAGAGCTCAAATTCGAAAAACAAACACATATTCATGTTCCACAGCCTCCCCGAAGACCAAAGAACCATGAGTTTTGCAGATCTGATGTCTCCTTGCGGAGATAGCCCATGTTATATCTTGCATTTGTTTGAAAAAACTGCTAATAGCATGAAAAGTGCCCATTGCAGATAGAGCTCAAATTCGAAAAACAAACACATATTCATGTTCCACCGCCTCCCCGAAGACCAAAAAACCATGAGTTTTGCAGATCTGATGTCTCCTTGCGGAGATATCCCATGTTATATCTTGCATTTGTTAGGAAAAACTGCTAATAGCATGAAAAGTGCCCATCGCAGATAGAGCTCAAATTCGATAAACAAACACACATTCATGTTCCCCCGCCTCCCTGAAGACCAAAACCTATGAGTTTTGCAGATCTAATGTCTCCTTGCGGAGATAGCCCAGGTTATATCTTGAATTTGTTAGGAAAAACTGCTTATAGCATGAAAAGTGCCCATTACAGATAGAGCTCAAATTCGAAAAACAAACACATATTCATGTTCCCCCGCCTCCCCAAAGCCCAAAACCTATGACTTTTACAGATCTGATGTCTCCTTGTGTAGATAGCCCATATTATATCTTGCATTTGTTGGGAAAAACTGCTAATAGCATGAAAAGTGCCTATTGCAGATAGAGCTCAAATTAGAAAAACAAGCACATATTCATGTTCCCCCGCCTCCCCGAAGACCAAAAAACCATGAGTTTTGCAGATCTGATGTCTCCCTGCGGAGATAGCCCATGTTATAAATTGCATTTGTTAGTAAAAACTGCTAATTGCATGAAAAGTGCCCATTGCAGATAGAGCTCAAATTCAAACAACAAACACATATTCATGTTCAACCGCCTCCCCGAAGACCAAAAAACCATGAGTTTTGCAGATCTGATGTCTCCTTGCGGAGATAGCCCATGTTATATCTTGCATTTGTTAGGAAAAATTCCTTATATCTTGCATTTGTTAGGAAAAACTGCTTATAGCATGAAAAGTGCCCATTGCAGATAGAGCTCAAATTCAAAAAACAAACACATATTCATGTTCCTCCGCCTCCCCGAAGACCTAAGAACCATGAGTTTTGCAGATTGATGTCTCCTTGCGGAGATAGCCCATGTTATATCTTGCATTTGTTTGAAAAAACTGCTAATAGCATGAAAAGTGCCCATTGCAGACAGAGCTCAAATTCGAAAAACAAACACATATTCATGTTCCCCCGCCTCCCCGAAGACCAAAAAACCATGAGTTTTGCAGATCTGATGTCTCCTTGCGTAGATAGCCCATGTTATATCTTGCATTTGTTTGAAAAAACTGCTAAAAGCATGGAAAGTGCCCATTGCAGATAGAGCTCAAATTCGAAAAACAAACACATATTCATGTTCCACAGCCTCCCCGAAGACCAAAGAACCATGAGTTTTGCAGATCTGATGTCTCCTTGCGGAGATAGCCCATGTTATATCTTGCATTTGTTTGAAAAAACTGCTAATAGCATGAAAAGTGCCCATTGCAGATAGAGCTCAAATTCGAAAAACAAACACATATTCATGTTCCACCGCCTCCCCGAAGACCAAAAAACCATGAGTTTTGCAGATCTTATGTCTCCTTGCGGAGATATCCCATGTTATATCTTGCATTTGTTAGGAAAAACTGCTAATAGCATGAAAAGTGCCCATCGCAGATAGAGCTCAAATTCGATAAACAAACACATATTCATGTTCCCCCGCCTCCCTGAAGACCAAAACCTATGAGTTTTGCAGATCTAATGTCTCCTTGCGGAGGTAGCCCAGGTTATATCTTGAATTTGTTAGGAAAAACTGCTTATAGCATGAAAAGTGCCCATTACAGATAGAGCTCAAATTCGAAAAACAAACACATATTCATGTTCCCCCGCCTCCCCAAAGCCCAAAACCTATGACTTTTACAGATCTGATGTCTCCTTGTGTAGATAGCCCATGTTATATCTTGCATTTGTTGGGAAAAACTGCTAATAGCATGAAAAGTGCCTATTGCAGATAGAGCTCAAATTCGAAAAACAAACACATATTCATGTTCCCCCGCCTCCCCGAATACCAAAAAACCATGAGTTTTGAAGATCTGATGTCTCCTTGCGGAGATTGCCCATGTTATATCTTGCATTTGTTAGAAAAAATTCCTTATAGCTTGCATTTGTTTGAAAAAACTGCTTATAGCATGAAAAGTGCCCATTGCAGATAGAGCTCAAATTCAAAAAACAAACACATATTCATGTTCCCCCGCCTTCCCGAAGACCAAAGAACCATGAGTTTTGCAGATCTGATGTCTCCTTGCGGAGATAGCCCATGTTATAAATTGCATTTGTTAGTAAAAACTGCTAATAGCATGAAAAGTGCCCATTGCAGATAGAGCTCAAATTCAAACAACAAACACATATTCATGTTCAACCACCTCCCCGAAGACCAAAAAACCATGAGTTTTGCAGATCTGATGTCTCCTTGCGGAGATTGCCCATGCTATATCTTGCATTTGTTAGGAAAAATTCCTTATAGCTTGCATTTGTTTGAAAAAACTGCTTATAGCATGAAAAGTGCCCATTGCAGATAGAGCTCAAATTCAAAAAACAAACACATATTCATGTTCCCCCGCCTTCCCGAAGACCAAAGAACCATGAGTTTTGCAGATCTGATGTCTCCTTGCGGAGATAGCCCATGTTATAAATTGCATTTGTTAGTAAAAACTGCTAATAGCATGAAAAGTGCCCATTGCAGATAGAGCTCAAATTCAAAAAACAAACACATATTCATGTTCCCCCGCCTCCCCGAAGACCAAAGAACCATGAGTTTTGCAGATTGATGTCTCCTTGCGGAGATAGCCCATGTTATATCTTGCATTTGTTTGAAAAAACTGCTAATAGCATGAAAAGTGCCCATTGCAGACAGAGCTCAAATTCGAAAAACAAACACATATTCATGTTCCCCCGCCTCCCCGAAGACCAAAAAACCATGAGTTTTGCAGATCTGATGTCTCCTTGCGTAGATAGCCCATGTTATATCTTGCAATTGTTTGAAAATACTGCTAAAAGCATGAAAAGTGCCCATTGCAGATAGAGCTCAAATTCAAAAAACAAACACATATTCATGTTCCCCTGCCTCCCCGAATACCAAAAAACCATGAGTTTTGAAGATCTGATGTCTCCTTGCGGAGATTGCCCATGTTATATCTTGCATTTGTTAGGAAAAATTCCTTATAGCTTGCATTTGTTTGAAAAAACTGCTTATAGCATACAAAGTGCCCATTGCAGATAGAGCTCAAATTCAAAAAACAAACACATATTCATGTTCCCCTGCCTCCCCGAAGACCAAAGAACCATGAGTTTTGCAGATTGATGTCTCCTTGCGGAGATAGCCCATGTTTTAACTTGCATTTGTTTGAAAAAACTGCTAATAGCATGAAAAGTGCCCATTGCAGATAGAGCTCAAATTCGAAAAACAAACACATATTCATGTTCCCCCGCCTCCCCGAAGACCAAAGAACCATGAGTTTTGCAGATCTGATGTCTCCTTGCGGAGATAGCCCATGTTATATCTTGCATTTGTTTGAAAAAACTGCTAATAGCATGAAAAGTGCCCATTGCAGATAGAGCTCAAATTCGAAAAACAAACACATATTCATGTTCCCCCGCCTCCCCGAAGACCAAAGAACCATGAGTTTTGCAGATCTGATGTCTCCTTGCGGAGATAGCCCATGTTATATCTTGCATTTGTTAGGAAAAATTGCTTATAGCTTGCATTTGTTTGAAAAAACTGCTTATAGCATACAAAGTGCCCATTGCAGATAGAGCTCAAATTCAAAAAACAAACACATATTCATGTTCCACCGCCTCCCCGAAGACCAAAAAACCATGAGTTTTGCAGATCTGATGTCTCCTTGCGGAGATATCCCATGTTATATCTTGCATTTGTTAGGAAAAACTGCTAATAGCATGAAAAGTGCCCATCGCAGATAGAGCTCAAATTCGATAAACAAACACATATTCATGTTCCCCCGCCTCCCTGAAGACCAAAACCTATGAGTTTTGCAGATCTAATGTCTCCTTGCGGAGGTAGCCCAGGTTATATCTTGAATTTGTTAGGAAAAACTGCTTATAGCATGAAAAGTGCCCATTACAGATAGAGCTCAAATTCGAAAAACAAACACATATTCATGTTCCCCCGCCTCCCCAAAGCCCAAAACCTATGACTTTTACAGATCTGATGTCTCCTTGTGTAGATAGCCCATGTTATATCTTGCATTTGTTGGGAAAAACTGCTAATAGCATGAAAAGTGCCTATTGCAGATAGAGCTCAAATTCGAAAAACAAACACATATTCATGTTCCCCCGCCTCCCCGAATACCAAAAAACCATGAGTTTTGAAGATCTGATGTCTCCTTGCGGAGATTGCCCATGTTATATCTTGCATTTGTTAGAAAAAATTCCTTATAGCTTGCATTTGTTTGAAAAAACTGCTTATAGCATGAAAAGTGCCCATTGCAGATAGAGCTCAAATTCAAAAAACAAACACATATTCATGTTCCCCCGCCTTCCCGAAGACCAAAGAACCATGAGTTTTGCAGATCTGATGTCTCCTTGCGGAGATAGCCCATGTTATAAATTGCATTTGTTAGTAAAAACTGCTAATAGCATGAAAAGTGCCCATTGCAGATAGAGCTCAAATTCAAACAACAAACACATATTCATGTTCAACCACCTCCCCGAAGACCAAAAAACCATGAGTTTTGCAGATCTGATGTCTCCTTGCGGAGATTGCCCATGTTATATCTTGCATTTGTTAGGAAAAATTCCTTATAGCTTGCATTTGTTTGAAAAAACTGCTTATAGCATGAAAAGTGCCCATTGCAGATAGAGCTCAAATTCAAAAAACAAACACATATTCATGTTCCCCCGCCTTCCCGAAGACCAAAGAACCATGAGTTTTGCAGATCTGATGTCTCCTTGCGGAGATAGCCCATGTTATAAATTGCATTTGTTAGTAAAAACTGCTAATAGCATGAAAAGTGCCCATTGCAGATAGAGCTCAAATTCAAAAAACAAACACATATTCATGTTCCCCCGCCTCCCCGAAGACCAAAGAACCATGAGTTTTGCAGATTGATGTCTCCTTGCGGAGATAGCCCATGTTATATCTTGCATTTGTTTGAAAAAACTGCTAATAGCATGAAAAGTGCCCATTGCAGACAGAGCTCAAATTCGAAAAACAAACACATATTCATGTTCCCCCGCCTCCCCGAAGACCAAAAAACCATGAGTTTTGCAGATCTGATGTCTCCTTGCGTAGATAGCCCATGTTATATCTTGCATTTGTTTGAAAAAACTGCTAAAAGCATGAAAAGTGCCCATTGCAGATAGAGCTCAAATTCAAAAAACAAACACATATTCATGTTCCCCTGCCTCCCCGAATACCAAAAAACCATGAGTTTTGAAGATCTGATGTCTCCTTGCGGAGATTGCCCATGTTATATCTTGCATTTGTTAGGAAAAATTCCTTATAGCTTGCATTTGTTTGAAAAAACTGCTTATAGCATACAAAGTGCCCATTGCAGATAGAGCTCAAATTCAAAAAACAAACACATATTCATGTTCCCCCGCCTCCCCGAAGACCAAAGAACCATGAGTTTTGCAGATTGATGTCTCCTTGCGGAGATAGCCCATGTTATAACTTGCATTTGTTTGAAAAAACTGCTAATAGCATGAAAAGTGCCCATTGCAGATAGAGCTCAAATTCGAAAAACAAACACATATTCATGTTCCCCCGCCTCCCCGAAGACCAAAGAACCATGAGTTTTGCAGATCTGATGTCTCCTTGCGGAGATAGCCCATGTTATATCTTGCATTTGTTTGAAAAAACTGCTAATAGCATGAAAAGTGCCCATTGCAGATAGAGCTCAAATTCGAAAAACAAACACATATTCATGTTCCCCCGCCTCCCCGAAGACCAAAGAACCATGAGTTTTGCAGATCTGATGTCTCCTTGCGGAGATAGCCCATGTTATATCTTGCATTTGTTAGGAAAAATTGCTTATAGCTTGCATTTGTTTGAAAAAACTGCTTATAGCATACAAAGTGCCCATTGCAGATAGAGCTCAAATTCAAAAAACAAACACATATTCATGTTCCCCCGCCTCCCCGAAGACCAAAGAACCATGAGTTTTGCAGATCTGATGTCTCCTTGCGGAGATAGCCCAGGTTATATCTTGAATTTGTTAGGAAAAACTGCTTATAGCATGAAAAGTGCCCATTGCAGATAGAGCTCAAATTCGAAAAACAAACACATATTCATGTTCCCCCGCCTCCCCAAAGCCCAAAACCTATGACTTTTGCAGATCTGATGTCTCCTTGTGGAGATAGCCCATGTTATATCTTGCATTTGTTGGGAAAACTGCTAATAGCATGAAAAGTGCCTATTGCAGATAGAGCTCAAATTCGAAAAACAAACACATATTCATGTTCCCCCGCCTCCCCGAATACCAAAAAACCATGAGTTTTGAAGATCTGATGTCTCCTTGCGGAGATTGCCCATGTTATATCTTGCATTTGTTAGAAAAAATTCCTTATAGCTTGCATTTGTTTGAAAAAACTGCTTATAGCATGAAAAGTGCCCATTGCAGATAGAGCTCAAATTCAAAAAACAAACACATATTCATGTTCCCCCGCCTTCCCGAAGACCAAAGAACCATGAGTTTTGCAGATCTGATGTCTCCTTGCGGAGATAGCCCATGTTATAAATTGCATTTGTTAGTAAAAACTGCTAATAGCATGAAAAGTGCCCATTGCAGATAGAGCTCAAATTCAAACAACAAACACATATTCATGTTCAACCACCTCCCCGAAGACCAAAAAACCATGAGTTTTGCAGATCTGATGTCTCCTTGCGGAGATAGCCCATGTTATATCTTGCATTTGTTAGGAAAAATTCCTTATATCTTGCATTTGTTAGGAAAAACTGCTTATAGCATGAAAAGTGCCCATTGCAGATAGAGCTCATATTCGAAAAACAAAGACATATTCATGTTCCCCCGCCTCCCCGAAGACCAAAGAACCATGAGTTTTGCAGATCTGATGTCTCCTTGCCGAGATAGCCCATGTTATATCTTGCATTTGTTAGGAAAAATTGCTTATAGCTTGCATTTGTTTGAAAAAACTGCTTATAGCATCCAAAGTGCCCATTGCAGATAGAGCTCAAATTCAAAAAACAAACACATATTCATGTTCCCCCGCCTCCCCGAAGACCAAAGAACCATGAGTTTTGCAGATCTGATGTCTCCTTGCGGAGATAGCCCAGGTTATATCTTGAATTTGTTAGGAAAAACTGCTTATAGCATGAAAAGTGCCCATTGCAGATAGAGCTCAAATTCGAAAAACAAACACATATTCATGTTCCCCCGCCTCCCCGAAGACCAAAGAACCATGAGTTTTGCAGATCTGATGTCTCCTTGCGGAGATAGCCCATGTTATATCTTGCATTTGTTTGAAAAAACTGCTAATAGCATGAAAAGTGCCCATTGCAGATAGAGCTCAAATTCGAAAAACAAACACATATTCATGTTCCCCCGCCTCCCTGAAGACCAAAGAACCATGAGTTTTGCAGATCTGATGTCTCCTTGCGGAGATAGCCCATGTTATATCTTGCATTTGTTAGGAAAAATTGCTTATAGCTTGCATTTGTTTGAAAAAACTGCTTATAGCATACAAAGTGCCCATTGCAGATAGAGCTCAAATTCAAAAAACAAACACATATTCATGTTCCCCCGCCTCCCCGAAGACCAAAGAACCATGAGTTTTGCAGATCTGATGTCTCCTTGCGGAGATAGCCCAGGTTATATCTTGAATTTGTTAGGAAAAACTGCTTATAGCATGAAAAGTGCCCATTGCAGATAGAGCTCAAATTCAAAAAACAAACACATATTCATGTTCCCCCGCCTTCCCGAAGACCAAAGAACCATGAGTTTTGCAGATCTGATGTCTCCTTGCGGAGATAGCCCATGTTATAAATTGCATTTGTTAGTAAAAACTGCTAATAGCATGAAAAGTGCCCATTGCAGATAGAGCTCAAATTCAAACAACAAACACATATTCATGTTCAACCACCTCCCCGAAGACCAAAAAACCATGAGTTTTGCAGATCTGATGTCTCCTTGCGGAGATTGCCCATGTTATATCTTGCATTTGTTAGGAAAAATTCCTTATAGCTTGCATTTGTTTGAAAAAACTGCTTATAGCATGAAAAGTGCCCATTGCAGATAGAGCTCAAATTCAAAAAACAAACACATATTCATGTTCCCCCGCCTTCCCGAAGACCAAAGAACCATGAGTTTTGCAGATCTGATGTCTCCTTGCGGAGATAGCCCATGTTATAAATTGCATTTGTTAGTAAAAACTGCTAATAGCATGAAAAGTGCCCATTGCAGATAGAGCTCAAATTCAAAAAACAAACACATATTCATGTTCCCCCGCCTCCCCGAAGACCAAAGAACCATGAGTTTTGCAGATTGATGTCTCCTTGCGGAGATAGCCCATGTTATATCTTGCATTTGTTTGAAAAAACTGCTAATAGCATGAAAAGTGCCCATTGCAGACAGAGCTCAAATTCGAAAAACAAACACATATTCATGTTCCCCCGCCTCCCCGAAGACCAAAAAACCATGAGTTTTGCAGATCTGATGTCTCCTTGCGTAGATAGCCCATGTTATATCTTGCATTTGTTTGAAAAAACTGCTAAAAGCATGAAAAGTGCCCATTGCAGATAGAGCTCAAATTCAAAAAACAAACACATATTCATGTTCCCCTGCCTCCCCGAATACCAAAAAACCATGAGTTTTGAAGATCTGATGTCTCCTTGCGGAGATTGCCCATGTTATATCTTGCATTTGTTAGGAAAAATTCCTTATAGCTTGCATTTGTTTGAAAAAACTGCTTATAGCATACAAAGTGCCCATTGCAGATAGAGCTCAAATTCAAAAAACAAACACATATTCATGTTCCCCCGCCTCCCCGAAGACCAAAGAACCATGAGTTTTGCAGATTGATGTCTCCTTGCGGAGATAGCCCATGTTTTAACTTGCATTTGTTTGAAAAAACTGCTAATAGCATGAAAAGTGCCCATTGCAGATAGAGCTCAAATTCGAAAAACAAACACATATTCATGTTCCCCCGCCTCCCCGAAGACCAAAGAACCATGAGTTTTGCAGATCTGATGTCTCCTTGCGGAGATAGCCCATGTTATATCTTGCATTTGTTTGAAAAAACTGCTAATAGCATGAAAAGTGCCCATTGCAGATAGAGCTCAAATTCGAAAAACAAACACATATTCATGTTCCCCCGCCTCCCCGAAGACCAAAGAACCATGAGTTTTGCAGATCTGATGTCTCCTTGCGGAGATAGCCCATGTTATATCTTGCATTTGTTAGGAAAAATTGCTTATAGCTTGCATTTGTTTGAAAAAACTGCTTATAGCATACAAAGTGCCCATTGCAGATAGAGCTCAAATTCAAAAAACAAACACATATTCATGTTCCACCGCCTCCCCGAAGACCAAAAAACCATGAGTTTTGCAGATCTGATGTCTCCTTGCGGAGATATCCCATGTTATATCTTGCATTTGTTAGGAAAAACTGCTAATAGCATGAAAAGTGCCCATCGCAGATAGAGCTCAAATTCGATAAACAAACACATATTCATGTTCCCCCGCCTCCCTGAAGACCAAAACCTATGAGTTTTGCAGATCTAATGTCTCCTTGCGGAGGTAGCCCAGGTAATATCTTGAATTTGTTAGGAAAAACTGCTTATAGCATGAAAAGTGCCCATTACAGATAGAGCTCAAATTCGAAAAACAAACACATATTCATGTTCCCCCGCCTCCCCAAAGCCCAAAACCTATGACTTTTACAGATCTGATGTCTCCTTGTGTAGATAGCCCATGTTATATCTTGCATTTGTTGGGAAAAACTGCTAATAGCATGAAAAGTGCCTATTGCAGATAGAGCTCAAATTCGAAAAACAAACACATATTCATGTTCCCCCGCCTCCCCGAATACCAAAAAACCATGAGTTTTGAAGATCTGATGTCTCCTTGCGGAGATTGCCCATGTTATATCTTGCATTTGTTAGAAAAAATTCCTTATAGCTTGCATTTGTTTGAAAAAACTGCTTATAGCATGAAAAGTGCCCATTGCAGATAGAGCTCAAATTCAAAAAACAAACACATATTCATGTTCCCCCGCCTTCCCGAAGACCAAAGAACCATGAGTTTTGCAGATCTGATGTCTCCTTGCGGAGATAGCCCATGTTATAAATTGCATTTGTTAGTAAAAACTGCTAATAGCATGAAAAGTGCCCATTGCAGATAGAGCTCAAATTCAAACAACAAACACATATTCATGTTCAACCACCTCCCCGAAGACCAAAAAACCATGAGTTTTGCAGATCTGATGTCTCCTTGCGGAGATTGCCCATGTTATATCTTGCATTTGTTAGGAAAAATTCCTTATAGCTTGCATTTGTTTGAAAAAACTGCTTATAGCATGAAAAGTGCCCATTGCAGATAGAGCTCAAATTCAAAAAACAAACACATATTCATGTTCCCCCGCCTTCCCGAAGACCAAAGAACCATGAGTTTTGCAGATCTGATGTCTCCTTGCGGAGATAGCCCATGTTATAAATTGCATTTGTTAGTAAAAACTGCTAATAGCATGAAAAGTGCCCATTGCAGATAGAGCTCAAATTCAAAAAACAAACACATATTCATGTTCCCCCGCCTCCCCGAAGACCAAAGAACCATGAGTTTTGCAGATTGATGTCTCCTTGCGGAGATAGCCCATGTTATATCTTGCATTTGTTTGAAAAAACTGCTAATAGCATGAAAAGTGCCCATTGCAGACAGAGCTCAAATTCGAAAAACAAACACATATTCATGTTCCCCCGCCTCCCCGAAGACCAAAAAACCATGAGTTTTGCAGATCTGATGTCTCCTTGCGTAGATAGCCCATGTTATATCTTGCATTTGTTTGAAAAAACTGCTAAAAGCATGAAAAGTGCCCATTGCAGATAGAGCTCAAATTCAAAAAACAAACACATATTCATGTTCCCCTGCCTCCCCGAATACCAAAAAACCATGAGTTTTGAAGATCTGATGTCTCCTTGCGGAGATTGCCCATGTTATATCTTGCATTTGTTAGGAAAAATTCCTTATAGCTTGCATTTGTTTGAAAAAACTGCTTATAGCATACAAAGTGCCCATTGCAGATAGAGCTCAAATTCAAAAAACAAACACATATTCATGTTCCCCCGCCTCCCCGAAGACCAAAGAACCATGAGTTTTGCAGATTGATGTCTCCTTGCGGAGATAGCCCATGTTATAACTTGCATTTCTTTGAAAAAACTGCTAATAGCATGAAAAGTGCCCATTGCAGATAGAGCTCAAATTCGAAAAACAAACACATATTCATGTTCCCCCGCCTCCCCGAAGACCAAAGAACCATGAGTTTTGCAGATCTGATGTCTCCTTGCGGAGATAGCCCATGTTATATCTTGCATTTGTTTGAAAAAACTGCTAATAGCATGAAAAGTGCCCATTGCAGATAGAGCTCAAATTCGAAAAACAAACACATATTCATGTTCCCCCGCCTCCCCGAAGACCAAAGAACCATGAGTTTTGCAGATCTGATGTCTCCTTGCGGAGATAGCCCATGTTATATCTTGCATTTGTTAGGAAAAATTGCTTATAGCTTGCATTTGTTTGAAAAAACTGCTTATAGCATACAAAGTGCCCATTGCAGATAGAGCTCAAATTCAAAAAACAAACACATATTCATGTTCCCCCGCCTCCCCGAAGACCAAAGAACCATGAGTTTTGCAGATCTGATGTCTCCTTGCGGAGATAGCCCAGGTTATATCTTGAATTTGTTAGGAAAAACTGCTTATAGCATGAAAAGTGCCCATTGCAGATAGAGCTCAAATTCGAAAAACAAACACATATTCATGTTCCCCCGCCTCCCCAAAGCCCAAAACCTATGACTTTTGCAGATCTGATGTCTCCTTGTGGAGATAGCCCATGTTATATCTTGCATTTGTTGGGAAAAACTGCTAATAGCATGAAAAGTGCCTATTGCAGATAGAGCTCAAATTCGAAAAACAAACACATATTCATGTTCCCCCGCCTCCCCGAATACCAAAAAACCATGAGTTTTGAAGATCTGATGTCTCCTTGCGGAGATTGCCCATGTTATATCTTGCATTTGTTAGAAAAAATTCCTTATAGCTTGCATTTGTTTGAAAAAACTGCTTATAGCATGAAAAGTGCCCATTGCAGATAGAGCTCAAATTCAAAAAACAAACACATATTCATGTTCCCCCGCCTTCCCGAAGACCAAAGAACCATGAGTTTTGCAGATCTGATGTCTCCTTGCGGAGATAGCCCATGTTATAAATTGCATTTGTTAGTAAAAACTGCTAATAGCATGAAAAGTGCCCATTGCAGATAGAGCTCAAATTCAAACAACAAACACATATTCATGTTCAACCACCTCCCCGAAGACCAAAAAACCATGAGTTTTGCAGATCTGATGTCTCCTTGCGGAGATAGCCCATGTTATATCTTGCATTTGTTAGGAAAAATTCCTTATATCTTGCATTTGTTAGGAAAAACTGCTTATAGCATGAAAAGTGCCCATTGCAGATAGAGCTCATATTCGAAAAACAAAGACATATTCATGTTCCCCCGCCTCCCCGAAGACCAAAGAACCATGTGTTTTGCAGATCTGATGTCTCCTTGCGGAGATAGCCCATGTTATATCTTGCATTTTTTAGGAAAAATTGCTTATAGCTTGCATTTGTTTGAAAAAACTGCTAATAGCATGAAAAGTGCCCATTGCAGATAGAGCTCAAATTCGAAAAACAAACACATATTCATGTTCCCCCGCCTCCCCGAAGACCAAAGAACCATGAGTTTTGCAGATCTGATGTCTCCTTGCCGAGATAGCCCATGTTATATCTTGCATTTGTTAGGAAAAATTGCTTATAGCTTGCATTTGTTTGAAAAAACTGCTTATAGCATCCAAAGTGCCCATTGCAGATAGAGCTCAAATTCAAAAAACAAACACATATTCATGTTCCCCCGCCTCCCCGAAGACCAAAGAACCATGAGTTTTGCAGATCTGATGTCTCCTTGCGGAGATAGCCCAGGTTATATCTTGAATTTGTTAGGAAAAACTGCTTATAGCATGAAAAGTGCCCATTGCAGATAGAGCTCAAATTCGAAAAACAAACACATATTCATGTTCCCCCGCCTCCCCGAAGACCAAAGAACCATGAGTTTTGCAGATCTGATGTCTCCTTGCGGAGATAGCCCATGTTATATCTTGCATTTGTTTGAAAAAACTGCTAATAGCATGAAAAGTGCCCATTGCAGATAGAGCTCAAATTCGAAAAACAAACACATATTCATGTTCCCCCGCCTCCCCGAAGACCAAAGAACCATGAGTTTTGCAGATCTGATGTCTCCTTGCGGAGATAGCCCATGTTATATCTTGCATTTGTTAGGAAAAATTGCTTATAGCTTGCATTTGTTTGAAAAAACTGCTTATAGCATACAAAGTGCCCATTGCAGATAGAGCTCAAATTCAAAAAACAAACACATATTCATGTTCCCCCGCCTCCCCGAAGACCAAAGAACCATGAGTTTTGCAGATCTGATGTCTCCTTGCGGAGATAGCCCAGGTTATATCTTGAATTTGTTAGGAAAAACTGCTTATAGCATGAAAAGTGCCCATTGCAGATAGAGCTCAAATTCGAAAAACAAACACATATTCATGTTCCCCCGCCTCCCCAAAGCCCAAAACCTATGACTTTTGCAGATCTGATGTCTCCTTGTGGAGATAGCCCATGTTATATCTTGCATTTGTTGGGAAAAACTGCTAATAGCATGAAAAGTGCCTATTGCAGATAGAGCTCAAATTCGAAAAACAAACACATATTCATGTTCCCCCGCCTCCCCGAATACCAAAAAACCATGAGTTTTGAAGATCTGATGTCTCCTTGCGGAGATTGCCCATGTTATATCTTGCATTTGTTAGAAAAAATTCCTTATAGCTTGCATTTGTTTGAAAAAACTGCTTATAGCATGAAAAGTGCCCATTGCAGATAGAGCTCAAATTCAAAAAACAAACACATATTCATGTTCCCCCGCCTTCCCGAAGACCAAAGAACCATGAGTTTTGCAGATCTGATGTCTCCTTGCGGAGATAGCCCAGGTTATATCTTGAATTTGTTAGGAAAAACTGCTTATAGCATGAAAAGTGCCCATTGCAGATAGAGCTCAAATTCGAAAAACAAACACATATTCATGTTCCCCCGCCTCCCCGAAGACCAAAGAACCATGAGTTTTGCAGATCTGATGTCTCCTTGCGGAGATAGCCCATGTTATATCTTGCATTTGTTTGAAAAAACTGCTAATAGCATGAAAAGTGCCCATTGCAGATAGAGCTCAAATTCGAAAAACAAACACATATTCATGTTCCCCCGCCTCCCCGAAGACCAAAGAACCATGAGTTTTTCAGATCTGATGTCTCCTTGCGGAGATAGCCCATGTTATATCTTGCATTTGTTAGGAAAAATTGCTTATAGCTTGCATTTGTTTGAAAAAACTGCTTATAGCATACAAAGTGCCCATTGCAGATAGAGCTCAAATTCAAAAAACAAACACATATTCATGTTCCCCCGCCTCCCCGAAGACCAAAGAACCATGAGTTTTGCAGATCTGATGTCTCCTTGCGGAGATAGCCCAGGTTATATCTTGAATTTGTTAGGAAAAACTGCTTATAGCATGAAAAGTGCCCATTGCAGATAGAGCTCAAATTCGAAAAACAAACACATATTCATGTTCCCCCGCCTCCCCAAAGCCCAAAACCTATGACTTTTGCAGATCTGATGTCTCCTTGTGGAGATAGCCCATGTTATATCTTGCATTTGTTGGGAAAAACTGCTAATAGCATGAAAAGTGCCTATTGCAGATAGAGCTCAAATTCGAAAAACAAACACATATTCATGTTCCCCCGCCTCCCCGAATACCAAAAAACCATGAGTTTTGAAGATTTGATGTCTCCTTGCGGAGATTGCCCATGTTATATCTTGCATTTGTTAGAAAAAATTCCTTATAGCTTGCATTTGTTTGAAAAAACTGCTTATAGCATGAAAAGTGCCCATTGCAGATAGAGCTCAAATTCAAAAAACAAACACATATTCATGTTCCCCCGCCTTCCCGAAGACCAAAGAACCATGAGTTTTGCAGATCTGATGTCTCCTTGCGGAGATAGCCCATGTTATAAATTGCATTTGTTAGTAAAAACTGCTAATAGCATGAAAAGTGCCCATTGCAGATAGAGCTCAAATTCAAACAACAAACACATATTCATGTTCAACCACCTCCCCGAAGACCAAAAAACCATGAGTTTTGCAGATCTGATGTCTCCTTGCGGAGATAGCCCATGTTATATCTTGCATTTGTTAGGAAAAATTCCTTATATCTTGCATTTGTTAGGAAAAACTGCTTATAGCATGAAAAGTGCCCATTGCAGATAGAGCTCAAATTCGAAAAACAAGGACATATTCATGTTCCCCCGCCCCCCCGAAGACCAAAGAACCATGAGTTTTGCAGATCTGATGTCTCCTTGCGGAGATAGCCCATGTTATATCTTGCATTTGTTAGGAAAAATTGCTTATAGCTTGCATTTGTTTGAAAAAACTGCTTATAGCATACAAAGTGCCCATTGCAGATAGAGCTCAAATTCAAAAAAAAAAACACATATTCATGTTCCCCCGCCTCCCCGAAGACCAAAAAACCATGAGTTTTGCAGATCTGATGTCTCCTTGCGTAGATAGCCCATGTTATATCTTGCATTTGTTTGAAAAAACTGCTAAAAGCATGAAAAGTGCCCATTGCAGATAGAGCTCAAATTCGAAAAACAAACACATATTCATGTTCCACAGCCTCCCCGAAGACCAAAGAACCATGAGTTTTGCAGATCTGATGTCTCCTTGCGGAGATAGCCCATGTTATATCTTGCATTTGTTTGAAAAAACTGCTAATAGCATGAAAAGTGCCCATTGCAGATAGAGCTCAAATTCGAAAAACAAACACATATTCATGTTCCACCGCCTCCCCGAAGACCAAAAAACCATGAGTTTTGCAGATCTGATGTCTCCTTGCGGAGATATCCCATGTTATATCTTGCATTTGTTAGGAAAAACTGCTAATAGCATGAAAAGTGCCCATCGCAGATAGAGCTCAAATTCGATAAACAAACACACATTCATGTTCCCCCGCCTCCCTGAAGACCAAAACCTATGAGTTTTGCAGATCTAATGTCTCCTTGTGTAGATAGCCCATGTTATATCTTGCATTTGTTGGGAAAAACTGCTAATAGCATGAAAAGTGCCTATTGCAGATAGAGCTCAAATTAGAAAAACAAGCACATATTCATGTTCCCCCGCCTCCCCGAAGACCAAAAAACCATGAGTTTTGCAGATCTGATGTCTCCCTGCGGAGATAGCCCATGTTATAAATTGCATTTGTTAGTAAAAACTGCTAATTGCATGAAAAGTGCCCATTGCAGATAGAGCTCAAATTCAAACAACAAACACATATTCATGTTCAACCGCCTCCCCGAAGACCAAAAAACCATGAGTTTTGCAGATCTGATGTCTCCTTGCGGAGATAGCCCATGTTATATCTTGCATTTGTTAGGAAAAATTCCTTATATCTTGCATTTGTTAGGAAAAACTGCTTATAGCATGAAAAGTGCCCATTGCAGATAGAGCTCAAATTCAAAAAACAAACACATATTCATGTTCCCCCGCCTCCCCGAAGACCTAAGAACCATGAGTTTTGCAGAGTGATGTCTCCTTGCGGAGATAGCCCATGTTATATCTTGCATTTGTTTGAAAAAACTGCTAATAGCATGAAAAGTGCCCATTGCAGACAGAGCTCAAATTCGAAAAACAAACACATATTCATGTTCCCCCGCCTCCCCGAAGACCAAAAAACCATGAGTTTTGCAGATCTGATGTCTCCTTGCGGAGATTGCCCATGTTATATCTTGCATTTGTTAGAAAAAATTCCTTATAGCTTGCATTTGTTTGAAAAAACTGCTTATAGCATGAAAAGTGCCCATTGCAGATAGAGCTCAAATTCAAAAAACAAACACATATTCATGTTCCCCCGCCTTCCCGAAGACCAAAGAACCATGAGTTTTGCAGATCTGATGTCTCCTTGCGGAGATAGCCCATGTTATAAATTGCATTTGTTAGTAAAAACTGCTAATAGCATGAAAAGTGCCCATTGCAGATAGAGCTCAAATTCAAACAACAAACACATATTCATGTTCAACCACCTCCCCGAAGACCAAAAAACCATGAGTTTTGCAGATCTGATGTCTCCTTGCGGAGATTGCCCATGTTATATCTTGCATTTGTTAGGAAAAATTCCTTATAGCTTGCATTTGTTTGAAAAAACTGCTTATAGCATGAAAAGTGCCCATTGCAGATAGAGCTCAAATTCAAAAAACAAACACATATTCATGTTCCCCCGCCTTCCCGAAGACCAAAGAACCATGAGTTTTGCAGATCTGATGTCTCCTTGCGGAGATAGCCCATGTTATATCTTGCATTTGTTAGGAAAAATTGCTTATAGCTTGCATTTGTTTGAAAAAACTGCTTATAGCATACAAAGTGCCCATTGCAGATAGAGCTCAAATTCAAAAAACAAACACATATTCATGTTCCCCCGCCTCCCCGAAGACCAAAGAACCATGAGTTTTGCAGATCTGATGTCTCCTTGCGGAGATAGCCCAGGTTATATCTTGAATTTGTTAGGAAAAACTGCTTATAGCATGAAAAGTGCCCATTGCAGATAGAGCTCAAATTCGAAAAACAAACACATATTCATGTTCCCCCGCCTCCCCAAAGCCCAAAACCTATGACTTTTGCAGATCTGATGTCTCCTTGTGGAGATAGCCCATGTTATATCTTGCATTTGTTGGGAAAAACTGCTAATAGCATGAAAAGTGCCCATTGCAGATAGAGCTCAAATTCAAAAAACAAACACATATTCATGTTCCCCCGCCTTCCCGAAGACCAAAGAACCATGAGTTTTGCAGATCTGATGTCTCCTTGCGGAGATAGCCCATGTTATAAATTGCATTTGTTAGTAAAAACTGCTAATAGCATGAAAAGTGCCCATTGCAGATAGAGCTCAAATTCAAACAACAAACACATATTCATGTTCAACCACCTCCCCGAAGACCAAAAAACCATGAGTTTTGCAGATCTGATGTCTCCTTGCGGAGATAGCCGATGTTATATCTTGCATTTGTTAGGAAAAATTCCTTATATCTTGCATTTGTTAGGAAAAACTGCTTATAGCATGAAAAGTGCCCATTGCAGATAGAGCTCAAATTCGAAAAACAAAGACATATTCATGTTCCCCCGCCTCCCCGAAGACCAAAGAACCATGTGTTTTGCAGATCTGATGTCTCCTTGCGGAGATAGCCCATGTTATCTCTTGCATTTTTTAGGAAAAATTGCTTATAGCTTGCATTTGTTTGAAAAAACTGCTTATAGCATCCAAAGTGCCCATTGCAGATAGAGCTCAAATTCAAAAAACAAACACATATTCATGTTCCCCCGCCTCCCCGAACACCAAAGAACCATGAGTTTTGCAGATTGATGTCTCCTTGCGGAGATAGCCCATGTTATATCTTGCATTTGTTTGAAAAAACTGCTAATAGCATGAAAAGTGCCCATTGCAGATAGAGCTCAAATTCGAAAAACAAACACATATTCATGTTCCCCTGCCTCCCCGAAGACCAAAGAACCATGAGTTTTGCAGATCTGATGTCTCCTTGCGGAGATAGCCCATGTTATATCTTGCATTTGTTTGAAAAAACTGCTAATAGCATGAAAAGTGCCCATTGCAGATAGAGCTCAAATTCGAAAAACAAACACATATTCATGTTCCCCCGCCTCCCCGAAGACCAAAGAACCATGAGTTTTGCAGATCTGATGTCTCCTTGCCGAGATAGCCCATGTTATATCTTGCATTTGTTAGGAAAAATTGCTTATAGCTTGCATTTGTTTGAAAAAACTGCTTATAGCATCCAAAGTGCCCATTGCAGATAGAGCTCAAATTCAAAAAACAAACACATATTCATGTTCCCCCGCCTCCCCGAAGACCAAAGAACCATGAGTTTTGCAGATCTGATGTCTCCTTGCGGAGATAGCCCAGGTTATATCTTGAATTTGTTAGGAAAAACTGCTTATAGCATGAAAAGTGCCCATTGCAAATAGAGCTCAAATTCGAAAAACAAACACATATTCATGTTCCCCCGCCTCCCCGAAGACCAAAGAACCATGAGTTTTGCAGATCTGATGTCTCCTTGCGGAGATAGCCCATGTTATATCTTGCATTTGTTTGAAAAAACTGCTAATAGCATGAAAAGTGCCCATTGCAGATAGAGCTCAAATTCGAAAAACAAACACATATTCATGTTCCCCCGCCTCCCCGAAGACCAAAGAACCATGAGTTTTGCAGATCTGATGTCTCCTTGCGGAGATAGCCCATGTTATATCTTGCATTTGTTAGGAAAAATTGCTTATAGCTTGCATTTGTTTGAAAAAACTGCTTATAGCATACAAAGTGCCCATTGCAGATAGAGCTCAAATTCAAAAAAACAAACACATATTCATGTTCCCCCGCCTCCCCGAAGACCAAAAAACCATGAGTTTTGCAGATCTGATGTCTCCTTGCGTAGATAGCCCATGTTATATCTTGCATTTGTTTGAAAAAACTGCTAAAAGCATGAAAAGTGCCCATTGCAGATAGAGCTCAAATTCAAAAAACAAACACATATTCATGTTCCCCTGCCTCCCCGAATACCAAAAAACCATGAGTTTTGAAGATCTGATGTCTCCTTGCGGAGATTGCCCATGTTATATCTTGCATTTGTTAGGAAAAATTCCTTATAGCTTGCATTTGTTTGAAAAAACTGCTTATAGAATACAAAGTGCCCATTGCAGATAGAGCTCAAATTCAAAAAACAAACACATATTCATGTTCCCCCGCCTCCCCGAAGACCAAAGAACCATGAGTTTTGCAGATTGATGTCTCCTTGCGGAGATAGCCCATGTTATAACTTGCATTTGTTTGAAAAAACTGCTAATAGCATGAAAAGTGCCCATTGCAGATAGAGCTCAAATTCGAAAAACAAACACATATTCATGTTCCCCCGCCTCCCCGAAGACCAAAGAACCATGAGTTTTGCAGATCTGATGTCTCCTTGCGGAGATAGCCCATGTTATATCTTGCATTTGTTTGAAAAAACTGCTAATAGCATGAAAAGTGCCCATTGCAGATAGTGCTCAAATTCGAAAAACAAACACATATTCATGTTCCCCCGCCTCCCCGAAGACCAAAGAACCATGAGTTTTGCAGATCTGATGTCTCCTTGCGGAGATAGCCCATGTTATATCTTGCATTTGTTAGGAAAAATTGCTTATAGCTTGCATTTGTTTGAAAAAACTGCTTATAGCATACAAAGTGCCCATTGCAGATAGAGCTCAAATTCAAAAAACAAACACATATTCATGTTCCCCCGCCTCCCCGAAGACCAAAGAACCATGAGTTTTGCAGATCTGATGTCTCCTTGCGGAGATAGCCCAGGTTATATCTTGAATTTGTTAGGAAAAACTGCTTATAGCATGAAAAGTGCCCATTGCAGATAGAGCTCAAATTCGAAAAACAAACACATATTCATGTTCCCCCGCCTCCCCAAAGCCCAAAACCTATGACTTTTGCAGATCTGATGTCTCCTTGTGGAGATAGCCCATGTTATATCTTGCATTTGTTGGGAAAAACTGCTAATAGCATGAAAAGTGCCTATTGCAGATAGAGCTCAAATTCGAAAAACAAACACATATTCATGTTCCCCCGCCTCCCCGAATACCAAAAAACCATGAGTTTTGAAGATCTGATGTCTCCTTGCGGAGATTGCCCATGTTATATCTTGCATTTGTTAGAAAAAATTCCTTATAGCTTGCATTTGTTTGAAAAAACTGCTTATAGCATGAAAAGTGCCCATTGCAGATAGAGCTCAAATTCAAAAAACAAACACATATTCATGTTCCCCCGCCTTCCCGAAGACCAAAGAACCATGAGTTTTGCAGATCTGATGTCTCCTTGCGGAGATAGCCCATGTTATAAATTGCATTTGTTAGTAAAAACTGCTAATAGCATGAAAAGTGCCCATTACAGATAGAGCTCAAATTCAAACAACAAACACATATTCATGTTCAACCACCTCCCCGAAGACCAAAAAACCATGAGTTTTGCAGATCTGATGTCTCCTTGCGGAGATAGCCCATGTTATATCTTGCATTTGTTAGGAAAAATTCCTTATATCTTGCATTTGTTAGGAAAAACTGCTTATAGCATGAAAAGTGCCCATTGCAGATAGAGCTCAAATTCGAAAAACAAAGACATATTCATGTTCCCCCGCCTCCCCGAAGACCAAAGAACCATGTGTTTTGCAGATCTGATGTCTCCTTGCGGAGATAGCCCATGTTATCTCTTGCATTTTTTAGGAAAAATTGCTTATAGCTTGCATTTGTTTGAAAAAACTGCTTATAGCATCCAAAGTGCCCATTGCAGATAGAGCTCAAATTCAAAAAACAAACACATATTCATGTTCCCCCGCCTCCCCGAACACCAAAGAACCATGAGTTTTGCAGATTGATGTCTCCTTGCGGAGATAGCCCATGTTATATCTTGCATTTGTTTGAAAAAACTGCTAATAGCATGAAAAGTGCCCATTGCAGATAGAGCTCAAATTCGAAAAACAAACACATATTCATGTTCCCCTGCCTCCCCGAAGACCAAAGAACCATGAGTTTTGCAGATCTGATGTCTCCTTGCGGAGATAGCCCATGTTATATCTTGCATTTGTTTGAAAAAACTGCTAATAGCATGAAAAGTGCCCATTGCAGATAGAGCTCAAATTCGAAAAACAAACACATATTCATGTTCCCCCGCCTCCCCGAAGACCAAAGAACCATGAGTTTTGCAGATCTGATGTCTCCTTGCCGAGATAGCCCATGTTATATCTTGCATTTGTTAGGAAAAATTGCTTATAGCTTGCATTTGTTTGAAAAAACTGCTTATAGCATCCAAAGTGCCCATTGCAGATAGAGCTCAAATTCAAAAAACAAACACATATTCATGTTCCCCCGCCTCCCCGAAGACCAAAGAACCATGAGTTTTGCAGATCTGATGTCTCCTTGCGGAGATAGTCCAGGTTATATCTTGAATTTGTTAGGAAAAACTGCTTATAGCATGAAAAGTGCCCATTGCAAATAGAGCTCAAATTCGAAAAACAAACACATATTCATGTTCCCCCGCCTCCCCGAAGACCAAAGAACCATGAGTTTTGCAGATCTGATGTCTCCTTGCGGAGATAGCCCATGTTATATCTTGCATTTGTTTGAAAAAACTGCTAATAGCATGAAAAGTGCCCATTGCAGATAGAGCTCAAATTCGAAAAACAAACACATATTCATGTTCCCCCGCCTCCCCGAAGACCAAAGAACCATGAGTTTTGCAGATCTGATGTCTCCTTGCGGAGATAGCCCATGTTATATCTTGCATTTGTTAGGAAAAATTGCTTATAGCTTGCATTTGTTTGAAAAAACTGCTTATAGCATACAAAGTGCCCATTGCAGATAGAGCTCAAATTCAAAAAACAAACACATATTCATGTTCCCCCGCCTCCCCGAAGACCAAAGAACCATGAGTTTTGCAGATCTGATGTCTCCTTGCGGAGATAGCCCAGGTTATATCTTGAATTTGTTAGGAAAAACTGCTTATAGCATGAAAAGTGCCCATTGCAGATAGAGCTCAAATTCGAAAAACAAACACATATTCATATTCCCCCGCCTCCCCAAAGCCCAAAACCTATGACTTTTGCAGATCTGATGTCTCCTTGTGGAGATAGCCCATGTTATATCTTGCATTTGTTGGGAAAAACTGCTAATAGCATGAAAAGTGCCTATTGCAGATAGAGCTCAAATTCGAAAAACAAACACATATTCATGTTCCCCCGCCTCCCCGAATACCAAAAAACCATGAGTTTTGAAGATCTGATGTCTCCTTGCGGAGATTGCCCATGTTATATCTTGCATTTGTTAGAAAAAATTCCTTATAGCTTGCATTTGTTTGAAAAAACTGCTTATAGCATGAAAAGTGCCCATTGCAGATAGAGCTCAAATTCAAAAAACAAACACATATTCATGTTCCCCCGCCTTCCCGAAGACCAAAGAACCATGAGTTTTGCAGATCTGATGTCTCCTTGCGGAGATAGCCCATGTTATAAATTGCATTTGTTAGTAAAAACTGCTAATAGCATGAAAAGTGCCCATTGCAGATAGAGCTCAAATTCAAACAACAAACACATATTCATGTTCAACCACCTCCCCGAAGACCAAAAAACCATGAGTTTTGCAGATCTGATGTCTCCTTGCGGAGATAGCCCATGTTATATCTTGCATTTGTTAGGAAAAATTCCTTATATCTTGCATTTGTTAGGAAAAACTGCTTATAGCATGAAAAGTGCCCATTGCAGATAGAGCTCAAATTCGAAAAACAAGGACATATTCATGTTCCCCCGCCTCCCCGAAGACCAAAGAACCATGAGTTTTGCAGATCTGATGTCTCCTTGCGGAGATAGCCCATGTTATATCTTGCATTTGTTAGGAAAAATTGCTTATAGCTTGCATTTGTTTGAAAAAACTGCTTATAGCATACAAAGTGCCCATTGCAGATAGAGCTCAAATTCAAAAAAAAAAAAAACACATATTCATGTTCCCCCGCCTCCCCGAAGACCAAAAAACCATGAGTTTTGCAGATCTGATGTCTCCTTGCGTAGATAGCCCATGTTATATCTTGCATTTGTTTGAAAAAACTGCTAAAAGCATGAAAAGTGCCCATTGCAGATAGAGCTCAAATTCGAAAAACAAACACATATTCATGTTCCACAGCCTCCCCGAAGACCAAAGAACCATGAGTTTTGCAGATCTGATGTCTCCTTGCGGAGATAGCCCATGTTATATCTTGCATTTGTTTGAAAAAACTGCTAATAGCATGAAAAGTGCCCATTGCAGATAGAGCTCAAATTCGAAAAACAAACACATATTCATGTTCCACCGCCTCCCAGAAGACCAAAAAACCATGAGTTTTGCAGATCTGATGTCTCCTTGCGGAGATATCCCATGTTATATCTTGCATTTGTTAGGAAAAACTGCTAATAGCATGAAAAGTGCCCATCGCAGATAGAGCTCAAATTCGATAAACAAACACACATTCATGTTCCCCCGCCTCCCTGAAGACCAAAACCTATGAGTTTTGCAGATCTAATGTCTCCTTGCGGAGATAGCCCAGGTTATATCTTGAATTTGTTAGGAAAAACTGCTTATAGCATGAAAAGTGCCCATTACAGATAGAGCTCAAATTCGAAAAACAAACACATATTCATGTTCCCCCGCCTCCCCAAAGCCCAAAACCTATGACTTTTACAGATCTGATGTCTCCTTGTGTAGATAGCCCATGTTATATCTTGCATTTGTTGGGAAAAACTGCTAATAGCATGAAAAGTGCCTATTGCAGATAGAGCTCAAATTAGAAAAACAAGCACATATTCATGTTCCCCCGCCTCCCCGAAGACCAAAAAACCATGAGTTTTGCAGATCTGATGTCTCCCTGCGGAGATAGCCCATGTTATAAATTGCATTTGTTAGTAAAAACTGCTAATTGCATGAAAAGTGCCCATTGCAGATAGAGCTCAAATTCAAACAACAAACACATATTCATGTTCAACCGCCTCCCCGAAGACCAAAAAACCATGAGTTTTGCAGATCTGATGTCTCCTTGCGGAGATAGCCCATGTTATATCTTGCATTTGTTAGGAAAAAATCCTTATATCTTGCATTTGTTAGGAAAAACTGCTTATAGCATGAAAAGTGCCCATTGCAGATAGAGCTCAAATTCAAAAATCAAACACATATTCATGTTCCCCCGCCTCCCCGAAGACCTAAGAACCATGAGTTTTGCAGAGTGATGTCTCCTTGCGGAGATAGCCCATGTTATATCTTGCATTTGTTTGAAAAAACTGCTAATAGCATGAAAAGTGCCCATTGCAGACAGAGCTCAAATTCGAAAAACAAACACATATTCATGTTCCCCCGCCTCCCCGAAGACCAAAAAACCATGAGTTTTGCAGATCTGATGTCTCCTTGCGTAGATAGCCCATGTTATATCTTGCATTTGTTTGAAAAAACTGCTAAAAGCATGGAAAGTGCCCATTGCAGATAGAGCTCAAATTCGAAAAACAAACACATATTCATGTTCCACAGCCTCCCCGAAGACCAAAGAACCATGAGTTTTGCAGATCTGATGTCTCCTTGCGGAGATAGCCCATGTTATATCTTGCATTTGTTTGAAAAAACTGCTAATAGCATGAAAAGTGCCCATTGCAGATAGAGCTCAAATTCGAAAAACAAACACATATTCATGTTCCACCGCCTCCCCGAAGACCAAAGAACCATGAGTTTTGCAGATCTGATGTCTCCTTGCGGAGATAGCCCATGTTATATCTTGCATTTGTTAGGAAAAAATCCTTATATCTTGCATTTGTTAGGAAAAACTGCTTATAGCATGAAAAGTGCCCATTGCAGATAGAGCTCAAATTCAAAAATCAAACACATATTCATGTTCCCCCGCCTCCCCGAAGACCTAAGAACCATGAGTTTTGCAGAGTGATGTCTCCTTGCGGAGATAGCCCATGTTATATCTTGCATTTGTTTGAAAAAACTGCTAATAGCATGAAAAGTGCCCATTGCAGACAGAGCTCAAATTCGAAAAACAAACACATATTCATGTTCCCCCGCCTCCCCGAAGACCAAAAAACCATGAGTTTTGCAGATCTGATGTCTCCTTGCGTAGATAGCCCATGTTATATCTTGCATTTGTTTGAAAAAACTGCTAAAAGCATGGAAAGTGCCCATTGCAGATAGAGCTCAAATTCGAAAAACAAACACATATTCATGTTCCACAGCCTCCCCGAAGACCAAAGAACCATGAGTTTTGCAGATCTGATGTCTCCTTGCGGAGATAGCCCATGTTATATCTTGCATTTGTTTGAAAAAACTGCTAATAGCATGAAAAGTGCCCATTGCAGATAGAGCTCAAATTCGAAAAACAAACACATATTCATGTTCCACCGCCTCCCCGAAGACCAAAAAACCATGAGTTTTGCAGATCTGATGTCTCCTTGCGGAGATATCCCATGTTATATCTTGCATTTGTTAGGAAAAACTGCTAATAGCATGAAAAGTGCCCATCGCAGATAGAGCTCAAATTCGATAAACAAACACAGATTCATGTTCCCCCGCCTCCCTGAAGACCAAAACCTATGAGTTTTGCAGATCTAATGTCTCCTTGCGGAGATAGCCCAGGTTATATCTTGAATTTGTTAGGAAAAACTGCTTATAGCATGAAAAGTGCCCATTACAGATAGAGCTCAAATTCGAAAAACAAACACATATTCATGTTCCCCCGCCTCCCCAAAGCCCAAAACCTATGACTTTTACAGATCTGATGTCTCCTTGTGTAGATAGCCCATGTTATATCTTGCATTTGTTGGGAAAAACTGCTAATAGCATGAAAAGTGCCTATTGCAGATAGAGCTCAAATTAGAGAAACAAGCACATATTCATGTTCCCCCGCCTCCCCGAAGACCAAAAAACCACGAGTTTTGCAGATCTGATGTCTCCCTGCGGAGATAGCCCATGTTATAAATTGCATTTGTTAGTAAAAACTGCTAATTGCATGAAAAGTGCCCATTGCAGATAGAGCTCAAATTCAAACAACAAACACATATTCATGTTCAACCGCCTCCCCGAAGACCAAAAAACCATGAGTTTTGCAGATCTGATGTCTCCTTGCGGAGATAGCCCATGTTATATCTTGCATTTGTTAGGAAAAATTCCTTATATCTTGCATTTGTTAGGAAAAACTGCTTATAGCATGAAAAGTGCCCATTGCAGATAGAGCTCAAATTCAAAAAACAAACACATATTCATGTTCCCCCGCCTCCCCGAAGACCAAAGAACCATGAGTTTTGCAGATTGATGTCTCCTTGCGTAGATAGCCCATGTTATATCTTGCATTTGTTTGAAAAAACTGCTAATAGCATGAAAAGTGCCCATTGCAGACAGAGCTCAAATTCGAAAAACAAACACATATTCATGTTCCCCCGCCTCCCCGAAGACCAAAAAACCATGAGTTTTGAAGATCTGATGTCTCCTTGCGGAGATTGCCCATGTTATATCTTGCATTTGTTAGGAAAAATTCCTTATAGCTTGCATTTGTTTGAAAAAACTGCTTATAGCATACAAAGTGCCCATTGCAGATAGAGCTCAAATTCAAAAAACAAACACATATTCATGTTCCCCCGCCTCCCCGAAGACCAAAGAACCATGAGTTTTGCAGATTGATGTCTCCTTGCGGAGATAGCCCATGTTATATCTTGCATTTGTTTGAAAAAACTGCTAATAGCATGAAAAGTGCCCATTGCAGATAGAGCTCAAATTCGAAAAACAAACACATATTCATGTTCCCCCACCTCCCCGAAGACCAAAGAACCATGAGTTTTGCAGATCTGATGTCTCCTTGCGGAGATAGCCCATGTTATATCTTGCATTTGTTTGAAAAAACTGCTAATAGCATGAAAAGTGCCCATTGCAGATAGAGCTCAAATTCGAAAAACAAACACATATTCATGTTCCCCCGCCTCCCCGAAGACCAAAGAACCATGAGTTTTGCAGATCTGATGTCTCCTTGCGGAGATAGCCCATGTTATATCTTGCATTTGTTAGGAAAAATTGCTTATAGCTTGCATTTGTTTGAAAAAACTGCTTATAGCATACAAAGTGCCCATTGCAGATAGAGCTCAAATTCAAAAAACAAACACATATTCATGTTCCCCCGCCTCCCCGAAGACCAAAGAACCATGAGTTTTGCAGATCTGATGTCTCCTTGCGGAGATAGCCCAGGTTATATCTTGAATTTGTTAGGAAAAACTGCTTATAGCATGAAAAGTGCCCATTGCAGATAGAGCTCAAATTCGAAAAACAAACACATATTCATGTTCCCCCGCCTCCCCGAAGACCAAAGAACCATGAGTTTTGCAGATCTGATGTCTCCTTGCGGAGATAGCCCATGTTATATCTTGCATTTGTTTGAAAAAACTGCTAATAGCATGAAAAGTGCCCATTGCAGATAGAGCTCAAATTCGAAAAACAAACACATATTCATGTTCCCCCGCCTCCCCGAAGACCAAAGAACCATGAGTTTTGCAGATCTGATGTCTCCTTGCGGAGATAGCCCATGTTATATCTTGCATTTGTTAGGAAAAATTGCTTATAGCTTGCATTTGTTTGAAAAAACTGCTTATAGCATACAAAGTGCCCATTGCAGATAGAGCTCAAATTCAAAAAACAAACACATATTCATGTTCCCCCGCCTCCCCGAAGACCAAAGAACCATGAGTTTTGCAGATCTGATGTCTCCTTGCGGAGATAGCCCAGGTTATATCTTGAATTTGTTAGGAAAAACTGCTTATAGCATGAAAAGTGCCCATTGCAGATAGAGCTCAAATTCGAAAAACAAACACATATTCATGTTCCCCCGCCTCCCCAAAGCCCAAAACCTATGACTTTTGCAGATCTGATGTCTCCTTGTGGAGATAGCCCATGTTATATCTTGCATTTGTTGGGAAAAACTGCTAATAGCATGAAAAGTGCCTATTGCAGATAGAGCTCAAATTCGAAAAACAAACACATATTCATGTTCCCCCGCCTCCCCGAATACCAAAAAACCATGAGTTTTGAAGATCTGATGTCTCCTTGCGGAGATTGCCCATGTTATATCTTGCATTTGTTAGAAAAAATTCCTTATAGCTTGCATTTGTTTGAAAAAACTGCTTATAGCATGAAAAGTGCCCATTGCAGATAGAGCTCAAATTCGAAAAACAAACACATATTCATGTT
Source organism: Vipera ursinii (assembly GCF_947247035.1). Classification (NCBI taxonomy): domain Eukaryota; kingdom Metazoa; phylum Chordata; class Lepidosauria; order Squamata; family Viperidae; genus Vipera; species Vipera ursinii. The sequence continues at coordinate 181,107,980 of NC_139513.1, forward strand.
CCCCCGCCTCCCCGAAGACCAAAGAACCATGAGTTTTGCAGATCTGATGTCTCCTTGCGGAGATAGCCCATGTTATATCTTGCATTTGTTAGGAAAAATTGCTTATAGCTTGCATTTGTTTGAAAAAACTGCTTATAGCATACAAAGTGCCCATTGCAGATAGAGCTCAAATTCAAAAAAAAAAACACATATTCATGTTCCCCCGCCTCCCCAAAGACCAAAAAACCATGAGTTTTGCAGATCTGATGTCTCCTTGCGTAGATAGCCCATGTTATATCTTGCATTTGTTTGAAAAAACTGCTAAAAGCATGAAAAGTGCCCATTGCAGATAGAGCTCAAATTCGAAAAACAAACACATATTCATGTTCCACAGCCTCCCCGAAGACCAAAGAACCATGAGTTTTGCAGATCTGATGTCTCCTTGCGGAGATAGCCCATGTTATATCTTGCATTTGTTTGAAAAAACTGCTAATAGCATGAAAAGTGCCCATTGCAGATAGAGCTCAAATTCGAAAAACAAACACATATTCATGTTCCACCGCCTCCCAGAAGACCAAAAAACCATGAGTTTTGCAGATCTGATGTCTCCTTGCGGAGATATCCCATGTTATATCTTGCATTTGTTAGGAAAAACTGCTAATAGCATGAAAAGTGCCCATCGCAGATAGAGCTCAAATTCGATAAACAAACACACATTCATGTTCCCCCGCCTCCCTGAAGACCAAAACCTATGAGTTTTGCAGATCTAATGTCTCCTTGCGGAGATAGCCCAGGTTATATCTTGAATTTGTTAGGAAAAACTGCTTATAGCATGAAAAGTGCCCATTACAGATAGAGCTCAAATTCGAAAAACAAACACATATTCATGTTCCCCCGCCTCCCCAAAGCCCAAAACCTATGACTTTTACAGATCTGATGTCTCCTTGTGTAGATAGCCCATGTTATATCTTGCATTTGTTGGGAAAAACTGCTAATAGCATGAAAAGTGCCTATTGCAGATAGAGCTCAAATTAGAAAAACAAGCACATATTCATGTTCCCCCGCCTCCCCGAAGACCAAAAAACCATGAGTTTTGCAGATCTGATGTCTCCCTGCGGAGATAGCCCATGTTATAAATTGCATTTGTTAGTAAAAACTGCTAATTGCATGAAAAGTGCCCATTGCAGATAGAGCTCAAATTCAAACAACAAACACATATTCATGTTCAACCGCCTCCCCGAAGACCAAAAAACCATGAGTTTTGCAGATCTGATGTCTCCTTGCGGAGATAGCCCATGTTATATCTTGCATTTGTTAGGAAAAAATCCTTATATCTTGCATTTGTTAGGAAAAACTGCTTATAGCATGAAAAGTGCCCATTGCAGATAGAGCTCAAATTCAAAAATCAAACACATATTCATGTTCCCCCGCCTCCCCGAAGACCTAAGAACCATGAGTTTTGCAGAGTGATGTCTCCTTGCGGAGATAGCCCATGTTATATCTTGCATTTGTTTGAAAAAACTGCTAATAGCATGAAAAGTGCCCATTGCAGACAGAGCTCAAATTCGAAAAACAAACACATATTCATGTTCCCCCGCCTCCCCGAAGACCAAAAAACCATGAGTTTTGCAGATCTGATGTCTCCTTGCGTAGATAGCCCATGTTATATCTTGCATTTGTTTGAAAAAAACTGCTAAAAGCATGGAAAGTGCCCATTGCAGATAGAGCTCAAATTCGAAAAACAAACACATATTCATGTTCCACAGCCTCCCCGAAGACCAAAGAACCATGAGTTTTGCAGATCTGATGTCTCCTTGCGGAGATAGCCCATGTTATATCTTGCATTTGTTTGAAAAAACTGCTAATAGCATGAAAAGTGCCCATTGCAGATAGAGCTCAAATTCGAAAAACAAACACATATTCATGTTCCACCGCCTCCCCGAAGACCAAAAAACCATGAGTTTTGCAGATCTGATGTCTCCTTGCGGAGATATCCCATGTTATATCTTGCATTTGTTAGGAAAAACTGCTAATAGCATGAAAAGTGCCCATCGCAGATAGAGCTCAAATTCGATAAACAAACACAGATTCATGTTCCCCCGCCTCCCTGAAGACCAAAACCTATGAGTTTTGCAGATCTAATGTCTCCTTGCGGAGATAGCCCAGGTTATATCTTGAATTTGTTAGGAAAAACTGCTTATAGCATGAAAAGTGCCCATTACAGATAGAGCTCAAATTCGAAAAACAAACACATATTCATGTTCCCCCGCCTCCCCAAAGCCCAAAACCTATGACTTTTACAGATCTGATGTCTCCTTGTGTAGATAGCCCATGTTATATCTTGCATTTGTTGGGAAAAACTGCTAATAGCATGAAAAGTGCCTATTGCAGATAGAGCTCAAATTAGAGAAACAAGCACATATTCATGTTCCCCCGCCTCCCCGAAGACCAAAAAACCACGAGTTTTGCAGATCTGATGTCTCCCTGCGGAGATAGCCCATGTTATAAATTGCATTTGTTAGTAAAAACTGCTAATTGCATGAAAAGTGCCCATTGCAGATAGAGCTCAAATTCAAACAACAAACACATATTCATGTTCAACCGCCTCCCCGAAGACCAAAAAACCATGAGTTTTGCAGATCTGATGTCTCCTTGCGGAGATAGCCCATGTTATATCTTGCATTTGTTAGGAAAAATTCCTTATATCTTGCATTTGTTAGGAAAAACTGCTTATAGCATGAAAAGTGCCCATTGCAGATAGAGCTCAAATTCAAAAAACAAACACATATTCATGTTCCCCCGCCTCCCCGAAGACCAAAGAACCATGAGTTTTGCAGATTGATGTCTCCTTGCGGAGATAGCCCATGTTATATCTTGCATTTGTTTGAAAAAACTGCTAATAGCATGAAAAGTGCCCATTGCAGACAGAGCTCAAATTCGAAAAACAAACACATATTCATGTTCCCCCGCCTCCCCGAAGACCAAAAAACCATGAGTTTTGAAGATCTGATGTCTCCTTGCGGAGATTGCCCATGTTATATCTTGCATTTGTTAGGAAAAATTCCTTATAGCTTGCATTTGTTTGAAAAAACTGCTTATAGCATACAAAGTGCCCATTGCAGATAGAGCTCAAATTCAAAAAACAAACACATATTCATGTTCCCCCGCCTCCCCGAAGACCAAAGAACCATGAGTTTTGCAGATTGATGTCTCCTTGCGGAGATAGCCCATGTTATATCTTGCATTTGTTTGAAAAAACTGCTAATAGCATGAAAAGTGCCCATTGCAGATAGAGCTCAAATTCGAAAAACAAACACATATTCATGTTCCCCCACCTCCCCGAAGACCAAAGAACCATGAGTTTTGCAGATCTGATGTCTCCTTGCGGAGATAGCCCATGTTATATCTTGCATTTGTTTGAAAAAACTGCTAATAGCATGAAAAGTGCCCATTGCAGATAGAGCTCAAATTCGAAAAACAAACACATATTCATGTTCCCCCGCCTCCCCGAAGACCAAAGAACCATGAGTTTTGCAGATCTGATGTCTCCTTGCGGAGATAGCCCATGTTATATCTTGCATTTGTTAGGAAAAATTGCTTATAGCTTGCATTTGTTTGAAAAAACTGCTTATAGCATACAAAGTGCCCATTGCAGATAGAGCTCAAATTCAAAAAAACAAACACATATTCATGTTCCACCGCCTCCCCGAAGACCAAAGAACCATGAGTTTTGCAGATCTGATGTCTCCTTGCGGAGATAGCCCAGGTTATAGCTTGAATTTGTTAGGAAAAACTGCTTATAGCATGAAAAGTGCCCATTGCAGATAGAGCTCAAATTCGAAAAACAAACACATATTCATGTTCCCCCGCCTCCCCAAAGCCCAAAACCTATGACTTTTGCAGGTCTGATGTCTCCTTGTGGAGATAGCCCATGTTATATCTTGCATTTGTTGGGAAAAACTGCTAATAGCATGAAAAGTGCCTATTGCAGATAGAGCTCAAATTCGAAAAACAAACACATATTCATGTTCCCCCGCCTCCCCGAATACCAAAAAACCATGAGTTTTGAAGATCTGATGTCTCCTTGCGGAGATTGCCCATGTTATATCTTGCATTTGTTAGAAAAAATTCCTTATAGCTTGCATTTGTTTGAAAAAACTGCTTATAGCATGAAAAGTGCCCATTGCAGATAGAGCTCAAATTCAAAAAACAAACACATATTCATGTTCCCCCGCCTTCCCGAAGACCAAAGAACCATGAGTTTTGCAGATCTGATGTCTCCTTGCGGAGATAGCCCATGTTATAAATTGCATTTGTTAGTAAAAACTGCTAATAGCATGAAAAGTGCCCATTGCAGATAGAGCTTAAATTCAAACAACAAACACATATTCATGTTCAACCACCTCCCCGAAGACCAAAAAACCATGAGTTTTGCAGATGTGATGTCTCCTTGCGGAGATAGCCCATGTTATATCTTGCATTTGTTAGGAAAAATTCCTTATATCTTGCATTTGTTAGGAAAAACTGCTTATAGCATGAAAAGTGCCCATTGCAGATAGAGCTCAAATTCGAAAAACAAAGACATATTCATGTTCCCCCGCCTCCCCGAAGACCAAAGAACCATGAGTTTTGCAGATCTGATGTCTCCTTGCGGAGATAGCCCATGTTATATCTTGCATTTGTTAGGAAAAATTGCTTATAGCTTGCATTTGTTTGAAAAAACTGCTTATAGCATACAAAGTGCCCATTGCAGATAGAGCTCAAATTCAAAAAACAAACACATATTCATGTTCCCCCGCCTCCCCGAAGACCAAAGAACCATGAGTTTTGCAGATTGATGTCTCCTTGCGGAGATAGCCCATGTTATATCTTGCATTTGTTTGAAAAAACTGCTAATAGCATGAAAAGTGCCCATTGCAGATAGAGCTCAAATTCGAAAAACAAACACATATTCATGTTCCCCCGCCTCCCCGAAGACCAAAGAACCATGAGTTTTGCAGATCTGATGTCTCCTTGCGGAGATAGCCCATGTTATATCTTGCATTTGTTTGAAAAAACTGCTAATAGCATGAAAAGTGCCCATTGCAGATAGAGCTCAAATTCGAAAAACAAACACATATTCATGTTCCCCCGCCTCCCCGAAGACCAAAGAACCATGAGTTTTGCAGATCTGATGTCTCCTTGCGGAGATAGCCCATGTTATATCTTGCATTTGTTAGGAAAAATTGCTTATAGCTTGCATTTGTTTGAAAAAACTGCTTATAGCATACAAAGTGCGCATTGCAGATAGAGCTCAAATTCAAAAAACAAACACATATTCATGTTCCCCCGCCTCCCCAAAGACCAAAGAACCATGAGTTTTGCAGATCTGATGTCTCCTTGCGGAGATAGCCCAGGTTATATCTTGAATTTGTTAGGAAAAACTGCTTATAGCATGAAAAGTGCCCATTGCAGATAGAGCTCAAATTCGAAAAACAAACACATATTCATGTTCCCCCGCCTCCCCAAAGCCCAAAACCTATGACTTTTGCAGATCTGATGTCTCCTTGTGGAGATAGCCCATGTTATATCTTGCATTTGTTGGGAAAAACTGCTAATAGCATGAAAAGTGCCTATTGCAGATAGAGCTCAAATTCGAAAAACAAACACATATTCATGTTCCCCCGCCTCCCCGAATACCAAAAAACCATGAGTTTTGAAGATCTGATGTCTCCTTGCGGAGATTGCCCATGTTATATCTTGCATTTGTTAGAAAAAATTCCTTATAGCTTGCATTTGTTTGAAAAAACTGCTTATAGCATGAAAAGTGCCCATTGCAGATAGAGCTCAAATTCAAAAAACAAACACATATTCATGTTCCCCCGCCTTCCCGAAGACCAAAGAACCATGAGTTTTGCAGATCTGATGTCTCCTTGCGGAGATAGCCCATGTTATAAATTGCATTTGTTAGTAAAAACTGCTAATAGCATGAAAAGTGCCCATTGCTGATAGAGCTCAAATTCAAACAACAAACACATATTCATGTTCAACCACCTCCCCGAAGACCAAAAAACCATGAGTTTTGCAGATCTGATGTCTCCTTGCGGAGATAGCCCATGTTATATCTTGCATTTGTTAGGAAAAATTCCTTATATCTTGCATTTGTTAGGAAAAACTGCTTATAGCATGAAAAGTGCCCATTGCAGATAGAGCTCAAATTCGAAAAACAAAGACATATTCATGTTCCCCCGCCTCCCCGAAGACCAAAGAACCATGAGTTTTGCAGATCTGATGTCTCCTTGCGGAGATAGCCCATGTTATATCTTGCATTTGTTAGGAAAAATTGCTTATAGCTTGCATTTGTTTGAAAAAACTGCTTATAGCATACAAAGTGCCCATTGCAGATAGAGCTCAAATTCAAAAAACAAACACATATTCATGTTCCCCCGCCTCCCCGAAGACCAAAGAACCATGAGTTTTGCAGATTGATGTCTCCTTGCGGAGATAGCCCATGTTATATCTTGCATTTGTTTGAAAAAACTGCTAATAGCATGAAAAGTGCCCATTGCAGATAGAGCTCAAATTCGAAAAACAAACACATATTCATGTTCCCCCGCCTCCCCGAAGACCAAAGAACCATGAGTTTTGCAGATCTGATGTCTCCTTGCGGAGATAGCCCATGTTATATCTTGCATTTGTTTGAAAAAACTGCTAATAGCATGAAAAGTGCCCATTGCAGATAGAGCTCAAATTCGAAAAACGAACACATATTCATGTTCCCCCGCCTCCCCGAAGACCAAAGAACCATGAGTTTTGCAGATCTGATGTCTCCTTGCGGAGATAGCCCATGTTATATCTTGCATTTGTTAGGAAAAATTGCTTATAGCTTGCATTTGTTTGAAAAAACTGCTTATAGCATCCAAAGTGCCCATTGCAGATAGAGCTCAAATTCAAAAAACAAACACATATTCATGTTCCCCCGCCTCCCCAAAGACCAAAGAACCATGAGTTTTGCAGATCTGATGTCTCCTTGCGGAGATAGCCCAGGTTATATCTTGAATTTGTTAGGAAAAACTGCTTATAGCATGAAAAGTGCCCATTGCAGATAGAGCTCAAATTCGAAAAACAAACACATATTCATGTTCCCCCGCCTCCCCGAAGACCAAAGAACCATGAGTTTTGCAGATCTGATGTCTCCTTGCGGAGATAGCCCATGTTATATCTTGCATTTGTTTGAAAAAACTGCTTATAGCATGAAAAGTGCCCATTGCAGATAGAGCTCAAATTCGAAAAACAAACACATATTCATGTTCCCCCGCCTCCCCGAAGACCAAAGAACCATGAGTTTTGCAGATCTGATGTCTCCTTGCGGAGATAGCCCATGTTATATCTTGCATTTGTTAGGAAAAATTGCTTATAGCTTGCATTTGTTTGAAAAAACTGCTTATAGCATACAAAGTGCCCATTGCAGATAGAGCTCAAATTCAAAAAACAAACACATATTCATGTTCCCCCGCCTTCCCGAAGACCAAAGAACCATGAGTTTTGCAGATCTGATGTCTCCTTGCGGAGATAGCCCATGTTATAAATTGCATTTGTTAGTAAAAACTGCTAATAGCATGAAAAGTGCCCATTGCAGATAGAGCTTAAATTCAAACAACAAACACATATTCATGTTCAACCACCTCCCCGAAGACCAAAAAACCATGAGTTTTGCAGATGTGATGTCTCCTTGCGGAGATAGCCCATGTTATATCTTGCATTTGTTAGGAAAAATTCCTTATATCTTGCATTTGTTAGGAAAAACTGCTTATAGCATGAAAAGTGCCCATTGCAGATAGAGCTCAAATTCGAAAAACAAAGACATATTCATGTTCCCCCGCCTCCCCGAAGACCAAAGAACCATGAGTTTTGCAGATCTGATGTCTCCTTGCGGAGATAGCCCATGTTATATCTTGCATTTGTTAGGAAAAATTGCTTATAGCTTGCATTTGTTTGAAAAAACTGCTTATAGCATACAAAGTGCCCATTGCAGATAGAGCTCAAATTCAAAAAACAAACACATATTCATGTTCCCCCGCCTCCCCGAAGACCAAAGAACCATGAGTTTTGCAGATTGATGTCTCCTTGCGGAGATAGCCCATGTTATATCTTGCATTTGTTTGAAAAAACTGCTAATAGCATGAAAAGTGCCCATTGCAGATAGAGCTCAAATTCGAAAAACAAACACATATTCATGTTCCCCCGCCTCCCCGAAGACCAAAGAACCATGAGTTTTGCAGATCTGATGTCTCCTTGCGGAGATAGCCCATGTTATATCTTGCATTTGTTTGAAAAAACTGCTAATAGCATGAAAAGTGCCCATTACAGATAGAGCTCAAATTCGAAAAACAAACACATATTCATGTTCCCCCGCCTCCCCGAAGACCAAAGAACCATGAGTTTTGCAGATCTGATGTCTCCTTGCGGAGATAGCCCATGTTATATCTTGCATTTGTTAGGAAAAATTGCTTATAGCTTGCATTTGTTTGAAAAAACTGCTTATAGCATACAAAGTGCGCATTGCAGATAGAGCTCAAATTCAAAAAACAAACACATATTCATGTTCCCCCGCCTCCCCAAAGACCAAAGAACCATGAGTTTTGCAGATCTGATGTCTCCTTGCGGAGATAGCCCAGGTTATATCTTGAATTTGTTAGGAAAAACTGCTTATAGCATGAAAAGTGCCCATTGCAGATAGAGCTCAAATTCGAAAAACAAACACATATTCATGTTCCCCCGCCTCCCCAAAGCCCAAAACCTATGACTTTTGCAGATCTGATGTCTCCTTGTGGAGATAGCCCATGTTATATCTTGCATTTGTTGGGAAAAACTGCTAATAGCATGAAAAGTGCCTATTGCAGATAGAGCTCAAATTCGAAAAACAAACACATATTCATGTTCCCCCGCCTCCCCGAATACCAAAAAACCATGAGTTTTGAAGATCTGATGTCTCCTTGCGGAGATTGCCCATGTTATATCTTGCATTTGTTAGAAAAAATTCCTTATAGCTTGCATTTGTTTGAAAAAACTGCTTATAGCATGAAAAGTGCCCATTGCAGATAGAGCTCAAATTCAAAAAACAAACACATATTCATGTTCCCCCGCCTTCCCGAAGACCAAAGAACCATGAGTTTTGCAGATCTGATGTCTCCTTGCGGAGATAGCCCATGTTATAAATTGCATTTGTTAGTAAAAACTGCTAATAGCATGAAAAGTGCCCATTGCTGATAGAGCTCAAATTCAAACAACAAACACATATTCATGTTCAACCACCTCCCCGAAGACCAAAAAACCATGAGTTTTGCAGATCTGATGTCTCCTTGCGGAGATAGCCCATGTTATATCTTGCATTTGTTAGGAAAAATTCCTTATATCTTGCATTTGTTAGGAAAAACTGCTTATAGCATGAAAAGTGCCCATTGCAGATAGAGCTCAAATTCGAAAAACAAAGACATATTCATGTTCCCCCGCCTCCCCGAAGACCAAAGAACCATGAGTTTTGCAGATCTGATGTCTCCTTGCGGAGATAGCCCATGTTATATCTTGCATTTGTTAGGAAAAATTGCTTATAGCTTGCATTTGTTTGAAAAAACTGCTTATAGCATACAAAGTGCCCATTGCAGATAGAGCTCAAATTCAAAAAACAAACACATATTCATGTTCCCCCGCCTCCCCGAAGACCAAAGAACCATGAGTTTTGCAGATTGATGTCTCCTTGCGGAGATAGCCCATGTTATATCTTGCATTTGTTTGAAAAAACTGCTAATAGCATGAAAAGTGCCCATTGCAGATAGAGCTCAAATTCGAAAAACAAACACATATTCATGTTCCCCCGCCTCCCCGAAGACCAAAGAACCATGAGTTTTGCAGATCTGATGTCTCCTTGCGGAGATAGCCCATGTTATATCTTGCATTTGTTTGAAAAAACTGCTAATAGCATGAAAAGTGCCCATTGCAGATAGAGCTCAAATTCGAAAAACGAACACATATTCATGTTCCCCCGCCTCCCCGAAGACCAAAGAACCATGAGTTTTGCAGATCTGATGTCTCCTTGCGGAGATAGCCCATGTTATATCTTGCATTTGTTAGGAAAAATTGCTTATAGCTTGCATTTGTTTGAAAAAACTGCTTATAGCATCCAAAGTGCCCATTGCAGATAGAGCTCAAATTCAAAAAACAAACACATATTCATGTTCCCCCGCCTCCCCAAAGACCAAAGAACCATGAGTTTTGCAGATCTGATGTCTCCTTGCGGAGATAGCCCAGGTTATATCTTGAATTTGTTAGGAAAAACTGCTTATAGCATGAAAAGTGCCCATTGCAGATAGAGCTCAAATTCGAAAAACAAACACATATTCATGTTCCCCCGCCTCCCCGAAGACCAAAGAACCATGAGTTTTGCAGATCTGATGTCTCCTTGCGGAGATAGCCCATGTTATATCTTGCATTTGTTTGAAAAAACTGCTAATAGCATGAAAAGTGCCCATTGCAGATAGAGCTCAAATTCGAAAAACAAACACATATTCATGTTCCCCCGCCTCCCCGAAGACCAAAGAACCATGAGTTTTGCAGATCTGATGTCTCCTTGCGGAGATAGCCCATGTTATATCTTGCATTTGTTAGGAAAAATTGCTTATAGCTTGCATTTGTTTGAAAAAACTGCTTATAGCATACAAAGTGCCCATTGCAGATAGAGCTCAAATTCAAAAAACAAACACATATTCATGTTCCCCCGCCTCCCCGAAGACCAAAGAACCATGAGTTTTGCAGATCTGATGTCTCCTTGCGGAGATAGCCCATGTTATATCTTGCATTTGTTAGGAAAAATTCCTTATATCTTGCATTTGTTAGGAAAAACTGCTTATAGCATGAAAAGTGCCCATTGCAGATAGAGCTCAAATTCGAAAAACAAAGACATATTCATGTTCCCCCGCCTCCCCGAAGACCAAAGAACCATGAGTTTTGCACATCTGATGTCTCCTTGCGGAGATAGCCCATGTTATATCTTGCATTTGTTAGGAAAAATTGCTTATAGCTTGCATTTGTTTGAAAAAACTGCTTATAGCATACAAAGTGCCCATTGCAGATAGAGCTCAAATTCAAAAAAAAACAACACATATTCATGTTCCCCCGCCTCCCCGAAGACCAAAAAACCATGAGTTTTGCAGATCTGATGTCTCCTTGCGTAGATAGCCCATGTTATATCTTGCATTTGTTTGAAAAAACTGCTAAAAGCATGAAAAGTGCCCATTGCAGATAGAGCTCAAATTCGAAAAACAAACACATATTCATGTTCCACAGCCTCCCCGAAGACCAAAGAACCATGAGTTTTGCAGATCTGATGTCTCCTTGCGGAGATAGCCCATGTTATATCTTGCATTTGTTTGAAAAAACTGCTAATAGCATGAAAAGTGCCCATTGCAGATAGAGCTCAAATTCGAAAAACAAACACATATTCATGTTCCACCGCCTCCCCGAAGACCAAAAAACCATGAGTTTTGCAGATCTGATGTCTCCTTGCGGAGATATCCCATGTTATATCTTGCATTTGTTAGGAAAAACTGCTAATAGCATGAAAAGTGCCCATCGCAGATAGAGCTCAAATTCGATAAACAAACACATATTCATGTTCCCCCGCCTCCCTGAAGACCAAAACCTATGAGTTTTGCAGATCTAATGTCTCCTTGCGGAGATAGCCCAGGTTATATCTTGAATTTGTTAGGAAAAACTGCTTATAGCATGAAAAGTGCCCATTACAGATAGAGCTCAAATTCGAAAAACAAACACATATTCATGTTCCCCCGCCTCCCCAAAGCCCAAAACCTATGACTTTTACAGATCTGATGTCTCCTTGTGTAGATAGCCCATGTTATATCTTGCATTTGTTGGGAAAAACTGCTAAAAGCATGAAAAGTGCCTATTGCAGATAGAGCTCAAATTAGAAAAACAAGCACATATTCATGTTCCCCCGCCTCCCCGAAGACCAAAAAACCATGAGTTTTGCAGATCTGATGTCTCCCTGCGGAGATAGCCCATGTTATAAATTGCATTTGTTAGTAAAAACTGCTAATTGCATGAAAAGTGCCCATTGCAGATAGAGCTCAAATTCAAACAACAAACACATATTAATGTTCAACCGCCTCCCCGAAGACCAAAAAACCATGAGTTTTGCAGATCTGATGTCTCCTTGCGGAGATAGCCCATGTTATATCTTGCATTTGTTAGGAAAAATTCCTTATATCTTGCATTTGTTTGAAAAAACTGCTAATAGCATGAAAAGTGCCCATTGCAGATAGAGCTCAAATTCGAAAAACAAACACATATTCATGTTCCCCCGCCTCCCCGAAGACCAAAAAACCATGAGTTTTGCAGATCTGATGTCACCTTGCGTAGATAGCCCATGTTATATCTTGCATTTGTTTGAAAAAACTGCTAAAAGCATGAAAAGTGCCCATTGCAGATAGAGCTCAAATTCGAAAAACAAACACATATTTATGTTCCACAGCCTCCCCGAAGACCAAAGAACCATGAGTTTTGCAGATCTGATGTCTCCTTGCGTAGATAGCCCATGTTATATCTTGCATTTGTTTGAAAAAACTGCTAATAGCATGAAAAGTGCCCATTGCAGATAGAGCTCAAATTCGAAAAACAAACACATATTCATGTTCCACCGCCTCCCCGAAGACCAAAAAACCATGAGTTTTGCAGATCTGATGTCTCCTTGCGGAGATATCCCATGTTATATCTTGCATTTGTTAGGAAAAACTGCTAATAGCATGAAAAGTGCCCATCGCAGATAGAGCTCAAATTCGATAAACAAACACATATTCATGTTCCCCCGCCTCCCTGAAGACCAAAACCTATGAGTTTTGCAGATCTAATGTCTCCTTGCGGAGATAGCCCAGGTTATATCTTGAATTTGTTAGGAAAAACTGCTTATAGCATGAAAAGTGCCCATTACAGATAGAGCTCAAATTCGAAAAACAAACACATATTCATGTTCCCCCGCCTCCCCAAAGCCCAAAACCTATGACTTTTACAGATCTGATGTCTCCTTGTGTAGATAGCCCATGTTATATCTTGCATTTGTTGGGAAAAACTGCTAATAGCATGAAAAGTGCCTATTGCAGATAGAGCTCAAATTAGAAAAACAAGCACATATTCATGTTCCCCCGCCTCCCCGAAGACCAAAAAACCACGAGTTTTGCAGATCTGATGTCTCCCTGCGGAGATAGCCCATGTTATAAATTGCATTTGTTAGTAAAAACTGCTAATTGCATGAAAAGTGCCCATTGCAGATAGAGCTCAAATTCAAACAACAAACACATATTCATGTTCAACCGCCTCCCCGAAAACCAAAAAACCATGGGTTTTGCAGATCTGATGTCTCCTTGCGGAGATAGCCCATGTTATATCTTGCATTTGTTAGGAAAAATTCCTTATATCTTGCATTTGTTTGAAAAAACTGCTAATAGCATGAAAAGTGCCCATTGCAGATAGAGCTCAAATTCGAAAAACAAACACATATTCATGTTCCCCCGCCTCCCCGAAGACCAAAAAACCATGAGTTTTGCAGAACTGATGTCTCCTTGCGTAGATAGCCCATGTTATATCTTGCATTTGTTTGAAAAAACTGCTTATAGCATACAAAGTGCCCATTGCAGATAGAGCTCAAATTCAAAAAACAAACACATATTCATGTTCCCCCGCCTCCCCGAAGACCAAAGAACCATGAGTTTTGCAGATCTGATGTCTCCTTGCGGAGATAGCCCAGGTTATATCTTGAATTTGTTAGTAAAAACTGCTTATAGCATGAAAAGTGCCCATTGCAGATAGAGCTCAAATTCGAAAAACAAACACATATTCATGTTCCCCCGCCTCCCCAAAGCCCAAAACCTATGACTTTTGCAGATCTGATGTCTCCTTGTGGAGATAGCCCATGTTATATCTTGCATTTGTTGGGAAAAACTGCTAATAGCATGAAAAGTGCCTATTGCAGATAGAGCTCAAATTCGAAAAACAAACACATATTCATGTTCCCCCGCCTCCCCGAATACCAAAAAACCATGAGTTTTGAAGATCTGATGTCTCCTTGCGGAGATTGCCCATGTTATATCTTGCATTTGTTAGAAAAAATTCCTTATAGCTTGCATTTGTTTGAAAAAACTGCTTATAGCATGAAAAGTGCCCATTGCAGATAGAGCTCAAATTCAAAAAACAAACACATATTCATGTTCCCCCGCCTTCCCGAAGACCAAAGAACCATGAGTTTTGCAGATCTGATGTCTCCTTGCGGAGATAGCCCATGTTATAAATTGCATTTGTTAGTAAAAACTGCTAATAGCATGAAAAGTGCCCATTGCAGATAGAGCTCAAATTCAAACAACAAACACATATTCATGTTCAACCACCTCCCCGAAGACCAAAAAACCATGAGTTTTGCAGATCTGATGTCTCCTTGCGGAGATAGCCCATGTTATATCTTGCATTTGTTAGGAAAAATTCCTTATATCTTGCATTTGTTAGGAAAAACTGCTTATAGCATGAAAAGTGCCCATTGCAGATAGAGCTCAAATTCGAAAAACAAAGACATATTCATGTTCCCCCGCCTCCCCGAAGACCAAAGAACCATGAGTTTTGCACATCTGATGTCTCCTTGCGGAGATAGCCCATGTTATATCTTGCATTTGTTAGGAAAAATTGCTTATAGCTTGCATTTGTTTGAAAAAACTGCTTATAGCATACAAAGTGCCCATTGCAGATAGAGCTCAAATTCAAAAAAAAAACACATATTCATGTTCCCCCGCCTCCCCGAAGACCAAAAAACCATGAGTTTTGCAGATCTGATGTCTCCTTGCGTAGATAGCCCATGTTATATCTTGCATTTGTTTGAAAAAACTGCTAAAAGCATGAAAAGTGCCCATTGCAGATAGAGCTCAAATTCGAAAAACAAACACATATTCATGTTCCACAGCCTCCCCGAAGACCAAAGAACCATGAGTTTTGCAGATCTGATGTCTCCTTGCGGAGATAGCCCATGTTATATCTTGCATTTGTTTGAAAAAACTGCTAATAGCATGAAAAGTGCCCATTGCAGATAGAGCTCAAATTCGAAAAACAAACACATATTCATGTTCCACCGCCTCCCCGAAGACCAAAAAACCATGAGTTTTGCAGATCTGATGTCTCCTTGCGGAGATATCCCATGTTATATCTTGCATTTGTTAGGAAAAACTGCTAATAGCATGAAAAGTGCCCATCGCAGATAGAGCTCAAATTCGATAAACAAACACATATTCATGTTCCCCCGCCTCCCTGAAGACCAAAACCTATGAGTTTTGCAGATCTAATGTCTCCTTGCGGAGATAGCCCAGGTTATATCTTGAATTTGTTAGGAAAAACTGCTTATAGCATGAAAAGTGCCCATTACAGATAGAGCTCAAATTCGAAAAACAAACACATATTCATGTTCCCCCGCCTCCCCAAAGCCCAAAACCTATGACTTTTACAGATCTGATGTCTCCTTGTGTAGATAGCCCATGTTATATCTTGCATTTGTTGGGAAAAACTGCTAATAGCATGAAAAGTGCCTATTGCAGATAGAGCTCAAATTAGAAAAACAAGCACATATTCATGTTCCCCCGCCTCCCCGAAGACCAAAAAACCATGAGTTTTGCAGATCTGATGTCTCCCTGCGGAGATAGCCCATGTTATAAATTGCATTTGTTAGTAAAAACTGCTAATTGCATGAAAAGTGCCCATTGCAGATAGAGCTCAAATTCAAACAACAAACACATATTCATGTTCAACCGCCTCCCCGAAGACCAAAAAACCATGGGTTTTGCAGATCTGATGTCTCCTTGCGGAGATAGCCCATGTTATATCTTGCATTTGTTAGGAAAAATTCCTTATATCTTGCATTTGTTTGAAAAAACTGCTAATAGCATGAAAAGTGCCCATTGCAGATAGAGCTCAAATTCGAAAAACAAACACATATTCATGTTCCCCCGCCTCCCCGAAGACCAAAAAACCATGAGTTTTGCAGATCTGATGTCTCCTTGCGTAGATAGCCCATGTTATATCTTGCATTTGTTTGAAAAAACTGCTAAAAGCATGAAAAGTGCCCATTGCAGATAGAGCTCAAATTCGAAAAACAAACACATATTTATGTTCCACAGCCTCCCCGAAGACCAAAGAACCATGAGTTTTGCAGATCTGATGTCTCCTTGCGGAGATAGCCCATGTTATATCTTGCATTTGTTTGAAAAAACTGCTAATAGCATGAAAAGTGCCCATTGCAGATAGAGCTCAAATTCGAAAAACAAACACATATTCATGTTCCACCGCCTCCCCGAAGACCAAAAAACCATGAGTTTTGCAGATCTGATATCTCCTTGCGGAGATATCCCATGTTATATCTTGCATTTGTTAGGAAAAACTGCTAATAGCATGAAAAGTGCCCATCGCAGATAGAGCTCAAATTCGATAAACAAACACATATTCATGTTCCCCCGCCTCCCTGAAGACCAAAACCTATGAGTTTTGCAGATCTAATGTCTCCTTGCGGAGATAGCCCAGGTTATATCTTGAATTTGTTAGGAAAAACTGCTTATAGCATGAAAAGTGCCCATTACAGATAGAGCTCAAATTCGAAAAACAAACACATATTCATGTTCCCCCGCCTCCCAAAAGCCCAAAACCTATGACTTTTACAGATCTGATGTCTCCTTGTGTAGATAGCCCATGTTATATCTTGCATTTGTTGGGAAAAACTGCTAATAGCATGAAAAGTGCCTATTGCAGATAGAGCTCAAATTAGAAAAACAAGCACATATTCATGTTCCCCCGCCTCCCCGAAGACCAAAAAACCACGAGTTTTGCAGATCTGATGTCTCCCTGCGGAGATAGCCCATGTTATAAATTGCATTTGTTAGTAAAAACTGCTAATTGCATGAAAAGTGCCCATTGCAGATAGAGCTCAAATTCAAACAACAAACACATATTCATGTTCAACCGCCTCCCCGAAGACCAAAAAACCATGAGTTTTGCAGATCTGATGTCTCCTTGCGGAGATAGCCCATGTTATATCTTGCATTTGTTAGGAAAAATTCCTTATATCTTGCATTTGTTAGGAAAAACTGCTTATAGCATGAAAAGTGCCCATTGCAGATAGAGCTCAAATTCAAAAAACAAACACATATTCATGTTCCCCCGCCTCCCCGAAGACCAAAGAACCATGAGTTTTGCAGATTGATGTCTCCTTGCGGAGATAGCCCATGTTATATCTTGCATTTGTTTGAAAAAACTGCTAATAGCATGAAAAGTGCCCATTGCAGACAGAGCTCAAATTCGAAAAACAAACACATATTCATGTTCCCCCGCCTCCCCGAAGACCAAAAAACCATGAGTTTTGCAGATCTGATGTCTCCTTGCGTAGATAGCCCATGTTATATCTTGCATTTGTTTGAAAAAACTGCTAAAAGCATGAAAAGTGCCCATTGCAGATAGAGCTCAAATTCAAAAAACAAACACATATTCATGTTCCCCTGCCTCCCCGAATACCAAAAAACCATGAGTTTTGAAGATCTGATGTCTCCTTGCGGAGATTGCCCATGTTATATCTTGCATTTGTTAGGAAAAATTCCTTATAGTTTGCATTTGTTTGAAAAAACTGCTTATAGCATACAAAGTGCCCATTGCAGATAGAGCTCAAATTCAAAAAACAAACACATATTCATGTTCCCCCGCCTCCCCGAAGACCAAAGAACCATGAGTTTTGCAGATTGATGTCTCCTTGCGGAGATAGCCCATGTTATATCTTGCATTTGTTTGAAAAAACTGCTAATAGCATGAAAAGTGCCCATTGCAGATAGAGCTCAAATTCGAAAAACAAACACATATTCATGTTCCCCCGCCTCCCCGAAGACCAAAGAACCATGAGTTTTGCAGATCTGATGTCTCCTTGCGGAGATAGCCCATGTTATATCTTGCATTTGTTTGAAAAAACTGCTAATAGCATGAAAAGTGCCCATTGCAGATAGAGCTCAAATTCGAAAAACAAACACATATTCATGTTCCCCCGCCTCCCCGAAGACCAAAGAACCATGAGTTTTGCAGATCTGATGTCTCCTTGCGGAGATAGCCCATGTTATATCTTGCATTTGTTAGGAAAAATTGCTTATAGCTTGCATTTGTTTGAAAAAACTGCTTATAGCATACAAAGTGCCCATTGCAGATAGAGCTCAAATTCAAAAAACAAACACATATTCATGTTCCCCCGCCTCCCCGAAGACCAAAGAACCATGAGTTTTGCAGATCTGATGTCTCCTTGCGGAGATAGCCCAGGTTATATCTTGAATTTGTTAGTAAAAACTGCTTATAGCATGAAAAGTGCCCATTGCAGATAGAGCTCAAATTCGAAAAACAAACACATATTCATGTTCCCCCCGCCTCCCCAAAGCCCAAAACCTATGACTTTTGCAGATCTGATGTCTCCTTGTGGAGATAGCCCATGTTATATCTTGCATTTGTTGGGAAAAACTGCTAATAGCATGAAAAGTGCCTATTGCAGATAGAGCTCAAATTCGAAAAACAAACACATATTCATGTTCCCCCGCCTCCCCGAATACCAAAAAACCATGAGTTTTGAAGATCTGATGTCTCCTTGCGGAGATTGCCCATGTTATATCTTGCATTTGTTAGAAAAAATTCCTTATAGCTTGCATTTGTTTGAAAAAACTGCTTATAGCATGAAAAGTGCCCATTGCAGATAGAGCTCAAATTCAAAAAACAAACACATATTCATGTTCCCCCGCCTTCCCGAAGACTAAAGAACCATGAGTTTTGCAGATCTGATGTCTCCTTGCGGAGATAGCCCATGTTATAAATTGCATTTGTTAGTAAAAACTGCTAATAGCATGAAAAGTGCCCATTGCAGATAGAGCTCAAATTCAAACAACAAACACATATTCATGTTCAACCACCTCCCCGAAGACCAAAAAACCATGAGTTTTGCAGATCTGATGTCTCCTTGCGGAGATAGCCCATGTTATATCTTGCATTTGTTAGGAAAAATTCCTTATATCTTGCATTTGTTAGGAAAAACTGCTTATAGCATGAAAAGTGCCCATTGCAGATAGAGCTCAAATTCGAAAAACAAGGACATATTCATGTTCCCCCGCCTCCCCGAAGACCAAAGAACCATGAGTTTTGCAGATCTGATGTCTCCTTGCGGAGATAGCCCATGTTATATCTTGCATTTGTTAGGAAAAATTGCTTATAGCTTGCATTTGTTTGAAAAAACTGCTTATAGCATACAAAGTGCCCATTGCAGATAGAGCTCAAATTCAAAAAAAAAAACACATATTCATGTTCCCCCGCCTCCCCGAAGACCAAAAAACCATGAGTTTTGCAGATCTGATGTCTCCTTGCGTAGATAGCCCATGTTATATCTTGCATTTGTTTGAAAAAACTGCTAAAAGCATGAAAAGTGCCCATTGCAGATAGAGCTCAAATTCGAAAAACAAACACATATTCATGTTCCACAGCCTCCCCGAAGACCAAAGAACCATGAGTTTTGCAGATCTGATGTCTCCTTGCGGAGATAGCCCATGTTATATCTTGCATTTGTTTGAAAAAACTGCTAATAGCATGAAAAGTGCCCATTGCAGATAGAGCTCAAATTCGAAAAACAAACACATATTCATGTTCCACCGCCTCCCCGAAGACCAAAAAACCATGAGTTTTGCAGATCTGATGTCTCCTTGCGGAGATATCCCATGTTATATCTTGCATTTGTTAGGAAAAACTGCTAATAGCATGAAAAGTGCCCATCGCAGATAGAGCTCAAATTCGATAAACAAACACACATTCATGTTCCCCCGCCTCCCTGAAGACCAAAACCTATGAGTTTTGCAGATCTAATGTCTCCTTGCGGAGATAGCCCAGGTTATATCTTGAATTTGTTAGGAAAAACTGCTTATAGCATGAAAAGTGCCCATTACAGATAGAGCTCAAATTCGAAAAACAAACACATATTCATGTTCCCCCGCCTCCCCAAAGCCCAAAACCTATGACTTTTACAGATCTGATGTCTCCTTGTGTAGATAGCCCATGTTATATCTTGCATTTGTTGGGAAAAACTGCTAATAGCATGAAAAGTGCCTATTGCAGATAGAGCTCAAATTAGAAAAACAAGCACATATTCATGTTCCCCCGCCTCCCCGAAGACCAAAAAACCATGAGTTTTGCAGATCTGATGTCTCCCTGCGGAGATAGCCCATGTTATAAATTGCATTTGTTAGTAAAAACTGCTAATTGCATGAAAAGTGCCCATTGCAGATAGAGCTCAAATTCAAACAACAAACACATATTCATGTTCAACCGCCTCCCCGAAGACCAAAAAACCATGAGTTTTGCAGATCTGATGTCTCCTTGCGGAGATAGCCCATGTTATATCTTGCATTTGTTAGGAAAAATTCCTTATATCTTGCATTTGTTAGGAAAAACTGCTTATAGCATGAAAAGTGCCCATTGCAGATAGAGCTCAAATTCAAAAAACAAACACATATTCATGTTCCCCCGCCTCCCCGAAGACCTAAGAACCATGAGTTTTGCAGAGTGATGTCTCCTTGCGGAGATAGCCCATGTTATATCTTGCATTTGTTTGAAAAAACTGCTAATAGCATGAAAAGTGCCCATTGCAGACAGAGCTCAAATTCGAAAAACAAACACATATTCATGTTCCCCCGCCTCCCCGAAGACCAAAAAACCATGAGTTTTGCAGATCTGATGTCTCCTTGCGTAGATAGCCCATGTTATATCTTGCATTTGTTTGAAAAAACTGCTAAAAGCATGGAAAGTGCCCATTGCAGATAGAGCTCAAATTCGAAAAACAAACACATATTCATGTTCCACAGCCTCCCCGAAGACCAAAGAACCATGAGTTTTGCAGATCTGATGTCTCCTTGCGGAGATAGCCCATGTTATATCTTGCATTTGTTTGAAAAAACTGCTAATAGCATGAAAAGTGCCCATTGCAGATAGAGCTCAAATTCGAAAAACAAACACATATTCATGTTCCACCGCCTCCCCGAAGACCAAAAAACCATGAGTTTTGCAGATCTGATGTCTCCTTGCGGAGATATCCCATGTTATATCTTGCATTTGTTAGGAAAAACTGCTAATAGCATGAAAAGTGCCCATCGCAGATAGAGCTCAAATTCGATAAACAAACACAGATTCATGTTCCCCCGCCTCCCTGAAGACCAAAACCTATGAGTTTTGCAGATCTAATGTCTCCTTGCGGAGATAGCCCAGGTTATATCTTGAATTTGTTAGGAAAAACTGCTTATAGCATGAAAAGTGCCCATTACAGATAGAGCTCAAATTCGAAAAACAAACACATATTCATGTTCCCCCGCCTCCCCAAAGCCCAAAACCTATGACTTTTACAGATCTGATGTCTCCTTGTGTAGATAGCCCATGTTATATCTTGCATTTGTTGGGAAAAACTGCTAATAGCATGAAAAGTGCCTATTGCAGATAGAGCTCAAATTAGAGAAACAAGCACATATTCATGTTCCCCCGCCTCCCCGAAGACCAAAAAACCACGAGTTTTGCAGATCTGATGTCTCCCTGCGGAGATAGCCCATGTTATAAATTGCATTTGTTAGTAAAAACTGCTAATTGCATGAAAAGTGCCCATTGCAGATAGAGCTCAAATTCAAACAACAAACACATATTCATGTTCAACCGCCTCCCCGAAGACCAAAAAACCATGAGTTTTGCAGATCTGATGTCTCCTTGCGGAGATAGCCCATGTTATATCTTGCATTTGTTAGGAAAAATTCCTTATATCTTGCATTTGTTAGGAAAAACTGCTTATAGCATGAAAAGTGCCCATTGCAGATAGAGCTCAAATTCAAAAAACAAACACATATTCATGTTCCCCCGCCTCCCCGAAGACCAAAGAACCATGAGATTTGCAGATTGATGTCTCCTTGCGGAGATAGCCCATGTTATATCTTGCATTTGTTTGAAAAAACTGCTAATAGCATGAAAAGTGCCCATTGCAGACAGAGCTCAAATTCGAAAAACAAACACATATTCATGTTCCCCCGCCTCCCCGAAGACCAAAAAACCATGAGTTTTGAAGATCTGATGTCTCCTTGCGGAGATTGCCCATGTTATATCTTGCATTTGTTAGGAAAAATTCCTTATAGCTTGCATTTGTTTGAAAAAACTGCTTATAGCATACAAAGTGCCCATTGCAGATAGAGCTCAAATTCAAAAAACAAACACATATTCATGTTCAACCACCTCCCCGAAGACCAAAAAACCATGAGTTTTGCAGATCTGATGTCTCCTTGCGGAGATAGCCCATGTTATATCTTGCATTTGTTAGGAAAAATTCCTTATATCTTGCATTTGTTAGGAAAAACTGCTTATAGCATGAAAAGTGCCCATTGCAGATAGAGCTCAAATTCGAAAAACAAACACATATTCATGTTCCCCCGCCTCCCCAAAGCCCAAAACCTATGACTTTTGCAGATCTGATGTCTCCTTGTGGAGATAGCCCATGTTATATCTTGCATTTGTTGGGAAAAACTGCTAATAGCATGAAAAGTGCCTATTGCAGATAGAGCTCAAATTCGAAAAACAAACACATATTCATGTTCCCCCGCCTCCCCGAATACCAAAAAACCATGAGTTTTGAAGATCTGATGTCTCCTTGCGGAGATTGCCCATGTTATATCTTGCATTTGTTAGAAAAAATTCCTTATAGCTTGCATTTGTTTGAAAAAACTGCTTATAGCATGAAAAGTGCCCATTGCAGATAGAGCTCAAATTCAAAAAACAAACACATATTCATGTTCCCCCGCCTTCCCGAAGACCAAAGAACCATGAGTTTTGCAGATCTGATGTCTCCTTGCGGAGATAGCCCATGTTATAAATTGCATTTGTTAGTAAAAACTGCTAATAGCATGAAAAGTGCCCATTGCAGATAGAGCTCAAATTCAAACAACAAACACATATTCATGTTCAACCACCTCCCCGAAGACCAAAAAACCATGAGTTTTGCAGATCTGATGTCTCCTTGCGGAGATAGCCCATGTTATATCTTGCATTTGTTAGGAAAAATTCCTTATATCTTGCATTTGTTAGGAAAAACTGCTTATAGCATGAAAAGTGCCCATTGCAGATAGAGCTCAAATTCGAAAAACAAACACATATTCATGTTCCCCCGCCTCCCCGAAGACCAAAGAACCATGAGTTTTGCAGATCTGATGTCTCCTTGCGGAGATAGCCCATGTTATATCTTGCATTTGTTAGGAAAAATTGCTTATAGCTTGCATTTGTTTGAAAAAACTGCTTATAGCATACAAAGTGCCCATTGCAGATAGAGCTCAAATTCAAAAAAAAAAACACATATTCATGTTCCCCCGCCTCCCCAAAGACCAAAAAACCATGAGTTTTGCAGATCTGATGTCTCCTTGCGTAGATAGCCCATGTTATATCTTGCATTTGTTTGAAAAAACTGCTAAAAGCATGAAAAGTGCCCATTGCAGATAGAGCTCAAATTCGAAAAACAAACACATATTCATGTTCCACAGCCTCCCCGAAGACCAAAGAACCATGAGTTTTGCAGATCTGATGTCTCCTTGCGGAGATAGCCCATGTTATATCTTGCATTTGTTTGAAAAAACTGCTAATAGCATGAAAAGTGCCCATTGCAGATAGAGCTCAAATTCGAAAAACAAACACATATTCATGTTCCACCGCCTCCCAGAAGACCAAAAAACCATGAGTTTTGCAGATCTGATGTCTCCTTGCGGAGATATCCCATGTTATATCTTGCATTTGTTAGGAAAAACTGCTAATAGCATGAAAAGTGCCCATCGCAGATAGAGCTCAAATTCGATAAACAAACACACATTCATGTTCCCCCGCCTCCCTGAAGACCAAAACCTATGAGTTTTGCAGATCTAATGTCTCCTTGCGGAGATAGCCCAGGTTATATCTTGAATTTGTTAGGAAAAACTGCTTATAGCATGAAAAGTGCCCATTACAGATAGAGCTCAAATTCGAAAAACAAACACATATTCATGTTCCCCCGCCTCCCCAAAGCCCAAAACCTATGACTTTTACAGATCTGATGTCTCCTTGTGTAGATAGCCCATGTTATATCTTGCATTTGTTGGGAAAAACTGCTAATAGCATGAAAAGTGCCTATTGCAGATAGAGCTCAAATTAGAAAAACAAGCACATATTCATGTTCCCCCGCCTCCCCGAAGACCAAAAAACCATGAGTTTTGCAGATCTGATGTCTCCCTGCGGAGATAGCCCATGTTATAAATTGCATTTGTTAGTAAAAACTGCTAATTGCATGAAAAGTGCCCATTGCAGATAGAGCTCAAATTCAAACAACAAACACATATTCATGTTCAACCGCCTCCCCGAAGACCAAAAAACCATGAGTTTTGCAGATCTGATGTCTCCTTGCGGAGATAGCCCATGTTATATCTTGCATTTGTTAGGAAAAAATCCTTATATCTTGCATTTGTTAGGAAAAACTGCTTATAGCATGAAAAGTGCCCATTGCAGATAGAGCTCAAATTCAAAAATCAAACACATATTCATGTTCCCCCGCCTCCCCGAAGACCTAAGAACCATGAGTTTTGCAGAGTGATGTCTCCTTGCGGAGATAGCCCATGTTATATCTTGCATTTGTTTGAAAAAACTGCTAATAGCATGAAAAGTGCCCATTGCAGACAGAGCTCAAATTCGAAAAACAAACACATATTCATGTTCCCCCGCCTCCCCGAAGACCAAAAAACCATGAGTTTTGCAGATCTGATGTCTCCTTGCGTAGATAGCCCATGTTATATCTTGCATTTGTTTGAAAAAACTGCTAAAAGCATGGAAAGTGCCCATTGCAGATAGAGCTCAAATTCGAAAAACAAACACATATTCATGTTCCACAGCCTCCCCGAAGACCAAAGAACCATGAGTTTTGCAGATCTGATGTCTCCTTGCGGAGATAGCCCATGTTATATCTTGCATTTGTTTGAAAAAACTGCTAATAGCATGAAAAGTGCCCATTGCAGATAGAGCTCAAATTCGAAAAACAAACACATATTCATGTTCCACCGCCTCCCCGAAGACCAAAAAACCATGAGTTTTGCAGATCTGATGTCTCCTTGCGGAGATATCCCATGTTATATCTTGCATTTGTTAGGAAAAACTGCTAATAGCATGAAAAGTGCCCATCGCAGATAGAGCTCAAATTCGATAAACAAACACAGATTCATGTTCCCCCGCCTCCCTGAAGACCAAAACCTATGAGTTTTGCAGATCTAATGTCTCCTTGCGGAGATAGCCCAGGTTATATCTTGAATTTGTTAGGAAAAACTGCTTATAGCATGAAAAGTGCCCATTACAGATAGAGCTCAAATTCGAAAAACAAACACATATTCATGTTCCCCCGCCTCCCCAAAGCCCAAAACCTATGACTTTTACAGATCTGATGTCTCCTTGTGTAGATAGCCCATGTTATATCTTGCATTTGTTGGGAAAAACTGCTAATAGCATGAAAAGTGCCTATTGCAGATAGAGCTCAAATTAGAGAAACAAGCACATATTCATGTTCCCCCGCCTCCCCGAAGACCAAAAAACCACGAGTTTTGCAGATCTGATGTCTCCCTGCGGAGATAGCCCATGTTATAAATTGCATTTGTTAGTAAAAACTGCTAATTGCATGAAAAGTGCCCATTGCAGATAGAGCTCAAATTCAAACAACAAACACATATTCATGTTCAACCGCCTCCCCGAAGACCAAAAAACCATGAGTTTTGCAGATCTGATGTCTCCTTGCGGAGATAGCCCATGTTATATCTTGCATTTGTTAGGAAAAATTCCTTATATCTTGCATTTGTTAGGAAAAACTGCTTATAGCATGAAAAGTGCCCATTGCAGATAGAGCTCAAATTCAAAAAACAAACACATATTCATGTTCCCCCGCCTCCCCGAAGACCAAAGAACCATGAGTTTTGCAGATTGATGTCTCCTTGCGGAGATAGCCCATGTTATATCTTGCATTTGTTTGAAAAAACTGCTAATAGCATGAAAAGTGCCCATTGCAGACAGAGCTCAAATTCGAAAAACAAACACATATTCATGTTCCCCCGCCTCCCCGAAGACCAAAAAACCATGAGTTTTGAAGATCTGATGTCTCCTTGCGGAGATTGCCCATGTTATATCTTGCATTTGTTAGGAAAAATTCCTTATAGCTTGCATTTGTTTGAAAAAACTGCTTATAGCATACAAAGTGCCCATTGCAGATAGAGCTCAAATTCAAAAAACAAACACATATTCATGTTCCCCCGCCTCCCCGAAGACCAAAGAACCATGAGTTTTGCAGATTGATGTCTCCTTGCGGAGATAGCCCATGTTATATCTTGCATTTGTTTGAAAAAACTGCTAATAGCATGAAAAGTGCCCATTGCAGATAGAGCTCAAATTCGAAAAACAAACACATATTCATGTTCCCCCACCTCCCCGAAGACCAAAGAACCATGAGTTTTGCAGATCTGATGTCTCCTTGCGGAGATAGCCCATGTTATATCTTGCATTTGTTTGAAAAAACTGCTAATAGCATGAAAAGTGCCCATTGCAGATAGAGCTCAAATTCGAAAAACAAACACATATTCATGTTCCCCCGCCTCCCCGAAGACCAAAGAACCATGAGTTTTGCAGATCTGATGTCTCCTTGCGGAGATAGCCCATGTTATATCTTGCATTTGTTAGGAAAAATTGCTTATAGCTTGCATTTGTTTGAAAAAACTGCTTATAGCATACAAAGTGCCCATTGCAGATAGAGCTCAAATTCAAAAAACAAACACATATTCATGTTCCACCGCCTCCCCGAAGACCAAAGAACCATGAGTTTTGCAGATCTGATGTCTCCTTGCGGAGATAGCCCAGGTTATATCTTGAATTTGTTAGTAAAAACTGCTTATAGCATGAAAAGTGCCCATTGCAGATAGAGCTCAAATTCGAAAAACAAACACATATTCATGTTCCCCCGCCTCCCCAAAGCCCAAAACCTATGACTTTTGCAGGTCTGATGTCTCCTTGTGGAGATAGCCCATGTTATATCTTGCATTTGTTGGGAAAAACTGCTAATAGCATGAAAAGTGCCTATTGCAGATAGAGCTCAAATTCGAAAAACAAACACATATTCATGTTCCCCCGCCTCCCCGAATACCAAAAAACCATGAGTTTTGAAGATCTGATGTCTCCTTGCGGAGATTGCCCATGTTATATCTTGCATTTGTTAGAAAAAATTCCTTATAGCTTGCATTTGTTTGAAAAAACTGCTTATAGCATGAAAAGTGCCCATTGCAGATAGAGCTCAAATTCAAAAAACAAACACATATTCATGTTCCCCCGCCTTCCCGAAGACCAAAGAACCATGAGTTTTGCAGATCTGATGTCTCCTTGCGGAGATAGCCCATGTTATAAATTGCATTTGTTAGTAAAAACTGCTAATAGCATGAAAAGTGCCCATTGCAGATAGAGCTTAAATTCAAACAACAAACACATATTCATGTTCAACCACCTCCCCGAAGACCAAAAAACCATGAGTTTTGCAGATGTGATGTCTCCTTGCGGAGATAGCCCATGTTATATCTTGCATTTGTTAGGAAAAATTCCTTATATCTTGCATTTGTTAGGAAAAACTGCTTATAGCATGAAAAGTGCCCATTGCAGATAGAGCTCAAATTCGAAAAACAAAGACATATTCATGTTCCCCCGCCTCCCCGAAGACCAAAGAACCATGAGTTTTGCAGATCTGATGTCTCCTTGCGGAGATAGCCCATGTTATATCTTGCATTTGTTAGGAAAAATTGCTTATAGCTTGCATTTGTTTGAAAAAACTGCTTATAGCATACAAAGTGCCCATTGCAGATAGAGCTCAAATTCAAAAAACAAACACATATTCATGTTCCCCCGCCTCCCCGAAGACCAAAGAACCATGAGTTTTGCAGATTGATGTCTCCTTGCGGAGATAGCCCATGTTATATCTTGCATTTGTTTGAAAAAACTGCTAATAGCATGAAAAGTGCCCATTGCAGATAGAGCTCAAATTCGAAAAACAAACACATATTCATGTTCCCCCGCCTCCCCGAAGACCAAAGAACCATGAGTTTTGCAGATCTGATGTCTCCTTGCGGAGATAGCCCATGTTATATCTTGCATTTGTTTGAAAAAACTGCTAATAGCATGAAAAGTGCCCATTGCAGATAGAGCTCAAATTCGAAAAACAAACACATATTCATGTTCCCCCGCCTCCCCGAAGACCAAAGAACCATGAGTTTTGCAGATCTGATGTCTCCTTGCGGAGATAGCCCATGTTATATCTTGCATTTGTTAGGAAAAATTGCTTATAGCTTGCATTTGTTTGAAAAAACTGCTTATAGCATACAAAGTGCGCATTGCAGATAGAGCTCAAATTCAAAAAACAAACACATATTCATGTTCCCCCGCCTCCCCAAAGACCAAAGAACCATGAGTTTTGCAGATCTGATGTCTCCTTGCGGAGATAGCCCAGGTTATATCTTGAATTTGTTAGGAAAAACTGCTTATAGCATGAAAAGTGCCCATTGCAGATAGAGCTCAAATTCGAAAAACAAACACATATTCATGTTCCCCCGCCTCCCCAAAGCCCAAAACCTATGACTTTTGCAGATCTGATGTCTCCTTGTGGAGATAGCCCATGTTATATCTTGCATTTGTTGGGAAAAACTGCTAATAGCATGAAAAGTGCCTATTGCAGATAGAGCTCAAATTCGAAAAACAAACACATATTCATGTTCCCCCGCCTCCCCGAATACCAAAAAACCATGAGTTTTGAAGATCTGATGTCTCCTTGCGGAGATTGCCCATGTTATATCTTGCATTTGTTAGAAAAAATTCCTTATAGCTTGCATTTGTTTGAAAAAACTGCTTATAGCATGAAAAGTGCCCATTGCAGATAGAGCTCAAATTCAAAAAACAAACACATATTCATGTTCCCCCGCCTTCCCGAAGACCAAAGAACCATGAGTTTTGCAGATCTGATGTCTCCTTGCGGAGATAGCCCATGTTATAAATTGCATTTGTTAGTAAAAACTGCTAATAGCATGAAAAGTGCCCATTGCTGATAGAGCTCAAATTCAAACAACAAACACATATTCATGTTCAACCACCTCCCCGAAGACCAAAAAACCATGAGTTTTGCAGATCTGATGTCTCCTTGCGGAGATAGCCCATGTTATATCTTGCATTTGTTAGGAAAAATTCCTTATATCTTGCATTTGTTAGGAAAAACTGCTTATAGCATGAAAAGTGCCCATTGCAGATAGAGCTCAAATTCGAAAAACAAAGACATATTCATGTTCCCCCGCCTCCCCGAAGACCAAAGAACCATGAGTTTTGCAGATCTGATGTCTCCTTGCGGAGATAGCCCATGTTATATCTTGCATTTGTTAGGAAAAATTGCTTATAGCTTGCATTTGTTTGAAAAAACTGCTTATAGCATACAAAGTGCCCATTGCAGATAGAGCTCAAATTCAAAAAACAAACACATATTCATGTTCCCCCGCCTCCCCGAAGACCAAAGAACCATGAGTTTTGCAGATTGATGTCTCCTTGCGGAGATAGCCCATGTTATATCTTGCATTTGTTTGAAAAAACTGCTAATAGCATGAAAAGTGCCCATTGCAGATAGAGCTCAAATTCGAAAAACAAACACATATTCATGTTCCCCCGCCTCCCCGAAGACCAAAGAACCATGAGTTTTGCAGATCTGATGTCTCCTTGCGGAGATAGCCCATGTTATATCTTGCATTTGTTTGAAAAAACTGCTAATAGCATGAAAAGTGCCCATTGCAGATAGAGCTCAAATTCGAAAAACAAACACATATTCATGTTCCCCCGCCTCCCCGAAGACCAAAGAACCATGAGTTTTGCAGATCTGATGTCTCCTTGATGAGATAGCCCATGTTATATCTTGCATTTGTTAGGAAAAATTGCTTATAGCTTGCATTTGTTTGAAAAAACTGCTTATAGCATCCAAAGTGCCCATTGCAGATAGAGCTCAAATTCAAAAAACAAACACATATTCATGTTCCCCCGCCTCCCCAAAGACCAAAGAACCATGAGTTTTGCAGATCTGATGTCTCCTTGCGGAGATAGCCCAGGTTATATCTTGAATTTGTTAGGAAAAACTGCTTATAGCATGAAAAGTGCCCATTGCAGATAGAGCTCAAATTCGAAAAACAAACACATATTCATGTTCCCCCGCCTCCCCGAAGACCAAAGAACCATGAGTTTTGCAGATCTGATGTCTCCTTGCGGAGATAGCCCATGTTATATCTTGCATTTGTTTGAAAAAACTGCTAATAGCATGAAAAGTGCCCATTGCAGATAGAGCTCAAATTCGAAAAACAAACACATATTCATGTTCCCCCGCCTCCCCGAAGACCAAAGAACCATGAGTTTTGCAGATCTGATGTCTCCTTGCGTAGATAGCCCATGTTATATCTTGCATTTGTTTGAAAAAACTGCTAAAAGCATGAAAAGTGCCCATTGCAGATAGAGCTCAAATTCAAAAAACAAACACATATTCATGTTCCCCTGCCTCCCCGAATACCAAAAAACCATGAGTTTTGAAGATCTGATGTCTCCTTGCGGAGATTGCCCATGTTATATCTTGCATTTGTTAGGAAAAATTCCTTATAGTTTGCATTTGTTTGAAAAAACTGCTTATAGCATACAAAGTGCCCATTGCAGATAGAGCTCAAATTCAAAAAACAAACACATATTCATGTTCCCCCGCCTCCCCGAAGACCAAAGAACCATGAGTTTTGCAGATTGATGTCTCCTTGCGGAGATAGCCCATGTTATATCTTGCATTTGTTTGAAAAAACTGCTAATAGCATGAAAAGTGCCCATTGCAGATAGAGCTCAAATTCGAAAAACAAACACATATTCATGTTCCCCCGCCTCCCCGAAGACCAAAGAACCATGAGTTTTGCAGATCTGATGTCTCCTTGCGGAGATAGCCCATGTTATATCTTGCATTTGTTTGAAAAAACTGCTAATAGCATGAAAAGTGCCCATTGCAGATAGAGCTCAAATTCGAAAAACAAACACATATTCATGTTCCCCCGCCTCCCCGAAGACCAAAGAACCATGAGTTTTGCAGATCTGATGTCTCCTTGCGGAGATAGCCCATGTTATATCTTGCATTTGTTAGGAAAAATTGCTTATAGCTTGCATTTGTTTGAAAAAACTGCTTATAGCATACAAAGTGCCCATTGCAGATAGAGCTCAAATTCAAAAAACAAACACATATTCATGTTCCCCCGCCTCCCCGAAGACCAAAGAACCATGAGTTTTGCAGATCTGATGTCTCCTTGCGGAGATAGCCCAGGTTATATCTTGAATTTGTTAGTAAAAACTGCTTATAGCATGAAAAGTGCCCATTGCAGATAGAGCTCAAATTCGAAAAACAAACACATATTCATGTTCCCCCGCCTCCCCAAAGCCCAAAACCTATGACTTTTGCAGATCTGATGTCTCCTTGTGGAGATAGCCCATGTTATATCTTGCATTTGTTGGGAAAAACTGCTAATAGCATGAAAAGTGCCTATTGCAGATAGAGCTCAAATTCGAAAAACAAACACATATTCATGTTCCCCCGCCTCCCCGAATACCAAAAAACCATGAGTTTTGAAGATCTGATGTCTCCTTGCGGAGATTGCCCATGTTATATCTTGCATTTGTTAGAAAATATTCCTTATAGCTTGCATTTGTTTGAAAAAACTGCTTATAGCATGAAAAGTGCCCATTGCAGATAGAGCTCAAATTCAAAAAACAAACACATATTCATGTTCCCCCGCCTTCCCGAAGACCAAAGAACCATGAGTTTTGCAGATCTGATGTCTCCTTGCGGAGATAGCCCATATTATAAATTGCATTTGTTAGTAAAAACTGCTAATAGCATGAAAAGTGCCCATTGCAGATAGAGCTCAAATTCAAACAACAAACACATATTCATGTTCAACCACCTCCCCGAAGACCAAAAAACCATGAGTTTTGCAGATCTGATGTCTCCTTGCGGAGATAGCCCATGTTATATCTTGCATTTGTTAGGAAAAATTCCTTATATCTTGCATTTGTTAGGAAAAACTGCTTATAGCATGAAAAGTGCCCATTGCAGATAGAGCTCAAATTCGAAAAACAAAGACATATTCATGTTCCCCCGCCTCCCCGAAGACCAAAGAACCATGAGTTTTGCAGATCTGATGTCTCCTTGCGGAGATAGCCCATGTTATATCTTGCATTTGTTAGGAAAAATTGCTTATAGCTTGCATTTGTTTGAAAAAACTGCTTATAGCATACAAAGTGCCCATTGCAGATAGAGCTCAAATTCAAAAAACAAACACATATTCATGTTCCCCCGCCTCCCCGAAGACCAAAGAACCATGAGTTTTGCAGATTGATGTCTCCTTGCGGAGATAGCCCATGTTATATCTTGCATTTGTTTGAAAAAACTGCTAATAGCATGAAAAGTGCCCATTGCAGATAGAGCTCAAATTCGAAAAACAAACACATATTCATGTTCCCCCGCCTCCCCGAAGACCAAAGAACCATGAGTTTTGCAGATCTGATGTCTCCTTGCGGAGATAGCCCATGTTATATCTTGCATTTGTTTGAAAAAACTGCTAATAGCATGAAAAGTGCCCATTGCAGATAGAGCTCAAATTCGAAAAACAAACACATATTCATGTTCTCCCGCCTCCCCGAAGACCAAAGAACCATGAGTTTTGCAGATCTGATGTCTCCTTGCGGAGATAGCCCATGTTATATCTTGCATTTGTTTGGAAAAATTGCTTATAGCTTGCATTTGTTTGAAAAAACTGCTTATAGCATACAAAGTGCCCATTGCAGATAGAGCTCAAATTCAAAAAACAAACACATATTCATGTTCCCCCGCCTCCCCGAAGACCAAAGAACCATGAGTTTTGCAGATCTGATGTCTCCTTGCGGAGATAGCCCAGGTTATGTCTAGAATTTGTTAGGAAAAACTGCTTATAGCATGAAAAGTGCCCATTGCAGATAGAGCTCAAATTCGAAAAACAAACACATATTCATGTTCCCCCGCCTCCCCAAAGCCCAAAACCTATGACTTTTGCAGATCTGATGTCTCCTTGTGGAGATAGCCCATGTTATATCTTGCATTTGTTGGGAAAAACTGCTAATAGCATGAAAAGTGCCTATTGCAGATAGAGCTCAAATTCGAAAAACAAACACATATTCATGTTCCCCCGCCTCCCCGAATACCAAAAAACCATGAGTTTTGAAGATCTGATGTCTCCTTGCGGAGATTGCCCATGTTATATCTTGCATTTGTTAGGAAAAACTGCTAATAGCATGAAAAGTGCCCATCGCAGATAGAGCTCAAATTCGATAAACAAACACATATTCATGTTCCCCCGCCTCCCTGAAGACCAAAACCTATGAGTTTTGCAGATCTGATGTCTCCTTGCGGAGATAGCCCAGGTTATATCTTGAATTTGTTAGGAAAAACTGCTTATAGCATGAAAAGTGCCTATTGCAGATAGAGCTCAAAGTAGAGAAACAAGCACATATTCATGTTCCCCCGCCTCCCCGAAGACCAAAAAACCATGAGTTTTGCAGATCTGATGTCTCCCTGCGGAGATAGCCCATGTTATAAATTGCATTTGTTAGTAAAAACTGCTAATTGCATGAAAAGTGCCCATTGCAGATAGAGCTCAAATTCAAACAACAAACACATATTCATGTTCAACCGCCTCCCCGAAGACCAAAAAACCATGAGTTTTGCAGATCTGATGTCTCCTTGCGGAGATAGCCCATGTTATATCTTGCATTTGTTAGGAAAAATTCCTTATATCTTGCATTTGTTAGGAAAAACTGCTTATAGCATGAAAAGTGCCCATTGCAGATAGAGCTCAAATTCAAAAAACAAACACATATTCATGTTCCCCCGCCTCCCCGAAGACCAAAGAACCATGAGTTTTGCAGATTGATGTCTCCTTGCGGAGATAGCCCATGTTATATCTT
The DNA here is from genome assembly GCF_947247035.1 of Vipera ursinii. NCBI lineage: Eukaryota > Metazoa > Chordata > Lepidosauria > Squamata > Viperidae > Vipera > Vipera ursinii. The sequence goes on from NC_139513.1 coordinate 181,142,135, forward strand.
GCATTTGTTTGAAAAAACTGCTAATAGCATGAAAAGTGCCCATTGCAGATAGAGCTCAAATTCAAAAAACAAACACATATTCATGTTCCCCCGCCTCCCCGAAGACCAAAGAACCATGAGTTTTGCAGATTGATGTCTCCTTGCGGAGATAGCCCATGTTATATCTTGCATTTGTTTGAAAAAACTGCTAATAGCATGAAAAGTGCCCATTACAGATAGAGCTCAAATTCGAAAAACAAACACATATTCATGTTCCCCTGCCTCCCCAAAGCCCAAAACCTATGACTTTTAGAGATCTGATGTCTCCTTGTGTAGATAGCCCATGTTATATCTTGCTAATGTTGGGAAAAACTGCTAATAGCATGAAAAGTGCCTATTGCAGATAGAGCTCAAATTCGAAAAACAAACACATATTCATGTTCCCCCGCCTCCCCGAAGACCAAAAAACCATGAGTTTTGCAGATCTGATGTCTCCTTGCGGAGATGGCACATGTTATAAATTTCATTTGTTAGTAAAAACTGCTAATTGCATGAAAAGTGCCCATTGCAGATAGAGCTCAAATTCAAAAAAAAACACATATTCATGTTCCCCTGCCTCCCCGAATACCAAAAAACCATGAGTTTTGAAGATCTGATGTCTCCTTGCGGAGATTGCCCATGTTATATCTTGCATTTGTTAGGAAAAATTCCTTATAGCTTGCATTTGTTTGAAAAAACTGCTTATAGCATGAAAAGTGCCCATTGCAGATAGAGCTCAAATTCAAAAAACAAACACATATTCATGTTCCCCCGCCTCCCCGAAGACCAAAGAACCATGAGTTATAGCATGTTGTATATATTAGGAAAAATTACTTATAGCTTGCATTTGTTTGAAAAAACTGCTTATAGCATACAAAGTGCCCATTGCAGATAGAGTTCAAATTCAAAAAACAAACACATATTCATGTTCCCCCGCCTCCCCGAAGACCAAAGAACCATGAGTTTTGCAGATCTGATGTCTCCTTGCGGAGATAGCCCATGTTATATCTTGCATTTGTTTGAAAAAACTGCTAATAGCATGAAAAGTGCCCATTGCAGATAGAGCTCAAATTCGAAAAACAAACACATATTCATGTTCCGCCGCCTCCCCGAAGACCAAAAAACCATGAGTTTTGTAGATCTGATGTCTCCTTGCGGAGATAGCCCATGTTATATCTTGCATTTGTTAGGAAAATGCTTATAGCATGAAAAGTGCCCATTGCAGATAGAGCTCAAATTCGAAAAACAAACAAATATTCATGTTCCCCCGCCTCCCCAAAGCCCAAAACCTATGACTTTTGCAGATCTGATGTCTCCTTGTGGAGATAGCCCATGTTATATCTTGCATTTTTGGGAAAAACTGCTAATAGCATGAAAAGTGCCTATTGCAGATAGAGCTCAAATTCGAAAAACAAACACATATTCATGTTCCCCCGCCTCCCCGAATACCAAAAAACCATGAGTTTTGAAGATCTGATGTCTCCTTGCGGAGATTGCCCATGTTATATCTTGCATTTGTTAGAAAATATTCCTTATAGCTTGCATTTGTTTGAAAAAACTGCTTATAGCATGAAAAGTGCCCATTGCAGATAGAGCTCAAATTCAAAAAACAAACACATATTCATGTTCCCCCGCCTTCCCGAAGACCAAAGAACCATGAGTTTTGCAGATCTGATGTCTCCTTGCGGAGATAGCCCATATTATAAATTGCATTTGTTAGTAAAAACTGCTAATAGCATGAAAAGTGCCCATTGCAGATAGAGCTCAAATTCAAACAACAAACACATATTCATGTTCAACCACCTCCCCGAAGACCAAAAAACCATGAGTTTTGCAGATCTGATGTCTCCTTGCGGAGATAGCCCATGTTATATCTTGCATTTGTTAGGAAAAATTCCTTATATCTTGCATTTGTTAGGAAAAACTGCTTATAGCATGAAAAGTGCCCATTGCAGATAGAGCTCAAATTCGAAAAACAAAGACATATTCATGTTCCCCCGCCTCCCCGAAGACCAAAGAACCATGAGTTTTGCAGATCTGATGTCTCCTTGCGGAGATAGCCCATGTTATATCTTGCATTTGTTAGGAAAAATTGCTTATAGCTTGCATTTGTTTGAAAAAACTGCTTATAGCATACAAAGTGCCCATTGCAGATAGAGCTCAAATTCAAAAAACAAACACATATTCATGTTCCCCCGCCTCCCCGAAGACCAAAGAACCATGAGTTTTGCAGATTGATGTCTCCTTGCGGAGATAGCCCATGTTATATCTTGCATTTGTTTGAAAAAACTGCTAATAGCATGAAAAGTGCCCATTGCAGATAGAGCTCAAATTCGAAAAACAAACACATATTCATGTTCCCCCGCCTCCCCGAAGACCAAAGAACCATGAGTTTTGCAGATCTGATGTCTCCTTGCGGAGATAGCCCATGTTATATCTTGCATTTGTTTGAAAAAACTGCTAATAGCATGAAAAGTGCCCATTGCAGATAGAGCTCAAATTCGAAAAACAAACACATATTCATGTTCTCCCGCCTCCCCGAAGACCAAAGAACCATGAGTTTTGCAGATCTGATGTCTCCTTGCGGAGATAGCCCATGTTATATCTTGCATTTGTTTGGAAAAATTGCTTATAGCTTGCATTTGTTTGAAAAAACTGCTTATAGCATACAAAGTGCCCATTGCAGATAGAGCTCAAATTCAAAAAACAAACACATATTCATGTTCCCCCGCCTCCCCGAAGACCAAAGAACCATGAGTTTTGCAGATCTGATGTCTCCTTGCGGAGATAGCCCAGGTTATGTCTAGAATTTGTTAGGAAAAACTGCTTATAGCATGAAAAGTGCCCATTGCAGATAGAGCTCAAATTCGAAAAACAAACACATATTCATGTTCCCCCGCCTCCCCAAAGCCCAAAACCTATGACTTTTGCAGATCTGATGTCTCCTTGTGGAGATAGCCCATGTTATATCTTGCATTTGTTGGGAAAAACTGCTAATAGCATGAAAAGTGCCTATTGCAGATAGAGCTCAAATTCGAAAAACAAACACATATTCATGTTCCCCCGCCTCCCCGAATACCAAAAAACCATGAGTTTTGAAGATCTGATGTCTCCTTGCGGAGATTGCCCATGTTATATCTTGCATTTGTTAGGAAAAACTGCTAATAGCATGAAAAGTGCCCATCGCAGATAGAGCTCAAATTCGATAAACAAACACATATTCATGTTCCCCCGCCTCCCTGAAGACCAAAACCTATGAGTTTTGCAGATCTGATGTCTCCTTGCGGAGATAGCCCAGGTTATATCTTGAATTTGTTAGGAAAAACTGCTTATAGCATGAAAAGTGCCTATTGCAGATAGAGCTCAAAGTAGAGAAACAAGCACATATTCATGTTCCCCCGCCTCCCCGAAGACCAAAAAACCATGAGTTTTGCAGATCTGATGTCTCCCTGCGGAGATAGCCCATGTTATAAATTGCATTTGTTAGTAAAAACTGCTAATTGCATGAAAAGTGCCCATTGCAGATAGAGCTCAAATTCAAACAACAAACACATATTCATGTTCAACCGCCTCCCCGAAGACCAAAAAACCATGAGTTTTGCAGATCTGATGTCTCCTTGCGGAGATAGCCCATGTTATATCTTGCATTTGTTAGGAAAAATTCCTTATATCTTGCATTTGTTAGGAAAAACTGCTTATAGCATGAAAAGTGCCCATTGCAGATAGAGCTCAAATTCAAAAAACAAACACATATTCATGTTCCCCCGCCTCCCCGAAGACCAAAGAACCATGAGTTTTGCAGATTGATGTCTCCTTGCGGAGATAGCCCATGTTATATCTTGCATTTGTTTGAAAAAACTGCTAATAGCATGAAAAGTGCCCATTGCAGATAGAGCTCAAATTCAAAAAACAAACACATATTCATGTTCCCCCGCCTCCCCGAAGACCAAAGAACCATGAGTTTTGCAGATTGATGTCTCCTTGCGGAGATAGCCCATGTTATATCTTGCATTTGTTTGAAAAAACTGCTAATAGCATGAAAAGTGCCCATTACAGATAGAGCTCAAATTCGAAAAACAAACACATATTCATGTTCCCCTGCCTCCCCAAAGCCCAAAACCTATGACTTTTAGAGATCTGATGTCTCCTTGTGTAGATAGCCCATGTTATATCTTGCTAATGTTGGGAAAAACTGCTAATAGCATGAAAAGTGCCTATTGCAGATAGAGCTCAAATTCGAAAAACAAACACATATTCATGTTCCCCCGCCTCCCCGAAGACCAAAAAACCATGAGTTTTGCAGATCTGATGTCTCCTTGCGGAGATGGCACATGTTATAAATTTCATTTGTTAGTAAAAACTGCTAATTGCATGAAAAGTGCCCATTGCAGATAGAGCTCAAATTCAAAAAAAAACACATATTCATGTTCCCCTGCCTCCCCGAATACCAAAAAACCATGAGTTTTGAAGATCTGATGTCTCCTTGCGGAGATTGCCCATGTTATATCTTGCATTTGTTAGGAAAAATTCCTTATAGCTTGCATTTGTTTGAAAAAACTGCTTATAGCATGAAAAGTGCCCATTGCAGATAGAGCTCAAATTCAAAAAACAAACACATATTCATGTTCCCCCGCCTCCCCGAAGACCAAAGAACCATGAGTTATAGCATGTTGTATATATTAGGAAAAATTACTTATAGCTTGCATTTGTTTGAAAAAACTGCTTATAGCATACAAAGTGCCCATTGCAGATAGAGTTCAAATTCAAAAAACAAACACATATTCATGTTCCCCCGCCTCCCCGAAGACCAAAGAACCATGAGTTTTGCAGATCTGATGTCTCCTTGCGGAGATAGCCCATGTTATATCTTGCATTTGTTTGAAAAAACTGCTAATAGCATGAAAAGTGCCCATTGCAGATAGAGCTCAAATTCGAAAAACAAACACATATTCATGTTCCGCCGCCTCCCCGAAGACCAAAAAACCATGAGTTTTGTAGATCTGATGTCTCCTTGCGGAGATAGCCCATGTTATATCTTGCATTTGTTAGGAAAATGCTTATAGCATGAAAAGTGCCCATTGCAGATAGAGCTCAAATTCGAAAAACAAACAAATATTCATGTTCCCCCGCCTCCCCAAAGCCCAAAACCTATGACTTTTGCAGATCTGATGTCTCCTTGTGGAGATAGCCCATGTTATATCTTGCATTTTTGGGAAAAACTGCTAATAGCATGAAAAGTGCCTATTGCAGATAGAGCTCAAATTCGAAAAACAAACACATATTCATGTTCCCCCGCCTCCCCGAATACCAAAAAACCATGAGTTTTGAAGATCTGATGGCTCCTTGCAGAGATTGCCCATGTTATATCTTGCATTTGTTAGGAAAAATTCCTTATAGCTTGCATTTGTTTGAAAAAACTGCTTATAGCATGAAAAGTGCCCATTGCAGATAGAGCTCAAATTCAAAAAACAAACACATATTCATGTTCCACCGCCTCCCCGAAGACCAAAGAACCATGAGTTTTGCAGATTGATGTCTCCTTGCGGAGATAGCCCATGTTATATCTTGCATTTGTTTGAAAAAACTGCTAATAGCATGAAAAGTGCCCATTGCAGATAGAGCTCAAATTCGAAAAACAAACACATATTCATGTTCCCCCGCCTCCCCGAAGACCAAAGAACCATGAGTTTTGCAGATCTGATGTCTCCTTGCGGAGATAGCCCATGTTATATCTTGCATTTGTTTGAAAAAACTGCTAATAGCATGAAAAGTGCCCATTGCAGATAGAGCTCAAATTCGAAAAACAAACACATATTCATGTTCCCCCGCCTCCCCGAAGACCAAAGAACCATGAGTTTTGCAGATCTGATGTCTCCTTGCGGAGATAGCCCATGTTATATCTTGCATTTGTTAGGAAAAATTGCTTATAGCTTGCATTTGTTTGAAAAAACTGCTTATAGCATACAAAGTGCCCATTGCAGATAGAGCTCAAATTCAAAAAACAAACACATATTCATGTTCCCCCGCCTACCCGAAGACCAAAGAACCATGAGTTTTGCAGATTGATGTCTCCTTGCGGAGATAGCCCATGTTATATCTTGCATTTGTTTGAAAAAACTGCTAATAGCATGAAAAGTGCCCATTGCAGATAGAGCTCAAATTCGAAAAACAAACAAATATTCATGTTCCCCCACCTCCCCGAAGACCAAAAAACCATGAGTTTTGCAGATCTGATGTCTCCTTACGTAGATAGCCCATGTTATATCTTGCATTTGTTTGAAAAAACTGCTAATAGCATGAAAAGTGCCCATTGCAGATAGTGCTCAAATTAGAAAAACAAACACATATTCATGTTCCACCGCCTCCCCGAAGACCAAAAAACCATGAGTTTTGCAGATCTGATGTCTCCTTGCGGAGATATCCCATGTTATATCTTGCATTTGTTAGGAAAAACTGCAAATAGCATGAAAAGTGCCCATCGCAGATAGAGCTCAAATTCGAAAAACAAACACATATTCATGTTCCCCCGCCTCCCTGAAGACCAAAACCTATGAGTTTTGCAGATCTGATGTCTCCTTGCAGAGATAGCCCAGGTTATATCTTGAATTTGTTAGGAAAAACTGCTTATAGCATGAAAAGTGCCCATTACAGATAGAGCTCAAATTCGAAAAACAAACACATATTCATGTTCCCCCGCCTCCCCAAAGCCCAAAACCTATGACTTTTACAGATCTGATGTCTCCTTGTGTAGATAGCCCATGTTATATCTTGCTAATGTTGGGAAAAACTGCTAATAGCATGAAAAGTGCCTATTGCAGATAGAGCTCAAATTCGAAAAACAAACACATATTCATGTTCCCCCGCCTCCCCGAAGACCAAAAAACCATGAGTTTTGCAGATCTGATGTCTCCTTGCGGAGATGGCACATGTTATAAATTGCATTTGTTAGTAAAAACTGCTAATTGCATGAAAAGTGCCCATTGCAGATAGAGCTCAAATTAAAAAAAAACACATATTCATGTTCCCCTGCCTCCCCGAATACCAAAAAACCATGAGTTTTGAAGATGTGATGTCTCCTTGCGGAGATTGCCCATGTTATATCTTGCATTTGTTAGGAAAAATTCCTTATAGCTTGCATTTGTTTGAAAAAACTGCTTATAGCATGAAAAGTGCCCATTGCAGATAGAGCTCAAATTCAAAAAACAAACACATATTCATGTTCCCCCGCCTCCCCGAAGACCAAAGAACCATGAGTTTTGCAGATCTGATGTCTCCTTGCGGAGATAGCCCATGTTATAAATTGCATTTGTTAGTAAAAACTGCTAATAGCATGAAAAGTGCCCATTGCAGATAGAGCTCAAATTCAAAAAACAAACACATATTCATGTTCAACCGCCTCCCCGAAGTCCAAAAAACCATGAGTTTTGAAGATCTGATGTCTCCTTGCGGAGATAGCCCATGTTATATCTTGCATTTGTTAGGAAAAACTGCTTATAGCATGAAAAATGCCCATTGCAGATAGAGCTCAAATTCAAAAAACAAACACATATTCATGTTCCCCCGCCTCCCCGAAGACCAAAGAACCATGAGTTATAGCATGTTATATATATTAGGAAAAATTACTTATAGCTTGCATTTGTTTGAAAAAACTGCTTATAGCATACAAAGTGCCCATTGCAGATAGAGTTCAAATTCAAAAAACAAACACATATTCATGTTCCCCCGCCTCCCCGAAGACCAAAGAACCATGAGTTTTGCAGATCTGATGTCTCCTTGCGGAGATAGCCCATGTTATATCTTGCATTTGTTTGAAAAAACTGCTAATAGCATGAAAAGTGCCCATTGCAGATAGAGCTCAAATTCGAAAAACAAACACATATTCATGTTCCGCCGCCTCCCCGAAGACCAAAAAACCATGAGTTTTGTAGATCTGATGTCTCCTTGCGGAGATAGCCCATGTTATATCTTGCATTTGTTAGGAAAATGCTTATAGCATGAAAAGTGCCCATCGCAGATAGAGCTCAAATTCGAAAAACAAACACATATTCATGTTCCCCCGCCTCCCCTAAGCCCACAACCTATGAGTTTTTCAGATCTGATGTCTCCTTGCGGAGATAGCCCAGGTTATATCTTGAATTTGTTAGGAAAAACTGCTTATAGCATGAAAAGTGCCCATTGCAGATAGAGCTCAAATTCGAAAAACAAACAAATATTCATGTTCCCCCGCCTCCCCAAAGCCCAAAACCTATGACTTTTGCAGATCTGATGTCTCCTTGTGGAGATAGCCCATGTTATATCTTGCATTTTTGGGAAAAACTGCTAATAGCATGAAAAGTGCCTATTGCAGATAGAGCTCAAATTCGAAAAACAAACACATATTCATGTTCCCCCGCCTCCCCGAATACCAAAAAACCATGAGTTTTGAAGATCTGATGGCTCCTTGCAGAGATTGCCCATGTTATATCTTGCATTTGTTAGGAAAAATTCCTTATAGCTTGCATTTGTTTGAAAAAACTGCTTATAGCATGAAAAGTGCCCATTGCAGATAGAGCTCAAATTAAAAAAACAAACACATATTCATGTTCCCCCGCCTCCCCGAAGACCAAAGAACCATGAGTTTTGCAGATTGATGTCTCCTTGCGGAGATAGCCCATGTTATATCTTGCATTTGTTTGAAAAAACTGCTAATAGCATGAAAAGTGCCCATTGCAGATAGAGCTCAAATTCGAAAAACAAACACATATTCATGTTCCCCCGCCTCCCCGAAGACCAAAGAACCATGAGTTTTGCAGATCTGATGTCTCCTTGCGGAGATAGCCCATGTTATATCTTGCATTTGTTTGAAAAAACTGCTAATAGCATGAAAAGTGCCCATTGCAGATAGAGCTCAAATTCGAAAAACAAACACATATTCATGTTCCCCCGCCTCCCCGAAGACCAAAGAACCATGAGTTTTGCAGATCTGATGTCTCCTTGCGGAGTTAGCCCATGTTATATCTTGCATTTGTTAGGAAAAATTGCTTATAGCTTGCATTTGTTTGAAAAAACTGCTTATAGCATACAAAGTGCCCATTGCAGATAGAGCTCAAATTCAAAAAACAAACACATATTCATGTTCCCCCGCCTCCCCGAAGACCAAAGAACCATGAGTTTTGCAGATTGATGTCTCCTTGCGGAGATAGCCCATGTTATATCTTGCATTTGTTTGAAAAAACTGCTAATAGCATGAAAAGTGCCCATTGCAGATAGAGCTCAAATTCGAAAAACAAACAAATATTCATGTTCCCCCACCTCCCCGAAGACCAAAAAACCATGAGTTTTGCAGATCTGATGTCTCCTTACGTAGATAGCCCATGTTATATCTTGCATTTGTTTGAAAAAACTGCTAATAGCATGAAAAGTGCCCATTGCAGATAGAGCTCAAATTAGAAAAACAAACACATATTCATGTTCCACCGCCTCCCCGAAGACCAAAGAACCATGAGTTTTGCAGATCTGATGTCTCCTTGCGGAGATATCCCATGTTATATCTTGCATTTGTTAGGAAAAACTGCTAATAGCATGAAAAGTGCCCATCGCAGATAGAGCTCAAATTCGAAAAACAAACACATATTCATGTTCCCCCGCCTCCCTGAAGACCAAAACCTATGAGTTTTGCAGATCTGATGTCTCCTTGCAGAGATAGCCCAGGTTATATCTTGAATTTGTTAGGAAAAACTGCTTATAGCATGAAAAGTGCCCATTACAGATAGAGCTCAAATTCGAAAAACAAACACATATTCATGTTCCCCCGCCTCCCCAAAGCCCAAAACCTATGACTTTTACAGATCTGATGTCTCCTTGTGTAGATAGCCCATGTTATATCTTGCTAATGTTGGGAAAAACTGCTAATAGCATGAAAAGTGCCTATTGCAGATAGAGCTCAAATTCGAAAAACAAACACATATTCATGTTCCCCCGCCTCCCCGAAGACCAAAAAACCATGAGTTTTGCAGATCTGATGTCTCCTTGCGGAGATGGCACATGTTATAAATTGCATTTGTTAGTAAAAACTGCTAATTGCATGAAAAGTGCCCATTGCAGATAGAGCTCAAATTCAAAAAAAAACACATATTCATGTTCCCCTGCCTCCCCGAATACCAAAAAACCATGAGTTTTGAAGATCTGATGTCTCCTTGCGGAGATTGCCCATGTTATATCTTGCATTTGTTAGGAAAAATTCCTTATAGCTTGCATTTGTTTGAAAAAACTGCTTATAGCATGAAAAGTGCCCATTGCAGATAGAGCTCAAATTCAAAAAACAAACACATATTCATGTTCCCCCGCCTCCCCGAAGACCAAAGAACCATGAGTTTTGCAGATCTGATGTCTCCTTGCGGAGATAGCCCATGTTATAAATTGCATTTGTTAGTAAAAACTGCTAATAGCATGAAAAGTGCCCATTGCAGATAGAGCTCAAATTCAAAAAACAAACACATATTCATGTTCAACCGCCTCCCCGAAGTCCAAAAAACCATGAGTTTTGAAGATCTGATGTCTCCTTGCGGAGATAGCCCATGTTATATCTTGCATTTGTTAGGAAAAACTGCTTATAGCATGAAAAGTGCCCATTGCAGATAGAGCTCAAATTCAAAAAACAAACACATATTCATGTTCCCCCGCCTCCCCGAAGACCAAAGAACCATGAGTTATAGCATGTTATATATATTAGGAAAAATTACTTATAGCTTGCATTTGTTTGAAAAAACTGCTTATAGCATACAAAGTGCCCATTGCAGATAGAGTTCAAATTCAAAAAACAAACACATATTCATGTTCCCCCGCCTCCCCGAAGACCAAAGAACCATGAGTTTTGCAGATCTGATGTCTCCTTGCGGAGATAGCCCATGTTATATCTTGCATTTGTTTGAAAAAACTGCTAATAGCATGAAAAGTGCCCATTGCAGATAGAGCTCAAATTCGAAAAACAAACACATATTCATGTTCCGCCGCCTCCCCGAAGACCAAAAAACCATGAGTTTTGTAGATCTGATGTCTCCTTGCGGAGATAGCCCATGTTATATCTTGCATTTGTTAGGAAAATGCTTATAGCATGAAAAGTGCCCATCGCAGATAGAGCTCAAATTCGAAAAACAAACACATATTCATGTTCCCCCACCTCCCCAAAGCCCAAAACCTATGAGTTTTTCAGATCTGATGTCTCCTTGCGGAGATAGCCCAGGTTATATCTTGAATTTGTTAGGAAAAACTGCTTATAGCATGAAAAGTGCCCATTGCAGATAGAGCTCAAATTCGAAAAACAAACACATATTCATGTTCCCCCGCCTCCCCAAAGCCCAAAACCTATGACATTTGCAGATCTGATGTCTCCTTGTGGAGATAGCCCATGTGATATCTTGCATTTTTGGGAAAAACTGCTAATAGCATGAAAAGTGCCTATTGCAGATAGAGCTCAAATTCGAAAAACAAACACATATTCATGTTCCCCCGCCTCCCCGAATACCAAAAAACCATGAGTTTTGAAGATCTGATGGCTCCTTGCAGAGATTGCCCATGTTATATCTTGCATTTGTTAGGAAAAATTCCTTATAGCTTGCATTTGTTTGAAAAAACTGCTTATAGCATGAAAAGTGCCCATTGCAGATAGAGCTCAAATTCAAAAAACAAACACATATTCATGTTCCCCCGCCTCCCCGAAGACCAAAGAACCATGAGTTTTGCAGATTGATGTCTCCTTGCAGAGATAGCCCATGTTATATCTTGCATTTGTTTGAAAAAACTGCTAATAGCATGAAAAGTGCCCATTGCAGATAGAGCTCAAATTCGAAAAACAAACACATATTCATGTTCCGCCGCCTCCCCGAAGACCAAAGAACCATGAGTTTTGCAGATCTGATGTCTCCTTGCGGAGATAGCCCATGTTATATCTTGCATTTGTTTGAAAAAACTGCTAATAGCATGAAAAGTGCCCATTGCAGATAGAGCTCAAATTCGAAAAACAAACACATATTCATGTTCCCCCGCCTCCCCGAAGACCAAAGAACCATGAGTTTTGCAGATCTGATGTCTCCTTGCGGAGATAGCCCATGTTATATCTTGCATTTGTTAGGAAAAATTGCTTATAGCTTGCATTTGTTTGAAAAAACTGCTTATAGCATGAAAAGTGCCCATTGCAGATAGAGCTCAAATTCAAAAAACAAACACATATTCATGTTCCGCCGCCTCCCCGAAGACCAAAGAACCATGAGTTTTGCAGATCTGATGTCTCCTTGCGGAGATAGCCCATGTTATATCTTGCATTTGTTTGAAAAAACTGCTAATAGCATGAAAAGTGCCCATTGCAGATAGAGCTCAAATTCAAAAAACAAACAAATATTCATGTTCCCCCACCTCCCCGAAGACCAAAAAACCATGAGTTTTGCAGATCTGATGTCTCCTTACGTAGATAGCCCATGTTATATCTTGCATTTGTTTGAAAAAACTGCTAATAGCATGAAAAGTGCCCATTGCAGATAGAGCTCAAATTAGAAAAACAAACACATATTCATGTTCCACCGCCTCCCCGAAGACCAAAGAACCATGAGTTTTGCAGATCTGATGTCTCCTTGCGGAGATAGCCCATGTTATATCTTGCATTTGTTTGAAAAAACTGCTAATAGCATGAAAAGTGCCCATTGCAGATAGAGCTCAAATTCGAAAAACAAACACATATTCATGTTCCACCGCCTCCCCGAAGACCAAAAAAACATGAGTTTTGCAGATCTGATGTCTCCTTGCGGAGATATCCCATGTTATATCTTGCATTTGTTAGGAAAAACTGCTAATAGCATGAAAAGTGCCCATTACAGATAGAGCTCAAATTCGAAAAACAAACACATATTCATGCTCCCCCGCCTCCCGGAAGACCAAAACCTATGAGTTTTGCAGATCTGATGTCTCCTTGCGGAGATAGCCCAGGTTATATCTTGAATTTGTTAGGAAAAACTGCTTATAGCATGAAAAGTGCCCATTACAGATAGAGCTCAAATTCGAAAAACAAACACATATTCATGTTCCCCCGCCTCCCCAAAGCCCAAAACCTATGACTTTTACAGATCTGATGTCTCCTTGTGTAGATAGCCCATGTTATATCTTGCTAATGTTGGGAAAAACTGCTAATAGCATGAAAAGTGCCTATTGCAGATAGAGCTCAAATTCGAAAAACAAACACATATTCATGTTCCCCCGCCTCCCCGAAGACCAAAAAACCATGAGTTTTGCAGATCTGATGTCTCCTTGCGGAGATGGCACATGTTATAAATTGCATTTGTTAGTAAAAACTGCTAATTGCATGAAAAGTGCCCATTGCAGATAGAGCTCAAATTCAAAAAAAAACACATATTCATGTTCCCCTGCCTCCCCGAATACCAAAAAACCATGAGTTTTGAAGATCTGATGTCTCCTTGCGGAGATTGCCCATGTTATATCTTGCATTTGTTAGGAAAAATTCCTTATAGCTTGCATTTGTTTGAAAAAACTGCTAATAGCATGAAAAGTGCCCATTGCAGATAGAGCTCAAATTCGAAAAACAAACAAATATTCATGTTCCCCCACCTCCCCGAAGACCAAAAAACCATGAGTTTTGCAGATCTGATGTCTCCTTACGTAGATAGCCCATGTTATATCTTGCATTTGTTTGAAAAAACTGCTAATAGCATGAAAAGTGCCCATTGCAGATAGAGCTCAAATTAGAAAAACAAACACATATTCATGTTCCACCGCCTCCCCGAAGACCAAAGAACCATGAGTTTTGCAGATCTGATGTCTCCTTGCGGAGATAGCCCATGTTATATCTTGCATTTGTTTGAAAAAAATGCTAATAGCATGAAAAGTGCCCATTGCAGATAGAGCTCAAATTCGAAAAACAAACACATATTCATGTTCCACCGCCTCCCCGAAGACCAAAAAACCATGAGTTTTGCAGATCTGATGTCTCCTTGCGGAGATATCCCATGTTATATCTTGCATTTGTTAGGAAAAACTGCTAATAGCATGAAAAGTGCCCATCGCAGATAGAGCTCAAATTCGAAAAACAAACACATATTCATGTTCCCCCGCCTCCCTGAAGACCAAAACCTATGAGTTTTGCAGATCTGATGTCTCCTTGCGGAGATAGCCCAGGTTATATCTTGAATTTGTTAGGAAAAACTGCTTATAGCATGAAAAGTGCCCATTACAGATAGAGCTCAAATTTGAAAAACAAACACATATTCATGTTCCCCCGCCTCCCCAAAGCCCAAAACCTATGACTTTTACAGATCTGATGTCTCCTTGTGTAGATAGCCCATGTTATATCTTGCTAATGTTGGGAAAAACTGCTAATAGCATGAAAAGTGCCTATTGCAGATAGAGCTCAAATTCGAAAAACAAACACATATTCATGTTCCCCCGCCTCCCCGAAGACCAAAAAACCATGAGTTTTGCAGATCTGATGTCTCCTTGCGGAGATGGCACATGTTATAAATTGCATTTGTTAGTAAAAACTGCTAATTGCATGAAAAGTGCCCATTGCAGATAGAGCTCAAATTCAAAAAAAAACACATATTCATGTTCCCCTGCCTCCCCGAATACCAAAAAACCATGAGTTTTGAAGATCTGATGTCTCCTTGCGGAGATTGCCCATGTTATATCTTGCATTTGTTAGGAAAAATTCCTTATAGCTTGCATTTGTTTGAAAAAACTGCTAATAGCATGAAAAGTGCCCATTGCAGATAGAGCTCAAATTCAAAAAACAAACAAATATTCATGTTCCCCCACCTCCCCGAAGACCAAAAAACCATGAGTTTTGCAGATCTGATGTCTCCTTACGTAGATAGCCCATGTTATATCTTGCATTTGTTTGAAAAAACTGCTAATAGCATGAAAAGTGCCCATTGCAGATAGAGCTCAAATTAGAAAAACAAACACATATTCATGTTCCACCGCCTCCCCGAAGACCAAAGAACCATGAGTTTTGCAGATCTGATGTCTCCTTGCGGAGATAGCCCATGTTATATCTTGCATTTGTTTGAAAAAACTGCTAATAGCATGAAAAGTGCCCATTGCAGATAGAGCTCAAATTCGAAAAACAAACACATATTCATGTTCCACCGCCTCCCCGAAGACCAAAAAACCATGAGTTTTGCAGATCTGATGTCTCCTTGCGGAGATATCCCATGTTATATCTTGCATTTGTTAGGAAAAACTGCTAATAGCATGAAAAGTGCCCATCGCAGATAGAGCTCAAATTCGAAAAACAAACACATATTCATGTTCCCCCGCCTCCCTGAAGACCAAAACCTATGAGTTTTGCAGATCTGATGTCTCCTTGCAGAGATAGCCCAGGTTATATCTTGAATTTGTTAGGAAAAACTGCTTATAGCATGAAAAGTGCCCATTACAGATAGAGCTCAAATTCAAAAAACAAACACATATTCATGTTCCCCCGCCTCCCCAAAGCCCAAAACCTATGACTTTTACAGATCTGATGTCTCCTTGTGTAGATAGCCCATGTTATATCTTGCTAATGTTGGGAAAAACTGCTAATAGCATGAAAAGTGCCTATTGCAGATAGAGCTCAAATTCGAAAAACAAACACATATTCATGTTCCCCCGCCTCCCCGAAGACCAAAAAACCATGAGTTTTGCAGATCTGATGTCTCCTTGCGGAGATGGCACATGTTATAAATTGCATTTGTTAGTAAAAACTGCTAATTGCATGAAAAGTGCCCAATTGCAGATAGAGCTCAAATTCAAAAAAAAACACATATTCATGTTCCCCCGCCTCCCCGAATACCAAAAAACCATGAGTTTTGACGATCTGATGTCTCCTTGTGGAGATTGCCCATGTTATATCTTGCATTTGTTAGGAAAAATTGCTTATAGCTTGCATTTGTTTGAAAAAACTGCTTATAGCATGAAAAGTGCCCATTGCAGATAGAGCTCAAATTCAAAAAACAAACACATATTCATGTTCCCCCGCCTCCCCGAAGACCAAAGAACCATGAGTTTTGCAGATCTGATGTCTCCTTGCGGAGATGGCCCATGTTATAAATTGCATTTTTTAGTAAAAACTGCTAATAGCATGAAAAGTGCCCATTGCAGATAGAGCTCAAATTCAAAAAACAAACACATATTCATGTTCAACCGCCTCCCCGAAGTCCAAAAAACCATGAGTTTTGAAGATCTGATGTCTCCTTGCGGAGATAGCCTATGTTATATCTTGCATTTGTTAGGAAAAACTGCTTATAGCATGAAAAGTGCCCATTGCAGATAGAGCTCAAATTCAAAAAACAAACACATATTCATGTTCCCCCGCCTCCCCGAAGACCAAAGAACCATGAGTTATAGCATGTTATATATATTAGGAAAAATTACTTATAGCTTGCATTTGTTTGAAAAAACTGCTTATAGCATACAAAGTGCCCATTGCAGATAGAGTTCAAATTCAAAAAACAAACACATATTCATGTTCCCCCGCCTCCCCGAAGACCAAAGAACCATGAGTTTTGCAGATCTGATGTCTCCTTGCGGAGATAGCCCATGTTATATCTTGCATTTGTTTGAAAAAACTGCTAATAGCATGAAAAGTGCCCATTGCAGATAGAGCTCAAATTCGAAAAACAAACACATATTCATGTTCCGCCGCCTCCCCAAAGACCAAAAAACCATGAGTTTTGTAGATCTGATGTCTCCTTGCGGAGATAGCCCATGTTATATCTTGCATTTGTTAGGAAAATGCTTATAGCATGAAAAGTGCCCATCGCAGATAGAGCTCAAATTCGAACAACAAACACATATTCATGTTCCCCCGCCTCCCCAAAGCCCAAAACCTATGAGTTTTTCAGATCTGAAGTCTCCTTGCGGAGATAGCCCAGGTTATATCTTGAATTTGTTAGGAAAAACTGCTTATAGCATGAAAAGTGCCCATTACAGATAGAGCTCAAATTTGAAAAACAAACACATATTCATGTTCCCCCGCCTCCCCAAAGCCCAAAACCTATGACTTTTACAGATCTGATGTCTCCTTGTGTAGATAGCCCATGTTATATCTTGCTAATGTTGGGAAAAACTGCTAATAGCATGAAAAGTGCCTATTGCAGATAGAGCTCAAATTCGAAAAACAAACACATATTCATGTTCCCCCGCCTCCCCGAAGACCAAAAAACCATGAGTTTTGCAGATCTGATGTCTCCTTGCGGAGATGGCACATGTTATAAATTGCATTTGTTAGTAAAAACTGCTAATTGCATGAAAAGTGCCCATTGCAGATAGAGCTCAAATTCAAAAAAAAACACATATTCATGTTCCCCTGCCTCCCCGAATACCAAAAAACCATGAGTTTTGAAGATCTGATGTCTCCTTGCGGAGATTGCCCATGTTATATCTTGCATTTGTTAGGAAAAATTCCTTATAGCTTGCATTTGTTTGAAAAAACTGCTAATAGCATGAAAAGTGCCCATTGCAGATAGAGCTCAAATTCAAAAAACAAACAAATATTCATGTTCCCCCACCTCCCCGAAGACCAAAAAACCATGAGTTTTGCAGATCTGATGTCTCCTTACGTAGATAGCCCATGTTATATCTTGCATTTGTTTGAAAAAACTGCTAATAGCATGAAAAGTGCCCATTGCAGATAGAGCTCAAATTAGAAAAACAAACACATATTCATGTTCCACCGCCTCCCCGAAGACCAAAGAACCATGAGTTTTGCAGATCTGATGTCTCCTTGCGGAGATAGCCCATGTTATATCTTGCATTTGTTTGAAAAAACTGCTAATAGCATGAAAAGTGCCCATTGCAGATAGAGCTCAAATTCGAAAAACAAACACATATTCATGTTCCACCGCCTCCCCGAAGACCAAAAAACCATGAGTTTTGCAGATCTGATGTCTCCTTGCGGAGATATCCCATGTTATATCTTGCATTTGTTAGGAAAAACTGCTAATAGCATGAAAAGTGCCCATCGCAGATAGAGCTCAAATTCGAAAAACAAACACATATTCATGTTCCCCCGCCTCCCTGAAGACCAAAACCTATGAGTTTTGCAGATCTGATGTCTCCTTGCAGAGATAGCCCAGGTTATATCTTGAATTTGTTAGGAAAAACTGCTTATAGCATGAAAAGTGCCCATTACAGATAGAGCTCAAATTCAAAAAACAAACACATATTCATGTTCCCCCGCCTCCCCAAAGCCCAAAACCTATGACTTTTACAGATCTGATGTCTCCTTGTGTAGATAGCCCATGTTATATCTTGCTAATGTTGGGAAAAACTGCTAATAGCATGAAAAGTGCCTATTGCAGATAGAGCTCAAATTCGAAAAACAAACACATATTCATGTTCCCCCGCCTCCCCGAAGACCAAAAAACCATGAGTTTTGCAGATCTGATGTCTCCTTGCGGAGATGGCACATGTTATAAATTGCATTTGTTAGTAAAAACTGCTAATTGCATGAAAAGTGCCCAATTGCAGATAGAGCTCAAATTCAAAAAAAAACACATATTCATGTTCCCCCGCCTCCCCGAATACCAAAAAACCATGAGTTTTGACGATCTGATGTCTCCTTGTGGAGATTGCCCATGTTATATCTTGCATTTGTTAGGAAAAATTGCTTATAGCTTGCATTTGTTTGAAAAAACTGCTTATAGCATGAAAAGTGCCCATTGCAGATAGAGCTCAAATTCAAAAAACAAACACATATTCATGTTCCCCCGCCTCCCCGAAGACCAAAGAACCATGAGTTTTGCAGATCTGATGTCTCCTTGCGGAGATGGCCCATGTTATAAATTGCATTTTTTAGTAAAAACTGCTAATAGCATGAAAAGTGCCCATTGCAGATAGAGCTCAAATTCAAAAAACAAACACATATTCATGTTCAACCGCCTCCCCGAAGTCCAAAAAACCATGAGTTTTGAAGATCTGATGTCTCCTTGCGGAGATAGCCTATGTTATATCTTGCATTTGTTAGGAAAAACTGCTTATAGCATGAAAAGTGCCCATTGCAGATAGAGCTCAAATTCAAAAAACAAACACATATTCATGTTCCCCCGCCTCCCCGAAGACCAAAGAACCATGAGTTATAGCATGTTATATATATTAGGAAAAATTACTTATAGCTTGCATTTGTTTGAAAAAACTGCTTATAGCATACAAAGTGCCCATTGCAGATAGAGTTCAAATTCAAAAAACAAACACATATTCATGTTCCCCCGCCTCCCCGAAGACCAAAGAACCATGAGTTTTGCAGATCTGATGTCTCCTTGCGGAGATAGCCCATGTTATATCTTGCATTTGTTTGAAAAAACTGCTAATAGCATGAAAAGTGCCCATTGCAGATAGAGCTCAAATTCGAAAAACAAACACATATTCATGTTCCGCCGCCTCCCCAAAGACCAAAAAACCATGAGTTTTGTAGATCTGATGTCTCCTTGCGGAGATAGCCCATGTTATATCTTGCATTTGTTAGGAAAATGCTTATAGCATGAAAAGTGCCCATCGCAGATAGAGCTCAAATTCGAACAACAAACACATATTCATGTTCCCCCGCCTCCCCAAAGCCCAAAACCTATGAGTTTTTCAGATCTGAAGTCTCCTTGTGGAGATAGCCCATGTTATATCTTGCATTTTTGGGAAAAACTGCTAATAGCATGAAAAGTGCCTATTGCAGATAGAGCTCAAATTCGACAAACAAACACATATTCATGTTCCCCCGCCTCCCCGAAGACCAAAGAACCATGAGTTTTGCAGATTGATGTCTCCTTGCGGAGATAGCCCATGTTATATCTTGCATTTGTTTGAAAAAACTGCTAATAGCATGAAAAGTCCCCATTGCAGATAGAGCTCAAATTCGAAAAACAAACACATATTCATGTTCCCCCGCCTCCCCGAAGACCAAAGAACCATGAGTTTTGCAGATCTGATGTCTCCTTGCGGAGATAGCCCATGTTATATCTTGCATTTGTTTGAAAAAACTGCTAATAGCATGAAAAGTGCCCATTGCAGACAGAGCTCAAATTCGAAAACCAAACACATATTCATGTTCCCCCGCCTTCCCGAAAACCAAAGAACCATGAGTTTTGCAGATCTGATGTCTCCTTGCGGAGATAGCCCATGTTATATCTTGCATTTGTTAGGAAAAATTGCTTATAGCTTGCATTTGTTTGAAAAAACTGCTTATAGCATACAAAGTGCCCATTGCAGATAGAGCTCAAATTCAAAAAACAAACACATATTCATGTTCCCCCGCCTCCCTGAAGACCAAAGAACCATGAGTTTTGCAGATTGATGTCTCCTTGCGGAGATAGCCCATGTTATATCTTGCATTTGTTTGAATAAACTGCTAATAGCATGAAAAGTGCCCATTGCAGATAGAGCTCAAATTCGAAAAACAAACAAATATTCATGTTCCCCCACCTCCCCGAAGACCAAAAAACCATGAGTTTTGCAGATCTGATGTCTCCTTACGTAGATAGCCCATGTTATATCTTGCATTTGTTTGAAAAAACTGCTAATAGCATGAAAAGTGCCCATTGCAGATAGAGCTCAAATTAGAAAAACAAACACATATTCATGTTCCACCGCCTCCCCGAAGACCAAAGAACCATGAGTTTTGCAGATCTGATGTCTCCTTGCGGAGATACCCCATGTTATATCTTGCATTTGTTTGAAAAAACTGCTAATAGCATGAAAAGTGCCCATTGCAGATAGAGCTCAAATTCGAAAAACAAACACATATTCATGTTCCACCGCATCCCCGAAGACCAAAAAACCATGAGTTTTGCAGATCTGATGTCTCCTTGCGGAGATATCCCATGTTATATCTTGCATTTGTTAGGAAAAACTGCTAATAGCATGAAAATTGCCCATCGCAGATAGAGCTCAAATTCGAAAAACAAACACATATTCATGTTCCCCCGCCTCCCTGAAGACCAAAACCTATGAGTTTTGCAGATCTGATGTCTCCTTGCAGAGATAGCCCAGGTTATATCTTGAATTTGTTAGGAAAAACTGCTTATAGCATGAAAAGTGCCCATTACAGATAGAGCTCAAATTCGAAAAACAAACACATATTCATGTTCCACCACCTCCCCAAACCCAAAACCTATGACTTTTACAGATCTGATGTCTCCTTGTGTAGATAGCCCATGTTATATCTTGCTAATGTTGGGAAAAACTGCTAATAGCATGAAAAGTGCCTATTGCAGATAGAGCTCAAATTCGAAAAACAAACACATATTCATGTTCCCCCGCCTCCCCGAATACCAAAAAACCATGAGTTTTGAAGATCTGATGTCTCCTTGCGGAGATTGCCCATGTTATATCTTGCATTTGTTAGGAAAAATTCCTTATAGCTTGCATTTGTTTGAAAAAACTGCTTATAGCATACAAAGTGCCCATTGCAGATAGAGCTCAAATTCAAAAAACAAACACATATTCATGTTCCCCCGCCTCCCCGAAGACCAAAGAACCATGAGTTTTGCAGATTGATGTCTCCTTGCGGAGATAGCCCATGTTATATCTTGCATTTGTTTGAAAAAACTGCTAATAGCATGAAAAGTGCCCATTGCAGATAGAGCTCAAATTCGAAAAACAAACACATATTCATGTTCCCCCGCCTCCCCGAAGACCAAAGAACCATGAGTTTTGCAGATCTGATGTCTCCTTGCGGAGATAGCCCATGTTATATCTTGCATTTGTTAGGAAAAATTGCTTATAGCTTGCATTTGTTTGAAAAAACTGCTTATAGCATACAAAGTGCCCATTGCAGATAGAGCTCAAATTCAAAAAACAAACACATATTCATGTTCTCCCGCCTCCCCGAAGACCAAAGAACCATGAGTTTTGCAGATTGATATCTCCTTGCGGAGATAGCCCATGTTATATCTTGCATTTGTTAGGAAAATGCTTATAGCATGAAAAGTGCCCATCGCAGATAGAGCTCAAATTCGAAAAACAAACACATATTCATGTTCCCCCGCCTCCCCAAAGCCCAAAACCTATGAGTTTTTCAGATCTGATGTCTCCTTGCGGAGATAGCCCAGGTTATATCTTGAATTTGTTAGGAAAAACTGCTTATAGCATGAAAAGTGCCCATTGCAGATAGAGCTCAAATTCGAAAAACAAAAACATATTCATGTTCCCCCGCCTCCCCAAAGCCCAAAACCTATGACTTTTACAGATCTGATGTCTCCTTGTGTAGATAGCCCATGTTATATCTTGCTAATGTTGGGAAAAACTGCTAATAGCATGAAAAGTGCCTATTGCAGATAGAGCTCAAATTCGAAAAACAAACACATATTCATGTTCCCCCGCCTCCCCGAAGACCAAAGAACCATGAGTTTTGCAGATTGATGTCTCCTTGCGGAGATAGCCCATGTTATATCTTGCATTTGTTTGAAAAAACTGCTAATAGCATGAAAAGTGCCCATTGCAGATAGAGCTCAAATTCGAAAAACAAACACATATTCATGTTCCCCCGCCTCCCCGAAGACCAAAGAACCATGAGTTTTGCAGATCTGATGTCTCCTTGCGGAGATAGCCCATGTTATATCTTGCATTTGTTTGAAAAAACTGCTAATAGCATGAAAAGTGCCCATTGCAGATAGAGCTCAAATTCGAAAAACAAACACATATTCATGTTCCCCCGCCTCCCCGAAGACCAAAGAACCATGTGTTTTGCAGATCTGATGTCTCCTTGCGGAGATAGCCCATGTTATATCTTGCATTTGTTAGGAAAAATTGCTTATAGCTTGCATTTGTTTGAAAAAACTGCTTATAGCATACAAAGTGCCCATTGCAGATAGAGCTCAAATTCAAAAAACAAACACATATTCATGTTCTCCCGCCTCCCCGAAGACCAAAGAACCATGAGTTTTGCAGATTGATATCTCCTTGCGGAGATAGCCCATGTTATATCTTGCATTTGTTTGAAAAAACTGCTAATAGCATGAAAAGTGCCCATTGCAGATAGAGCTCAAATTCGAAAAACAAACACATATTCATGTTCCACCGCCTCCCCGAATACCAAAAAACCATGAGTTTTGAAGATCTGATGTCTCCTTGCGGAGATAGCCCATGTTATATCTTGCATTTGTTAGGAAAATGCTTATTGCATGAAAAGTGTCCATCGCAGATAGAGCTCAAATTCGAAAAACAAACACATATTCATGTTCCCCCGCCTCCCCAAAGCCCAAAACCAATGAGTTTTGCAGATCTGATGTCTCCTTGCGGAGATAGCCCATGTTATGTCTTGCATTTGTTAGGAAAAACTGCTTATAGCATGAAAAGTGTCCATCGCAGATAGAGCTCAAATTCGAAAAACAAACACATATTCATGTTCCCCCGCCTCCCCAAAGCCCAAAACCTATGACTTTTGCAGATCTGATGTCTCCTTGTGGAGATAGCCCATGTTATATCCTGCATTTGTTGGGAAAAACTGCTAATAGCATGAAAAGTGCCCATTGCAGATAGAGCTCAAATTCAAAAAACAAACACATATTCATGTTCCCCCGCCTCCCCGAAGACCAAAGAACCATGAGTTTTGCAGATCTGATGTCTCCTTGCGGAGATAGCCCATGTTATATCTTGCATTTGTTTGAAAAAACTGCTAATAGCATGAAAAGTGCCCATTGCAGATAGAGCTCAAATTCGAAAAACAAACACATATTCATGTTCCACCGCCTCCCCGAAGACCAAAAAACCATGAGTTTTGCAGATCTGATGTCTCCTTGCGAAGATAGCACATGTTATAAATTGCATTTGTTAGTAAAAACTGCAAATAGCATGAAAAGTGCCCATTGCAGATAGAGCTGAAATTCAAAAAACAAACACATATTCATGTTCCCCCGCCTCCCCAAAGCCCAAAACCTATGACTTTTGCAGATCTGATGTCTCCTTGTGGAGATAGCCCATGTTATATCCTGCATTTGTTGGGAAAAACTGCTAATAGCATGAAAAGTGCCCATTGCAGATAGAGCTCAAATTCGAAAAACAAACACATATTCATGTTCCCCCGCCTCCCCGAAGACCAAAGAACCATGAGTTTTGCAGATCTGATATCTCCTTGCGGAGATAGCCCATGTTATAAATTGCATTTGTTAGTAAAAACTGCTAATAGCATGAAAAGTGCCCATTGCAGATAGAGCTCAAATTCAAAAAACAAACACATATTCATGTTCAACCGCCTCCCCGAAGACCAAAAAACCATGAGTTTTGAAGATCTGATGTCTCCTTGCGGAGATTGCCCATGTTATATCTTGCATTTTTTAGGAAAAATTGCTTATAGCTTGCATTTGTTTGAAAAAACTGCTTATAGCATGAAAAGTGCCCATTGCAGATGGAGCTCAAATTCGAAAAACAAACACATATTCATGTTCCCCCGCCTCCGCAAAGCCCAAAACCTATGACTTTTGCAGATCTGATGTCTCCTTGTGGAGATAGCCCATGTTATATCTTGCATTTGTTAGTAAAAACTGCTAATAGCATGAAAAGTGCCCATTGCAGATAGAGCTCAAATTCAAAAAAACAAACACATATTCATGTTCAACCGCCTCCCCGAAGACCAAAAAACCATGAGTTTTGAAGATCTGATGTCTCCTTGCGGAGATAGCCCATGTTATATCTTGCATTTGTTAGGAAAAATTGCTTATAGCTTGCATTTGTTTGAAAAAACTGCTTATAGCATGAAAAGTGCCCATTGCAGATAGAGCTCAAATTCAAAAAACAAACACATATTCATGTTCGCCCGCCTCCCCGAATACCAAAAAACCATGAGTTTTGAAGATCTGATGTCTCCTTGCGGAGATTGCCCATGTTATATCTTGCATTTGTTAGGAAAAATTCCTTATAGCTTGCATTTGTTTGAAAAAACTGCTTATAGCATGAAAAGTTCCCATAGAGCTCCCCGAAGACCTCCCCCAACCGCCTCCCCGAAGACCAAAAAACCATGAGTTTTGAAGATCTGATGTCTCCTTGCGGAGATAGCCCATGTTATATCTTGCATTTGTTAGGAAAAATTGCTTATAGCTTGCATTTGTTTGAAAAAACTGCTTATAGCATGAAAAGTGCCCATTGCAGATAGAGCTCAAATTCAAAAAACAAACACATATTCATGTTCCCCCGCCTCCCCGAAGACCAAAGAACCATGAGTTTTGCAGATCTGATGTCTCCTTGCGGAGATAGCCCATGTTATATCTTGCATTTGTTTGAAAAAACTGCTAATAGCATGAAAAGTGCCCGTTGCAGATAGAGCTCAAATTCGAAAAACAAACACATATTCATGTTCCACCGCCTCCCCGAATACCAAAAAACCATGAGTTTTGAAGATCTGATGTCTCCTTGCAGAGATAGCCCATGTTATATCTTGCATTTGTTTGAAAAAACTGCTAATAGCATGAAAAGTGCCCGTTGCAGATAGAGCTCAAATTTGAAAAACAATCACATATTCATGTTCCACCGCCTCCCCGAAGATCAAAAAACCATGAGTTTTGCAGATCTGATGTCTCCTTGCGGAGATAGCCCATGTTATATCTTGCATTTGTTAGGAAAATGCTTATAGCATGAAAAGTGTCCATCGCAGATAGAGCTCAAATTCGAAAAACAAACACATATTCATGTTCCCCCGCCGCCCCAAAGCCCAAAACCAATGAGTTTTGCAGATCTGATGTCTCCTTGCGGAGATAGCCCATGTTATATCTTGCATTTGTTAGGAAAAACTGCTTATAGCATGAAAAGTGCCCATTGCAGATAGAGCTCAAATTCAAAAAACAAACACATATTCATGTTCCCCCACCTCCCCGAAGACCAAAGAACCATGAGTTTTGCAGATCTGATGTCTCCTTGCGGAGATAGCCCATGTTATATCTTGCATTTGTTAGGAAAAATTCCTTATAGCTTGCATTTGTTTGAAAAAACTGCTTATAGCATGTAAAGTGCCCATTGCAGATAGAGCTCAAATTCAAAAAACAAACACATATTCATGTTCCCCCGCCTCCCCGATGACCAAAGAACCATGAGTTTTGCAGATCTGATGTCTCCTTGCGGAGATAGCCCATGTTATAAATTGCATTTGTTAGTAAAAACTGCTTATAGCATGAAAAGTGCCCATTGCAGATAGAGCTCAAATTCAAAAAACAAACACATATTCATGTTCAACCGCCTCCCCGAAGACCAAAAAACCATGAGTTTTGAAGATCTGATGTCTCCTTGCGGAGATAGCCCATGTTATATCTTGCATTTGTTAGGAAAAACTGCTTATAGCATGAAAAGTGCCCATTGCAGATAGAGCTCAAATTCGAAAAACACATATTCATGTTCCCCCGCCTCCCCGAAGACCAAAGAACCATGAGTTATAGCATGTTATATATATTAGGAAAAATTGCTTATAGCTTGCATTTGTTTGAAAAAACTGCTTATAGCATACAAAGTGCCCATTGCAGATAGAGTTCAAATTCAAAAAACAAACACATATTCATGTTCCCCCGCCTCCCCGAAGACCAAAGAACCATGAGTTTTGCAGATCTGATGTCTCCTTGCGGAGTTAGCCCATGTTATATCTTGCATTTGTTTGAAAAAACTGCTAATAGCATGAAAAGTGCCCATTGCAGATAGAGCTCAAATTCGAAAAACAAACACATATTCATGTTCCCCCGCCTCCCCGAAGACCAAAGAACCATGAGTTTTGCAGATCTGATGTCTCCTTGCGGAGATAGCCCATGTTATATCTTGCATTTGTTAGGAAAAATTGCTTATAGCTTGCATTTGTTTGAAAAAACTGCTTATAGCATACAAAGTGCCCATTGCAGATAGAGCTCAAATTCAAAAAACAAACACATATTCATGTTCTCCCGCCTCCCCGAAGACCAAAGAACCATGAATTTTGCAGATTGATATCTCCTTGCGGAGATAGCCCATGTTATATCTTGCATTTGTTTGAAAAAACTGCTAATAGCATGAAAAGTGCCCATTGCAGATAGAGCTCAAATTCGAAAAACAAACACATATTCATGTTCCACCGCCTCCCCGAATACCAAAAAACCATGAGTTTTGAAGATCTGATGTCTCCTTGCGGAGATAGCCCATGTTATATCTTGCATTTGTTAGGAAAATGCTTATTGCATGAAAAGTGTCCATCGCAGATAGAGCTCAAATTCGAAAAACAAACACATATTCATGTTCCCCCGCCTCCCCGAAGACCAAAGAACCATGAGTTTTGCAGATCTGATGTCTCCTTGCGGAGATAGCCCATGTTATATCTTGCATTTGTTTGAAAAAACTGCTAATCGCATGAAAAGTGCCCATTGCAGAAAGAGCTCAAATTCGAAAAACAAACACATATTCATGTTCCCCCGCCTCCCCGAAGACCAAAGAACCATGAGTTTTGCAGATCTGATGTCTCCTTGCGGAGATAGCCCATGTTATATCTTGCATTTGTTAGGAAAAATTGCTTATAGCTTGCATTTGTTTGAAAAAACTGCTTATAGCATACAAAGTGCCCATTGCAGATAGAGCTCAAATTCAAAAAACAAACACATATTCATGTTCTCCCGCCTCCCCGAAGACCAAAGAACCATGAGTTTTGCAGATTGATATCTCCTTGCGGAGATAGCCCATGTTATATCTTGCATTTGTTTGAAAAAACTGCTAATAGCATGAAAAGTCCCCATTGCAGATAGAGCTCAAATTCGAAAAACAAACACATATTCATGTTCCACCGCCTCCCCGAATACCAAAAAACCATGAGTTTTGAAGATCTGATGTCTCCTTGCGGAGATAGCCCATGTTATATCTTGCATTTGTTAGGAAAATGCTTATTGCATGAAAAGTGTCCATCGCAGATAGAGCTCAAATTCGAAAAACAAACACATATTCATGTTCCCCCGCCTCCCCAAAGCCCAAAACCAATGAGTTTTGCAGATCTGATGTCTCCTTGCGGAGATAGCCCATGTTATGTCTTGCATTTGTTAGGAAAAACTGCTTATAGCATGAAAAGTGTCCATCGCAGATAGAGCTCAAATTCGAAAAACAAACACATATTCATGTTCCCCCGCCTCCCCAAAGCCCAAAACCTATGACTTTTGCAGATCTGATGTCTCCTTGTGGAGATAGCCCATGTTATATCCTGCATTTGTTGGGAAAAACTGCTAATAGCATGAAAAGTGCCCATTGCAGATAGAGCTCAAATTCAAGAAACAAACACATATTCATGTTCCCCCGCCTCCCCGAAGACCAAAGAACCATGAGTTTTGCAGATCTGATGTCTCCTTGCGGAGATAGCCCATGTTATATCTTGCATTTGTTTGAAAAAACTGCTAATAGCATGAAAAGTGCCCATTGCAGATAGAGCTCAAATTCGAAAAACAAACACATATTCATGTTCCACCGCCTCCCCGAAGACCAAAAAACCATGAGTTTTGCAGATCTGATGTCTCCTTGCGAAGATAGCACATGTTATAAATTGCATTTGTTAGTAAAAACTGCAAATAGCATGAAAAGTGCCCATTGCAGATAGAGCTCAAATTCAAAAAACAAACACATATTCATGTTCCCCCGCCTCCCCAAAGCCCAAAACCTATGACTTTTGCAGATCTGATGTCTCCTTGTGGAGATAGCCCATGTTATATCCTGCATTTGTTGGGAAAAACTGCTAATAGCATGAAAAGTGCCCATTGCAGATAGAGCTCAAATTCGAAAAACAAACACATATTCATGTTCCCCCGCCTCCCCGAAGACCAAAGAACCATGAGTTTTGCAGATCTGATATCTCCTTGCGGAGATAGCCCATGTTATAAATTGCATTTGTTAGTAAAAACTGCTAATAGCATGAAAAGTGCCCATTGCAGATAGAGCTCAAATTCAAAAAACAAACACATATTCATGTTCAACCGCCTCCCCGAAGACCAAAAAACCATGAGTTTTGAAGATCTGATGTCTCCTTGCGGAGATTGCCCATGTTATATCTTGCATTTGTTAGGAAAAATTGCTTATAGCTTGCATTTGTTTGAAAAAACTGCTTATAGCATGAAAAGTGCCCATTGCAGATGGAGCTCAAATTCGAAAAACAAACACATATTCATGTTCCCCCGCCTCCGCAAAGCCCAAAACCTATGACTTTTGCAGATCTGATGTCTCCTTGTGGAGATAGCCCATGTTATATCTTGCATTTGTTAGTAAAAACTGCTAATAGCATGAAAAGTGCCCATTGCAGATAGAGCTCAAATTCAAAAAACAAACACATATTCATGTTCAACCGCCTCCCCGAAGACCAAAAAACCATGAGTTTTGAAGATCTGATGTCTCCTTGCGGAGATAGCCCATGTTATATCTTGCATTTGTTAGGAAAAATTGCTTATAGCTTGCATTTGTTTGAAAAAACTGCTTATAGCATGAAAAGTGCCCATTGCAGATAGAGCTCAAATTCAAAAAACAAACACATATTCATGTTCGCCCGCCTCCCCGAATACCAAAAAACCATGAGTTTTGAAGATCTGATGTCTCCTTGCGGAGATAGCCCAAGTTATATCTTGCATTTGTTAGGAAAAATTCCTTATAGCTTGCATTTGTTTCAAAAAACTGCTTATAGCATACAAAGTGCCCATTGCAGATAGAGCTCAAATTCAAAAAACAAACACATATTCATGTTCCCCCGCCTCCCCGAAGTCCAAAGAACCATGAGTTTTGCAGATCTGATGTCTCCTTGCAGAGATAGCCCATGTTATATCTTGCATTTGTTTGAAAAAACTGCTAATAGCATGAAAAGTGCCCATTGCAGATAGAGCTCAAATTTGAAAAACAATCACATATTCATGTTCCACCGCCTCCCCGAAGATCAAAAAACCATGAGTTTTGCAGATCTGATGTCTCCTTGCGGAGATAGCCCATGTTATATCTTGCATTTGTTAGGAAAATGCTTATAGCATGAAAAGTGTCCATCGCAGATAGAGCTCAAATTCGAAAAACAAACACATATTCATGTTCCCCCGCCTCCCCAAAGCCCAAAACCAATGAGTTTTGCAGATCTGATGTCTCCTTGCGGAGATAGCCCATGTTATATCTTGCATTTGTTAGGAAAAACTGCTTATAGCATGAAAAGTGCCCATTGCAGATAGAGCTCAAATTCAAAAAACAAACACATATTCATGTTCCCCCACCTCCCCGAAGACCAAAGAACCATGAGTTTTGCAGATCTGATGTCTCCTTGCGGAGATAGCCCATGTTATATCTTGCATTTGTTTGAAAAAACTGCTAATAGCATGAAAAGTGCCCATTGCAGATAGAGCTCAAATTCAAAAAGCAAACACATATTCATGTTCCCCCGCCTCCCCGAATACCAAAAAACCATGAGTTTTGAAGATCTGATGTCTCCTTGCGGAGATTGCCCATGTTATATCTTGCATTTGTTAGGAAAAATTCCTTATAGCTTGCATTTGTTTGAAAAAACTGCTTATAGCATGTAAAGTGCCCATTGCAGATAGAGCTCAAATTCAAAAAACAAACACATATTCATGTTCCCCCGCCTCCCCGATGACCAAAGAACCATGAGTTTTGCAGATCTGATGTCTCCTTGCGGAGATAGCCCATGTTATAAATTGCATTTGTTAGTAAAAACTGCTTATAGCATGAAAAGTGCCCATTGCAGATAGAGCTCAAATTCAAAAAACAAACACATATTCATGTTCAACCGCCTCCCCGAAGACCAAAAAACCATGAGTTTTGAAGATCTGATGTCTCCTTGCGGAGATAGCCCATGTTATATCTTGCATTTGTTAGGAAAAACTGCTTATAGCATGAAAAGTGCCTATTGCAGATAGAGCTCAAATTCGAAAAACACATATTCATGTTCCCCCGCCTCCCCGAAGACCAAAGAACCATGAGTTATAGCATGTTATATATATTAGGAAAAATTGCTTATAGCTTGCATTTGTTTGAAAAAACTGCTTATAGCATACAAAGTGCCCATTGCAGATAGAGTTCAAATTCAAAAAACAAACACATATTCATGTTCCCCCGCCTCCCCGAAGACCAAAGAACCATGAGTTTTGCAGATCTGATGTCTCCTTGCGGAGTTAGCCCATGTTATATCTTGCATTTGTTTGAAAAAACTGCTTATAGCATGAAAAGTGCCCGTCGCAGATAGAGCTCAAATTCGAAAAACAAACACATATTCATGTTCCCCCGCCTCCCCAAAGCCCAAAACCTATGAGTTTTTCAGATCTGATGTCTCCTTGCGGAGATAGCCCAGGTTATATCTTGAATTTGTTAGGAAAAACTGCTTATAGCATGAAAAGTGCCCATTGCAGATAGAGCTCAAATTCGAAAAACAAACACATATTCATGTTCCCCCGCCTCCCCAAAGCCCAAAACCTATGACTTTTGCAGATCTGATGTCTCCTTGCGGAGATTGCCCATGTTATATCTTGCATTTGTTAGGAAAAATTCCTTATAGCTTGCATTTGTTTGAAAAAACTGCTTATAGCATACAAAGTGCCCATTGCAGATAGAGCTCAAATTCAAAAAACAAACACATATTCATGTTCCCCCGCCTCCCCGAAGACCAAAGAACCATGAGTTTTGCAGATTGATGTCTCCTTGCGGAGATAGCCCATGTTATATCTTGCATTTGTTTGAAAAAACTGCTAATAGCATGAAAAGTGCCCATTGCAGATAGAGCTCAAATTCGAAAAACAAACACATATTCATGTTCCCCCGCCTCCCCGAAGACCAAAGAACCATGAGTTTTGCAGATCTGATGTCTCCTTGCGGAGATAGCCCATGTTATATCTTGCATTTCTTTGAAAAAACTGCTAATAGCATGAAAAGTGCCCATTGCAGATAGTGCTCAAATTAGAAAAACAAACACATATTCATGTTCCACCGCCTCCCCGAAGACCAAAGAACCATGAGTTTTGCAGATCTGATGTCTCCTTGCGGAGATAGCCCATGTTATATCTTGCATTTGTTTGAAAAAACTGCTAATAGCATGAAAAGTGATCATTGCAGATAGAGCTCAAATTCGAAAAACAAACTCATATTCATGTTCCACCGCCTCCCCGAAGACCAAAAAACCATGAGTTTTGCAGATCTGATGTCTCCTTGCGGAGATATCCCATGTTATATCTTGCATTTGTTAGGAAAAACTGCTAATAGCATGAAAAGTGCCCATCGCAGATAGAGCTCAAATTCGAAAAACAAACACATATTCATGTTCCCCCGCCTCCCTGAAGACCAAAACCTATGAGTTTTGCAGATCTGATGTCTCCTTGCAGAGATAGCCCAGGTTATATCTTGAATTTGTTAGGAAAAACTGCTTATATCATGAAAAGTGTCCATTACAGATAGAGCTCAAATTCGAAAAACAAACACATATTCATGTTCCCCCGCCTCCCCAAAGCCCAAAACCTATGACTTTTACAGATCTGATGTCTCCTTGTGTAGATAGCCCATGTTATATCTTGCTAATGTTGGGAAAAACTGCTAATAGCATGAAAAGTGCCTATTGCAGATAGAGCTCAAATTCGAAAAACAAACACATATTCATGTTCCCCCGCCTCCCCGAAGACCAAAAAACCATGAGTTTTGCAGATCTGATGTCTCCTTGCGGAGATGGCACATGTTATAAATTGCATTTGTTAGTAAAAACTGCTAATTGCATGAAAAGTGCCCATTGCAGATAGAGCTCAAATTCAAAAAAAAAACACATATTCATGTTCCCCTGCCTCCCCGAATACCAAAAAACCATGAGTTTTGAAGATCTGATGTCTCCTTGCGGAGATTGCCCATGTTATATCTTGCATTTGTTAGGAAAAATTCCTTATAGTTTGCATTTGTTTGAAAAAACTGCTTATAGCATGAAAAGTGCCCATTGCAGATAGAGCTCAAATTCAAAAAACAAACACATATTCATGTTCCCCCTCCTCCCCGAAGAACAAAGAACCATGAGTTTTGCAGATCTGATGTCTCCTTGCGGAGATAGCCCATGTTATAAATTGCATTTGTTAGTAAAAACTGCTAATAGCATGAAAAGTGCCCATTGCAGATAGAGCTCAAATTCAAAAAACAAACACATATTCATGTTCAACCGCCTCCCCGAAGTCCAAAAAACCATGAGTTTTGAAGATCTGATGTCTCCTTGCGGAGATAGCCCATGTTATATCTTGCATTTGTTAGGAAAAACTGCTTATAGCATGAAAAGTGCCCATTGCAGATAGAGCTCAAATTCAAAAAACAAACACATATTCATGTTCCCCCGCCTCCCTGAAGACCAAAGAACCATGAGTTATAGCATGTTATATATATTAGGAAAAATTACTTATAGCTTGCATTTGTTTGAAAAAACTGCTTATAGCATACAAAGTGCCCATTGCAGATAGAGTTCAAATTCAAAAAACAAACACATATTCATGTTCCCCCGCCTCCCCGAAGACCAAAGAACCATGAGTTTTGCAGATCTGATGTCTCCTTGCGGAGATAGCCCATGTTATATCTTGCATTTGTTTGAAAAAACTGCTAATAGCATGAAAAGTGCCCATTGCAGATAGAGCTCAAATTCGAAAAACAAACACATATTCATGTTCCGCCGCCTCCCCGAAGACCAAAAAACCATGAGTTTTGTAGATCTGATGTCTCCTTGCGGAGATAGCCCATGTTATATCTTGCATTTGTTAGGAAAATGCTTATAGCATGAAAAGTGCCCATCGCAGATAGAGCTCAAATTCGAAAAACAAACACATATTCATGTTCCCCCGCCTCCCCAAAGCCCACAACCTATGAGTTTTTCAGATCTGATGTCTCCTTGCGGAGATAGCCCAGGTTATATCTTGAATTTGTTAGGAAAAACTGCTTATAGCATGAAAAGTGCCCATTGCAGATAGAGCTCAAATTCGAAAAACAAACAAATATTCATGTTCCCCCGCCTCCCCAAAGCCCAAAACCTATGACTTTTGCAGATCTGATGTCTCCTTGTGGAGATAGCCCATGTTATATCTTGCATTTTTGGGAAAAACTGCTAATAGCATGAAAAGTGCCTATTGCAGATAGAGCTCAAATTCGAAAAACAAACACATATTCATGTTCCCCCGCCTCCCCGAATACCAAAAAACCATGAGTTTTGAAGATCTGATGGCTCCTTGCAGAGATTGCCCATGTTATATCTTGCATTTGTTAGGAAAAATTCCTTATAGCTTGCATTTGTTTGAAAAAACTGCTTATAGCATGAAAAGTGCCCATTGCAGATAGAGCTCAAATTCAAAAAACAAACACATATTCATGTTCCCCCGCCTCCCCGAAGACCAAAGAACCATGAGTTTTGCAGATTGATGTCTCCTTGCGGAGATAGCCCATGTTATATCTTGCATTTGTTTGAAAAAACTGCTAATAGCATGAAAAGTGCCCATTGCAGATAGAGCTCAAATTCGAAAAACAAACACATATTCATGTTCCCCCGCCTCCCCGAAGACCAAAGAACCATGAGTTTTGCAGATCTGATGTCTCCTTGCGGAGATAGCCCATGTTATATCTTGCATTTGTTTGAAAAAACTGCTAATAGCATGAAAAGTGCCCATTGCAGATAGAGCTCAAATTCGAAAAACAAACACATATTCATGTTCCCCCGCCTCCCCGAAGACCAAAGAACCATGAGTTTTGCAGATCTGATGTCTCCTTGCGGAGATAGCCCATGTTATATCTTGCATTTGTTAGGAAAAATTGCTTATAGCTTGCATTTGTTTGAAAAAACTGCTTATAGCATACAAAGTGCCCATTGCAGATAGAGCTCAAATTCAAAAAACAAACACATATTCATGTTCCCCCGCCTCCCCGAAGACCAAAGAACCATGAGTTTTGCAGATTGATGTCTCCTTGCGGAGATAGCCCATGTTATATCTTGCATTTGTTTGAAAAAACTGCTAATAGCATGAAAAGTGCCCATTGCAGATAGAGCTCAAATTCGAAAAACAAACAAATATTCATGTTCCCCCACCTCCCCGAAGACCAAAAAACCATGAGTTTTGCAGATCTGATGTCTCCTTACGTAGATAGCCCATGTTATATCTTGCATTTGTTTGAAAAAACTGCTAATAGCATGAAAAGTGCCCATTGCAGATAGTGCTCAAATTAGAAAAACAAACACATATTCATGTTCCACCGCCTCCCCGAAGACCAAAGAACCATGAGTTTTGCAGATCTGATGTCTCCTTGCGGAGATAGCCCATGTTATATCTTGCATTTGTTTGAAAAAACTGCTAATAGCATGAAAAGTGACCATTGCAGATAGAGCTCAAATTCGAAAAACAAACACATATTCATGTTCCACCGCCTCCCCGAAGACCAAAAAACCATGAGTTTTGCAGATCTGATGTCTCCTTGCAGAGATATCCCATGTTATATCTTGCATTTGTTAGGAAAAACTGCTAATAGCATGAAAAGTGCCCATCGCAGATAGAGCTCAAATTCGAAAAACAAACACATATTCATGTTCCCCCGCCTCCCTGAAGACCAAAACCTATGAGTTTTGCAGATCTGATGTCTCCTTGCAGAGATAGCCCAGGTTATATCTTGAATTTGTTAGGAAAAACTGCTTATAGCATGAAAAGTGCCCATTACAGATAGAGCTCAAATTCGAAAAACAAACACATATTCATGTTCCCCCGCCTCCCCAAAGCCCAAAACCTATGACTTTTACAGATCTGATGTCTCCTTGTGTAGATAGCCCATGTTATATCTTGCTAATGTTGGGAAAAACTGCTAATAGCATGAAAAGTGCCTATTGCAGATAGAGCTCAAATTCGAAAAACAAACACATATTCATGTTCCCCTGCCTCCCCGAATACCAAAAAACCATGAGTTTTGAAGATCTGATGTCTCCTTGCGGAGATTGCCCATGTTATATCTTGCATTTGTTAGGAAAAATTCCTTATAGCTTGCATTTGTTTGAAAAAACTGCTTATAGCATGAAAAGTGCCCATTGCAGATAGAGCTCAAATTCAAAAAACAAACACATATTCATGTTCCCCCGCCTCCCCGAAGACCAAAGAACCATGAGTTTTGCAGATCTGATGTCTCCTTGCGGAGATGGCACATGTTATAAATTGCATTTGTTAGTAAAAACTGCTAATAGCATGAAAAGTGCCCATTGCAGATAGAGCTCAAATTCAAAAAACAAACACATATTCATGTTCAACCGCCTCCCCGAAGTCCAAAAAACCATGAGTTTTGAAGATCTGATGTCTCCTTGCGGAGATAGCCCATGTTATATCTTGCATTTGTTAGGAAAAACTGCTTATAGCATGAAAAGTGCCCATTGCAGATAGAGCTCAAATTCAAAAAACAAACACATATTCATGTTCCCCCGCCTCCCCGAAGACCAAAGAACCATGAGTTATAGCATGTTATATATATTAGGAAAAATTACTTATAGCTTGCATTTGTTTGAAAAAACTGCTTATAGCATACAAAGTGCCCATTGCAGATAGAGTTCAAATTCAAAAAACAAACACATATTCATGTTCCCCCGCCTCCCCGAAGACCAAAGAACCATGAGTTTTGCAGATCTGATGTCTCCTTGCGGAGATAGCCCATGTTATATCTTGCAGTTGTTTGAAAAAACTGCTAATAGCATGAAAAGTGCCCATTGCAGATAGAGCTCAAATTCGAAAAACAAACACATATTCATGTTCCGCCGCCTCCCCGAAGACCAAAAAACCATGAGTTTTGTAGATCTGATGTCTCCTTTTGGAGATAGCCCATGTTATATCTTGCATTTGTTAGGAAAATGTTTATAGCATGAAAAGTGCCCATCGCAGATAGAGCTCAAATTCGAAAAACAAACACATATTCATGTTCCCCCGCCTCCCCAAAGCCCACAACCTATGAGTTTTTCAGATCTGATGTCTCCTTGCGGAGATAGCCCAGGTTATATCTTGAATTTGTTAGGAAAAACTGCTTATAGCATGAAAAGTGCCCATTGCAGATAGAGCTCAAATTCGAAAAACAAACAAATATTCATGTTCCCCCGCCTCCCCAAAGCCCAAAACCTATGACTTTTGCAGATCTGATGTCTCCTTGTGGAGATAGCCCATGTTATATCTTGCATTTTTGGGAAAAACTGCTAATAGCATGAAAAGTGCCTATTGCAGATAGAGCTCAAATTCGAAAAACAAACACATATTCATGTTCCCCCGCCTCCCCGAATACCAAAAAACCATGAGTTTTGAAGATCTGATGGCTCCTTGCAGAGATTGCCCATGTTATATCTTGCATTTGTTAGGAAAAATTCCTTATAGCTTGCATTTGTTTGAAAAAACTGCTTATAGCATGAAAAGTGCCCATTGCAGATAGAGCTCAAATTCAAAAAACAAACACATATTCATGTTCCCCCGCCTCCCCGAAGACCAAAGAACCATGAGTTTTGCAGATTGATGTCTCCTTGCGGAGATAGCCCATGTTATATCTTGCATTTGTTTGAAAAAACTGCTAATAGCATGAAAAGTGCCCATTGCAGATAGAGCTCAAATTCGAAAAACAAACACATATTCATGTTCCCCCGCCTCCCCGCAGACCAAAGAACCATGAGTTTTGCAGATCTGATGTCTCCTTGCGGAGATAGCCCATGTTATATCTTGCATTTGTTTGAAAAAACTGCTAATAGCATGAAAAGTGCCCATTGCAGATAGAGCTCAAATTCGAAAAACAAACACATATTCATGTTCCCCCGCTTCCCCGAAGACCAAAGAACCATGAGTTTTGCAGATCTGATGTCTCCTTGCGGAGATAGCCCATGTTATATCTTGCATTTGTTAGGAAAAATTGCTTATAGCTTGCATTTGTTTGAAAAAACTGCTTATAGCATACAAAGTGCCCATTGCAGATAGAGCTCAAATTCAAAAAACAAACACATATTCATGTTCCCCCACCTCCCCGAAGACCAAAGAACCATGAGTTTTGCAGATTGATGTCTCCTTGCGGAGATAGCCCATGTTATATCTTGCATTTGTTTGAAAAAACTGCTAATAGCATGAAAAGTGCCCATTGCAGATAGAGCTCAAATTCGAAAAACAAACAAATATTCATGTTCCCCCACCTCCCCGAAGACCAAAAATCATGAGTTTTGCAGATCTGATGTCTCCTTACGTAGATAGCCCATGTTATATCTTGCATTTGTTTGAAAAAACTGCTAATAGCATGAAAAGTGCCCATTGCAGATAGAGCTCAAATTAGAAAAACAAACACATATTCATGTTCCACCGCCTCCCCGAAGACCAAAGAACCATGAGTTTTGCAGATCTGATGTCTCCTTGCGGAGATAGCCCATGTTATATCTTGCATTTGTTTGAAAAAACTGCTAATAGCATGAAAAGTGCCCATTGCAGATAGAGCTCAAATTCGAAAAACAAACACATATTCATGTTCCACCGCCTCCCCGAAGACCAAAAAACCATGAGTTTTGCAGATCTGATGTCTCCTTGCGGAGATATCCCATGTTATGTCTTGCATTTGTTAGGAAAAACTGCTAATAGCATGAAAAGTGCCCATCGCAGATAGAGCTCAAATTCGAAAAACAAACACATATTCATGTTCCCCCGCCTCCCTTAAGACCAAAACCTATGAGTTTTGCAGATCTGATGTCTCCTTGCAGAGATAGCCCAGGTTATATCTTGAATTTGTTAGGAAAAACTGCTTATAGCATGAAAAGTGCCCATTACAGATAGAGCTCAAATTCGAAAAACAAACACATATTCATGTTCCCCCGCCTCCCCAAAGCCCAAAACCTATGACTTTTACAGATCTGATGTCTCCTTGTGTAGATAGCCCATGTTATATCTTGCTAATGTTGGGAAAAACTGCTAATAGCATGAAAAGTGCCTATTGCAGATAGAGCTCAAATTCGAAAAACAAACACATATTCATGTTCCCCCGCCTCCCCGAAGACCAAAAAACCATGAGTTTTGCAGATCTGATGTCTCCTTGCGTAGATAGCCCATGTTATATCTTGCATTTGTTTGAAAAAACTGCTAAAAGCATGAAAAGTGCCCATTGCAGATAGAGCTCAAATTCGAAAAACAAACACATATTCATGTTCCCCTGCCTCCCCGAATACCAAAAAACCATGAGTTTTGAAGATCTGATGTCTCCTTGCGGAGATTGCCCATGTTATATCTTGCATTTGTTTGGAAAAATTCCTTATAGCTTGCATTTGTTTGAAAAAACTGCTTATAGCATACAAAGTGCCCATTGCAGATAAAGCTCAAATTCAAAAAACAAACACATATTCATGTTCCCCCGCCTCCCCGAAGACCAAAGAACCATGAGTTTTGCAGATTGATGTCTCCTTGCGGAGATAGCCCATGTTATATCTTGCATTTGTTTGAAAAAACTGCTAATAGCATGAAAAGTGCCCATTGCAGATAGAGCTCAAATTCGAAAAACAAACACATATTCATGTTCCCCCGCCTCCCCGAAGACCAAAGAACCATGAGTTTTGCAGATCTGATGTCTCCTTGCGGAGATAGCCCATGTTATATCTTGCATTTGTTTGAAAAAACTGCTAATAGCATGAAAAGTGCCCATTGCAGATAGAGCTCAAATTCGAAAAACAAACACATATTCATGTTCCCCCGCCTCCCCGAAGACCAAAGAACCATGAGTTTTGCAGATCTGATGTCTCCTTGCGGAGATAGCCCATGTTATATCTTGCATTTGTTTGAAAAAACTGCTAATAGCATGAAAAGTGCCCATTGCAGATAGAGCTCAAATTCGAAAAACAAACACATATTCATGTTCCACCGCCTCCCCGAAGACCAAAAAACCATGAGTTTTGCAGATCTGATGTCTCCTTGCGGAGATATCCCATGTTATATCTTGCATTTGTTAGGAAAAACTGCTAATAGCATGAAAAGTGCCCATCGCAGATAGAGCTCAAATTCGAAAAACAAACACATATTCATGTTCCCCCGCCTCCCTGAAGACCAAAACCTATGAGTTTTGCAGATCTGATGTCTCCTTGCAGAGATAGCCCAGGTTATATCTTGAATTTGTTAGGAAAAACTGCTTATAGCATGAAAAGTGCCCATTACAGATAGAGCTCAAATTCGAAAAACAAACACATATTCATGTTCCCCCGCCTCCCCAAAGCCCAAAACCTATGACTTTTACAGATCTGATGTCTCCTTGTGTAGATAGCCCATGTTATATCTTGCTAATGTTGGGAAAAACAGCTAATAGCATGAAAAGTGCCTATTGCAGATAGAGCTCAAATTCGAAAAACAAACACATATTCATGTTCCCCCGCCTCCCCGAAGACCAAAAAACCATGAGTTTTGCAGATCTGATGTCTCCTTGCGGAGATGGCACATGTTATAAATTGCATTTGTTAGTAAAAACTGCTAATTGCATGAAAAGTGCCCATTGCAGATAGAGCTCAAATTCAAAAAAAAAACACATATTCATGTTCCCCTGCCTCCCCGAATACCAAAAAACCATGAGTTTTGAAGATCTGATGTCTCCTTGCGGAGATTGCCCATGTTATATCTTGCATTTGTTAGGAAAAATTCCTTATAGCTTGCATTTGTTTGAAAAAACTGCTTATAGCATGAAAAGTGCCCATTGCAGATAGAGCTCAAATTCAAAAAACAAACACATATTCATGTTCCCCCGCCTCCCCGAAGACCAAAGAACCATGAGTTTTGCAGATCTGATGTCTCCTTGCGGAGATAGCCCATGTTATAAATTGCATTTGTTAGTAAAAACTGCTAATAGCATGAAAAGTGCCAATTGCAGATAGAGCTCAAATTCAAAAAACAAACACATGTTCATGTTCAACCGCCTCCCCGAAATCCAAAAAACCATGAGTTTTGAAGATCTGATGTCTCCTTGCGGAGATAGCCCATGTTATATCTTGCATTTGTTAGGAAAAACTGCTTATAGCATGAAAAGTGCCCATTGCAGATAGAGCTCAAATTCAAAAAACAAACACATATTCATGTTCCCCCGCCTCCCCGAAGACC
Organism: Vipera ursinii; assembly: GCF_947247035.1. NCBI lineage: Eukaryota > Metazoa > Chordata > Lepidosauria > Squamata > Viperidae > Vipera > Vipera ursinii. The sequence goes on from NC_139513.1 coordinate 181,183,168, forward strand.
AAAGAACCATGAGTTATAGCATGTTATATATATTAGGAAAAATTACTTATAGCTTGCATTTGTTTGAAAAAACTGCTTATAGCATACAAAGTGCCCATTGCAGATAGAGTTCAAATTCAAAAAACAAACACATATTCATGTTCCCCCGCCTCCCCGAAGACCAAAGAACCATGAGTTTTGCAGATCTGATGTCTCCTTGCGGAGATCGCCCATGTTATATCTTGCATTTGTTTGAAAAAACTGCTAATAGCATGAAAAGTGCCCATTGCAGATAGAGCTCAAATTCGAAAAACAAACACATATTCATGTTCCGCCGCCTCCCCGAAGACCAAAAAACCATGAGTTTTGTAGATCTGATGTCTCCTTGCGGAGATAGCCCATGTTATATCTTGCATTTGTTAGGAAAATGCTTATAGCATGAAAAGTGCCCATCGCAGATAGAGCTCAAATTCGAAAAACAAACACATATTCATGTTCCCCCACCTCCCCAAAGCCCAAAACCTATGAGTTTTTCAGATCTGATGTCTCCTTGCGGAGATAGCCCAGGTTATATCTTGAATTTGTTAGGAAAAACTGCTTATAGCATGAAAAGTGCCCATTGCAGATAGAGCTCAAATTCGAAAAACAAACACATATTCATGTTCCCCCGCCTCCCCAAAGCCCAAAACCTATGACATTTGCAGATCTGATGTCTCCTTGTGGAGATAGCCCATGTTATATCTTGCATTTTTGGGAAAAACTGCTAATAGCATGAAAAGTGCCTATTGCAGATAGAGCTCAAATTCGAAAAACAAACACATATTCATGTTCCCCCGTTTCCCCGAATACCAAAAAACCATGAGTTTTGAAGATCTGATGGCTCCTTGCAGAGATTGCCCATGTTATATCTTGCATTTGTTAGGAAAAATTACTTATAGCTTGCATTTGTTTGAAAAAACTGCTTATAGCATGAAAAGTGCCCATTGCAGATAGAGCTCAAATTCAAAAAACAAACACATATTCATGTTCCCCCGCCTCCCCGAAGACCAAAGAACCATGAGTTTTGCAGATTGATGTCTCCTTGCAGAGATAGCCCATGTTATATCTTGCATTTGTTTGAAAAAACTGCTAATAGCATGAAAAGTGCCCATTGCAGATAGAGCTCAAATTCGAAAAACAAACACATATTCATGTTCCCCCGCCTCCCCGAAGACCAAAGAACCATGAGTTTTGCAGATCTGATGTCTCCTTGCGGAGATAGCCCATGTTATATCTTGCATTTGTTTGAAAAAACTGCTAATAGCATGAAAAGTGCCCATTGCAGATAGAGCTCAAATTCGAAAAACAAACACATATTCATGTTCCCCCGCCTCCCCGAAGACCAAAGAACCATGAGTTTTGCAGATCTGATGTCTCCTTGCGGAGATAGCCCATGTTATATCTTGCATTTGTTAGGAAAAATTGCTTATAGCTTGCATTTGTTTGAAAAAACTGCTTATAGCATACAAAGTGCCCATTGCAGATTGAGCTCAAATTCAAAAAACAAACACATATTCATGTTCCCCCGCCTCCCCGAAGACCAAAGAACCATGAGTTTTGCAGATTGATGTCTCCTTGCGGAGATAGCCCATGTTATATCTTGCATTTGTTTGAAAAAACTGCTAATAGCATGAAAAGTGCCCATTGCAGATAGAGCTCAAATTCGAAAAACAAACATTCATGTTCCCCCACCTCCCCGAAGACCAAAAAACCATGAGTTTTGCAGATCTGATGTCTCCTTACGTAGATAGCCCATGTTATATCTTGCATTTGTTTGAAAAAACTGCTAATAGCATGAAAAGTGCCCATTGCAGATAGAGCTCAAATTAGAAAAACAAACACATATTCATGTTCCACCGCCTCCCCAAAGCCCAAAACCTATGACTTTTACAGATCTGATGTCTCCTTGTGTAGATAGCCCTTGTTATATCTTGCTAATGTTGGGAAAAACTGCTAATAGCATGAAAAGTGCCTATTGCAGATAGAGCTCAAATTCGAAAAACAAAAACATATTCATGTTCCCCCGCCTCCCCGAAGACCAAAAAACCATGAGTTTTGCAGATCTGATGTCTCCTTGCGGAGATGGCACATGTTATAAATTGCATTTGTTAGTAAAAACTGCTAATTGCATGAAAAGTGCCCATTGCAGATAGAGCTCAAATTCGAAAAACAAACACATATTCATGTTCCCCCGCCTCCCCGAAGACCAAAGAACCATGAGTTTTGCAGATCTGATGTCTCCTTGCGGAGATAGCCCATGTTATATCTTGCATTTGTTAGGAAAAATTGCTTATAGCTTGCATTTGTTTGAAAAAACTGCTTATAGCATACAAAGTGCCCATTGCAGATTGAGCTCAAATTCAAAAAACAAACACATATTCATGTTCCCCCGCCTCCCCGAAGACCAAAGAACCATGAGTTTTGCAGATTGATGTCTCCTTGCGGAGATAGCCCATGTTATATCTTGCATTTGTTTGAAAAAACTGCTAATAGCATGAAAAGTGCCCATTGCAGATAGAGCTCAAATTCGAAAAACAAACATTCATGTTCCCCCACCTCCCCGAAGACCAAAAAACCATGAGTTTTGCAGATCTGATGTCTCCTTACGTAGATAGCCCATGTTATATCTTGCATTTGTTTGAAAAAACTGCTAATAGCATGAAAAGTGCCCATTGCAGATAGAGCTCAAATTAGAAAAACAAACACATATTCATGTTCCACCGCCTCCCCAAAGCCCAAAACCTATGACTTTTACAGATCTGATGTCTCCTTGTGTAGATAGCCCTTGTTATATCTTGCTAATGTTGGGAAAAACTGCTAATAGCATGAAAAGTGCCTATTGCAGATAGAGCTCAAATTCGAAAAACAAAAACATATTCATGTTCCCCCGCCTCCCCGAAGACCAAAAAACCATGAGTTTTGCAGATCTGATGTCTCCTTGCGGAGATGGCACATGTTATAAATTGCATTTGTTAGTAAAAACTGCTAATTGCATGAAAAGTGCCCATTGCAGATAGAGCTCAAATTCGAAAAACAAACACATATTCATGTTCCCCTGCCTCCCCGAATACCAAAAAACCATGAGTTTTGAAGATCTGATGTCTCCTTGAGGAGATTGCCCATGTTATATCTTGCATTTGTTAGGAAAAATTCCTTATAGCTTGCATTTGTTTGAAAAAACTGCTTATAGCATACAAAGTGCCCATTGCAGATAGAGCTCAAATTCAAAAAACAAACACATATTCATGTTCCCCCGCCTCCCCGAAGACCAAAGAACCATGAGTTTTGCAGATTGATGTCTCCTTGCGGAGATAGCCCATGTTATATCTTGCATTTGTTTGAAAAAACTGCTAATAGCATGAAAAGTGCCCATTGCAGATAGAGCTCAAATTCGAAAAACAAACACATATTCATGTTCCCCCGCCTCCCCGAAGACCAAAGAACCATGAGTTTTGCAGATCTGATGTCTCCTTGCGGAGATAGCCCATGTTATATCTTGCATTTGTTTGAAAAAACTGCTAATAGCATGAAAAGTGCCCATTGCAGATAGAGCTCAAATACGAAAAACAAACACATATTCATGTTCCACCGCCTCCCCGAAGACCAAAGAACCATGAGTTTTGCAGATCTGATGTCTCCTTGCGGAGATAGCCCATGTTATATCTTGCATTTGTTTGAAAAAACTGCTAATAGCATGAAAAGTGCCCATTGCAGATAGAGCTCAAATTCGAAAAACAAACACATATTCATGTTCCACCGCCTCCCCGAAGACCAAAAAACCATGAGTTTTGCAGATCTGATGTCTCCTTGCGGAGATATCCCATGTTATATCTTGCATTTGTTAGGAAAAACTAATAGCATGAAAAGTGCCCATCGCAGATAGAGCTCAAATTCGAAAAACAAACACATATTCATGTTCCCCCGCCTCCCTGAAGACCAAAACCTATGAGTTTTGCAGATCTGATGTCTCCTTGCAGAGATAGCCCAGGTTATATCTTGAATTTGTTAGGAAAAACTGCTTATAGCATGAAAAGTGCCCATTACAGATAGAGCTCAAATTCGAAAAACAAACACATATTCATGTTCCCCCGCCTCCCCAAAGCCCAAAACCTATGACTTTTACAGATCTGATGTCTCCTTGTGTAGATAGCCCATGTTATATCTTGCTAATGTTGGGAAAAACAGCTAATAGCATGAAAAGTGCCTATTGCAGATAGAGCTCAAATTCGAAAAACAAACACATATTCATGTTCCCCCGCCTCCCCGAAGACCAAAAAACCATGAGTTTTGCAGATCTGATGTCTCCTTGCGGAGATGGCACATGTTATAAATTGCATTTGTTAGTAAAAACTGCTAATTGCATGAAAAGTGCCCATTGCAGATAGAGCTCAAATTCAAAAAAAACACATATTCATGTTCCCCTGCCTCCCCGAATACCAAAAAACCATGAGTTTTGAAGATCTGATGTCTCCTTGCGGAGATTGCCCATGTTATATCTTGCATTTGTTAGGAAAAATTCCTTATAGCTTGCATTTGTTTAAAAAAACTGCTTATAGCATGAAAAGTGCCCATTGCAGATAGAGCTCAAATTAAAAAAACAAACACATATTCATGTTCCCCCGCCTCCCCGAAGACCAAAGAACCATGAGTTTTGCAGATCTGATGACTCCTTGCGGAGATAGCCCATGTTATAAATTGCATTTGTTAGTAAAAACTGCTAATAGCATGAAAAGTGCCCATTGCAGATAGAGCTCAAATTCAAAAAACAAACACATATTCATGTTCAACCGCCTCCCCGAAGTCCAAAAAACCATGAGTTTTGAAGATCTGATGTCTCCTTGCGGAGATAGCCCATGTTATATCTTGCATTTGTTAGGAAAAACTGCTTATAGCATGAAAAGTGCCCATTGCAGATAGAGCTCAAATTCAAAAAACAAACACATATTCATGTTCCCCCGCCTCCCCGAAGACCAAAGAACCATGAGTTATAGCATGTTATATATATTAGGAAAAATTACTTATAGCTTGCATTTGTTTGAAAAAACTGCTTATAGCATACAAAGTGCCCATTGCAGATAGAGTTCAAATTCAAAAAACAAACACATATTCATGTTCCCCCGCCTCCCCGAAGACCAAAGAACCATGAGTTTTGCAGATCTGATGTCTCCTTGCGGAGATCGCCCATGTTATATCTTGCATTTGTTTGAAAAAACTGCTAATAGCATGAAAAGTGCCCATTGCAGATAGAGCTCAAATTCGAAAAACAAACACATATTCATGTTCCGCCGCCTCCCCGAAGACCAAAAAACCATGAGTTTTGTAGATCTGATGTCTCCTTGCGGAGATAGCCCATGTTATATCTTGCATTTGTTAGGAAAATGCTTATAGCATGAAAAGTGCCCATCGCAGATAGAGCTCAAATTCGAAAAACAAACACATATTCATGTTCCCCCACCTCCCCAAAGCCCAAAACCTATGAGTTTTTCAGATCTGATGTCTCCTTGCGGAGATAGCCCAGATTATATCTTGAATTTGTTAGGAAAAACTGCTTATAGCATGAAAAGTGCCCATTGCAGATAGAGCTCAAATTCGAAAAACAAACACATATTCATGTTCCCCCGCCTCCCCAAAGCCCAAAACCTATGACATTTGCAGATCTGATGTCTCCTTGCGGAGATAGCCCAGGTTATATCTTGAATTTGTTAGGAAAAACTGCTAATAGCATGAAAAGTGCCTATTGCAGATAGAGCTCAAATTCGAAAAACAAACACATATTCATGTTCCCCCGTCTCCCCGAATACCAAAAAACCATGAGTTTTGAAGATCTGATGGCTCCTTGCAGAGATTGCCCATGTTATATCTTGCATTTGTTAGGAAAAATTACTTATAGCTTGCATTTGTTTGAAAAAACTGCTTATAGCATGAAAAGTGCCCATTGCAGATAGAGCTCAAATTCAAAAAACAAACACATATTCATGTTCCCCCGCCTCCCCGAAGACCAAAGAACCATGAGTTTTGCAGATTGATGTCTCCTTGCAGAGATAGCCCATGTTATATCTTGCATTTGTTTGAAAAAACTGCTAATAGCATGAAAAGTGCCCATTGCAGATAGAGCTCAAATTCGAAAAACAAACACATATTCATGTTCCCCCGCCTCCCCGAAGACCAAAGAACCATGAGTTTTGCAGATCTGATGTCTCCTTGCGGAGATAGCCCATGTTATATCTTGCATTTGTTTGAAAAAACTGCTAATAGCATGAAAAGTGCCCATTGCAGATAGAGCTCAAATTCGAAAAACAAACACATGTTCATGTTCCCCCGCCTCCCCGAAGACCAAAGAACCATGAGTTTTGCAGATCTGATGTCTCCTTGCGGAGATAGCCCATGTTATATCTTGCATTTGTTAGGAAAAATTGCTTATAGCTTGCATTTGTTTGAAAAAACTGCTTATAGCATACAAAGTGCCCATTGCAGATTGAGCTCAAATTCAAAAAACAAACACATATTCATGTTCCCCCGCCTCCCCGAAGACCAAAGAACCATGAGTTTTGCAGATTGATGTCTCCTTGCGGAGATAGCCCATGTTATATCTTGCATTTGTTTGAAAAAACTGCTAATAGCATGAAAAGTGCCCATTGCAGATAGAGCTCAAATTCGAAAAACAAACATTCATGTTCCCCCACCTCCCCGAAGACCAAAAAACCATGAGTTTTGCAGATCTGATGTCTCCTTACGTAGATAGCCCATGTTATATCTTGCATTTGTTTGAAAAAACTGCTAATAGCATGAAAAGTGCCCATTGCAGATAGAGCTCAAATTAGAAAAACAAACACATATTCATGTTCCACCGCCTCCCCAAAGCCCAAAACCTATGACTTTTACAGATCTGATGTCTCCTTGTGTAGATAGCCCTTGTTATATCTTGCTAATGTTGGGAAAAACTGCTAATAGCATGAAAAGTGCCTATTGCAGATAGAGCTCAAATTCGAAAAACAAAAACATATTCATGTTCCCCCGCCTCCCCGAAGACCAAAAAACCATGAGTTTTGCAGATCTGATGTCTCCTTGCGGAGATGGCACATGTTATAAATTGCATTTGTTAGTAAAAACTGCTAATTGCATGAAAAGTGCCCATTGCAGATAGAGCTCAAATTCGAAAAACAAACACATATTCATGTTCCCCTGCCTCCCCGAATACCAAAAAACCATGAGTTTTGAAGATCTGATGTCTCCTTGAGGAGATTGCCCATGTTATATCTTGCATTTGTTAGGAAAAATTCCTTATAGCTTGCATTTGTTTGAAAAAACTGCTTATAGCATACAAAGTGCCCATTGCAGATAGAGCTCAAATTCGAAAAACAAACACATATTCATGTTCCCCCGCCTCCCCGAAGACCAAAGAACCATGAGTTTTGCAGATCTGATGTCTCCTTGCGGAGATAGCCCATGTTATATCTTGCATTTGTTTGAAAAAATTGCTAATAGCATGAAAAGTGCCCATTGCAGATAGAGCTCAAATTCGAAAAACAAACACATATTCATGTTCCCCCGCCTCCCCGAAGACCAAAGAACCATGAGTTTTGCAGATCTGATGTCTCCTTGCGGAGATAGCCCATGTTATATCTTGCATTTGTTTGAAAAAACTGCTAATAGCATGAAAAGTGCCCATTGCAGATAGAGCTCAAATTCGAAAAACAAACACATATTCATGTTCCCCCGCCTCCCCGAAGACCAAAGAACCATGAGTTTTGCAGATCTGATGTCTCCTTGCGGAGATAGCCCATGTTATATCTTGCATTTGTTAGGAAAAATTGCTTATAGCTTGCATTTGTTTGAAAAAACTGCTTATAGCATACAAAGTGCCCATTGCAGATAGAGCTCAAATTCAAAAAACAAACACATATTCATGTTCCCCCGCCTCCCCGAAGACCAAAGAACCATGAGTTTTGCAGATTGATGTCTCCTTGCGGAGATAGCCCATGTTATATCTTGCATTTGTTTGAAAAAACTGCTAATAGCATGAAAAGTGCCCATTGCAGATAGAGCTCAAATTCGAAAAACAAACAAATATTCATGTTCCCCCACCTCCCCGAAGACCAAAAAACCATGAGTTTTGCAGATCTGATGTCTCCTTACGTAGATAGCCCATGTTATATCTTGCATTTGTTTGAAAAAACTGCTAATAGCATGAAAAGTGCCCATTGCAGATAGAGCTCAAATTAGAAAAACAAACACATATTCATGTTCCACCGCCTCCCCGAAGACCAAAGAACCATGAGTTTTGCAGATCTGATGTCTCCTTGCGGAGATAGCCCATGTTATATCTTGCATTTGTTTGAAAAAACTGCTAATAGCATGAAAAGTGCCCATTGCAGATAGAGCTCAAATTTGAAAAACAAACACATATTCATGTTCCACCGCCTCCCCGAAGACCAAAAAACCATGAGTTTTGCAGATCTGATGTCTCCTTGCGGAGATATCCCATGTTATATCTTGCATTTGTTAGGAAAAACTGCTAATAGCATGAAAAGTGCCCATCGCAGATAGAGCTCAAATTCGAAAAACAAACACATATTCATGTTCCCCCGCCTCCCTGAAGACCAAAACCTATGAGTTTGGCAGATCTGATGTCTCCTTGCAGAGATAGCCCAGGTTATATCTTGAATTTGTTAGGAAAAACTGCTTATAGCATGAAAAGTGCCCATTACAGATAGAGCTCAAATTCGAAAAACAAACACATATTCATGTTCCCCCGCCTCCCCAAAGCCCAAAACCTATGACTTTTACAGATCTGATGTCTCCTTGTGTAGATAGCCCATGTTATATCTTGCTAATGTTGGGAAAAACTGCTAATAGCATGAAAAGTGCCTATTGCAGATAGAGCTCAAATTCGAAAAACAAACACATATTCATGTTCCCCCGCCTCCCCGAAGACCAAAAAACCATGAGTTTTGCAGATCTGATGTCTCCTTGCGGAGATGGCACATGTTATAAATTGCATTTGTTAGTAAAAACTGCTAATTGCATGAAAAGTGCCCATTGCAGATAGAGCTCAAATTCAAAAAAAAACACATATTCATGTTCCCCTGCCTCCCCGAATACCAAAAAACCATGAGTTTTGAAGATCTGATGTCTCCTTACGTAGATAGCCCATGTTATATCTTGCATTTGTTTGAAAAAACTGCTAATAGCATGAAAAGTGCCCATTGCAGATAGAGCTCAAATTAGAAAAACAAACACATATTCATGTTCCACCGCCTCCCCAAAGCCCAAAACCTATGACTTTTACAGATCTGATGTCTCCTTGTGTAGATAGCCCTTGTTATATCTTGCTAATGTTGGGAAAAACTGCTAATAGCATGAAAAGTGCCTATTGCAGATAGAGCTCAAATTCGAAAAACAAAAACATATTCATGTTCCCCCGCCTCCCCGAAGATCAAAAAACCATGAGTTTTGCAGATCTGATGTCTCCTTGCGGAGATGGCACATGTTATAAATTGCATTTGTTAGTAAAAACTGCTAATTGCATGAAAAGTGCCCATTGCAGATAGAGCTCAAATTCGAAAAACAAACACATATTCATGTTCCCCTGCCTCCCCGAATACCAAAAAACCATGAGTTTTGAAGATCTGATGTCTCCTTGAGGAGATTGCCCATGTTATATCTTGCATTTGTTAGGAAAAATTCCTTATAGCTTGCATTTGTTTGAAAAAACTGCTTATAGCATACAAAGTGCCCATTGCAGATAGAGCTCAAATTCAAAAAACAAACACATATTCATGTTCCCCCGCCTCCCCGAAGACCAAAGAACCATGAGTTTTGCAGATTGATGTCTCCTTGCGGAGATAGCCCATGTTATATCTTGCATTTGTTTGAAAAAACTGCTAATAGCATGAAAAGTGCCCATTGCAGATAGAGCTCAAATTTGAAAAACAAACACATATTCATGTTCCCCCGCCTCCCCGAAGACCAAAGAACCATGAGTTTTGCAGATCTGATGTCTCCTTGCGGAGATAGCCCATGTTATATCTTGCATTTGTTTGAAAAAACTGCTAATAGCATGAAAAGTGCCCATTGCAGATAGAGCTCAAATTCGAAAAACAAACACATATTCATGTTCCCCCGCCTCCCCGAAGACCAAAGAACCATGAGTTTTGCAGATCTGATGTCTCCTTGCGGAGATAGCCCATGTTATATCTTGCATTTGTTAGGAAAAATTGCTTATAGCTTGCATTTGTTTGAAAAAACTGCTTATAGCATACAAAGTGCCCATTGCAGATAGAGCTCAAATTCAAAAAACAAACACATATTCATGTTCCCCCGCCTCCCCGAAGACCAAAGAACCATGAGTTTTGCAGATTGATGTCTCCTTGTGGAGATAGCCCATGTTATATCTTGCATTTGTTTGAAAAAACTGCTAATAGCATGAAAAGTGCCCATTGCAGATAGAGCTCAAATTCGAAAAACAAACAAATATTCATGTTCCCCCACCTCCCCGAAGACCAAAAAACCATGAGTTTTGCAGATCTGATGTCTCCTTACGTAGATAGCCCATGTTATATCTTGCATTTGTTTGAAAAAACTGCTAATAGCATGAAAAGTGCCCATTGCAGATAGAGCTCAAATTAGAAAAACAAACACATATTCATGTTCCACCGCCTCCCCGAAGACCAAAGAACCATGAGTTTTGCAGATCTGATGTCTCCTTGCGGAGATAGCCCATGTTATATCTTGCATTTGTTTGAAAAAACTGCTAATAGCATGAAAAGTGCCCATTGCAGATAGAGCTCAAATTCGAAAAACAAACACATATTCATGTTCCACCGCCTCCCCGAAGACCAAAAAACCATGAGTTTTGCAGATCTGATGTCTCCTTGCGGAGATATCCCATGTTATATCTTGCATTTGTTAGGAAAAACTGCTAATAGCATGAAAAGTGCCCATCGCAGATAGAGCTCAAATTCGAAAAACAAACACATATTCATGTTCCCCCGCCTCCCTGAAGACCAAAACCTATGAGTTTTGCAGATCTGATGTCTCCTTGCAGAGATAGCCCAGGTTATATCTTGAATTTGTTAGGAAAAACTGCTTATAGCATGAAAAGTGCCCATTACAGATAGAGCTCAAATTCGAAAAACAAACACATATTCATGTTCCCCCGCCTCCCCAAAGCCCAAAACCTATGACTTTTACAGATCTGATGTCTCCTTGTGTAGATAGCCCATGTTATATCTTGCTAATGTTGGGAAAAACTGCTAATAGCATGAAAAGTGCCTATTGCAGATAGAGCTCAAATTCGAAAAACAAACACATATTCATGTTCCCCCGCCTCCCCGAAGACCAAAAAACCATGAGTTTTGCAGATCTGATGTCTCCTTGCGGAGATGGCACATGTTATAAATTGCATTTGTTACTAAAAACTGCTAATTGCATGAAAAGTGCCCATTGCAGATAGAGCTCAAATTCAAAAAACAAACACATATTCATGTTCCCCCGCCTCCCCGAAGACCAAAGAACCATGAGTTTTGCAGATCTGATGTCTCCTTGCGGAGATAGCCCATGTTATAAATTGCATTTGTTAGTAAAAACTGCTAATAGCATGAAAAGTGCCCATTGCAGATAGAGCTCAAATTCAAAAAACAAACACATATTCATGTTCAACCGCCTCCCCGAAGTCCAAAAAACCATGAGTTTTGAAGATCTGATGTCTCCTTGCGGAGATAGCCCATGTTATATCTTGCATTTGTTAGGAAAAACTGCTTATAGCATGAAAAGTGCCCATTGCAGATAGAGCTCAAATTCAAAAAACAAACACATATTCATGTTCCCCCGCCTCCCCGAAGACCAAAGAACCATGAGTTATAGCATGTTATATATATTAGGAAAAATTACTTATAGCTTGCATTTGTTTGAAAAAACTGCTTATAGCATACAAAGTGCCCATTGCAGATAGAGTTCAAATTCAAAAAACAAACACATATTCATGTTCCCCCGCCTCCCCGAAGACCAAAGAACCATGAGTTTTGCAGATCTGATGTCTCCTTGCGGAGATCGCCCATGTTATATCTTGCATTTGTTTGAAAAAACTGCTAATAGCATGAAAAGTGCCCATTGCAGATAGAGCTCAAATTCGAAAAACAAACACATATTCATGTTCCGCCGCCTCCCCGAAGACCAAAAAACCATGAGTTTTGTAGATCTGATGTCTCCTTGCGGAGATAGCCCATGTTATATCTTGCATTTGTTAGGAAAATGCTTATAGCATGAAAAGTGCCCATCGCAGATAGAGCTCAAATTCGAAAAACAAACACATATTCATGTTCCCCCACCTCCCCAAAGCCCAAAACCTATGAGTTTTTCAGATCTGATGTCTCCTTGCAGAGATAGCCCAGGTTATATCTTGAATTTGTTAGGAAAAACTGCTTATAGCATGAAAAGTGCCCATTGCAGATAGAGCTCAAATTCGAAAAACAAACACATATTCATGTTCCACCGCCTCCCCGAAGACCAAAAAACCATGAGTTTTGCAGATCTGATGTCTCCTTGCGGAGATATCCCATGTTATATCTTGCATTTGTAGGAAAAACTGCTAATAGCATGAAAAGTGCCCATCGCAGATAGAGCTCAAATTCGAAAAACAAACACATATTCATGTTCCCCCGCCTCCCTGAAGACCAAAACCTATGAGTTTTGCAGATCTGATGTCTCCTTGCAGAGATAGCCCAGGTTATATCTTGAATTTGTTAGGAAAAACTGCTTATAGCATGAAAAGTGCCCATTACAGATAGAGCTCAAATTCGAAAAACAAACACATATTCATGTTCCCCCGCCTCCCCAAAGCCCAAAACCTATGACTTTTACAGATCTGATGTCTCCTTGTGTAGATAGCCCATGTTATATCTTGCTAATGTTGGGAAAAACTGCTAATAGCATGAAAAGTGCCTATTGCAGATAGAGCTCAAATTCGAAAAACAAACACATATTCATGTTCCCCCGCCTCCCCGAAGACCAAAAAACCATGAGTTTTGCAGATCTGATGTCTCCTTGCGGAGATGGCACATGTTATAAATTGCATTTGTTAGTAAAAACTGCTAATTGCATGAAAAGTGCCCATTGCAGATAGAGCTCAAATTCAAAAAACAAACACATATTCATGTTCCCCCGCCTCCCCGAAGACCAAAGAACCATGAGTTTTGCAGATCTGATGTCTCCTTGCGGAGATAGCCCATGTTATAAATTGCATTTGTTAGTAAAAACTGCTAATAGCATGAAAAGTGCCCATTGCAGATAGAGCTCAAATTCAAAAAACAAACACATATTCATGTTCAACCGCCTCCCCGAAGTCCAAAAAACCATGAGTTTTGAAGATCTGATGTCTCCTTGCGGAGATAGCCCATGTTATATCTTGCATTTGTTAGGAAAAACTGCTTATAGCATGAAAAGTGCCCATTGCAGATAGAGCTCAAATTCAAAAAACAAACACATATTCATGTTCCCCCGCCTCCCCGAAGACCAAAGAACCATGAGTTATAGCATGTTATATATATTAGGAAAAATTACTTATAGCTTGCATTTGTTTGAAAAAACTGCTTATAGCATACAAAGTGCCCATTGCAGATAGAGTTCAAATTCAAAAAACAAACACATATTCATGTTCCCCCGCCTCCCCGAAGACCAAAGAACCATGAGTTTTGCAGATCTGATGTCTCCTTGCGGAGATCGCCCATGTTATATCTTGCATTTGTTTGAAAAAACTGCTAATAGCATGAAAAGTGCCCATTGCAGATAGAGCTCAAATTCGAAAAACAAACACATATTCATGTTCCGCCGCCTCCCCGAAGACCAAAAAACCATGAGTTTTGTAGATCTGATGTCTCCTTGCGGAGATAGCCCATGTTATATCTTGCATTTGTTAGGAAAATGCTTATAGCATGAAAAGTGCCCATCGCAGATAGAGCTCAAATTCGAAAAACAAACACATATTCATGTTCCCCCACCTCCCCAAAGCCCAAAACCTATGAGTTTTTCAGATCTGATGTCTCCTTGCGGAGATAGCCCAGGTTATATCTTGAATTTGTTAGGAAAAACTGCTTATAGCATGAAAAGTGCCCATTGCAGATAGAGCTCAAATTCGAAAAACAAACACATATTCATGTTCCCCCGCCTCCCCAAAGCCCAAAACCTATGACATTTGCAGATCTGATGTCTCCTTGTGGAGATAGCCCATGTTATATCTTGCATTTTTGGGAAAAACTGCTAATAGCATGAAAAGTGCCTATTGCAGATAGAGCTCAAATTCGAAAAACAAACACATATTCATGTTCCCCCGTCTCCCCGAATACCAAAAAACCATGAGTTTTGAAGATCTGATGGCTCCTTGCAGAGATTTCCCATGTTATATCTTGCATTTGTTAGGAAAAATTACTTATAGCTTGCATTTGTTTGAAAAAACTGCTTATAGCATGAAAAGTGCCCATTGCAGATAGAGCTCAAATTCAAAAAACAAACACATATTCATGTTCCCCCGCCTCCCCGAAGACCAAAGAACCATGAGTTTTGCAGATTGATGTCTCCTTGCAGAGATAGCCCATGTTATATCTTGCATTTGTTTGAAAAAACTGCTAATAGCATGAAAAGTGCCCATTGCAGATAGAGCTCAAATTCGAAAAACAAACACATATTCATGTTCCCCCGCCTCCCCGAAGACCAAAGAACCATGAGTTTTGCAGATCTGATGTCTCCTTGCGGAGATAGCCCATGTTATATCTTGCATTTGTTTGAAAAAACTGCTAATAGCATGAAAAGTGCCCATTGCAGATAGAGCTCAAATTCGAAAAACAAACACATATTCATGTTCCCCCGCCTCCCCGAAGACCAAAGAACCATGAGTTTTGCAGATCTGATGTCTCCTTGCGGAGATAGCCCATGTTATATCTTGCATTTGTTAGGAAAAATTGCTTATAGCTTGCATTTGTTTGAAAAAACTGCTTATAGCATACAAAGTGCCCATTGCAGATTGAGCTCAAATTCAAAAAACAAACACATATTCATGTTCCCCCGCCTCCCCGAAGACCAAAGAACCATGAGTTTTGCAGATTGATGTCTCCTTGCGGAGATAGCCCATGTTATATCTTGCATTTGTTTGAAAAAACTGCTAATAGCATGAAAAGTGCCCATTGCAGATAGAGCTCAAATTCGAAAAACAAACATTCATGTTCCCCCACCTCCCCGAAGACCAAAAAACCATGAGTTTTGCAGATCTGATGTCTCCTTACGTAGATAGCCCATGTTATATCTTGCATTTGTTTGAAAAAACTGCTAATAGCATGAAAAGTGCCCATTGCAGATAGAGCTCAAATTAGAAAAACAAACACATATTCATGTTCCACCGCCTCCCCAAAGCCCAAAACCTATGACTTTTACAGACCTGATGTCTCCTTGTGTAGATAGCCCTTGTTATATCTTGCTAATGTTGGGAAAAACTGCTAATAGCATGAAAAGTGCCTATTGCAGATAGAGCTCAAATTCGAAAAACAAAAACATATTCATGTTCCCCCGCCTCCCCGAAGACCAAAAAACCATGAGTTTTGCAGATCTGATGTCTCCTTGCGGAGATGGCACATGTTATAAATTGCATTTGTTAGTAAAAACTGCTAATTGCATGAAAAGTGCCCATTGCAGATAGAGCTCAAATTCGAAAAACAAACACATATTCATGTTCCCCTGCCTCCCCGAATACCAAAAAACCATGAGTTTTGAAGATCTGATGTCTCCTTGAGGAGATTGCCCATGTTATATCTTGCATTTGTTAGGAAAAATTCCTTATAGCTTGCATTTGTTTGAAAAAACTGCTTATAGCATACAAAGTGCCCATTGCAGATAGAGCTCAAATTCAAAAAACAAACACATATTCATGTTCCCCCGCCTCCCCGAAGACCAAAGAACCATGAGTTTTGCAGATTGATGTCTCCTTGCGGAGATAGCCCATGTTATATCTTGCATTTGTTTGAAAAAACTGCTAATAGCATGAAAAGTGCCCATTGCAGATAGAGCTCAAATTCGAAAAACAAACACATATTCATGTTCCCCCGCCTCCCCGAAGACCAAAGAACCATGAGTTTTGCAGATCTGATGTCTCCTTGCGGAGATAGCCCATGTTATATCTTGCATTTGTTTGAAAAAACTGCTAATAGCATGAAAAGTGCCCATTGCAGATAGAGCTCAAATTCGAAAAACAAACACATATTCATGTTCCCCCGCCTCCCCGAAGACCAAAGAACCATGAGTTTTGCAGATCTGATGTCTCCTTGCGGAGATAGCCCATGTTATATCTTGCATTTGTTAGGAAAAATTGCTTATAGCATGAAAAGTGCCCATTGCAGATAGAGCTCAAATTCGAAAAACAAACACATATTCATGTTCCACCGCCTCCCCGAAGACCAAAAAACCATGAGTTTTGCAGATCTGATGTCTCCTTGCGGAGATATCCCATGTTATATCTTGCATTTGTTAGGAAAAACTGCTAATAGCATGAAAAGTGCCCATCGCAGATAGAGCTCAAATTCGAAAAACAAACACATATTCATGTTCCCCCGCCTCCCTGAAGACCAAAACCTATGAGTTTTGCAGATCTGATGTCTCCTTGCAGAGATAGCCCAGGTTATATCTTGAATTTGTTAGGAAAAACTGCTTATAGCATGAAAAGTGCCCATTACAGATAGAGCTCAAATTCGAAAAACAAACACATATTCATGTTCCCCCGCCTCCCCAATGCCCAAAACCTATGACTTTTACAGATCTGATGTCTCCTTGTGTAGATAGCCCATGTTATATCTTGCTAATGTTGGGAAAAACTGCTAATAGCATGAAAAGTGCCTATTGCAGATAGAGCTCAAATTCGAAAAACAAACACATATTCATGTTCCCCCGCCTCCCCGAAGACCAAAAAACCATGAGTTTTGCAGATCTGATGTCTCCTTGCGGAGATGGCACATGTTATAAATTGCATTTGTTAGTAAAAACTGCTAATTGCATGAAAAGTGCCCATTGCAGATAGAGCTCAAATTCAAAAAAAAACACATATTCATGTTCCCCTGCCTCCCCGAATACCAAAAAACCATGAGTTTTGAAGATCTGATGTCTCCTTGCGGAGATTGCCCATGTTATATCTTGCATTTGTTAGGAAAAATTCCTTATAGCTTGCATTTGTTTGAAAAAACTGCTAATAGCATGAAAAGTGCCCATTGCAGATAGAGCTCAAATTCGAAAAACAAACAAATATTCATGTTCCCCCACCTCCCCGAAGACCAAAAAACCATGAGTTTTGCAGATCTGATGTCTCCTTACGTAGATAGCCCATGTTATATCTTGCATTTGTTTGAAAAAACTGCTAATAGCATGAAAAGTGCCCATTGCAGATAGAGCTCAAATTCGAAAAACAAACACATATTCATGTTCCACCGC
The DNA here is from genome assembly GCF_947247035.1 of Vipera ursinii. Classification (NCBI taxonomy): domain Eukaryota; kingdom Metazoa; phylum Chordata; class Lepidosauria; order Squamata; family Viperidae; genus Vipera; species Vipera ursinii. Next base: position 181,200,649 of record NC_139513.1, read on the forward strand.
CTCCCCGAAGACCAAAGAACCATGAGTTTTGCAGATCTGATGTCTCCTTGCGGAGATAGCCCATGTTATATCTTGCATTTGTTTGAAAAAACTGCTAATAGCATGAAAAGTGCCCATTGCAGATAGAGCTCAAATTCGAAAAACAAACACATATTCATGTTCCACCGCCTCCCCGAAGACCAAAAAACCATGAGTTTTGCAGATCTGATGTCTCCTTGCGGAGATATCCCATGTTATATCTTGCATTTGTTAGGAAAAACTGCTAATAGCATGAAAAGTGCCCATCGCAGATAGAGCTCAAATTCGAAAAACAAACACATATTCATGTTCCCCCGCCTCCCTGAAGACCAAAACCTATGAGTTTTGCAGATCTGATGTCTCCTTGCAGAGATAGCCCAGGTTATATCTTGAATTTGTTAGGAAAAACTGCTTATAGCATGAAAAGTGCCCATTACAGATAGAGCTCAAATTCGAAAAACAAACACATATTCATGTTCCCCCGCCTCCCCAAAGCCCAAAACCTATGACTTTTACAGATCTGATGTCTCCTTGTGTAGATAGCCCATGTTATATCTTGCTAATGTTGGGAAAAACTGCTAATAGCATGAAAAGTGCCTATTGCAGATAGAGCTCAAATTCGAAAAACAAACACATATTCATGTTCCCCCACCTCCCCAAAGACCAAAAAACCATGAGTTTTGCAGATCTGATGTCTCCTTACGTAGATAGCCCATGTTATATCTTGCATTTGTTTGAAAAAACTGCTAATAGCATGAAAAGTGCCCATTGCAGATAGAGCTCAAATTAGAAAAACAAACACATATTCATGTTCCACCGCCTCCCCGAAGACCAAAGAACCATGAGTTTTGCAGATCTGATGTCTCCTTGCGGAGATAGCCCATGTTATATCTTGCATTTGTTTGAAAAAACTGCTAATAGCATGAAAAGTGCCCATTGCAGATAGAGCTCAAATTCGAAAAACAAACACATATTCATGTTCCACCGCCTCCCCGAAGACCAAAAAACCATGAGTTTTGCAGATCTGATGTCTCCTTGCGGAGATATCCCATGTTATATCTTGCATTTGTTAGGAAAAACTGCTAATAGCATGAAAAGTGCCCATCGCAGATAGAGCTCAAATTCGAAAAACAAACACATATTCATGTTCCCCCGCCTCCCTGAAGACCAAAACCTATGAGTTTTGCAGATCTGATGTCTCCTTGCAGAGATAGCCCAGGTTATATCTTGAATTTGTTAGGAAAAACTGCTTATAGCATGAAAAGTGCCCATTACAGATAGAGCTCAAATTCGAAAAACAAACACATATTCATGTTCCCCCGCCTCCCCAAAGCCCAAAACCTATGACTTTTACAGATCTGATGTCTCCTTGTGTAGATAGCCCATGTTATATCTTGCTAATGTTGGGAAAAACTGCTAATAGCATGAAAAGTGCCTATTGCAGATAGAGCTCAAATTCGAAAAACAAACACATATTCATGTTCCCCCGCCTCCCCGAAGACCAAAAAACCATGAGTTTTGCAGATCTGATGTCTCCTTGCGGAGATGGCACATGTTATAAATTGCATTTGTTAGTAAAAACTGCTAATTGCATGAAAAGTGCCCATTGCAGATAGAGCTCAAATTCAAAAAAAAACACATATTCATGTTCCCCTGCCTCCCCGAATACCAAAAAACCATGAGTTTTGAAGATCTGATGTCTCCTTGCGGAGATTGCCCATGTTATATCTTGCATTTGTTAGGAAAAATTCCTTATAGCTTGCATTTGTTTGAAAAAACTGCTTATAGCATGAAAAGTGCCCATTGCAGATAGAGCTCAAATTCAAAAAACAAACACATATTCATGTTCCCCCGCCTCCCCGAAGACCAAAGAACCATGAGTTTTGCAGATCTGATGTCTCCTTGCGGAGATAGCCCATGTTATAAATTGCATTTTTTAGTAAAAACTGCTAATAGCATGAAAAGTGCCCATTGCAGACAGAGCTCAAATTCAAAAAACAAACACATATTCATGTTCAACCGCCTCCCCGAAGTCCAAAAAACCATGAGTTTTGAAGATCTGATGTCTCCTTGCGGAGATAGCCTATGTTATATCTTGCATTTGTTAGGAAAATGCTTATAGCATGAAAAGTGCCCATCGCAGATAGAGCTCAAATTCGAAAAACAAACACATATTCATGTTCCCCCGCCTCCCCGAAGACCAAAGAACCATGAGTTATAGCATGTTATATATATTAGGAAAAATTACTTATAGCTTGCATTTGTTTGAAAAAACTGCTTATAGCATACAAAGTGCCCATTGCAGATAGAGTTCAAATTCAAAAAACAAACACATATTCATGTTCCCCCGCCTCCCCGAAGACCAAAGAACCATGAGTTTTGCAGATCTGATGTCTCCTTGCGGAGATAGCCCATGTTATATCTTGCATTTGTTTGAAAAAACTGCTAATAGCATGAAAAGTGCCCATTGCAGATAGAGCTCAAATTCGAAAAACAAACACATATTCATGTTCCGCCGCCTCCCCAAAGACCAAAAAGCCATGAGTTTTGCAGATCTGATGTCTCCTTGCGGAGATAGCCCATGTTATATCTTGCATTTGTTAGGAAAATGCTTATAGCATGAAAAGTGCCCATCGCAGATAGAGCTCAAATTCGAAAAACAAACACATATTCATGTTCCCCCGCCTCCCCAAAGCCCAAAACCTATGAGTTTTTCAGATCTGATGTCTCCTTGCGGAGATAGCCCAGGTTATATCTTGAATTTGTTAGGAAAAACTGCTTATAGCATGAAAAGTGCCCATTGCAGATAGAGCTCAAATTCGAAAAACAAACACATATTCATGTTCCCCCGCCTCCCCAAAGCCCAAAACCTATGACTTTTGCAGATCTGATGTCTCCTTCTGGAGATAGCCCATGTTATATCTTGCATTTTTGGGAAAAACTGCTAATAGCATGAAAAGTGCCTATTGCAGATAGAGCTCAAATTCGAAAAACAAACACATATTCATGTTCCCCCGCCTCCCCGAATACCAAAAAACCATGAGTTTTGAAGATCTGATGGCTCCTTGCAGAGATTGCCCATGTTATATCTTGCATTTGTTAGGAAAAATTCCTTATAGCTTGCATTTGTTTGAAAAAACTGCTTATAGCATGAAAAGTGCCCATTGCAGATAGAGCTCAAATTCAAAAAACAAACACATATTCATGTACCCCCGCCTCCCCGAAGACCAAAGAACCATGAGTTTTGCAGATTGATGTCTCCTTGCGGAGATAGCCCATGTTATATCTTGCATTTGTTTGAAAAAACTGCTAATAGCATGAAAAGTCCCCATTGCAGATAGAGCTCAAATTCGAAAAACAAACACATATTCATGTTCCCCCGCCTCCCCGAAGACCAAAGAACCATGAGTTTTGCAGATCTGATGTCTCCTTGCGGAGATAGCCCATGTTATATCTTGCATTTGTTTGAAAAAACTGCTAATAGCATGAAAAGTGCCCATTGCAGATAGAGCTCAAATTCGAAAAACAAACACATATTCATGTTCCCCCGCCTCCCCGAAGACCAAAGAACCATGAGTTTTGCAGATCTGATGTCTCCTTGCGGAGATAGCCCATGTTATATCTTGCATTTGTTAGGAAAAATTGCTTATAGCTTGCATTTGTTTGAAAAAACTGCTTATAGCATACAAAGTGCCCATTGCAGATAGAGCTCAAATTCGAAAAACAAACAAATATTCATGTTCCCCCACCTCCCCGAAGACCAAAAAACCATGAGTTTTGCAGATCTGATGTCTCCTTACGTAGATAGCCCATGTTATATCTTGCATTTGTTTGAAAAAACTGCTAATAGCATGAAAAGTGCCCATTGCAGATAGAGCTCAAATTAGAAAAACAAACACATATTCATGTTCCACCGCCTCCCCGAAGACCAAAGAACCATGAGTTTTGCAGATCTGATGTCTCCTTGCGGAGATAGCCCATGTTATATCTTGCATTTGTTTGAAGAAACTGCTAATAGCATGAAAAGTGCCCATTGCAGATAGAGCTCAAATTCGAAAAACAAACACATATTCATGTTCCACCGCCTCCCCGAAGACCAAAAAACCACGAGTTTTGCAGATCTGATGTCTACTTGCGGAGATATCCCATGTTATATCTTGCATTTGTTAGGAAAAACTGCTAATAGCATGAAAAGTGCCCATCGCAGATAGAGCTCAAATTCGAAAAACAAACACATATTCATGTTCCCCCGCCTCCCTGAAGACCAAAACCTATGAGTTTTGCAGATCTGATGTCTCCTTGCAGAGATAGCCCAGGTTATATCTTGAATTTGTTAGGAAAAACTGCTTATAGCATGAAAAGTGCCCATTACAGATAGAGCTCAAATTCGAAAAACAAACACATATTCATGTTCCACCGCCTCCCCAAAGCCCAAAACCTATGACTTTTACAGATCTGATGTCTCCTTGTGTAGATAGCCCATGTTATATCTTGCTAATGTTGGGAAAAACTGCTAATAGCAAGAAAAGTGCCCTTTGCAGATAGAGCTCAAATTCGAAAAACAAACACATATTCATGTTCCCCCGCCTCCCCGAAGACCAAAAAACCATGAGTTTTGCAGATCTGATGTCTCCTTGCGGAGATGGCACGTGTTATAAATTGCATTTGTTAGTAAAATCTGCTAATTGCATGAAAAGTGGCCATTGCAGATAGAGCTCAAATTCGAAAAACAAACACATATTCATGTTCCCCTGCCTCCCCGAATACCAAAAAACCATGAGTTTTGAAGATCTGATGTCTCCTTGCGGAGATTGCCCATGTTATATCTTGCATTTGTTAGGAAAAATTCCTTATAGCTTGCATTTGTTTGAAAAAACTGCTTATAGCATACAAAGTGCCCATTGCAGATAGAGCTCAAATTCAAAAAACAAACACATATTCATGTTCCCCCGCCTCCCCGAAGACCAAAGAACCATGAGTTTTGCAGATTGATGTCTCCTTGCGGAGATAGCCCATGTTATATCTTGCATTTGTTTGAAAAAACTGCTAATAGCATGAAAAGTGCCCATTGCAGATAGAGCTCAAATTCGAAAAACAAACACATATTCATGTTCCACCGCCTCCCCAAAGCCCAAAACCTATGACTTTTACAGATCTGATGTCTCCTTGTGTAGATAGCCCATGTTATATCTTGCTAATGTTGGGAAAAACTGCTAATAGCATGAAAAGTGCCTATTGCAGATAGAGCTCAAATTCGAAAAACAAACACATATTCATGTTCCCCCGCCTCCCCGAAGACCAAAAAACCATGAGTTTTGCAGATCTGATGTCTCCTTGCGGAGATGGCACATGTTATAAATTGCATTTGTTAGTAAAAACTGCTAATTGCATGAAAAGTGCCCATTGCAGATAGAGCTCAAATTCAAAAAAAAACACATATTCATGTTCCCCTGCCTCCCCGAATACCAAAAAACCATGAGTTTTGAAGATCTGATGTCTCCTTGCGGAGATTGCCCATGTTATATCTTGCATTTGTTAGGAAAAATTCCTTATAGCTTGCATTTGTTTGAAAAAACTGCTAATAGCATGAAAAGTGCCCATTGCAGATAGAGCTCAAATTCGAAAAACAAACAAATATTCATGTTCCCCCACCTCCCCGAAGACCAAAAAACCATGAGTTTTGCAGATCTGATGTCTCCTTACGTAGATAGCCCATGTTATATCTTGCATTTGTTTGAAAAAACTGCTAATAGCATGAAAAGTGCCCATTGCAGATAGAGCTCAAATTAGAAAAACAAACACATATTCATGTTCCACCGCCTCCCCGAAGACCAAAGAACCATGAGTTTTGCAGATCTGATGTCTCCTTGCGGAGATAGCCCATGTTATATCTTGCATTTGTTTGAAAAAACTGCTAATAGCATGAAAAGTGCCCATTGCAGATAGAGCTCAAATTCGAAAAACAAACACATATTCATGTTCCACCGCCTCCCCGAAGACCAAAAAACCATGAGTTTTGCAGATCTGATGTCTCCTTGCGGAGATATCCCATGTTATATCTTGCATTTGTTAGGAAAAACTGCTAATAGCATGAAAAGTGCCCATCGCAGATACAGCTCAAATTCGAAAAACAAACACATATTCATGTTCCCCCGCCTCCCTGAAGACCAAAACCTATGAGTTTTGCAGATCTGATGTCTCCTTGCAGAGATAGCCCAGGTTATATCTTGAATTTGTTAGGAAAAACTGCTTATAGCATGAAAAGTGCCCATTACAGATAGAGCTCAAATTCGAAAAACAAACACATATTCATGTTCCCCCGCCTCCCCGAAGACCAAAAAACCATGAGTTTTGCAGATCTGATGTCTCCTTGCGGAGATGGCACATGTTATATCTTGCATTTGTTAGGAAAAACTGCTAATAGCATGAAAAGTGCCCATCGCAGATAGAGCTCAAATTCGAAAAACAAACACATATTCATGTTCCCCCGCCTCCCTGAAGACCAAAACCTATGAGTTTTGCAGATCTGATGTCTCCTTGCAGAGATAGCCCAGGTTATATCTTGAATTTGTTAGGAAAAACTGCTTATAGCATGAAAAGTGCCCATTACAGATAGAGCTCAAATTCGAAAAACAAACACATATTCATGTTCCACCGCCTCCCCAAAGCCCAAAACCTATGACTTTTACAGATCTGATGTCTCCTTGTGTAGATAGCCCATGTTATATCTTGCTAATGTTGGGAAAAACTGCTAATAGCATGAAAAGTGCCTATTGCAGATAGAGCTCAAATTCGAAAAACAAACACATATTCATGTTCCCCCGCCTCCCCGAAGACCAAAAAACCATGAGTTTTGCAGATCTGATGTCTCCTTGCGGAGATGGCACATGTTATAAATTGCATTTGTTAGTAAAAACTGCTAATTGCATGAAAAGTGCCCATTGCAGATAGAGCTCAAATTCAAAAAAAAACACATATTCATGTTCCCCTGCCTCCCCGAATACCAAAAAACCATGAGTTTTGAAGATCTGATGTCTCCTTGCGGAGATTGCCCATGTTATATCTTGCATTTGTTAGGAAAAATTCCTTATAGCTTGCATTTGTTTGAAAAAACTGCTAATAGCATGAAAAGTGCCCATTGCAGATAGAGCTCAAATTCGAAAAACAAACAAATATTCATGTTCCCCCACCTCCCCGAAGACCAAAAAACCATGAGTTTTGCAGATCTGATGTCTCCTTACGTAGATAGCCCATGTTATATCTTGCATTTGTTTGAAAAAACTGCTAATAGCATGAAAAGTGCCCATTGCAGATAGAGCTCAAATTAGAAAAACAAACACATATTCATGTTCCACCGCCTCCCCGAAGACCAAAGAACCATGAGTTTTGCAGATCTGATGTCTCCTTGCGGAGATAGCCCATGTTATATCTTGCATTTGTTTGAAAAAACTGCTAATAGCATGAAAAGTGCCCATTGCAGATAGAGCTCAAATTCGAAAAACAAACACATATTCATGTTCCACCGCCTCCCCGAAGACCAAAAAACCATGAGTTTTGCAGATCTGATGTCTCCTTGCGGAGATATCCCATGTTATATCTTGCATTTGTTAGGAAAAACTGCTAATAGCATGAAAAGTGCCCATCGCAGATAGAGCTCAAATTCGAAAAACAAACACATATTCATGTTCCCCCGCCTCCCTGAAGACCAAAACCTATGAGTTTTGCAGATCTGATGTCTCCTTGCAGAGATAGCCCAGGTTATATCTTGAATTTGTTAGGAAAAACTGCTTATAGCATGAAAAGTGCCCATTACAGATAGAGCTCAAATTCGAAAAACAAACACATATTCATGTTCCCCCGCCTCCCCAAAGCCCAAAACCTATGACTTTTACAGATCTGATGTCTCCTTGTGTAGATAGCCCATGTTATATCTTGCTAATGTTGGGAAAAACTGCTAATAGCATGAAAAGTGCCTATTGCAGATAGAGCTCAAATTCGAAAAACAAACACATATTCATGTTCCCCCGCCTCCCCGAAGACCAAAAAACCATGAGTTTTGCAGATCTGATGTCTCCTTGCGGAGATGGCACATGTTATAAATTGCATTTGTTAGTAAAAACTGCTAATTGCATGAAAAGTGCCCATTGCAGATAGAGCTCAAATTCAAAAAAAACACATATTCATGTTCCCCTGCCTCCCCGAATACCAAAAAACCATGAGTTTTGAAGATCTGATGTCTCCTTGCGGAGATTGCCCATGTTATATCTTGCATTTGTTAGGAAAAATTCCTTATAGCTTGCATTTGTTTGAAAAAACTGCTTATAGCATGAAAAGTGCCCATTGCAGATAGAGCTCAAATTCAAAAAACAAACACATATTCATGTTCCCCCGCCTCCCCGAAGACCAAAGAACCATGAGTTTTGCAGATCTGATGTCTCCTTGCGGAGATAGCCCATGTTATAAATTGCATTTTTTAGTAAAAACTGCTAATAGCATGAAAAGTGCCCATTGCAGACAGAGCTCAAATTCAAAAAACAAACACATATTCATGTTCAACCGCCTCCCCGAAGTCCAAAAAACCATGAGTTTTGAAGATCTGATGTCTCCTTGCGGAGATAGCCTATGTTATATCTTGCATTTGTTAGGAAAAACTGCTTATAGCATGAAAAGTGCCCATTGCAGATAGAACTCAAATTCAAAAAACAAACACATATTCATGTTCCCCCGCCTCCCCGAAGACCAAAGAACCATGAGTTATAGCATGTTATATATATTAGGAAAAATTACTTATAGCTTGCATTTGTTTGAAAAAACTGCTTATAGCATACAAAGTGCCCATTGCAGATAGAGTTCAAATTCAAAAAACAAACACATATTCATGTTCCCCCGCCTCCCCGAAGACCAAAGAACCATGAGTTTTGCAGATCTGATGTCTCCTTGCGGAGATAGCCCATGTTATATCTTGCATTTGTTTGAAAAAACTGCTAATAGCATGAAAAGTGCCCATTGCAGATAGAGCTCAAATTCGAAAAACAAACACATATTCATGTTCCGCCGCCTCCCCAAAGACCAAAAAGCCATGAGTTTTGCAGATCCGATGTCTCCTTGCGGAGATAGCCCATGTTATATCTTGCATTTGTTAGGAAAATGCTTATAGCATGAAAAGTGCCCATCGCAGATAGAGCTCAAATTCGAAAAACAAACACATATTCATGTTCCCCCGCCTCCCCAAAGCCCAAAACCTATGAGTTTTTCAGATCTGATGTCTCCTTGCGGAGATAGCCCAGGTTATATCTTGAATTTGTTAGGAAAAACTGCTTATAGCATGAAAAGTGCCCATTGCAGATAGAGCTCAAATTCGAAAAACAAACACATATTCATGTTCCCCCGCCTCCCCAAAGCCCAAAACCTATGACTTTTGCAGATCTGATGTCTCCTTGTGGAGATAGCCCATGTTATATCTTGCATTTTTGGGAAAAACTGCTAATAGCATGAAAAGTGCCTATTGCAGATAGAGCTCAAATTCGAAAAACAAACACATATTCATGTTCCCCCGCCTCCCTGAATACCAAAAAACCATGAGTTTTGAAGATCTGATGGCTCCTTGCAGAGATTGCCCATGTTATATCTTGCATTTGTTAGGAAAAATTCCTTATAGCTTGCATTTGTTTGAAAAAACTGCTTATAGCATGAAAAGTGCCCATTGCAGATAGAGCTCAAATTCAAAAAACAAACACATATTCATGTTCCCCCGCCTCCCCGAAGACCAAAGAACCATGAGTTTTGCAGATTGATGTCTCCTTGCGGAGATAGCCCATGTTATATCTTGCATTTGTTTGAAAAAACTGCTAATAGCATGAAAAGTCCCCATTGCAGATAGAGCTCAAATTCGAAAAACAAACACATATTCATGTTCCCCCGCCTCCCCGAAGACCAAAGAACCATGAGTTTTGCAGATCTGATGTCTCCTTGCGGAGATAGCCCATGTTATATCTTGCATTTGTTTGAAAAAACTGCTAATAGCATGAAAAGTGCCCATTGCAGATAGAGCTCAAATTCGAAAAACAAACACATATTCATGTTCCCCCGCCTCCCCAAAGACCAAAGAACCATGAGTTTTGCAGATCTGATGTCTCCTTGCGGAGATAGCCCATGTTATATCTTGCATTTGTTAGGAAAAATTGCTTATAGCTTGCATTTGTTTGAAAAAACTGCTTATAGCATACAAAGTGCCCATTGCAGATAGAGCTCAAATTCGAAAAACAAACAAATATTCATGTTCCCCCACCTCCCCGAAGACCAAAAAACCATGAGTTTTGCAGATCTGATGTCTCCTTACGTAGATAGCCCATGTTATATCTTGCATTTGTTTGAAAAAACTGCTAATAGCATGAAAAGTGCCCATTGCAGATAGAGCTCAAATTAGAAAAACAAACACATATTCATGTTCCACCGCCTCCCCGAAGACCAAAGAACCATGAGTTTTGCAGATCTGATGTCTCCTTGCGGAGATAGCCCATGTTATATCTTGCATTTGTTTGAAAAAACTGCTAATAGCATGAAAAGTGCCCATTGCAGATAGAGCTCAAATTAGAAAAACAAACACATATTCATGTTCCACCGCCTCCCCGAAGACCAAAGAACCATGAGTGTTGCAGATCTGATGTCTCCTTGCGGAGATAGCCCATGTTATATCTTGCATTTGTTTGAAAAAACTGCTAATAGCATGAAAAGTGCCCATTGCAGATAGAGCTCAAATTAAAAAAAAACACATATTCATGTTCCCCTGCCTCCCCGAATACCAAAAAACCATGAGTTTTGAAGATCTGATGTCTCCTTGCGGAGATTGCCCATGTTATATCTTGCATTTGTTAGGAAAAATTCCTTATAGCTTGCATTTGTTTGAAAAAACTGCTTATAGCATGAAAAGTGCCCATTGCAGATAGAGCTCAAATTCAAAAAACAAACACATATTCATGTTCCCCCGCCTCCCCGAAGACCAAAGAACCATGAGTTTTGCAGATCTGATGTCTCCTTGCGGAGATAGCCCATGTTATAAATTGCATTTTTTAGTAAAAACTGCTAATAGCATGAAAAGTGCCCATTGCAGATAGAGCTCAAATTCAAAAAACAAACACATATTCATGTTCAACCGCCTCCCCGAAGTCCAAAAAACCATGAGTTTTGAAGATCTGATGTCTCCTTGCGGAGATAGCCCATGTTATATCTTGCATTTGTTAGGAAAAACTGCTTATAGCATGAAAAGTGCCCATTGCAGATAGAGCTCAAATTCAAAAAACAAACACATATTCATGTTCCCCCGCCTCCCCGAAGACCAAAGAACCATGAGTTATAGCATGTTATATATATTAGGAAAAATTACTTATACCTTGCATTTGTTTGAAAAAACTGCTTATAGCATACAAAGTGCCCATTGCAGATAGAGTTCAAATTCAAAAAACAAACACATATTCATGTTCCCCCGCCTCCCCGAAGACCAAAGAACCATGAGTTTTGCAGATCTGATGTCTCCTTGCGGAGATAGCCCATGTTATATCTTGCATTTGTTTGAAAAAACTGCTAATAGCATGAAAAGTGCCCATTGCAGATAGAGCTCAAATTCAAAAAACAAACACATATTCATGTTCAACCGCCTCCCCGAAGTCCAAAAAACCATGAGTTTTGAAGATCTGATGTCTCCTTGCGGAGATAGCCCATGTTATATCTTGCATTTGTTAGGAAAAACTGCTTATAGCATGAAAAGTGCCCATTGCAGATAGAGCTCAAATTCAAAAAACAAACACATATTCATGTTCCCCCGCCTCCCCGAAGACCAAAGAACCATGAGTTATAGCATGTTATATATATTAGGAAAAATTACTTATACCTTGCATTTGTTTGAAAAAACTGCTAATAGCATGAAAAGTGCCCATTGCAGATAGAGCTCAAATTAGAAAAACAAACACATATTCATGTTCCCCCGCCTCCCCGAAGACCAAAGAACCATGAGTTTTGCAGATCTGATGTCTCCTTGCGGAGATAGCCCATGTTATATCTTGCATTTGTTTGAAAAAACTGCTAATAGCATGAAAAGTGCCCATTGCAGATAGAGCTCAAATTCGAAAAACAAACACATATTCATGTTCCGCCGCCTCCCCAAAGACCAAAAAGCCATGAGTTTTGCAGATCTGATGTCTCCTTGCGGAGATAGCCCATGTTATATCTTGCATTTGTTAGGAAAATGCTTATAGCATGAAAAGTGCCCATCGCAGATAGAGCTCAAATTCGAAAAACAAACACATATTCATGTTCCCCCGCCTCCCCAAAGCCCAAACCCTATGAGTTTTTCAGATCTGATGTCTCCTTGCGGAGATAGCCCAGGTTATATCTTGAATTTGTTAGGAAAAACTGCTTATAGCATGAAAAGTGCCCATTGCAGATAGAGCTCAAATTCGAAAAACAAACACATATTCATGTTCCCCCGCCTCCCCAAAGCCCAAAACCTATGACTTTTGCAGATCTGATGTCTCCTTCTGGAGATAGCCCATGTTATATCTTGCATTTTTGGGAAAAACTGCTAATAGCATGAAAAGTGCCTATTGCAGATAGAGTTAAATTCGAAAAACAAACACATATTCATGTTCCCCCGCCTCCCCGAATACCAAAAAACCATGAGTTTTGAAGATCTGATGGCTCCTTGCAGAGATTGCCCATGTTATATCTTGCATTTGTTAGGAAAAATTCCTTATAGCTTGCATTTGTTTGAAAAAACTGCTTATAGCATGAAAAGTGCCCATTGCAGATAGAGCTCAAATTCAAAAAACAAACACATATTCATGTACCCCCGCCTCCCCGAAGACCAAAGAACCATGAGTTTTGCAGATTGATGTCTCCTTGCGGAGATAGCCCATGTTATATCTTGCATTTGTTTGAAAAAACTGCTAATAGCATGAAAAGTCCCCATTGCAGATAGAGCTCAAATTCGAAAAACAAACACATATTCATGTTCCCCCGCCTCCCCGAAGACCAAAGAACCATGAGTTTTGCAGATCTGATGTCTCCTTGCGGAGATAGCCCATGTTATATCTTGCATTTGTTTGAAAAAACTGCTAATAGCATGAAAAGTGCCCATTGCAGATAGAGCTCAAATTCGAAAAACAAACACATATTCATGTTCCCCCGCCTCCCCGAAGACCAAAGAACCATGAGTTTTGCAGATCTGATGTCTCCTTGCGGAGATAGCCCATGTTATATCTTGCATTTGTTAGGAAAAATTGCTTATAGCTTGCATTTGTTTGAAAAAACTGCTTATAGCATACAAAGTGCCCATTGCAGATAGAGCTCAAATTCGAAAAACAAACAAATATTCATGTTCCCCCACCTCCCCGAAGACCAAAAAACCATGAGTTTTGCAGATCTGATGTCTCCTTACGTAGATAGCCCATGTTATATCTTGCATTTGTTTGAAAAAACTGCTAATAGCATGAAAAGTGCCCATTGCAGATAGAGCTCAAATTAGAAAAACAAACACATATTCATGTTCCACCGCCTCCCCGAAGACCAAAGAACCATGAGTTTTGCAGATCTGATGTCTCCTTGCGGAGATAGCCCATGTTATATCTTGCATTTGTTTGAAAAAACTGCTAATAGCATGAAAAGTGCCCATTGCAGATAGAGCTCAAATTCGAAAAACAAACACATATTCATGTTCCACCGCCTCCCCGAAGACCAAAAAACCACGAGTTTTGCAGATCTGATGTCTACTTGCGGAGATATCCCATGTTATATCTTGCATTTGTTAGGAAAAACTGCTAATAGCATGAAAAGTGCCCATCGCAGATAGAGCTCAAATTCGAAAAACAAACACATATTCATGTTCCCCCGCCTCCCTGAAGACCAAAACCTATGAGTTTTGCAGATCTGATGTCTCCTTGCAGAGATAGCCCAGGTTATATCTTGAATTTGTTAGGAAAAACTGCTTATAGCATGAAAAGTGCCCATTACAGATAGAGCTCAAATTCGAAAAACAAACACATATTCATGTTCCACCGCCTCCCCAAAGCCCAAAACCTATGACTTTTACAGATCTGATGTCTCCTTGTGTAGATAGCCCATGTTATATCTTGCTAATGTTGGGAAAAACTGCTAATAGCAAGAAAAGTGCCCTTTGCAGATAGAGCTCAAATTCGAAAAACAAACACATATTCATGTTCCCCCGCCTCCCCGAAGACCAAAAAACCATGAGTTTTGCAGATCTGATGTCTCCTTGCGGAGATGGCACGTGTTATAAATTGCATTTGTTAGTAAAATCTGCTAATTGCATGAAAAGTGCCCATTGCAGATAGAGCTCAAATTCGAAAAACAAACACATATTCATGTTCCCCTGCCTCCCCGAATACCAAAAAACCATGAGTTTTGAAGATCTGATGTCTCCTTGCGGAGATTGCCCATGTTATATCTTGCATTTGTTAGGAAAAATTCCTTATAGCTTGCATTTGTTTGAAAAAACTGCTTATAGCATACAAAGTGCCCATTGCAGATAGAGCTCAAATTCAAAAAACAAACATATATTCATGTTCCCCCGCCTCCCCGAAGACCAAAGAACCATGAGTTTTGCAGATTGATGTCTCCTTGCGGAGATAGCCCATGTTATATCTTGCATTTGTTTGAAAAAACTGCTAATAGCATGAAAAGTGCCCATTGCAGATAGAGCTCAAATTCGAAAAACAAACACATATTCATGTTCCACCGCCTCCCCAAAGCCCAAAACCTATGACTTTTACAGATCTGATGTCTCCTTGTGTAGATAGCCCATGTTATATCTTGCTAATGTTGGGAAAAACTGCTAATAGCATGAAAAGTGCCTATTGCAGATAGAGTTCAAATTCGAAAAACAAACACATATTCATGTTCCCCCGCCTCCCCGAAGACCAAAAAACCATGAGTTTTGCAGATCTGATGTCTCCTTGCGGAGATGGCACATGTTATAAATTGCATTTGTTAGTAAAAACTGCTAATTGCATGAAAAGTGCCCATTGCAGATAGAGCTCAAATTCAAAAAAAAACACATATTCATGTTCCCCTGCCTCCCCGAATACCAAAAAACCATGAGTTTTGAAGATCTGATGTCTCCTTGCGGAGATTGCCCATGTTATATCTTGCATTTGTTAGGAAAAATTCCTTATAGCTTGCATTTGTTTGAAAAAACTGCTAATAGCATGAAAAGTGCCCATTGCAGATAGAGCTCAAATTCGAAAAACAAACAAATATTCATGTTCCCCCACCTCCCCGAAGACCAAAAAACCATGAGTTTTGCAGATCTGATGTCTCCTTACGTAGATAGCCCATGTTATATCTTGCATTTGTTTGAAAAAACTGCTAATAGCATGAAAAGTGCCCATTGCAGATAGAGCTCAAATTAGAAAAACAAACACATATTCATGTTCCACCGCCTCCCCGAAGACCAAAGAACCATGAGTTTTGCAGATCTGATGTCTCCTTGCGGAGATAGCCCATGTTATATCTTGCATTTGTTTGAAAAAACTGCTAATAGCATGAAAAGTGCCCATTGCAGATAGAGCTCAAATTCGAAAAACAAACACATATTCATGTTCCACCGCCTCCCCGAAGACCAAAAAACCATGAGTTTTGCAGATCTGATGTCTCCTTGCGGAGATATCCCATGTTATATCTTGCATTTGTTAGGAAAAACTGCTAATAGCATGAAAAGTGCCCATCGCAGATACAGCTCAAATTCGAAAAACAAACACATATTCATGTTCCCCCGCCTCCCTGAAGACCAAAACCTATGAGTTTTGCAGATCTGATGTCTCCTTGCAGAGATAGCCCAGGTTATATCTTGAATTTGTTAGGAAAAACTGCTTATAGCATGAAAAGTGCCCATTACAGATAGAGCTCAAATTCGAAAAACAAACACATATTCATGTTCCCCCGCCTCCCCAAAGCCCAAAACCTATGACTTTTACAGATCTGATGTCTCCTTGTGTAGATAGCCCATGTTATATCTTGCTAATGTTGGGAAAAACTGCTAATAGCATGAAAAGTGCCTATTGCAGATAGAGCTCAAATTCGAAAAACAAACACATATTCATGTTCCCCCGCCTCCCCGAAGACCAAAAAACCATGAGTTTTGCAGATCTGATGTCTCCTTGCGGAGATGGCACATGTTATAAATTGCATTTGTTAGTAAAAACTGCTAATTGCATGAAAAGTGCCCATTGCAGATAGAGCTCAAATTCAAAAAAAACACATATTCATGTTCCCCTGCCTCCCCGAATACCAAAAAACCATGAGTTTTGAAGATCTGATGTCTCCTTGCGGAGATTGCCCATGTTATATCTTGCATTTGTTAGGAAAAATTCCTTATAGCTTGCATTTGTTTGAAAAAACTGCTTATAGCATGAAAAGTGCCCATTGCAGATAGAGCTCAAATTCAAAAAACAAACACATATTCATGTTCCCCCGCCTCCCCGAAGACCAAAGAACCATGAGTTTTGCAGATCTGATGTCTCCTTGCGGAGATAGCCCATGTTATAAATTGCATTTTTTAGTAAAAACTGCTAATAGCATGAAAAGTGCCCATTGCAGACAGAGCTCAAATTCAAAAAACAAACACATATTCATGTTCAACCGCCTCCCCGAAGTCCAAAAAACCATGAGTTTTGAAGATCTGATGTCTCCTTGCGGAGATAGCCTATGTTATATCTTGCATTTGTTAGGAAAAACTGCTTATAGCATGAAAAGTGCCCATTGCAGATAGAACTCAAATTCAAAAAACAAACACATATTCATGTTCCCCCGCCTCCCCGAAGACCAAAGAACCATGAGTTATAGCATGTTATATATATTAGGAAAAATTACTTATAGCTTGCATTTGTTTGAAAAAACTGCTTATAGCATACAAAGTGCCCATTGCAGATAGAGTTCAAATTCAAAAAACAAACACATATTCATGTTCCCCCGCCTCCCCGAAGACCAAAGAACCATGAGTTTTGCAGATCTGATGTCTCCTTGCGGAGATAGCCCATGTTATATCTTGCATTTGTTTGAAAAAACTGCTAATAGCATGAAAAGTGCCCATTGCAGATAGAGCTCAAATTCGAAAAACAAACACATATTCATGTTCCGCCGCCTCCCCAAAGACCAAAAAGCCATGAGTTTTGCAGATCCGATGTCTCCTTGCGGAGATAGCCCATGTTATATCTTGCATTTGTTAGGAAAATGCTTATAGCATGAAAAGTGCCCATCGCAGATAGAGCTAAAATTCGAAAAACAAACACATATTCATGTTCCCCCGCCTCCCCAAAGCCCAAAACCTATGAGTTTTTCAGACCTGATGTCTCCTTGCGGAGATAGCCCAGGTTATATCTTGAATTTGTTAGGAAAAACTGCTTATAGCATGAAAAGTGCCCATTGCAGATAGAGCTCAAATTCGAAAAACAAACACATATTCATGTTCCCCCGCCTCCCAAAAGCCCAAAACCTATGACTTTTGCAGATCTGATGTCTCCTTGTGGAGATAGCCCATGTTATATCTTGCATTTTTGGGAAAAACTGCTAATAGCATGAAAAGTGCCTATTGCAGATAGAGCTCAAATTCGAAAAACAAACACATATTCATGTTCCCCCGCCTCCCCGAATACCAAAAAACCATGAGTTTTGAAGATCTGATGGCTCCTTGCAGAGATTGCCCATGTTATATCTTGCATTTGTTAGGAAAAATTCCTTATAGCTTGCATTTGTTTGAAAAAACTGCTTATAGCATGAAAAGTGCCCATTGCAGATAGAGCTCAAATTCAAAAAACAAACACATATTCATGTTCCCCCGCCTCCCCGAAGACCAAAGAACCATGAGTTTTGCAGATTGATGTCTCCTTGCGGAGATAGCCCATGTTATATCTTGCATTTGTTTGAAAAAACTGCTAATAGCATGAAAAGTCCCCATTGCAGATAGAGCTCAAATTCGAAAAACAAACACATATTCATGTTCCCCCGCCTCCCCGAAGACCAAAGAACCATGAGTTTTGCAGATCTGATGTCTCCTTGCGGAGATAGCCCATGTTATATCTTGCATTTGTTTGAAAAAACTGCTAATAGCATGAAAAGTGCCCATTGCAGATAGAGCTCAAATTCGAAAAACAAACACATATTCATGTTCCCCCGCCTCCCCAAAGACCAAAGAACCATGAGTTTTGCAGATCTGATGTCTCCTTGCGGAGATAGCCCATGTTATATCTTGCATTTGTTAGGAAAAATTGCTTATAGCTTGCATTTGTTTGAAAAAACTGCTTATAGCATACAAAGTGCCCATTGCAGATAGAGCTCAAATTCGAAAAACAAACAAATATTCATGTTCCCCCACCTCCCCGAAGACCAAAAAACCATGAGTTTTGCAGATCTGATGTCTCCTTACGTAGATAGCCCATGTTATATCTTGCATTTTTTAGTAAAAACTGCTAATAGCATGAAAAGTGCCCATTGCAGATAGAGCTCAAATTCAAAAAACAAACACATATTCATGTTCAACCGCCTCCCCGAAGTCCAAAAAACCATGAGTTTTGAAGATCTGATGTCTCCTTGCGGAGATAGCCCATGTTATATCTTGCATTTGTTAGGAAAAACTGCTTATAGCATGAAAAGTGCCCATTGCAGATAGAGCTCAAATTCAAAAAACAAACACATATTCATGTTCCCCCGCCTCCCCGAAGACCAAAGAACCATGAGTTATAGCATGTTATATATATTAGGAAAAATTACTTATACCTTGCATTTGTTTGAAAAAACTGCTTATAGCATACAAAGTGCCCATTGCAGATAGAGTTCAAATTCAAAAAACAAACACATATTCATGTTCCCCCGCCTCCCCGAAGACCAAAGAACCATGAGTTTTGCAGATCTGATGTCTCCTTGCGGAGATAGCCCATGTTATATCTTGCATTTGTTTGAAAAAACTGCTAATAGCATGAAAAGTGCCCATTGCAGATAGAGCTCAAATTCAAAAAACAAACACATATTCATGTTCAACCGCCTCCCCGAAGTCCAAAAAACCATGAGTTTTGAAGATCTGATGTCTCCTTGCGGAGATAGCCCATGTTATATCTTGCATTTGTTAGGAAAAACTGCTTATAGCATGAAAAGTGCCCATTGCAGATAGAGCTCAAATTCAAAAAACAAACACATATTCATGTTCCCCCGCCTCCCCGAAGACCAAAGAACCATGAGTTATAGCATGTTATATATATTAGGAAAAATTACTTATACCTTGCATTTGTTTGAAAAAACTGCTTATAGCATACAAAGTGCCCATTGCAGATAGAGTTCAAATTCAAAAAACAAACACATATTCATGTTCCCCCGCCTCCCCGAAGACCAAAGAACCATGAGTTTTGCAGATTGATGTCTCCTTGCAGAGATAGCCCATGTTATATCTTGCATTTGTTTGAAAAAACTGCTAATAGCATGAAAAGTGCCCATTGCAGATACAGCTCAAATTCGAAAAACAAACACATATTCATGTTCCCCCGCCTCCCCGAAGACCAAAGAACCATGAGTTTTGCAGATCTGATGTCTCCTTGCGGAGATAGCCCATGTTATATCTTGCATTTGTTTGAAAAAACTGCTAATAGCATGAAAAGTGCCCATTGCAGATAGAGCTCAAATTCGAAAAACAAACACATATTCATGTTCCCCCGCCTCCCCGAAGACCAAAGAACCATGAGTTTCGCAGATCTGATGTCTCCTTGCGGAGATAGCCCATGTTATATCTTGCATTTGTTAGGAAAAATTGCTTATAGCTTGCATTTGTTTGAAAAAACTGCTTATAGCATACAAAGTGCCCATTGCAGATTGAGCTCAAATTCAAAAAACAAACACATATTCATGTTCCCCCGCCTCCCCGAAGACCAAAGAACCATGAGTTTTGCAGATTGATGTCTCCTTGCGGAGATAGCCCATGTTATATCTTGCATTTGTTTGAAAAAACTGCTAATAGCATGAAAAGTGCCCATTGCAGATACAGCTCAAATTCGAAAAACAAACACATATTCATGTTCCCCCGCCTCCCCGAAGACCAAAGAACCATGAGTTTTGCAGATCTGATGTCTCCTTGCGGAGATAGCCCATGTTATATCTTGCATTTGTTTGAAAAAACTGCTAATAGCATGAAAAGTGCCCATTGCAGATAGAGCTCAAATTCGAAAAACAAACACATATTCATGTTCCCCCGCCTCCCCGAAGACCAAAGAACCATGAGTTTCGCAGATCTGATGTCTCCTTGCGGAGATAGCCCATGTTATATCTTGCATTTGTTAGGAAAAATTGCTTATAGCTTGCATTTGTTTGAAAAAACTGCTTATAGCATACAAAGTGCCCATTGCAGATTGAGCTCAAATTCAAAAAACAAACACATATTCATGTTCCCCCGCCTCCCCGAAGACCAAAGAACCATGAGTTTTGCAGATTGATGTCTCCTTGCGGAGATAGCCCATGTTATATCTTGCATTTGTTTGAAAAAACTGCTAATAGCATGAAAAGTGCCCATTGCAGATAGAGCTCAAATTCGAAAAACAAACATTCATGTTCCCCCACCTCCCCAAAGACCAAAAAACCATGAGTTTTGCAGATCTGATGTCTCCTTACGTAGATAGCCCATGTTATATCTTGCATTTGTTTGAAAAAACTGCTAATAGCATGAAAAGTGCCCATTGCATATAGAGCTCAAATTAGAAAAACAAACACATATTCATGTTCCACCGCCTCCCCAAAGCCCAAAACCTATGACTTTTACAGATCTGATGTCTCCTTGTGTAGATAGCCCTTGTTATATCTTGCTAATGTTGGGAAAAACTGCTAATAGCATGAAAAGTGCCTATTGCAGATAGAGCTCAAATTCGAAAAACAAAAACATATTCATGTTCCCCCGCCTCCCCGAAGACCAAAAAACCATGAGTTTTGCAGATCTGATGTCTCCTTGCGGAGATGGCACATGTTATAAATTGCATTTGTTAGTAAAAACTGCTAATTGCATGAAAAGTGCCCATTGCAGATAGAGCTCAAATTCGAAAAACAAACACATATTCATGTTCCCCTGCCTCCCCGAATACCAAAAAACCATGAGTTTTGAAGATCTGATGTCTCCTTGAGGAGATTGCCCATGTTATATCTTGCATTTGTTAGGAAAAATTCCTTATAGCTTGCATTTGTTTGAAAAAACTGCTTATAGCATACAAAGTGCCCATTGCAGATAGAGCTCAAATTCAAAAAACAAACACATATTCATGTTCCCCCGGCTCAAAAAACACCAAAAAACCATGGGTTTTGCTGATCTGATGTCCCAGTGCGGAGATAGCCCAGGTTATATGTTGCATTTGTTAGGAAAAATCGCTTGTAGCATGAAAAGTGCCCATTGCAGATAGAGCTCAAATTCAAAAAACAAACACATATTCATGTTCCCCCGCCTCCCGGAAGACCAAAGAACCATGAGTTTTGCAGATTGATGTCTCCTTGCGGAGATAGCCCATGTTATATCTTGCATTTGTTTGAAAAAACTGCTAATAGCATGAAAAGTGCCCATTGCAGATAGAGCTCAAATTCGAAAAACAAACAAATATTCATGTTCCCCCACCTCCCCGAAGACCAAAAAACCATGAGTTTTGCAGATCTGATGTCTCCTTACGTAGATAGCCCATGTTATATCTTGCATTTGTTTGAAAAAACTGCTAATAGCATGAAAAGTGCCCATTGCAGATAGAGCTCAAATTAGAAAAACAAACACATATTCATGTTCCACCGCCTCCCCGAAGACCAAAGAACCATGAGTTTTGCAGATCTGATGTCTCCTTGCGGAGATAGCCCATGTTATATCTTGCATTTGTTTGAAAAAACTGCTAATAGCATGAAAAGTGCCCATTGCAGATAGAGCTCAAATTCGAAAAACAAACACATATTCATGTTCCACCGTCTCCCCGAAGACCAAAAAACCATGAGTTTTGCAGATCTGATGTCTCCTTGCGGAGATATCCCATGTTATATCTTGCATTTGTTAGGAAAAACTGCTAATAGCATGAAAAGTGCCCATCGCAGATAGAGCTCAAATTCGAAAAACAAACACATATTCATGTTCCCCCGCCTCCCTGAAGACCAAAACCTATGAGTTTTGCAGATCTGATGTCTCCTTGCAGAGATAGCCCAGGTTATATCTTGAATTTGTTAGGAAAAACTGCTTATAGCATGAAAAGTGCCCATTACAGATAGAGCTCAAATTCGAAAAACAAACACATATTCATGTTCCCCCGCCTCCCCAAAGCCCAAAACCTATGACTTTTACAGATCTGATGTCTCCTTGTGTAGATAGCCCATGTTATATCTTGCTAATGTTGGGAAAAACTGCTAATAGCATGAAAAGTGCCTATTGCAGATAGAGCTCAAATTCGAAAAACAAAAACATATTCATGTTCCCCCGCCTCCCCGAAGACCAAAAAACCATGAGTTTTGCAGATCTGATGTCTCCTTGCGGAGATGGCACATGTTATAAATTGCATTTGTTAGTAAAAACTGCTAATTGCATGAAAAGTGCCCATTGCAGATAGAGCTCAAATTCAAAAAAAAACACATATTCATGTTCCCCTGCCTCCCCGAATACCAAAAAACCATGAGTTTTGAAGATCTGATGTCTCCTTGCGGAGATTGCCCATGTTATATCTTGCATTTGTTAGGAAAAATTCCTTATAGCTTGCATTTGTTTGAAAAAACTGCTAATAGCATGAAAAGTGCCCATTGCAGATAGAGCTCAAATTAGAAAAACAAACACATATTCATGTTCCACCGCCTCCCCGAAGACCAAAGAACCATGAGTTTTGCAGATCTGATGTCTCCTTGCGGAGATAGCCCATGTTATATCTTGCATTTGTTTGAAAAAACTGCTAATAGCATGAAAAGTGCCCATTGCAGATAGAGCTCAAATTCGAAAAACAAACACATATTCATGTTCCACCGCCTCCCCGAAGACCAAAAAACCATGAGTTTTGCAGATCTGATGTCTCCTTGCGGAGATATCCCATGTTATATCTTGCATTTGTTAGGAAAAACTGCTAATAGCATGAAAAGTGCCCATTGCAGATAGAGCTCAAATTAGAAAAACAAACACATATTCATGTTCCACCGCCTCCCCGAAGACCAAAGAACCATGAGTTATAGCATGTTATATATATTAGGAAAAATTACTTATAGCTTGCATTTGTTTGAAAAAACTGCTTATAGCATACAAAGTGCCCATTGCAGATAGAGTTCAAATTCAAAAAACAAACACATATTCATGTTCCCCCGCCTCCCCGAAGACCAAAGAACCATGAGTTTTGCAGATCTGATGTCTCCTTGCGGAGATCGCCCATGTTATATCTTGCATTTGTTTGAAAAAACTGCTAATAGCATGAAAAGTGCCCATTGCAGATAGAGCTCAAATTCGAAAAACAAACACATATTCATGTTCCGCCGCCTCCCCAAAGACCAAAAAACCATGAGTTTTGTAGATCTGATGTCTCCTTGCGGAGATAGCCCATGTTATATCTTGCATTTGTTAGGAAAATGCTTATAGCATGAAAAGTGCCCATCGCAGATAGAGCTCAAATTCGAAAAACAAACACATATTCATGTTCCCCCACCTCCCCAAAGCCCAAAACCTATGAGTTTTTCAGATCTGATGTCTCCTTGCGGAGATAGCCCAGGTTATATCTTGAATTTGTTAGGAAAAACTGCTTATAGCATGAAAAGTGCCCATTGCAGATAGAGCTCAAATTCAAAAAACAAACACATATTCATGTTCCCCCGCCTCCCCAAAGCCCAAAACCTATGACATTTGCAGATCTGATGTCTCCTTGTGGAGATAGCCCATGTTATATCTTGCATTTTTGGGAAAAACTGCTAATAGCATGAAAAGTGCCTATTGCAGATAGAGCTCAAATTCGAAAAACAAACACATATTCATGTTCCCCCGTCTCCCCGAATACCAAAAAACCATGAGTTTTGAAGATCTGATGGCTCCTTGCAGAGATTGCCCATGTTATATCTTGCATTTGTTAGGAAAAATTACTTATAGCTTGCATTTGTTTGAAAAAACTGCTTATAGCATGAAAAGTGCCCATTGCAGATAGAGCTCAAATTCAAAAAACAAACACATATTCATGTTCCCCCGCCTCCCCGAAGACCAAAGAACCATGAGTTTTGCAGATTGATGTCTCCTTGCAGAGATAGCCCATGTTATATCTTGCATTTGTTTGAAAAAACTGCTAATAGCATGAAAAGTGCCCATTGCAGATACAGCTCAAATTCGAAAAACAAACACATATTCATGTTCCCCCGCCTCCCCGAAGACCAAAGAACCATGAGTTTCGCAGATCTGATGTCTCCTTGCGGAGATAGCCCATGTTATATCTTGCATTTGTTAGGAAAAATAGCTTATAGCTTGCATTTGTTTGAAAAAACTGCTTATAGCATACAAAGTGCCCATTGCAGATTGAGCTCAAATTCAAAAAACAAACACATATTCATGTTCCCCCGCCTCCCCGAAGACCAAAGAACCATGAGTTTTGCAGATTGATGTCTCCTTGCGGAGATAGCCCATGTTATATCTTGCATTTGTTTGAAAAAACTGCTAATAGCATGAAAAGTGCCCATTGCAGATACAGCTCAAATTCGAAAAACAAACACATATTCATGTTCCCCCGCCTCCCCGAAGACCAAAGAACCATGAGTTTTGCAGATCTGATGTCTCCTTGCGGAGATAGCCCATGTTATATCTTGCATTTGTTTGAAAAAACTGCTAATAGCATGAAAAGTGCCCATTGCAGATAGAGCTCAAATTCGAAAAACAAACACATATTCATGTTCCCCCGCCTCCCCGAAGACCAAAGAACCATGAGTTTCGCAGATCTGATGTCTCCTTGCGGAGATAGCCCATGTTATATCTTGCATTTGTTAGGAAAAATTGCTTATAGCTTGCATTTGTTTGAAAAAACTGCTTATAGCATACAAAGTGCCCATTGCAGATTGAGCTCAAATTCAAAAAACAAACACATATTCATGTTCCCCCGCCTCCCCGAAGACCAAAGAACCATGAGTTTTGCAGATTGATGTCTCCTTGCGGAGATAGCCCATGTTATATCTTGCATTTGTTTGAAAAAACTGCTAATAGCATGAAAAGTGCCCATTGCAGATAGAGCTCAAATTCGAAAAACAAACATTCATGTTCCCCCGCCTCCCCGAAGACCAAAGAACCATGAGTTTTGCAGATCTGATGTCTCCTTGCGGAGATAGCCCATGTTATATCTTGCATTTGTTTGAAAAAACTGCTAATAGCATGAAAAGTGCCCATTGCAGATAGAGCTCAAATTCGAAAAACAAACACATATTCATGTTCCCCCGCCTCCCCGAAGACCAAAGAACCATGAGTTTCGCAGATCTGATGTCTCCTTGCGGAGATAGCCCATGTTATATCTTGCATTTGTTAGGAAAAATTGCTTATAGCTTGCATTTGTTTGAAAAAACTGCTTATAGCATACAAAGTGCCCATTGCAGATTGAGCTCAAATTCAAAAAACAAACACATATTCATGTTCCCCCGCCTCCCCGAAGACCAAAGAACCATGAGTTTTGCAGATTGATGTCTCCTTGCGGAGATAGCCCATGTTATATCTTGCATTTGTTTGAAAAAACTGCTAATAGCATGAAAAGTGCCCATTGCAGATAGAGCTCAAATTCGAAAAACAAACATTCATGTTCCCCCGCCTCCCCGAAGACCAAAGAACCATGAGTTTTGCAGATCTGATGTCTCCTTACGTAGATAGCCCATGTTATATCTTGCATTTGTTTGAAAAAACTGCTAATAGCATGAAAAGTGCCCATTGCAGATAGAGCTCAAATTAGAAAAACAAACACATATTCATGTTCCACCGCCTCCCCAAAGCCCAAAACCTATGACTTTTACAGATCTGATGTCTCCTTGTGTAGATAGCCCTTGTTATATCTTGCTAATGTTGGGAAAAACTGCTAATAGCATGAAAAGTGCCTATTGCAGATAGAGCTCAAATTCGAAAAACAAAAACATATTCATGTTCCCCCGCCTCCCCGAAGACCAAAAAACCATGAGTTTTGCAGATCTGATGTCTCCTTGCGGAGATGGCACATGTTATAAATTGCATTTGTTAGTAAAAACTGCTAATTGCATGAAAAGTGCCCATTGCAGATAGAGCTCAAATTCGAAAAACAAACACATATTCATGTTCCCCTGCCTCCCCGAATACCAAAAAACCATGAGTTTTGAAGATCTGATGTCTCCTTGAGGAGATTGCCCATGTTATATCTTGCATTTGTTAGGAAAAATTCCTTATAGCTTGCATTTGTTTGAAAAAACTGCTTATAGCATACAAAGTGCCCATTGCAGATAGAGCTCAAATTCAACAAACAAACACATATTCATGTTCCCCCGGCTCAAAAAACACCAAAAAACCATGGGTTTTGCTGATCTGATGTCCCAGTGCGGAGATAGCCCAGGTTATATGTTGCATTTGTTAGGAAAAATCGCTTGTAGCATGAAAAGTGCCCATTGCAGATAGAGCTCAAATTCAAAAAACAAACACATATTCATGTTCCCCCGCCTCCCGGAAGACCAAAGAACCATGAGTTTTGCAGATTGATGTCTCCTTGCGGAGATAGCCCATGTTATATCTTGCATTTGTTTGAAAAAACTGCTAATAGCATGAAAAGTGCCCATTGCAGATAGAGCTCAAATTCGAAAAACAAACAAATATTCATGTTCCCCCACCTCCCCGAAGACCAAAAAACCATGAGTTTTGCAGATCTGATGTCTCCTTACGTAGATAGCCCATGTTATATCTTGCATTTGTTTGAAAAAACTGCTAATAGCATGAAAAGTGCCCATTGCAGATAGAGCTCAAATTAGAAAAACAAACACATATTCATGTTCCACCGCCTCCCCGAAGACCAAAGAACCATGAGTTTTGCAGATCTGATGTCTCCTTGCGGAGATAGCCCATGTTATATCTTGCATTTGTTTGAAAAAACTGCTAATAGCATGAAAAGTGCCCATTGCAGATAGAGCTCAAATTCGAAAAACAAACACATATTCATGTTCCACCGCCTCCCCGAAGACCAAAAAACCATGAGTTTTGCAGATCTGATGTCTCCTTGCGGAGATATCCCATGTTATATCTTGCATTTGTTAGGAAAAACTGCTAATAGCATGAAAAGTGCCCATCGCAGATAGAGCTCAAATTCGAAAAACAAACACATATTCATGTTCCCCCGCCTCCCTGAAGACCAAAACCTATGAGTTTTGCAGATCTGATGTCTCCTTGCAGAGATAGCCCAGGTTATATCTTGAATTTGTTAGGAAAAACTGCTTATAGCATGAAAAGTGCCCATTACAGATAGAGCTCAAATTCGAAAAACAAACACATATTCATGTTCCCCCGCCTCCCCAAAGCCCAAAACCTATGACTTTTACAGATCTGATGTCTCCTTGTGTAGATAGCCCATGTTATATCTTGCTAATGTTGGGAAAAACTGCTAATAGCATGAAAAGTGCCTATTGCAGATAGAGCTCAAATTCGAAAAACAAAAACATATTCATGTTCCCCCGCCTCCCCGAAGACCAAAAAACCATGAGTTTTGCAGATCTGATGTCTCCTTGCGGAGATGGCACATGTTATAAATTGCATTTGTTAGTAAAAACTGCTAATTGCATGAAAAGTGCCCATTGCAGATAGAGCTCAAATTCAAAAAAAAACACATATTCATGTTCCCCTGCCTCCCCGAATACCAAAAAACCATGAGTTTTGAAGATCTGATGTCTCCTTGCGGAGATTGCCCATGTTATATCTTGCATTTGTTAGGAAAAATTCCTTATAGCTTGCATTTGTTTGAAAAAACTGCTAATAGCATGAAAAGTGCCCATTGCAGATAGAGCTCAAATTAGAAAAACAAACACATATTCATGTTCCACCGCCTCCCCGAAGACCAAAGAACCATGAGTTTTGCAGATCTGATGTCTCCTTGCGGAGATAGCCCATGTTATATCTTGCATTTGTTTGAAAAAACTGCTAATAGCATGAAAAGTGCCCATTGCAGATAGAGCTCAAATTCGAAAAACAAACACATATTCATGTTCCACCGCCTCCCCGAAGACCAAAAAACCATGAGTTTTGCAGATCTGATGTCTCCTTGCGGAGATATCCCATGTTATATCTTGCATTTGTTAGGAAAAACTGCTAATAGCATGAAAAGTGCCCATTGCAGATAGAGCTCAAATTAGAAAAACAAACACATATTCATGTTCCACCGCCTCCCCGAAGACCAAAGAACCATGAGTTTTGCAGATCTGATGTCTCCTTGCGGAGATAGCCCATGTTATATCTTGCATTTGTTTGAAAAAACTGCTAATAGCATGAAAAGTGCCCATTGCAGATAGAGCTCAAATTCGAAAAACAAACACATATTCATGTTCCACCGCCTCCCCGAAGACCAAAAAACCATGAGTTTTGCAGATCTGATGTCTCCTTGCGGAGATATCCCATGTTATATCTTGCATTTGTTAGGAAAAACTGCTAATAGCATGAAAAGTGCCCATCGCAGATAGAGCTCAAATTCGAAAAACAAACACATATTCATGTTCCCCCGCCTCCCTGAAGACCAAAACCTATGAGTTTTGCAGATCTGATGTCTCCTTGCAGAGATAGCCCAGGTTATATCTTGAATTTGTTAGGAAAAACTGCTTATAGCATGAAAAGTGCCCATTACAGATAGAGCTCAAATTCGAAAAACAAACACATATTCATGTTCCCCCGCCTCCCCAAAGCCCAAAACCTATGACTTTTACAGATCTGATGTCTCCTTGTGTAGATAGCCCATGTTATATCTTGCTAATGTTGGGAAAAACTGCTAATAGCATGAAAAGTGCCTATTGCAGATAGAGCTCAAATTCGAAAAACAAACACATATTCATGTTCCCCCGCCTCCCCGAAGACCAAAAAACCATGAGTTTTGCAGATCTGATGTCTCCTTGCGGAGATGGCACATGTTATAAATTGCATTTGTTAGTAAAAACTGCTAATTGCATGAAAAGTGCCCATTGCAGATAGAGCTCAAATTCAAAAAAAAACACATATTCATGTTCCCCTGCCTCCCCGAATACCAAAAAACCATGAGTTTTGAAGATCTGATGTCTCCTTGCGGAGATTGCCCATGTTATATCTTGCATTTGTTAGGAAAAATTCCTTATAGCTTGCATTTGTTTGAAAAAACTGCTAATAGCATGAAAAGTGCCCATTGCAGATAGAGCTCAAATTCGAAAAACAAACAAATATTCATGTTCCCCCACCTCCCCGAAGACCAAAAAACCATGAGTTTTGCAGATCTGATGTCTCCTTACGTAGATAGCCCATGTTATATCTTGCATTTGTTTGAAAAAACTGCTAATAGCATGAAAAGTGCCCATTGCAGATAGAGCTCAAATTAGAAAAACAAACACATATTCATGTTCCACCGCCTCCCCGAAGACCAAAGAACCATGAGTTTTGCAGATCTGATGTCTCCTTGCGGAGATAGCCCATGTTATATCTTGCATTTGTTTGAAAAAACTGCTAATAGCATGAAAAGTGCCCATTGCAGATAGAGCTCAAATTCGAAAAACAAACACATATTCATGTTCCACCGCCTCCCCGAAGACCAAAAAACCATGAGTTTTGCAGATCTGATGTCTCCTTGCGGAGATATCCCATGTTATATCTTGCATTTGTTAGGAAAAACTGCTAATAGCATGAAAAGTGCCCATCGCAGATAGAGCTCAAATTCGAAAAACAAACACATATTCATGTTCCCCCGCCTCCCTGAAGACCAAAACCTATGAGTTTTGCAGATCTGATGTCTCCTTGCAGAGATAGCCCAGGTTATATCTTGAATTTGTTAGGAAAAACTGCTTATAGCATGAAAAGTGCCCATTACAGATAGAGCTCAAATTCGAAAAACAAACACATATTCATGTTCCCCCGCCTCCCCAAAGCCCAAAACCTATGACTTTTACAGATCTGATGTCTCCTTGTGTAGATAGCCCATGTTATATCTTGCTAATGTTGGGAAAAACTGCTAATAGCATGAAAAGTGCCTATTGCAGATAGAGCTCAAATTCGAAAAACAAACACATATTCATGTTCCCCCGCCTCCCCGAAGACCAAAAAACCATGAGTTTTGCAGATCTGATGTCTCCTTGCGGAGATGGCACATGTTATAAATTGCATTTGTTAGTAAAAACTGCTAATTGCATGAAAAGTGCCCATTGCAGATAGAGCTCAAATTCAAAAAAAAACACATATTCATGTTCCCCTGCCTCCCCGAATACCAAAAAACCATGAGTTTTGAAGATCTGATGTCTCCTTGCGGAGATTGCCCATGTTATATCTTGCATTTGTTAGGAAAAATTCCTTATAGCTTGCATTTGTTTGAAAAAACTGCTTATAGCATGAAAAGTGCCCATTGCAGATAGAGCTCAAATTCAAAAAACAAACACATATTCATGTTCCCCCGCCTCCCCGAAGACCAAAGAACCATGAGTTTTGCAGATCTGATGTCTCCTTGCGGAGATAGCCCATGTTATAAATTGCATTTTTTAGTAAAAACTGCTAATAGCATGAAAAGTGCCCATTGCAGACAGAGCTCAAATTCAAAAAACAAACACATATTCATGTTCAACCGCCTCCCCGAAGTCCAAAAAACCATGAGTTTTGAAGATCTGATGTCTCCTTGCGGAGATAGCCTATGTTATATCTTGCATTTGTTAGGAAAAACTGCTTATAGCATGAAAAGTGCCCATTGCAGATAGAACTCAAATTCAAAAAACAAACACATAGTCATGTTCCCCCGCCTCCCCGAAGACCAAAGAACCATGAGTTATAGCATGTTATATATATTAGGAAAAATTACTTATAGCTTGCATTTGTTTGAAAAAACTGCTTATAGCATACAAAGTGCCCATTGCAGATAGAGTTCAAATTCAAAAAACAAACACATATTCATGTTCCCCCGCCTCCCCGAAGACCAAAGAACCATGAGTTTTGCAGATCTGATGTCTCCTTGCGGAGATAGCCCATGTTATATCTTGCATTTGTTTGAAAAAACTGCTAATAGCATGAAAAGTGCCCATTGCAGATAGAGCTCAAATTCGAAAAACAAACACATATTCATGTTCCGCCGCCTCCCCAAAGACCAAAAAGCCATGAGTTTTGCAGATCCGATGTCTCCTTGCGGAGATAGCCCATGTTATATCTTGCATTTGTTAGGAAAATGCTTATAGCATGAAAAGTGCCCATCGCAGATAGAGCTCAAATTCGAAAAACAAACACATATTCATGTTCCCCCGCCTCCCCAAAGCCCAAAACCAATGAGTTTTTCAGATCTGATGTCTCCTTGCGGAGATAGCCCAGGTTATATCTTGAATTTGTTAGGAAAAACTGCTTATAGCATGAAAAGTGCCCATTGCAGATAGAGCTCAAATTCGAAAAACAAACACATATTCATGTTCCCCCGCCTCCCCAAAGCCCAAAACCTATGACTTTTGCAGATCTGATGTCTCCTTGTGGAGATAGCCCATGTTATATCTTGCATTTTTGGGAAAAACTGCTAATAGCATGAAAAGTGCCTATTGCAGATAGAGCTCAAATTCGAAAAACAAACACATATTCATGTTCCCCCGCCTCCCCGAATACCAAAAAACCATGAGTTTTGAAGATCTGATGGCTCCTTGCAGAGATTGCCCATGTTATATCTTGCATTTGTTAGGAAAAATTCCTTATAGCTTGCATTTGTTTGAAAAAACTGCTTATAGCATGAAAAGTGCCCATTGCAGATAGAGCTCAAATTCAAAAAACAAACACATATTCATGTTCCCCCGCCTCCCCGAAGACCAAAGAACCATGAGTTTTGCAGATTGATGTCTCCTTGCGGAGATAGCCCATGTTATATCTTGCATTTGTTTGAAAAAACTGCTAATAGCATGAAAAGTCCCCATTGCAGATAGAGCTCAAATTCGAAAAACAAACACATATTCATGTTCCCCCGCCTCCCCGAAGACCAAAGAACCATGAGTTTTGCAGATCTGATGTCTCCTTGCGGAGATAGCCCATGTTATATCTTGCATTTGTTTGAAAAAACTGCTAATAGCATGAAAAGTGCCCATTGCAGATAGAGCTCAAATTAGAAAAACAAACACATATTCATGTTCCACCGCCTCCCCGAAGACCAAAGAACCATGAGTTTTGCAGATCTGATGTCTCCTTGCGGAGATAGCCCATGTTATATCTTGCATTTGTTTGAAAAAACTGCTAATAGCATGAAAAGTGCCCATTGCAGATAGAGCTCAAATTAGAAAAACAAACACATATTCATGTTCCACCGCCTCCCCGAAGACCAAAGAACCATGAGTTTTGCAGATCTGATGTCTCCTTGCGGAGATAGCCCATGTTATATCTTGCATTTGTTTGAAAAAACTGCTAATAGCATGAAAAGTGCCCATTGCAGATAGAGCTCAAATTCGAAAAACAAACACATATTCATGTTCCACCGCCTCACCGAAGACCAAAAAACCATGAGTTTTGCAGATCTGATGTCTCCTTGCGGAGATATCCCATGTTATATCTTGCATTTGTTAGGAAAAACTGCTAATAGCATGAAAAGTGCCCATCGCAGATAGAGCTCAAATTCGAAAAACAAACACATATTCATGTTCCCCCGCCTCCCTGAAGACCAAAACCTATGAGTTTTGCAGATCTGATGTCTCCTTGCAGAGATAGCCCAGGTTATATCTTGAATTTGTTAGGAAAAACTGCTTATAGCATGAAAAGTGCCCATTACAGATAGAGCTCAAATTCGAAAAAAAAACACATATTCATGTTCCACCGCCTCCCCAAAGCCCAAAACCTATGACTTTTACAGATCTGATGTCTCCTTGTGTAGATAGCCCATGTTATATCTTGCTAATGTTGGGAAAAACTGCTAATAGCATGAAAAGTGCCTATTGCAGATAGAGCTCAAATTCGAAAAACAAACACATATTCATGTTCCCCCGCCTCCCCGAAGACCAAAAAACCATGAGTTTTGCAGATCTGATGTCTCCTTGCGGAGATGGCACATGTTATAAATTGCATTTGTTAGTAAAAACTGCTAATTGCATGAAAAGTGCCCATTGCAGATAGAGCTCAAATTCAAAAAAAAACACATATTCATGTTCCCCTGCCTCCCCGAATACCAAAAAACCATGAGTTTTGAAGATCTGATGTCTCCTTGCGGAGATTGCCCATGTTATATCTTGCATTTGTTAGGAAAAATTCCTTATAGCTTGCATTTGTTTGAAAAAACTGCTAATAGCATGAAAAGTGCCCATTGCAGATAGAGCTCAAATTAGAAAAACAAACACATATTCATGTTCCACCGCCTCCCCGAAGACCAAAGAACCATGAGTTTTGCAGATCTGATGTCTCCTTGCGGAGATAGCCCATGTTATATCTTGCATTTGTTTGAAAAAACTGCTAATAGCATGAAAAGTGCCCATTGCAGATAGAGCTCAAATTCGAAAAACAAACACATATTCATGTTCCACCGCCTCCCCGAAGACCAAAAAACCATGAGTTTTGCAGATCTGATGTCTCCTTGCGGAGATATCCCATGTTATATCTTGCATTTGTTAGGAAAAACTGCTAATAGCATGAAAAGTGCCCATTGCAGATAGAGCTCAAATTAGAAAAACAAACACATATTCATGTTCCACCGCCTCCCCGAAGACCAAAGAACCATGAGTTTTGCAGATCTGATGTCTCCTTGCGGAGATAGCCCATGTTATATCTTGCATTTGTTTGAAAAAACTGCTAATAGCATGAAAAGTGCCCATTGCAGATAGAGCTCAAATTCGAAAAACAAACACATATTCATGTTCCACCGCCTCCCCGAAGACCAAAAAACCATGAGTTTTGCAGATCTGATGTCTCCTTGCGGAGATATCCCATGTTATATCTTGCATTTGTTAGGAAAAACTGCTAATAGCATGAAAAGTGCCCATCGCAGATAGAGCTCAAATTCGAAAAACAAACACATATTCATGTTCCCCCGCCTCCCTGAAGACCAAAACCTATGAGTTTTGCAGATCTGATGTCTCCTTGCAGAGATAGCCCAGGTTATATCTTGAATTTGTTAGGAAAAACTGCTTATAGCATGAAAAGTGCCCATTACAGATAGAGCTCAAATTCGAAAAACAAACACATATTCATGTTCCCCCGCCTCCCCAAAGCCCAAAACCTATGACTTTTACAGATCTGATGTCTCCTTGTGTAGATAGCCCATGTTATATCTTGCTAATGTTGGGAAAAACTGCTAATAGCATGAAAAGTGCCTATTGCAGATAGAGCTCAAATTCGAAAAACAAACACATATTCATGTTCCCCCGCCTCCCCGAAGACCAAAAAACCATGAGTTTTGCAGATCTGATGTCTCCTTGCGGAGATGGCACATGTTATAAATTGCATTTGTTAGTAAAAACTGCTAATTGCATGAAAAGTGCCCATTGCAGATAGAGCTCAAATTCAAAAAAAAACACATATTCATGTTCCCCTGCCTCCCCGAATACCAAAAAACCATGAGTTTTGAAGATCTGATGTCTCCTTGCGGAGATTGCCCATGTTATATCTTGCATTTGTTAGGAAAAATTCCTTATAGCTTGCATTTGTTTGAAAAAACTGCTAATAGCATGAAAAGTGCCCATTGCAGATAGAGCTCAAATTCGAAAAACAAACAAATATTCATGTTCCCCCACCTCCCCGAAGACCAAAAAACCATGAGTTTTGCAGATCTGATGTCTCCTTACGTAGATAGCCCATGTTATATCTTGCATTTGTTTGAAAAAACTGCTAATAGCATGAAAAGTGCCCATTGCAGATAGAGCTCAAATTAGAAAAACAAACACATATTCATGTTCCACCGCCTCCCCGAAGACCAAAGAACCATGAGTTTTGCAGATCTGATGTCTCCTTGCGGAGATAGCCCATGTTATATCTTGCATTTGTTTGAAAAAACTGCTAATAGCATGAAAAGTGCCCATTGCAGATAGAGCTCAAATTCGAAAAACAAACACATATTCATGTTCCACCGCCTCCCCGAAGACCAAAAAACCATGAGTTTTGCAGATCTGATGTCTCCTTGCGGAGATATCCCATGTTATATCTTGCATTTGTTAGGAAAAACTGCTAATAGCATGAAAAGTGCCCATCGCAGATAGAGCTCAAATTCGAAAAACAAACACATATTCATGTTCCCCCGCCTCCCTGAAGACCAAAACCTATGAGTTTTGCAGATCTGATGTCTCCTTGCAGAGATAGCCCAGGTTATATCTTGAATTTGTTAGGAAAAACTGCTTATAGCATGAAAAGTGCCCATTACAGATAGAGCTCAAATTCGAAAAACAAACACATATTCATGTTCCCCCGCCTCCCCAAAGCCCAAAACCTATGACTTTTACAGATCTGATGTCTCCTTGTGTAGATAGCCCATGTTATATCTTGCTAATGTTGGGAAAAACTGCTAATAGCATGAAAAGTGCCTATTGCAGATAGAGCTCAAATTCGAAAAACAAACACATATTCATGTTCCCCCGCCTCCCCGAAGACCAAAAAACCATGAGTTTTGCAGATCTGATGTCTCCTTGCGGAGATGGCACATGTTATAAATTGCATTTGTTAGTAAAAACTGCTAATTGCATGAAAAGTGCCCATTGCAGATAGAGCTCAAATTCAAAAAAAAACACATATTCATGTTCCCCTGCCTCCCCGAATACCAAAAAACCATGAGTTTTGAAGATCTGATGTCTCCTTGCGGAGATTGCCCATGTTATATCTTGCATTTGTTAGGAAAAATTCCTTATAGCTTGCATTTGTTTGAAAAAACTGCTTATAGCATGAAAAGTGCCCATTGCAGATAGAGCTCAAATTCAAAAAACAAACACATATTCATGTTCCCCCGCCTCCCCGAAGACCAAAGAACCATGAGTTTTGCAGATCTGATGTCTCCTTGCGGAGATAGCCCATGTTATAAATTGCATTTTTTAGTAAAAACTGCTAATAGCATGAAAAGTGCCCATTGCAGACAGAGCTCAAATTCAAAAAACAAACACATATTCATGTTCAACCGCCTCCCCGAAGTCCAAAAAACCATGAGTTTTGAAGATCTGATGTCTCCTTGCGGAGATAGCCTATGTTATATCTTGCATTTGTTAGGAAAAACTGCTTATAGCATGAAAAGTGCCCATTGCAGATAGAACTCAAATTCAAAAAACAAACACATAGTCATGTTCCCCCGCCTCCCCGAAGACCAAAGAACCATGAGTTATAGCATGTTATATATATTAGGAAAAATTACTTATAGCTTGCATTTGTTTGAAAAAACTGCTTATAGCATACAAAGTGCCCATTGCAGATAGAGTTCAAATTCAAAAAACAAACACATATTCATGTTCCCCCGCCTCCCCGAAGACCAAAGAACCATGAGTTTTGCAGATCTGATGTCTCCTTGCGGAGATAGCCCATGTTATATCTTGCATTTGTTTGAAAAAACTGCTAATAGCATGAAAAGTGCCCATTGCAGATAGAGCTCAAATTCGAAAAACAAACACATATTCATGTTCCGCCGCCTCCCCAAAGACCAAAAAGCCATGAGTTTTGCAGATCCGATGTCTCCTTGCGGAGATAGCCCATGTTATATCTTGCATTTGTTAGGAAAATGCTTATAGCATGAAAAGTGCCCATCGCAGATAGAGCTCAAATTCGAAAAACAAACACATATTCATGTTCCCCCGCCTCCCCAAAGCCCAAAACCAATGAGTTTTTCAGATCTGATGTCTCCTTGCGGAGATAGCCCAGGTTATATCTTGAATTTGTTAGGAAAAACTGCTTATAGCATGAAAAGTGCCCATTGCAGATAGAGCTCAAATTCGAAAAACAAACACATATTCATGTTCCCCCGCCTCCCCAAAGCCCAAAACCTATGACTTTTGCAGATCTGATGTCTCCTTGTGGAGATAGCCCATGTTATATCTTGCATTTTTGGGAAAAACTGCTAATAGCATGAAAAGTGCCTATTGCAGATAGAGCTCAAATTCGAAAAACAAACACATATTCATGTTCCCCCGCCTCCCCGAATACCAAAAAACCATGAGTTTTGAAGATCTGATGGCTCCTTGCAGAGATTGCCCATGTTATATCTTGCATTTGTTAGGAAAAATTCCTTATAGCTTGCATTTGTTTGAAAAAACTGCTTATAGCATGAAAAGTGCCCATTGCAGATAGAGCTCAAATTCAAAAAACAAACACATATTCATGTTCCCCCGCCTCCCCGAAGACCAAAGAACCATGAGTTTTGCAGATTGATGTCTCCTTGCGGAGATAGCCCATGTTATATCTTGCATTTGTTTGAAAAAACTGCTAATAGCATGAAAAGTCCCCATTGCAGATAGAGCTCAAATTCGAAAAACAAACACATATTCATGTTCCCCCGCCTCCCCGAAGACCAAAGAACCATGAGTTTTGCAGATCTGATGTCTCCTTGCGGAGATAGCCCATGTTATATCTTGCATTTGTTTGAAAAAACTGCTAATAGCATGAAAAGTGCCCATTGCAGATAGAGCTCAAATTAGAAAAACAAACACATATTCATGTTCCACCGCCTCCCCGAAGACCAAAGAACCATGAGTTTTGCAGATCTGATGTCTCCTTGCGGAGATAGCCCATGTTATATCTTGCATTTGTTTGAAAAAACTGCTAATAGCATGAAAAGTGCCCATTGCAGATAGAGCTCAAATTAGAAAAACAAACACATATTCATGTTCCACCGCCTCCCCGAAGACCAAAGAACCATGAGTTTTGCAGATCTGATGTCTCCTTGCGGAGATAGCCCATGTTATATCTTGCATTTGTTTGAAAAAACTGCTAATAGCATGAAAAGTGCCCATTGCAGATAGAGCTCAAATTCGAAAAACAAACACATATTCATGTTCCACCGCCTCACCGAAGACCAAAAAACCATGAGTTTTGCAGATCTGATGTCTCCTTGCGGAGATATCCCATGTTATATCTTGCATTTGTTAGGAAAAACTGCTAATAGCATGAAAAGTGCCCATCGCAGATAGAGCTCAAATTCGAAAAACAAACACATATTCATGTTCCCCCGCCTCCCTGAAGACCAAAACCTATGAGTTTTGCAGATCTGATGTCTCCTTGCAGAGATAGCCCAGGTTATATCTTGAATTTGTTAGGAAAAACTGCTTATAGCATGAAAAGTGCCCATTACAGATAGAGCTCAAATTCGAAAAAAAAACACATATTCATGTTCCACCGCCTCCCCAAAGCCCAAAACCTATGACTTTTACAGATCTGATGTCTCCTTGTGTAGATAGCCCATGTTATATCTTGCTAATGTTGGGAAAAACTGCTAATAGCATGAAAAGTGCCTATTGCAGATAGAGCTCAAATTCGAAAAACAAACACATATTCATGTTCCCCCGCCTCCCCGAAGACCAAAAAACCATGAGTTTTGCAGATCTGATGTCTCCTTGCGGAGATGGCACATGTTATAAATTGCATTTGTTAGTAAAAACTGCTAATTGCATGAAAAGTGCCCATTGCAGATAGAGCTCAAATTCAAAAAAAAACACATATTCATGTTCCCCTGCCTCCCCGAATACCAAAAAACCATGAGTTTTGAAGATCTGATGTCTCCTTGCGGAGATTGCCCATGTTATATCTTGCATTTGTTAGGAAAAATTCCTTATAGCTTGCATTTGTTTGAAAAAACTGCTAATAGCATGAAAAGTGCCCATTGCAGATAGAGCTCAAATTCGAAAAACAAACAAATATTCATGTTCCCCCACCTCCCCGAAGACCAAAAAACCATGAGTTTTGCAGATCTGATGTCTCCTTACGTAGATAGCCCATGTTATATCTTGCATTTGTTTGAAAAAACTGCTAATAGCATGAAAAGTGCCCATTGCAGATAGAGCTCAAATTAGAAAAACAAACACATATTCATGTTCCACCGCCTCCCCGAAGACCAAAGAACCATGAGTTTTGCAGATCTGATGTCTCCTTGCGGAGATAGCCCATGTTATATCTTGCATTTGTTTGAAAAAACTGCTAATAGCATGAAAAGTGCCCATTGCAGATAGAGCTCAAATTCGAAAAACAAACACATATTCATGTTCCACCGCCTCCCCGAAGACCAAAAAACCATGAGTTTTGCAGATCTGATGTCTCCTTGCGGAGATATCCCATGTTATATCTTGCATTTGTTAGGAAAAACTGCTAATAGCATGAAAAGTGCCCATCGCAGATAGAGCTCAAATTCGAAAAACAAACACATATTCATGTTCCCCCGCCTCCCTGAAGACCAAAACCTATGAGTTTTGCAGATCTGATGTCTCCTTGCAGAGATAGCCCAGGTTATATCTTGAATTTGTTAGGAAAAACTGCTTATAGCATGAAAAGTGCCCATTACAGATAGAGCTCAAATTCGAAAAACAAACACATATTCATGTTCCCCCGCCTCCCCGAAGACCAAAAAACCATGAGTTTTGCAGATCTGATGTCTCCTTGCGGAGATGGCACATGTTATAAATTGCATTTGTTAGTAAAAACTGCTAATTGCATGAAAAGTGCCCATTGCAGATAGAGCTCAAATTGAAAAAAAAACACATATTCATGTTCCCCTGCCTCCCCGAATACCAAAAAACCATGAGTTTTGAAGATCTGATGTCTCCTTGCGGAGATTGCCCATGTTATATCTTGCATTTGTTAGGAAAAATTCCTTATAGCTTGCATTTGTTTGAAAAAACTGCTTATAGCATGAAAAGTGCCCATTGCAGATAGAGCTCAAATTCAAAAAACAAACACATATTCATGTTCCCCCGCCTCCCCGAAGACCAAAGAACCATGAGTTTTGCAGATCTGATGTCTCCTTGCGGAGATAGCCCATGTTATAAATTGCATTTTTTAGTAAAAACTGCTAATAGCATGAAAAGTGCCCATTGCAGATAGAGCTCAAATTCAAAAAACAAACACATATTCATGTTCAACCGCCTCCCCGAAGTCCAAAAAACCATGAGTTTTGAAGATCTGATGTCTCCTTGCGGAGATAGCCCATGTTATATCTTGCATTTGTTAGGAAAAACAGCTTATAGCATGAAAAGTGCCCATTGCAGATAGAGCTCAAATTCAAAAAACAAACACATATTCATGTTCCCCCGCCTCCCCGAAGACCAAAGAACCATGAGTTATAGCATGTTATATATATTAGGAAAAATTACTTATACCTTGCATTTGTTTGAAAAAACTGCTTATAGCATACAAAGTGCCCATTGCAGATAGAGTTCAAATTCAAAAAACAAACACATATTCATGTTCCCCCGCCTCCCCGAAGACCAAAGAACCATGAGTTTTGCAGATCTGATGTCTCCTTGCGGAGATAGCCCATGTTATATCTTGCATTTGTTTGAAAAAACTGCTAATAGCATGAAAAGTGCCCATTGCAGATAGAGCTCAAATTCAAAAAACAAACACATATTCATGTTCAACCGCCTCCCCGAAGTCCAAAAAACCATGAGTTTTGAAGATCTGATGTCTCCTTGCGGAGATAGCCCATGTTATATCTTGCATTTGTTAGGAAAAACTGCTTATAGCATGAAAAGTGCCCATTGCAGATAGAGCTCAAATTCAAAAAACAAACACATATACATGTTCCCCCGCCTCCCCGAAGACCAAAGAACCATGAGTTATAGCATGTTATATATATTAGGAAAAATTACTTATACCTTGCATTTGTTTGAAAAAACTGCTTATAGCATACAAAGTGCCCATTGCAGATAGAGTTCAAATTCAAAAAACAAACACATATTCATGTTCCCCCGCCTCCCCGAAGACCAAAGAACCATGAGTTTTGCAGATCTGATGTCTCCTTGCGGAGATAGCCCATGTTATATCTTGCATTTGTTTGAAAAAACTGCTAATAGCATGAAAAGTGCCCATTGCAGATAGAGCTCAAATTCAAAAAACAAACACATATTCATGTTCAACCGCCTCCCCGAAGTCCAAAAAACCATGAGTTTTGAAGATCTGATGTCTCCTTGCGGAGATAGCCCATGTTATATCTTGCATTTGTTAGGAAAAACTGCTTATAGCATGAAAAGTGCCCATTGCAGATAGAGCTCAAATTCAAAAAACAAACACATATTCATGTTCCCCCGCCTCCCCGAAGACCAAAGAACCATGAGTTATAGCATGTTATATATATTAGGAAAAATTACTTATACCTTGCATTTGTTTGAAAAAACTGCTTATAGCATACAAAGTGCCCATTGCAGATAGCGTTCAAATTCAAAAAACAAACACATATTCATGTTCCCCCGCCTCCCCGAAGACCAAAGAACCATGAGTTTTGCATATCTGATGTCTCCTTGCGGAGATAGCCCATGTTATATCTTGCATTTGTTTGAAAAAACTGCTAATAGCATGAAAAGTGCCCATTGCAGATAGAGCTCAAATTCGAAAAACAAACACATATTCATGTTCCGCCGCCTCCCCGAAGACCAAAAAACCATGAGTTTTGTAGATCTGATGTCTCCTTGCGGAGATAGCCAATGTTATATCTTGCATTTGTTAGGAAAATGCTTATAGCATGAAAAGTGCCCATCGCAGATAGAGCTCAAATTCGAAAAACAAACACATATTCATGTTCCCCCGCCTCCCCAAAGCCCAAAACCTATGAGTTTTTCAGATCTGATGTCTCCTTGCGGAGATAGCCCAGGTTATATCTTGAATTTGTTAGGAAAAACTGCTTATAGCATGAAAAGTGCCCATTGCAGATAGAGCTCAAATTCGAAAAACAAACACATATTCATGTTCCCCCGCCTCCCCAAAGCCCAAAACCTATGACTTTTGCAGATCTGATGTCTCCTTGTGGAGATAGCCCATGTTATATCTTGCATTTTTGGGAAAAACTGC
This sequence comes from Vipera ursinii, assembly GCF_947247035.1. Lineage (NCBI taxonomy): Eukaryota > Metazoa > Chordata > Lepidosauria > Squamata > Viperidae > Vipera > Vipera ursinii. The sequence goes on from NC_139513.1 coordinate 181,242,779, forward strand.
TAATAGCATGAAAAGTGCCTATTGCAGATAGAGCTCAAATTCGAAAAACAAACACATATTCATGTTCCCCCGCCTCCCCGAATACCAAAAAACCATGAGTTTTGAAGATCTGATGGCTCCTTGCAGAGATTGCCCATGTTATATCTTGCATTTGTTAGGAAAAATTCCTTATAGCTTGCATTTGTTTGAAAAAACTGCTTATAGCATGAAAAGTGCCCATTGCAGATAGAGCTCAAATTCAAAAAACAAACACATATTCATGTTCCCCCGCCTCCCCGAAGACCAAAGAACCATGAGTTTTGCAGATCTGATGTCTCCTTGCGGAGATAGCCCATGTTATATCTTGCATTTGTTTGAAAAAACTGCTAATAGCATGAAAAGTGCCCATTGCAGATAGAGCTCAAATTCGAAAAACAAACACATATTCATGTTCCCCCGCCTCCCCGAAGACCAAAGAACCATGAGTTTTGCAGATCTGATGTCTCCTTGCGGAGATAGCCCATGTTATATCTTGCATTTGTTAGGAAAAACTGCTTATAGCATGAAAAGTGCCCATTGCAGATAGAGCTCAAATTCAAAAAACAAACACATATTCATGTTCCCCCGCCTCCCCGAAGACCAAAGAACCATGAGTTATAGCATGTTATATATATTAGGAAAAATTACTTATACCTTGCATTTGTTTGAAAAAACTGCTTATAGCATACAAAGTGCCCATTGCAGATAGAGTTCAAATTCAAAAAACAAACACATATTCATGTTCCCCCGCCTCCCCGAAGACCAAAGAACCATGAGTTTTGCATATCTGATGTCTCCTTGCGGAGATAGCCCATGTTATATCTTGCATTTGTTTGAAAAAACTGCTAATAGCATGAAAAGTGCCCATTGCAGATAGAGCTCAAATTCGAAAAACAAACACATATTCATGTTCCGCCGCCTCCCCGAAGTCCAAAAAACCATGAGTTTTGAAGATCTGATGTCTCCTTGCGGAGATAGCCCATGTTATATCTTGCATTTGTTAGGAAAAACTGCTTATAGCATGAAAAGTGCCCATTGCAGATAGAGCTCAAATTCAAAAAACAAACACATATTCATGTTCCCCCGCCTCCCCGAAGACCAAAGAACCATGAGTTATAGCATGTTATATATATTAGGAAAAATTACTTATACCTTGCATTTGTTTGAAAAAACTGCTTATAGCATACAAAGTGCCCATTGCAGATAGAGTTCAAATTCAAAAAACAAACACATATTCATGTTCCCCCGCCTCCCCGAAGACCAAAGAACCATGAGTTTTGCAGATCTGATGTCTCCTTGCGGAGATAGCCCATGTTATATCTTGCATTTGTTTGAAAAAACTGCTAATAGCATGAAAAGTGCCCATTGCAGATAGAGCTCAAATTCAAAAAACAAACACATATTCATGTTCAACCGCCTCCCCGAAGTCCAAAAAACCATGAGTTTTGAAGATCTGATGTCTCCTTGCGGAGATAGCCCATGTTATATCTTGCATTTGTTAGGAAAAACTGCTTATAGCATGAAAAGTGCCCATTGCAGATAGAGCTCAAATTCAAAAAACAAACACATATTCATGTTCCCCCGCCTCCCCGAAGACCAAAGAACCATGAGTTATAGCATGTTATATATATTAGGAAAAATTACTTATACCTTGCATTTGTTTGAAAAAACTGCTTATAGCATACAAAGTGCCCATTGCAGATAGCGTTCAAATTCAAAAAACAAACACATATTCATGTTCCCCCGCCTCCCCGAAGACCAAAGAACCATGAGTTTTGCATATCTGATGTCTCCTTGCGGAGATAGCCCATGTTATATCTTGCATTTGTTTGAAAAAACTGCTAATAGCATGAAAAGTGCCCATTGCAGATAGAGCTCAAATTCAAAAAACAAACACATATTCATGTTCCGCCGCCTCCCCGAAGACCAAAAAACCATGAGTTTTGTAGATCTGATGTCTCCTTGCGGAGATAGCCAATGTTATATCTTGCATTTGTTAGGAAAATGCTTATAGCATGAAAAGTGCCCATCGCAGATAGAGCTCAAATTCGAAAAACAAACACATATTCATGTTCCCCCGCCTCCCCAAAGCCCAAAACCTATGAGTTTTTCAGATCTGATGTCTCCTTGCGGAGATAGCCCAGGTTATATCTTGAATTTGTTAGGAAAAACTGCTTATAGCATGAAAAGTGCCCATTGCAGATAGAGCTCAAATTCGAAAAACAAACACATATTCATGTTCCCCCGCCTCCCCAAAGCCCAAAACCTATGACTTTTGCAGATCTGATGTCTCCTTGTGGAGATAGCCCATGTTATATCTTGCATTTTTGGGAAAAACTGCTAATAGCATGAAAAGTGCCTATTACAGATAGAGCTCAAATTCGAAAAACAAACACATATTCATGTTCCCCCGCCTCCCCGAATACCAAAAAACCATGAGTTTTGAAGATCTGATGGCTCCTTGCAGAGATTGCCCATGTTATATCTTGCATTTGTTAGGAAAAATTCCTTATAGCTTGCATTTGTTTGAAAAAACTGCTTATAGCATGAAAAGTGCCCATTGCAGATAGAGCTCAAATTCAAAAAACAAACACATATTCATGTTCCCCCGCCTCCCCGAAGACCAAAGAACCATGAGTTTTGCAGATTGATGTCTCCTTGCGGAGATAGCCCATGTTATATCTTGCATTTGTTTGAAAAAACTGCTAATAGCATGAAAAGTCCCCATTGCAGATAGAGCTCAAATTCGAAAAACAAACACATATTCATGTTCCCCCGCCTCCCCGAAGACCAAAGAACCATGAGTTTTGCAGATCTGATGTCTCCTTGCGGAGATAGCCCATGTTATATCTTGCATTTGTTTGAAAAAACTGCTAATAGCATGAAAAGTGCCCATTGCAGATAGAGCTCAAATTCGAAAAACAAACACATATTCATGTTCCCCCGCCTCCCCGAAGACCAAAGAACCATGAGTTTTGCAGATCTGATGTCTCCTTGCGGAGATAGCCCATGTTATATCTTGCATTTGTTAGGAAAAATTGCTTATAGCTTGCATTTGTTTGAAAAAACTGCTTATAGCATACAAAGTGCCCATTGCACATAGAGCTCAAATTCAAAAAACAAACACATATTCATGTTCCCCCGCCTCCCCGAAGACCAAAGAACCATGAGTTTTGCAGATTGATGTCTCCTTGCGGAGATAGCCCATGTTATATCTTGCATTTGTTTGAAAAAACTGCTAATAGCATGAAAAGTGCCCATTGCAGATAGAGCTCAAATTCGAAAAACAAATATTCATGTTCCCCCACCTCCCCGAAGACCAAAAAACCATGAGTTTTGCAGATCTGATGTCTCCTTACGTAGATAGCCCATGTTATATCTTGCATTTGTTTGAAAAAACTGCTAATAGCATGAAAAGTGCCCATTGCAGATAGAGCTCAAATTAGAAAAACAAACACATATTCATGTTCCACCGCCTCCCCGAAGACCAAAGAACCATGAGTTTTGCAGATCTGATGTCTCCTTGCGGAGATAGCCCATGTTATATCTTGCATTTGTTTGAAAAAACTGCTAATAGCATGAAAAGTGCCCATTGCAGATAGAGCTCAAATTCGAAAAACAAACACATATTCATGTTCCCCCACCTCCCTGAAGACCAAAACCTATGAGTTTTGCAGATCTGATGTCTCCTTGCAGAGATAGCCCAGGTTATATCTTGAATTTGTTAGGAAAAACTGCTTATAGCATGAAAAGTGCCAATTACAGATAGAGCTCAAATTCGAAAAACAAACACATATTCATGTTCCCCCGCCTCCCCAAAGCCCAAAACCTATGACTTTTACAGATCTGATGTCTCCTTGTGTAGATAGCCCATGTTATATCTTGCTAATGTTGGGAAAAACTGCTAATAGCATGAAAAGTGCCTATTGCAGATAGAGCTCAAATTCGAAAAACAAACACATATTCATGTTCCCCCGCCTCCCCGAAGACCAAAAAACCATGAGTTTTGCAGATCTGATGTCTCCTTGCGGAGATGGCACATGTTATAAATTGCATTTGTTAGTAAAAACTGCTAATTGCATGAAAAGTGCCCATTGCAGATAGAGCTCAAATTCAAAAAAAAACACATATTCATGTTCCCCTGCCTCCCCGAATACCAAAAAACCATGAGTTTTGAAGATCTGATGTCTCCTTGCGGAGATTGCCCATGTTATATCTTGCATTTGTTAGGAAAAATTACTTATAGCTTGCATTTGTTTGAAAAAACTGCTTATAGCATACAAAGTGCCCATTGCAGATAGAGTTCAAATTCAAAAAACAAACACATATTCATGTTCCCCCGCCTCCCCGAAGACCAAAGAACCATGAGTTTTGCAGATCTGATGTCTCCTTGCGGAGATAGCCCATGTTATATCTTGCATTTGTTTGAAAAAACTGCTAATAGCATGAAAAGTGCCCATTGCAGATAGAGCTCAAATTCGAAAAACAAACACATATTCATGTTCCCCCGCCTCCCCAAAGCCCAAAACCTATGAGTTTTTCAGATCTGATGTCTCCTTGCGGAGATAGCCCAGGTTATATCTTGAATTTGTTAGGAAAAACTGCTTATAGCATGAAAAGTGCCCATTGCAGATAGAGCTCAAATTCGAAAAACAAACACATATTCATGTTCCCCCGCCTCCCCAAAGCCCAAAACCTATGACTTTTGCAGATCTGATGTCTCCTTGTGGAGATAGCCCATGTTATATCTTGCATTTTTGGGAAAAACTGCTAATAGCATGAAAAGTGCCTATTGCAGATAGAGCTCAAATTCGAAAAACAAACACATATTCATGTTCCCCCGCCTCCCCGAATACCAAAAAACCATGAGTTTTGAAGATCTGATGGCTCCTTGCAGAGATTGCCCATGTTATATCTTGCATTTGTTAGGAAAAATTCCTTATAGCTTGCATTTGTTTGAAAAAACTGCTTATAGCATGAAAAGTGCCCATTGCAGATAGAGCTCAAATTCAAACAACAAACACATATTCATGTTCCCCCGCCTCCCCGAAGACCAAAGAACCATGAGTTTTGCAGATCTGATGTCTCCTTGCGGAGATAGCCCATGTTATAAATTGCATTTGTTAGTAAAAACTGCTAATAGCATGAAAAGTGCCCATTGCAGATAGAGCTCAAATTCAAACAACAAACACATATTCATGTTCCCCCGCCTCCCCGAAGACCAAAAAACCATAAGTTTTGCAGATCTGATGTCTCCTTGCGGAGATAGCCCATGTTATATCTTGCATTTGTTAGGAAAAATTCCTTATATCTTGCATTTGTTAGGAAAAAGTGCTTATAGCATGAAAAGTGCCCATTGCAGATAGAGCTCAAATTCGAAAAACAAAGACATATTCATGTTCCCCCGCCTCCCCGAAGACCAAAGAACCATGAGTTTTGCAGATCTGATGTCTCCTTGCGGAGATAGCCCATGTTATATCTTGCATTTGTTAGGAAAAATTGCTTATAGCTTGCATTTGTTTGAAAAAACTGCTTATACCATGAAAAGTGCCCATTGCAGATAGAGCTCAAATTCAAAAAACAAACACATATTCATGTTCCCCCGCCTCCCCGAAGACCAAAAAACCATGAGTTTTGCAGATCTGATGTCTCCTTGCGGAGATAGCCCATGTTATATCTTGCATTTGTTAGGAAAAATTGCTTATAGCTTGCATTTGTTTGAAAAAACTGCTTATAGCATGAAAAGTGCCCATTGCAGATAGAGCTCAAATTCAAAAAACAAACACATATTCATGTTCCCCCGCCTCCCCGAAGACCAAAAAACCATGAGTTTTGCAGATCTGATGTCTCCTTGCGGAGACAGCCCATGTTATATCTTGCATTTGTTAGGAAAAATTCCTTATATCTGTTGTGACTCAGGGCCAGCCTGTGGGTCCGACAGCCGGCTCCGAGGTATCGGAGGACTCAGATGTGGGGGAGGAGGGAAATGAACCGGCTGATGATGATTTGGAGGCTTTGCAGAGTCCTCAGCCGGGAACCTCTGCTCAGCTGTGTGAGCCCGAGAGTGCGGAGGATGATGACCCACAGCTGGCCCTGTTCAAGGATGCCCGACGCAGGAGGCAGTTGAGCAGGGACAAACAAAGAAAGGCATTGGGACTCCTCAGGAGGAGGCACAGGGAGACCACGCCCTGAGCTCTCTATAAAAGGAGTGTTTGGGGAGGGGCTGGTTGCTGAAAGCAACTCTTCTGCTTGAGAAGATAAGCTCTTGTGTGTTTGCTATTAAATCTTGGCAGAAGCCTTTTAGCCTTGGACGCTTTCCAGTCTCTTCTTTTGAAATAGGGGTTGCGAGAAGAGGGCTGGTTCAGAACAGTTTGCTTTCAGCCTCCCACCCCTTATTACTACGATGGAGCAGCTTCTTGCCGAGAATGCCCAGCTCAACCAGCAACTCACCTTGCTGGCCACTCAGGTGGCACAACTGCAGGCTCAGGTACATGCTGCCCCCCCACCCAGGAGGAAATGTCAGATAGCTATGCCGGATAAATTTCCTGGTAATCCAGAACTGTTTCCTGCCTTCCTGGGACAATGCCAGCTTTATATCAGCGTGAGAGCAGCTGATTTCCCCACTGACCGAGATAAGGTGGGATTTGTGTTGAGCCTTCTGTCGGGAGATGCAGCTCGTTGGGGCACGCCTGTGTTGGCACAGCCTAGCCCTTTGTTGGATAACTTTGGGGGGTTTTGTGACCATATGCGCCTCATGTACGAGGACCCGATTAAGGCACAGACTGCCACCCGACGCCTGAAAGCTTTGAGGCAGGGTCAGCGCCCTCTACAGGCCTATATCAGCGATTTCCGGCTGCTTAGCCAGGATTCCGCCTGGAATGAGGCTGCGCTCGTGGATGCCTTTCAGGATGGCTTGTCAGAGGAGATGTTGGATGAGCTGGCCCGCGTGGACATTCCCTCAGACCTGAATGGGCTGATCCATCTTTGTCTGCGGATCGATGCCCGGCTGCAGCAGCGTAAGAGTCGCCGTGCCACCCCACAGACCCCTGCCGCCCCTGTTGTGCGTGAGCCCCCAGTCCAGAGGGAGGAGCCAATGGAGCTGGGTGCCGCCAGGTCCCGTCTATCGGTGACGGAAATGGACAGACAACGATCGGAGGGGTTGTGTTTTTACTGTGGGGACCCTGGACATTTGGCTGCTTCTTGCCCGAAGAAGCGTCAGCGGGCGTCAGTGACCAAGCCTGCCCCGAGAAAGTCCCCTGCTTTGCTATCGGGAAACGGCCCGAGCCCGATCTAGACGGTGTGAAAGATCGGGCGACCCACAACGATCACGCCGAGCGATGCCGTTCCGACGGTACCTGTGAACCTCCACGGCATTTGATTTTGGAGGCACGACTGATCCTTCCTGGCAAGCCAGAGGGGATTCCGGTCCATGCCTTAATTGACTCTGGGGCTACCACTAACTTTATGGATTCGGCCTTTGTGGCCAAATGGGCTGTTCCCCAGTGTCCAGTGGATCCGCCCATGCTTGTGGAGACCATCGATGGTCGAGTGCTCCTGTCCGGGCCTATCACGGCCGCCACGCAACCCGTGTGTATGGCCATCAGTACTCATGTGGAGGCCATTCAGTTCTACGTCACTTCGGATCTGCACTTCCCCGTGGTCTTGGGACTGGCGTGGCTCCGGGCGCATGATCCACAGATCTATTGGTCTCAGAACTTGGTCACCTTCCCAAGTTTGCAGTGCGTGGACCACACCCTCCATATCTGTGCCGGCCAGTTGGAGGGTTCCCCAGGGGTTTCCTTGCCTCCCGAACTGTCCGACTTTGCTGACGTGTTCAGCGAGTCAGAGGCGGACCAGTTACCCCCGCACAGGCCCTACGACTGCTCCATTGACCTAGTCCCTGATGCGCCTCTCCCAGTGGGGCGTTTGTACTCCATGTCGGAGCCCGAGTTGGCTGCATTGCGGGACTTCCTGACGAAGAACTTGGCTCGTGGTTTCATCCGGCCCTCGTCCTCGCCAGTGTCTGCGCCCGTGCTCTTCGTCAAAAAGAAGTCGGGCGAGTTACGGCTTTGCTGTGACTACCGGAAACTCAACGCTATCACGGTGCATAACCGCTACCCGCTGCCCCTCATCCCCGAGCTCTTGGACCGACTCCGGGAGGCTAAGATCTTCACGAAACTGGACCTGCGTGGAGCTTACAACCTCGTCAGGGTTCGGCCGGGTGATGAGTGGAAGACGGCGTTTGGTACTCGCTATGGACATTTCGAGTACACGGTGATGCCGTTTGGCCTGACCAACGCCCCCGCTGTGTTTCAGCATTTTATGAATGACATCTTTCGGGATCTGTTGGACCAGTTTGTTGTGATTTACCTGGACGACATCCTGATTTACTCCCCGTCGCGTGAAGCGCATCATCAGCATCTCCGTCAGGTCCTGCAGCGCCTCCGGAAGCATCGCCTGTTTGCCAAGTTGGAGAAGTGCCAGTTCTACCAGGTGACCATTGATTTCTTGGGTCACCGCATTTCTCCTGAGGGCATCGCCATGGAACCGAGTAAAGTTGAGTCGTTGCAGAGTTGGCAACCCCCGCGTCGCGTGAAGGATATTCAGTGACTTCTTGGATTTGCCAACAACTATCGGACATTCATCCCTGGCTTTGCTGCCTTGACAGCCCCCCTCACCCGGCTCCTACAGAAGAAGACTCGGTTCCAGTGGAACGCCCCCGAACAACAGGCGTTCCAAGCTTTGAAGGACGCCTTCATGAAGGAGCCCATCTTGAAGCATCCTGACCCGCAACGGCCGTTTGTCGTGGAGGCGGACGCCTCCGACATTGCCATTGGGGCCGTGTTACTCCAGGCAGCGACGCCCAACGGTACCCTTTTCCCTTGCGCGTATCACTCTCGGAAATTGAATCCCTCGGAGCGCAACTATACCATCTGGGAGAAGGAGCTGCTGGCCATCAAGGCGGCGTTCGAGGCTTGGAGGCATCATCTGGAGGGGGCGCGGCATCAAATCGAGGTCCGGACGGACCACAAGAATCTGGAAAGCCTGCAGACCGCTCGGAATTTGAACCAACGCCAGATCCGGTGGTCCCTCTTCTTTGCGAGGTTTGACTTCCGGGTGCGGTACATACCAAGCGGGCACAACCAGAGAGCGGATGCTCTGTCCAGGAAGCCCGAGTACACCCGAGTGGAAGACAAGCTTCCGCCCAGGACCGTGATCCCCGTCGAGTCGTTTGCTGCGGTGCGGGAGCCAGTGGATATACGGGCTCGGATCCGGGAGGCGCAGCAGCAGGAGGCGTGGGTGGCTCAGCGGAAGGAAGAGGTGGGGCCAGATTCGCCTTGGTCGGTCACGGATGGACTCCTGTATTATCGTGACCGGCTCTATGTTCCAGGAGGGCCACTCAGGGGACTTGTCCTCAGCCAATGTCATGATAACCCGGCTGCGGGGCACTTTGGCCTGTTCAAGACTCTGAACCTGGTCTCCCGTACATTCTGGTGGCCCCGAGTCCGACACGATGTCCAGTCTTATGTCACCTCCTGCGTCCCATGCAGGCAGGCCAAGTCAGCGACAGGGGCCCCGCCTGGTTTACTGCAGCCTTTGCCAACGCCCAAGAGACCCTGGGGGGCTGTGTCCATGGACTTTCTGACAGATCTACCCCCATCCTCCGGCTTCACGACAGTGTTTGTGGTGGTGGACATGTTGACCAAGATGGCGCACTTCATCCCCTGTCGCGGCTTACCGTCAGCTCGCGCCACTAGTCGCATGTTCATCCAACAGGCGTTCCGGCTGCACGGCCTTCCCGATAGAGTCGTCTCCGATAGGGGGGCCCAGTTTACAGCCCGCTTCTGGCAGGAGTTGATGCGGGCGTTGGACATTAAGGTTTGCCTCTCGTCCGCGCATCATCCACAAACCGACGGGGGTACCGAGAAGGTCATCGGCATCTTAGAGCAGTATCTGCGCTGCTACGTTAACCTGCAGCAGGACAATTGGGTGGACTATTTGGCCATAGCCGAGTTTGCCTTTAACAACTCGCAGCACACCTCCACGCAGATGACACCGTTCTTGGCCAACGTGGGTTATCACCCTCGGTTTTTCCCCCTTTCTCCCGTGGACTCATCGGAGCCGGCAGCGAACGAATTCATGGCGGAGTTACAGGCGATCCATCGGTTGGTGCGACGGCAGCTGGAGAAGGCCAAGGCCGACTACAAGAGGTTCGCCGATCGGTCGAGAAGGGATACGCCTCCACTATCGGTGGGGGATCGGGTCTGGCTGTCCACCAGGAACCTACCATCCACTCGGCCGGCGAGGAAGCTGGACCACCGTTACCTTGGACCGTTCCCAGTCGAGGCCGTCATCAATCCGGTCGCCTATCGTTTAACTCTGCCACGTTCCCTGCACCCCGTCTTCCATCGGTCCTTGTTGGTCCCCGAACAACCGGCTTGTCCACTTCGCCAAGCGGAACCTCCCCCATCAGGACCTCGTGATGGCGACAGCACCCCCGAGTATGAGGTCGCCAGCATCAGGGATTCCCGCTGGCTGAAAGGTCGCTTCCAGTACCTGATCGAGTGGAAAGGGTACGGGCCGGAGGACTTCACATGGGAAGACGCGACCGCCGTTCATGCCCCTGCGTTGGTGACTGCGTTTCACGAACAGTTCCCATCCCGACCGCATCCGGATCGGCAGACCCGGGGGAAGGGCCCTGCGGTGCGGGATAGTGTTGTGACTCAGGGCCAGCCTGTGGGTCCGACAGCCGGCTCCGAGGTATCGGAGGACTCAGATGTGGGGGAGGAGGGAAACGAACCGGCTGATGATGATTTGGAGGCTTTGCAGAGTCCTCAGCCGGGAACCTCTGCTCAGCTGTGTGAGCCCGAGAGTGCGGAGGATGATGACCCACAGCTGGCCCTGTTCAAGGACGCCCGACGCAGGAGGCAGTCGAGCAGGGACAAACAAAGAAAGGCTATGGGACTCCTCGGGAGGAGGCACAGGGAGACCACGCCCTGAGCTCTCTATAAAAGGAGTGTTTGGGGAGGGGATGGTTGCTGAAAGCAACTCTTCTGCTTGAGAAGATAAGCTCTTGTGTGTTTGCTATTAAATCTTGGCAGAAGCCTTTTAGCCTTGGACGCTTTCCAGTCTCTTCTTTTGAAATAGGGGTTGCGAGAAGAGGGCTGGTTCAGAACAATATCTTGAATTTGTTAGGAAAAACTGCTTATAGCATGAAAAGTGCCCATTGCAGATAGAGCTCAAATTCGAAAAACAAAGACATATTCATGTTCCCCCGCCTCCCCGAAGACCAAAGAACCATGAGTTTTGCAGATCTGATGTCTCCTTGCGGAGATAGCCCATGTTATATCTTGCAATTGTTAGGAAAAACTGCTTATAGGATGAAAAGTGCCTATTGCAGATAGAGCTCAAATTCGAAAAACAAACACATATTCATGTTCCCCCGCCTCCCCAAAGTCCAAAAAACCATGAGTTTTGCAGATCTGATATCTCCTTGCGGAGATAGCCCATGTTATAAATTGCATTTGTTAGGAAAAACTGATAATAGCATGAAAAGTGTCCATTGCAGATAGAGCTCAAATTCGAAAAACAAACACATATTCATGTTCCACCGGCTCCCCAAAGACCAAAAAACCATGAGTTTTGCAGATCTGATGTCTCCTTGCGGAGATAGCCCATGTTATATCTTGCATTTGTTAGGAAAAACTGCTTTTAGCAAGAAAAGTGCCCTTTGCAGATAGAGCTCAAATTCGAAAAACAAACACATATTCATGTTCCCCCACCTCTCCAAAGCCCAAAACCTATGAGTTTTGCAGATCTGATGTCTCCTTGCGGAGATTGCCCATGTTATATCTTGCATTTGTTTGAAAAAACTGCTTATAGCATGAAAAGTGCCCATTGCAGATAGAGCTCAAATTCGAAAAACAAACACATATTCATGTTCCCCCGCCTCCCCGAAGACGAAAAAACCATGAGTTTTGCAGATCTGATGTCTCCTTGCGGAGATAGCCCATGTTATATCTTGCATTTGTTTGAAAAAACTGCTAATAGCATGAAAAGTGCCCATTGCAGATAGAGCTCAAATTCGAAAAACAAACACATATTCATGTTCCACCGCCTCCCCGAAGACCAAAAAACCATGAGTTTTGCAGATCTGATGTCTCCTTGCGGAGATAGCCCATGTTATATCTTGCATTTGTTAGGAAAAACTGATAATAGCATGAAAAGTGCCCATTGTACATAGAGCTCAAATTCGAAAAACAAACACATATTCATGTTCCCCCACCTCTCCAAAGCCCAAAACCTATGAGTTTTGCAGATCTGATGTCTCCTTGCGGAGATTGCCCATGTTATATCTTGCATTTGTTTGAAAAAACTGCTAATAGCATGAAAAGTGCCCATTGCAGATAGAGCTCAAATTCGAAAAACAAACACATATTCATGTTCCCCCGCCTCCCCGAAGACCAAAAAACCATGAGTTTTGCAGATCTGATGTCTCCTTGCGGAGATAGCCCATGTTATATCTTGCATTTGTTAGGAAAAACTGCTAATAGCATGAAAAGTGCCCATCGCAGATAGAGCTCAAATTCGAAAAACAAACACATATTCATGTTCCCCCGCCTCCCCGAAGACCAAAAAACCATGAGTTTTGCAGATCTGATGTCTCCGTGTGGAGATAGCCCATGTTATATCTTGCATTTCTTAGTAAAAACTGCTTATGACATGAAAAGTGCCCATTGCAGATAGAGCTCAAATTCGAAAAACAAAGACGTATTCATGTTCCCCCGCCTCCCCGAAGACCAAAAAACCATGAGTTTTGCAGATCTGATGTCTCCTTGCGGAGATAGCCCATGTTATATCTTGCATTCGTTTGGAAAAATTGCTTTTATCTTGCATTTATTTGGAAAAACTGCTTATAGCATGAAAAGTGCACATCGCAGATAGAGCTCAAATTCGAAAAACAAACACATATTCATGTTCCCCCGCCTCCCCGAAGACCAAAAAACCATGAGTTTTGCAAATCTGATGTCTCATTATAGAGATAGCCCATGTTATATCTTGCATGTTAGGAAAAACTGCTTATAGCATGAAAAGTGCCCATTGCAGATAGAGCTCAAATTCGAAAAACAAAGACATATTCATGTTCCCCCGCCTCCACGAAGACCAAAGAACCATGAGTTTTGCAGATCTGATGTCTCCTTGCGGAGATAGCCCATGTTATATCTTGCATTTGTTAGGAAAAATTGCTTATAGCTTGCATTTGTTTGAAAAAACTGCTTATAGCATACAAAGTGCCCATTGCAGATAGAGCTCAAATTCAAAAAACAAACACATATTCTTGTTCCCCCGCCTCCCCGAAGACCAAAGAACCATGAGTTTTGCAGATCTGATGTCTCCTTGCGGAGATAGCCCATGTTATAAATTGCATTTGTTAGGAAAAACTGCTAATAGCATGAAAAGTGCCCATTGCAGATAGAGCTCAATTTCGAAAAACAAACACATATTCATGTTCCCCCGCCTCCCCAAAGTCCAAAAAACCATGAGTTTTGCAGATCTGATATTTTTTGGTCTTCGGGGAGGATGGGGAACATGAATACGTGTTTGTTTTTCGAATTTGAGCTCTATCTGCAATGGGCACTTTTCATGGTATTAGCAGTTTTTTCAAACAAATGCAAGCTATAAGGAATTTTTCCTAACAAATGCAAGATATAACATGGGCTATCTCCGCAAGGAGACATCAGAACTGCAAAACGCATGGTTTTTTGGTCTTCGGGGAGTATGGGGAACATGAATACGTGTTTGTTTGTCGAATTTGAGCTGTATCTGCAAAGGGCACTTTTCATGCTCTAAGCAGTTTTTCCTAACAAATGCAAGATATAACATGGGCTATCTCCACAAGGAGACATCAGATCTGCAAAACTCATGGTTTTTTGGACTTCGGTGAGCCGGGGGAACATGAATATGTGTTTGTTTTTCGAATTTGAGCTCTATCTGCAAAGGGCACTTTTCTTGCTAAAAGCAGTTTTTCCTAACAAATGCAAGATATAACCTGGGCTATCTCCGCAAGGAGACATCAGATCTGCAAAACTCATAGGTTTTGGGCTTTGGGGAGGCGGGGGAACATGAATATGTGTTTGTTTTTCGAATTTGAGCTCTATCTGCAATGGGCACTTTTCTTGCTAAAAGCAGTTTTTCCTAACAAATGCAAGATATAACATGGGCTATCTCTGCAAGGAGACATCAGATCTGCAAAACTCATGGTTTTTTGGTCTTCGGTGAGCCGGGGGAACATGAATTTGTGTTTGTTTTTCGAATTTGAGCTCTATCTGCAAAGGGCACTTTTCTTGCTAAAAGCAGTTTTTCCTAACAAATGCAAGATATAACATGGGCTATCTCCGCAAGGAGACATCAGATCTGCAAAACTCATGGTTTTTTGGACTTCGGTGAGCCGTGGGAACATGAATATGTGTTAGTTTTTCGAATTTGAGCTCAATCTGCAAAATGCACTTTTCTTGCTAAAAGCAGTTTTTCCTAACAAATGCAAGATATAACATGGGCTATCTCCGCAAGGAGACATCAGACCTGCAAAACGCATGGTTTTTTGGTCTTCGGGGAGGTGGGGGAACTTGAATACCTGTTTGTTTTTCGAATTTGAGCTCTATCTACAAAGGGCACTTTTCATGCTATAAGCAGTTTTTCCTAACAAATGCAAGATATAACATGGTCTATCTCCGCAAGGAGACATCAGATCTGCAAAACTCATGGTTTTTTGGACTTCGCTGAGCCGGGGGAACATGAATATGTGTTTGTTTTTCGAATTTGAGCTCTATCTGCAAAGGGCACTTTTCTTGCTAAAAGCAGTTTTTCCTAACAAATGCAAGATATAACCTGGGCTATCTCCGCAAGGAGACATCAGATCTGCAAAACTCATAGGTTTTGGGCTTTGGGGAGGCGGGGGAACATGAATATGTGTTTGTTTTTCGAATTTGAGCTCTATCTGCAATGGGCACTTTTCTTGCTAAAAGCAGTTTTTCCTAACAAATGCAAGATATAACATGGGCTATCTCCGCAAGGAAACATCAGATCTGTAAAACTCATGGTTTTTTGGTCTTCGGTGAGCCGGGGGAACATGAATATGTGCTTGTTTTTCTTATTTAAGCTCTATCTGCAAAGGGCACTTTTCATGCTATAAGCAGTTTTTCCTAACAAATGCAAGATATAACATGGGCTATCTCCGCAAGGAGACATCAGAACTGCAAAACGCATGGTTTTTAGGTCTTCGGGGAGTATGGGGAACATGAATACGTGTTTGTTTGTCGAATTTGAGCTCTATCTGCAAAGGGCACTTTTCATGCTCTAAGCAGTTTTTCCTAACAAATGCAAGATATAACATGGGCTATCTCCGCAAGGAGACATCAGATCTGCAAAACTCATGGCTTTTTGGTCTTCGGTGAGCCTGGGTAACTTGAATATGTGTTTGTTTTTCGAATTTGAGCTCTATCTGCAAAGGGCACTTTTCTTGCTAAAAGCAGTTTTTCCTAACAAATGCAAGATATAACATGGGCTATCTCCGCAAGGAGACATCAGAACTGCAAAACGCATGGTTTTTTGGTCTTCGGGGAGTATGGGGAACATGAATACGTGTTTGTTTTTCGAATTTGAGCTCTATCTGCAAAGGGCACTTTTCATGCTATAAGCAGTTTTTCCTAACAAATGCAAGATATAACATGGGCTATCTCCGCAAGGAGACATCAGATCTGCAAAACTGATGGTTTTTTGGTCTTCGGTGAGCCGTGGGAACTTGAATATGTGTTTGTTTTTCGAATTTGAGCTCTATCTGCAAAGGGCACTTTTCTTGCTAAAAGCAGTTTTTCCTAACAAATGCAAGATATAACATGGGCTATCTCCCCCAGGAGACATCAGATCTGTAAAACTCATGGTTTTTTGGTCTTCGGTGAGCCGGGGGAACATGAATATGTGCTTGTTTTTCTTATTTAAGCTCTATCTGCAAAGGGCACTTTTCTTGCTAAAAGCAGTTTTTCCTAACAAATGCAAGATATAACATGGGCTATCTCCGCAAGGAGACATCAGAACTGCAAAACGCATGGTTTTTTTTTGGTCTTCGGGGAGGATGGGGAACATGAATACGTGTTTGTTTTTCGAATTTGAGCTCTATCTGCAAAGGGCACTTTTCTTGCTAAAAGCAGTTTTTCCTAACAAATGCAAGATATAACATGGGCTATCTCCGCAAGGAGACATCAGAACTGCAAAACGCATGGTTTTTTGGTCTTCGGGGAGGATGGGGAACATGAATATGTGTTTGTTTTTCGAATTTGAGCTCTATCTGCAAAGGGCACTTTTCTTTCTAAAAGCAGTTTTTCCTAACAAATGCAAGATATAACATGGGCTATCTCCACAAGGAAACATCAGATCTGTAAAACTCATGGTTTTTTGGTCTTCGGTGAGCCAGGGGAACATGAATATGTGCTTGTTTTTCTTATTTAAGCTCTATCTGCAAAGGGCACTTTTCTTGCTAAAAGCAGTTTTTCCTAACAAATGCAAGATATAACATGGGCTATCTCCGCAAGGAGACATCAGAACTGCAAAACGCATGGTTTTTTGGTCTTCGGGGAGTATGGGGAACTTGAATATGTGTTTGTTTTTCGAATTTGAGCTCTATCTGCAAAGGGCACTTTTCTTGCTAAAAGCAGTTTTTCCTAACAAATGCAAGATATAACATGGGCTATCTCCGCAAGGAGACATCAGAACTGCAAAACGCATGGTTTTTTGGTCTTCGGGGAGGTGGGGGAACATGAATACCTGTTTGTTTTTCGAATTTGAGCTCTATCTACAAAGGGCACTTTTCATGCTATAAGCAGTTTTTCCTAACAAATGCAAGATATAACATGGGCTATCTCCGCAAGGAGACATCAGATCTGCAAAACTCATGGTTTTTTGTTCTTCGGTGAGCCTGGGTAACTTGAATATGTGTTTGTTTTTCGAATTTGAGCTCTATCTGCAAAGGGCACTTTTCTTGCTAAAAGCAGTTTTTCCTAACAAATGCAAGATATAACATGGGCTATCTCCGCAAGGAGACATCAGAACTGCAAAACGCATGGTTTTTTGGTCTTCGGGGAGTATGGGGAACATGAATACGTGTTTGTTTTTAGAATTTGAGCTCTATCTGCAAAGGGCACTTTTCATGCAATAAGCAGTTTTTCCTAACAAATGCAAGATATAACTTGGGCTATCTCCGCAAGGAGACATCAGATCTGTAAAACTCATGGTTTTTTTGGTCTTCGGTGAGCCGGGGGAACATGAATATGTGCTTGTTTTTCGAATTTGAGCTCTATCTGCAAAGGGCACTTTTCTTGCTAAAAGCAGTTTTTCCTAACAAATGCAAGATATAACATGGGCTATCTCCGCAAGGAGACATCAGATCTGCAAAACGCATGGTTTTTTGGCCTTCGGTGAGCCAGGGGAACATGAATATGTGTTTGTTTTTCGAATTTGAGCTCTATCTGCAAAGGGCAGTTTTCTTTCTAAAAGCAGTTTTTCCTAACAAATGCAAGATATAACATGGGCTATCTCCGCAAGGAGACATCAGAACTGCAAAACGCATGGTTTTTTGGTCTTCGGGGAGGTGGGGGAACATGAATACCTGTTTGTTTTTCGAATTTGAGCTCTATCTGCAAAGGGCACTTTTCATGCTATAAGCAGTTTTTCCTAACAAATGCAAGATATAACATGGGCTATCTCCGCAAGGAGACATCAGATCTGTAAAACTCACGGTTTTTTGGTCTTCGGTGAGCCGGGCGAACATGAATATGTGCTTGTTTTTCGAATTTGAGCTCTATCTGCAAAGGGCACTTTTCTTGCTATAAGCAGTTTTTCCTAACAAATGCAAGATATAACATGGGCTATCTCCGCAAGGAGACATCAGATCTGCATAACTCATGGTTTTTTGGCCTTCGGTGAGCCGGGGGAACATGAATATGTGCTTGTTTTTCTTATTTAAGCTCTATCTGCAAAGGGCACTTTTCTTGCTAAAAGCAGTTTTTCCTAACAAATGCAAGATATAACATGGGCTATCTCCGCAAGGAGACATCAGAACTGCAAAACGCATGGTTTTTTTGGTCTTCGGGGAGTATGGGGAACATGAATATGTGCTTGTTTTTCGAATTTGAGCTCTATCTGCAAAGGGCACTTTTCTTGCTATAAGCAGTTTTTCCTAACAAATGCAAGATATAACATGGGCTATCTCCGCAAGGAGACATCAGAACTGCAAAACGCATGGTTTTTTGGTCTTCGGGGAGTATGGGGAACTTGAATATGTGTTTGTTTTTCGAATTTGAGCTCTATCTGCAAAGGGCACTTTTCTTGCTAAAAGCAGTTTTTCCTAACAAATGCAAGATATAACATGGGCTATCTCCGCAAGGAGACATCAGAACTGCAAAACGCATGGTTTTTTTTGGTCTTCGGGGAGTATGGGGAACAAGAATACGTGTTTGTTTGTCGAATTTGAGCTCTATCTGCAAAGGGCACTTTTCATGCTCTAAGCAGTTTTTCCTAACAAATGCAAGATATAACATGGGCTATCTCCCCCAGGAGACATCAGATCTGTAAAACTCATGGTTTTTTGGTCTTCGGTGAGCCGGGGGAACATGAATATGTGCTTGTTTTTCTTATTTAAGCTCTATCTGCAAAGGGCACTTTTCTTGCTAAAAGCAGTTTTTCCTAACAAATGCAAGATATAACATGGGCTATCTCCGCAAGGAGACATCAGAACTGCAAAACGCATGGTTGTTTTTATTCTTCGGGGAGGATGGGGAACATGAATACGTGTTTGTTTTTCGAATTTGAGCTCTATCTGCAAAGGGCACTTTTCTTGCTAAAAGCAGTTTTTCCTAACAAATGCAAGATATAACATGGGCTATCTCCGCAAGGAGACATCAGAACTGCAAAACGCATGGTTTTTTGGTCTTCGGTGAGCCGGGGGAACATGAATATGTGCTTGTTTTTCTTATTTAAGCTCTATCTGCAAAGGGCACTTTTCTTGCTAAAAGCAGTTTTTCCTAACAAATGCAAGATATATCATGGGCTATCTCCGCAAGGAGACATCAGATCTGTAAAACTCATGGTTTTTTGGTCTTCGGTGAGACTGGGGAACTTGAATATGTGTTTGTTTTTCGAATTTGAGCACTATCTGCAAAGGGCACATTTCATGCTATAAGCAGTTGTTCCTAACAAATGCAAGATATAACATGGGCTATCTCCGCAAGGAGACATCAGATCTGTAAAACTCATGGTTTTTTGTTCTTCGGTGAGCCGGGGGAACATGAATATGTGTTTGTTTTTCGAATTTGAGCTCTATCTGCAATGGGCACTTTTCATGCTATAAACAGTTTTTCCTAACAAATGCAAGATATAACATGGGCTATCTCCGCAAGGAGACATCAGATCTGTAAAACTCATGGCTTTTTGGTCTTCGGTGAGCCGGGGGAACATGAATATGTGCTTGTTTTTCTTATTTAAGCTCTATCTGCAAAGGGCACTTTTCTTGCTAAAAGCAGTTTTTCCTAACAAATGCAAGATATAACATGGGCTATCTCCGCAAGGAGACATCAGATCTGTAAAACTCATGGTTTTTTGGTCTTCGGTGAGACTGGGGAACTTGAATATGTGTTTGTTTTTCGAATTTGAGCTCTATCTGCAAAGGGCACTTTTCATGCTAAAAGCAGTTTTTCCTAACAAATGCAAGATATAACATGGGCTATCTCCGCAAGGAGACATCAGAACTGCAAAACGCATGGTTTTTTGGTCTTCGGGGAGGATGGGGAACTTGAATATGTGTTTGTTTTTCGAATTTGAGCTCTATCTGCAAAGGGTACTTTTCTTGCTAAAAGCAGTTTTTCCTAACAAATGCAAGATATAACATGGGCTATCTCCGCAAGGAGACATCAGAACTGCAAAACGCATGGTTTTTTGGTCTTCAGGGAGGATGGGGAACATGAATACGTGTTTGTTTTTCGAATTTGACCTCTATCTGCAAAGGGCACTTTTCATGCTAAAAGCAGTTTTTCCTAACAAATGCAAGATATAACTTGGGCTATCTCCGCAAGGAGACATCAGATCTGTAAAACTCATGGTTTTTTTGGTCTTCGGTGAGCCGGGGGAACATGAATATGTGCTTGTTTTTCGAATTTGAGCTCTATCTGCAAAGGGCACTTTTCATGCTAAAAGCAGTTTTTCCTAACAAATGCAAGATATAACATGGGCTATCTCCGCAAGGAGACATCAGAACTGCAAAACGCATGGTTTTTTGGTCTTCGGGGAGGATGGGGAACTTGAATATGTGTTTGTTTTTCGAATTTGAGCTCTATCTGCAAAGGGTACTTTTCTTGCTAAAAGCAGTTTTTCCTAACAAATGCAAGATATAACATGGGCTATCTCCGCAAGGAGACATCAGAACTGCAAAACGCATGGTTTTTTGGTCTTCAGGGAGGATGGGGAACATGAATACGTGTTTGTTTTTCGAATTTGACCTCTATCTGCAAAGGGCACTTTTCATGCTAAAAGCAGTTTTTCCTAACAAATGCAAGATATAACTTGGGCTATCTCCGCAAGGAGACATCAGATCTGTAAAACTCATGGTTTTTTTGGTCTTCGGTGAGCCGGGGGAACATGAATATGTGCTTGTTTTTCGAATTTGAGCTCTATCTGCAAAGGGCACTTTTCTTGCTAAAAGCAGTTTTTCCTAACAAATGCAAGATATAACATGGGCTATCTCCGCAAGGAGACATCAGATCTGCAAAACGCATGGTTTTTTGGCCTTCGGTGAGCCAGGGGAACATGAATATGTGTTTGTTTTTCGAATTTGAGCTCTATCTGCAAAGGGCAGTTTTCTTTCTAAAAGCAGTTTTTCCTAACAAATGCAAGATATAACATGGGCTATCTCCGCAAGGAGACATCAGAACTGCAAAACGCATGGTTTTTTGGTCTTCGGGGAGGTGGGGGAACATGAATACCTGTTTGTTTTTCGAATTTGAGCTCTATCTGCAAAGGGCACTTTTCATGCTATAAGCAGTTTTTCCTAACAAATGCAAGATATAACATGGGCTATCTCCGCAAGGAGACATCAGATCTGTAAAACTCACGGTTTTTTGGTCTTCGGTGAGCCGGGCGAACATGAATATGTGCTTGTTTTTCGAATTTGAGCTCTATCTGCAAAGGGCACTTTTCTTGCTATAAGCAGTTTTTCCTAACAAATGCAAGATATAACATGGGCTATCTCCGCAAGGAGACATCAGATCTGCATAACTCATGGTTTTTTGGCCTTCGGTGAGCCAGGGGAACATGAATATGTGTTTGTTTTTCGAATTTGAGCTCTATCTGCAAAGGGCACTTTTCTTTCTAAAAGCAGTTTTTCCTAACAAATGTAAGATATAACATGGGCTATCTCCGCAAGGAAACATCAGATCTGTAAAACTCATGGTTTTTTGGTCTTCGGTGAGCCGGGGGAACATGAATATGTGCTTGTTTTTCTTATTTAAGCTCTATCTGCAAAGGGCACTTTTCTTGCTAAAAGCAGTTTTTCCTAACAAATGCAAGATATAACATGGGCTATCTCCGCAAGGAGACATCAGAACTGCAAAACGCATGGTTTTTTGGTCTTCGGGGAGTATGGGGAACATGAATATGTGCTTGTTTTTCGAATTTGAGCTCTATCTGCAAAGGGCACTTTTCTTGCTATAAGCAGTTTTTCCTAACAAATGCAAGATATAACATGGGCTATCTCCGCAAGGAGACATCAGAACTGCAAAACGCATGGTTTTTTGGTCTTCGGGGAGTATGGGGAACTTGAATATGTGTTTGTTTTTCGAATTTGAGCTCTATCTGCAAAGGGCACTTTTCTTGCTAAAAGCAGTTTTTCCTAACAAATGCAAGATATAACATGGGCTATCTCCGCAAGGAGACATCAGAACTGCAAAACGCATGGTTTTTTTTGGTCTTCGGGGAGTATGGGGAACAAGAATACGTGTTTGTTTGTCGAATTTGAGCTCTATCTGCAAAGGGCACTTTTCATGCTCTAAGCAGTTTTTCCTAACAAATGCAAGATATAACATGGGCTATCTCCCCCAGGAGACATCAGATCTGTAAAACTCATGGTTTTTTGGTCTTCGGTGAGCCGGGGGAACATGAATATGTGCTTGTTTTTCTTATTTAAGCTCTATCTGCAAAGGGCACTTTTCTTGCTAAAAGCAGTTTTTCCTAACAAATGCAAGATATAACATGGGCTATCTCCGCAAGGAGACATCAGAACTGCAAAACGCATGGTTGTTTTTATTCTTCGGGGAGGATGGGGAACATGAATACGTGTTTGTTTTTCGAATTTGAGCTCTATCTGCAAAGGGCACTTTTCATGCTAAAAGCAGTTTTTCCTAACAAATGCAAGATATAACATGGGCTATCTCCGCAAGGAGACATCAGAACTGCAAAACGCATGGTTTTTTGGTCTTCGGTGAGCCGGGGGAACATGAATATGTGCTTGTTTTTCTTATTTAAGCTCTATCTGCAAAGGGCACTTTTCTTGCTAAAAGCAGTTTTTCCTAACAAATGCAAGATATATCATGGGCTATCTCCGCAAGGAGACATCAGATCTGTAAAACTCATGGTTTTTTGGTCTTCGGTGAGACTGGGGAACTTGAATATGTGTTTGTTTTTCGAATTTGAGCACTATCTGCAAAGGGCACATTTCATGCTATAAGCAGTTGTTCCTAACAAATGCAAGATATAACATGGGCTATCTCCGCAAGGAGACATCAGATCTGTAAAACTCATGGTTTTTTGTTCTTCGGTGAGCCGGGGGAACATGAATATGTGTTTGTTTTTCGAATTTGAGCTCTATCTGCAATGGGCACTTTTCATGCTATAAACAGTTTTTCCTAACAAATGCAAGATATAACATGGGCTATCTCCGCAAGGAGACATCAGATCTGTAAAACTCATGGCTTTTTGGTCTTCGGTGAGCCGGGGGAACATGAATATGTGCTTGTTTTTCTTATTTAAGCTCTATCTGCAAAGGGCACTTTTCTTGCTAAAAGCAGTTTTTCCTAACAAATGCAAGATATAACATGGGCTATCTCCGCAAGGAGACATCAGATCTGTAAAACTCATGGTTTTTTGGTCTTCGGTGAGCCGGGGGAACATGAATATGTGCTTGTTTTTCTTATTTAAGCTCTATCTGCAAAGGGCACTTTTCTTGCTAAAAGCAGTTTTTCCTAACAAATGCAAGATATAACATGGGCTATCTCCGCAAGGAGACATCAGAACTGCAAAACGCATGGTTTTTTGGTCTTCGGGGAGTATGGGGAACATGAATATGTGCTTGTTTTTCGAATTTGAGCTCTATCTGCAAAGGGCACTTTTCTTGCTATAAGCAGTTGTTCCTAACAAATGCAAGATATAACATGGGCTATCTCCGCAAGGAGATATCAGAACTGCAAAACGCATGGTTTTTTGGTCTTCGGGGAGTATGGGGAACTTGAATATGTGTTTGTTTTTCGAATTTGAGCTCTATCTGCAAAGGGCACTTTTCTTGCTAAAAGCAGTTTTTCCTAACAAATGCAAGATATAACATGGGCTATCTCCGCAAGGAGACATCAGAACTGCAAAACGCATGGGTTTTTTTGGTCTTCGGGGAGGATGGGGAACAAGAATACGTGTTTGTTTGTCGAATTTGAGCTCTATCTGCAAAGGGCACTTTTCATGCTAAAAGCAGTTTTTCCTAACAAATGCAAGATATAACATGGGCTATCTCCCCCAGGAGACATCAGATCTGTAAAACTCATGGTTTTTTGGTCTTCGGTGAGCCGGGGGAACATGAATATGTGCTTGTTTTTCTTATTTAAGCTCTATCTGCAAAGGGCACTTTTCTTGCTAAAAGCAGTTTTTCCTAACAAATGCAAGATATAACATGGGCTATCTCCGCAAGGAGACATCAGAACTGCAAAACGCATGGTTGTTTTTATTCTTCGGGGAGGATGGGGAACATGAATACGTGTTTGTTTTTCGAATTTGAGCTCTATCTGCAAAGGGCACTTTTCATGCTAAAAGCAGTTTTTCCTAACAAATGCAAGATATAACATGGGCTATCTCCGCAAGGAGACATCAGAACTGCAAAACGCATGGTTTTTTGGTCTTCGGTGAGCCGGGGGAACATGAATATGTGCTTGTTTTTCTTATTTAAGCTCTATCTGCAAAGGGCACTTTTCTTGCTAAAAGCAGTTTTTCCTAACAAATGCAAGATATATCATGGGCTATCTCCGCAAGGAGACATCAGATCTGTAAAACTCATGGTTTTTTGGTCTTCGGTGAGACTGGGGAACTTGAATATGTGTTTGTTTTTCGAATTTGAGCACTATCTGCAAAGGGCACATTTCATGCTATAAGCAGTTGTTCCTAACAAATGCAAGATATAACATGGGCTATCTCCGCAAGGAGACATCAGATCTGTAAAACTCATGGTTTTTTGTTCTTCGGTGAGCCGGGGGAACATGAATATGTGTTTGTTTTTCGAATTTGAGCTCTATCTGCAATGGGCACTTTTCATGCTATAAACAGTTTTTCCTAACAAATGCAAGATATAACATGGGCTATCTCCGCAAGGAGACATCAGATCTGTAAAACTCATGGCTTTTTGGTCTTCGGTGAGCCGGGGGAACATGAATATGTGCTTGTTTTTCTTATTTAAGCTCTATCTGCAAAGGGCACTTTTCTTGCTAAAAGCAGTTTTTCCTAACAAATGCAAGATATAACATGGGCTATCTCCGCAAGGAGACATCAGATCTGTAAAACTCATGGTTTTTTGGTCTTCGGTGAGCCGGGGGAACATGAATATGTGCTTGTTTTTCTTATTTAAGCTCTATCTGCAAAGGGCACTTTTCTTGCTAAAAGCAGTTTTTCCTAACAAATGCAAGATATAACATGGGCTATCTCCGCAAGGAGACATCAGAACTGCAAAACGCATGGTTTTTTGGTCTTCGGGGAGTATGGGGAACATGAATATGTGCTTGTTTTTCGAATTTGAGCTCTATCTGCAAAGGGCACTTTTCTTGCTATAAGCAGTTTTTCCTAACAAATGCAAGATATAACATGGGCTATCTCCGCAAGGAGATATCAGAACTGCAAAACGCATGGTTTTTTGGTCTTCGGGGAGTATGGGGAACTTGAATATGTGTTTGTTTTTCGAATTTGAGCTCTATCTGCAAAGGGCACTTTTCTTGCTAAAAGCAGTTTTTCCTAACAAATGCAAGATATAACATGGGCTATCTCCGCAAGGAGACATCAGAACTGCAAAACGCATGGGTTTTTTTGGTCTTCGGGGAGGATGGGGAACAAGAATACGTGTTTGTTTGTCGAATTTGAGCTCTATCTGCAAAGGGCACTTTTCATGCTCTAAGCAGTTTTTCCTAACAAATGCAAGATATAACATGGGCTATCTCCCCCAGGAGACATCAGATCTGTAAAACTCATGGTTTTTTGGTCTTCGGTGAGCCGGGGGAACATGAATATGTGCTTGTTTTTCTTATTTAAGCTCTATCTGCAAAGGGCACTTTTCTTGCTAAAAGCAGTTTTTCCTAACAAATGCAAGATATAACATGGGCTATCTCCGCAAGGAGACATCAGAACTGCAAAACGCATGGTTTTTTTTGGTCTTCGGGGAGGATGGGGAACATGAATACGTGTTTGTTTTTCGAATTTGAGCTCTATCTGCAAAGGGCACTTTTCTTGCTAAAAGCAGTTTTTCCTAACAAATGCAAGATATAACATGGGCTATCTCCGCAAGGAGACATCAGAACTGCAAAACGCATGGTTTTTTGGTCTTCGGTGAGCCGGGGGAACATGAATATGTGCTTGTTTTTCTTATTTAAGCTCTATCTGCAAAGGGCACTTTTCTTGCTAAAAGCAGTTTTTCCTAACAAATGCAAGATATATCATGGGCTATCTCCGCAAGGAGACATCAGATCTGTAAAACTCATGGTTTTTTGGTCTTCGGTGAGACTGGGGAACTTGAATATGTGTTTGTTTTTCGAATTTGAGCACTATCTGCAAAGGGCACTTTTCATGCTATAAGCAGTTTTTCCTAACAAATGCAAGATATAACATGGGCTATCTCCGCAAGGAGACATCAGATCTGTAAAACTCATGGTTTTTTGTTCTTCGGTGAGCCGGGGGAACATGAATACGTGTTTGTTTTTCGAATTTGAGCTCTATCTGCAATGGGCACTTTTCATGCTATAAACAGTTTTTCCTAACAAATGCAAGATATAACATGGGCTATCTCCGCAAGGAGACATCAGATCTGTAAAACTCATGGTTTTTTGGTCTTCGGTGAGCCGGGGGAACATGAATATGTGCTTGTTTTTCTTATTTAAGCTCTATCTGCAAAGGGCACTTTTCTTGCTAAAAGCAGTTTTTCCTAACAAATGCAAGATATAACATGGGCTATCTCCGCAAGGAGACATCAGATCTGTAAAACTCATGGTTTTTTGGTCTTCGGTGAGACTGGGGAACTTGAATATGTGTTTGTTTTTCGAATTTGAGCTCTATCTGCAAAGGGCACTTTTCATGCTAAAAGCAGTTTTTCCTAACAAATGCAAGATATAACATGGGCTATCTCCGCAAGGAGACATCAGAACTGCAAAACGCATGGTTTTTTGGTCTTCGGGGAGGATGGGGAACTTGAATATGTGTTTGTTTTTCGAATTTGAGCTCTATCTGCAAAGGGTACTTTTCTTGCTAAAAGCAGTTTTTCCTAACAAATGCAAGATATAACATGGGCTATCTCCGCAAGGAGACATCAGAACTGCAAAACGCATGGTTTTTTGGTCTTCAGGGAGGATGGGGAACATGAATACGTGTTTGTTTTTCGAATTTGACCTCTATCTGCAAAGGGCACTTTTCATGCTAAAAGCAGTTTTTCCTAACAAATGCAAGATATAACATGGGCTATCTCCGCAAGGAGACATCAGATCTGCAAAACTCATGGTTTTTTGGACTTCGTTGAGCCGGGGGAACATGAATATGTGTTTGTTTTTCGAATTTGAGCTCTATCTGCAAAGGGCACTTTTCTTGCTAACAGCAGTTTTTCCTAACAAATGCAAGATATAACATGGGCTATCTCCGCAAGGAGACATCAGATCTGTAAAACACATCGTTTTTTGGTCTTCGGTGAGCCGGGGGAACATGAATATGTGCTTGTTTTTCTTATTTAAGCTCTATCTGCAAAGGGCACTTTTCTTGCTAAAAGCAGTTTTTCCTAACAAATGCAAGATATAATATGGGCTATCTCCGCAAGGAGACATCAGATCTGCATAACTCATGGTATTTTGGTCTTCGGTGAGCCAGGGGAACATGAATATGTGTTTGTTTTTCGAATTTGAGCTCTATCTGCAAAGGGCACTTTTCATGCTATAAGCAGTTTTTCCTAACAAATGCAAGATATAACATGGGCTATCTCCACAAGGAGACATCAGATCTGTATAACTCATGGTTTTTTGTTCTTTGGTGAGCCGGGGCAACATGAATATGTGTTTGTTTTTCGAATTTGAGCTCTATCTGCAAAGGGCACTTTTCTTGCTAAAAGCAGTTTTTCCTAACAAATGCAAGATATAACATGGGCTATCTCCGCAAGGAGACATCAGAACTGCAAAACGCATGGTTTTTTGGTCTTCGGGGAGTATGGGGAACATGAATATGTGCTTGTTTTTCGAATTTGAGCTCTATCTGCAAAGGGCACTTTTCTTGCTATAAACAGTTTTTCCTAACAAATGCAAGATATAACATGGGCTATCTCCGCAAGGAGACATCAGAACTGCAAAACGCATGGTTTTTTTTGGTCTTCGGGGAGGATGGGGAACATGAATACGTGTTTGTTTTTCGAATTTGAGCTCTATCTGCAAAGGGCACTTTTCTTGCTAAAAGCAGTTTTTCCTAACAAATGCAAGATATAACATGGGCTATCTCCGCAAGGAGACATCAGAACTGCAAAACGCATGGTTTTTTGGTCTTCGGTGAGCCGGGGGAACATGAATATGTGCTTGTTTTTCTTATTTAAGCTCTATCTGCAAAGGGCACTTTTCTTGCTAAAAGCAGTTTTTCCTAACAAATGCAAGATATATCATGGGCTATCTCCGCAAGGAGACATCAGATCTGTAAAACTCATGGTTTTTTGGTCTTCGGTGAGACTGGGGAACTTGAATATGTGTTTGTTTTTCGAATTTGAGCACTATCTGCAAAGGGCACTTTTCATGCTATAAGCAGTTTTTCCTAACAAATGCAAGATATAACATGGGCTATCTCCGCAAGGAGACATCAGATCTGTAAAACTCATGGTTTTTTGTTCTTCGGTGAGCCGGGGGAACATGAATACGTGTTTGTTTTTCGAATTTGAGCTCTATCTGCAATGGGCACTTTTCATGCTATAAACAGTTTTTCCTAACAAATGCAAGATATAACATGGGCTATCTCCGCAAGGAGACATCAGATCTGCATAACTCATGGTATTTTGGTCTTCGGTGAGCCAGGGGAACATGAATATGTGTTTGTTTTTCGAATTTGAGCTCTATCTGCAAAGGGCACTTTTCATGCTATAAGCAGTTTTTCCTAACAAATGCAAGATATAACATGGGCTATCTCCACAAGGAGACATCAGATCTGTATAACTCATGGTTTTTTGTTCTTTGGTGAGCCGGGGCAACATGAATATGTGTTTGTTTTTCGAATTTGAGCTCTATCTGCAAAGGGCACTTTTCTTGCTAAAAGCAGTTTTTCCTAACAAATGCAAGATATAACATGGGCTATCTCCGCAAGGAGACATCAGAACTGCAAAACGCATGGTTTTTTGGTCTTCGGGGAGTATGGGGAACATGAATATGTGCTTGTTTTTCGAATTTGAGCTCTATCTGCAAAGGGCACTTTTCTTGCTATAAGCAGTTTTTCCTAA
Source organism: Vipera ursinii (assembly GCF_947247035.1). NCBI lineage: Eukaryota > Metazoa > Chordata > Lepidosauria > Squamata > Viperidae > Vipera > Vipera ursinii. The sequence continues at coordinate 181,271,805 of NC_139513.1, forward strand.
CAAATGCAAGATATAACATGGGCTATCTCCGCAAGGAGACATCAGAACTGCAAAACGCATGGTTTTTTGGTCTTCGGGGAGTATGGGGAACTTGAATATGTGTTTGTTTTTCGAATTTGAGCTCTATCTGCAAAGGGCACTTTTCTTGCTAAAAGCAGTTTTTCCTAACAAATGCAAGATATAACATGGGCTATCTCCGCAAGGAGACATCAGAACTGCAAAACGCATGGTTTTTTTTGGTCTTCGGGGAGGATGGGGAACAAGAATACGTGTTTGTTTGTCGAATTTGAGCTCTATCTGCAAAGGGCACTTTTCATGCTCTAAGCAGTTTTTCCTAACAAATGCAAGATATAACATGGGCTATCTCCCCCAGGAGACATCAGATCTGTAAAACTCATGGTTTTTTGGTCTTCGGTGAGCCGGGGGAACATGAATATGTGCTTGTTTTTCTTATTTAAGCTCTATCTGCAAAGGGCACTTTTCTTGCTAAAAGCAGTTTTTCCTAACAAATGCAAGATATAACATGGGCTATCTCCGCAAGGAGACATCAGAACTGCAAAACGCATGGTTTTTTTTGGTCTTCGGGGAGGATGGGGAACATGAATACGTGTTTGTTTTTCGAATTTGAGCTCTATCTGCAAAGGGCACTTTTCTTGCTAAAAGCAGTTTTTCCTAACAAATGCAAGATATAACATGGGCTATATCCGCAAGGAGACATCAGAACTGCAAAACGCATGGTTTTTTGGTCTTCGGTGAGCCGGGGGAACATGAATATGTGCTTGTTTTTCTTATTTAAGCTCTATCTGCAAAGGGCACTTTTCTTGCTAAAAGCAGTTTTTCCTAACAAATGCAAGATATATCATGGGCTATCTCCGCAAGGAGACATCAGATCTGTAAAACTCATGGTTTTTTGGTCTTCGGTGAGACTGGGGAACTTGAATATGTGTTTGTTTTTCGAATTTGAGCACTATCTGCAAAGGGCACTTTTCATGCTATAAGCAGTTTTTCCTAACAAATGCAAGATATAACATGGGCTATCTCCGCAAGGAGACATCAGATCTGTAAAACTCATGGTTTTTTGTTCTTCGGTGAGCCGGGGGAACATGAATACGTGTTTGTTTTTCGAATTTGAGCTCTATCTGCAATGGGCACTTTTCATGCTATAAACAGTTTTTCCTAACAAATGCAAGATATAACATGGGCTATCTCCGCAAGGAGACATCAGATCTGCATAACTCATGGTATTTTGGTCTTCGGTGAGCCAGGGGAACATGAATATGTGTTTGTTTTTCGAATTTGAGCTCTATCTGCAAAGGGCACTTTTCATGCTATAAGCAGTTTTTCCTAACAAATGCAAGATATAACATGGGCTATCTCCACAAGGAGACATCAGATCTGTATAACTCATGGTTTTTTGTTCTTTGGTGAGCCGGGGCAACATGAATATGTGTTTGTTTTTCGAATTTGAGCTCTATCTGCAAAGGGCACTTTTCTTGCTAAAAGCAGTTTTTCCTAACAAATGCAAGATATAACATGGGCTATCTCCGCAAGGAGACATCAGAACTGCAAAACGCATGGTTTTTTGGTCTTCTGGGAGTATGGGGAACATGAATATGTGCTTGTTTTTCGAATTTGAGCTCTATCTGCAAAGGGCACTTTTCTTGCTATAAGCAGTTTTTCCTAACAAATGCAAGATATAACATGGGCTATCTCCGCAAGGAGACATCAGAACTGCAAAACGCATGGTTTTTTGGTCTTCGGGGAGTATGGGGAACTTGAATATGTGTTTGTTTTTCGAATTTGAGCTCTATCTGCAAAGGGCACTTTTCTTGCTAAAAGCAGTTTTTCCTAACAAATGCAAGATATAACATGGGCTATCTCCGCAAGGAGACATCAGAACTGCAAAACGCATGGTTTTTTTTGGTCTTCGGGGAGGATGGGGAACAAGAATACGTGTTTGTTTGTCGAATTTGAGCTCTATCTGCAAAGGGCACTTTTCATGCTCTAAGCAGTTTTTCCTAACAAATGCAAGATATAACATGGGCTATCTCCCCCAGGAGACATCAGATCTGTAAAACTCATGGTTTTTTGGTCTTCGGTGAGCCGGGGGAACATGAATATGTGCTTGTTTTTCTTATTTAAGCTCTATCTGCAAAGGGCACTTTTCTTGCTAAAAGCAGTTTTTCCTAACAAATGCAAGATATAACATGGGCTATCTCCGCAAGGAGACATCAGAACTGCAAAACGCATGGGTTTTTTTGGTCTTCGGGGAGGATGGGGAACATGAATACGTGTTTGTTTTTCGAATTTGAGCTCTATCTGCAAAGGGCACTTTTCTTGCTAAAAGCAGTTTTTCCTAACAAATGCAAGATATAACATGGGCTATCTCCGCAAGGAAACATCAGAACTGCAAAACGCATGGTTTTTTGGTCTTCGGTGAGCCGGGGGAACATGAATATGTGCTTGTTTTTCTTATTTAAGCTCTATCTGCAAAGGGCACTTTTCTTGCTAAAAGCAGTTTTTCCTAACAAATGCAAGATATATCATGGGCTATCTCCGCAAGGAGACATCAGATCTGTAAAACTCATGGTTTTTTGGTCTTCGGTGAGACTGGGGAACTTGAATATGTGTTTGTTTTTCGAATTTGAGCACTATCTGCAAAGGGCACTTTTCATGCTATAAGCAGTTTTTCCTAACAAATGCAAGATATAACATGGGCTATCTCCGCAAGGAGACATCAGATCTGTAAAACTCATGGTTTTTTGTTCTTCGGTGAGCCGGGGGAACATGAATACGTGTTTGTTTTTCGAATTTGAGCTCTATCTGCAATGGGCACTTTTCATGCTATAAACAGTTTTTCCTAACAAATGCAAGATATAACATGGGCTATCTCCGCAAGGAGACATCAGATCTGCATAACTCATGGTATTTTGGTCTTCGGTGAGCCAGGGGAACATGAATATGTGTTTGTTTTTCGAATTTGAGCTCTATCTGCAAAGGGCACTTTTCATGCTATAAGCAGTTTTTCCTAACAAATGCAAGATATAACATGGGCTATCTCCACAAGGAGACATCAGATCTGTATAACTCATGGTTTTTTGTTCTTTGGTGAGCCGGGGCAACATGAATATGTGTTTGTTTTTCGAATTTGAGCTCTATCTGCAAAGGGCACTTTTCTTGCTAAAAGCAGTTTTTCCTAACAAATGCAAGATATAACATGGGCTATCTCCGCAAGGAGACATCAGAACTGCAAAACGCATGGTTTTTTGGTCTTCTGGGAGTATGGGGAACATGAATATGTGCTTGTTTTTCGAATTTGAGCTCTATCTGCAAAGGGCACTTTTCTTGCTATAAGCAGTTTTTCCTAACAAATGCAAGATATAACATGGGCTATCTCCGCAAGGAGACATCAGAACTGCAAAACGCATGGTTTTTTGGTCTTCGGGGAGTATGGGGAACTTGAATATGTGTTTGTTTTTCGAATTTGAGCTCTATCTGCAAAGGGCACTTTTCTTGCTAAAAGCAGTTTTTCCTAACAAATGCAAGATATAACATGGGCTATCTCCGCAAGGAGACATCAGAACTGCAAAACGCATGGTTTTTTTTGGTCTTCGGGGAGGATGGGGAACAAGAATACGTGTTTGTTTGTCGAATTTGAGCTCTATCTGCAAAGGGCACTTTTCATGCTCTAAGCAGTTTTTCCTAACAAATGCAAGATATAACATGGGCTATCTCCCCCAGGAGACATCAGATCTGTAAAACTCATGGTTTTTTGGTCTTCGGTGAGCCGGGGGAACATGAATATGTGCTTGTTTTTCTTATTTAAGCTCTATCTGCAAAGGGCACTTTTCTTGCTAAAAGCAGTTTTTCCTAACAAATGCAAGATATAACATGGGCTATCTCCGCAAGGAGACATCAGAACTGCAAAACGCATGGGTTTTTTTGGTCTTCGGGGAGGATGGGGAACATGAATACGTGTTTGTTTTTCGAATTTGAGCTCTATCTGCAAAGGGCACTTTTCTTGCTAAAAGCAGTTTTTCCTAACAAATGCAAGATATAACATGGGCTATCTCCGCAAGGAAACATCAGAACTGCAAAACGCATGGTTTTTTGGTCTTCGGTGAGCCGGGGGAACATGAATATGTGCTTGTTTTTCTTATTTAAGCTCTATCTGCAAAGGGCACTTTTCTTGCTAAAAGCAGTTTTTCCTAACAAATGCAAGATATATCATGGGCTATCTCCGCAAGGAGACATCAGATCTGTAAAACTCATGGTTTTTTGGTCTTCGGTGAGACTGGGGAACTTGAATATATGTTTGTTTTTCGAATTTGAGCACTATCTGCAAAGGGCACTTTTCATGCTATAAGCAGTTTTTCCTAACAAATGCAAGATATAACATGGGCTATCGCCGCAAGGAGACATCAGATCTGTAAAACTCATGGTTTTTTGTTCTTCGGTGAGCCGGGGGAACATGAATACGTGTTTGTTTTTCGAATTTGAGCTCTATCTGCAATGGGCACTTTTCATGCTATAAACAGTTTTTCCTAACAAATGCAAGATATAACATGGGCTATCACCGCAAGGAGACATCAGATCTGTAAAACTCATGGTTTTTTGGTCTTCGGTGAGCCGGGGGAACATGAATATGTGCTTGTTTTTCTTATTTAAGCTCTATCTGCAAAGGGCACTTTTCTTGCTAAAAGCAGTTTTTCCTAACAAATGCAAGATATAACATGGGCTATCTCCGCAAGGAGACATCAGATCTGTAAAACTCATGGTTTTTTGGTCTTCGGTGAGACTGGGGAACTTGAATATGTGTTTGTTTTTCGAATTTGAGCTCTATCTGCAAAGGGCACTTTTCATGCTAAAAGCAGTTTTTCCTAACAAATGCAAGATATAACATGGGCAATCTCCGCAAGGAGACATCAGAACTGCAAAACGCATGGTTTTTTTGGTCTTCGGGGAGGATGGGGAACTTGAATATGTGTTTGTTTTTCGAATTTGAGCTCTATCTGCAAAGGGCACTTTTCTTGCTAAAAGCAGTTTTTCCTAACAAATGCAAGATATAACATGGGCTATCTCCGCAAGGAGACATCAGAACTGCAAAACGCATGGTTTTTTGGTCTTCAGGGAGGATGGGGAACATGAATACGTGTTTGTTTTTCGAATTTGACCTCTATCTGCAAAGGGCACTTTTCATGCTAAAAGCAGTTTTTCCTAACAAATGCAAGATATAACATGGGCTATCTCCGCAAGGAGACATCAGATCTGCAAAACTCATGGTTTTTTGGACTTCGTTGAGCCGGGGGAACATGAATATGTGTTTGTTTTTCGAATTTGAGCTCTATCTGCAAAGGGCACTTTTCTTGCTAACAGCAGTTTTTCCTAACAAATGCAAGATATAACATGGGCTATCTCCGCAAGGAGACATCAGATCTGTAAAACACATCGTTTTTTGGTCTTCGGTGAGCCGGGGGAACATGAATATGTGCTTGTTTTTCTTATTTAAGCTCTATCTGCAAAGGGCACTTTTCTTGCTAAAAGCAGTTTTTCCTAACAAATGCAAGATATAATATGGGCTATCTCCGCAAGGAGACATCAGATCTGCATAACTCATGGTATTTTGGTCTTCGGTGAGCCAGGGGAACATGAATATGTGTTTGTTTTTCGAATTTGAGCTCTATCTGCAAAGGGCACTTTTCATGCTATAAGCAGTTTTTCCTAACAAATGCAAGATATAACATGGGCTATCTCCACAAGGAGACATCAGATCTGTATAACTCATGGTTTTTTGTTCTTTGGTGAGCCGGGGCAACATGAATATGTGTTTGTTTTTCGAATTTGAGCTCTATCTGCAAAGGGCACTTTTCTTGCTAAAAGCAGTTTTTCCTAACAAATGCAAGATATAACATGGGCTATCTCCGCAAGGAGACATCAGAACTGCAAAACGCATGGTTTTTTGGTCTTCGGTGAGCCAGGGGAACATGAATATGTGTTTGTTTTTCGAATTTGAGCTCTATCTGCAAAGGGCACTTTTCATGCTATAAGCAGTTTTTCCTAACAAATGCAAGATATAACATGGGCTATCTCCGCAAGGAGACATCAGATCTGTAAAACTCATGGTTTTTTGTTCTTCGGTGAGCCGGGGGTACATGAATATGTGTTTGTTTTTCGAATTTGAGCTCTATCTGCAAAGGGCACTTTTCTTGCTAAAAGCAGTTTTTCCTAACAAATGCAAGATATAACATGGGCTATCTCCGCAAGGAGACATCAGATCTGCAAAACTCATGGTTTTTTGGACTTCGGTGAACCGGGGGAACATGAATATGTGTTTGTTTTTCGAATTTGAGCTCTATCTGCAAAGGGCACTTTTCTTGCTAAAAGCAGTTTTTCCTAACAAATGCAAGATATAACATGGGCTATCTCCGCAAGGAGACATCAGATCTGTATAACTCATGGTTTTTTGTTCTTCGGTGAGCCGGGGGAACATGAATATGTGTTTGTTTTTCGAATTTGAGCTCTATCTGCAATGGGCACTTTTCATGCTATAAACAGTTTTTCCTAACAAATGCAAGATATAACATGGGCTATCTCCGCAAGGAGACATCAGATCTGTAAAACTCATGGTTTTTTGGTCTTCGGTGAGCCGGGGGAACATGAATATGTGTTTGTTTTTCGAATTTGAGCTCTATCTGCAAAGGGCACTTTTCATGCTATAAGCAGTTTTTCCTAACAAATGCAAGATATAACATGGGCTATCTCCGCAAGGAGACATCAGATCTGTAAAACTCATGGTTTTTTGTTCTTCGGTGAGCCGGGGGAACATGAATATGTGTTTGTTTTTCGAATTTGAGCTCTATCTGCAATGGGCACTTTTCATGCTATAAACAGTTTTTCCTAACAAATGCAAGATATAACATGGGCTATCTCCGCAAGGAGACATCAGATCTGTAAAACTCATGGTTTTTTGTTCTTCGGTGAGCCGGGGGAACATGAATATGTGCTTGTTTTTCTTATTTAAGCTCTATCTGCAAAGGGCACTTTTCTTGCTAAAAGCAGTTTTTCCTAACAAATGCAAGATATAACATGGGCTATCTCCGCAAGGAGACATCAGATCTGTAAAACTCATGGTTTTTTGGTCTTCGGTGAGACTGGGGAACTTGAATATGTGTTTGTTTTTCGAATTTGAGCTCTATCTGCAAAGGGCACTTTTCATGCTAAAAGCAGTTTTTCCTAACAAATGCAAGATATAACATGGGATATCTCCGCAAGGAGACATCAGAACTGCAAAACGCATGGTTTTTTGGTCTTCGGGGAGGATGGGGAACTTGAATATGTGTTTGTTTTTCTAATTTGAGCTCTATCTGCAAAGGGCACTTGTCTTGCTAAAAGCAGTTTTTCCTAACAAATGCAAGATATAACATGGGCTATCTCCGCAAGGAGACATCAGAACTGCAAAACGCATGGTTTTTTGGTCTTCAGGGAGGATGGGGAACATGAATATGTGTTTGTTTTTCGAATTTGAGCTCTATCTGCAAAGGGCACTTTTCATGCTATAAGCAGTTTTTCCTAACAAATGCAAGATATAACATGGGCTATCTCCGCAAGGAGACATCAGATCTGTAAAACTCATGGTTTTTTGGTCTTCGGTGAGCCGGGGGAACATGAATATGTGCTTGTTTTTCTTATTTAAGCTCTATCTGCAAAGGGCACTTTTCTTGCTAAAAGCAGTTTTTCCTAACAAATGCAAGATATAACATGGGCTATCTCCGCAAGGAGACATCAGATCTGTAAAACTCATGGTTTTTTGGTCTTCGGTGAGACTGGGGAACTTGAATATGTGTTTGTTTTTCGAATTTGAGCTCTATCTGCAAAGGGCACTTTTCATGCTATAAGCAGTTTTTCCTAACAAATGCAAGATATAACATGGGCTATCTCCGCAAGGAGACATCAGATCTGTAAAACTCATGGTTTTTTGTTCTTCGGTGAGCCGGGGGAACATGAATATGTGTTTGTTTTTCGAATTTGAGCTCTATCTGCAATGGGCACTTTTCATGCTATAAACAGTTTTTCCTAACAAATGCAAGATATAACATGGGCTATCTCCGCAAGGAGACATCAGATCTGTAAAACTCATGGTTTTTTGTTCTTCGGTGAGCCGGGGGAACATGAATATGTGCTTGTTTTTCTTATTTAAGCTCTATCTGCAAAGGGCACTTTTCTTGCTAAAAGCAGTTTTTCCTAACAAATGCAAGATATAACATGGGCTATCTCCGCAAGGAGACATCAGATCTGTAAAACTCATGGTTTTTTGGTCTTCGGTGAGACTGGGGAACTTGAATATGTGTTTGTTTTTCGAATTTGAGCTCTATCTGCAAAGGGCACTTTTCATGCTAAAAGCAGTTTTTCCTAACAAATGCAAGATATAACATGGGATATCTCCGCAAGGAGACATCAGAACTGCAAAACGCATGGTTTTTTGGTCTTCGGGGAGGATGGGGAACTTGAATATGTGTTTGTTTTTCTAATTTGAGCTCTATCTGCAAAGGGCACTTGTCTTGCTAAAAGCAGTTTTTCCTAACAAATGCAAGATATAACATGGGCTATCTCCGCAAGGAGACATCAGAACTGCAAAACGCATGGTTTTTTGGTCTTCAGGGAGGATGGGGAACATGAATATGTGTTTGTTTTTCGAATTTGAGCTCTATCTGCAAAGGGCACTTTTCATGCTATAAGCAGTTTTTCCTAACAAATGCAAGATATAACATGGGCTATCTCCGCAAGGAGACATCAGATCTGTAAAACTCATGGTTTTTTGTTCTTCGATGAGCCGGGGGAACATGAATATGTGTTTGTTTTTCGAATTTGAGCTCTATCTGCAATGGGCACTTTTCATGCTATAAACAGTTTTTCCTAACAAATGCAAGACATAACATGGGCTATCTCCGCAAGGAGACATCAGATCTGTAAAACTCATGGTTTTTTGGTCTTCGGTGAGCCGGGGGAACATGAATATGTGCTTGTTTTTCTTATTTAAGCTCTATCTGCAAAGGGCACTTTTCTTGCTAAAAGCAGTTTTTCCTAACAAATGCAAGATATAACATGGGCTATCTCCGCAAGGAGACATCAGATCTGTGAAACTCATGGTTTTTTGGTCTTCGGTGAGCCGGGGGAACATGAATATGTGCTTGTTTTTCTTATTTAAGCTCTATCTGCAAAGGGCACTTTTCTTGCTAAAAGCAGTTTTTCCTAACAAATGCAAGATATAACATGGGCTATCTCCGCAAGGAGACATCAGATCTGTAAAACTCATGGTTTTTTGGTCTTCGGTGAGACTGGGGAACTTGAATATGTGCTTGTTTTTCTTATTTAAGCTCTATCTGCAAAGGGCACTGTTCTTGCTAAAAGCAGTTTTTCCTAACAAATGCAAGATATAACATGGGCTATCTCCGCAAGGAGACATCAGATCTGTAAAACTCATGGTTTTTTGGTCTTCGGTGAGCCGGGGGAACATGAATATGTGCTTGTTTTTCTTATTTAAGCTCTATCTGCAAAGGGCACTTTTCTTGCTAAAAGCAGTTTTTCCTAACAAATGCAAGATATAACATGGGATATCTCCGCAAGGAGACATCAGAACTGCAAAACGCATGGTTTTTTGGTCTTCGGGGAGGATGGGGAACTTGAATATGTGTTTGTTTTTCTAATTTGAGGTCTATCTGCAAAGGGCACTTGTCTTGCTAAAAGCAGTTTTTCCTAACAAATGAAAGATATAACATGGGCTATCTCCGCAAGGAGACATCAGATCTGCAAAACTCATGGTTTTTTGGACTTCGGTGAACCGGGGGAACATGAATATGTGTTTGTTTTTCGAATTTGAGCTCTATCTGCAAAGGGCTCTTTTCTTGCTAAAAGCAGTTTTTCCTAACAAATGGAAGATATAACATGGGCTATCTCCGCAAGGAGACATCAGATCTGTAAAACTCATGGTTTTTTGTTCTTCGGTGAGCCGGGGGAACATGAATATGTGCTTGTTTTTCTTATTTAAGCTCTATCTGCAAAGGGCACTTTTCTTGCTAAAAGCAGTTTTTCCTAACAAATGCAAGATATAACATGGGCTATCTCCGCAAGGAGACATCAGATCTGTAAAACTCATGGTTTTTTGGTCTTCGGTGAGACTGGGGAACTTGAATATGTGTTTGTTTTTCGAATTTGAGCTCTATCTGCAAAGGGCACTTTTCATGCTAAAAGCAGTTTTTCCTAACAAATGCAAGATATAACATGGGATATCTCCGCAAGGAGACATCAGAACTGCAAAACGCATGGTTTTTTGGTCTTCGGGGAGGATGGGGAACTTGAATATGTGTTTGTTTTTCTAATTTGAGCTCTATCTGCAAAGGGCACTTGTCTTGCTAAAAGCAGTTTTTCCTAACAAATGCAAGATATAACATGGGCTATCTCCGCAAGGAGACATCAGAACTGCAAAACGCATGGTTTTTTGGTCTTCAGGGAGGATGGGGAACATGAATATGTGTTTGTTTTTCGAAATTGAGCTCTATCTGCAAAGGGCACTTTTCATGCTATAAGCAGTTTTTCCTAACAAATGCAAGATATAACATGGGCTATCTCCGCAAGGAGACATCAGATCTGTAAAACTCATGGTTTTTTGTTCTTCGGTGAGCCGGGGGAACATGAATATGTGCTTGTTTTTCTTATTTAAGCTCTATCTGCAAAGGGCACTTTTCTTGCTAAAAGCAGTTTTTCCTAACAAATGCAAGATATAACATGGGCTATCTCCGCAAGGAGACATCAGATCTGTAAAACTCATGGTTTTTTGGTCTTCGGTGAGACTGGGGAACTTGAATATGTGTTTGTTTTTCGAATTTGAGCTCTATCTGCAAAGGGCACTTTTCATGCTAAAAGCAGTTTTTCCTAACAAATGCAAGATATAACATGGGATATCTCCGCAAGGAGACATCAGAACTGCAAAACGCATGGTTTTTTGGTCTTCGGGGAGGATGGGGAACTTGAATATGTGTTTGTTTTTCTAATTTGAGCTCTATCTGCAAAGGGCACTTGTCTTGCTAAAAGCAGTTTTTCCTAACAAATGCAAGATATAACATGGGCTATCTCCGCAAGGAGACATCAGAACTGCAAAACGCATGGTTTTTTGGTCTTCAGGGAGGATGGGGAACATGAATATGTGTTTGTTTTTCGAATTTGAGCTCTATCTGCAAAGGGCACTTTTCATGCTATAAGCAGTTTTTCCTAACAAATGCAAGATATAACATGGGCTATCTCCGCAAGGAGACATCAGATCTGTAAAACTCATGGTTTTTTGGTCTTCGGTGAGCCGGGGGAACATGAATATGTGCTTGTTTTTCTTATTTAAGCTCTATCTGCAAAGGGCACTTTTCTTGCTAAAAGCAGTTTTTCCTAACAAATGCAAGATATAACATGGGCTATCTCCGCAAGGAGACATCAGATCTGTAAAACTCATGGTTTTTTGGTCTTCGGTGAGACTGGGGAACTTGAATATGTGTTTGTTTTTCGAATTTGAGCTCTATCTGCAAAGGGCACTTTTCATGCTATAAGCAGTTTTTCCTAACAAATGCAAGATATAACATGGGCTATCTCCGCAAGGAGACATCAGATCTGTAAAACTCATGGTTTTTTGTTCTTCGGTGAGCCGGGGGAACATGAATATGTGTTTGTTTTTCGAATTTGAGCTCTATCTGCAATGGGCACTTTTCATGCTATAAACAGTTTTTCCTAACAAATGCAAGATATAACATGGGCTATCTCCGCAAGGAGACATCAGATCTGTAAAACTCATGGTTTTTTGTTCTTCGGTGAGCCGGGGGAACATGAATATGTGCTTGTTTTTCTTATTTAAGCTCTATCTGCAAAGGGCACTTTTCTTGCTAAAAGCAGTTTTTCCTAACAAATGCAAGATATAACATGGGCTATCTCCGCAAGGAGACATCAGATCTGTAAAACTCATGGTTTTTTGGTCTTCGGTGAGACTGGGGAACTTGAATATGTGTTTGTTTTTCGAATTTGAGCTCTATCTGCAAAGGGCACTTTTCATGCTAAAAGCAGTTTTTCCTAACAAATGCAAGATATAACATGGGATATCTCCGCAAGGAGACATCAGAACTGCAAAACGCATGGTTTTTTGGTCTTCGGGGAGGATGGGGAACTTGAATATGTGTTTGTTTTTCTAATTTGAGCTCTATCTGCAAAGGGCACTTGTCTTGCTAAAAGCAGTTTTTCCTAACAAATGCAAAATATAACATGGGCTATCTCCGCAAGGAGACATCAGAACTGCAAAACGCATGGTTTTTTGGTCTTCAGGGAGGATGGGGAACATGAATATGTGTTTGTTTTTCGAATTTGAGCTCTATCTGCAAAGGGCACTTTTCATGCTATAAGCAGTTTTTCCTAACAAATGCAAGATATAACATGGGCTATCTCCGCAAGGAGACATCAGATCTGTAAAACTCATGGTTTTTTGTTCTTCGGTGAGCCGGGGGAACATGAATATGTGTTTGTTTTTCGAATTTGAGCTCTATCTGCAATGGGCACTTTTCATGCTATAAACAGTTTTTCCTAACAAATGCAAGACATAACATGGGCTATCTCCGCAAGGAGACATCAGATCTGTAAAACTCATGGTTTTTTGGTCTTCGGTGAGCCGGGGGAACATGAATATGTGCTTGTTTTTCTTATTTAAGCTCTATCTGCAAAGGGCACTTTTCTTGCTAAAAGCAGTTTTTCCTAACAAATGCAAGATATAACATGGGCTATCTCCGCAAGGAGACATCAGATCTGTGAAACTCATGGTTTTTTGGTCTTCGGTGAGCCGGGGGAACATGAATATGTGCTTGTTTTTCTTATTTAAGCTCTATCTGCAAAGGGCACTTTTCTTGCTAAAAGCAGTTTTTCCTAACAAATGCAAGATATAACATGGGCTATCTCCGCAAGGAGACATCAGATCTGTAAAACTCATGGTTTTTTGGTCTTCGGTGAGACTGGGGAACTTGAATATGTGCTTGTTTTTCTTATTTAAGCTCTATCTGCAAAGGGCACTGTTCTTGCTAAAAGCAGTTTTTCCTAACAAATGCAAGATATAACATGGGCTATCTCCGCAAGGAGACATCAGATCTGTAAAACTCATGGTTTTTTGGTCTTCGGTGAGCCGGGGGAACATGAATATGTGCTTGTTTTTCTTATTTAAGCTCTATCTGCAAAGGGCACTTTTCTTGCTAAAAGCAGTTTTTCCTAACAAATGCAAGATATAACATGGGATATCTCCGCAAGGAGACATCAGAACTGCAAAACGCATGGTTTTTTGGTCTTCGGGGAGGATGGGGAACTTGAATATGTGTTTGTTTTTCTAATTTGAGGTCTATCTGCAAAGGGCACTTGTCTTGCTAAAAGCAGTTTTTCCTAACAAATGAAAGATATAACATGGGCTATCTCCGCAAGGAGACATCAGATCTGCAAAACTCATGGTTTTTTGGACTTCGGTGAACCGGGGGAACATGAATATGTGTTTGTTTTTCGAATTTGAGCTCTATCTGCAAAGGGCTCTTTTCTTGCTAAAAGCAGTTTTTCCTAACAAATGGAAGATATAACATGGGCTATCTCCGCAAGGAGACATCAGATCTGTAAAACTCATGGTTTTTTGTTCTTCGGTGAGCCGGGGGAACATGAATATGTGCTTGTTTTTCTTATTTAAGCTCTATCTGCAAAGGGCACTTTTCTTGCTAAAAGCAGTTTTTCCTAACAAATGCAAGCTATAACATGGGCTATCTCCGCAAGGAGACATCAGATCTGTAAAACTCATGGTTTTTTGGTCTTCGGTGAGACTGGGGAACTTGAATATGTGTTTGTTTTTCGAATTTGAGCTCTATCTGCAAAGGGCACTTTTCATGCTAAAAGCAGTTTTTCCTAACAAATGCAAGATATAACATGGGATATCTCCGCAAGGAGACATCAGAACTGCAAAACGCATGGTTTTTTGGTCTTCGGGGAGGATGGGGAACTTGAATATGTGTTTGTTTTTCTAATTTGAGCTCTATCTGCAAAGGGCACTTGTCTTGCTAAAAGCAGTTTTTCCTAACAAATGCAAGATATAACATGGGCTATCTCCGCAAGGAGACATCAGAACTGCAAAACGCATGGTTTTTTGGTCTTCAGGGAGGATGGGGAACATGAATATGTGTTTGTTTTTCGAAATTGAGCTCTATCTGCAAAGGGCACTTTTCATGCTATAAGCAGTTTTTCCTAACAAATGCAAGATATAACATGGGCTATCTCCGCAAGGAGACATCAGATCTGTAAAACTCATGGTTTTTTGTTCTTCGGTGAGCCGGGGGAACATGAATATGTGTTTGTTTTTCGAATTTGAGCTCTATCTGCAATGGGCACTTTTCATGCTATAAACAGTTTTTCCTAACAAATGCAAGACATAACATGGGCTATCTCCGCAAGGAGACATCAGATCTGTAAAACTCATGGTTTTTTGGTCTTCGGTGAGCCGGGGGAACATGAATATGTGCTTGTTTTTCTTATTTAAGCTCTATCTGCAAAGGGCACTTTTCTTGCTAAAAGCAGTTTTTCCTAACAAATGCAAGATATAACATGGGCTATCTCCGCAAGGAGACATCAGATCTGTGAAACTCATGGTTTTTTGGTCTTCGGTGAGCCGGGGGAACATGCATATGTGCTTGTTTTTCTTATTTAAGCTCTATCTGCAAAGGGCACTTTTCTTGCTAAAAGCAGTTTTTCCTAACAAATGCAAGATATAACATGGGCTATCTCCGCAAGGAGACATCAGATCTGTAAAACTCATGGTTTTTTGGTCTTCGGTGAGACTGGGGAACTTGAATATGTGCTTGTTTTTCTTATTTAAGCTCTATCTGCAAAGGGCACTGTTCTTGCTAAAAGCAGTTTTTCCTAACAAATGCAAGATATAACATGGGCTATCTCCGCAAGGAGACATCAGATCTGTAAAACTCATGGTTTTTTGGTCTTCGGTGAGCCGGGGGAACATGAATATGTGCTTGTTTTTCTTATTTAAGCTCTATCTGCAAAGGGCACTTTTCTTGCTAAAAGCAGTTTTTCCTAACAAATGCAAGATATAACATGGGCTATCTCCGCATGGAGACATCAGAACTGCGAAACGCATGGTTTTTTGGTCTTCGGGGAGGATGGGGAACATGAATACGTGTTTGTTTTTCGAATTTGAGCTCTATCTGCAAAGGGCACTTTTCTTGCTAAAAGCAGTTTTTCCTAACAAATGAAAGATATAACATGGGCTATCTCCGCAAGGAGACATCAGATCTGCAAAACTCATGGTTTTTTGGACTTCGGTGAACCGGGGGAACATGAATATGTGTTTGTTTTTCGAATTTGAGCTCTATCTGCAAAGGGCTCTTTTCTTGCTAAAAGCAGTTTTTCCTAACAAATGGAAGATATAACATGGGCTATCTCCGCAAGGAGACATCAGATCTGTAAAACACATCGTTTTTTGGTCTTCGGTGAGCCGTGGGAACATGAATATGTGCTTGTTTTTCTTATTTAAGCTCTATCTGCAAAGGGCACTTTTCTTGCTAAAAGCAGTTTTTCCTAACAAATGCAAGATATAATATGGGCTATCTCCGCAAGGAGACATCAGATCTGCATAACTCATGGTATTTTGGTCTTCGGTGAGCCAGGGGAACATGAATATGTGTTTGTTTTTCGAATTTGAGCTCTATCTGCAAAGGGCACTTTTCATGCTATAAGCAGTTTTTCCTAACAAATGCAAGATATAACATGGGCTATCTCCACAAGGAGACATCAGATCTGTATAACTCATGGTTTTTTGTTCTTCGGTGAGCCAGGGGAACATGAATATGTGTTTGTTTTTCGAATTTGAGCTCTATCTGCAAAGGGCACTTTTTTTGCTAAAAGCAGTTTTTCCTAACAAATGCAAGATATAACATGGGCTATCTACGCAAGGAGACATCAGATCTGTATAACTCATGGTTTTTTGTTCTTCGGTGAGCCGGGGGAACATGAATATGTGTTTGTTTTTCGAATTTGAGCTCTATCTGCAATGGGCACTTTTCATGCTATAAACAGTTTTTCCTAACAAATGCAAGATATAACATGGGCTATCTCCGCAAGGAGACATCAGATCTGTAAAACTCATGGTTTTTTGGTCTTCGGTGAGCCGGGGGAACATGAATATGTGCTTGTTTTTCTTATTTAAGCTCTATCTGCAAAGGGCACTTTTCTTGCTAAAAGCAGTTTTTCCTAACAAATGCAAGATATAACATGGGCTATCTCCGCAAGGAGACATCAGATCTGTAAAACTCATGGTTTTTTGGTCTTCGGTGAGACTGGGGAACTTGAATATGTGTTTGTTTTTCGAATTTGAGCTCTTTCTGCAAAGGGCACTTTTCATGCTATAAGCAGTTTTTCCTAACAAATGCAAGATATAACATGGGCTATCTCCGCAAGGAGACATCAGATCTGTAAAACTCATGGTTTTTTGGTCTTCGGTGAGCCGGGGGAACATGAATATGTGCTTGTTTTTCTTATTTAAGCTCTATCTGCAAAGGGCACTTTTCTTGCTAAAAGCAGTTTTTCCTAACAAATGCAAGATATAACATGGGCTATCTCCGCAAGGAGACATCAGATCTGCATAACTCATGGTATTTTGGTCTTCGGTGAGACTGGGGAACTTGAATATGTGTTTGTTTTTCGAATTTGAGCTCTATCTGCAAAGGGCACTTTTCATGGTATAAGCAGTTTTTCCTAACAAATGCAAGATATAACATGGGCTATCTCCGCAAGGAGACATCAGATCTGTAAAACTCATGGTTTTTTGTTCTTCGGTGAGCCGGGGGAACATGAATATGTGTTTGTTTTTCGAATTTGAGCTCTATCTGCAATGGGCACTTTTCATGCTATAAACAGTTTTTCCTAACAAATGCAAGATATAACATGGGCTATCTCCGCAAGGAGACATCAGATCTGTAAAACTCATGGTTTTTTGGTCTTCGGTGAGCCGGGGGAACATGAATATGTGCTTGTTTTTCTTATTTAAGGTCTATCTGCAAAGGGCACTTTTCTTGCTAAAAGCAGTTTTTCCTAACAAAAGCAAGATATAACATGGGCTATCTCCGCAAGGAGACATCAGATCTGTAAAACTCATGGTTTTTTGGTCTTCGGTGAGACTGGGGAACTTGAATATGTGTTTGTTTTTCGAATTTGAGCTCTATCTGCAAAGGGCACTTTTCATGCTAAAAGCAGTTTTTCCTAACAAATGCAAGATATAACATGGGTTTTCTCCGCAAGGAGACATCAGAACTGCAAAACGCATGGTTTTTTGGTCTTCGGGGAGGATGGGGAACTTGAATATGTGTTTGTTTTTCGAATTTGAGCTCTATCTGCAAAGGGCACTTTTCTTGCTAAAAGCAGTTTTTCCTAACAAATGCAAGATATAACATGGGCTATCTCCGCAAGGAGACATCAGAACTGCAAAACGCATGGTTTTTTGGTCTTCAGGGAGGATGGGGAACATGAATACGTGTTTGTTTTTCGAATTTGACCTCTATCTGCAAAGGGCACTTTTCATGCTATAAGCAGTTTTTCCTAACAAATGCAAGATATAACATGGGCTATCTCCGCAAGGAGACATCAGATCTGTAAAACTCATGGTTTTTTGGTCTTCGGTGAGACTGGGGAACTTGAATATGTGTTTGTTTTTTGAATTTGAGCTCTATCTGCAAAGGGCACTTTTCATGCTATAAGCAGTTTTTCCTAACAAATGCAAGATATAACATGGGCTATCTCCGCAAGGAGACATCAGATCTGTAAAACTCATGGTTTTTTGTTCTTCGGTGAGCCGGGGGAACGTGAATATGTGTTTGTTTTTCGAATTTGAGCTCTATCTGCAATGGGCACTTTTCATGCAATAAACAGTTTTTCCTAACAAATGCAAGATATAACATGTGCTATCTCTGCAAGGAGACATCAGATCTGTAAAACTCAAGGTTTTTTGGTCTTCGGTGAGCCGGGGGAACATGAATATGTGCTTGTTTTTCTTATTTAAGCTCTATCTGCAAAGGGCACTTTTCTTGCTAAAAGCAGTTTTTCCTAACAAATGCAAGATATAACATGGGCTATCTCCGCAAGGAGACATCAGATCTGTAAAACTCATGGTTTTTTGGTCTTTGGTGAGACTGGGGAACTTGAATATGTGTTTTTCGAATTTGAGCTCTATCTGCAAAGGGCACTTTTCTTGCTAAAAGCAGTTTTTCCTAACAAATGCAAGTTATAACATGGGCTATCTCCGCAAGGAGACATCAGATCTGCAAAACTCATGGTTTTTTGGACTTCGGTGAGCCGGGGGAACATGAATATGTGTTTGTTTTTCGAATTTGAGCTCTATCTGCAAAGGGCACTTTTCTTGCTAAAAGCAGTTTTTCCTAACAAATGCAAGATATAACATGGGCTATCTCCGCAAGGAGACATCAGATCTGCAAAACTCATGGTTTTTTGTTCTTCGGTGAGCCGGGGGAACATGAATATGTGCTTGTTTTTCTTATTTGAGCTCTATCTGCAAAGGGCACTTTTCATGCAATAAACAGTTTTTCCTAACAAATGCAAGATATAACATGTGCTATCTCTGCAAGGAGACATCAGATCTGTAAAACTCATGGTTTTTTGGTCTTCGGTGAGCCGGGGGAACATGAATATGTGCTTGTTTTTCTTATTTAAGCTCTATCTGCAAAGGGCACTTTTCTTGCTAAAAGCAGTTTTTCCTAACAAATGCAAGATATAACATGGGCTATCTCCACAAGGAGACATCAGATCTGTAAAACTCATGGTTTTTTGGTCTTTGGTGAGACTGGGGAACTTGAATATGTGTTTTTCGAATTTGAGCTCTATCTGCAAAGGGCACTTTTCTTGCTAAAAGCAGTTTTTCCTAACAAATGCAAGATATAACACGGGCTATCTCCGCAAGGAGACATCAGATCTGCAAAACTCATGGTTTTTTGGTCTTCGGTGAGCCGGGGGAATATGTGTTTGTTTTTCGAATTTGAGCTCTATCTGCAAAGGGCACTTTTCTTGCTAAAAGCAGTTTTTCCTAACAAATGCAAGATATAACATGGGCTATCTCCGCAAGGAGACATCAGATCTGCAAAACTCATGGTTTTTTGGACTTCGGTGAGCCGGGGGAACATGAATATGTGTTTGTTTTTCGAATTTGAGCTCTATCTGCAAAGGGCACTTTTCTTGCTAAAAGCAGTTTTTCCTAACAAATGCAAGATATAACATGGGCTATCTCCGCAAGGAGACATCAGATCTGCAAAACTCATGGTTTTTTGTTCTTCGGTGAGCCGGGGGAACATGAATATGTGGTTGTTTTTCGAATTTGAGCTCTATCTGCAAAGGGCACTTTTCTTGCTAAAAGCAGTTTTTCCTAACAAATGCAAGATATAACATGGGCTATCTCCGCAAGGAGACATCAGATCTGTAAAACTCATGGTTTTTTGTTCTTCGGTGAGCCGGGGGAACATGAATATGTGTTTGTTTTTCGAATTTGAGCTCTATCTGCAAAGGGCACTTTTCTAGCTAAAAGCAGTTTTTCCTAACAAATGCAAGATATAACATGGGCTATCTCCGCATGGAGACATCAGAACTGCGAAACGCATGGTTTTTTGGTCTTCGGGGAGGATGGGGAACATGAATACGTGTTTGTTTTTCGAATTTGAGCTCTATCTGCAAAGGGCACTTTTCTTGCTAAAAGCAGTTTTTCCTAACAAATGCAAGATATAACATGGGCTATCTCCGCAAGGAGACATCAGAACTGCAAAACGCATGGTTTTTTGTTCTTTGGTGAGCCGGGGCAACATGAATATGTGTTTGTTTTTCGAATTTGAGCTCTATCTGCAAAGGGCACTTTTCTTGCTAAAAGCAGTTTTTCCTAACAAATGCAAGATATAACATGGGCTATGTCCGCATGGAGACATCAGAAATGCGAAACGCATGGTTTTTTGGTCTTCGGGGAGGATGGGGAACATGAATACGTGTTTGTTTTTCGAATTTGAGCTCTATCTGCAAAGGGCACTTTTCTTGCTAAAAGCAGTTTTTCCTAACAAATGCAAGATATAACATGGGCTATCTCCGCAAGGAGACATCAGATCTGCAAAACTCATGGTTTTTTGGACTTCGGTGAACCGGGGGAACATGAATATGTGTTTGTTTTTCGAATTTGAGCTCTATCTGCAATGGGCACTTTTCATGCTATAAACAGTTTTTCCTAACAAATGCAAGATATAACATGGGCTATCTCCGCAAGGAGACATCAGATCTGTAAAACTCATGGTTTTTTGGTCTTCGGTGAGACTGGGGAACTTGAATATGTGTTTGTTTTTCGAATTTGAGCACTATCTGCAAAGGGCACTTTTCATGCTATAAGCAGTTTTTCCTAACAAATGCAAGATATAATATGGGCTATCTCCGCAAGGAGACATCAGATCTGTAAAACTCATGGTTTTTTGGTCTTCGGTGAGCCGGGGGAACATGAATATGTGCTTGTTTTTCTTATTTAAGCTCTATCTGCAAAGGGCACTTTTCTTGCTAAAAGCAGTTTTTCCTAACAAATGCAAGATATAACATGGGCTATCTCCGCAAGGAGACATCAGATCTGTAAAACTCATGGTTTTTTGGTCTTCGGGGAGGATGGGGAACTTGAATATGTGTTTGTTTTTCGAATTTGAGCTCTATCTGCAAAGGGCACTTTTCTTGCTAAAAGCAGTTTTTCCTAACAAATGCAAGATATAACATGGGCTATCTCCGCAAGGAGACATCAGATCTGCAAAACTCATGGTTTTTTGGACTTCGTTGAGCCGGGGGAACATGAATATGTGTTTGTTTTTCGAATTTGAGCTCTATCTGCAAAGGGCACTTTTCTTGCTAAAAGCAGTTTTTCCTAACAAATGCAAGATATAACATGGGCTATCTCCGCAAGGAGACATCAGATCTGTAAAACACATCGTTTTTTGGTCTTCGGTGAGCCGGGGGAACATGAATATGTGCTTGTTTTTCTTATTTAAGCTCTATCTGCAAAGGGCACTTTTCTTGCTAAAAGCAGTTTTTCCTAACAAATGCAAGATATAACATGGGCTATCTCCGCAAGGAGACATCAGATCTGCAAAACTCATGGTTTTTTGTTCTTCGGTGAGCCGGGGGAACATGAATATGTGGTTGTTTTTCGAATTTGAGCTCTATCTGCAAAGGGCACTTTTCTTGCTAAAAGCAGTTTTTCCTAACAAATGCAAGATATAACATGGGCTATCTCCGCAAGGAGACATCAGATCTGTAAAACTCATGGTTTTTTGTTCTTCGGTGAGCCGGGGGAACATGAATATGTGTTTGTTTTTCGAATTTGAGCTCTATCTGCAAAGGGCACTTTTCTTGCTAAAAGCAGTTTTTCCTAACAAATGCAAGATATAACATGGGCTATCTCCGCATGGAGACATCAGAACTGCGAAACGCATGGTTTTTTGGTCTTCGGGGAGGATGGGGAACATGAATACGTGTTTGTTTTTCGAATTTGAGCTCTATCTGCAAAGGGCACTTTTCTTGCTAAAAGCAGTTTTTCCTAACAAATGCAAGATATAACATGGGCTATCTCCGCAAGGAGACATCAGATCTGCAAAACTCATGGTTTTTTGGACTTCGGTGAACCGGTGGAACATGAATATGTGTTTGTTTTTCGAATTTGAGCTCTATCTGCAAAGGGCACTTTTCTTGCTAAAAACAGTTTTTCCTAACAAATGCAAGATATAACATGGGCTATCTCCGCAAGGAGACATCAGATCTGTAAAACACATCGTTTTTTGGTCTTCGGTGAGCCGGGGGAACATGAATATGTGCTTGTTTTTCTTATTTAAGCTCTATCTGCAAAGGGCACTTTTCTTGCTAAAAGCAGTTTTTCCTAACAAATGCAAGATATAATATGGGCTATCTCCGCAAGGAGACATCAGATCTGCATAACTCATGGTATTTTGGTCTTCGGTGAGCCAGGGGAACATGAATATGTGTTTGTTTTTCGAATTTGAGCTCTATCTGCAAAGGGCACTTTTCATGCTATAAGCAGTTTTTCCTAACAAATGCAAGATATAACATGGGCTATCTCCACAAGGAGACATCAGATCTGTATAACTCATGGTTTTTTGTTCTTTGGTGAGCCGGGGCAACATGAATATGTGTTTGTTTTTCGAATTTGAGCTCTATCTGCAAAGGGCACTTTTCTTGCTAAAAGCAGTTTTTCCTAACAAATGCAAGACATAACATGGGCTATCTCCGCAAGGAGACATCAGAACTGCAAAACGCATGGTTTTTTGGTCTTCGGTGAGCCAGGGGAACATGAATATGTGTTTGTTTTTCGAATTTGAGCTCTATCTGCAAAGGGCACTTTTCATGCTATAAGCAGTTTTTCCTAACAAATGCAAGATATAACATGGGCTATCTCCGCATGGAGACATCAGAAATGCGAAACGCATGGTTTTTTGGTCTTCGGGGAGGATGGGGAACTTGAATACGTGTTTGTTTTTCGAATTTGAGCTCTATCTGCAAAGGGCACTTTTCTTGCTAAAAGCAGTTTTTCCTAACAAATGCAAGATATAACATGGGCTATCTCCGCAAGGAGACATCAGATCTGCAAAACTCATGGTTTTTTGTTCTTCGGTGAGCCGGGGGAACATGAATATGTGGTTGTTTTTCGAATTTGAGCTCTATCTGCAAAGGGCACTTTTCTTGCTAAAAGCAGTTTTTCCTAACAAATGCAAGATATAACATGGGCTATCTCCGCAAGGAGACATCAGATCTGTAAAACTCATGGTTTTTTGTTCTTCGGTGAGCCGGGGGAACATGAATATGTGTTTGTTTTTCGAATTTGAGCTCTATCTGCAAAGGGCACTTTTCTTGCTAAAAGCAGTTTTTCCTAACAAATGCAAGATATAACATGGGCTATCTCCGCAAGGAGACATCAGATCTGTAAAACACATCGTTTTTTGGTCTTCGGTGAGCCGGGGGAACATGAATATGTGCTTGTTTTTCTTATTTAAGCTCTATCTGCAAAGGGCACTTTTCTTGCTAAAAGCAGTTTTTCCTAACAAATGCAAGATATAATATGGGCTATCTCCGCAAGGAGACATCAGATCTGCATAACTCATGGTATTTTGGTCTTCGGTGAGCCAGGGGAACATGAATATGTGTTTGTTTTTCGAATTTGAGCTCTATCTGCAAAGGGCACTTTTCATGCTATAAGCAGTTTTTCCTAACAAATGCAAGATATAACATGGGCTATCTCCACAAGGAGACATCAGATCTGTATAACTCATGGTTTTTTGTTCTTTGGTGAGCCGGGGCAACATGAATATGTGTTTGTTTTTCGAATTTGAGCTCTATCTGCAAAGGGCACTTTTCTTGCTAAAAGCAGTTTTTCCTAACAAATGCAAGACATAACATGGGCTATCTCCGCAAGGAGACATCAGAACTGCAAAACGCATGGTTTTTTGGTCTTCGGTGAGCCAGGGGAACATGAATATGTGTTTGTTTTTCGAATTTGAGCTCTATCTGCAAAGGGCACTTTTCATGCTATAAGCAGTTTTTCCTAACAAATGCAAGATATAACATGGGCTATCTCCGCAAGGAGACATCAGATCTGTAAAACTCATGGTTTTTTGTTCTTCGGTGAGACGGGGGAACATGAATATGTGTTTGTTTTTCGAATTTGAGCTCTATCTGCAAAGGGCACTTTTCTTGCTAAAAGCAGTTTTTCCTAACAAATGCAAGATATAACATGGGCTATCTCCGCATGGAGACATCAGAAATGCGAAACGCATGGTTTTTTGGTCTTCGGGGAGGATGGGGAACTTGAATACGTGTTTGTTTTTCGAATTTGAGCTCTATCTGCAAAGGGCACTTTTCTTGCTAAAAGCAGTTTTTCCTAACAAATGCAAGATATAACATGGGCTATCTCCGCAAGGAGACATCAGATCTGCAAAACTCATGGTTTTTTGGACTTCGGTGAACCGGGGGAACATGAATATGTGTTTGTTTTTCGAATTTGAGCTCTATCTGCAAAGGGCACTTTTCTTGCTAAAAGCAGTTTTTCCTAACAAATGCAAGATATAACATGGGCTATCTCCGCAAGGAGACATCAGATCTGTATAACTCATGGTTTTTTGTTCTTCGGTGAGCCGGGGGAACATGAATATGTGTTTGTTTTTCGAATTTGAGCTCTATCTGCAATGGGCACTTTTCATGCTATAAACAGTTTTTCCTAACAAATGCAAGATATAACATGGGCTATCTCCGCAAGGAGACATCAGATCTGTAAAACTCATGGTTTTTTGGTCTTCGGTGAGCCGGGGGAACATGAATATGTGCTTGTTTTTCTTATTTAAGCTCTATCTGCAAAGGGCACTTTTCTTGCTAAAAGCAGTTTTTCCTAACAAATGCAAGATATAACATGGGCTATCTCCGCAAGGAGACATCAGATCTGTAAAACTCATGGTTTTTTGGTCTTCAGTGAGACTGGGGAACTTGAATATGTGTTTGTTTTTCGAATTTGAGCTCTATCTGCAAAGGGCACTTTTCATGCTATAAGCAGTTTTTCCTAACAAATGCAAGATATAACATGGGCTATCTCCGCAAGGAGACATCATATCTGTAAAACTCATGGTTTTTTGGTCTTCGGTGAGCCGGGGGAACATGAATATGTGCTTGTTTTTCTTATTTAAGCTCTATCTGCAAAGGGCACTTTTCTTGCTAAAAGCAGTTTTTCCTAACAAATGCAAGATATAACATGGGCTATCTCCGTAAGGAGACATCAGATCTGTAAAACTCATGGTTTTTTGGTCTTCGGTGAGACTGGGGAACTTGAATATGTGTTTGTTTTTCGAATTTGAGCACTATCTGCAAAGGGCACTTTTCATGCTATAAGCAGTTTTTCCTAACAAATGCAAGATATAACATGGGCTATCTCCGCAAGGAGACATCAGATCTGTAAAACTCATGGTTTTTTGTTCTTCGGTGAGCCGGGGGAACATTAATATGTGTTTGTTTTTCGAATTTGAGCTCTATCTGCAATGGGCACTTTTCATGCTATAAACAGTTTTTCCTAACAAATGCAAGATATAACATGGGCTATCTCCGCAAGGAGACATCAGATCTGTAAAACTCATGGTTTTTTGGTCTTCGGTGAGACTGGGGAACTTGAATATGTGTTTGTTTTTCGAATTTGAGCTCTATCTGCAAAGGGCACTTTTCATGCTAAAAGCAGTTTTTCCTAACAAATGCAAGATATAACATGGGCTATCTCCGCAAGGAGACATCAGAACTGCAAAACGCATGGTTTTTTGGTCTTTGGGCAGGATGGGGAACTTGAATTTGTGTTTGTTTTTCGAATTTGAGCTCTATCTGCAAAGGGCACTTTTCTTGCTAAAAGCAGTTTTTCCTAACAAATGCAAGATATAACATGGGCTATCTCCGCAAGGAGACATCAGAACTGCAAAACGCATGGTTTTTTGGTCTTCAGGGAGGATGGGGAACATGAATACGTGTTTGTTTTTCGAATTTGACCTCTATCTGCAAAGGGCACTTTTCATGCTAAAAGCAGTTTTTCCTAACAAATGCAAGATATAACATGGGCTATCTCCGCAAGGAGACATCAGATCTGCAAAACTCATGGTTTTTTGGACTTCGTTGAGCCGGGGGAACATGAATATGTGTTTGTTTTTCGAATTTGAGCTCTATCTGCAAAGGGCACTTTTCATGCTATAAGCAGTTTTTCCTAACAAATGCAAGATATAACATGGGCTATCTCCACAAGGAGACATCAGATCTGTATAACTCATGGTTTTTTGTTCTTTGGTGAGCCGGGGCAACATGAATATGTGTTTGTTTTTCGAATTTGAGCTCTATCTGCAAAGGGCACTTTTCTTGCTAAAAGCAGTTTTTCCTAACAAATGCAAGATATAACATGGGCTATCTCCGCAAGGAGACATCAGAACTGCAAAACGCATGGTTTTTTGGTCTTCGGTGAGCCAGGGGAACATGAATATGTGTTTGTTTTTCGAATTTGAGCTCTATCTGCAAAGGGCACTTTTCATGCTATAAGCAGTTTTTCCTAACAAATGCAAGATATAACATGGGCTATCTCCGCAAGGAGACATCAGATCTGTAAAACTCATGGTTTTTTGTTCTTCGGTGAGCCGGGGGAACATGAATATGTGTTTGTTTTTCGAATTTGAGCTCTATCTGCAAAGGGCACTTTTCTTGCTAAAAGCAGTTTTTCCTAACAAATGCAAGATATAACATGGGCTATCTCCGCAAGGAGACATCAGATCTGCAAAACTCATGGTTTTTTGGACTTCGGTGAACCGGGGGAACATGAATATGTGTTTGTTTTTCGAATTTGAGCTCTATCTGCAAAGGGCACTTTTCTTGCTAAAAGCAGTTTTTCCTAACAAATGCAAGATATAACATGGGCTATCTCCGCAAGGAGACATCAGATCTGTATAACTCATGGTTTTTTGTTCTTCGGTGAGCCGGGGGAACATGAATATGTGTTTGTTTTTCGAATTTGAGCTCTATCTGCAATGGGCACTTTTCATGCTATAAACAGTTTTTCCTAACAAATGCAAGATATAACATGGGCTATCTCCGCAAGGAGACATCAGATCTGTAAAACTCATGGTTTTTTGGTCTTCGGTGAGCCGGGGGAACATGAATATGTGCTTGTTTTTCTTATTTAAGCTCTATCTGCAAAGGGCACTTTTCTTGCTAAAAGCAGTTTTTCCTAACAAATGCAAGATATAACATGGGCTATCTCCGCAAGGAGACATCAGATCTGTAAAACTCATGGTTTTTTGGTCTTCAGTGAGACTGGGGAACTTGAATATGTGTTTGTTTTTCGAATTTGAGCTCTATCTGCAAAGGGCACTTTTCATGCTATAAGCAGTTTTTCCTAACAAATGCAAGATATAACATGGGCTATCTCCGCAAGGAGACATCATATCTGTAAAACTCATGGTTTTTTGGTCTTCGGTGAGCCGGGGGAACATGAATATGTGCTTGTTTTTCTTATTTAAGCTCTATCTGCAAAGGGCACTTTTCTTGCTAAAAGCAGTTTTTCCTAACAAATGCAAGATATAACATGGGCTATCTCCGTAAGGAGACATCAGATCTGTAAAACTCATGGTTTTTTGGTCTTCGGTGAGACTGGGGAACTTGAATATGTGTTTGTTTTTCGAATTTGAGCACTATCTGCAAAGGGCACTTTTCATGCTATAAGCAGTTTTTCCTAACAAATGCAAGATATAACATGGGCTATCTCCGCAAGGAGACATCAGATCTGTAAAACTCATGGTTTTTTGTTCTTCGGTGAGCCGGGGGAACATTAATATGTGTTTGTTTTTCGAATTTGAGCTCTATCTGCAATGGGCACTTTTCATGCTATAAACAGTTTTTCCTAACAAATGCAAGATATAACATGGGCTATCTCCGCAAGGAGACATCAGATCTGTAAAACTCATGGTTTTTTGGTCTTCGGTGAGACTGGGGAACTTGAATATGTGTTTGTTTTTCGAATTTGAGCTCTATCTGCAAAGGGCACTTTTCATGCTAAAAGCAGTTTTTCCTAACAAATGCAAGATATAACATGGGCTATCTCCGCAAGGAGACATCAGAACTGCAAAACGCATGGTTTTTTGGTCTTTGGGCAGGATGGGGAACTTGAATTTGTGTTTGTTTTTCGAATTTGAGCTCTATCTGCAAAGGGCACTTTTCTTGCTAAAAGCAGTTTTTCCTAACAAATGCAAGATATAACATGGGCTATCTCCGCAAGGAGACATCAGAACTGCAAAACGCATGGTTTTTTGGTCTTCAGGGAGGATGGGGAACATGAATACGTGTTTGTTTTTCGAATTTGACCTCTATCTGCAAAGGGCACTTTTCATGCTAAAAGCAGTTTTTCCTAACAAATGCAAGATATAACATGGGCTATCTCCGCAAGGAGACATCAGATCTGCAAAACTCATGGTTTTTTGGACTTCGTTGAGCCGGGGGAACATGAATATGTGTTTGTTTTTCGAATTTGAGCTCTATCTGCAAAGGGCACTTTTCTTGCTAAAAGCAGTTTTTCCTAACAAATGCAAGATATAACATGGGCTATCTCCGCAAGGAGACATCAGATCTGTAAAACACATCGTTTTTTGGTCTTCGGTGAGCCGGGGGAACATGAATATGTGCTTGTTTTTCTTATTTAAGCTCTATCTGCAAAGGGCACTTTTCTTGCTAAAAGCAGTTTTTCCTAACAAATGCAAGATATAATATGGGCTATCTCCGCAAGGAGACATCAGATCTGCATAACTCATGGTATTTTGGTCTTCGGTGAGCCAGGGGAACATGAATATGTGTTTGTTTTTCGAATTTGAGCTCTATCTGCAAAGGGCACTTTTCATGCTATAAGCAGTTTTTCCTAACAAATGCAAGATATAACATGGGCTATCTCCACAAGGAGACATCAGATCTGTATAACTCATGGTTTTTTGTTCTTTGGTGAGCCGGGGCAACATGAATATGTGTTTGTTTTTCGAATTTGAGCTCTATCTGCAAAGGGCACTTTTCTTGCTAAAAGCAGTTTTTCCTAACAAATGCAAGATATAACATGGGCTATCTCCGCAAGGAGACATCAGAACTGCAAAACGCATGGTTTTTTGGTCTTCGGTGAGCCAGGGGAACATGAATATGTGTTTGTTTTTCGAATTTGAGCTCTATCTGCAAAGGGCACTTTTCATGCTATAAGCAGTTTTTCCTAACAAATGCAAGATATAACATGGGCTATCTCCGCAAGGAGACATCAGATCTGTAAAACTCATGGTTTTTTGTTCTTCGGTGAGCCGGGGGAACATGAATATGTGTTTGTTTTTCGAATTTGAGCTCTATCTGCAAAGGGCACTTTTCTTGCTAAAAGCAGTTTTTCCTAACAAATGCAAGATATAACATGGGCTATCTCCGCATGGAGACATCAGAACTGCGAAACGCATGGTTTTTTGGTCTTCGGGGAGGAGGGGGAACATGAATACATTTTTGTTTTTCGAATTTGAGCTCTATCTGCAAAGGGCACTTTTCTTGCTAAAAGCAGTTTTTCCTAACAAATGCAAGATATAACATGGGCTATCTCCGCAAGGAGACATCAGATCTGCAAAACTCATGGTTTTTTGGACTTCGGTGAACCGGGGGAACATGAATATGTGTTTGTTTTTCGAATTTGAGCTCTATCTGCAAAGGGCACTTTTCTTGCTAAAAGCAGTTTTTCCTAACAAATGCAAGATATAACATGGGCTATCTCCGCAAGGAGACATCAGATCTGTATAACTCATGGTTTTTTGTTCTTCGGTGAGCCGGGGGAACATGAATATGTGTTTGTTTTTCGAATTTGAGCTCTATCTGCAATGGGCACTTTTCATGCTATAAACAGTTTTTCCTAACAAATGCAAGATATAACATGGGCTATCTCCGCAAGGAGACATCAGATCTGTAAAACTCATGGTTTTTTGGTCTTCGGTGAGCCGGGGGAACATGAATATGTGCTTGTTTTTCTTATTTAAGCTCTATCTGCAAAGGGCACTTTTCTTGCTAAAAGCAGTTTTTCCTAACAAATGCAAGATATAACATGGGCTATCTCCGCAAGGAGACATCAGATCTGTAAAACTCATGGTTTTTTGGTCTTCGGTGAGACTGGGGAACTTGAATATGTGTTTGTTTTTCGAATTTGAGCTCTATCTGCAAAGGGCACTTTTCATGCTATAAGCAGTTTTTCCTAACAAATGCAAGATATAACATGGGCTATCTCCGCAAGGAGACATCAGATCTGTAAAACTCATGGTTTTTTGGTCTTCGGTGAGCCGGGGGAACATGAATATGTGCTTGTTTTTCTTATTTAAGCTCTATCTGCAAAGGGCACTTTTCTTGCTAAAAGCAGTTTTTCCTAACAAATGCAAGATATAACATGGGCTATCTCCGCAAGGAGACATCAGATCTGTAAAACTCATGGTTTTTTGGTCTTCGGTGAGACTGGGGAACTTGAATATGTGTTTGTTTTTCGAATTTGAGCTCTATCTGCAAAGGGCACTTTTCATGCTAAAAGCAGTTTTTCCTAACAAATGCAAGATATAACATGGGCTATCTCCGCAAGGAGACATCAGAACTGCAAAACGCATGGTTTTTTGGTCTTCGGGGAGGATGGGGAACTTGAATATGTGTTTGTTTTTCGAATTTGAGCTCTATCTGCAAAGGGCACTTTTCTTGCTAAAAGCAGTTTTTCCTAACAAATGCAAGATATAACATGGGCTATCTCCGCAAGGAGACATCAGAACTGCAAAACGCATGGTTTTTTGGTCTTCAGGGAGGATGGGGAACATGAATACGTGTTTGTTTTTCGAATTTGACCTCTATCTGCAAAGGGCACTTTTCATGCTAAAAGCAGTTTTTCCTAACAAATGCAAGATATAACATGGGCTATCTCCGCAAGGAGACATCAGATCTGCAAAACTCATGGTTTTTTGGACTTCGGTGAGCCGGGGGAACATGAATATGTGTTTGTTTTTCTTATTTAAGCTCTATCTGCAAAGGGCACTTTTCTTGCTAAAAGCAGTTTTTCCTAACAAATGCAAGATATAACATGGGCTATCTCCGCAAGGAGACATCAGATCTGTAAAACGCATCGTTTTTTGGTCTTCGGTGAGCCGGGGGAACATGAATATGTGCTTGTTTTTCTTATTTAAGCTCTATCTGCAAAGGGCACTTTTCATGCTAAAAGCAGTTTTTCCTAACAAATGCAAGATATAACATGGGCTATCTCCGCAAGGAGACATCAGAACTGCAAAACGCATGGTTTTTTGGTCTTCGGGGACGATGGGGAACTTGAATATGTGTTTGTTTTTCGAATTTGAGCTCTATCTGCAAAGGGCACTTTTCTTGCTAAAAGCTGTTTTTCCTAACAAATGCAAGATATAACATGGGCTATCTCCGCAAGGAGACATCAGAACTGCAAAACGCATGGTTTTTTGGTCTTCAGGGAGGATGGGGAACATGAATATGTGTTTGTTTTTCGAATTTGACCTCTATCTGCAAAGGGCACTTTTCATGCTAAAAGCAGTTTTTCCTAACAAATGCAAGATATAACATGGGCTATCTCCGCAAGGAGACATCAGATCTGCAAAACTCATGGTTTTTTGGACTTCGTTGAGCCGGGGGAACATGAATATGTGTTTGTTTTTCGAATTTGAGCTCTATCTGCAAAGGGCACTTTTCTTGCTAAAAGCAGTTTTTCCTAACAAATGCAAGATATAACATGGGCTATCTCCGCAAGGAGACATCAGAACTGCAAAACGCATGGTTTTTTGGTCTTCGGTGAGCCAGGGGAACATGAATATGTGTTTGTTTTTCGAATTTGAGCTCTATCTGCAAAGGGCACTTTTCATGCTATAAGCAGTTTTTCCTAACAAATGCAAGATATAACATGGGCTATCTCCGCAAGGAGACATCAGATCTGTAAAACTCATGGTTTTTTGTTCTTCGGTGAGCCGGGGGAACATGAATATGTGTTTGTTTTTCGAATTTGAGCTCTATCTGCAAAGGGCACTTTTCTTGCTAAAAGCAGTTTTTCCTAACAAATGCAAGATATAACATGGGCTATCTCCGCATGGAGACATCAGAACTGCGAAACGCATGGTTTTTTGGTCTTCGGGGAGGATGGGGAACATGAATACGTGTTTATTTTTCGAATTTGAGCTCTATCTGCAAAGGGCACTTTTCTTGCTAAAAGCAGTTTTTCCTAACAAATGCAAGATATAACATGGGCTATCTCCGCAAGGAGACATCAGATCTGCAAAACTCATGGTTTTTTGGACTTCGGTGAACCGGGGGAACATGAATATGTGTTTGTTTTTCGAATTTGAGCTCTATCTGCAAAGGGCACTTTTCTTGCTAAAAGCAGTTTTTCCTAACAAATGCAAGATATAACATGGGCTATCTCCGCAAGGAGACATCAGATCTGTATAACTCATGGTTTTTTGTTCTTCGGTGAGCCGGGGGAACATGAATATGTGTTTGTTTTTCGAATTTGAGCTCTATCTGCAATGGGCACTTTTCATGCTATAAACAGTTTTTCCTAACAAATGCAAGATATAACATGGGCTATCTCCGCAAGGAGACATCAGATCTGTAAAACTCATGGTTTTTTGGTCTTCGGTGAGCCGGGGGAACATGAATATGTGCTTGTTTTTCTTATTTAAGCTCTATCTGCAAAGGGCACTTTTCTTGCTAAAAGCAGTTTTTCCTAACAAATGCAAGATATAACATGGGCTATCTCCACAAGGAGACATCAGATCTGTAAAACTCATGGTTTTTTGGTCTTCGGTGAGACTGGGGAACTTGAATATGTGTTTGTTTTTCGAATTTGAGCTCTATCTGCAAAGGGCACTTTTCATGCTATAAGCAGTTTTTCCTAACAAATGCAAGATATAACATGGGCTATCTCCGCAAGGAGACATCAGATCTGTAAAACTCATGGTTTTTTGTTCTTCGGTGAGCCGGGGGAACATGAATATGTGTTTGTTTTTCGAATTTGAGCTCTATCTGCAATGGGCACTTTTCATGCTATAAACAGTTTTTCCTAACAAATGCAAGATATAACATGGGCTATCTCCGCAAGGAGACATCAGATCTGCATAACTCATGGTATTTTGGTCTTCGGTGAGCCAGGGGAACATGAATATGTGTTTGTTTTTCGAATTTGAGCTCTATCTGCAAAGGGCACTTTTCATGCTATAAGCAGTTTTTCCTAACAAATGCAAGATATAACATGGGCTATCTCCACAAGGAGACATCAGATCTGTATAACTCATGTTTTTTTGTTCTTCGGTGAGCCAGGGGAACATGAATATGTGTTTGTTTTTCGAATTTGAGCTCTATCTGCAAAGGGCACTTTTTTTGCTAAAAGCAGTTTTTCCTAACAAATGCAAGATATAACATGGGCTATCTACGCAAGGAGACATCAGATCTGTATAACTCATGGTTTTTTGTTCTTCGGTGAGCCGGGGGAACATGAATATGTGTTTGTTTTTCGAATTTGAGCTCTATCTGCAATGGGCACTTTTCATGCTATAAACAGTTTTTCCTAACAAATGCAAGATATAACATGGGCTATCTCCGCAAGGAGACATCAGATCTGTAAAACTCATGGTTTTTTGGTCTTCGGTGAGCCGGGGGAACATGAATATGTGCTTGTTTTTCTTATTTAAGCTCTATCTGCAAAGGGCACTTTTCTTGCTAAAAGCAGTTTTTCCTAACAAATGCAAGATATAACATGGGCTATCTCCGCAAGGAGACATCAGATCTGTAAAACTCATGGTTTTTTGGTCTTCGGTGAGACTGGGGAACTTGAATATGTGTTTGTTTTTCGAATTTGAGCTCTATCTGCAAAGGGCACTTTTCATGCTATAAGCAGTTTTTCCTAACAAATGCAAGATATAACATGGGCTATCTCCGCAAGGAGACATCAGATCTGTAAAACTCATGGTTTTTTGGTCTTCGGTGAGCCGGGGGAACATGAATATGTGCTTGTTTTTCTTATTTAAGCTCTATCTGCAAAGGGCACTTTTCTTGCTAAAAGCAGTTTTTCCTAACAAATGCAAGATATAACATGGGCTATCTCCGCAAGGAGACATCAGATCTGCATAACTCATGGTATTTTGGTCTTCGGTGAGACTGGGGAACTTGAATATGTGTTTGTTTTTCGAATTTGAGCTCTATCTGCAAAGGGCACTTTTCATGGTATAAGCAGTTTTTCCTAACAAATGCAAGATATAACATGGGCTATCTCCGCAAGGAGACATCAGATCTGTAAAACTCATGGTTTTTTGTTCTTCGGTGAGCCGGGGGAACATGAATATGTGTTTGTTTTTCGAATTTGAGCTCTATCTGCAATGGGCACTTTTCATGCTATAAACAGTTTTTCCTAACAAATGCAAGATATAACATGGGCTATCTCCGCAAGGAGACATCAGATCTGCAAAACTCATGGTTTTTTGGTCTTCGGTGAGCCGGGGGAACATGAATATGTGCTTGTTTTTCTTATTTAAGGTCTATCTGCAAAGGGCACTTTTCTTGCTAAAAGCAGTTTTTCCTAACAAAAGCAAGATATAACATGGGCTATCTCCGCAAGGAGACATCAGATCTGTAAAACTCATGGTTTTTTGGTCTTCGGTGAGACTGGGGAACTTGAATATGTGTTTGTTTTTCGAATTTGAGCTCTATCTGCAAAGGGCACTTTTCATGCTAAAAGCAGTTTTTCCTAACAAATGCAAGATATAACATGGGTTTTCTCCGCAAGGAGACATCAGAACTGCAAAACGCATGGTTTTTTGGTCTTCGGGGAGGATGGGGAACTTGAATATGTGTTTGTTTTTCGAATTTGAGCTCTATCTGCAAAGGGCACTTTTCTTGCTAAAAGCAGTTTTTCCTAACAAATGCAAGATATAACATGGGCTATCTCCGCAAGGAGACATCAGAACTGCAAAACGCATGGTTTTTTGGTCTTCAGGGAGGATGGGGAACATGAATACGTGTTTGTTTTTCGAATTTGACCTCTATCTGCAAAGGGCACTTTTCATGCTATAAGCAGTTTTTCCTAACAAATGCAAGATATAACATGGGCTATCTCCGCAAGGAGACATCAGATCTGTAAAACTCATGGTTTTTTGGTCTTCGGTGAGACTGGGGAACTTGAATATGTGTTTGTTTTTCGAATTTGAGCTCTATCTGCAAAGGGCACTTTTCATGCAATAAACAGTTTTTCCTAACAAATGCAAGATATAACATGTGCTATCTCTGCAAGGAGACATCAGATCTGTAAAACTCAAGGTTTTTTGGTCTTCGGTGAGCCGGGGGAACATGAATATGTGCTTGTTTTTCTTATTTAAGCTCTATCTGCAAAGGGCACTTTTCTTGCTAAAAGCAGTTTTTCCTAACAAATGCAAGATATAACATGGGCTATCTCCGCAAGGAGACATCAGATCTGTAAAACTCATGGTTTTTTGGTCTTTGGTGAGACTGGGGAACTTGAATATGTGTTTGTTTTTCGAATTTGAGCTCTATCTGCAAAGGGCACTTTTCTTGCTAAAAGCAGTTTTTCCTAACAAATGCAAGTTATAACATGGGCTATCTCCGCAAGGAGACATCAGATCTGCAAAACTCATGGTTTTTTGGTCTTCGGTGAGCCGGGGGAACATGAATATGTGTTTGTTTTTCGAATTTGAGCTCTATCTGCAAAGGGCACTTTTCTTGCTAAAAGCAGTTTTTCCTAACAAATGCAAGATATAATATGGGCTATCTCCGCAAGGAGACATCAGATCTGCAAAACTCATGGTTTTTTGGACTTCGGTGAGCCGGGGGAACATGAATATGTGTTTGTTTTTCGAATTTGAGCTCTATCTGCAAAGGGCACTTTTCTTGCTAAAAGCAGTTTTTCCTAACAAATGCAAGATATAACATGGGCTATCTCCGCAAGGAGACATCAGATCTGCAAAACTCATGGTTTTTTGTTCTTCGGTGAGCCGGGGGAACATGAATATGTGCTTGTTTTTCTTATTTGAGCTCTATCTGCAAAGGGCACTTTTCATGCAATAAACAGTTTTTCCTAACAAATGCAAGATATAACATGTGCTATCTCTGCAAGGAGACATCAGATCTGTAAAACTCATGGTTTTTTGGTCTTCGGTGAGCCGGGGGAACATGAATATGTGCTTGTTTTTCTTATTTAAGCTCTATCTGCAAAGGGCACTTTTCTTGCTAAAAGCAGTTTTTCCTAACAAATGCAAGATATAACATGGGCTATCTCCACAAGGAGACATCAGATCTGTAAAACTCATGGTTTTTTGGTCTTTGGTGAGACTGGGGAACTTGAATATGTGTTTTTCGAATT
This sequence comes from Vipera ursinii, assembly GCF_947247035.1. Lineage (NCBI taxonomy): Eukaryota > Metazoa > Chordata > Lepidosauria > Squamata > Viperidae > Vipera > Vipera ursinii. Next base: position 181,307,869 of record NC_139513.1, read on the forward strand.
TGAGCTCTATCTGCAAAGGGCACTTTTCTTGCTAAAAGCAGTTTTTCCTAACAAATGCAAGATATAACACGGGCTATCTCCGCAAGGAGACATCAGATCTGCAAAACTCATGGTTTTTTGGTCTTCGGTGAGCCGGGGGAATATGTGTTTGTTTTTCGAATTTGAGCTCTATCTGCAAAGGGCACTTTTCTTGCTAAAAGCAGTTTTTCCTAACAAATGCAAGATATAACATGGGCTATCTCCGCAAGGAGACATCAGATCTGCAAAACGCATGGTTTTTTGGACTTCGGTGAGCCGGGGGAACATGAATATGTGTTTGTTTTTCGAATTTGAGCTCTATCTGCAAAGGGCACTTTTCTTGCTAAAAGCAGTTTTTCCTAACAAATGCAAGATATAACATGGGCTATCTCCGCAAGGAGACATCAGATCTGCAAAACTCATGGTTTTTTGTTCTTTGGTGAGCCGGGGGAACATGAATATGTGGTTGTTTTTCGAATTTGAGCTCTATCTGCAAAGGGCACTTTTCTTGCTAAAAGCAGTTTTTCCTAACAAATGCAAGATATAACATGGGCTATCTCCGCAAGGAGACATCAGATCTGTAAAACTCATGGTTTTTTGTTCTTCGGTGAGCCGGGGGAACATGAATATGTGTTTGTTTTTCGAATTTGAGCTCTATCTGCAAAGGGCACTTTTCTTGCTAAAAGCAGTTTTTCCTAACAAATGCAAGATATAACATGGGCTATCTCCGCATGGAGACATCAGAACTGCGAAACGCATGGTTTTTTGGTCTTCGGGGAGGATGGGGAACATGAATACGTGTTTGTTTTTCGAATTTGAGCTCTATCTGCAAAGGGCACTTTTCTTGCTAAAAGCAGTTTTTCCTAACAAATGCAAGATATAACATTGGCTATCTCCGCAAGGAGACATCAGAACTGCAAAACGCATGGTTTTTTGTTCTTTGGTGAGCCGGGGCAACATGAATATGTGTTTGTTTTTCGAATTTGAGCTCTATCTGCAAAGGGCACTTTTCTTGCTAAAAGCAGTTTTTCCTAACAAATGCAAGATATAACATGGGCTATCTCCGCATGGAGACATCAGAAATGCGAAACGCATGGTTTTTTGGTCTTCGGGGAGGATGGGGAACATGAATACGTGTTTGTTTTTCGAATTTGAGCTCTATCTGCAAAGGGCACTTTTCTTGCTAAAAGCAGTTTTTCCTAACAAATGCAAGATATAACATGGGCTATCTCCGCAAGGAGACATCAGATCTGCAAAACTCATGGTTTTTTGGACTTCGGTGAACCGGGGGAACATGAATATGTGTTTGTTTTTCGAATTTGAGCTCTATCTGCAATGGGCACTTTTCATGCTATAAACAGTTTTTCCTAACAAATGCAAGATATAACATGGGCTATCTCCGCAAGGAGACATCAGATCTGTAAAACTCATGGTTTTTTGGTCTTCGGTGAGCCGGGGGAACATGAATATGTGCTTGTTTTTCTTATTTCAGCTCTATCTGCAAAGGGCACTTTTCTTGCTAAAAGCAGTTTTTCCTAACAAATGCAAGATATAACATGGGCTATCTCCGCAAGGAGACATCAGATCTGTAAAACTCATGGTTTTTTGGTCTTCGGTGAGACTGGGGAACTTGAATATGTGTTTGTTTTTCGAATTTGAGCTCTATCTGCAAAGGGCACTTTTCATGCTATAAGCAGTTTTTCCTAACAAATGCAAGATATAACATGGGCTATCTCCGCAAGGAGACATCAGATCTGTAAAACTCATGGTTTTTTGGTCTTCGGTGAGCCGGGGGAACATGAATATGTGCTTGTTTTTCTTATTTAAGCTCTATCTGCAAAGGGCACTTTTCTTGCTAAAAGCAGTTTTTCCTAACAAATGCAAGATATAACATGGGCTATCTCCGCAAGGAGACATCAGATCTGTAAAACTCATGGTTTTTTGGTCTTCGGTGAGACTGGGGAACTTGAATATGTGTTTGTTTTTCGAATTTGAGCACTATCTGCAAAGGGCACTTTTCATGCTATAAGCAGTTTTTCCTAACAAATGCAAGATATAATATGGGCTATCTCCGCAAGGAGACATCAGATCTGTAAAACTCATGGTTTTTTGGTCTTCGGTGAGCCGGGGGAACATGAATATGTGCTTGTTTTTCTTATTTAAGCTCTATCTGCAAAGGGCACTTTTCTTGCTAAAAGCAGTTTTTCCTAACAAATGCAAGATATAACATGGGCTATCTCCGCAAGGAGACATCAGATCTCTAAAACTCATGGTTTTTTGGTCTTCGGGGAGGATGGGGAACTTGAATATGTGTTTGTTTTTCGAATTTGAGCTCTATCTGCAAAGGGCACTTTTCTTGCTAAAAGCAGTTTTTCCTAACAAATGCAAGATATAACATGGGCTATCTCCGCAAGGAGACATCAGATCTGCAAAACTCATGGTTTTTTGGACTTCGTTGAGCCGGGGGAACATGAATATGTGTTTGTTTTTCGAATTTGAGCTCTATCTGCAAAGGGCACTTTTCTTGCTAAAAGCAGTTTTTCCTAACAAATGCAAGATATAACATGGGCTATCTCCGCAAGGAGACATCAGATCTGTAAAACACATCGTTTTTTGGTCTTCGGTGAGCCGGGGGAACATGAATATGTGCTTGTTTTTCTTATTTAAGCTCTATCTGCAAAGGGCACTTTTCTTGCTAAAAGCAGTTTTTCCTAACAAATGCAAGATATAACATGGGCTATCTCCGCAAGGAGACATCAGATCTGCAAAACTCATGGTTTTTTGTTCTTCGGTGAGCCGGGGGAACATGAATATGTGGTTGTTTTTCGAATTTGAGCTCTATCTGCAAAGGGCACTTTTCTTGCTAAAAGCAGTTTTTCCTAACAAATGCAAGATATAACATGGGCTATCTCCGCAAGGAGACATCAGATCTGTAAAACTCATGGTTTTTTGTTCTTCGGTGAGCCGGGGGAACATGAATATGTGTTTGTTTTTCGAATTTGAGCTCTATCTGAAAAGGGCACTTTTCTTGCTAAAAGCAGTTTTTCCTAACAAATGCAAGATATAACATGGGCTATCTCCGCATGGAGACATCAGAACTGCGAAACGCATGGTTTTTTGGTCTTCGGGGAGGATGGGGAACATGAATACGTGTTTGTTTTTCGAATTTGAGCTCTATCTGCAAAGGGCACTTTTCTTGCTAAAAGCAGTTTTTCCTAACAAATGCAAGATATAACATTGGCTATCTCCGCAAGGAGACATCAGAACTGCAAAACGCATGGTTTTTTGTTCTTTGGTGAGCCGGGGCAACATGAATATGTGTTTGTTTTTCGAATTTGAGCTCTATCTGCAAAGGGCACTTTTCTTGCTAAAAGCAGTTTTTCCTAACAAATGCAAGATATAACATGGGCTATCTCCGCATGGAGACATCAGAAATGCGAAACGCATGGTTTTTTGGTCTTCGGGGAGGATGGGGAACATGAATACGTGTTTGTTTTTCGAATTTGAGCTCTATCTGCAAAGGGCACTTTTCTTGCTAAAAGCAGTTTTTCCTAACAAATGCAAGATATAACATGGGCTATCTCCGCAAGGAGACATCAGATCTGCAAAACTCATGGTTTTTTGGACTTCGGTGAACCGGGGGAACATGAATATGTGTTTGTTTTTCGAATTTGAGCTCTATCTGCAATGGGCACTTTTCATGCTATAAACAGTTTTTCCTAACAAATGCAAGATATAACATGGGCTATCTCCGCAAGGAGACATCAGATCTGTAAAACTCATGGTTTTTTGGTCTTCGGTGAGCCGGGGGAACATGAATATGTGCTTGTTTTTCTTATTTCAGCTCTATCTGCAAAGGGCACTTTTCTTGCTAAAAGCAGTTTTTCCTAACAAATGCAAGATATAACATGGGCTATCTCCGCAAGGAGACATCAGATCTGTAAAACTCATGGTTTTTTGGTCTTCGGTGAGACTGGGGAACTTGAATATGTGTTTGTTTTTCGAATTTGAGCTCTATCTGCAAAGGGCACTTTTCATGCTATAAGCAGTTTTTCCTAACAAATGCAAGATATAACATGGGCTATCTCCGCAAGGAGACATCAGATCTGTAAAACTCATGGTTTTTTGGTCTTCGGTGAGCCGGGGGAACATGAATATGTGCTTGTTTTTCTTATTTAAGCTCTATCTGCAAAGGGCACTTTTCTTGCTAAAAGCAGTTTTTCCTAACAAATGCAAGATATAACATGGGCTATCTCCGCAAGGAGACATCAGATCTGTAAAACTCATGGTTTTTTGGTCTTCGGGGAGGATGGGGAACTTGAATATGTGTTTGTTTTTCGAATTTGAGCTCTATCTGCAAAGGGCACTTTTCTTGCTAAAAGCAGTTTTTCCTAACAAATGCAAGATATAACATGGGCTATCTCCGCAAGGAGACATCAGATCTGCAAAACTCATGGTTTTTTGGACTTCGTTGAGCCGGGGGAACATGAATATGTGTTTGTTTTTCGAATTTGAGCTCTATCTGCAAAGGGCACTTTTCTTGCTAAAAGCAGTTTTTCCTAACAAATGCAAGATATAACATGGGCTATCTCCGCAAGGAGACATCAGATCTGTAAAACACATCGTTTTTTGGTCTTCGGTGAGCCGGGGGAACATGAATATGTGCTTGTTTTTCTTATTTAAGCTCTATCTGCAAAGGGCACTTTTCTTGCTAAAAGCAGTTTTTCCTAACAAATGCAAGATATAACATGGGCTATCTCCGCAAGGAGACATCAGATCTGCAAAACTCATGGTTTTTTGTTCTTCGGTGAGCCGGGGGAACATGAATATGTGGTTGTTTTTCGAATTTGAGCTCTATCTGCAAAGGGCACTTTTCTTGCTAAAAGCAGTTTTTCCTAACAAATGCAAGATATAACATGGGCTATCTCCGCAAGGAGACATCAGATCTGTAAAACTCATGGTTTTTTGTTCTTCGGTGAGCCGGGGGAACATGAATATGTGTTTGTTTTTCGAATTTGAGCTCTATCTGCAAAGGGCACTTTTCTTGCTAAAAGCAGTTTTTCCTAACAAATGCAAGATATAACATGGGCTATCTCCGCATGGAGACATCAGAACTGCGAAACGCATGGTTTTTTGGTCTTCGGGGAGGATGGGGAACATGAATACGTGTTTGTTTTTCGAATTTGAGCTCTATCTGCAAAGGGCACTTTTCTTGCTAAAAGCAGTTTTTCCTAACAAATGCAAGATATAACATGGGCTATCTCCGCAAGGAGACATCAGATCTGCAAAACTCATGGTTTTTTGGACTTCGGTGAACCGGGGGAACATGAATATGTGTTTGTTTTTCGAATTTGAGCTCTATCTGCAAAGGGCACTTTTCTTGCTAAAAACAGTTTTTCCTAACAAATGCAAGATATAACATGGGCTATCTCCGCAAGGAGACATCAGATCTGTAAAACACATCGTTTTTTGGTCTTCGGTGAGCCGGGGGAACATGAATATGTGCTTGTTTTTCTTATTTAAGCTCTATCTGCAAAGGGCACTTTTCTTGCTAAAAGCAGTTTTTCCTAACAAATGCAAGATATAATATGGGCTATCTCCGCAAGGAGACATCAGATCTGCATAACTCATGGTATTTTGGTCTTCGGTGAGCCAGGGGAACATGAATATGTGTTTGTTTTTCGAATTTGAGCTCTATCTGCAAAGGGCACTTTTCATGCTATAAGCAGTTTTTCCTAACAAATGCAAGATATAACATGGGCTATCTCCACAAGGAGACATCAGATCTGTATAACTCATGGTTTTTTGTTCTTTGGTGAGCCGGGGCAACATGAATATGTGTTTGTTTTTCGAATTTGAGCTCTATCTGCAAAGGGCATTTTTCTTGCTAAAAGCAGTTTTTCCTAACAAATGCAAGACATAACATGGGCTATCTCCGCAAGGAGACATCAGAACTGCAAAACGCATGGTTTTTTGGTCTTCGGTGAGCCAGGGGAACATGAATATGTGTTTGTTTTTCGAATTTGAGCTCTATCTGCAAAGGGCACTTTTCATGCTATAAGCAGTTTTTCCTAACAAATGCAAGATATAACATGGGCTATCTCCGCAAGGAGACATCAGATCTGTAAAACTCATGGTTTTTTGTTCTTCGGTGAGACGGGGGAACATGAATATGTGTTTGTTTTTCGAATTTGAGCTCTATCTGCAAAGGGCACTTTTCTTGCTAAAAGCAGTTTTTCCTAACAAATGCAAGATATAACATGGGCTATCTCCGCATGGAGACATCAGAAATGCGAAACGCATGGTTTTTTGGTCTTCGGGGAGGATGGGGAACTTGAATACGTGTTTGTTTTTCGAATTTGAGCTCTATCTGCAAAGGGCACTTTTCTTGCTAAAAGCAGTTTTTCCTAACAAATGCAAGATATAACATGGGCTATCTCCGCAAGGAGACATCAGATCTGCAAAACTCATGGTTTTTTGGACTTCGGTGAACCGGGGGAACATGAATATGTGTTTGTTTTTCGAATTTGAGCTCTATCTGCAAAGGGCACTTTTCTTGCTAAAAGCAGTTTTTCCTAACAAATGCAAGATATAACATGGGCTATCTCCGCAAGGAGACATCAGATCTGTATAACTCATGGTTTTTTGTTCTTCGGTGAGCCGGGGGAACATGAATATGTGTTTGTTTTTCGAATTTGAGCTCTATCTGCAATGGGCACTTTTCATGCTATAAACAGTTTTTCCTAACAAATGCAAGATATAACATGGGCTATCTCCGCAAGGAGACATCAGATCTGTAAAACTCATGGTTTTTTGGTCTTCGGTGAGCCGGGGGAACATGAATATGTGCTTGTTTTTCTTATTTAAGCTCTATCTGCAAAGGGCACTTTTCTTGCTAAAAGCAGTTTTTCCTAACAAATGCAAGATATAACATGGGCTATCTCCGCAAGGAGACATCAGATCTGTAAAACTCATGGTTTTTTGGTCTTCGGGGAGGATGGGGAACTTGAATATGTGTTTGTTTTTCGAATTTGAGCTCTATCTGCAAAGGGCACTTTTCTTGCTAAAAGCAGTTTTTCCTAACAAATGCAAGATATAACATGGGCTATCTCCGCAAGGAGACATCAGATCTGCAAAACTCATGGTTTTTTGTTCTTCGGTGAGCCGGGGGAACATGAATATGTGGTTGTTTTTCGAATTTGAGCTCTATCTGCAAAGGGCACTTTTCTTGCTAAAAGCAGTTTTTCCTAACAAATGCAAGATATAACATGGGCTATCTCCGCAAGGAGACATCAGATCTGTAAAACTCATGGTTTTTTGTTCTTCGGTGAGCCGGGGGAACATGAATATGTGTTTGTTTTTCGAATTTGAGCTTTATCTGCAAAGGGCACTTTTCTTGCTAAAAGCAGTTTTTCCTAACAAATGCAAGATATAACATGGGCTATCTCCGCAAGGAGACATCAGATCTGTAAAACACATCGTTTTTTGGTCTTCGGTGAGCCGGGGGAACATGAATATGTGCTTGTTTTTCTTATTTAAGCTCTATCTGCAAAGGGCACTTTTCTTGCTAAAAGCAGTTTTTCCTAACAAATGCAAGATATAATATGGGCTATCTCCGCAAGGAGACATCAGATCTGCATAACTCATGGTATTTTGGTCTTCGGTGAGCCAGGGGAACATGAATATGTGTTTGTTTTTCGAATTTGAGCTCTATCTGCAAAGGGCACTTTTCATGCTATAAGCAGTTTTTCCTAACAAATGCAAGATATAACATGGGCTATCTCCACAAGGAGACATCAGATCTGTATAACTCATGGTTTTTTGTTCTTTGGTGAGCCGGGGCAACATGAATATGTGTTTGTTTTTCGAATTTGAGCTCTATCTGCAAAGGGCACTTTTCTTGCTAAAAGCAGTTTTTCCTAACAAATGCAAGACATAACATGGGCTATCTCCGCAAGGAGACATCAGAACTGCAAAACGCATGGTTTTTTGGTCTTCGGTGAGCCAGGGGAACATGAATATGTGTTTGTTTTTCGAATTTGAGCTCTATCTGCAAAGGGCACTTTTCATGCTATAAGCAGTTTTTCCTAACAAATGCAAGATATAACATGGGCTATCTCCGCAAGGAGACATCAGATCTGTAAAACTCATGGTTTTTTGTTCTTCGGTGAGACGGGGGAACATGAATATGTGTTTGTTTTTCGAATTTGAGCTCTATCTGCAAAGGGCACTTTTCTTGCTAAAAGCAGTTTTTCCTAACAAATGCAAGATATAACATGGGCTATCTCCGCATGGAGACATCAGAAATGCGAAACGCATGGTTTTTTGGTCTTCGGGGAGGATGGGGAACTTGAATACGTGTTTGTTTTTCGAATTTGAGCTCTATCTGCAAAGGGCACTTTTCTTGCTAAAAGCAGTTTTTCCTAACAAATGCAAGATATAACATGGGCTATCTCCGCAAGGAGACATCAGATCTGCAAAACTCATGGTTTTTTGGACTTCGGTGAACCGGGGGAACATGAATATGTGTTTGTTTTTCGAATTTGAGCTCTATCTGCAAAGGGCACTTTTCTTGCTAAAAGCAGTTTTTCCTAACAAATGCAAGATATAACATGGGCTATCTCCGCAAGGAGACATCAGATCTGTATAACTCATGGTTTTTTGTTCTTCGGTGAGCCGGGGGAACATGAATATGTGTTTGTTTTTCGAATTTGAGCTCTATCTGCAATGGGCACTTTTCATGCTATAAACAGTTTTTCCTAACAAATGCAAGATATAACATGGGCTATCTCCGCAAGGAGACATCAGATCTGTAAAACTCATGGTTTTTTGGTCTTCGGTGAGCCGGGGGAACATGAATATGTGCTTGTTTTTCTTATTTAAGCTCTATCTGCAAAGGGCACTTTTCTTGCTAAAAGCAGTTTTTCCTAACAAATGCAAGATATAACATGGGCTATCTCCGCAAGGAGACATCAGATCTGTAAAACTCATGGTTTTTTGGTCTTCAGTGAGACTGGGGAACTTGAATATGTGTTTGTTTTTCGAATTTGAGCTCTATCTGCAAAGGGCACTTTTCATGCTATAAGCAGTTTTTCCTAACAAATGCAAGATATAACATGGGCTATCTCCGCAAGGAGACATCATATCTGTAAAACTCATGGTTTTTTGGTCTTCGGTGAGCCGGGGGAACATGAATATGTGCTTGTTTTTCTTATTTAAGCTCTATCTGCAAAGGGCACTTTTCTTGCTAAAAGCAGTTTTTCCTAACAAATGCAAGATATAACATGGGCTATCTCCGTAAGGAGACATCAGATCTGTAAAACTCATGGTTTTTTGGTCTTCGGTGAGACTGGGGAACTTGAATATGTGTTTGTTTTTCGAATTTGAGCACTATCTGCAAAGGGCACTTTTCATGCTATAAGCAGTTTTTCCTAACAAATGCAAGATATAACATGGGCTATCTCCGCAAGGAGACATCAGATCTGTAAAACTCATGGTTTTTTGTTCTTCGGTGAGCCGGGGGAACATGAATATGTGTTTGTTTTTCGAATTTGAGCTCTATCTGCAATGGGCACTTTTCATGCTATAAACAGTTTTTCCTAACAAATGCAAGATATAACATGGGCTATCTCCGCAAGGAGACATCAGATCTGTAAAACTCATGGTTTTTTGGTCTTCGGTGAGACTGGGGAACTTGAATATGTGTTTGTTTTTCGAATTTGAGCTCTATCTGCAAAGGGCACTTTTCATGCTAAAAGCAGTTTTTCCTAACAAATGCAAGATATAACATGGGCTATCTCCGCAAGGAGACATCAGAACTGCAAAACGCATGGTTTTTTGGTCTTTGGGCAGGATGGGGAACTTGAATTTGTGTTTGTTTTTCGAATTTGAGCTCTATCTGCAAAGGGCACTTTTCTTGCTAAAAGCAGTTTTTCCTAACAAATGCAAGATATAACATGGGCTATCTCCGCAAGGAGACATCAGAACTGCAAAACGCATGGTTTTTTGGTCTTCAGGGAGGATGGGGAACATGAATACGTGTTTGTTTTTCGAATTTGACCTCTATCTGCAAAGGGCACTTTTCATGCTAAAAGCAGTTTTTCCTAACAAATGCAAGATATAACATGGGCTATCTCCGCAAGGAGACATCAGATCTGCAAAACTCATGGTTTTTTGGACTTCGTTGAGCCGGGGGAACATGAATATGTGTTTGTTTTTCGAATTTGAGCTCTATCTGCAAAGGGCACTTTTCTTGCTAAAAGCAGTTTTTCCTAACAAATGCAAGATATAACATGGGCTATCTCCGCAAGGAGACATCAGATCTGTAAAACACATCGTTTTTTGGTCTTCGGTGAGCCGGGGGAACATGAATATGTGCTTGTTTTTCTTATTTAAGCTCTATCTGCAAAGGGCACTTTTCTTGCTAAAAGCAGTTTTTCCTAACAAATGCAAGATATAATATGGGCTATCTCCGCAAGGAGACATCAGATCTGCATAACTCATGGTATTTTGGTCTTCGGTGAGCCAGGGGAACATGAATATGTGTTTGTTTTTCGAATTTGAGCTCTATCTGCAAAGGGCACTTTTCATGCTATAAGCAGTTTTTCCTAACAAATGCAAGATATAACATGGGCTATCTCCACAAGGAGACATCAGATCTGTATAACTCATGGTTTTTTGTTCTTTGGTGAGCCGGGGCAACATGAATATGTGTTTGTTTTTCGAATTTGAGCTCTATCTGCAAAGGGCACTTTTCTTGCTAAAAGCAGTTTTTCCTAACAAATGCAAGATATAACATGGGCTATCTCCGCAAGGAGACATCAGAACTGCAAAACGCATGGTTTTTTGGTCTTCGGTGAGCCAGGGGAACATGAATATGTGTTTGTTTTTCGAATTTGAGCTCTATCTGCAAAGGGCACTTTTCATGCTATAAGCAGTTTTTCCTAACAAATGCAAGATATAACATGGGCTATCTCCGCAAGGAGACATCAGATCTGTAAAACTCATGGTTTTTTGTTCTTCGGTGAGCCGGGGGAACATGAATATGTGTTTGTTTTTCGAATTTGAGCTCTATCTGCAAAGGGCACTTTTCTTGCTAAAAGCAGTTTTTCCTAACAAATGCAAGATATAACATGGGCTATCTCCGCATGGAGACATCAGAACTGCGAAACGCATGGTTTTTTGGTCTTCGGGGAGGAGGGGGAACATGAATACATTTTTGTTTTTCGAATTTGAGCTCTATCTGCAAAGGGCACTTTTCTTGCTAAAAGCAGTTTTTCCTAACAAATGCAAGATATAACATGGGCTATCTCCGCAAGGAGACATCAGATCTGCAAAACTCATGGTTTTTTGGACTTCGGTGAACCGGGGGAACATGAATATGTGTTTGTTTTTCGAATTTGAGCTCTATCTGCAAAGGGCACTTTTCTTGCTAAAAGCAGTTTTTCCTAACAAATGCAAGATATAACATGGGCTATCTCCGCAAGGAGACATCAGATCTGTATAACTCATGGTTTTTTGTTCTTCGGTGAGCCGGGGGAACATGAATATGTGTTTGTTTTTCGAATTTGAGCTCTATCTGCAATGGGCACTTTTCATGCTATAAACAGTTTTTCCTAACAAATGCAAGATATAACATGGGCTATCTCCGCAAGGAGACATCAGATCTGTAAAACTCATGGTTTTTTGGTCTTCGGTGAGCCGGGGGAACATGAATATGTGCTTGTTTTTCTTATTTAAGCTCTATCTGCAAAGGGCACTTTTCTTGCTAAAAGCAGTTTTTCCTAACAAATGCAAGATATAACATGGGCTATCTCCGCAAGGAGACATCAGATCTGTAAAACTCATGGTTTTTTGGTCTTCGGTGAGACTGGGGAACTTGAATATGTGTTTGTTTTTCGAATTTGAGCTCTATCTGCAAAGGGCACTTTTCATGCTATAAGCAGTTTTTCCTAACAAATGCAAGATATAACATGGGCTATCTCCGCAAGGAGACATCAGATCTGTAAAACTCATGGTTTTTTGGTCTTCGGTGAGCCGGGGGAACATGAATATGTGCTTGTTTTTCTTATTTAAGCTCTATCTGCAAAGGGCACTTTTCTTGCTAAAAGCAGTTTTTCCTAACAAATGCAAGATATAACATGGGCTATCTCCGCAAGGAGACATCAGATCTGTAAAACTCATGGTTTTTTGGTCTTCGGTGAGACTGGGGAACTTGAATATGTGTTTGTTTTTCGAATTTGAGCTCTATCTGCAAAGGGCACTTTTCATGCTAAAAGCAGTTTTTCCTAACAAATGCAAGATATAACATGGGCTATCTCCGCAAGGAGACATCAGAACTGCAAAACGCATGGTTTTTTGGTCTTCGGGGAGGATGGGGAACTTGAATATGTGTTTGTTTTTCGAATTTGAGCTCTATCTGCAAAGGGCACTTTTCTTGCTAAAAGCAGTTTTTCCTAACAAATGCAAGATATAACATGGGCTATCTCCGCAAGGAGACATCAGAACTGCAAAACGCATGGTTTTTTGGTCTTCAGGGAGGATGGGGAACATGAATACGTGTTTGTTTTTCGAATTTGACCTCTATCTGCAAAGGGCACTTTTCATGCTAAAAGCAGTTTTTCCTAACAAATGCAAGATATAACATGGGCTATCTCCGCAAGGAGACATCAGATCTGCAAAACTCATGGTTTTTTGGACTTCGGTGAGCCGGGGGAACATGAATATGTGTTTGTTTTTCTTATTTAAGCTCTATCTGCAAAGGGCACTTTTCTTGCTAAAAGCAGTTTTTCCTAACAAATGCAAGATATAACATGGGCTATCTCCGCAAGGAGACATCAGATCTGTAAAACGCATCGTTTTTTGGTCTTCGGTGAGCCGGGGGAACATGAATATGTGCTTGTTTTTCTTATTTAAGCTCTATCTGCAAAGGGCACTTTTCATGCTAAAAGCAGTTTTTCCTAACAAATGCAAGATATAACATGGGCTATCTCCGCAAGGAGACATCAGATCTGCAAAACTCATGGTTTTTTGGACTTCGTTGAGCCGGGGGAACATGAATATGTGTTTGTTTTTCGAATTTGAGCTCTATCTGCAAAGGGCACTTTTCTTGCTAAAAGCAGTTTTTCCTAACAAATGCAAGATATAACATGGGCTATCTCCGCAAGGAGACATCAGATCTGTAAAACACATCGTTTTTTGGTCTTCGGTGAGCCGGGGGAACATGAATATGTGCTTGTTTTTCTTATTTAAGCTCTATCTGCAAAGGGCACTTTTCTTGCTAAAAGCAGTTTTTCCTAACAAATGCAAGATATAATATGGGCTATCTCCGCAAGGAGACATCAGATCTGCATAACTCATGGTATTTTGGTCTTCGGTGAGCCAGGGGAACATGAATATGTGTTTGTTTTTCGAATTTGAGCTCTATCTGCAAAGGGCACTTTTCATGCTATAAGCAGTTTTTCCTAACAAATGCAAGATATAACATGGGCTATCTCCACAAGGAGACATCAGATCTGTATAACTCATGGTTTTTTGTTCTTTGGTGAGCCGGGGCAACATGAATATGTGTTTGTTTTTCGAATTTGAGCTCTATCTGCAAAGGGCACTTTTCTTGCTAAAAGCAGTATTTCCTAACAAATGCAAGATATAACATGGGCTATCTCCGCAAGGAGACATCAGAACTGCAAAACGCATGGTTTTTTGGTCTTCGGTGAGCCAGGGGAACATGAATATGTGTTTGTTTTTCGAATTTGAGCTCTATCTGCAAAGGGCACTTTTCATGCTATAAGCAGTTTTTCCTAACAAATGCAAGATATAACATGGGCTATCTCCGCAAGGAGACATCAGATCTGTAAAACTCATGGTTTTTTGTTCTTCGGTGAGCCGGGGGAACATGAATATGTGTTTGTTTTTCGAATTTGAGCTCTATCTGCAAAGGGCACTTTTCTTGCTAAAAGCAGTTTTTCCTAACAAATGCAAGATATAACATGGGCTATCTCCGCATGGAGACATCAGAACTGCGAAACGCATGGTTTTTTGGTCTTCGGGGAGGAGGGGGAACATGAATACATTTTTGTTTTTCGAATTTGAGCTCTATCTGCAAAGGGCACTTTTCTTGCTAAAAGCAGTTTTTCCTAACAAATGCAAGATATAACATGGGCTATCTCCGCAAGGAGACATCAGATCTGCAAAACTCATGGTTTTTTGGACTTCGGTGAACCGGGGGAACATGAATATGTGTTTGTTTTTCGAATTTGAGCTCTATCTGCAAAGGGCACTTTTCTTGCTAAAAGCAGTTTTTCCTAACAAATGCAAGATATAACATGGGCTATCTCCGCAAGGAGACATCAGATCTGTATAACTCATGGTTTTTTGTTCTTCGGTGAGCCGGGGGAACATGAATATGTGTTTGTTTTTCGAATTTGAGCTCTATCTGCAATGGGCACTTTTCATGCTATAAACAGTTTTTCCTAACAAATGCAAGATATAACATGGGCTATCTCCGCAAGGAGACATCAGATCTGTAAAACTCATGGTTTTTTGGTCTTCGGTGAGCCGGGGGAACATGAATATGTGCTTGTTTTTCTTATTTAAGCTCTATCTGCAAAGGGCACTTTTCTTGCTAAAAGCAGTTTTTCCTAACAAATGCAAGATATAACATGGGCTATCTCCGCAAGGAGACATCAGATCTGTAAAACTCATGGTTTTTTGGTCTTCGGTGAGACTGGGGAACTTGAATATGTGTTTGTTTTTCGAATTTGAGCTCTATCTGCAAAGGGCACTTTTCATGCTATAAGCAGTTTTTCCTAACAAATGCAAGATATAACATGGGCTATCTCCGCAAGGAGACATCAGATCTGTAAAACTCATGGTTTTTTGGTCTTCGGTGAGCCGGGGGAACATGAATATGTGCTTGTTTTTCTTATTTAAGCTCTATCTGCAAAGGGCACTTTTCTTGCTAAAAGCAGTTTTTCCTAACAAATGCAAGATATAACATGGGCTATCTCCGCAAGGAGACATCAGATCTGTAAAACTCATGGTTTTTTGGTCTTCGGTGAGACTGGGGAACTTGAATATGTGTTTGTTTTTCGAATTTGAGCTCTATCTGCAAAGGGCACTTTTCATGCTAAAAGCAGTTTTTCCTAACAAATGCAAGATATAACATGGGCTATCTCCGCAAGGAGACATCAGAACTGCAAAACGCATGGTTTTTTGGTCTTCGGGGAGGATGGGGAACTTGAATATGTGTTTGTTTTTCGAATTTGAGCTCTATCTGCAAAGGGCACTTTTCTTGCTAAAAGCAGTTTTTCCTAACAAATGCAAGATATAACATGGGCTATCTCCGCAAGGAGACATCAGAACTGCAAAACGCATGGTTTTTTGGTCTTCAGGGAGGATGGGGAACATGAATACGTGTTTGTTTTTCGAATTTGACCTCTATCTGCAAAGGGCACTTTTCATGCTAAAAGCAGTTTTTCCTAACAAATGCAAGATATAACATGGGCTATCTCCGCAAGGAGACATCAGATCTGCAAAACTCATGGTTTTTTGGACTTCGGTGAGCCGGGGGAACATGAATATGTGTTTGTTTTTCTTATTTAAGCTCTATCTGCAAAGGGCACTTTTCTTGCTAAAAGCAGTTTTTCCTAACAAATGCAAGATATAACATGGGCTATCTCCGCAAGGAGACATCAGATCTGTAAAACGCATCGTTTTTTGGTCTTCGGTGAGCCGGGGGAACATGAATATGTGCTTGTTTTTCTTATTTAAGCTCTATCTGCAAAGGGCACTTTTCATGCTAAAAGCAGTTTTTCCTAACAAATGCAAGATATAACATGGGCTATCTCCGCAAGGAGACATCAGAACTGCAAAACGCATGGTTTTTTGGTCTTCGGGGACGATGGGGAACTTGAATATGTGTTTGTTTTTCGAATTTGAGCTCTATCTGCAAAGGGCACTTTTCTTGCTAAAAGCTGTTTTTCCTAACAAATGCAAGATATAACATGGGCTATCTCCGCAAGGAGACATCAGAACTGCAAAACGCATGGTTTTTTGGTCTTCAGGGAGGATGGGGAACATGAATACGTGTTTGTTTTTCGAATTTGACCTCTATCTGCAAAGGGCACTTTTCATGCTAAAAGCAGTTTTTCCTAACAAATGCAAGATATAACATGGGCTATCTCCGCAAGGAGACATCAGATCTGCAAAACTCATGGTTTTTTGGACTTCGTTGAGCCGGGGGAACATGAATATGTGTTTGTTTTTCGAATTTGAGCTCTATCTGCAAAGGGCACTTTTCTTGCTAAAAGCAGTTTTTCCTAACAAATGCAAGATATAACATGGGCTATCTCCGCAAGGAGACATCAGAACTGCAAAACGCATGGTTTTTTGGTCTTCGGTGAGCCAGGGGAACATGAATATGTGTTTGTTTTTCGAATTTGAGCTCTATCTGCAAAGGGCACTTTTCATGCTATAAGCAGTTTTTCCTAACAAATGCAAGATATAACATGGGCTATCTCCGCAAGGAGACATCAGATCTGTAAAACTCATGGTTTTTTGTTCTTCGGTGAGCCGGGGGAACATGAATATGTGTTTGTTTTTCGAATTTGAGCTCTATCTGCAAAGGGCACTTTTCTTGCTAAAAGCAGTTTTTCCTAACAAATGCAAGATATAACATGGGCTATCTCCGCATGGAGACATCAGAACTGCGAAACGCATGGTTTTTTGGTCTTCGGGGAGGATGGGGAACATGAATACGTGTTTATTTTTCGAATTTGAGCTCTATCTGCAAAGGGCACTTTTCTTGCTAAAAGCAGTTTTTCCTAACAAATGCAAGATATAACATGGGCTATCTCCGCAAGGAGACATCAGATCTGTATAACTCATGGTTTTTTGTTCTTCGGTGAGCCGGGGGAACATGAATATGTGTTTGTTTTTCGAATTTGAGCTCTATCTGCAATGGGCACTTTTCATGCTATAAACAGTTTTTCCTAACAAATGCAAGATATAACATGGGCTATCTCCGCAAGGAGACATCAGATCTGTAAAACTCATGGTTTTTTGGTCTTCGGTGAGCCGGGGGAACATGAATATGTGCTTGTTTTTCTTATTTAAGCTCTATCTGCAAAGGGCACTTTTCTTGCTAAAAGCAGTTTTTCCTAACAAATGCAAGATATAACATGGGCTATCTCCGCAAGGAGACATCAGATCTGTAAAACTCATGGTTTTTTGTTCTTCGGTGAGCCGGGGGAACATGAATATGTGTTTGTTTTTCGAATTTGAGCTCTATCTGCAATGGGCACTTTTCATGCTATAAACAGTTTTTCCTAACAAATGCAAGATATAACATGGGCTATCTCCGCAAGGAGACATCAGATCTGTAAAACTCATGGTTTTTTGTTCTTCGGTGAGCCGGGGGAACATGAATATGTGCTTGTTTTTCTTATTTAAGCTCTATCTGCAAAGGGCACTTTTCTTGCTAAAAGCAGTTTTTCCTAACAAATGCAAGATATAACATGGGCTATCTCCGCAAGGAGACATCAGATCTGTAAAACTCATGGTTTTTTGGTCTTCGGTGAGACTGGGGAACTTGAATATGTGTTTGTTTTTCGAATTTGAGCTCTATCTGCAAAGGGCACTTTTCATGCTATAAGCAGTTTTTCCTAACAAATGCAAGATATAACATGGGCTATCTCCGCAAGGAGACATCAGATCTGTAAAACTCATGGTTTTTTGTTCTTCGGTGAGCCGGGGGAACATGAATATGTGTTTGTTTTTCGAATTTGAGCTCTATCTGCAATGGGCACTTTTCATGCTATAAACAGTTTTTCCTAACAAATGCAAGATATAACATGGGCTATCTCCGCAAGGAGACATCAGATCTGTAAAACTCATGGTTTTTTGTTCTTCAGTGAGCCGGGGGAACATGAATATGTGCTTGTTTTTCTTATTTAAGCTCTATCTGCAAAGGGCACTTTTCTTGCTAAAAGCAGTTTTTCCTAACAAATGCAAGATATAACATGGGCTATCTCCGCAAGGAGACATCAGATCTGTAAAACTCATGGTTTTTTGGTCTTCGGTGAGACTGGGGAACTTGAATATGTGTTTGTTTTTCGAATTTGAGCTCTATCTGCAAAGGGCACTTTTCATGCTAAAAGCAGTTTTTCCTAACAAATGCAAGATATAACATGGGCTATCTCCGCAAGGAGACATCAGAACTGCAAAACGCATGGTTTTTTGGTCTTCGGGGAGGATGGGGAACTTGAATATGTGTTTGTTTTTCGAATTTGAGCTCTATCTGCAAAGGGCACTTTTCTTGCTAAAAGCAGTTTTTCCTAACAAATGCAAGATATAACATGGGCTATCTCCGCAAGGAGACATCAGAACTGCAAAACGCATGGTTTTTTGGTCTTCGGGGAGGATGGGGAACATGAATACGTGTTTGTTTTTTGAATTTGACCTCTATCTGCAAAGGGCACTTTTCATGCTATAAGCAGTTTTTCCTAACAAATGCAAGATATAACATGGGCTATCTCCGCAAGGAGACATCAGATCTGTAAAACTCATGGTTTTTTGTTCTTCGGTGAGCCGGGGGAACATGAATATGTGCTTGTTTTTCTTATTTAAGCTCTATCTGCAAAGGGCACTTTTCTTGCTAAAAGCAGTTTTTCCTAACAAATGCAAGATATAACATGGGCTATCTCCGCAAGGAGACATCAGATCTGTAAAACTCATGGTTTTTTGTTCTTCGGTGAGCCGGGGGAACATGAATATGTGTTTGTTTTTCGAATTTGAGCTCTATCTGCAATGGGCACTTTTCATGCAATAAACAGTTTTTCCTAACAAATGCAAGATATAACATGTGCTATCTCTGCAAGGAGACATCAGATCTGTAAAACTCATGGTTTTTTGGTCTTCGGTGAGCCGGGGGAACATGAATATGTGCTTGTTTTTCTTATTTAAGCTCTATCTGCAAAGGGCACTTTTCTTGCTAAAAGCAGTTTTTCCTAACAAATGCAAGATATAACATGGGCT
The DNA here is from genome assembly GCF_947247035.1 of Vipera ursinii. Lineage (NCBI taxonomy): Eukaryota > Metazoa > Chordata > Lepidosauria > Squamata > Viperidae > Vipera > Vipera ursinii. Next base: position 181,326,922 of record NC_139513.1, read on the forward strand.
ATCTCCGCAAGGAGACATCAGATCTGTAAAACTCATGGTTTTTTGGTCTTTGGTGAGACTGGGGAACTTGAATATGTGTTTGTTTTTCGAATTTGAGCTCTATCTGCAAAGGGCACTTTTCTTGCTAAAAGCAGTTTTTCCTAACAAATGCAAGATATAACATGGGCTATCTCCGCAAGGAGACATCAGATCTGCAAAACTCATGGTTTTTTGTTCTTCGGTGAGCCGGGGGAACATGAATATGTGGTTGTTTTTCGAATTTGAGCTCTATCTGCAAAGGGCACTTTTCTTGCTAAAAGCACTTTTACCTAACAAATGCAAGATATAACATGGGCTATCTCCGCAAGGAGACATCAGATCTGCAAAACTCATGGTTTTTTGGACTTCGGTGAGCCGGGGGAACATGAATATGTGTTTGTTTTTCGAATTTGAGCTCTATCTGCAAAGGGCACTTTTCTTGCTAAAAGCAGTTTTTCCTAACAAATGCAAGATATAACATGGGCTATCTCCGCAAGGAGACATCAGATCTGCAAAACTCATGGTTTTTTGGACTTCGGTGAACCGGGGGAACATGAAAATGTGTTTGTTTTTCGAATTTGAGCTCTATCTGCAAAGGGCACTTTTCTTGCTAAAAGCAGTTTTTCCTAACAAATGCAAGATATAACATGGGCTATCTCCGCAAGGAGACATCAGATCTGTAAAACTCGTGGTTTTTTCGTCTTTGGTGAGACTGGGGAACTTGAATATGTGTTTGTTTTTCGAATTTGAGCTCTATCTGCAAAGGGCACTTTTCATGCTATAAGCAGTTTTTCCTAACAAATGCAAGATATAACATGGGCTATCTCCGCAAGGAGACATCAGATCTGTAAAACTCATGGTTTTTTGTTCTTCGGTGAGCCGGGGGAACATGAATATGTGTTTGTTTTTCGAATTTGAGCTCTATCTGCAATGGGCACTTTTCATGCAATAAACAGTTTTTCCTAACAAATGCAAGATATAACATGTGCTATCTCTGCAAGGAGACATCAGATCTGTAAAACTCATGGTTTTTTGGTCTTCGGTGAGCCGGGGGAACATGAATATGTGCTTGTTTTTCTTATTTAAGCTCTATCTGCAATGGGCACTTTTCATGCTATAAACAGTTTTTCCTAACAAATGCAAGACATAACATGGGCTATCTCCGCAAGGAGACATCAGATCTGTAAAACTCATGGTTTTTTGGTCTTCGGGGAGGATGGGGAACATGAATATGTGTTTGTTTTTCGAATTTGAGCTCTATCTGCAAAGGGCACTTTTCTTGCTAAAAGCAGTTTTTCCTAACAAATGCAAGATATAACATGGGCTATCTCCGCAAGGAGACATCAGAACTGCAAAACGCATGGTTTTTTGGTCTTCAGGGAGGATGGGGAACATGAATACGTGTTTGTTTTTCGAATTTGACCTCTATCTGCAAAGGGCACTTTTCATGCTAAAAGCAGTTTTTCCTAACAAATGCAAGATATAACATGGGCTATCTCCGCAAGGAGACATCAGATCTGCAAAACTCGTGGTTTTTTGGACTTCGTTGAGCCGGGGGAACATGAATATGTGTTTGTTTTTCGAATTTGAGCTCTATCTGCAAAGGGCACTTTTCTTGCTAAAAGCAGTTTTTCCTAACAAATGCAAGATATAACATGGGCTATCTCCGCAAGGAGACATCAGATCTGTAAAACTCATGGTTTTTTGTTCTTCGGTGAGCCGGGGGAACATGAATATGTGTTTGTTTTATGAATTTGAGCTCTATCTGCAATGGGCACTTTTCATGCAATAAACAGTTTTTCCTAACAAATGCAAGATATAACATGTGCTATCTCTGCAAGGAGACATCAGATCTGTAAAACTCATGGTTTTTTGGTCTTCGGTGAGCCGGGGGAACATGAATATGTGCTTGTTTTTCTTATTTAAGCTCTATCTGCAATGGGCACTTTTCATGCTATAAACAGTTTTTCCTAACAAATGCAAGACATAACATGGGCTATCTCCGCAAGGAGACATCAGATCTGTAAAACTCATGGTTTTTTGGTATTCGGTGAGACTGGGGAACTTGAATATGTGTTTGTTTTTCGAATTTGAGCTCTATCTGCAAAGGGCACTTTTCATGATAAAAGCAGTTTTTCCTAACAAATGCAAGATATAACATGGGCTATCTCCGCAAGGAGACATCAGAACTGCAAAACGCATGGTTTTTTGGTCTTCGGGGAGGACGGGGAACATGAATATGTGTTTGTTTTTCGAATTTGAGCTCTATCTGCAAAGGGCACTTTTCTTGCTAAAAGCAGTTTTTCCTAACAAATGCAAGATATAACATGGGCTATCTCCGCAAGGAGACATCAGAACTGCAAAACGCATGGTTTTTTGGTCTTCAGGGAGGATGGGGAACATGAATACGTGTTTGTTTTTCGAATTTGACCTCTATCTGCAAAGGGCACTTTTCATGCTAAAAGCAGTTTTTCCTAACAAATGCAAGATATAACATGGGCTATCTCCGCAAGGAGACATCAGATCTGCAAAACTCATGGTTTTTTGGACTTCGTTGAGCCGGGGGAACATGAATATGTGTTTGTTTTTCGAATTTGAGCTCTATCTGCAAAGGGCACTTTTCTTGCTAAAAGCAGTTTTTCCTAACAAATGCAAGATATAACATGGGCTATCTCCGCAAGGAGACTTCAGATCTGTAAAACACATCGTTTTTTGGTCTTTGGTGAGCCGGGGGAACATGAATATGTGCTTGTTTTTCTTATTTAAGCTCTATCTGCAAAGGGCACTTTTCTTGCTAAAAGCAGTTTTTCCTAACAAATGCAAGATATAATATGGGCTATCTCCGCAAGGAGACATCAGATCTGCATAACTCATGGTATTTTGGTCTTCGGTGAGCCAGGGGAACATGAATATTTGTTTGTTTTTCGAATTTGAGCTCTATCTGCAAAGGGCACTTTTCATGCTATAAGCAGTTTTTCCTAACAAATGCAAGATATAACATGGGCTATCTCCACAAGGAGACATCAGATCTGTATAACTCATGGTTTTTTGTTCTTTGGTGAGCCGGGGCAACATGAATATGTGTTTGTTTTTCGAATTTGAGCTCTATCTGCAAAGGGCACTTTTCTTGCTAAAAGCAGTTTTTCCTAACAAATGCAAAATATAACATGGGCTATCTCCGCAAGGAGACATCAGAACTGCAAAACGCATGGTTTTTTGGTCTTCGGTGAGCCAGGGGAACATGAATATGTGTTTGTTTTTCGAATTTGAGCTCTATCTGCAAAGGGCACTTTTCATGCTATAAGCAGTTTTTCCTAACAAATGCAAGATATAACATGGGCTATCTCCGCAAGGAGACATCAGATCTGTAAAACTCATGGTTTTTTGTTCTTCGGTGAGCCGGGGGAACATGAATATGTGTTTGTTTTTCGAATTTGAGCTCTATCTGCAAAGGGCACTTTTCTTGCTAAAAGCAGTTTTTCCTAACAAATGCAAGATATAACATGGGCTATCTCCGCATGGAGACATCAGAACTGCGAAACGCATGGTTTTTTGGTCTTCGGGGAGGATGGGGAACATGAATACGTGTTTGTTTTTCGAATTTGAGCTCTATCTGCAAAGGGCACTTTTCTTGCTAAAAGCAGTTTTTCCAAACAAATGCAAGATATAACATGGGCTATCTCCGCAAGGAGACATCAGATCTGTATAACTCATGGTTTTTTGTTCTTCGGTGAGCCGGGGGAACATGAATATGTGTTTGTTTTTCGAATTTGAGCTCTATCTGCAATGGGCACTTTTCATGCTATAAACAGTTTTTCCTAACAAATGCAAGATATAACATGGGCTATCTCCGCAAGGAGACATCAGATCTGTAAAACTCATGGTTTTTTGGTCTTCGGTGAGCCGGGGGAACATGAATATGTGCTTGTTTTTCTTATTTAAGCTCTATCTGCAAAGGGCACTTTTCTTGCTAAAAGCAGTTTTTCCTAACAAATGCAAGATATAACATGGGCTATCTCCGCAAGGAGACATCAGATCTGTAAAACTCATGGTTTTTTGGTCTTCGGTGAGACTGGGGAACTTGAATATGTGTTTGTTTTTCGAATTTGAGCTCTATCTGCAAAGGGCACTTTTCATGCTATAAGCAGTTTTTCCTAACAAATGCAAGATATAACATGGGCTATCTCCGCAAGGAGACATCAGATCTGTAAAACTCATGGTTTTTTGGTCTTCGGTGAGCCGGGGGAACATGAATATGTGCTTGTTTTTCTTATTTAAGCTCTATCTGCAAAGGGCACTTTTCTTGCTAAAAGCAGTTTTTCCTAACAAATGCAAGATATAACATGGGCTATCTCCGCAAGGAGACATCAGATCTGTAAAACTCATGGTTTTTTGGTCTTCGGTGAGACTGGGGAACTTGAATATGTGTTTGTTTTTCGAATTTGAGCTCTATCTGCAAAGGGCACTTTTCATGCTATAAGCAGTTTTTCCTAACAAATGCAAGATATAACATGGGCTATCTCCGCAAGGAGACATCAGATCTGTAAAACTCATGGTTTTTTGTTCTTCGGTGAGCCGGGGGAACATGAATATGTGTTTGTTTTTCGAATTTGAGCTCTATCTGCAATGGGCACTTTTCATGCTATAAACATTTTTTCCTAACAAATGCAAGATATAACATGGGCTATCTCCGCAAGGAGACATCAGATCTGTAAAACTCATGGTTTTTTGTTCTTCGGTGAGCCGGGGGAACATGAATATGTGCTTGTTTTTCTTATTTAAGCTCTATCTGCAAAGGGCACTTTTCTTGCTAAAAGCAGTTTTTCCTAACAAATGCAAGATATAACATGGGCTATCTCCGCAAGGAGACATCAGATCTGTAAAACTCATGGTTTTTTGGTCTTCGGTGAGACTGGGGAACTTGAATATGTGTTTGTTTTTCGAATTTGAGCTCTATCTGCAAAGGGCACTTTTCATGCTAAAAGCAGTTTTTCCTAACAAATGCAAGATATAACATGGGCTATCTCCGCAAGGAGACATCAGAACTGCAAAACGCATGGTTTTTTGGTCTTCGGGGAGGATGGGGAACTTGAATATGTGTTTGTTTTTCGAATTTGAGCTCTATCTGCAAAGGGCACTTTTCTTGCTAAAAGCAGTTTTTCCTAACAAATGCAAGATATAACATGGGCTATCTCCGCAAGGAGACATCAGAACTGCAAAACGCATGGTTTTTTGGTCTTCAGGGAGGATGGGGAACATGAATACGTGTTTGTTTTTCGAATTTGACCTCTATCTGCAAAGGGCACTTTTCATGCTAAAAGCAGTTTTTCCTAACAAATGCAAGATATAACATGGGCTATCTCCGCAAGGAGACATCAGATCTGCAAAACTCATGGTTTTTTGGACTTCGTTGAGCCGGGGGAACATGAATATGTGTTTGTTTTTCGAATTTGAGCTCTATCTGCAAAGGGCACTTTTCTTGCTAAAAGCAGTTTTTCCTAACAAATGCAAGATATAACATGGGCTATCTCCGCAAGGAGACATCAGAACTGCAAAACGCATGGTTTTTTGGTCTTCGGGGAGGATGGGGAACATGAATACGTGTTTGTTTTTTGAATTTGACCTCTATCTGCAAAGGGCACTTTTCATGCTATAAGCAGTTTTTCCTAACAAATGCAAGATATAACATGGGCTATCTCCGCAAGGAGACATCAGATCTGTAAAACTCATGGTTTTTTGTTCTTCGGTGAGCCGGGGGAACATGAATATGTGTTTGTTTTTCGAATTTGAGCTCTATCTGCAATGGGCACTTTTCATGCTATAAAAAGTTTTTCCTAACAAATGCAAGATATAACATGGGCTATCTCCGCAAGGAGACATCAGATCTGTAAAACTCGTGGTTTTTTGGTCTTTGGTGAGACTGGGGAACTTGAATATGTGTTTGTTTTTCGAATTTGAGCTCTATCTGCAATGGGCACTTTTCATGCAATAAACAGTTTTTCCTAACAAATGCAAGATATAACATGTGCTATCTCTGCAAGGAGACATCAGATCTGTAAAACTCATGGTTTTTTGGTCTTCGGTGAGCCAGGGGAACATGAATATGTGCTTGTTTTTCTTATTTAAGCTCTATCTGCAATGGGCACTTTTCATGCTATAAACAGTTTTTCCTAACAAATGCAAGACATAACATGGGCTATCTCCGCAAGGAGACATCAGATCTGTAAAACTCATGGTTTTTTGGTCTTCGGTGAGCCGGGGGAACATGAATATGTGCTTGTTTTTCTTATTTAAGCTCTATCTGCAAAGGGCACTTTTCTTGCTAAAAGCAGTTTTTCCTAACAAATGCAAGATATAACATGGGCTATCTCCGCAAGGAGACATCAGATCTGTAAAACTCATGGTTTTTTGGTCTTCGGTGAGCCGGGAGAACATGAATATGTGCTTGTTTTTCTTATTTAAGCTCTATCTGCAAAGGGCACTTTTCTTGCTAAAAGCAGTTTTTCCTAACAAATGCAAGATATAACATGGGCTATCTCCGCAAGGAGACATCAGATCTGTAAAACTCATGGTTTTTTGGTCTTCGGTGAGACTGGGGAACTTGAATATGTGCTTGTTTTTCTTATTTAAGCTCTATCTGCAAAGGGCACTGTTCTTGCTAAAAGCAGTTTTTCCTAACAAATGCAAGATATAACATGGGCTATCTCCGCAAGGAGACATCAGATCTGTAAAACTCATGGTTTTTTGGTCTTCGGTGAGCCGGGGGAACATGAATATGTGCTTGTTTTTCTTTTTTAAGCTCTATCTGCAAAGGGCACTTTTCTTGCTAAAAGCAGTTTTTCCTAACAAATGCAAGATATAATATGGGCTATCTCCGCAAGGAGACATCAGATCTGCATAACTCATGGTATTTTGGTCTTCGGTGAGCCAGGGGAACATGAATATGTGTTTGTTTTTCGAATTTGAGCTCTATCTGCAAAGGGCACTTTTCATACTATAAGCAGTTTTTCCTAACAAATGCAAGATATAACATGGGCTATCTCCACAAGGAGACATCAGATCTGTAAAACTCATGGTTTTTTGGTCTTCGGTGAGCCGGGGGAACATGAATATGTGCTTGTTTTTCTTATTTAAGCTCTATCTGCAAAGGGCACTTTTCTTGCTAAAAGCAGTTTTTCCTAACAAATGCAAGATATAACATGGGCTATCTCCGCAAGGAGACATCAGATCTGTAAAACTCATGGTTTTTTGGTCTTCGGTGAGACTGGGGAACTTGAATATGTGTTTGTTTTTCGAATTTGAGCTCTATCTGCAAAGGGCACTTTTCATGCTATAAGCAGTTTTTCCTAACAAATGCAAGATATAACATGGGCTATCTCCGCAAGGAGACATCAGATCTGTAAAACTCATGGTTTTTTGTTCTTCGGTGAGCCGGGGGAACATGAATATGTGTTTGTTTTTCGAATTTGAGCTCTATCTGCAATGGGCACTTTTCATGCTATAAACAGTTTTTCCTAACAAATGCAAGACATAACATGGGCTATCTCCGCAAGGAGACATCAGATCTGTAAAACTCATGGTTTTTTGGTCTTCGGTGAGACTGGGGAACTTGAATATGTGTTTGTTTTTCGAATTTGAGCTCTATCTGCAAAGGGCACTTTTCATGCTAAAAGCAGTTTTTCCTAACAAATGCAAGATATAACATGGGCTATCTCCGCAAGGAGACATCAGAACTGCAAAACGCATGGTTTTTTGGTCTTCGGGGAGGATGGGGAACATGAATATGTGTTTGTTTTTCGAATTTGAGCTCTATCTGCAAAGGGCACTTTTCTTGCTAAAAGCAGTTTTTCCTAACAAATGCAAGATATAACATGGGCTATCTCCGCAAGGAGACATCAGAACTGCAAAACGCATGGTTTTTTGGTCTTCAGGGAGGATGGGGAACATGAATACGTGTTTGTTTTTCGAATTTGACCTCTATCTGCAAAGGGCACTTTTCATGCTAAAAGCAGTTTTTCCTAACAAATGCAAGATATAACATGGGCTATCTCCGCAAGGAGACATCAGATCTGCAAAACTCATGGTTTTTTGGACTTCGTTGAGCCGGGGGAACATGAATATGTGTTTGTTTTTCTAATTTGAGCTCTATCTGCAAAGGGCACTTTTCTTGCTAAAAGCAGTTTTTCCTAACAAATGCAAGATATAACATGGGCTATCTCCGCAAGGAGACATCAGATCTGTAAAACACATCGTTTTTTGGTCTTTGGTGAGCCGGGGGAACATGAATATGTGCTTGTTTTTCTTATTTAAGCTCTATCTGCAAAGGGCACTTTTCTTGCTAAAAGCAGTTTTTCCTAACAAATGCAAGATATAATATGGGCTATCTCCGCAAGGAGACATCAGATCTGCATAACTCATGGTATTTTGGTCTTCGGTGAGCCAGGGGAACATGAATATTTGTTTGTTTTTCGAATTTGAGCTCTATCTGCAAAGGGCACTTTTCATGCTATAAGCAGTTTTTCCTAACAAATGCAAGATATAACATGGGCTATCTCCACAAGGAGACATCAGATCTGTATAACTCATGGTTTTTTGTTCTTTGGTGAGCCGGGGCAACATGAATATGTGTTTGTTTTTCGAATTTGAGCTCTATCTGCAAAGGGCACTTTTCTTGCTAAAAGCAGTTTTTCCTAACAAATGCAAAATATAACATGGGCTATCTCCGCAAGGAGACATCAGAACTGCGAAACGCATGGTTTTTTGGTCTTCGGTGAGCCAGGGGAACATGAATATGTGTTTGTTTTTCGAATTTGAGCTCTATCTGCAAAGGGCACTTTTCATGCTATAAGCAGTTTTTCCTAACAAATGCAAGATATAACATGGGCTATCTCCGCAAGGAGACATCAGATCTGTAAAACTCATGGTTTTTTGTTCTTCGGTGAGCCGGGGGAACATGAATATGTGTTTGTTTTTCGAATTTGAGCTCTATCTGCAAAGGGCACTTTTCTTGCTAAAAGCAGTTTTTCCTAACAAATGCAAGATATAACATGGGCTATCTCCGCAAGGAGACATCAGATCTGTAAAACACATCGTTTTTTGGTCTTTGGTGAGCCGGGGGAACATGAATATGTGCTTGTTTTTCTTATTTAAGCTCTATCTGCAAAGGGCACTTTTCTTGCTAAAAGCAGTTTTTCCTAACAAATGCAAGATATAATATGGGCTATCTCCGCAAGGAGACATCAGATCTGCATAACTCATGGTATTTTGGTCTTCGGTGAGCCAGGGGAACATGAATATTTGTTTGTTTTTCGAATTTGAGCTCTATCTGCAAAGGGCACTTTTCATGCTATAAGCAGTTTTTCCTAACAAATGCAAGATATAACATGGGCTATCTCCACAAGGAGACATCAGATCTGTATAACTCATGGTTTTTTGTTCTTTGGTGAGCCGGGGCAACATGAATATGTGTTTGTTTTTCGAATTTGAGCTCTATCTGCAAAGGGCACTTTTCTTGCTAAAAGCAGTTTTTCCTAACAAATGCAAAATATAACATGGGCTATCTCCGCAAGGAGACATCAGAACTGCAAAACGCATGGTTTTTTGGTCTTCGGTGAGCCAGGGGAACATGAATATGTGTTTGTTTTTCGAATTTGAGCTCTATCTGCAAAGGGCACTTTTCATGCTAAAAGCAGTTTTTCCTAACAAATGCAAGATATAACATGGGCTATCTCCGCAAGGAGACATCAGATCTGTAAAACTCATGGTTTTTTGTTCTTCGGTGAGCCGGGGGAACATGAATATGTGTTTGTTTTTCGAATTTGAGCTCTATCTGCAAAGGGCACTTTTCTTGCTAAAAGCAGTTTTTCCTAACAAATGCAAGATATAACATGGGCTATCTCCGCATGGAGACATCAGAACTGCGAAACGCATGGTTTTTTGGTCTTCGGGGAGGATGGGGAACATGAATACGTGTTTGTTTTTCGAATTTGAGCTCTATCTGCAAAGGGCACTTTTCTTGCTAAAAGCAGTTTTTCCAAACAAATGCAAGATATAACATGGGCTATCTCCGCAAGGAGACATCAGATCTGTATAACTCATGGTTTTTTGTTCTTCGGTGAGCCGGGGGAACATGAATATGTGTTTGTTTTTCGAATTTGAGCTCTATCTGCAATGGGCACTTTTCATGCTATAAACAGTTTTTCCTAACAAATGCAAGATATAACATGGGCTATCTCCGCAAGGAGACATCAGATCTGTAAAACTCATGGTTTTTTGGTCTTCGGTGAGCCGGGGGAACATGAATATGTGCTTGTTTTTCTTATTTAAGCTCTATCTGCAAAGGGCACTTTTCTTGCTAAAAGCAGTTTTTCCTAACAAATGCAAGATATAACATGGGCTATCTCCGCAAGGAGACATCAGATCTGTAAAACTCATGGTTTTTTGGTCTTCGGTGAGACTGGGGAACTTGAATATGTGTTTGTTTTTCGAATTTGAGCTCTATCTGCAAAGGGCACTTTTCATGCTATAAGCAGTTTTTCCTAACAAATGCAAGATATAACATGGGCTATCTCCGCAAGGAGACATCAGATCTGTAAAACTCATGGTTTTTTGGTCTTCGGTGAGCCGGGGGAACATGAATATGTGCTTGTTTTTCTTATTTAAGCTCTATCTGCAAAGGGCACTTTTCTTGCTAAAAGCAGTTTTTCCTAACAAATGCAAGATATAACATGGGCTATCTCTGCAAGGAGACATCAGATCTGTAAAACTCATGGTTTTTTGGTCTTCGGTGAGACTGGGGAACTTGAATATGTGTTTGTTTTTCGAATTTGAGCTCTATCTGCAAAGGGCACTTTTCATGCTATAAGCAGTTTTTCCTAACAAATGCAAGATATAACATGGGCTATCTCCGCAAGGAGACATCAGATCTGTAAAACTCATGGTTTTTTGTTCTTCGGTGAGCCGGGGGAACATGAATATGTGTTTGTTTTTCGAATTTGAGCTCTATCTGCAATGGGCACTTTTCATGCTATAAACATTTTTTCCTAACAAATGCAAGATATAACATGGGCTATCTCCGCAAGGAGACATCAGATCTGTAAAACTCATGGTTTTTTGTTCTTCGGTGAGCCGGGGGAACATGAATATGTGCTTGTTTTTCTTATTTAAGCTCTATCTGCAAAGGGCACTTTTCTTGCTAAAAGCAGTTTTTCCTAACAAATGCAAGATATAACATGGGCTATCTCCGCAAGGAGACATCAGATCTGTAAAACTCATGGTTTTTTGGTCTTCGGTGAGACTGGGGAACTTGAATATGTGTTTGTTTTTCGAATTTGAGCTCTATCTGCAAAGGGCACTTTTCATGCTAAAAGCAGTTTTTCCTAACAAATGCAAGATATAACATGGGCTATCTCCGCAAGGAGACATCAGAACTGCAAAACGCATGGTTTTTTGGTCTTCGGGGAGGATGGGGAACTTGAATATGTGTTTGTTTTTCGAATTTGAGCTCTATCTGCAAAGGGCACTTTTCTTGCTAAAAGCAGTTTTTCCTAACAAATGCAAGATATAACATGGGCTATCTCCGCAAGGAGACATCAGAACTGCAAAACGCATGGTTTTTTGGTCTTCAGGGAGGATGGGGAACATGAATACGTGTTTGTTTTTCGAATTTGACCTCTATCTGCAAAGGGCACTTTTCATGCTAAAAGCAGTTTTTCCTAACAAATGCAAGATATAACATGGGCTATCTCCGCAAGGAGACATCAGATCTGCAAAACTCATGGTTTTTTGGACTTCGTTGAGCCGGGGGAACATGAATATGTGTTTGTTTTTCGAATTTGAGCTCTATCTGCAAAGGGCACTTTTCTTGCTAAAAGCAGTTTTTCCTAACAAATGCAAGATATAACATGGGCTATCTCCGCAAGGAGACATCAGAACTGCAAAACGCATGGTTTTTTGGTCTTCGGGGAGGATGGGGAACATGAATACGTGTTTGTTTTTTGAATTTGACCTCTATCTGCAAAGGGCACTTTTCATGCTATAAGCAGTTTTTCCTAACAAATGCAAGATATAACATGGGCTATCTCCGCAAGGAGACATCAGATCTGTAAAACTCATGGTTTTTTGTTCTTCGGTGAGCCGGGGGAACATGAATATGTGTTTGTTTTTCGAATTTGAGCTCTATCTGCAATGGGCACTTTTCATGCTATAAAAAGTTTTTCCTAACAAATGCAAGATATAACATGGGCTATCTCCGCAAGGAGACATCAGATCTGTAAAACTCGTGGTTTTTTGGTCTTTGGTGAGACTGGGGAACTTGAATATGTGTTTGTTTTTCGAATTTGAGCTCTATCTGCAAAGGGCACTTTTCATGCTATAAGCAGTTTTTCCTAACAAATGCAAGATATAACATGGGCTATCTCCGCAAGGAGACATCAGATCTGTAAAACTCATGGTTTTTTGTTCTTCAGTGAGCCGGGGGAACATGAATATGTGTTTGTTTTTCGAATTTGAGCTCTATCTGCAATGGGCACTTTTCATGCAATAAACAGTTTTTCCTAACAAATGCAAGATATAACATGTGCTATCTCTGCAAGGAGACATCAGATCTGTAAAACTCATGGTTTTTTGGTCTTCGGTGAGCCAGGGGAACATGAATATGTGCTTGTTTTTCTTATTTAAGCTCTATCTGCAATGGGCACTTTTCATGCTATAAACAGTTTTTCCTAACAAATGCAAGACATAACATGGGCTATCTCCGCAAGGAGACATCAGATCTGTAAAACTCATGGTTTTTTGGTCTTCGGTGAGCCGGGGGAACATGAATATGTGCTTGTTTTTCTTATTTAAGCTCTATCTGCAAAGGGCACTTTTCTTGCTAAAAGCAGTTTTTCCTAACAAATGCAAGATATAACATGGGCTATCTCCGCAAGGAGACATCAGATCTGTAAAACTCATGGTTTTTTGGTCTTCGGTGAGCCGGGGGAACATGAATATGTGCTTGTTTTTCTTATTTAAGCTCTATCTGCAAAGGGCACTTTTCTTGCTAAAAGCAGTTTTTCCTAACAAATGCAAGATATAACATGGGCTATCTCCGCAAGGAGACATCAGATCTGTAAAACTCATGGTTTTTTGGTCTTCGGTGAGACTGGGGAACTTGAATATGTGCTTGTTTTTCTTATTTAAGCTCTATCTGCAAAGGGCACTGTTCTTGCTAAAAGCAGTTTTTCCTAACAAATGCAAGATATAACATGGGCTATCTCCGCAAGGAGACATCAGATCTGTAAAACTCATGGTTTTTTGGTCTTCGGTGAGCCGGGGGAACATGAATATGTGCTTGTTTTTCTTTTTTAAGCTCTATCTGCAAAGGGCACTTTTCTTGCTAAAAGCAGTTTTTCCTAACAAATGCAAGATATAATATGGGCTATCTCCGCAAGGAGACATCAGATCTGCATAACTCATGGTATTTTGGTCTTCGGTGAGCCAGGGGAACATGAATATGTGTTTGTTTTTCGAATTTGAGCTCTATCTGCAAAGGGCACTTTTCATACTATAAGCAGTTTTTCCTAACAAATGCAAGATATAACATGGGCTATCTCCACAAGGAGACATCAGATCTGTATAACTCATGGTTTTTTGTTCTTCGGTGAGCCAGGGGAACATGAATATGTGTTTGTTTTTCGAATTTGAGCTCTATCTGCAATGGGCACTTTTCATGCTATAAACAGTTTTTCCTAACAAATGCAAGATATAACATGGGCTATCTCCGCAAGGAGATATCAGATCTGTAAAACTCATGGTTTTTTGGTCTTCGGTGAGCCGGGGGAACATGAATATGTGCTTGTTTTTCTTATTTAAGCTCTATCTGCAAAGGGCACTTTTCTTGCTAAAAGCAGTTTTTCCTAACAAATGCAAGATATAACATGGGCTATCTCCGCAAGGAGACATCAGATCTGTAAAACTCATGGTTTTTTGGTCTTCGGTGAGACTGGGGAACTTGAATATGTGTTTGTTTTTCGAATTTGAGCTCTATCTGCAAAGGGCACTTTTCATGCTATAAGCAGTTTTTCCTAACAAATGCAAGATATAACATGGGCTATCTCCGCAAGGAGACATCAGATCTGTAAAACTCATGGTTTTTTGGTCTTCGGTGAGCCGGGGGAACATGAATATGTGCTTGTTTTTCTTATTTAAGCTCTATCTGCAAAGGGCACTTTTCTTGCTAAAAGCAGTTTTTCCTAACAAATGCAAGATATAACATGGGCTATCTCCGCAAGGAGACATCAGATCTGTAAAACTCATGGTTTTTTGGTCTTCGGTGAGACTGGGGAACTTGAATATGTGTTTGTTTTTCGAATTTGAGCTCTATCTGCAAAGGGCACTTTTCATGCTATAAGCAGTTTTTCCTAACAAATGCAAGATATAACATGGGCTATCTCCGCAAGGAGACATCAGATCTGTAAAACTCATGGTTTTTTGTTCTTCGGTGAGCCGGGGGAACATGAATATGTGTTTGTTTTTCGAATTTGAGCTCTATCTGCAATGGGCACTTTTCATGCTATAAACAGTTTTTCCTAACAAATGCAAGACATAACATGGGCTATCTCCGCAAGGAGACATAAGATCTGTAAAACTCATGGTTTTTTGGTCTTCGGTGAGACTGGGGAACTTGAATATGTGTTTGTTTTTCGAATTTGAGCTCTATCTGCAAAGGGCACTTTTCATGCTAAAAGCAGTTTTTCCTAACAAATGCAAGATATAACATGGGCTATCTCCGCAAGGAGACATCAGAACTGCAAAACGCATGGTTTTTTGGTCTTCGGGGAGGATGGGGAACATGAATATGTGTTTGTTTTTCGAATTTGAGCTCTATCTGCAAAGGGCACTTTTCTTGCTAAAAGCAGTTTTTCCTAACAAATGCAAGATATAACATGGGCTATCTCCGCAAGGAGACATCAGAACTGCAAAACGCATGGTTTTTTGGTCTTCGGGGAGGATGGGGAACATGAATATGTGTTTGTTTTTCGAATTTGAGCTCTATCTGCAAAGGGCACTTTTCTTGCTAAAAGCAGTTTTTCCTAACAAATGCAAGATATAACATGGGCTATCTCCACAAGGAGACATCAGATCTGTATAACTCATGGTTTTTTGTTCTTCGGTGAGCCAGGGGAACATGAATATGTGTTTGTTTTTCGAATTTGAGCTCTATCTGCAATGGGCACTTTTCATGCTATAAACAGTTTTTCCTAACAAATGCAAGATATAACATGGGCTATCTCCGCAAGGAGATATCAGATCTGTAAAACTCATGGTTTTTTGGTCTTCGGTGAGCCGGGGGAACATGAATATGTGCTTGTTTTTCTTATTTAAGCTCTATCTGCAAAGGGCACTTTTCTTGCTAAAAGCAGTTTTTCCTAACAAATGCAAGATATAACATGGGCTATCTCCGCAAGGAGACATCAGATCTGTAAAACTCATGGTTTTTTGGTCTTCGGTGAGACTGGGGAACTTGAATATGTGTTTGTTTTTCGAATTTGAGCTCTATCTGCAAAGGGCACTTTTCATGCTATAAGCAGTTTTTCCTAACAAATGCAAGATATAACATGGGCTATCTCCGCAAGGAGACATCAGATCTGTAAAACTCATGGTTTTTTGGTCTTCGGTGAGCCGGGGGAACATGAATATGTGCTTGTTTTTCTTATTTAAGCTCTATCTGCAAAGGGCACTTTTCTTGCTAAAAGCAGTTTTTCCTAACAAATGCAAGATATAACATGGGCTATCTCCGCAAGGAGACATCAGATCTGTAAAACTCATGGTTTTTTGGTCTTCGGTGAGACTGGGGAACTTGAATATGTGTTTGTTTTTCGAATTTGAGCTCTATCTGCAAAGGGCACTTTTCATGCTATAAGCAGTTTTTCCTAACAAATGCAAGATATAACATGGGCTATCTCCGCAAGGAGACATCAGATCTGTAAAACTCATGGTTTTTTGTTCTTCGGTGAGCCGGGGGAACATGAATATGTGTTTGTTTTTCGAATTTGAGCTCTATCTGCAATGGGCACTTTTCATGCTATAAACAGTTTTTCCTAACAAATGCAAGACATAACATGGGCTATCTCCGCAAGGAGACATAAGATCTGTAAAACTCATGGTTTTTTGGTCTTCGGTGAGACTGGGGAACTTGAATATGTGTTTGTTTTTCGAATTTGAGCTCTATCTGCAAAGGGCACTTTTCATGCTAAAAGCAGTTTTTCCTAACAAATGCAAGATATAACATGGGCTATCTCCGCAAGGAGACATCAGAACTGCAAAACGCATGGTTTTTTGGTCTTCGGGGAGGATGGGGAACATGAATATGTGTTTGTTTTTCGAATTTGACCTCTATCTGCAAAGGGCACTTTTCTTGCTAAAAGCAGTTTTTCCTAACAAATGCAAGATATAACATGGGCTATCTCCGCAAGGAGACATCAGAACTGCAAAACGCATGGTTTTTTGGTCTTCAGGGAGGATGGGGAACATGAATACGTGTTTGTTTTTCGAATTTGACCTCTATCTGCAAAGGGCACTTTTCATGCTAAAAGCAGTTTTTCCTAACAAATGCAAGATATAACATGGGCTATCTCCGCAAGGAGACATCAGATCTGCAAAACTCATGGTTTTTTGGACTTCGTTGAGCCGGGGGAACATGAATATGTGTTTGTTTTTCGAATTTGAGCTCTATCTGCAAAGGGCACTTTTCTTGCTAAAAGCAGTTTTTCCTAACAAATGCAAGATATAACATGGGCTATCTCCGCAAGGAGACATCAGATCTGTAAAACACATCGTTTTTTGGTCTTTGGTGAGCCGGGGGAACATGAATATGTGCTTGTTTTTCTTATTTAAGCTCTATCTGCAAAGGGCACTTTTCTTGCTAAAAGCAGTTTTTCCTAACAAATGCAAGATATAATATGGGCTATCTCCGCAAGGAGACATCAGATCTGCATAACTCATGGTATTTTGGTCTTCGGTGAGCCAGGGGAACATGAATATTTGTTTGTTTTTCGAATTTGAGCTCTATCTGCAAAGGGCACTTTTCATGCTATAAGCAGTTTTTCCTAACAAATGCAAGATATAACATGGGCTATCTCCACAAGGAGACATCAGATCTGTATAACTCATGGTTTTTTGTTCTTTGGTGAGCCGGGGCAACATGAATATGTGTTTGTTTTTCGAATTTGAGCTCTATCTGCAAAGGGCACTTTTCTTGCTAAAAGCAGTTTTTCCTAACAAATGCAAAATATAACATGGGCTATCTCCGCAAGGAGACATCAGAACTGCAAAACGCATGGTTTTTTGGTCTTCGGTGAGCCAGGGGAACATGAATATGTGTTTGTTTTTCGAATTTGAGCTCTATCTGCAAAGGGCACTTTTCATGCTATAAGCAGTTTTTCCTAACAAATGCAAGATATAACATGGGCTATCTCCGCAAGGAGACATCAGATCTGTAAAACTCATGGTTTTTTGTTCTTCGGTGAGCCGGGGGAACATGAATATGTGTTTGTTTTTCGAATTTGAGCTCTATCTGCAAAGGGCACTTTTCTTGCTAAAAGCAGTTTTTCCTAACAAATGCAAGATATAACATGGGCTATCTCCGCAAGGAGACATCAGATCTGTAAAACACATCGTTTTTTGGTCTTTGGTGAGCCGGGGGAACATGAATATGTGCTTGTTTTTCTTATTTAAGCTCTATCTGCAAAGGGCACTTTTCTTGCTAAAAGCAGTTTTTCCTAACAAATGCAAGATATAATATGGGCTATCTCCGCAAGGAGACATCAGATCTGCATAACTCATGGTATTTTGGTCTTCGGTGAGCCAGGGGAACATGAATATTTGTTTGTTTTTCGAATTTGAGCTCTATCTGCAAAGGGCACTTTTCATGCTATAAGCAGTTTTTCCTAACAAATGCAAGATATAACATGGGCTATCTCCACAAGGAGACATCAGATCTGTATAACTCATGGTTTTTTGTTCTTTGGTGAGCCGGGGCAACATGAATATGTGTTTGTTTTTCGAATTTGAGCTCTATCTGCAAAGGGCACTTTTCTTGCTAAAAGCAGTTTTTCCTAACAAATGCAAAATATAACATGGGCTATCTCCGCAAGGAGACATCAGAACTGCAAAACGCATGGTTTTTTGGTCTTCGGTGAGCCAGGGGAACATGAATATGTGTTTGTTTTTCGAATTTGAGCTCTATCTGCAAAGGGCACTTTTCATGCTATAAGCAGTTTTTCCTAACAAATGCAAGATATAACATGGGCTATCTCCGCAAGGAGACATCAGATCTGTAAAACTCATGGTTTTTTGGTCTTCGGTGAGCCAGGGGAACATGAATATTTGTTTGTTTTTCGAATTTGAGCTCTATCTGCAAAGGGCACTTTTCATGCTATAAGCAGTTTTTCCTAACAAATGCAAGATATAACATGGGCTATCTCCACAAGGAGACATCAGATCTGTATAACTCATGGTTTTTTGTTCTTTGGTGAGCCGGGGCAACATGAATATGTGTTTGTTTTTCGAATTTGAGCTCTATCTGCAAAGGGCACTTTTCTTGCTAAAAGCAGTTTTTCCTAACAAATGCAAAATATAACATGGGCTATCTCCGCAAGGAGACATCAGAACTGCAAAACGCATGGTTTTTTGGTCTTCGGGGAGGATGGGGAACATGAATACGTGTTTGTTTTTTGAATTTGAGCTCTATCTGCAAAGGGCACTTTTCATGCTATAAGCAGTTTTTCCTAACAAATGCAAGATATAACATGGGCTATCTCCGCAAGGAGACATCAGATCTGTAAAACTCATGGTTTTTTGGTCTTCGGTGAGCCGGGGGAACATGAATATGTGCTTGTTTTTCTTATTTAAGCTCTATCTGCAAAGGGCACTTTTCTTGCTAAAAGCAGTTTTTCCTAACAAATGCAAGATATAATATGGGCTATCTCCGCAAGGAGACATCAGATCTGCATAACTCATGGTTTTTTGGTCTTCGGTGAGCCAGGGGAACATGAATATGTGTTTGTTTTTCTAATTTGAGCTCTATCTGCAAAGGGCACTTTTCATGATATAAGCAGTTTTTCCTAACAAATGCAAGAAATAACATGGGCTATCTCCGCAAGGAGACATCAGAACTGCAAAACGCATGGTTTTTTGGTCTTCGGGGAGGATGGGGAACATGAATATGTGTTTGTTTTTCGAATTTGAGCTCTATCTGCAAAGGGCACTTTTCTTGCTAAAAGCAGTTTTTCCTAACAAATGCAAGATATAACATGGGCTATCTCCGCAAGGAGACATCAGATCTGCAAAACTCATGGTTTTTTGGACTTCGTTGAGCCGGGGGAACATGAATATGTGTTTGTTTTTCGAATTTGAGCTCTATCTGCAAAGGGCACTTTTCTTGCTAAAAGCAGTTTTTCCTAACAAATGCAAGATATAACATGGGCTATCTCCGCAAGGAGACATCAGAACTGCAAAACGCATGGTTTTTTGGTCTTCGGGGAGGATGGGGAACATGAATACGTGTTTGTTTTTTGAATTTGAGCTCTATCTGCAAAGGGCACTTTTCATGCTATAAGCAGTTTTTCCTAACAAATGCTAGATATAACATGGGCTATCTCCGCAAGGAGACATCAGATCTGTAAAACTCATGGTTTTTTGTTCTTCGGTGAGCCAGGGGAACATGAATATGTGTTTGTTTTTCGAATTTGAGCTCTATCTGCAAAGGGCACTTTTCTTGCTAAAAGCAGTTTTTCCTAACAAATGCAAGATATAACATGGGCTATCTCCGCATGGAGACATCAGAACTG
This sequence comes from Vipera ursinii, assembly GCF_947247035.1. Taxonomy (NCBI): domain Eukaryota; kingdom Metazoa; phylum Chordata; class Lepidosauria; order Squamata; family Viperidae; genus Vipera; species Vipera ursinii. Next base: position 181,346,772 of record NC_139513.1, read on the forward strand.
CGAAACGCATGGTTTTTTGGTCTTCGGGGAGGATGGGGAACATGAATACGTGTTTGTTTTTCGAATTTGAGCTCTATCTGCAAAGGGCACTTTTCTTGCTAAAAGCAGTTTTTCCAAACAAATGCAAGATATAACATGGGCTATCTCCGCAAGGAGACATCAGATCTGTATAACTCATGGTTTTTTGTTCTTCGGTGAGCCGGGGGAACATGAATATGTGTTTGTTTTTCGAATTTGAGCTCTATCTGCAATGGGCACTTTTCATGCTATAAACAGTTTTTCCTAACAAATGCAAGATATAACATGGGCTATCTCCGCAAGGAGACATCAGATCTGTAAAACTCATGGTTTTTTGGTCTTTGGTGAGCCGGGGGAACATGAATATGTGCTTGTTTTTCTTATTTAAGCTCTATCTGCAAAGGGCACTTTTCTTGCTAAAAGCAGTTTTTCCTAACAAATGCAAGATATAACATGGGCTATCTCCGCAAGGAGACATCAGATCTGTAAAACTCATGGTTTTTTGGTCTTCGGTGAGACTGTGGAACTTGAATATGTGTTTGTTTTTCGAATTTGAGCTCTATCTGCAAAGGGCACTTTTCATGCTATAAGCAGTTTTTCCTAACAAATGCAAGATATAACATGGGCTATCTCCGCAAGGAGACATCAGATCTGTAAAACTCATGGTTTTTTGGTCTTCGGTGAGCCGGGGGAACATGAATATGTGCTTGTTTTTCTTATTTAAGCTCTATCTGCAAAGGGCACTTTTCTTGCTAAAAGCAGTTTTTCCTAACAAATGCAAGATATAACATGGGCTATCTCCGCAAGGAGACATCAGATCTGTAAAACTCATGGTTTTTTGGTCTTCGGTGAGACTGGGGAACTTGAATATGTGTTTGTTTTTCGAATTTGAGCTGTATCTGCAAAGGGCACTTTTCATGCTATAAGCAGTTTTTCCTAACAAATGCAAGATATAACATGGGCTATCTCCGCAAGGAGACATCAGATCTGTAAAACTCATGGTTTTTTGTTCTTCGGTGAGCCGGGGGAACATGAATATGTGTTTGTTTTTCGAATTTGAGCTCTATCTGCAATGGGCACTTTTCATGCTATAAACAGTTTTTCCTAACAAATGCAAGATATAACATGGGCTATCTCCGCAAGGAGACATCAGATCTGTAAAACTCATGGTTTCTTGTTCTTCGGTGAGCCGGGGGAACATGAATATGTGCTTGTTTTTCTTATTTAAGCTCTATCTGCAAAGGGCACTTTTCTTGCTAAAAGCAGTTTTTCCTAACAAATGCAAGATATAACATGGGCTATCTCCGCAAGGAGACATCAGATCTGTAAAACTCATGGTTTTTTGGTCTTCGGTGAGACTGGGGAACTTGAATATGTGTTTGTTTTTCGAATTTGAGCTCTATCTGCAAAGGGCACTTTTCATGCTAAAAGCAGTTTTTCCTAACAAATGCAAGATATAACATGGGCTATCTCCGCAAGGAGACATCAGAACTGCAAAACACATGGTTTTTTGGTCTTCGGGGAGGATGGGGAACTTGAATATGTGTTTGTTTTTCGAATTTGAGCTCTATCTGCAAAGGGCACTTTTCTTGCTAAAAGCAGTTTTTCCTAACAAATGCAAGATATAACATGGGCTATCTCCGCAAGGAGACATCAGAACTGCAAAACGCATGGTTTTTTGGTCTTCAGGGAGGATGGGGAACATGAATACGTGTTTGTTTTTCGAATTTGACCTCTATCTGCAAAGGGCACTTTTCATGCTAAAAGCAGTTTTTCCTAACAAATACAAGATATAACATGGGCTATCTCCGCAAGGAGACATCAGATCTGCAAAACTCATGGTTTTTTGGACTTCGTTGAGCCGGGGGAACATGAATATGTGTTTGTTTTTCGAATTTGAGCTCTATCTGCAAAGGGCACTTTTCTTGCTAAAAGCAGTTTTTCCTAACAAATGCAAGATATAACATGGGCTATCTCCGCAAGGAGACATCAGAACTGCAAAACGCATGGTTTTTTGGTCTTCGGGGAGGATGGGGAACATGAATACGTGTTTGTTTTTTGAATTTGACCTCTATCTGCAAAGGGCACTTTTCATGCTATAAGCAGTTTTTCCTAACAAATGCAAGATATAACATGGGCTATCTCCGCAAGGAGACATCAGATCTGTAAAACTCATGGTTTTTTGGTCTTCGGTGAGCCGGGGGAACATGAATATGTGTTTGTTTTTCGAATTTGAGCTCTATCTGCAATGGGCACTTTTCATGCTATAAAAAGTTTTTCCTAACAAATGCAAGATATAACATGGGCTATCTCCGCAAGGAGACATCAGATCTGTAAAACTCATGGTTTTTTGGTCTTCGGTGAGCCGGGGGAACATGAATATGTGCTTGTTTTTCTTATTTAAGCTCTATCTGCAAAGGGCACTTTTCTTGCTAAAAGCAGTTTTTCCTAACAAATGCAAGATATAACATGGGCTATCTCCGCAAGGAGACATCAGATCTGTAAAACTCATGGTTTTTTGGTCTTTGGTGAGACTGGGGAACTTGAATATGTGTTTGTTTTTCGAATTTGAGCTCTATCTGCAAAGGGCACTTTTCTTGCTAAAAGCAGTTTTTTTTAACAAATGCAAGATATAACATGGGCTATCTCCGCAAGGAGACATCAGATCTGCAAAACTCATGGTTTTTTGTTCTTCGGTGAGCCGGGGGAACATGAATATGTGGTTGTTTTTCGAATTTGAGCTCTATCTGCAAAGGGCACTTTTCTTGCTAAAAGCAGTTTTACCTAACAAATGCAAGATATAACATGGGCTATCTCCGCAAGGAGACATCAGATCTGCAAAACTCATGGTTTTTTGGACTTCGGTGAGCCGGGGGAACATGAATATGTGTTTGTTTTTCGAATTTGACCTCTATCTGCAAAGGGCACTTTTCTTGCTAAAAGCAGTTTTTCCTAACAAATGCAAGATATAACATGGGCTATCTCCGCAAGGAGACATCAGATCTGCAAAACTCATGGTTTTTTGGACTTCGGTGAACCGGGGGAACATGAATATGTGTTTGTTTTTCGAATTTGAGCTCTATCTGCAAAGGGCACTTTTCTTGCTAAAAGCAGTTTTTCCTAACAAATGCAAGATATAACATGGGCTATCTCCGCAAGGAGACATCAGATCTGTAAAACTCGTGGTTTTTTGGTCTTTGGTGAGACTGGGGAACTTGAATATGTGTTTGTTTTTCGAATTTGAGCTCTATCTGCAAAGGGCACTTTTCATGCTATAAGCAGTTTTTCCTAACAAATGCAAGATATAACATGGGCTATCTCCGCAAGGAGACATCAGATCTGTAAAACTCATGGTTTTTTGTTCTTCGGTGAGCCGGGGGAACATGAATATGTGTTTGTTTTTCAAATTTGAGCTCTATCTGCAATGGGCACTTTTCATGCAATAAACAGTTTTTCCTAACAAATGCAAGATATAACATGTGCTATCTCTGCAAGGAGACATCAGATCTGTAAAACTCATGGTTTTTTGGTCTTCGGTGAGCCGGGGGAACATGAATATGTGCTTGTTTTTCTTATTTAAGCTCTATCTGCAATGGGCACTTTTCATGCTATAAACAGTTTTTCCTAACAAATGCAAGACATAACATGGGCTATCTCCGCAAGGAGACATCAGATCTGTAAAACTCATGGTTTTTTGGTCTTCGGTGAGCCGGGGGAACATGAATATGTGCTTGTTTTTCTTATTTAAGCTCTATCTGCAAAGGGCACTTTTCTTGCTAAAAGCAGTTTTTCCTAACAAATGCAAGATATAACATGGGCTATCTCCGCAAGGAGACATCAGATCTGTAAAACTCATGGTTTTTTGGTCTTCGGTGAGACTGGGGAACTTGAATATGTGCTTGTTTTTCTTATTTAAGCTCTATCTGCAAAGGGCACTGTTCTTGCTAAAAGCAGTTTTTCCTAACAAATGCAAGATATAACATGGGCTATCTCCGCAAGGAGACATCAGATCTGTAAAACTCATGGTTTTTTGGTCTTCGGTGAGCCGGGGGAACATGAATATGTGCTTGTTTTTCTTATTTAAGCTCTATCTGCAAAGGGCACTTTTCTTGCTAAAAGCAGTTTTTCCTAACAAATGCAAGATATAATATGGGCTATCTCCGCAAGGAGACATCAGATCTGCATAACTCATGGTATTTTGGTCTTCGGTGAGCCAGGGGAACATGAATATGTGTTTGTTTTTCGAATTTGAGCTCTATCTGCAAAGGGCACTTTTCATGCTATAAGCAGTTTTTCCTAACAAATGCAAGATATAACATGGGCTATCTCCACAAGGAGACATCAGATCTGTATAACTCATGGTTTTTTGTTCTTTGGTGAGCCGGGGCAACATGAATATGTGTTTGTTTTTCGAATTTGAGCTCTATCTGCAAAGGGCACTTTTCTTGCTAAAAGCAGTTTTTCCTAACAAATGCAAAATATAACATGGGCTATCTCCGCAAGGAGACATCAGAACTGCAAAACGCATGGTTTTTTGGTCTTCGGTGAGCCAGGGGAACATGAATATGTGTTTGTTTTTCGAATTTGAGCTCTATCTGCAAAGGGCACTTTTCATGCTATAAGCAGTTTTTCCTAACAAATGCAAGATATAACATGGGCTATCTCCGCAAGGAGACATCAGATCTGTAAAACTCATGGTTTTTTGGTCTTCGGTGAGCCAGGGGAACATGAATATTTGTTTGTTTTTCGAATTTGAGCTCTATCTGCAAAGGGCACTTTTCATGCTATAAGCAGTTTTTCCTAACAAATGCAAGATATAACATGGGCTATCTCCACAAGGAGACATCAGATCTGTATAACTCATGGTTTTTTGTTCTTTGGTGAGCCGGGGCAACATGAATATGTGTTTGTTTTTCGAATTTGAGCTCTATCTGCAAAGGGCACTTTTCTTGCTAAAAGCAGTTTTTCCTAACAAATGCAAAATATAACATGGGCTATCTCCGCAAGGAGACATCAGAACTGCAAAACGCATGGTTTTTTGGTCTTCGGGGAGGATGGGGAACATGAATACGTGTTTGTTTTTTGAATTTGAGCTCTATCTGCAAAGGGCACTTTTCATGCTATAAGCAGTTTTTCCTAACAAATGCAAGATATAACATGGGCTATCTCCGCAAGGAGACATCAGATCTGTAAAACTCATGGTTTTTTGGTCTTCGGTGAGCCGGGGGAACATGAATATGTGCTTGTTTTTCTTATTTAAGCTCTATCTGCAAAGGGCACTTTTCTTGCTAAAAGCAGTTTTTCCTAACAAATGCAAGATATAATATGGGCTATCTCCGCAAGGAGACATCAGATCTGCATAACTCATGGTTTTTTGGTCTTCGGTGAGCCAGGGGAACATGAATATGTGTTTGTTTTTCTAATTTGAGCTCTATCTGCAAAGGGCACTTTTCATGATATAAGCAGTTTTTCCTAACAAATGCAAGAAATAACATGGGCTATCTCCGCAAGGAGACATCAGAACTGCAAAACGCATGGTTTTTTGGTCTTCGGGGAGGATGGGGAACATGAATATGTGTTTGTTTTTCGAATTTGAGCTCTATCTGCAAAGGGCACTTTTCTTGCTAAAAGCAGTTTTTCCTAACAAATGCAAGATATAACATGGGCTATCTCCGCAAGGAGACATCAGATCTGCAAAACTCATGGTTTTTTGGACTTCGTTGAGCCGGGGGAACATGAATATGTGTTTGTTTTTCGAATTTGAGCTCTATCTGCAAAGGGCACTTTTCTTGCTAAAAGCAGTTTTTCCTAACAAATGCAAGATATAACATGGGCTATCTCCGCAAGGAGACATCAGAACTGCAAAACGCATGGTTTTTTGGTCTTCGGGGAGGATGGGGAACATGAATACGTGTTTGTTTTTTGAATTTGAGCTCTATCTGCAAAGGGCACTTTTCATGCTATAAGCAGTTTTTCCTAACAAATGCTAGATATAACATGGGCTATCTCCGCAAGGAGACATCAGATCTGTAAAACTCATGGTTTTTTGTTCTTCGGTGAGCCGGGGGAACATGAATATGTGTTTGTTTTTCGAATTTGAGCTCTATCTGCAAAGGGCACTTTTCTTGCTAAAAGCAGTTTTTCCTAACAAATGCAAGATATAACATGGGCTATCTCCGCATGGAGACATCAGAACTGCGAAACGCATGGTTTTTTGGTCTTCGGGGAGGATGGGGAACATGAATACGTGTTTGTTTTTCGAATTTGAGCTCTATCTGCAAAGGGCACTTTTCTTGCTAAAAGCAGTTTTTCCAAACAAATGCAAGATATAACATGGGCTATCTCCGCAAGGAGACATCAGATCTGTATAACTCATGGTTTTTTGTTCTTCGGTGAGCCGGGGGAACATGAATATGTGTTTGTTTTTCGAATTTGAGCTCTATCTGCAATGGGCACTTTTCATGCTATAAACAGTTTTTCCTAACAAATGCAAGATATAACATGGGCTATCTCCGCAAGGAGACATCAGATCTGTAAAACTCATGGTTTTTTGGTCTTTGGTGAGCCGGGGGAACATGAATATGTGCTTGTTTTTCTTATTTAAGCTCTATCTGCAAAGGGCACTTTTCTTGCTAAAAGCAGTTTTTCCTAACAAATGCAAGATATAACATGGGCTATCTCCGCAAGGAGACATCAGATCTGTAAAACTCATGGTTTTTTGGTCTTCGGTGAGACTGGGGAACTTGAATATGTGTTTGTTTTTCGAATTTGAGCTCTATCTGCAAAGGGCACTTTTCATGCTATAAGCAGTTTTTCCTAACAAATGCAAGATATAACATGGGCTATCTCCGCAAGGAGACATCAGATCTGTAAAACTCATGGTTTTTTGGTCTTCGGTGAGCCGGGGGAACATGAATATGTGCTTGTTTTTCTTATTTAAGCTCTATCTGCAAAGGGCACTTTTCTTGCTAAAAGCAGTTTTTCCTAACAAATGCAAGATATAACATGGGCTATCTCCGCAAGGAGACATCAGATCTGTAAAACTCATGGTTTTTTGGTCTTCGGTGAGACTGGGGAACTTGAATATGTGTTTGTTTTTCGAATTTGAGCTCTATCTGCAAAGGGCACTTTTCATGCTATAAGCAGTTTTTCCTAACAAATGCAAGATATAACATGGGCTATCTCCGCAAGGAGACATCAGATCTGTAAAACTCATGGTTTTTTGTTCTTCGGTGAGCCGGGGGAACATGAATATGTGTTTGTTTTTCGAATTTGAGCTCTATCTGCAATGGGCACTTTTCATGCTATAAACAGTTTTTCCTAACAAATGCAAGATATAACATGGGCTATCTCCGCAAGGAGACATCAGATCTGTAAAACTCATGGTTTCTTGTTCTTCGGTGAGCCGGGGGAACATGAATATGTGCTTGTTTTTCTTATTTAAGCTCTATCTGCAAAGGGCACTTTTCTTGCTAAAAGCAGTTTTTCCTAACAAATGCAAGATATAACATGGGCTATCTCCGCAAGGAGACATCAGATCTGTAAAACTCATGGTTTTTTGGTCTTCGGTGAGACTGGGGAACTTGAATATGTGTTTGTTTTTCGAATTTGAGCTCTATCTGCAAAGGGCACTTTTCATGCTAAAAGCAGTTTTTCCTAACAAATGCAAGATATAACATGGGCTATCTCCGCAAGGAGACATCAGAACTGCAAAACGCATGGGTTTTTGGTCTTCGGGGAGGATGGGGAACTTGAATATGTGTTTGTTTTTCGAATTTGAGCTCTATCTGCAAAGGGCACTTTTCTTGCTAAAAGCAGTTTTTCCTAACAAATGCAAGATATAACATGGGCTATCTCCGCAAGGAGACATCAGAACTGCAAAACGCATGGTTTTTTGGTCTTCAGGGAGGATGGGGAACATGAATACGTGTTTGTTTTTCGAATTTGACCTCTATCTGCAAAGGGCACTTTTCATGCTAAAAGCAGTTTTTCCTAACAAATACAAGATATAACATGGGCTATCTCCGCAAGGAGACATCAGATCTGCAAAACTCATGGTTTTTTGGACTTCGTTGAGCTGGGGGAACATGAATATGTGTTTGTTTTTCGAATTTGAGCTCTATCTGCAAAGGGCACTTTTCTTGCTAAAAGCAGTTTTTCCTAACAAATGCAAGATATAACATGGGCTATCTCCGCAAGGAGACATCAGAACTGCAAAACGCATGGTTTTTTGGTCTTCGGGGAGGATGGGGAACATGAATACGTGTTTGTTTTTTGAATTTGAGCTCTATCTGCAAAGGGCACTTTTCATGCTATAAGCAGTTTTTCCTAACAAATGCAAGATATAACATGGGCTATCTCCGCAAGGAGACATCAGATCTGTAAAACTCATGGTTTTTTGGTCTTCGGTGAGCCGGGGGAACATGAATATGTGCTTGTTTTTCTTATTTAAGCTCTATCTGCAAAGGGCACTTTTCTTGCTAAAAGCAGTTTTTCCTAACAAATGCAAGATATAATATGGGCTATCTCCGCAAGGAGACATCAGATCTGCATAACTCATGGTTTTTTGGTCTTCGGTGAGCCAGGGGAACATGAATATGTGTTTGTTTTTCTAATTTGAGCTCTATCTGCAAAGGGCACTTTTCATGATATAAGCAGTTTTTCCTAACAAATGCAAGAAATAACATGGGCTATCTCCGCAAGGAGACATCAGAACTGCAAAACGCATGGTTTTTTGGTCTTCGGGGAGGATGGGGAACATGAATATGTGTTTGTTTTTCGAATTTGAGCTCTATCTGCAAAGGGCACTTTTCTTGCTAAAAGCAGTTTTTCCTAACAAATGCAAGATATAACATGGGCTATCTCCGCAAGGAGACATCAGATCTGCAAAACTCATGGTTTTTTGGACTTCGTTGAGCCGGGGGAACATGAATATGTGTTTGTTTTTCGAATTTGAGCTCTATCTGCAAAGGGCACTTTTCTTGCTAAAAGCAGTTTTTCCTAACAAATGCAAGATATAACATGGGCTATCTCCGCAAGGAGACATCAGATCTGTAAAACTCATGGTTTTTTGGTCTTTGGTGAGACTGGGGAACTTGAATATGTGTTTGTTTTTCGAATTTGAGCTCTATCTGCAAAGGGCACTTTTCTTGCTAAAAGCAGTTTTTTTTAACAAATGCAAGATATAACATGGGCTATCTCCGCAAGGAGACATCAGATCTGCAAAACTCATGGTTTTTTGTTCTTCGGTGAGCCGGGGGAACATGAATATGTGTTTGTTTTTCGAATTTGAGCTCTATCTGCAAAGGGCACTTTTCTTGCTAAAAGCAGTTTTACCTAACAAATGCAAGATATAACATGGGCTATCTCCGCAAGGAGACATCAGATCTGCAAAACTCATGGTTTTTTGGACTTCGGTGAGCCGGGGGAACATGAATATGTGTTTGTTTTTCGAATTTGACCTCTATCTGCAAAGGGCACTTTTCTTGCTAAAAGCAGTTTTTCCTAACAAATGCAAGATATAACATGGGCTATCTCCGCAAGGAGACATCAGATCTGCAAAACTCATGGTTTTTTGGACTTCGGTGAACCGGGGGAACATGAATATGTGTTTGTTTTTCGAATTTGAGCTCTATCTGCAAAGGGCACTTTTCTTGCTAAAAGCAGTTTTTCCTAACAAATGCAAGATATAACATGGGCTATCTCCGCAAGGAGACATCAGATCTGTAAAACTCGTGGTTTTTTGGTCTTTGGTGAGACTGGGGAACTTGAATATGTGTTTGTTTTTCGAATTTGAGCTCTATCTGCAAAGGGCACTTTTCATGCTATAAGCAGTTTTTCCTAACAAATGCAAGATATAACATGGGCTATCTCCGCAAGGAGACATCAGATCTGTAAAACTCATGGTTTTTTGTTCTTCGGTGAGCCGGGGGAACATGAATATGTGTTTGTTTTTCGAATTTGAGCTCTATCTGCAATGGGCACTTTTCATGCAATAAACAGTTTTTCCTAACAAATGCAAGATATAACATGTGCTATCTCTGCAAGGAGACATCAGATCTGTAAAACTCATGGTTTTTTGGTCTTCGGTGAGCCGGGGGAACATGAATATGTGCTTGTTTTTCTTATTTAAGCTCTATCTGCAATGGGCACTTTTCATGCTATAAACAGTTTTTCCTAACAAATGCAAGACATAACATGGGCTATCTCCGCAAGGAGACATCAGATCTGTAAAACTCATGGTTTTTTGGTCTTCGGTGAGCCGGGGGAACATGAATATGTGCTTGTTTTTCTTATTTAAGCTCTATCTGCAAAGGGCACTTTTCTTGCTAAAAGCAGTTTTTCCTAACAAATGCAAGATATAACATGGGCTATCTCCGCAAGGAGACATCAGATCTGTAAAACTCATGGTTTTTTGGTCTTCGGTGAGACTGGGGAACTTGAATATGTGCTTGTTTTTCTTATTTAAGCTCTATCTGCAAAGGGCACTGTTCTTGCTAAAAGCAGTTTTTCCTAACAAATGCAAGATATAACATGGGCTATCTCCGCAAGGAGACATCAGATCTGTAAAACTCATGGTTTTTTGGTCTTCGGTGAGCCGGGGGAACATGAATATGTGCTTGTTTTTCTTATTTAAGCTCTATCTGCAAAGGGCACTTTTCTTGCTAAAAGCAGTTTTTCCTAACAAATGCAAGATATAATATGGGCTATCTCCGCAAGGAGACATCAGATCTGCATAACTCATGGTATTTTGGTCTTCGGTGAGCCAGGGGAACATGAATATGTGTTTGTTTTTCGAATTTGAGCTCTATCTGCAAAGGGCACTTTTCATACTATAAGCAGTTTTTCCTAACAAATGCAAGATATAACATGGGCTATCTCCACAAGGAGACATCAGATCTGTATAACTCATGGTTTTTTGTTCTTCGGTGAGCCAGGGGAACATGAATATGTGTTTGTTTTTCGAATTTGAGCTCTATCTGCAATGGGCACTTTTCATGCTATAAACAGTTTTTCCTAACAAATGCAAGATATAACATGGGCTATCTCCGCAAGGAGACATCAGATCTGTAAAACTCATGTTTTTTTGGTCTTCGGTGAGCCGGGGGAACATGAATACGTGTTTGTTTTTCGAATTTGACCTCTATCTGCAAACGGCACTTTTCATGCTAAAAGCAGTTTTTCCTAACAAATGCAAGATATAACATGGGCTATCTCCGCAAGGAGACATCAGATCTGCAAAACTCATGGTTTTTTGGACTTCGGTGAGCCGGGGGAACATGAATATGTGCTTTTTTTTCGAATTTGAGCTCTATCTGCAAAGGGCACTTTTCTTGCTAAAAGCAGTTTTTCCTAACAAATGCAAGATATAACATGGGCTATCTCCGCAAGGAGACATCAGAACTGCAAAACGCATGGTTTTTTGGTCTTCGGGGAGGATGGGGAACATGAATACGTGTTTGTTTTTTGAATTTGAGCTCTATCTGCAAAGGGCACTTTTCATGCTATAAGCAGTTTTTCCTAACAAATGCAAGATATAACATGGGCTATCTCCGCAAGGAGACATCAGATCTGTAAAACTCATGGTTTTTTGGTCTTCGGTGAGCCGGGGGAACATGAATATGTGCTTGTTTTTCTTATTTAAGCTCTATCTGCAAAGGGCACTTTTCTTGCTAAAAGCAGTTTTTCCTAACAAATGCAAGATATAATATGGGCTATCTCCGCAAGGAGACATCAGATCTGCATAACTCATGGTTTTTTGGTCTTTGGTGAGCCAGGGGAACATGAATATGTGTTTGTTTTTCTAATTTGAGCTCTATCTGCAAAGGGCACTTTTCATGATATAAGCAGTTTTTCCTAACAAATGCAAGAAATAACATGGGCTATCTCCGCAAGGAGACATCAGAACTGCAAAACGCATGGTTTTTTGGTCTTCGGGGAGGATGGGGAACATGAATATGTGTTTGTTTTTCGAATTTGAGCTCTATCTGCAAAGGGCACTTTTCTTGCTAAAAGCAGTTTTTTTTAACAAATGCAAGATATAACATGGGCTATCTCCGCAAGGAGACATCAGATCTGCAAAACTCATGGTTTTTTGTTCTTCGGTGAGCCGGGGGAACATGAATATGTGTTTGTTTTTCGAATTTGAGCTCTATCTGCAAAGGGCACTTTTCTTGCTAAAAGCAGTTTTACCTAACAAATGCAAGATATAACATGGGCTATCTCCGCAAGGAGACATCAGATCTGCAAAACTCATGGTTTTTTGGACTTCGGTGAGCCGGGGGAACATGAATATGTGTTTGTTTTTCGAATTTGACCTCTATCTGCAAAGGGCACTTTTCTTGCTAAAAGCAGTTTTTCCTAACAAATGCAAGATATAACATGGGCTATCTCCGCAAGGAGACATCAGATCTGCAAAACTCATGGTTTTTTGGACTTCGGTGAACCGGGGGAACATGAATATGTGTTTGTTTTTCGAATTTGAGCTCTATCTGCAAAGGGCACTTTTCTTGCTAAAAGCAGTTTTTCCTAACAAATGCAAGATATAACATGGGCTATCTCCGCAAGGAGACATCAGATCTGTAAAACTCGTGGTTTTTTGGTCTTTGGTGAGACTGGGGAACTTGAATATGTGTTTGTTTTTCGAATTTGAGCTCTATCTGCAAAGGGCACTTTTCATGCTATAAGCAGTTTTTCCTAACAAATGCAAGATATAACATGGGCTATCTCCGCAAGGAGACATCAGATCTGTAAAACTCATGGTTTTTTGTTCTTCGGTGAGCCGGGGGAACATGAATATGTGTTTGTTTTTCGAATTTGAGCTCTATCTGCAATGGGCACTTTTCATGCAATAAACAGTTTTTCCTAACAAATGCAAGATATAACATGTGCTATCTCTGCAAGGAGACATCAGATCTGTAAAACTCATGGTTTTTTGGTCTTCGGTGAGCCGGGGGAACATGAATATGTGCTTGTTTTTCTTATTTAAGCTCTATCTGCAATGGGCACTTTTCATGCTATAAACAGTTTTTCCTAACAAATGCAAGACATAACATGGGCTATCTCCGCAAGGAGACATCAGATCTGTAAAACTCATGGTTTTTTGGTCTTCGGTGAGCCGGGGGAACATGAATATGTGCTTGTTTTTCTTATTTAAGCTCTATCTGCAAAGGGCACTTTTCTTGCTAAAAGCAGTTTTTCCTAACAAATGCAAGATATAACATGGGCTATCTCCGCAAGGAGACATCAGATCTGTAAAACTCATGGTTTTTTGGTCTTCGGTGAGACTGGGGAACTTGAATATGTGCTTGTTTTTCTTATTTAAGCTCTATCTGCAAAGGGCACTGTTCTTGCTAAAAGCAGTTTTTCCTAACAAATGCAAGATATAACATGGGCTATCTCCGCAAGGAGACATCAGATCTGTAAAACTCATGGTTTTTTGGTCTTCGGTGAGCCGGGGGAACATGAATATGTGCTTGTTTTTCTTATTTAAGCTCTATCTGCAAAGGGCACTTTTCTTGCTAAAAGCAGTTTTTCCTAACAAATGCAAGATATAATATGGGCTATCTCCGCAAGGAGACATCAGATCTGCATAACTCATGGTATTTTGGTCTTCGGTGAGCCAGGGGAACATGAATATGTGTTTGTTTTTCGAATTTGAGCTCTATCTGCAAAGGGCACTTTTCATACTATAAGCAGTTTTTCCTAACAAATGCAAGATATAACATGGGCTATCTCCACAAGGAGACATCAGATCTGTATAACTCATGGTTTTTTGTTCTTCGGTGAGCCAGGGGAACATGAATATGTGTTTGTTTTTCGAATTTGAGCTCTATCTGCAATGGGCACTTTTCATGCTATAAACAGTTTTTCCTAACAAATGCAAGATATAACATGGGCTATCTCCGCAAGGAGATATCAGATCTGTAAAACTCATGGTTTTTTGGTCTTCGGTGAGCCGGGGGAACATGAATATGTGCTTGTTTTTCTTATTTAAGCTCTATCTGCAAAGGGCACTTTTCTTGCTAAAAGCAGTTTTTCCTAACAAATGCAAGATATAACATGGGCTATCTACGCAAGGAGACATCAGATCTGTATAACTCATGGTTTTTTGTTCTTCGGTGAGCCGGGGGAACATGAATATGTGTTTGTTTTTCGAATTTGAGCTCTATCTGCAATGGGCACTTTTCATGCTATAAACAGTTTTTCCTAACAAATGCAAGATATAACATGGGCTATCTCCGCAAGGAGACATCAGATCTGTAAAACTCATGTTTTTTTGGTCTTCGGTGAGCCGGGGGAACATGAATACGTGTTTGTTTTTCGAATTTGACCTCTATCTGCAAACGGCACTTTTCATGCTAAAAGCAGTTTTTCCTAACAAATGCAAGATATAACATGGGCTATCTCCGCAAGGAGACATCAGATCTGCAAAACTCATGGTTTTTTGGACTTCGGTGAGCCGGGGGAACATGAATATGTGTTTTTTTTTCGAATTTGAGCTCTATCTGCAAAGGGCACTTTTCTTGCTAAAAGCAGTTTTTCCTAACAAATGCAAGATATAACATGGGCTATCTCCGCAAGGAGACATCAGAACTGCAAAACGCATGGTTTTTTGGTCTTCGGGGAGGATGGGGAACATGAATACGTGTTTGTTTTTTGAATTTGAGCTCTATCTGCAAAGGGCACTTTTCATGCTATAAACAGTTTTTCCTAACAAATGCAAGATATAACATGGGCTATCTCCGCAAGGAGACATCAGATCTGTAAAACTCATGGTTTTTTGGTCTTCGGTGAGCCGGGGGAACATGAATATGTGCTTGTTTTTCTTATTTAAGCTCTATCTGCAAAGGGCACTTTTCTTGCTAAAAGCAGTTTTTCCTAACAAATGCAAGATATAATATGGGCTATCTCCGCAAGGAGACATCAGATCTGCATAACTCATGGTTTTTTGGTCTTTGGTGAGCCAGGGGAACATGAATATGTGTTTGTTTTTCTAATTTGAGCTCTATCTGCAAAGGGCACTTTTCATGATATAAGCAGTTTTTCCTAACAAATGCAAGAAATAACATGGGCTATCTCCGCAAGGAGACATCAGAACTGCAAAACGCATGGTTTTTTGGTCTTCGGGGAGGATGGGGAACATGAATATGTGTTTGTTTTTCGAATTTGAGCTCTATCTGCAAAGGGCACTTTTCTTGCTAAAAGCAGTTTTTCCTAACAAATGCAAGATATAACATGGGCTATCTCCGCAAGGAGACATCAGATCTGCAAAACTCATGGTTTTTTGGACTTCGTTGAGCCGGGGGAACATGAATATGTGTTTGTTTTTCGAATTTGAGCTCTATCTGCAAAGGGCACTTTTCTTGCTAAAAGCAGTTTTTCCTAACAAATGCAAGATATAACATGGGCTATCTCCGCAAGGAGACATCAGATCTGTAAAACTCATCGTTTTTTGGTCTTTGGTGAGACTGGGGAACTTGAATATGTGTTTGTTTTTCGAATTTGAGCTCTATCTGCAAAGGGCACTTTTCTTGCTAAAAGCAGTTTTTTTTAACAAATGCAAGATATAACATGGGCTATCTCCGCAAGGAGACATCAGATCTGCAAAACTCATGGTTTTTTGTTCTTCGGTGAGCCGGGGGAACATGAATATGTGTTTGTTTTTCGAATTTGAGCTCTATCTGCAAAGGGCACTTTTCTTGCTAAAAGCAGTTTTACCTAACAAATGCAAGATATAACATGGGCTATCTCCGCAAGGAGACATCAGATCTGCAAAACTCATGGTTTTTTGGACTTCGGTGAGCCGGGGGAACATGAATATGTGTTTGTTTTTCGAATTTGACCTCTATCTGCAAAGGGCACTTTTCTTGCTAAAAGCAGTTTTTCCTAACAAATGCAAGATATAACATGGGCTATCTCCGCAAGGAGACATCAGATCTGCAAAACTCATGGTTTTTTGGACTTCGGTGAACCGGGGGAACATGAATATGTGTTTGTTTTTCGAATTTGAGCTCTATCTGCAAAGGGCACTTTTCTTGCTAAAAGCAGTTTTTCCTAACAAATGCAAGATATAACATGGGCTATCTCCGCAAGGAGACATCAGATCTGTAAAACTCGTGGTTTTTTGGTCTTTGGTGAGACTGGGGAACTTGAATATGTGTTTGTTTTTCGAATTTGAGCTCTATCTGCAAAGGGCACTTTTCATGCTATAAGCAGTTTTTCCTAACAAATGCAAGATATAACATGGGCTATCTCCGCAAGGAGACATCAGATCTGTAAAACTCATGGTTTTTTGTTCTTCGGTGAGCCGGGGGAACATGAATATGTGTTTGTTTTTCGAATTTGAGCTCTATCTGCAATGGGCACTTTTCATGCAATAAACAGTTTTTCCTAACAAATGCAAGATATAACATGTGCTATCTCTGCAAGGAGACATCAGATCTGTAAAACTCATGGTTTTTTGGTCTTCGGTGAGCCGGGGGAACATGAATATGTGCTTGTTTTTCTTATTTAAGCTCTATCTGCAATGGGCACTTTTCATGCTATAAACAGTTTTTCCTAACAAATGCAAGACATAACATGGGCTATCTCCGCAAGGAGACATCAGATCTGTAAAACTCATGGTTTTTTGGTCTTCGGTGAGCCGGGGGAACATGAATATGTGCTTGTTTTTCTTATTTAAGCTCTATCTGCAAAGGGCACTTTTCTTGCTAAAAGCAGTTTTTCCTAACAAATGCAAGATATAACATGGGCTATCTCCGCAAGGAGACATCAGATCTGTAAAACTCATGGTTTTTTGGTCTTCGGTGAGACTGGGGAACTTGAATATGTGCTTGTTTTTCTTATTTAAGCTCTATCTGCAAAGGGCACTGTTCTTGCTAAAAGCAGTTTTTCCTAACAAATGCAAGATATAACATGGGCTATCTCCGCAAGGAGACATCAGATCTGTAAAACTCATGGTTTTTTGGTCTTCGGTGAGCCGGGGGAACATGAATATGTGCTTGTTTTTCTTATTTAAGCTCTATCTGCAAAGGGCACTTTTCTTGCTAAAAGCAGTTTTTCCTAACAAATGCAAGATATAATATGGGCTATCTCCGCAAGGAGACATCAGATCTGCATAACTCATGGTATTTTGGTCTTCGGTGAGCCAGGGGAACATGAATATGTGTTTGTTTTTCGAATTTGAGCTCTATCTGCAAAGGGCACTTTTCATACTATAAGCAGTTTTTCCTAACAAATGCAAGATATAACATGGGCTATCTCCACAAGGAGACATCAGATCTGTATAACTCATGGTTTTTTGTTCTTCGGTGAGCCAGGGGAACATGAATATGTGTTTGTTTTTCGAATTTGAGCTCTATCTGCAATGGGCACTTTTCATGCTATAAACAGTTTTTCCTAACAAATGCAAGATATAACATGGGCTATCTCCGCAAGGAGATATCAGATCTGTAAAACTCATGGTTTTTTGGTCTTCGGTGAGCCGGGGGAACATGAATATGTGCTTGTTTTTCTTATTTAAGCTCTATCTGCAAAGGGCACTTTTCTTGCTAAAAGCAGTTTTTCCTAACAAATGCAAGATATAACATGGGCTATCTACGCAAGGAGACATCAGATCTGTATAACTCATGGTTTTTTGTTCTTCGGTGAGCCGGGGGAACATGAATATGTGTTTGTTTTTCGAATTTGAGCTCTATCTGCAATGGGCACTTTTCATGCTATAAACAGTTTTTCCTAACAAATGCAAGATATAACATGGGCTATCTCCGCAAGGAGACATCAGATCTGTAAAACTCATGTTTTTTTGGTCTTCGGTGAGCCGGGGGAACATGAATACGTGTTTGTTTTTCGAATTTGACCTCTATCTGCAAACGGCACTTTTCATGCTAAAAGCAGTTTTTCCTAACAAATGCAAGATATAACATGGGCTATCTCCGCAAGGAGACATCAGATCTGCAAAACTCATGGTTTTTTGGACTTCGGTGAGCC
The DNA here is from genome assembly GCF_947247035.1 of Vipera ursinii. Lineage (NCBI taxonomy): Eukaryota > Metazoa > Chordata > Lepidosauria > Squamata > Viperidae > Vipera > Vipera ursinii. The sequence goes on from NC_139513.1 coordinate 181,364,781, forward strand.
GGGGGAACATGAATATGTGTTTTTTTTTCGAATTTGAGCTCTATCTGCAAAGGGCACTTTTCTTGCTAAAAGCAGTTTTTCCTAACAAATGCAAGATATAACATGGGCTATCTCCGCAAGGAGACATCAGAACTGCAAAACGCATGGTTTTTTGGTCTTCGGGGAGGATGGGGAACATGAATACGTGTTTGTTTTTTGAATTTGAGCTCTATCTGCAAAGGGCACTTTTCATGCTATAAGCAGTTTTTCCTAACAAATGCAAGATATAACATGGGCTATCTCCGCAAGGAGACATCAGATCTGTAAAACTCATGGTTTTTTGGTCTTCGGTGAGCCGGGGGAACATGAATATGTGCTTGTTTTTCTTATTTAAGCTCTATCTGCAAAGGGCACTTTTCTTGCTAAAAGCAGTTTTTCCTAACAAATGCAAGATATAATATGGGCTATCTCCGCAAGGAGACATCAGATCTGCATAACTCATGGTTTTTTGGTCTTCGGTGAGCCAGGGGAACATGAATATGTGTTTGTTTTTCTAATTTGAGCTCTATCTGCAAAGGGCACTTTTCATGATATAAGCAGTTTTTCCTAACAAATGCAAGAAATAACATGGGCTATCTCCGCAAGGAGACATCAGAACTGCAAAACGCATGGTTTTTTGGTCTTCGGGGAGGATGGGGAACATGAATATGTGTTTGTTTTTCGAATTTGAGCTCTATCTGCAAAGGGCACTTTTCTTGCTAAAAGCAGTTTTTCCTAACAAATGCAAGATATAACATGGGCTATCTCCGCAAGGAGACATCAGATCTGCAAAACTCATGGTTTTTTGGACTTCGTTGAGCCGGGGGAACATGAATATGTGTTTGTTTTTCGAATTTGAGCTCTATCTGCAAAGGGCACTTTTCTTGCTAAAAGCAGTTTTTCCTAACAAATGCAAGATATAACATGGGCTATCTCCGCAAGGAGACATCAGAACTGCAAAACGCATGGTTTTTTGGTCTTCGGGGAGGATGGGGAACATGAATACGTGTTTGTTTTTTGAATTTGAGCTCTATCTGCAAAGGGCACTTTTCATGCTATAAGCAGTTTTTCCTAACAAATGCTAGATATAACATGGGCTATCTCCGCAAGGAGACATCAGATCTGTAAAACTCATGGTTTTTTGTTCTTCGGTGAGCCGGGGGAACATGAATATGTGTTTGTTTTTCGAATTTGAGCTCTATCTGCAAAGGGCACTTTTCTTGCTAAAAGCAGTTTTTCCTAACAAATGCAAGATATAACATGGGCTATCTCCGCAAGGAGACATCAGATCTGCAAAACTCATGGTTTTTTGGACTTCGGTGAGCCGGGGGAACATGAATATGTGTTTGTTTTTCGAATTTGAGCTCTATCTGCAAAGGGCACTTTTCTTGCTAAAAGCAGTTTTTCCTAACAAATGCAAGATATAACATGGGCTATCGCCGCAAGGAGACATCAGATCTGCAAAACTCATGGTTTTTTGGACTTCGGTGAGCCGGGGGAACATGAATATGTGTTTGTTTTTCGAATTTGAGCTCTATCTGCAAAGGGCACTTTTCTTGCTAAAAGCAGTTTTTCCTAACAAATGCAAGATATAACATGGGCTATCTCCGCAAGGAGACATCAGATCTGCAAAACTCATGGTTTTTTGGACTTCGGTGAGCCGGGGGAACATGAATATGTGTTTGTTTTTCGAATTTGAGCTCTATCTGCAAAGGGCACTTTTCTTGCTAAAAGCAGTTGTTCCTAACAAATGCAAGATATAACATGGGCTATCTCCGCAAGGAGACATCAGATCTGCAAAACTCATGGTTTTTTGGACTTCGGTGAGCCGGGGGAACATGAATATGTGTTTGTTTTTCGAATTTGAGCTCTATCTGCAAATGGCACTTTTCTTGCTAAAAGCAGTTTTTCCTAACAAATGCAAGATATAACATGGGCTATCTCCGCAAGGAGACATCAGATCTGCAAAACTCATGGTTTTTTGGACTTCGGTGAGCCGGGGGAACATGAATATGTGTTTGTTTTTCGAATTTGAGCTCTATCTGCAAAGGGCACTTTTCTTGCTAAAAGCAGTTTTCCTAACAAATGCAAGATATAACATGGGCTATCTCCGCAAGGAGACATCAGATCTGCAAAACTCATGGTTTTTTGGACTTCGGTGAGCCGGGGGAACATGAATATGTGTTTGTTTTTCGAATTTGAGCTCTATCTGCAAAGGGCACTTTTCTTGCTAAAAGCAGTTTTTCCTAACAAATGCAAGATATAACATGGGCTATCTCCGCAAGGAGACATCAGATCTGCAAAACTCATGGTTTTTTGGACTTCGGTGAGCCGGGGGAACATGAATATGTGTTTGTTTTTCGAATTTGAGCTCTATCTGCAAAGGGCACTTTTCTTGCTAAAAGCAGTTTTTCCTAACAAATGGAAGATATAACATGGGCTATCTCCGCAAGGAGACATCAGATCTGCAAAACTCATGGTTTTTTGGACTTCGGTGAGCCGGGGGAACATGAATATGTGTTTGTTTTTCGAATTTGAGCTATATCTGCAAAGGGCACTTGTCTTGCTAAAAGCAGTTTTTCCTAACAAATGCAAGATATAACATGGGCTATCTCCGCAAGGAGACATCAGATCTGCAAAACTCATGGTTTTTTGGACTTCGGTGAGCCGGGGGAACATGAATATGTGTTTGTTTTTCGAATTTGAGCTCTATCTGCAAAGGGCACTTTTCTTGCTAAAAGCAGTTTTTCCTAACAAATGCAAGATATAACATGGGCTATCTCCGCAAGGAGACATCAGATCTGCAAAACTCATGGTTTTTTGGACTTCGGTGAGCCGGGGGAACATGAATATGTGTTTGTTTTTCGAATTTGAGCTCTATCTGCAAAGGGCACTTTTCTTGCTAAAAGCAGTTTTTCCTAACAAATGCAAGATATAACATGGGCTATCTCCGCAAGGAGACATCAGATCTGCAAAACTCATGGTTTTTTGGACTTCGGTGAGCCGGGGGAACATGAATATGTGTTTGTTTTTCGAATTTGAGCTCTATCTGCAAAGGGCACTTTTCTTGCTAAAAGCAGTTTTTCCTAACAAATGCAAGATATAACATGGGCTATCTCCGCAAGGAGACATCAGATCTGCAAAACTCATGGTTTTTTGGACTTCGGTGAGCCGGGGGAACATGAATATGTGTTTGTTTTTCGAATTTGAGCTCTATCTGCAAAGGGCACTTTTCTTGCTAAAAGCAGTTTTTCCTAACAAATGCAAGATATAACATGGGCTATCTCCGCAAGGAGACATCAGATCTGCAAAACTCATGGTTTTTTGGACTTCGGTGAGCCGGGGGAACATGAATATGTGTTTGTTTTTCGAATTTGAGCTCTATCTGCAAAGGGCACTTTTCTTGCTAAAAGCAGTTTTTCCTAACAAATGGAAGATATAACATGGGCTATCTCCGCAAGGAGACATCAGATCTGCAAAACTCATGGTTTTTTGGACTTCGGTGAGCCGGGGGAACATGAATATGTGTTTGTTTTTCGAATTTGAGCTATATCTGCAAAGGGCACTTTTCTTGCTAAAAGCAGTTTTTCCTAACTAATGCAAGATATAACATGGGCTATCTCCGCAAGGAGACATCAGATCTGCAAAACTCATGGTTTTTTGGACTTCGGTGAGCCGGGGGAACATGAATATGTGTTTGTTTTTCGAATTTGAGCTCTATCTGCAAAGGGCACTTTTCTTGCTAAAAGCAGTTTTTCCTAACAAATGCAAGATATAACATGGGCTATCTCCGCAAGGAGACATCAGATCTGCAAAACTCATGGTTTTTTGGACTTCGGTGAGCCGGGGGAACATGAATATGTGTTTGTTTTTCGAATTTGAGCTCTATCTGCAAAGGGCACTTTTCTTGCTAAAAGCAGTTTTTCCTAACAAATGCAAGATATAACATGGGCTATCTCCGCAAGGAGACATCAGAACTGCAAAACGCATGGTTTTTTGGTCTTCGGGGAGGATGGGGAACATGAATATGTGCTTGTTTTTCTTATTTAAGCTCTATCTGCAAGGGCACTTTTCTTGCTAAAAGCAGTTTTTCCTAACAAATGCAAGATATAACATGGGCTATCTCCGCAAGGAGACATCAGATCTGCAAAACTCATGGTTTTTTGGACTTCGGTGAGCCGGGGGAACATGAATATGTGTTTGTTTTTCGAATTTGAGCTCTATCTGCAAATGGCACTTTTCTTGCTAAAAGATATAACATGGGCTATCTCCGCAAGGAGACATCAGATCTGCAAAACTCATGGTTTTTTGGACTTCGGTGAGCCGGGGGAACATGAATATGTGTTTGTTTTTCGAATTTGAGCTCTATCTGCAAAGGGCACTTTTCTTGCTAAAAGCAGTTTTTCCTAACAAATGCAAGATATAACATGGGCTATCTCCGCAAGGAGACATCAGAACTGCAAAACGCATGGTTTTTTGGTCTTCGGGGAGGATGGGGAACATGAATATGTGCTTGTTTTTCTTATTTAAGCTCTATCTGCAAGGGCACTTTTCTTGCTAAAAGCAGTTTTTCCTAACAATTGCAAGATATAACATGGGCTATCTCCGCAAGGAGACATCAGATCTGCAAAACTCATGGTTTTTTGGACTTCGGTGAGCCGGGGGAACATGAATATGTGTTTGTTTTTCGAATTTGAGCTCTATCTGCAAATGGCACTTTTCTTGCTAAAAGCAGTTTTTCCTAACAAATGCAAGATATAACATGGGCTATCTCCGCAAGGAGACATCAGATCTGCAAAACTCATGGTTTTTTGGACTTCGGTGAGCCGGGGGAACATGAATATGTGTTTGTTTTTCGAATTTGAGCTCTATCTGCAAAGGGCACTTTTCTTGCTAAAAGCAGTTTTTCCTAACAAATGCAAGATATAACATGGGCTATCTCCGCAAGGAGACATCAGATCTGCAAAACTCATGGTTTTTTGGACTTCGGTGAGCCGGGGGAACATGAATATGTGTTTGTTTTTCGAATTTGAGCTCTATCTGCAAAGGGCACTTTTCTTGCTAAAAGCAGTTTTTCCTAACAAATGCAAGATATAACATGGGCTATCTCCGCAAGGAGACATCAGAACTGCAAAACGCATGGTTTTTTGGTCTTCGGGGAGGATGGGGAACATGAATATGTGTTTGTTTTTCGAATTTGAGCTCTATCTGCAAAGGGCACTTTTCTTGCTAAAAGCAGTTTTTCCTAACAAATGCAAGATATAACATGGGCTATCTCCGCAAGGAGACATCAGATCTGCAAAACTCATGGTTTTTTGGACTTCGGTGAGCCGGGGGAACATGAATATGTGTTTGTTTTTCGAATTTGAGCTCTATCTGCAAATGGCACTTTTCTTGCTAAAAGCAGTTTTTCCTAACAAATGCAAGATATAACATGGGCTATCTCCGCAAGGAGACATCAGATCTGCAAAACTCATGGTTTTTTGGACTTCGGTGAGCCGGGGGAACATGAATATGTGTTTGTTTTTCGAATTTGAGCTCTATCTGCAAAGGGCACTTTTCTTGCTAAAAGCAGTTTTTCCTAACAAATGCAAGATATAACATGGGCTATCTCCGCAAGGAGACATCAGATCTGCAAAACTCATGGTTTTTTGGACTTCGGTGAGCCGGGGGAACATGAATATGTGTTTGTTTTTCGAATTTGAGCTCTATCTGCAAAGGGCACTTTTCTTGCTAAAAGCAGTTTTTCCTAACAAATGCAAGATATAACATGGGCTATCTCCGCAAGGAGACATCAGATCTGCAAAACTCATGGTTTTTTGGACTTCGGTGAGCCGGGGGAACATGAATATGTGTTTGTTTTTCGAATTTGAGCTCTATCTGCAAATGGCACTTTTCTTGCTAAAAGCAGTTTTTCCTAACAAATGCAAGATATAACATGGGCTATCTCCGCAAGGAGACATCAGATCTGCAAAACTCATGGTTTTTTGGACTTTGGTGAGCCGGGGGAACATGAATATGTGTTTGTTTTTCGAATTTGAGCTCTATCTGCAAAGGGCACTTTTCTTGCTAAAAGCAGTTTTTCCTAACAAATGCAAGATATAACATGGGCTATCTCCGCAAGGAGACATCAGATCTGTATAACTCATGGTTTTTTGTTCTTCGGTGAGCCGGGGGAACATGAATATGTGTTTGTTTTTCGAATTTGAGCTCTATCTGCAATGGGCACTTTTCATGCTATAAACAGTTTTTCCTAACAAATGCAAGATATAACATGGGCTATCTCCGCAAGGAGACATCAGATCTGTAAAACTCATGTTTTTTTGGTCTTCGGTGAGCCGGGGGAACATGAATACGTGTTTGTTTTTCGAATTTGACCTCTATCTGCAAACGGCACTTTTCATGCTAAAAGCAGTTTTTCCTAACAAATGCAAGATATAACATGGGCTATCTCCGCAAGGAGACATCAGATCTGCAAAACTCATGGTTTTTTGGACTTCGGTGAGCCGGGGGAACATGAATATGTGTTTTTTTTTCGAATTTGAGCTCTATCTGCAAAGGGCACTTTTCTTGCTAAAAGCAGTTTTTCCTAACAAATGCAAGATATAACATGGGCTATCTCCGCAAGGAGACATCAGAACTGCAAAACGCATGGTTTTTTGGTCTTCGGGGAGGATGGGGAACATGAATACGTGTTTGTTTTTTGAATTTGAGCTCTATCTGCAAAGGGCACTTTTCATGCTATAAGCAGTTTTTCCTAACAAATGCAAGATATAACATGGGCTATCTCCGCAAGGAGACATCAGATCTGTAAAACTCATGGTTTTTTGGTCTTCGGTGAGCCGGGGGAACATGAATATGTGCTTGTTTTTCTTATTTAAGCTCTATCTGCAAAGGGCACTTTTCTTGCTAAAAGCAGTTTTTCCTAACAAATGCAAGATATAATATGGGCTATCTCCGCAAGGAGACATCAGATCTGCATAACTCATGGTTTTTTGGTCTTCGGTGAGCCAGGGGAACATGAATATGTGTTTGTTTTTCTAATTTGAGCTCTATCTGCAAAGGGCACTTTTCATGATATAAGCAGTTTTTCCTAACAAATGCAAGAAATAACATGGGCTATCTCCGCAAGGAGACATCAGAACTGCAAAACGCATGGTTTTTTGGTCTTCGGGGAGGATGGGGAACATGAATATGTGTTTGTTTTTCGAATTTGAGCTCTATCTGCAAAGGGCACTTTTCTTGCTAAAAGCAGTTTTTCCTAACAAATGCAAGATATAACATGGGCTATCTCCGCAAGGAGACATCAGATCTGCAAAACTCATGGTTTTTTGGACTTCGTTGAGCCGGGGGAACATGAATATGTGTTTGTTTTTCGAATTTGAGCTCTATCTGCAAAGGGCACTTTTCTTGCTAAAAGCAGTTTTTCCTAACAAATGCAAGATATAACATGGGCTATCTCCGCAAGGAGACATCAGAACTGCAAAACGCATGGTTTTTTGGTCTTCGGGGAGGATGGGGAACATGAATACGTGTTTGTTTTTTGAATTTGAGCTCTATCTGCAAAGGGCACTTTTCATGCTATAAGCAGTTTTTCCTAACAAATGCTAGATATAACATGGGCTATCTCCGCAAGGAGACATCAGATCTGTAAAACTCATGGTTTTTTGTTCTTCGGTGAGCCGGGGGAACATGAATATGTGTTTGTTTTTCGAATTTGAGCTCTATCTGCAAAGGGCACTTTTCTTGCTAAAAGCAGTTTTTCCTAACAAATGCAAGATATAACATGGGCTATCTCCGCAAGGAGACATCAGATCTGCAAAACTCATGGTTTTTTGGACTTCGGTGAGCCGGGGGAACATGAATATGTGTTTGTTTTTCGAATTTGAGCTCTATCTGCAAAGGGCACTTTTCTTGCTAAAAGCAGTTTTTCCTAACAAATGCAAGATATAACATGGGCTATCGCCGCAAGGAGACATCAGATCTGCAAAACTCATGGTTTTTTGGACTTCGGTGAGCCGGGGGAACATGAATATGTGTTTGTTTTTCGAATTTGAGCTCTATCTGCAAATGGCACTTTTCTTGCTAAAAGCAGTTTTTCCTAACAAATGCAAGATATAACATGGGCTATCTCCGCAAGGAGACATCAGATCTGCAAAACTCATGGTTTTTTGGACTTCGGTGAGCCGGGGGAACATGAATATGTGTTTGTTTTTCGAATTTGAGCTCTATCTGCAAAGGGCACTTTTCTTGCTAAAAGCAGTTGTTCCTAACAAATGCAAGATATAACATGGGCTATCTCCGCAAGGAGACATCAGATCTGCAAAACTCATGGTTTTTTGGACTTCGGTGAGCCGGGGGAACATGAATATGTGTTTGTTTTTCGAATTTGAGCTCTATCTGCAAATGGCACTTTTCTTGCTAAAAGCAGTTTTTCCTAACAAATGCAAGATATAACATGGGCTATCTCCGCAAGGAGACATCAGATCTGCAAAACTCATGGTTTTTTGGACTTCGGTGAGCCGGGGGAACATGAATATGTGTTTGTTTTTCGAATTTGAGCTCTATCTGCAAAGGGCACTTTTCTTGCTAAAAGCAGTTTTTCCTAACAAATGCAAGATATAACATGGGCTATCTCCGCAAGGAGACATCAGATCTGCAAAACTCATGGTTTTTTGGACTTCGGTGAGCCGGGGGAACATGAATATGTGTTTGTTTTTCGAATTTGAGCTCTATCTGCAAAGGGCACTTTTCTTGCTAAAAGCAGTTTTTCCTAACAAATGGAAGATATAACATGGGCTATCTCCGCAAGGAGACATCAGATCTGCAAAACTCATGGTTTTTTGGACTTCGGTGAGCCGGGGGAACATGAATATGTGTTTGTTTTTCGAATTTGAGCTATATCTGCAAAGGGCACTTGTCTTGCTAAAAGCAGTTTTTCCTAACAAATGCAAGATATAACATGGGCTATCTCCGCAAGGAGACATCAGATCTGCAAAACTCATGGTTTTTTGGACTTCGGTGAGCCGGGGGAACATGAATATGTGTTTGTTTTTCGAATTTGAGCTCTATCTGCAAAGGGCACTTTTCTTGCTAAAAGCAGTTTTTCCTAACAAATGCAAGATATAACATGGGCTATCTCCGCAAGGAGACATCAGATCTGCAAAACTCATGGTTTTTTGGACTTCGGTGAGCCGGGGGAACATGAATATGTGTTTGTTTTTCGAATTTGAGCTCTATCTGCAAAGGGCACTTTTCTTGCTAAAAGCAGTTTTTCCTAACAAATGCAAGATATAACATGGGCTATCTCCGCAAGGAGACATCAGATCTGCAAAACTCATGGTTTTTTGGACTTCGGTGAGCCGGGGGAACATGAATATGTGTTTGTTTTTCGAATTTGAGCTCTATCTGCAAAGGGCACTTTTCTTGCTAAAAGCAGTTTTTCCTAACAAATGCAAGATATAACATGGGCTATCTCCGCAAGGAGACATCAGATCTGCAAAACTCATGGTTTTTTGGACTTCGGTGAGCCGGGGGAACATGAATATGTGTTTGTTTTTCGAATTTGAGCTCTATCTGCAAAGGGCACTTTTCTTGCTAAAAGCAGTTTTTCCTAACAAATGCAAGATATAACATGGGCTATCTCCGCAAGGAGACATCAGATCTGCAAAACTCATGGTTTTTTGGACTTCGGTGAGCCGGGGGAACATGAATATGTGTTTGTTTTTCGAATTTGAGCTCTATCTGCAAAGGGCACTTTTCTTGCTAAAAGCAGTTTTTCCTAACAAATGCAAGATATAACATGGGCTATCTCCGCAAGGAGACATCAGATCTGCAAAACTCATGGTTTTTTGGACTTCGGTGAGCCGGGGGAACATGAATATGTGTTTGTTTTTCGAATTTGAGCTATATCTGCAAAGGGCACTTTTCTTGCTAAAAGCAGTTTTTCCTAACTAATGCAAGATATAACATGGGCTATCTCCGCAAGGAGACATCAGATCTGCAAAACTCATGGTTTTTTGGACTTCGGTGAGCCGGGGGAACATGAATATGTGTTTGTTTTTCGAATTTGAGCTCTATCTGCAAAGGGCACTTTTCTTGCTAAAAGCAGTTTTTCCTAACAAATGCAAGATATAACATGGGCTATCTCCGCAAGGAGACATCAGATCTGCAAAACTCATGGTTTTTTGGACTTCGGTGAGCCGGGGGAACATGAATATGTGTTTGTTTTTCGAATTTGAGCTCTATCTGCAAAGGGCACTTTTCTTGCTAAAAGCAGTTTTTCCTAACAAATGCAAGATATAACATGGGCTATCTCCGCAAGGAGACATCAGAACTGCAAAACGCATGGTTTTTTGGTCTTCGGGGAGGATGGGGAACATGAATATGTGCTTGTTTTTCTTATTTAAGCTCTATCTGCAAGGGCACTTTTCTTGCTAAAAGCAGTTTTTCCTAACAAATGCAAGATATAACATGGGCTATCTCCGCAAGGAGACATCAGATCTGCAAAACTCATGGTTTTTTGGACTTCGGTGAGCCGGGGGAACATGAATATGTGTTTGTTTTTCGAATTTGAGCTCTATCTGCAAATGGCACTTTTCTTGCTAAAAGCAGTTTTTCCTAACAAATGCAAGATATAACATGGGCTATCTCCGCAAGGAGACATCAGATCTGCAAAACTCATGGTTTTTTGGACTTCGGTGAGCCGGGGGAACATGAATATGTGTTTGTTTTTCGAATTTGAGCTCTATCTGCAAAGGGCACTTTTCTTGCTAAAAGCAGTTTTTCCTAACAAATGCAAGATATAACATGGGCTATCTCCGCAAGGAGACATCAGATCTGCAAAACTCATGGTTTTTTGGACTTCGGTGAGCCGGGGGAACATGAATATGTGTTTGTTTTTCGAATTTGAGCTCTATCTGCAAAGGGCACTTTTCTTGCTAAAAGCAGTTTTTCCTAACAAATGCAAGATATAACATGGGCTATCTCCGCAAGGAGACATCAGAACTGCAAAACGCATGGTTTTTTGGTCTTCGGGGAGGATGGGGAACATGAATATGTGCTTGTTTGTCTTATTTAAGCTCTATCTGCAAGGGCACTTTTCTTGCTAAAAGCAGTTTTTCCTAACAATTGCAAGATATAACATGGGCTATCTCCGCAAGGAGACATCAGATCTGCAAAACTCATGGTTTTTTGGACTTCGGTGAGCCGGGGGAACATGAATATGTGTTTGTTTTTCGAATTTGAGCTCTATCTGCAAATGGCACTTTTCTTGCTAAAAGCAGTTTTTCCTAACAAATGCAAGATATAACATGGGCTATCTCCGCAAGGAGACATCAGATCTGCAAAACTCATGGTTTTTTGGACTTCGGTGAGCCGGGGGAACATGAATATGTGTTTGTTTTTCGAATTTGAGCTCTATCTGCAAAGGGCACTTTTCTTGCTAAAAGCAGTTTTTCCTAACAAATGCAAGATATAACATGGGCTATCTCCGCAAGGAGACATCAGATCTGCAAAACTCATGGTTTTTTGGACTTCGGTGAGCCGGGGGAACATGAATATGTGTTTGTTTTTCGAATTTGAGCTCTATCTGCAAAGGGCACTTTTCTTGCTAAAAGCAGTTTTTCCTAACAAATGCAAGATATAACATGGGCTATCTCCGCAAGGAGACATCAGAACTGCAAAACGCATGGTTTTTTGGTCTTCGGGGAGGATGGGGAACATGAATATGTGCTTGTTTTTCTTATTTAAGCTCTATCTGCAAAGGGCACTTTTCTTGCTAAAAGCAGTTTTTCCTAACAAATGCAAGATATAACATGGGCTATCTCCGCAAGGAGACATCAGATCTGCAAAACTCATGGTTTTTTGGACTTCGGTGAGCCGGGGAAACATGAATATGTGTTTGTTTTTCGAATTTGAGCTCTATCTGCAAATGGCACTTTTCTTGCTAAAAGCAGTTTTTCCTAACAAATGCAAGATATAACATGGGCTATCTCCGCAAGGAGACATCAGATCTGCAAAACTCATGGTTTTTTGGACTTCGGTGAGCCGGGGGAACATGAATATGTGTTTGTTTTTCGAATTTGAGCTCTATCTGCAAAGGGCACTTTTCTTGCTAAAAGCAGTTTTTCCTAACAAATGCAAGATATAACATGGGCTATCTCCGCAAGGAGACATCAGATCTGCAAAACTCATGGTTTTTTGGACTTCGGTGAGCCGGGGGAACATGAATATGTGTTTGTTTTTCGAATTTGAGCTCTATCTGCAAAGGGCACTTTTCTTGCTAAAAGCAGTTTTTCCTAACAAATGCAAGATATAACATGGGCTATCTCCGCAAGGAGACATCAGATCTGCAAAACTCATGGTTTTTTGGACTTCGGTGAGCCGGGGGAACATGAATATGTGTTTGTTTTTCGAATTTGAGCTCTATCTGCAAATGGCACTTTTCTTGCTAAAAGCAGTTTTTCCTAACAAATGCAAGATATAACATGGGCTATCTCCGCAAGGAGACATCAGATCTGCAAAACTCATGGTTTTTTGGACTTTGGTGAGCCGGGGGAACATGAATATGTGTTTGTTTTTCGAATTTGAGCTCTATCTGCAAAGGGCACTTTTCTTGCTAAAAGCAGTTTTTCCGAACAAATGCAAGATATAACATGGGCTATCTCCGCAAGGAGACATCAGATCTGCAAAACTCATGGTTTTTTGGACTTCGGTGAGCCGGGGGAACATGAATATGTGTTTGTTTTTCGAATTTGAGCTCTATCTGCAAAGGGCACTTTTCTTGCTAAAAGCAGTTTTTCCTAACAAATGCAAGATATAACATGGGCTATCACCGCAAGGAGACATCAGATCTGCAAAACTCATGGTTTTTTGGACTTCGGTGAGCCGGGGGAACATGAATATGTGTTTGTTTTTCGAATTTGAGCTCTATCTGCAAATGGCACTTTTCTTGCTAAAAGCAGTTTTTCCTAACAAATGCAAGATATAACATGGGCTATCTCCGCAAGGAGACATCAGATCTGCAAAACTCATGGTTTTTTGGACTTCGGTGAGCCGGGGGAACATGAATATGTGTTTGTTTTTCGAATTTGAGCTCTATCTGCAAAGGGCACTTTTCTTGCTAAAAGCAGTTTTTCCTAACAAATGCAAGATATAACATGGGCTATCTCCGCAAGGAGACATCAGATCTGCAAAACTCATGGTTTTTTGGACTTCGGTGAGCCGGGGGAACATGAATATGTGTTTGTTTTTCGAATTTGAGCTCTATCTGCAAAGGGCACTTTTCTTGCTAAACGCAGTTTTTCCTAACAAATGCAAGATATAACATGGGCTATCTCCGCAAGGAGACATCAGATCTGCAAAACTCATGGTTTTTTGGACTTCGGGGAGCCGGGGGAACATGAATATGTGTTTGTTTTTCGAATTTGAGCTCTATCTGCAAAGGGCACTTTTCTTGCTAAAAGCAGTTTTTCCTAACAAATGCAAGATATAACATGGGCTATCTCCGCAAGGAGACATCAGATCTGCAAAACTCATGGTGTTTTGGACTTCGGTGAGCCGGGGGAACATGAATATGTGTTTGTTTTTCGAATTTGAGCTCTATCTGCAAAGGGCACTTTTCTTGCTAAAAGCAGTTTTTCCTAACAAATGCAAGATATAACATGGGCTATCTCCGCAAGGAGACATCAGATCTGCAAAACTCATGGTTTTTTGGACTTCGGTGAGCCGGGGGAACATGAATATGTGTTTGTTTTTCGAATTTGAGCTCTATCTGCAAAGGGCACTTTTCTTGCTAAAAGCAGTTTTTCCTAACAAATGCAAGATATAACATGGGCTATCTCCGCAAGGAGACATCAGATCTGCAAAACTCATGGTTTTTTGGACTTCGGTGAGCCGGGGGAACATGAATATGTGTTTGTTTTTCGAATTTGAGCTCTATCTGCAAAGGGCACTTTTCTTGCTAAAAGCAGTTTTTCCTAACAAATGCAAGATATAACATGGGCTATCTCCGCAAGGAGACATCAGATCTGCAAAACTCATGGTTTTTTGGACTTCGGTGAGCCGGGGGAACATGAATATGTGTTTGTTTTTCGAATTTGAGCTCTATCTGCAAAGGGCACTTTTCTTGCTAAAAGCAGTTTTTCCTAACAAATGCAAGATATAACATGGGCTATCTCCGCAAGGAGACATCAGATCTGCAAAACTCATGGTTTTTTGGACTTCGGTGAGCCGGGGGAACATGAATATGTGTTTGTTTTTCGAATTTGACCTCTATCTGCAAAGGGCACTTTTCTTGCTAAAAGCAGTTTTTCCTAACAAATGCAAGATATAACATGGGCTATCTCCGCAAGGAGACATCAGATCTGCAAAACTCATGGTTTTTTGGACTTCGGGGAGCCGGGGGAACATGAATATGTGTTTGTTTTTCGAATTTGAGCTCTATCTGCAAAGGGCACTTTTCTTGCTAAAAGCAGTTTTTCCTAACAAATGCAAGATATAACATGGGCTATCTCCGCAAGGAGACATCAGAACTGCAAAACGCATGGTTTTTTGGTCTTCGGGGAGGATGGGGAACATGAATATGTGCTTGTTTTTCTTATTTAAGCTCTATCTGCAAAGGGCACTTTTCTTGCTAAAAGCAGTTTTTCCTAACAAATGCAAGATATAACATGGGCTATCTCCGCAAGGAGACATCAGATCTGCAAAACTCATGGTTTTTTGGACTTCGGTGAGCCGGGGGAACATGAATATCTGTTTGTTTTTCGAATTTGAGCTCTATCTGCAAAGGGCACTTTTCTTGCTAAAAGCAGTTTTTCCTAACAAATGCAAGATATAACATGGGCTATCGCCGCAAGGAGACATCAGATCTGCAAAACTCATGGTTTTTTGGACTTCGGTGAGCCGGGGGAACATGAACATGTGTTTGTTTTTCGAATTTGAGCTCTATCTGCAAATGGCACTTTTCTTGCTAAAAGCAGTTTTTCCTAACAAATGCAAGATATAACATGGGCTATCTCCGCAAGGAGACATCAGATCTGCAAAACTCATGGTTTTTTGGACTTCGGTGAGCCGGGGGAACATGAATATGTGTTTGTTTTTCGAATTTGAGCTCTATCTGCAAAGGGCACTTTTCTTGCTAAAAGCAGTTTTTCCTAACAAATGCAAGATATAACATGGGCTATCTCCGCAAGGAGACATCAGATCTGCAAAACTCATGGTTTTTTGGACTTCGGTGAGCCGGGGGAACATGAATATGTGTTTGTTTTTCGAATTTGAGCTCTATCTGCAAAGGGCACTTTTCTTGCTAAAAGCAGTTTTTCCTAACAAATGCAAGATATAACATGGGCTATCTCCGCAAGGAGACATCAGATCTGCAAAACTCATGGTTTTTTGGACTTCGGTGAGCCGGGGGAACATGAATATGTGTTTGTTTTTCGAATTTGAGCTCTATCTGCAAATGGCACTTTTCTTGCTAAAAGCAGTTTTTCCTAACAAATGCAAGATATAACATGGGCTATCTCCGCAAGGAGACATCAGATCTGCAAAACTCATGGTTTTTTGGACTTCGGTGAGCCGGGGGAACATGAATATGTGTTTGTTTTTCGAATTTGAGCTCTATCTGCAAAGGGCACTTTTCTTGCTAAAAGCAGTTTTTCCTAACAAATGCAAGATATAACATGGACTATCTCCGCAAGGAGACATCAGATCTGCAAAACTCATGGTTTTTTGGACTTCGGTGAGCCGGGGGAACATGAATATGTGTTTGTTTTTCGAATTTGAGCTCTATCTGCAAAGGGCACTTTTCTTGCTAAAAGCAGTTTTTCCTAACAAATGCAAGATATAACATGGGCTATCTCCGCAAGGAGACATCAGATCTGCAAAACTCATGGTTTTTTGGACTTCGGGGAGCCGGGGGAACATGAATATGTGTTTGTTTTTCGAATTTGAGCTCTATCTGCAAAGGGCACTTTTCTTGCTAAAAGCAGTTTTTCCTAACAAATGCAAGATATAACATGGGCTATCTCCGCAAGGAGACATCAGATCTGCAAAACTCATGGTTTTTTGGACTTCGGGGAGCCGGGGGAACATGAATATGTGTTTGTTTTTCGAATTTGAGCTCTATCTGCAAAGGGCACTTTTCTTGCTAAAAGCAGTTTTTCCTAACAAATGCAAGATATAACATGGGCTATCTCCGCAAGGAGACATCAGATCTGCAAAACTCATGGTTTTTTGGACTTCGGTGAGCCGGGGGAACATGAATATGTGTTTGTTTTTCGAATTTGAGCTCTATCTGCAAAGGGCACTTTTCTTGCTAAAAGCAGTTTTTCCTAACAAATGCAAGATATAACATGGGCTATCTCCGCAAGGAGACATCAGATCTGCAAAACTCATGGTTTTTTGGACTTCGGTGAGCCGGGGAAACATGAATTTGTGTTTGTTTTTCGAATTTGAGCTCTATCTGCAAATGGCACTTTTCTTGCTAAAAGCAGTTTTTCCTAACAAATGCAAGATATAACATGGGCTATCTCCGCAAGGAGACATCAGATCTGCAAAACTCATGGTTTTTTGGACTTCGGTGAGCCGGGGGAACATGAATATGTGTTTGTTTTTCGAATTTGAGCTCTATCTGCAAAGGGCACTTTTCTTGCTAAAAGCAGTTTTTCCTAACAAATGGAAGATATAACATGGGCTATCTCCGCAAGGAGACATCAGATCTGCAAAACTCATGGTTTTTTGGACTTCGGTGAGCCGGGGGAACATGAATATGTGTTTGTTTTTCGAATTTGAGCTCTATCTGCAAAGGGCACTTTTCTTGCTAAAAGCAGTTTTTCCTAACAAATGCAAGATATAACATGGGCTATCTCCGCAAGGAGACATCAGATCTGCAAAACTCATGGTTTTTTGGACTTCGGTGAGCCGGGGGAACATGAATATGTGTTTGTTTTTCGAATTTGAGCTCTATCTGCAAAGGGCACTTTTCTTGCTAAAAGCAGTTTTTCCTAACAAATGCAAGATATAACATGGGCTATCGCCGCAAGGAGACATCAGATCTGCAAAACTCATGGTTTTTTGGACTTCGGTGAGCCGGGGGAACATGAATATGTGTTTGTTTTTCGAATTTGAGCTCTATCTGCAAAGGGCACTTTTCTTGCTAAAAGCAGTTTTTCCTAACAAATGCAAGATATAACATGGGCTATCTCCGCAAGGAGACATCAGATCTGCAAAACTCATGGTTTTTTGGACTTCGGTGAGCCGGGGGAACATGAATATGTGTTTGTTTTTCGAATTTGAGCTCTATCTGCAAAGGGCACTTTTCTTGCTAAAAGCAGTTTTTCCTAACAAATGCAAGATATAACATGGGCTATCTCCGCAAGGAGACATCAGATCTGCAAAACTCATGGTTTTTTGGACTTCGGTGAGCCGGGGGAACATGAATATGTGCTTGTTTTTCTTATTTAAGCTCTATCTGCAAGGGCACTTTTCTTGCTAAAAGCAGTTTTTCCTAACAAATGCAAGATATAACATGGGCTATCTCCGCAAGGAGACATCAGATCTGCAAAACTCATGGTTTTTTGGACTTCGGTGAGCCGGGGGAACATGAATATGTGTTTGTTTTTCGAATTTGAGCTCTATCTGCAAATGGCACTTTTCTTGCTAAAAGCAGTTTTTCCTAACAAATGCAAGATATAACATGGGCTATCTCCGCAAGGAGACATCAGATCTGCAAAACTCATGGTTTTTTGGACTTCGGTGAGCCGGGGGAACATGAATATGTGTTTGTTTTTCGAATTTGAGCTCTATCTGCAAAGGGCACTTTTCTTGCTAAAAGCAGTTTTTCCTAACAAATGCAAGATATAACATGGGCTATCTCCGCAAGGAGACATCAGATCTGCAAAACTCATGGTTTTTTGGACTTCGGTGAGCCGGGGGAACATGAATATGTGTTTGTTTTTCGAATTTGAGCTCTATCTGCAAAGGGCACTTTTCTTGCTAAAAGCAGTTTTTCCTAACAAATGCAAGATATAACATGGGCTATCTCCGCAAGGAGACATCAGAACTGCAAAACGCATGGTTTTTTGGTCTTCGGGGAGGATGGGGAACATGAATATGTGCTTGTTTTTCTTATTTAAGCTCTATCTGCAAAGGGCACTTTTCTTGCTAAAAGCAGTTTTTCCTAACAAATGCAAGATATAACATGGGCTATCTCCGCAAGGAGACATCAGATCTGCAAAACTCATGGTTTTTTGGACTTCGGTGAGCCGGGGAAACATGAATATGTGTTTGTTTTTCGAATTTGAGCTCTATCTGCAAATGGCACTTTTCTTGCTAAAAGCAGTTTTTCCTAACAAATGCAAGATATAACATGGGCTATCTCCGCAAGGAGACATCAGATCTGCAAAACTCATGGTTTTTTGGACTTCGGTGAGCCGGGGGAACATGAATATGTGTTTGTTTTTTGAATTTGAGCTCTATCTGCAAAGGGCACTTTTCTTGCTAAAAGCAGTTTTTCCTAACAAATGCAAGATATAACATGGGCTATCTCCGCAAGGAGACATCAGATCTGCAAAACTCATGGTTTTTTGGACTTCGGTGAGCCGGGGGAACATGAATATGTGTTTGTTTTTCGAATTTGAGCTCTATCTGCAAAGGGCACTTTTCTTGCTAAAAGCAGTTTTTCCTAACAAATGCAAGATATAACATGGGCTATCTCCGCAAGGAGACATCAGATCTGCAAAACTCATGGTTTTTTGGACTTCGGTGAGCCCTGGGGAACATGAATATGTGTTTGTTTTTCGAATTTGAGCTCTATCTGCAAATGGCACTTTTCTTGCTAAAAGCAGTTTTTCCTAACAAATGCAAGATATAACATGGGCTATCTCCGCAAGGAGACATCAGATCTGCAAAACTCATGGTTTTTTGGACTTCGGTGAGCCGGGGGAACATGAATATGTGTTTGTTTTTCGAATTTGAGCTCTATCTGCAAAGGGCACTTTTCTTGCTAAAAGCAGTTTTTCCTAACAAATGCAAGATATAACATGGGCTATCACCGCAAGGAGACATCAGATCTGCAAAACTCATGGTTTTTTGGACTTCGGTGAGCCGGGGGAACATGAATATGTGTTTGTTTTTCGAATTTGAGCTCTATCTGCAAATGGCACTTTTCTTGCTAAAAGCAGTTTTTCCTAACAAATGCAAGATATAACATGGGCTATCTCCGCAAGGAGACATCAGATCTGCAAAACTCATGGTTTTTTGGACTTCGGTGAGCCGGGGGAACCTGAATATGTGTTTGTTTTTCGAATTTGAGCTCTATCTGCAAAGGGCACTTTTCTTGCTAAAAGCAGTTTTTCCTAACAAATGCAAGATATAACATGGGCTATCTCCGCAAGGAGACATCAGATCTGCAAAACTCATGGTTTTTTGGACTTCGGTGAGCCGGGGGAACATGAATATGTGTTTGTTTTTCGAATTTGAGCTCTATCTGCAAAGGGCACTTTTCTTGCTAAAAGCAGTTTTTCCTAACAAATGCAAGATATAACATGGGCTATCTCCGCAAGGAGACATCAGATCTGCAAAACTCATGGTTTTTTGGACTTCGGTGAGCCGGGGGAACATGAATATGTGTTTGTTTTTCGAATTTGAGCTCTATCTGCAAAGGGCACTTTTCTTGCTAAAAGCAGTTTTTCCTAACAAATGCAAGATATAACATGGGCTATCTCCGCAAGGAGACATCAGATCTGCAAAACTCATGGTTTTTTGGACTTCGGGGAGCCGGGGGAACATGAATATGTGTTTGTTTTTCGAATTTGAGCTCTATCTGCAAAGGGCACTTTTCTTGCTAAAAGCAGTTTTTCCTAACAAATGCAAGATATAACATGGGCTATCTCCGCAAGGAGACATCAGATCTGCAAAACTCATGGTGTTTTGGACTTCGGTGAGCCGGGGGAACATGAATATGTGTTTGTTTTTCGAATTTGAGCTCTATCTGCAAAGGGCACTTTTCTTGCTAAAAGCAGTTTTTCCTAACAAATGCAAGATATAACATGGGCTATCTCCGCAAGGAGACATCAGATCTGCAAAACTCATGGTTTTTTGGACTTCGGTGAGCCGGGGGAACATGAATATGTGTTTGTTTTTCGAATTTGAGCTCTATCTGCAAAGGGCACTTTTCTTGCTAAAAGCAGTTTTTCCTAACAAATGCAAGATATAACATGGGCTATCTCCGCAAGGAGACATCAGATCTGCAAAACTCATGGTTTTTTGGACTTCGGTGAGCCGGGGGAACATGAATATGTGTTTGTTTTTCGAATTTGAGCTCTATCTGCAAAGGGCACTTTTCTTGCTAAAAGCAGTTTTTCCTAACAAATGCAAGATATAACATGGGCTATCTCCGCAAGGAGACATCAGATCTGCAAAACTCATGGTTTTTTGGACTTCGGTGAGCCGGGGGAACATGAATATGTGTTTGTTTTTCGAATTTGAGCTCTATCTGCAAAGGGCACTTTTCTTGCTAAAAGCAGTTTTTCCTAACAAATGCAAGATATAACATGGGCTATCTCCGCAAGGAGACATCAGATCTGCAAAACTCATGGTTTTTTGGACTTCGGTGAGCCGGGGGAACATGAATATGTGTTTGTTTTTCGAATTTGAGCTCTATCTGCAAAGGGCACTTTTCTTGCTAAATGCAGTTTTTCCTAACAAATGCAAGATATAACATGGGCTATCTCCGCAAGGAGACATCAGATCTGCAAAACTCATGGTTTTTTGGACTTCGGTGAGCCGGGGGAACATGAATATGTGTTTCTTTTTCGAATTTGAGCTCTATCTGCAAAGGGCACTTTTCTTGCTAAAAGCAGTTTTTCCTAACAAATGCAAGATATAACATGGGCTATCTCCGCAAGGAGACATCAGATCTGCAAAACTCATGGTTTTTTGGACTTCGGTGAGCCGGGGGAACATGAATATGTGTTTGTTTTTCGAATTTGACCTCTATCTGCAAAGGGCACTTTTCTTGCTAAAAGCAGTTTTTCCTAACAAATGCAAGATATAACATGGGCTATCTCCGCAAGGAGACATCAGATCTGCAAAACTCATGGTTTTTTGGACTTCGGTGAGCCGGGGGAACATGAATATGTCTTTGTTTTTCGAATTTGAGCTCTATCTGCAAAGGGCACTTTTCTTGCTAAAAGCAGTTTTTCCTAACAAATGCAAGATATAACATGGGCTATCTCCGCAAGGAGACATCAGAACTGCAAAACGCATGGTTTTTTGGTCTTCGGGGAGGATGGGGAACATGAATATGTGCTTGTTTTTCTTATTTAAGCTCTATCTGCAAAGGGCACTTTTCTTGCTAAAAGCAGTTTTTCCTAACAAATGCAAGAAATAACATGGGCTATCTCCGCAAGGAGACATCAGATCTGCAAAACTCATGGTTTTTTGGACTTCGGTGAGCCGGGGGAACATGAATATGTGTTTGTTTTTCGAATTTGAGCTCTATCTGCAAAGGGCACTTTTCTTGCTAAAAGCAGTTTTTCCTAACAAATGCAAGATATAACATGGGCTATCGCCGCAAGGAGACATCAGATCTGCAAAACTCATGGTTTTTTGGACTTCGGTGAGCCGGGGGAACATGAACATGTGTTTGTTTTTCGAATTTGAGCTCTATCTGCAAATGGCACTTTTCTTGCTAAAAGCAGTTTTTCCTAACAAATGCAAGATATAACATGGGCTATCTCCGCAAGGAGACATCAGATCTGCAAAACTCATGGTTTTTTGGACTTCGGTGAGCCGGGGGAACATGAATATGTGTTTGTTTTTCGAATTTGAGCTCTATCTGCAAATGGCACTTTTCTTGCTAAAAGCAGTTTTTCCTAACAAATGCAAGATATAACATGGGCTATCTCCGCAAGGAGACATCAGATCTGCAAAACTCATGGTTTTTTGGACTTCGGTGAGCCGGGGGAACATGAATATGTGTTTGTTTTTCGAATTTGAGCTCTATCTGCAAAGGGCACTTTTCTTGCTAAAAGCAGTTTTTCCTAACAAATGCAAGATATAACATGGGCTATCTCCGCAAGGAGACATCAGATCTGCAAAACTCATTGTTTTTTGGACTTCGGTGAGCCGGGGGAACATGAATATGTGTTTGTTTTTCGAATTTGAGCTCTATCTGCAAAGGGCACTTTTCTTGCTAAAAGCAGTTTTTCCTAACAAATGCAAGATATAACATGGGCTATCTCCGCAAGGAGACATCAGATCTGCAAAACTCATGGTTTTTTGGACTTCGGTGAGCCGGGGGAACATGGATATGTGTTTGTTTTTCGAATTTGAGCTCTATCTGCAAAGGGCACTTTTCTTGCTAAAAGCAGTTTTTCCTAACAAATGCAAGATATAACATGGGCTATCTCCGCAAGGAGACATCAGATCTGCAAAACTCATGGTTTTTTGGACTTCGGTGAGCCGGGGGAACATGAATATGTGTTTGTTTTTCGAATTTGAGCTCTATCTGCAAAGGGCACTTTTCTTGCTAAAAGCAGTTTTTCCTAACAAATGCAAGATATAACATGGGCTATCTCCGCAAGGAGACATCAGATCTGCAAAACTCATGGTTTTTTGGACTTCGGTGAGCCGGGGGAACATGAATATGTGTTTGTTTTTCGAATTTGAGCTCTATCTGCAAAGGGCACTTTTCTTGCTAAAAGCAGTTTTTCCTAACAAATGCAAGATATAACATGGGCTATCTCCGCAAGGAGACATCAGATCTGCAAAACTCATGGTTTTTTGGACTTCGGTGAGCCGGGGGAACATGAATATGTGTTTGTTTTTCGAATTTGAGCTCTATCTGCAAAGGGCACTTTTCTTGCTAAAAGCAGTTTTTCCTAACAAATGCAAGATATAACATGGGCTATCTCCGCAAGGAGACATCAGATCTGCAAAACTCATGGTTTTTTGGACTTCGGGGAGCCGGGGGAACATGAATATGTGTTTGTTTTTCGAATTTGAGCTCTATCTGCAAAGGGCACTTTTCTTGCTAAAAGCAGTTTTTCCTAACAAATGGAAGATATAACATGGGCTATCTCCGCAAGGAGACATCAGATCTGCAAAACTCATGGTTTTTTGGACTTCGGTGAGCCGGGGGAACATGAATATGTGTTTGTTTTTCGAATTTGAGCTCTATCTGCAAAGGGCACTTTTCTTGCTAAAAGCAGTTTTTCCTAACAAATGCAAGATATAACATGGGCTATCTCCGCAAGGAGACATCAGATCTGCAAAACTCATGGTTTTTTGGACTTCGGGGAGCCGGGGGAACATGAATATGTGTTTGTTTTTCGAATTTGAGCTCTATCTGCAAAGGGCACTTTTCTTGCTAAGAGCAGTTTTTCCTAACAAATGCAAGATATAACATTGGCTATCTCCGCAAGGAGACATCAGATCTGCAAAACTCATGGTTTTTTGGACTTCGGTGAGCCGGGGGAACATGAATATGTGTTTGTTTTTCGAATTTGAGCTCTATCTGCAAAGGGCACTTTTCTTGCTAAAAGCAGTTTTTCCTAACAAATGCAAGATATAACATGGGCTATCTCCGCAAGGAGACATCAGATCTGCAAAACTCATGGTTTTTTGGACTTCGGTGAGCCGGGGGAACATGAATATGTGTTTGTTTTTCGAATTTGAGCTCTATCTGCAAAGGGCACTTTTCTTGCTAAAAGCAGTTTTTCCTAACAAATGCAAGATATAACATGGGCTATCTCCGCAAGGAGACATCAGATCTGCAAAACTCATGGTTTTTTGGACTTCGGTGAGCTGGGGGAACATGAATATGTGTTTGTTTTTCGAATTTGAGCTCTATCTGCAAAGGGCACTTTTCTTGCTAAAAGCAGTTTTTCCTAACAAATGCAAGATATAACATGGGCTATCTCCGCAAGGAGACATCAGATCTGCAAAACTCATGGTTTTTTGGACTTCGGTGAGCCGGGGGAACATGAATATGTGTTTGTTTTTCGAATTTGAGCTCTATCTGCAAAGGGCACTTTTCTTGCTAAAAGCAGTTTTTCCTAACAAATGCAAGATATAACATGGGCTATCTCCGCAAGGAGACATCAGATCTGCAAAACTCATGGTTTTTTGGACTTCGGTGAGCCGGGGGAACATGATATGTGTTTGTTTTTCGAATTTGAGCTCTATCTGCAAAGGGCACTTTTCTTGCTAAAAGCAGTTTTTCCTAACAAATGCAAGATATAACATGGGCTATCTCCGCAAGGAGACATCAGATCTGCAAAACTCATGGTTTTTTGGACTTCGGTGAGCCGGGGGAACATGAATATGTGTTTGTTTTTCGAATTTGAGCTCTATCTGCAAAGGGCACTTTTCTTGCTAAAAGCAGTTTTTCCTAACAAATGCAAGATATAACATGGGCTATCTCCGCA
This sequence comes from Vipera ursinii, assembly GCF_947247035.1. Taxonomy (NCBI): domain Eukaryota; kingdom Metazoa; phylum Chordata; class Lepidosauria; order Squamata; family Viperidae; genus Vipera; species Vipera ursinii. The sequence goes on from NC_139513.1 coordinate 181,389,230, forward strand.
AGGAGACATCAGATCTGCAAAACTCATGGTTTTTTGGACTTCGGTGAGCCGGGGGAACATGAATATGTGTTTGTTTTTCGAATTTGAGCTCTATCTGCAAAGGGCACTTTTCTTGCTAAAAGCAGTTTTTCCTAACAAATGCAAGATATAACATGGGCTATCTCCGCAAGGAGACATCAGATCTGCAAAACTCATGGTTTTTTGGACTTCGGTGAGCCGGGGGAACATGAATATGTGTTTGTTTTTCGAATTTGAGCTCTATCTGCAAAGGGCACTTTTCTTGCTAAAAGCAGTTTTTCCTAACAAATGCAAGATATAACATGGGCTATCTCCGCAAGGAGACATCAGATCTGCAAAACTCATGGTTTTTTGGACTTCGGGGAGCCGGGGGAACATGAATATGTGTTTGTTTTTCGAATTTGAGCTCTATCTGCAAAGGGCACTTTTCTTGCTAAAAGCAGTTTTTCCTAACAAATGGAAGATATAACATGGGCTATCTCCGCAAGGAGACATCAGATCTGCAAAACTCATGGTTTTTTGGACTTCGGTGAGCCGGGGGAACATGAATATGTGTTTGTTTTTCGAATTTGAGCTCTATCTGCAAAGGGCACTTTTCTTGCTAAAAGCAGTTTTTCCTAACAAATGCAAGATATAACATGGGCTATCTCCGCAAGGAGACATCAGATCTGCAAAACTCATGGTTTTTTGGACTTCGGGGAGCCGGGGGAACATGAATATGTGTTTGTTTTTCGAATTTGAGCTCTATCTGCAAAGGGCACTTTTCTTGCTAAAAGCAGTTTTTCCTAACAAATGCAAGATATAACATGGGCTATCTCCGCAAGGAGACATCAGATCTGCAAAACTCATGGTTTTTTGGACTTCGGGGAGCCGGGGGAACATGAATATGTGTTTGTTTTTCGAATTTGAGCTCTATCTGCAAAGGGCACTTTTCTTGCTAAGAGCAGTTTTTCCTAACAAATGCAAGATATAACATTGGCTATCTCCGCAAGGAGACATCAGATCTGCAAAACTCATGGTTTTTTGGACTTCGGTGAGCCGGGGGAACATGAATATGTGTTTGTTTTTCGAATTTGAGCTCTATCTGCAAAGGGCACTTTTCTTGCTAAAAGCAGTTTTTCCTAACAAATGCAAGATATAACATGGGCTATCTCCGCAAGGAGACATCAGATCTGCAAAACTCATGGTTTTTTGGACTTCGGTGAGCCGGGGGAACATGAATATGTGTTTGTTTTTCGAATTTGAGCTCTATCTGCAAAGGGCACTTTTCTTGCTAAAAGCAGTTTTTCCTAACAAATGCAAGATATAACATGGGCTATCTCCGCAAGGAGACATCAGATCTGCAAAACTCATGGTTTTTTGGACTTCGGTGAGCTGGGGGAACATGAATATGTGTTTGTTTTTCGAATTTGAGCTCTATCTGCAAAGGGCACTTTTCTTGCTAAAAGCAGTTTTTCCTAACAAATGCAAGATATAACATGGGCTATCTCCGCAAGGAGATATCAGATCTGCAAAACTCATGGTTTTTTGGACTTCGGTGAGCCGGGGGAACATGAATATGTGTTTGTTTTTCGAATTTGAGCTCTATCTGCAAAGGGCACTTTTCTTGCTAAAAGCAGTTTTTCCTAACAAATGCAAGATATAACATGGGCTATCTCCGCAAGGAGACATCAGATCTGCAAAACTCATGGTTTTTTGGACTTCGGTGAGCCGGGGGAACATGAATATGTGTTTGTTTTTCGAATTTGAGCTCTATCTGCAAAGGGCACTTTTCTTGCTAAAAGCAGTTTTTCCTAACAAATGCAAGATATAACATGGGCTATCTCCGCAAGGAGACATCAGATCTGCAAAACTCATGGTTTTTTGGACTTCGGTGAGCCGGGGGAACATGAATATGTGTTTGTTTTTCGAATTTGAGCTCTATCTACAAAGGGCACTTTTTTTGCTAAAAGCAGTTTTTCCTAACAAATGCAAGATATAACATGGGCTATCTCCGCAAGGAGACATCAGATCTGCAAAACTCATGGTTTTTTGGACTTCGGGGAGCCGGGGGAACATGAATATGTGTTTGTTTTTCGAATTTGAGCTCTATCTGCAATGGGCACTTTTCTTGCTAAGAGCAGTTTTTCCTAACAAATGCAAGATATAACATTGGCTATCTCCGCAAGGAGACATCAGATCTGCAAAACTCATGGTTTTTTGGACTTCGGGGAGCCGGGGGAACATGAATATGTGTTTGTTTTTCGAATTTGAGCTCTATCTGCAAAGGGCACTTTTCTTGCTAAAAGCAGTTTTTCCTAACAAATGCAAGATATAACATGGGCTATCTCCGCAAGGAGACATCAGATCTGCAAAACTCATGGTTTTTTGGACTTCGGTGAGCCGGGGGAACATGAATATGTGTTTGTTTTTCGAATTTGAGCTCTATCTGCAAAGGGCACTTTTCTTGCTAAAAGCAGTTTTTCCTAACAAATGCAAGATATAACATGGGCTATCTCCGCAAGGAGACATCAGATCTGCAAAACTCATGGTTTTTTGGACTTTGGTGAGCCGGGGGAACATGAATATGTGTTTGTTTTTCGAATTTGAGCTCTATCTGCAAAGGGCACTTTTCTTGCTAAAAGCAGTTTTTCCTAACAAATGCAAGATATAACATGGGCTATCTCCGCAAGGAGACATCAGATCTGCAAAACTCATGGTTTTTTGGACTTCGGTGAGCCAGGGGAACATGAATATGTGTTTGTTTTTCGAATTTGAGCTCTATCTGCAAAGGGCACTTTTCTTGCTAAAAGCAGTTTTTCCTAACAAATGCAAGATATAACATGGGCTATCTCCACAAGGAGACATCAGATCTGCAAAACTCATGGTTTTTTGGACTTCGGTGAGCCGGGGGAACATGAATATGTGTTTGTTTTTCGAATTTGAGCTCTATCTGCAAAGGGCACTTTTCTTGCTAAAAGCAGTTTTTCCTAACAAATGCAAGATATAACATGGGCTATCTCCGCAAGGAGACATCAGATCTGCAAAACTCATGGTTTTTTGGACTTCGGTGAGCCGGGGGAACATGAATATGTGTTTGTTTTTCGAATTTGAGCTCTATCTACAAAGGGCACTTTTCTTGCTAAAAGCAGTTTTTCCTAACAAATGCAAGATATAACATGGGCTATCTCCGCAAGGAGACATCAGATCTGCAAAACTCATGGTTTTTTGGACTTCGGGGAGCCGGGGGAACATGAATATGTGTTTGTTTTTCGAATTTGAGCTCTATCTGCAATGGGCACTTTTCTTGCTAAGAGCAGTTTTTCCTAACAAATGCAAGATATAACATTGGCTATCTCCGCAAGGAGACATCAGATCTGCAAAACTCATGGTTTTTTGGACTTCGGGGAGCCGGGGGAACATGAATATGTGTTTGTTTTTCGAATTTGAGCTCTATCTGCAAAGGGCACTTTTCTTGCTAAAAGCAGTTTTTCCTAACAAATGCAAGATATAACATGGGCTATCTCCGCAAGGAGACATCAGATCTGCAAAACTCATGGTTTTTTGGACTTCGGTGAGCCGGGGGAACATGAATATGTGTTTGTTTTTCGAATTTGACCTCTATCTGCAAAGGGCACTTTTCTTGCTAAAAGCAGTTTTTCCTAACAAATGCAAGATATAACATGGGCTATCTCCGCAAGGAGACATCAGATCTGCAAAACTCATGGTTTTTTGGACTTTGGTGAGCCGGGGGAACATGAATATGTGTTTGTTTTTCGAATTTGAGCTCTATCTGCAAAGGGCACTTTTCTTGCTAAAAGCAGTTTTTCCTAACAAATGCAAGATATAACATGGGCTATCTCCGCAAGGAGACATCAGATCTGCAAAACTCATGGTTTTTTGGACTTCGGTGAGCCAGGGGAACATGAATATGTGTTTGTTTTTCGAATTTGAGCTCTATCTGCAAAGGGCACTTTTCTTGCTAAAAGCAGTTTTTCCTAACAAATGCAAGATATAACATGGGCTATCTCCACAAGGAGACATCAGATCTGCAAAACTCATGGTTTTTTGGACTTCGGTGAGCCGGGGGAACATGAATATGTGTTTGTTTTTCGAATTTGAGCTCTATCTGCAAAGGGCACTTTTCTTGCTAAAAGCAGTTTTTCCTAACAAATGCAAGATATAACATTGGCTATCTCCGCAAGGAGACATCAGATCTGCAAAACTCATGGTTTTTTGGACTTCGGTGAGCCGGGGGAACATGAATATGTGTTTGTTTTTCGAATTTGAGCTCTATCTGCAAAGGGCACTTTTCTTGCTAAAAGCAGTTTTTCCTAACAAATGCAAGATATAACATGGGCTATCTCCGCAAGGAGACATCAGATCTGCAAAACTCATGGTTTTTTGGACTTCGGTGAGCCGGGGGAACATGAATATGTGTTTGTTTTTCGAATTTGAGCTCTATCTGCAAAGGGCACTTTTCTTGCTAAAAGCAGTTTTTCCTAACAAATGCAAGATATAACATGGGCTATCTCCGCAAGGAGACATCAGATCTGCAAAACTCATGGTTTTTTGGACTTCGGTGAGCCGGGGGAACATGAATATGTGTTTGTTTTTCGAATTTGAGCTCTATCTGCAAAGGGCACTTTTCTTGCTAAAAGCAGTTTTTCCTAACAAATGCAAGATATAACATGGGCTATCTCCGCAAGGAGACATCAGATCTGCAAAACTCATGGTTTTTTGGACTTCGGTGAGCCGGGGGAACATGAATATGTGTTTGTTTTTCGAATTTGAGCTCTATCTGCAAAGGGCACTTTTCTTGCTAAAAGCATTTTTTCCTAACAAATGCAAGATATAACATGGGCTATCACCGCAAGGAGACATCAGATCTGCAAAACTCATGGTTTTTTGGACTTCGGTGAGCCGGGGGAACATTAATATGTGTTTGTTTTTCGAATTTGAGCTCTATCTGCAAAGGGCACTTTTCTTGCTAAAAGCAGTTTTTCCTAACAAATGCAAGATATAACATGGGCTATCTCCGCAAGGAGACATCAGATCTGCAAAACTCATGGTTTTTTGGACTTCGGTGAGCCGGGGGAACATGAATATGTGTTTGTTTTTCGAATTTGAGCTCTATCTACAAAGGGCACTTTTCTTGCTAAAAGCAGTTTTTCCTAACAAATGCAAGATATAACATGGGCTATCTCCGCAAGGAGACATCAGATCTGCAAAACTCATGGTTTTTTGGACTTCGGGGAGCCGGGGGAACATGAATATTTGTTTGTTTTTCGAATTTGAGCTCTATCTGCAAAGGGCACTTTTCTTGCTAAAAGCAGTTTTTCCTAACAAATGCAAGATATAACATGGGCTATCTCCGCAAGGAGACATTCAGATCTGCAAAACTCATGGTTTTTTGGACTTCGGTGAGCCGGGGGAACATGAATATGTGTTTGTTTTTCGAATTTGAGCTCTATCTGCAAAGGGCACTTTTCTTGCTAAAAGCAGTTATTCCTAACAAATGCAAGATATAACATGGGCTATCTCCGCAAGGAGACATCAGATCTGCAAAACTCATGGTTTTTTGGACTTCGGTGAGCCGGGGGAACATGAATATGTGTTTGTTTTTCGAATTTGAGCTCTATCTGCAAAGGGCACTTTTCTTGCTAAAAGCAGTTTTTCCTAACAAATGCAAGATATAACATGGGCTATCTCCGCAAGGAGACATCAGATCTGCAAAACTCATGGTTTTTTGGACTTCGGGGAGCCGGGGGAACATGAATATGTGTTTGTTTTTCGAATTTGAGCTCTATCTGCAATGGGCACTTTTCTTGCTAAGAGCAGTTTTTCCTAACAAATGCAAGATATAACATTGGCTATCTCCGCAAGGAGACATCAGATCTGCAAAACTCATGGTTTTTTGGACTTCGGGGAGCCGGGGGAACATGAATATGTGTTTGTTTTTCGAATTTGAGCTCTATCTGCAAAGGGCACTTTTCTTGCTAAAAGCAGTTTTTCCTAACAAATGCAAGATATAACATGGGCTATCTCCGCAAGGAGACATCAGATCTGCAAAACTCATGGTTTTTTGGACTTCGGTGAGCCGGGGGAACATGAATATGTGTTTGTTTTTCGAATTTGAGCTCTATCTGCAAAGGGCACTTTTCTTGCTAAAAGCAGTTTTTCCTAACAAATGCAAGATATAACATGGGCTATCTCCGCAAGGAGACATCAGATCTGCAAAACTCATGGTTTTTTGGACTTTGGTGAGCCGGGGGAACATGAATATGTGTTTGTTTTTCGAATTTGAGCTCTATCTGCAAAGGGCACTTTTCTTGCTAAAAGCAGTTTTTCCTAACAAATGCAAGATATAACATGGGCTATCTCCGCAAGGAGACATCAGATCTGCAAAACTCATGGTTTTTTGGACTTCGGTGAGCCAGGGGAACATGAATATGTGTTTGTTTTTCGAATTTGAGCTCTATCTGCAAAGGGCACTTTTCTTGCTAAAAGCAGTTTTTCCTAACAAATGCAAGATATAACATGGGCTATCTCCACAAGGAGACATCAGATCTGCAAAACTCATGGTTTTTTGGACTTCGGTGAGCCGGGGGAACATGAATATGTGTTTGTTTTTCGAATTTGAGCTCTATCTGCAAAGGGCACTTTTCTTGCTAAAAGCAGTTTTTCCTAACAAATGCAAGATATAACATTGGCTATCTCCGCAAGGAGACATCAGATCTGCAAAACTCATGGTTTTTTGGACTTCGGTGAGCCGGGGGAACATGAATATGTGTTTGTTTTTCGAATTTGAGCTCTATCTGCAAAGGGCACTTTTCTTGCTAAAAGCAGTTTTTCCTAACAAATGCAAGATATAACATGGGCTATCTCCGCAAGGAGACATCAGATCTGCAAAACTCATGGTTTTTTGGACTTCGGTGAGCCGGGGGAACATGAATATGTGTTTGTTTTTCGAATTTGAGCTCTATCTGCAAAGGGCACTTTTCTTGCTAAAAGCAGTTTTTCCTAACAAATGCAAGATATAACATGGGCTATCTCCGCAAGGAGACATCAGATCTGCAAAACTCATGGTTTTTTGGACTTCGGTGAGCCGGGGGAACATGAATATGTGTTTGTTTTTCGAATTTGAGCTCTATCTGCAAAGGGCACTTTTCTTGCTAAAAGCAGTTTTTCCTAACAAATGCAAGATATAACATGGGCTATCTCCGCAAGGAGACATCAGATCTGCAAAACTCATGGTTTTTTGGACTTCGGTGAGCCGGGGGAACATGAATATGTGTTTGTTTTTCGAATTTGAGCTCTATCTGCAAAGGGCACTTTTCTTGCTAAAAGCATTTTTTCCTAACAAATGCAAGATATAACATGGGCTATCACCGCAAGGAGACATCAGATCTGCAAAACTCATGGTTTTTTGGACTTCGGTGAGCCGGGGGAACATTAATATGTGTTTGTTTTTCGAATTTGAGCTCTATCTGCAAAGGGCACTTTTCTTGCTAAAAGCAGTTTTTCCTAACAAATGCAAGATATAACATGGGCTATCTCCGCAAGGAGACGTCAGATCTGCAAAACTCATGGTTTTTTGGACTTCGGTGAGCCGGGGGAACATGAATATGTGTTTGTTTTTCGAATTTGAGCTCTATCTGCAAAGGGCACTTTTCTTGCTAAAAGCAGTTTTTCCTAACAAATGCAAGATATAACATGGGCTATCTCCGCAAGGAGACATCAGATCTGCAAAACTCATGGTTTTTTGGACTTCGGTGAGCCGGGGGAACATGAATATGTGTTTGTTTTTCGAATTTGAGCTCTATCTGCAAAGGGCACTTTTCTTGCTAAAAGCAGTTTTTCCTAACAAATGCAAGATATAACATGGGCTATCTCCGCAAGGAGACATCAGATCTGCAAAACTCATGGTTTTTTGGACTTCGGTGAGCCGGGGGAACATGAATATGTGTTTGTTTTTCGAATTTGAGCTCTATCTGCAAAGGGCACTTTTCTTGCTAAAAGCAGTTTTTCCTAACAAATGCAAGATATAACATGGGCTATCTCCGCAAGGAGACATCAGATCTGCAAAACTCATGGTTTTTTGGACTTCGGTGAGCCAGGGGAACATGAATATGTGTTTGTTTTTCGAATTTGAGCTCTATCTGCAAAGGGCACTTTTCTTGCTAAAAGCAGTTTTTCCTAACAAATGCAAGATATAACATGGGCTATCTCCACAAGGAGACATCAGATCTGCAAAACTCATGGTTTTTTGGACTTCGGTGAGCCGGGGGAACATGAATATGTGTTTGTTTTTCGAATTTGAGCTCTATCTGCAAAGGGCACTTTTCTTGCTAAAAGCAGTTTTTCCTAACAAATGCAAGATATAACATTGGCTATCTCCGCAAGGAGACATCAGATCTGCAAAACTCATGGTTTTTTGGACTTCGGTGAGCCGGGGGAACATGAATATGTGTTTGTTTTTCGAATTTGAGCTCTATCTGCAAAGGGCACTTTTCTTGCTAAAAGCAGTTTTTCCTAACAAATGCAAGATATAACATGGGCTATCTCCGCAAGGAGACATCAGATCTGCAAAACTCATGGTTTTTTGGACTTCGGTGAGCCGGGGGAACATGAATATGTGTTTGTTTTTCGAATTTGAGCTCTATCTGCAAAGGGCACTTTTCTTGCTAAAAGCAGTTTTTCCTAACAAATGCAAGATATAACATGGGCTATCTCCGCAAGGAGACATCAGATCTGCAAAACTCATGGTTTTTTGGACTTCGGTGAGCCGGGGGAACATGAATATGTGTTTGTTTTTCGAATTTGAGCTCTATCTGCAAAGGGCACTTTTCTTGCTAAAAGCAGTTTTTCCTAACAAATGCAAGATATAACATGGGCTATCTCCGCAAGGAGACATCAGATCTGCAAAACTCATGGTTTTTTGGACTTCGGTGAGCCGGGGGAACATTAATATGTGTTTGTTTTTCGAATTTGAGCTCTATCTGCAAAGGGCACTTTTCTTGCTAAAAGCATTTTTTCCTAACAAATGCAAGATATAACATGGGCTATCACCGCAAGGAGACATCAGATCTGCAAAACTCATGGTTTTTTGGACTTCGGTGAGCCGGGGGAACATTAATATGTGTTTGTTTTTCGAATTTGAGCTCTATCTGCAAAGGGCACTTTTCTTGCTAAAAGCAGTTTTTCCTAACAAATGCAAGATATAACATGGGCTATCTCCGCAAGGAGACGTCAGATCTGCAAAACTCATGGTTTTTTGGACTTCGGTGAGCCGGGGGAACATGAATATGTGTTTGTTTTTCGAATTTGAGCTCTATCTGCAAAGGGCACTTTTCTTGCTAAAAGCAGTTTTTCCTAACAAATGCAAGATATAACATGGGCTGGACTTCCGGTGGCTCCGCGGCGACGGAGACAGCCCTCCCGGGCTGCCCGCGGCTCAGCTGTTGTTTTTTCGCCCGAAACAGCGCCGATCAGCTGTTCGGGCGAAATTGAAGCCCCCTCCTCGGGAGAAGAGGAGGGGGTGAGCCCCCAGGTAGGGGTAGAGTTCTCCGGGGCCGCCTGAGCTTGGAGCTTGGGCGGCTGAAGGATTGAACTCCCCCGTAGCCTGGGCTGCTCCCAGCTGACCAGCGTCTCTGCTCCGGATTTCATGGAGCAGAGCCAGGCGTCCGCGACCATCCCTGCTTGAAGGAGAGACTATGAAAGGAAAAAAGCAGGCAGAGCAGTGCAAGAAGGAAAGATAAAGAGATGAAGAGGATTATTTTGTTTTACTCTCAAGCTTGATGGACTTTGCTTGAAACTTAAAGTGAAAGTGCGTCACAATTGTAAGTAAAAGATGGCGGCTAAACCTCCCCCTAGAGCTTTTCGGAGTGCTGGAAATTCTCCGGTGCAACAACAATCATTACTGCAGGCGTTGCATTCTCCTGATGTACTGACATCGAAGGATCTGGAAAAACATACCCAGTTAATTTTGGAGTCAATGGGTGTTAAATTTCTACAGATGGAGGAGAAATTGGAGAAATTGGAGCAGAGAATGGAAGAAAGGATGGAGCAGAAACTTAGAGAGATGAAGGTAGACATTTTGTCCTCAGTGCAAAAAGTTGCTAAATGTGTGGAGGTGCTGGATGATCAAGTGCAAGACTTAATTCAAAAGAATGTTTTATTAGAAGCAAAAGTATTGGAATTGGAAGATTTAAAAGACAAAATGGACAGTGAACAGAGTCTGGCCCAATTTTACCAGATGCAGTTTGCTGTGAGAATTAGAGGCCTAAAAGAGAATATTAAGGAAGATTTAAAGCAGCTGGTTTCTGAGGCTTTTGAGGGAGTATTGAACCATCCAGCATCTGAATTAAAACAAGGTATGGACAAAGTGTTTCGTGTGAATTCGTGGATTGCTAAACAGAGAAAGTTGCCTAGAGATGTGGTGGTTTATTTTGTAAAAAGGGAAATTAGAGATGAAGTTATACAAGCTGCCTATGATACCAAAGTTATGATTGCTGGTCAACAAGTTTTGGTTCTAAAAGAAATTCCTCCAAAGATTTTAAAGAGAAGGAAGGATTTTATATTTTTGGTGCAAGAGCTTAAGCAAAGAGATATAAGGTTCAGATGGGAGATCCCAGCTGGGTTGAGCTTCATGTATGATGGTAAAAGGTATTGTTTGAGTAATGTGAAGCAAGCGCATGATTTTTACAACAATGTTTTGGAAGTAACCCCATCAACACTTTTGGAAGCTGTAGAGGGATCTGGAGAAGGAGAATGTCAAGAGGATGAAGATGGACAGATGGACGAGAAGGGTACAGGAGGAGATCAAGCTGCAACTCTTTTGGATGATCTTAGAGAACAGAGGGTGACGCGTGCTGCCTTAAAACGCTCAAAAAAGACTAAAAAATAAGACCAGTAGAAATCTATGGAACTTCCACAATACATTTATAGTTAAGTGGTAGTTGTGTTTTTAAAGGTTTTGGGATACTATGTGTGGTAACAGATTTTTTTTTAATGGTTAATTTGTGTAAGAGCTATCTATTATAGCCTATTGTGGCTAGAGAGGTTAACAGGGATAGGTGTTTGTGATGTGTAAATGAGTGTATGTCTAGGTAATAGTGAATTGTGGAAGAACATAGATGGGAATGATGCTAGTTTTCTTTTATTTTAGTTTCTTATATATATTTAGTATTATTAAGGATTGGTTTACTCTATATAAGCTAGAGAGTGACGGATTTTAGAGTTTATAATTGTTAGTATATGATTGTTTATGATTGCCTTTCAGATATATACCTTGTATTTTGCTCTGGGAAGTCGGGGGGGGGAGGGGCGGAGGAGGGGAAGTAGAGGGGGGGAGGTAGGGGAGGGAGGAGGGAGAGGGGGAGGTGGGGAGGTAGGGGGGAGGTAGGGAGGGGAAGAGGGAGGGGGAAGGGGGGTTTTTTAAAGGAAAATTGTATTTTATAAAACTTTTCAATAAAAAAAAAAAAAAAAAAAAAGATATAACATGGGCTATCTCCGCAAGGAGACATCAGATCTGCAAAACTCATGGTTTTTTGGACTTCGGTGAGCCGGGGGAACATGAATATGTGTTTGTTTTTCGAATTTGAGCTCTATCTGCAAAGGGCACTTTTCTTGCTAAAAGCAGTTTTTCCTAACAAATGCAAGATATAACATGGGCTATCTCCGCAAGGAGACATCAGATCTGCAAAACTCATGGTTTTTTGGACTTCGGTGAGCCGGGGGAACATGAATATGTGTTTGTTTTTCGAATTTGAGCTCTATCTGCAAAGGGCACTTTTCTTGCTAAAAGCAGTTTTTCCTAAACAAATGCAAGATATAACATTGGCTATCTCCGCAAGGAGACATCAGATCTGCAAAACTCATGGTTTTTTGGACTTCGGTGAGCCGGGGGAACATGAATATGTGTTTGTTTTTCGAATTTGAGCTCTATCTGCAAAGGGCACTTTTCTTGCTTAAAAGCAGTTTTTCCTAACAAATGCAAGATATAACATGGGCTATCTCCGCAAGGAGACATCAGATCTGCAAAACTCATGGTTTTTTGGACTTCGGTGAGCCGGGGGAACATGAATATGTGTTTGTTTTTCGAATTTGAGCTCTATCTGCAAAGGGCACTTTTCTTGCTAAAAGCAGTTTTTCCTAACAAATGCAAGATATAACATGGGCTATCTCCGCAAGGAGACATCAGATCTGCAAAACTCATGGTTTTTTGGACTTCGGTGAGCCGGGGGAACATGAATATGTGTTTGTTTTTCGAATTTGAGCTCTATCTGCAAAGGGCACTTTTCTTGCTAAAAGCAGTTTTTCCTAACAAATGCAAGATATAACATGGGCTATCTCCGCAAGGAGACATCAGATCTGCAAAACTCATGGTTTTTTGGACTTTGGTGAGCCGGGGGAACATGAATATGTGTTTGTTTTTCGAATTTGAGCTCTATCTGCAAAGGGCACTTTTCTTGCTAAAAGCAGTTTTTCCGAACAAATGCAAGATATAACATGGGCTATCTCCGCAAGGAGACATCAGATCTGCAAAACTCATGGTTTTTTGGACTTCGGTGAGCCGGGGGAACATGAATATGTTTGTTTTTCGAATTTGAGCTCTATCTGCAAAGGGCACTTTTCTTGCTAAAAGCAGTTTTTCCTAACAAATGCAAGATATAACATGGGCTATCACCGCAAGGAGACATCAGATCTGCAAAACTCATGGTTTTTTGGACTTCGGTGAGCCGGGGGAACATGAATATGTGTTTGTTTTTCGAATTTGAGCTCTATCTGCAAAGGGCACTTTTCTTGCTAAAAGCAGTTTTTCCTAACAAATGCAAGATATAACATGGGCTATCTCCGCAAGGAGACGTCAGATCTGCAAAACTCATGGTTTTTTGGACTTCGGTGAGCCGGGGGAACATGAATATGTGTTTGTTTTTCGAATTTGAGCTCTATCTGCAAAGGGCACTTTTCTTGCTAAAAGCAGTTTTTCCTAACAAATGCAAGATATAACATGGGCTATCTCCGCAAGGAGACATCAGATCTGCAAAACTCATGGTTTTTTGGACTTCGGTGAGCCGGGGGAACATGAATATGTGTTTGTTTTTAGAATTTGAGCTCTATCTGCAAAGGGCACTTTTCTTGCTAAAAGCAGTTTTTCCTAACAAATGCAAGATATAACATGGGCTATCTCCGCAAGGAGACATCAGATCTGCAAAACTCATGGTTTTTTGGACTTCGGTGAGCCGGGGGAACATGAATATGTGTTTGTTTTTCGAATTTGAGCTCTATCTGCAAAGGGCACTTTTCTTGCTAAAAGCAGTTTTTCCTAACAAATGCAAGATATAACATGGGCTATCTCCGCAAGGAGACATCAGATCTGCAAAACTCATGGTTTTTTGGACTTCGGTGAGCTGGGGGAACATGAATATGTGTTTGTTTTCCGAATTTGAGCTCTATCTGCAAAGGGCACTTTTCTTGCTAAAAGCAGTTTTTCCTAACAAATGCAAGATATAACATGGGCTATCTCCGCAAGGAGATATCAGATCTGCAAAACTCATGGTTTTTTGGACTTCGGTGAGCCGGGGGAACATGAATATGTGTTTGTTTTTCGAATTTGAGCTCTATCTGCAAAGGGCACTTTTCTTGCTAAAAGCAGTTTTTCCTAACAAATGCAAGATATAACATGGACTATCTCCGCAAGGAGACATCAGATCTGCAAAACTCATGGTTTTTTGGACTTCGGTGAGCCGGGGGAACATGAATATGTGTTTGTTTTTCGAATTTGAGCTCTATCTGCAAAGGGCACTTTTCTTGCTAAAAGCAGTTTTTCCTAACAAATGCAAGATATAACATGGGCTATCTCCGCAAGGAGACATCAGATCTGCAAAACTCATGGTTTTTTGGACTTCGGGGAGCCGGGGGAACATGAATATGTGTTTGTTTTTCGAATTTGAGCTCTATCTGCAAAGGGCACTTTTCTTGCTAAAAGCAGTTTTTCCGAACAAATGCAAGATATAACATGGGCTATCTCCGCAAGGAGACATCAGATCTGCAAAACTCATGGTTTTTTGGACTTCGGGGAGCCGGGGGAACATGAATATGTGTTTGTTTTTCGAATTTGAGCTCTATCTGCAAAGGGCACTTTTCTTGCTAAAAGCAGTTTTTCCTAACAAATGCAAGATATAACATGGGCTATCTCCGCAAGGAGACATCAGATCTGCAAAACTCATGGTTTTTTGGACTTCGGTGAGCCGGGGGAACATGAATATGTGTTTGTTTTTCGAATTTGAGCTCTATCTGCAAAGGGCACTTTTCTTGCTAAAAGCAGTTTTTCCTAACAAATGCAAGATATAACATGGGCTATCTCCGCAAGGAGACATCAGATCTGCAAAACTCATGGTTTTTTGGACTTCGGTGAGCCGGGGGAACATGAATATGTGTTTGTTTTTCGAATTTGAGCTCTATCTGCAAAGGGCACTTTTCTTGCTAAAAGCAGTTTTTCCTAACAAATGCAAGATATAACATGGGCTATCTCCGCAAGGAGACATCAGATCTGCAAAACTCATGGTTTTTTGGACTTCGGTGAGCCGGGGGAACATGAATATGTGTTTGTTTTTCGAATTTGAGCTCTATCTGCAAAGGGCACTTTTCTTGCTAAAAGCAGTTTTTCCTAACAAATGCAAGATATAACATGGGCTATCTCCGCAAGGAGACATCAGATCTGCAAAACTCATGGTTTTTTGGACTTCGGTGAGCCGGGGGAACATGAATATGTGTTTGTTTTTCGAATTTGAGCTCTATCTGCAAAGGGCACTTTTCTTGCTAAAAGCAGTTTTTCCTAACAAATGCAAGATATAACATGGGCTATCTCCGCAAGGAGACATCAGATCTGCAAAACTCATGGTTTTTTGGACTTCGGTGAGCCGGGGGAACATGAATATGTGTTTGTTTTTCGAATTTGAGCTCTATCTGCAAAGGGCACTTTTCTTGCTAAAAGCAGTTTTTCCTAACAAATGCAAGATATAACATGGGCTATCGCCGCAAGGAGACATCAGATCTGCAAAACTCATGGTTTTTTGGACTTCGGTGAGCCGGGGGAACATGAATATGTGTTTGTTTTTCGAATTTGAGCTCTATCTGCAAATGGCACTTTTCTTGCTAAAAGCAGTTTTTCCTAACAAATGCAAGATATAACATGGGCTATCTCCGCAAGGAGACATCAGATCTGCAAAACTCATGGTTTTTTGGACTTCGGTGAGCCGGGGGAACATGAATATGTGTTTGTTTTTCGAATTTGAGCTCTATCTGCAAAGGGCACTTTTCTTGCTAAAAGCAGTTGTTCCTAACAAATGCAAGATATAACATGGGCTATCTCCGCAAGGAGACATCAGATCTGCAAAACTCATGGTTTTTTGGACTTCGGTGAGCCGGGGGAACATGAATATGTGTTTGTTTTTCGAATTTGAGCTCTATCTGCAAATGGCACTTTTCTTGCTAAAAGCAGTTTTTCCTAACAAATGCAAGATATAACATGGGCTATCTCCGCAAGGAGACATCAGATCTGCAAAACTCATGGTTTTTTGGACTTCGGTGAGCCGGGGGAACATGAATATGTGTTTGTTTTTCGAATTTGAGCTCTATCTGCAAAGGGCACTTTTCTTGCTAAAAGCAGTTTTTCCTAACAAATGCAAGATATAACATGGGCTATCTCCGCAAGGAGACATCAGATCTGCAAAACTCATGGTTTTTTGGACTTCGGTGAGCCGGGGGAACATGAATATGTGTTTGTTTTTCGAATTTGAACTCTATCTGCAAAGGGCACTTTTCTTGCTAAAAGCAGTTTTTCCTAACAAATGCAAGATATAACATGGGCTATCTCCGCAAGGAGATATCAGATCTGCAAAACTCATGGTTTTTTGGACTTCGGTGAGCCGGGGGAACATGAATATGTGTTTGTTTTTCGAATTTGAGCTCTATCTGCAAAGGGCACTTTTCTTGCTAAAAGCAGTTTTTCCTAACAAATGCAAGATATAACATGGACTATCTCCGCAAGGAGACATCAGATCTGCAAAACTCATGGTTTTTTGGACTTCGGTGAGCCGGGGGAACATGAATATGTGTTTGTTTTTCGAATTTGAGCTCTATCTGCAAAGGGCACTTTTCTTGCTAAAAGCAGTTTTTCCTAACAAATGCAAGATATAACATGGGCTATCTCCGCAAGGAGACATCAGATCTGCAAAACTCATGGTTTTTTGGACTTCGGGGAGCCGGGGGAACATGAATATGTGTTTGTTTTTCGAATTTGAGCTCTATCTGCAAAGGGCACTTTTCTTGCTAAAAGCAGTTTTTCCGAACAAATGCAAGATATAACATGGGCTATCTCCGCAAGGAGACATCAGATCTGCAAAACTCATGGTTTTTTGGACTTCGGGGAGCCGGGGGAACATGAATATGTGTTTGTTTTTCGAATTTGAGCTCTATCTGCAAAGGGCACTTTTCTTGCTAAAAGCAGTTTTTCCTAACAAATGCAAGATATAACATGGGCTATCTCCGCAAGGAGACATCAGATCTGCAAAACTCATGGTTTTTTGGACTTCGGTGAGCCGGGGGAACATGAATATGTGTTTGTTTTTCGAATTTGAGCTCTATCTGCAAAGGGCACTTTTCTTGCTAAAAGCAGTTTTTCCTAACAAATGCAAGATATAACATGGGCTATCTCCGCAAGGAGACATCAGATCTGCAAAACTCATGGTTTTTTGGACTTCGGTGAGCCGGGGGAACATGAATATGTGTTTGTTTTTCGAATTTGAGCTCTATCTGCAAAGGGCACTTTTCTTGCTAAAAGCAGTTTTTCCTAACAAATGCAAGATATAACATGGGCTATCTCCGCAAGGAGACATCAGATCTGCAAAACTCATGGTTTTTTGGACTTCGGTGAGCCGGGGGAACATGAATATGTGTTTGTTTTTCGAATTTGAGCTCTATCTGCAAAGGGCACTTTTCTTGCTAAAAGCAGTTTTTCCTAACAAATGCAAGATATAACATGGGCTATCTCCGCAAGGAGACATCAGATCTGCAAAACTCATGGTTTTTTGGACTTCGGTGAGCCGGGGGAACATGAATATGTGTTTGTTTTTCGAATTTGAGCTCTATCTGCAAAGGGCACTTTTCTTGCTAAAAGCAGTTTTTCCTAACAAATGCAAGATATAACATGGGCTATCTCCGCAAGGAGACATCAGATCTGCAAAACTCATGGTTTTTTGGACTTCGGTGAGCCGGGGGAACATGAATATGTGTTTGTTTTTCGAATTTGAGCTCTATCTGCAAAGGGCACTTTTCTTGCTAAAAGCAGTTTTTCCTAACAAATGCAAGATATAACATGGGCTATCGCCGCAAGGAGACATCAGATCTGCAAAACTCATGGTTTTTTGGACTTCGGTGAGCCGGGGGAACATGAATATGTGTTTGTTTTTCGAATTTGAGCTCTATCTGCAAATGGCACTTTTCTTGCTAAAAGCAGTTTTTCCTAACAAATGCAAGATATAACATGGGCTATCTCCGCAAGGAGACATCAGATCTGCAAAACTCATGGTTTTTTGGACTTCGGTGAGCCGGGGGAACATGAATATGTGTTTGTTTTTCGAATTTGAGCTCTATCTGCAAAGGGCACTTTTCTTGCTAAAAGCAGTTGTTCCTAACAAATGCAAGATATAACATGGGCTATCTCCGCAAGGAGACATCAGATCTGCAAAACTCATGGTTTTTTGGACTTCGGTGAGCCGGGGGAACATGAATATGTGTTTGTTTTTCGAATTTGAGCTCTATCTGCAAATGGCACTTTTCTTGCTAAAAGCAGTTTTTCCTAACAAATGCAAGATATAACATGGGCTATCTCCGCAAGGAGACATCAGATCTGCAAAACTCATGGTTTTTTGGACTTCGGTGAGCCGGGGGAACATGAATATGTGTTTGTTTTTCGAATTTGAGCTCTATCTGCAAAGGGCACTTTTCTTGCTAAAAGCAGTTTTTCCTAACAAATGCAAGATATAACATGGGCTATCTCCGCAAGGAGACATCAGATCTGCAAAACTCATGGTTTTTTGGACTTCGGTGAGCCGGGGGAACATGAATATGTGTTTGTTTTTCGAATTTGAACTCTATCTGCAAAGGGCACTTTTCTTGCTAAAAGCAGTTTTTCCTAACAAATGCAAGATATAACATGGGCTATCTCCGCAAGGAGACATCAGATCTGCAAAACTCATGGTTTTTTGGACTTCGGTGAGCCGGGGGAACATGAATATGTGTTTGTTTTTCGAATTTGAGCTCTATCTGCAAATGGCACTTTTCTTGCTAAAAGCAGTTTTTCCTAACAAATGCAAGATATAACATGGGCTATCTCCGCAAGGAGACATCAGATCTGCAAAACTCATGGTTTTTTGGACTTCGGTGAGCCGGGGGAACATGAATATGTGTTTGTTTTTCGAATTTGAGCTCTATCTGCAAAGGGCACTTTTCTTGCTAAAAGCAGTTTTTCCTAACAAATGCAAGATATAACATGGGCTATCTCCGCAAGGAGACATCAGATCTGCAAAACTCATGGTTTTTTGGACTTCGGTGAGCCGGGGGAACATGAATATGTGTTTGTTTTTCGAATTTGAACTCTATCTGCAAAGGGCACTTTTCTTGCTAAAAGCAGTTTTTCCTAACAAATGCAAGATATAACATGGGCTATCTCCGCAAGGAGATATCAGATCTGCAAAACTCATGGTTTTTTGGACTTCGGTGAGCCGGGGGAACATGAATATGTGTTTGTTTTTCGAATTTGAGCTCTATCTGCAAAGGGCACTTTTCTTGCTAAAAGCAGTTTTTCCTAACAAATGCAAGATATAACATGGACTATCTCCGCAAGGAGACATCAGATCTGCAAAACTCATGGTTTTTTGGACTTCGGTGAGCCGGGGGAACATGAATATGTGTTTGTTTTTCGAATTTGAGCTCTATCTGCAAAGGGCACTTTTCTTGCTAAAAGCAGTTTTTCCTAACAAATGCAAGATATAACATGGGCTATCTCCGCAAGGAGACATCAGATCTGCAAAACTCATGGTTTTTTGGACTTCGGGGAGCCGGGGGAACATGAATATGTGTTTGTTTTTCGAATTTGAGCTCTATCTGCAAAGGGCACTTTTCTTGCTAAAAGCAGTTTTTCCGAACAAATGCAAGATATAACATGGGCTATCTCCGCAAGGAGACATCAGATCTGCAAAACTCATGGTTTTTTGGACTTCGGGGAGCCGGGGGAACATGAATATGTGTTTGTTTTTCGAATTTGAGCTCTATCTGCAAAGGGCACTTTTCTTGCTAAAAGCAGTTTTTCCTAACAAATGCAAGATATAACATGGGCTATCTCCGCAAGGAGACATCAGATCTGCAAAACTCATGGTTTTTTGGACTTCGGTGAGCCGGGGGAACATGAATATGTGTTTGTTTTTCGAATTTGAGCTCTATCTGCAAAGGGCACTTTTCTTGCTAAAAGCAGTTTTTCCTAACAAATGCAAGATATAACATGGGCTATCTCCGCAAGGAGACATCAGATCTGCAAAACTCATGGTTTTTTGGACTTCGGTGAGCCGGGGGAACATGAATATGTGTTTGTTTTTCGAATTTGAGCTCTATCTGCAAAGGGCACTTTTCTTGCTAAAAGCAGTTTTTCCTAACAAATGCAAGATATAACATGGGCTATCTCCGCAAGGAGACATCAGATCTGCAAAACTCATGGTTTTTTGGACTTCGGTGAGCCGGGGGAACATGAATATGTGTTTGTTTTTCGAATTTGAGCTCTATCTGCAAAGGGCACTTTTCTTGCTAAAAGCAGTTTTTCCTAACAAATGCAAGATATAACATGGGCTATCTCCGCAAGGAGACATCAGATCTGCAAAACTCATGGTTTTTTGGACTTCGGTGAGCCGGGGGAACATGAATATGTGTTTGTTTTTCGAATTTGAGCTCTATCTGCAAAGGGCACTTTTCTTGCTAAAAGCAGTTTTTCCTAACAAATGCAAGATATAACATGGGCTATCTCCGCAAGGAGACATCAGATCTGCAAAACTCATGGTTTTTTGGACTTCGGTGAGCCGGGGGAACATGAATATGTGTTTGTTTTTCGAATTTGAGCTCTATCTGCAAAGGGCACTTTTCTTGCTAAAAGCAGTTTTTCCTAACAAATGCAAGATATAACATGGGCTATCGCCGCAAGGAGACATCAGATCTGCAAAACTCATGGTTTTTTGGACTTCGGTGAGCCGGGGGAACATGAATATGTGTTTGTTTTTCGAATTTGAGCTCTATCTGCAAATGGCACTTTTCTTGCTAAAAGCAGTTTTTCCTAACAAATGCAAGATATAACATGGGCTATCTCCGCAAGGAGACATCAGATCTGCAAAACTCATGGTTTTTTGGACTTCGGTGAGCCGGGGGAACATGAATATGTGTTTGTTTTTCGAATTTGAGCTCTATCTGCAAAGGGCACTTTTCTTGCTAAAAGCAGTTGTTCCTAACAAATGCAAGATATAACATGGGCTATCTCCGCAAGGAGACATCAGATCTGCAAAACTCATGGTTTTTTGGACTTCGGTGAGCCGGGGGAACATGAATATGTGTTTGTTTTTCGAATTTGAGCTCTATCTGCAAATGGCACTTTTCTTGCTAAAAGCAGTTTTTCCTAACAAATGCAAGATATAACATGGGCTATCTCCGCAAGGAGACATCAGATCTGCAAAACTCATGGTTTTTTGGACTTCGGTGAGCCGGGGGAACATGAATATGTGTTTGTTTTTCGAATTTGAGCTCTATCTGCAAAGGGCACTTTTCTTGCTAAAAGCAGTTTTTCCTAACAAATGCAAGATATAACATGGGCTATCTCCGCAAGGAGACATCAGATCTGCAAAACTCATGGTTTTTTGGACTTCGGTGAGCCGGGGGAACATGAATATGTGTTTGTTTTTCGAATTTGAACTCTATCTGCAAAGGGCACTTTTCTTGCTAAAAGCAGTTTTTCCTAACAAATGCAAGATATAACATGGGCTATCTCCGCAAGGAGACATCAGATCTGCAAAACTCATGGTTTTTTGGACTTCGGTGAGCCGGGGGAACATGAATATGTGTTTGTTTTTCGAATTTGAGCTCTATCTGCAAAGGGCACTTTTCTTGCTAAAAGCAGTTTTTCCTAACAAATGGAAGATATAACATGGGCTATCTCCGCAAGGAGACATCAGATCTGCAAAACTCATGGTTTTTTGGACTTCGGTGAGCCGGGGGAACATGAATATGTGTTTGTTTTTCGAATTTGAGCTATATCTGCAAAGGGCACTTGTCTTGCTAAAAGCAGTTTTTCCTAACAAATGCAAGATATAACATGGGCTATCTCCGCAAGGAGACATCAGATCTGCAAAACTCATGGTTTTTTGGACTTCGGTGAGCCGGGGGAACATGAATATGTGTTTGTTTTTCGAATTTGAGCTCTATCTGCAAAGGGCACTTTTCTTGCTAAAAGCAGTTTTTCCTAACAAATGCAAGATATAACATGGGCTATCTCCGCAAGGAGACATCAGATCTGCAAAACTCATGGTTTTTTGGACTTCGGTGAGCCGGGGGAACATGAATATGTGTTTGTTTTTCGAATTTGAGCTCTATCTGCAAATGGCACTTTTCTTGCTAAAAGCAGTTTTTCCTAACAAATGCAAGATATAACATGGGCTATCTCCGCAAGGAGACATCAGATCTGCAAAACTCATGGTTTTTTGGACTTCGGTGAGCCGGGGGAACATGAATATGTGTTTGTTTTTCGAATTTGAGCTCTATCTGCAAAGGGCACTTTTCTTGCTAAAAGCAGTTTTTCCTAACAAATGGAAGATATAACATGGGCTATCTCCGCAAGGAGACATCAGATCTGCAAAACTCATGGTATTTTGGACTTCGGTGAGCCGGGGGAACATGAATATGTGTTTGTTTTTCGAATTTGAGCTCTATCTGCAAAGGGCACTTTTCTTGCTAAAAGCAGTTTTTCCTAACTAATGCAAGATATAACATGGGCTATCTCCGCAAGGAGACATCAGATCTGCAAAACTCATGGTTTTTTGGACTTCGGTGAGCCGGGGGAACATGAATATGTGTTTGTTTTTCGAATTTGAGCTCTATCTGCAAAGGGCACTTTTCTTGCTAAAAGCAGTTTTTCCTAACAAATGCAAGATATAACATGGGCTATCTCCGCAAGGAGACATCAGATCTGCAAAACTCATGGTTTTTTGGACTTCGGTGAGCCGGGGGAACATGAATATGTGTCTGTTTTTCGAATTTGAGCTCTATCTGCAAAGGGCACTTTTCTTGCTAAAAGCAGTTTTTCCTAACAAATGCAAGATATAACATGGGCTATCTCCGCAAGGAGACATCAGATCTGCAAAACTCATGGTTTTTTGGACTTCGGTGAGCCGGGGGAACATGAATATGTGTTTGTTTTTCGAATTTGAGCTCTATCTGCAAAGGGCACTTTTCTTGCTAAAAGCAGTTTTTCCTAACAAATGCAAGATATAACATGGGCTATCTCCGCAAGGAGACATCAGATCTGCAAAACTCATGGTTTTTTGGACTTCGGTGAGCCGGGGGAACATGAATATGTGTTTGTTTTTCGAATTTGAGCTCTATCTGCAAAGGGCACTTTTCTTGCTAAAAGCAGTTTTTCCTAACAAATGGAAGATATAACATGGGCTATCTCCGCAAGGAGACATCAGATCTGCAAAACTCATGGTATTTTGGACTTCGGTGAGCCGGGGGAACATGAATATGTGTTTGTTTTTCGAATTTGAGCTATATCTGCAAAGGGCACTTTTCTTGCTAAAAGCAGTTTTTCCTAACTAATGCAAGATATAACATGGGCTATCTCCGCAAGGAGACATCAGATCTGCAAAACTCATGGTTTTTTGGACTTCGGTGAGCCGGG
Source organism: Vipera ursinii (assembly GCF_947247035.1). NCBI lineage: Eukaryota > Metazoa > Chordata > Lepidosauria > Squamata > Viperidae > Vipera > Vipera ursinii. The sequence continues at coordinate 181,412,223 of NC_139513.1, forward strand.
GGAACATGAATATGTGTTTGTTTTTCGAATTTGAGCTCTATCTGCAAAGGGCACTTTTCTTGCTAAAAGCAGTTTTTCCTAACAAATGCAAGATATAACATGGGCTATCTCCGCAAGGAGACATCAGATCTGCAAAACTCATGGTTTTTTGGACTTCGGTGAGCCGGGGGAACATGAATATGTGTTTGTTTTTCGAATTTGAGCTCTATCTGCAAAGGGCACTTTTCTTGCTAAAAGCAGTTTTTCCTAACAAATGCAAGATATAACATGGGCTATCTCCGCAAGGAGACATCAGAACTGCAAAACGCATGGTTTTTTGGTCTTCGGGGAGGATGGGGAACATGAATATGTGCTTGTTTTTCTTATTTAAGCTCTATCTGCAAGGGCACTTTTCATGCTAAAAGCAGTTTTTCCTAACAAATGCAAGATATAACATGGGCTATCTCCGCAAGGAGACATCAGATCTGCAAAACTCATGGTTTTTTGGACTTCGGTGAGCCGGGGGAACATGAATATGTGTTTGTTTTTCGAATTTGAGCTCTATCTGCAAATGGCACTTTTCTTGCTAAAAGCAGTTTTTCCTAACAAATGCAAGATATAACATGGGCTATCTCCGCAAGGAGACATCAGATCTGCAAAACTCATGGTTTTTTGGACTTCGGTGAGCCGGGGGAACATGAATATGTGTTTGTTTTTCGAATTTGAGCTCTATCTGCAAAGGGCACTTTTCTTGCTAAAAGCAGTTTTTCCTAACAAATGCAAGATATAACATGGGCTATCTCCGCAAGGAGACATCAGATCTGCAAAACTCATGGTTTTTTGGACTTCGGTGAGCCGGGGGAACATGAATATGTGTTTGTTTTTCGAATTTGAGCTCTATCTGCAAAGGGCACTTTTCTTGCTAAAAGCAGTTTTTCCTAACAAATGCAAGATATAACATGGGCTATCTCCGCAAGGAGACATCAGAACTGCAAAACGCATGGTTTTTTGGTCTTCGGGGAGGATGGGGAACATGAATATGTGCTTGTTTTTCTTATTTAAGCTCTATCTGCAAGGGCACTTTTCTTGCTAAAAGCAGTTTTTCCTAACAATTGCAAGATATAACATGGGCTATCTCCGCAAGGAGACATCAGATCTGCAAAACTCATGGTTTTTTGGACTTCGGTGAGCCGGGGGAACATGAATATGTGTTTGTTTTTCGAATTTGAGCTCTATCTGCAAATGGCACTTTTCTTGCTAAAAGCAGTTTTTCCTAACAAATGCAAGATATAACATGGGCTATCTCCGCAAGGAGACATCAGATCTGCAAAACTCATGGTTTTTTGGACTTCGGTGAGCCGGGGGAACATGAATATGTGTTTGTTTTTCGAATTTGAGCTCTATCTGCAAAGGGCACTTTTCTTGCTAAAAGCAGTTTTTCCTAACAAATGCAAGATATAACATGGGCTATCTCCGCAAGGAGACATCAGATCTGCAAAACTCATGGTTTTTTGGACTTCGGTGAGCCGGGGGGAACATGAATATGTGTTTGTTTTTCGAATTTGAGCTCTATCTGCAAAGGGCACTTTTCTTGCTAAAAGCAGTTTTTCCTAACAAATGCAAGATATAACATGGGCTATCTCCGCAAGGAGACATCAGAACTGCAAAACGCATGGTTTTTTGGACTTCGGTGAGCCGGGGGAACATGAATATGTGTTTGTTTTTCGAATTTGAGCTCTATCTGCAAAGGGCACTTTTCTTGCTAAAAGCAGTTTTTCCTAACAAATGCAAGATATAACATGGGCTATCTCCGCAAGGAGACATCAGATCTGCAAAACTCATGGTTTTTTGGACTTCGGTGAGCCGGGGGAACATGAATATGTGTTTGTTTTTCGAATTTGAGCTCTATCTGCAAAGGGCACTTTTCTTGCTAAAAGCAGTTTTTCCTAACAAATGCAAGATATAACATGGGCTATCTCCGCAAGGAGACATCAGAACTGCAAAACGCATGGTTTTTTGGTCTTCGGGGAGGATGGGGAACATGAATATGTGCTTGTTTTTCTTATTTAAGCTCTATCTGCAAAGGGCACTTTTCTTGCTAAAAGCAGTTTTTCCTAACAAATGCAAGATATAACATGGGCTATCTCCGCAAGGAGACATCAGATCTGCAAAACTCATGGTTTTTTGGACTTCGGTGAGCCGGGGAAACATGAATATGTGTTTGTTTTTCGAATTTGAGCTCTATCTGCAAATGGCACTTTTCTTGCTAAAAGCAGTTTTTCCTAACAAATGCAAGATATAACATGGGCTATCTCCGCAAGGAGACATCAGATCTGCAAAACTCATGGTTTTTTGGACTTCGGTGAGCCGGGGGAACATGAATATGTGTTTGTTTTTCGAATTTGAGCTCTATCTGCAAAGGGCACTTTTCTTGCTAAAAGCAGTTTTTCCTAACAAATGCAAGATATAACATGGGCTATCTCCGCAAGGAGACATCAGATCTGCAAAACTCATGGTTTTTTGGACTTCGGTGAGCCGGGGGAACATGAATATGTGTTTGTTTTTCGAATTTGAGCTCTATCTGCAAAGGGCACTTTTCTTGCTAAAAGCAGTTTTTCCTAACAAATGCAAGATATAACATGGGCTATCTCCGCAAGGAGACATCAGATCTGCAAAACTCATGGTTTTTTGGACTTCGGTGAGCCGGGGGAACATGAATATGTGTTTGTTTTTCGAATTTGAGCTCTATCTGCAAAGGGCACTTTTCTTGCTAAAAGCAGTTTTTCCTAACAAATGCAAGATATAACATGGGCTATCTCCGCAAGGAGACATCAGATCTGCAAAACTCATGGTTTTTTGGACTTCGGTGAGCTGGGGGAACATGAATATGTGTTTGTTTTTCGAATTTGAGCTCTATCTGCAAAGGGCACTTTTCTTGCTAAAAGCAGTTTTTCCTAACAAATGCAAGATATAACATGGGCTATCTCCGCAAGGAGACATCAGATCTGCAAAACTCATGGTTTTTTGGACTTCGGTGAGCCGGGGGAACATGAATATGTGTTTGTTTTTCGAATTTGAGCTCTATCTGCAAAGGGCACTTTTCTTGCTAAAAGCAGTTTTTCCTAACAAATGGAAGATATAACATGGGCTATCTCCGCAAGGAGACATCAGATCTGCAAAACTCATGGTTTTTTGGACTTCGGTGAGCCGGGGGAACATGAATATGTGTTTGTTTTTCGAATTTGAGCTATATCTGCAAAGGGCACTTTTCTTGCTAAAAGCAGTTTTTCCTAACTAATGCAAGATATAACATGGGCTATCTCCGCAAGGAGACATCAGATCTGCAAAACTCATGGTTTTTTGGACTTCGGTGAGCCGGGGGAACATGAATATGTGTTTGTTTTTCGAATTTGAGCTCTATCTGCAAAGGGCACTTTTCTTGCTAAAAGCAGTTTTTCCTAACAAATGCAAGATATAACATGGGCTATCTCCGCAAGGAGACATCAGATCTGCAAAACTCATGGTTTTTTGGACTTCGGTGAGCCGGGGGAACATGAATATGTGTTTGTTTTTCGAATTTGAGCTCTATCTGCAAAGGGCACTTTTCTTGCTAAAAGCAGTTTTTCCTAACAAATGCAAGATATAACATGGGCTATCTCCGCAAGGAGACATCAGAACTGCAAAACGCATGGTTTTTTGGTCTTCGGGGAGGATGGGGAACATGAATATGTGCTTGTTTTTCTTATTTAAGCTCTATCTGCAAGGGCACTTTTCTTGCTAAAAGCAGTTTTTCCTAACAAATGCAAGATATAACATGGGCTATCTCCGCAAGGAGACATCAGATCTGCAAAACTCATGGTTTTTTGGACTTCGGTGAGCCGGGGGAACATGAATATGTGTTTGTTTTTCGAATTTGAGCTCTATCTGCAAATGGCACTTTTCTTGCTAAAAGCAGTTTTTCCTAACAAATGCAAGATATAACATGGGCTATCTCCGCAAGGAGACATCAGATCTGCAAAACTCATGGTTTTTTGGACTTCGGTGAGCCGGGGGAACATGAATATGTGTTTGTTTTTCGAATTTGAGCTCTATCTGCAAAGGGCACTTTTCTTGCTAAAAGCAGTTTTTCCTAACAAATGCAAGATATAACATGGGCTATCTCCGCAAGGAGACATCAGATCTGCAAAACTCATGGTTTTTTGGACTTCGGTGAGCCGGGGGAACATGAATATGTGTTTGTTTTTCGAATTTGAGCTCTATCTGCAAAGGGCACTTTTCTTGCTAAAAGCAGTTTTTCCTAACAAATGCAAGATATAACATGGGCTATCTCCGCAAGGAGACATCAGAACTGCAAAACGCATGGTTTTTTGGTCTTCGGGGAGGATGGGGAACATGAATATGTGCTTGTTTTTCTTATTTAAGCTCTATCTGCAAGGGCACTTTTCTTGCTAAAAGCAGTTTTTCCTAACAATTGCAAGATATAACATGGGCTATCTCCGCAAGGAGACATCAGATCTGCAAAACTCATGGTTTTTTGGACTTCGGTGAGCCGGGGGAACATGAATATGTGTTTGTTTTTCGAATTTGAGCTCTATCTGCAAATGGCACTTTTCTTGCTAAAAGCAGTTTTTCCTAACAAATGCAAGATATAACATGGGCTATCTCCGCAAGGAGACATCAGATCTGCAAAACTCATGGTTTTTTGGACTTCGGTGAGCCGGGGGAACATGAATATGTGTTTGTTTTTCGAATTTGAGCTCTATCTGCAAAGGGCACTTTTCTTGCTAAAAGCAGTTTTTCCTAACAAATGCAAGATATAACATGGGCTATCTCCGCAAGGAGACATCAGATCTGCAAAACTCATGGTTTTTTGGACTTCGGTGAGCCGGGGGAACATGAATATGTGTTTGTTTTTCGAATTTGAGCTCTATCTGCAAAGGGCACTTTTCTTGCTAAAAGCAGTTTTTCCTAACAAATGCAAGATATAACATGGGCTGTCTCCGCAAGGAGACATCAGAACTGCAAAACGCATGGTTTTTTGGTCTTCGGGGAGGATGGGGAACATGAATATGTGCTTGTTTTTCTTATTTAAGCTCTATCTGCAAAGGGCACTTTTCTTGCTAAAAGCAGTTTTTCCTAACAAATGCAAGATATAACATGGGCTATCTCCGCAAGGAGACATCAGATCTGCAAAACTCATGGTTTTTTGGACTTCGGTGAGCCGGGGAAACATCAATATGTGTTTGTTTTTCGAATTTGAGCTCTATCTGCAAATGGCACTTTTCTTGCTAAAAGCAGTTTTTCCTAACAAATGCAAGATATAACATGGGCTATCTCCGCAAGGAGACATCAGATCTGCAAAACTCATGGTTTTTTGGACTTCGGTGAGCCGGGGGAACATGAACATGTGTTTGTTTTTCGAATTTGAGCTCTATCTGCAAAGGGCACTTTTCTTGCTAAAAGCAGTTTTTCCTAACAAATGCAAGATATAACATGGGCTATCTCCGCAAGGAGACATCAGATCTGCAAAACTCATGGTTTTTTGGACTTCGGTGAGCCGGGGGAACATGAATATGTGTTTGTTTTTCGAATTTGAGCTCTATCTGCAAAGGGCACTTTTCTTGCTAAAAGCAGTTTTTCCTAACAAATGCAAGATATAACATGGGCTATCTCCGCAAGGAGACATCAGATCTGCAAAACTCATGGTTTTTTGGACTTCGGTGAGCCGGGGGAACATGAATATGTGTTTGTTTTTCGAATTTGAGCTCTATCTGCAAATGGCACTTTTCTTGCTAAAAGCAGTTTTTCCTAACAAATGCAAGATATAACATGGGCTATCTCCGCAAGGAGACATCAGATCTGCAAAACTCATGGTTTTTTGGACTTTGGTGAGCCGGGGGAACATGAATATGTGTTTGTTTTTCGAATTTGAGCTCTATCTGCAAAGGGCACTATTCTTGCTAAAAGCATTTTTTCCTAACAAATGCAAGATATAACATGGGCTATCTCCGCAAGGAGACATCAGATCTGCAAAACTCATGGTTTTTTGGACTTCGGTGAGCCGGGGGAACATGAATATGTGTTTGTTTTTCGAATTTGAGCTCTATCTGCAAAGGGCACTTTTCTTGCTAAAAGCAGTTTTTCCTAACAAATGCAAGATATAACATGGGCTATCACCGCAAGGATACATCAGATCTGCAAAACTCATGGTTTTTTGGACTTCGGTGAGCCGGGGGAACATGTATATGTGTTTGTTTTTCGAATTTGAGCTCTATCTGCAAATGGCACTTTTCTTGCTAAAAGCAGTTTTTCCTAACAAATGCAAGATATAACATGGGCTATCTCCGCAAGGAGACATCAGATCTGCAAAACTCATGGTTTTTTGGACTTCGGTGAGCCGGGGGAACATGAATATGTGTTTGTTTTTCGAATTTGAGCTCTATCTGCAAAGGGCACTTTTCTTGCTAAAAGCAGTTTTTCCTAACAAATGCAAGATATAACATGGGCTATCTCCGCAAGGAGACATCAGATCTGCAAAACTCATGGTTTTTTTTACTTCGGTGAGCCGGGGGAACATGAATATGTGTTTGTTTTTCGAATTTGAGCTCTATCTGCAAAGGGCACTTTTCTTGCTAAACGCAGTTTTTCCTAACAAATGCAAGATATAACATGGGCTATCTCCGCAAGGAGACATCAGATCTGCAAAACTCATGGTTTTTTGGACTTCGGGGAGCCGGGGGAACATGAATATGTGTTTGTTTTTCGAATTTGAGCTCTATCTGCAAAGGGCACTTTTCTTGCTAAAAGCAGTTTTTCCTAACAAATGCAAGATATAACATGGGCTATATCCGCAAGGAGACATCAGATCTGCAAAACTCATGGTGTTTTGGACTTCGGTGAGCCGGGGGAACATGAATATGTGTTTGTTTTTCGAATTTGAGCTCTATCTGCAAAGGGCACTTTTCTTGCTAAAAGCAGTTTTTCCTAACAAATGCAAGATATAACATGGGCTATCTCCGCAAGGAGACATCAGATCTGCAAAACTCATGGTTTTTTGGACTTCGGTGAGCCGGGGGAACATGAATATGTGTTTGTTTTTCGAATTTGAGCTCTATCTGCAAAGGGCACTTTTCTTGCTAAAAGCAGTTTTTCCTAACAAATGCAAGATATAACATGGGCTATCTCCGCAAGGAGACATCAGATCTGCAAAACTCATGGTTTTTTGGACTTCGGTGAGCCGGGGGAACATGAATATGTGTTTGTTTTTCGAATTTGAGCTCTATCTGCAAAGGGCACTTTTCTTGCTAAAAGCAGTTTTTCCTAACAAATGCAAGATATAACATGGGCTATCTCCGCAAGGAGACATCAGATCTGCAAAACTCATGGTTTTTTGGACTTCGGTGAGCCGGGGGAACATGAATATGTGTTTGTTTTTCGAATTTGAGCTCTATCTGCAAAGGGCACTTTTCTTGCTAAAAGCATTTTTTCCTAACAAATGCAAGATATAACATGGGCTATCTCCGCAAGGATACATCAGATCTGCAAAACTCATGGTTTTTTGGACTTCGGTGAGCCGGGGGAACATGAATATGTGTTTGTTTTTCGAATTTGAGCTCTATCTGCAAAGGGCACTTTTCTTGCTAAAAGCAGTTTTTCCTAACAAATGCAAGATATAACATGGGCTATCTCCGCAAGGAGACATCAGATCTGCAAAACTCATGGTTTTTTGGACTTCGGTGAGCCGGGGGAACATGAATATGTGTTTGTTTTTCGAATTTGAGCTCTATCTGCAAAGGGCACTTTTCTTGCTAAAAGCAGTTTTTCCTAACAAATGCAAGATATAACATGGGCTATCTCCGCAAGGAGACATCAGATCTGCAAAACTCATGGTTTTTTGGACTTCGGTGAGCCGGGGGAACATGAATATGTGTTTGTTTTTCGAATTTGAGCTCTATCTGCAAAGGGCACTTTTCTTGCTAAACGCAGTTTTTCCTAACAAATGCAAGATATAACATGGGCTATCTCCGCAAGGAGACATCAGATCTGCAAAACTCATGGTTTTTTGGACTTCGGGGAGCCGGGGGAACATGAATATGTGTTTGTTTTTCGAATTTGAGCTCTATCTGCAAAGGGCACTTTTCTTGCTAAAAGCAGTTTTTCCTAACAAATGCAAGATATAACATGGGCTATATCCGCAAGGAGACATCAGATCTGCAAAACTCATGGTGTTTTGGACTTCGGTGAGCCGGGGGAACATGAATATGTGTTTGTTTTTCGAATTTGAGCTCTATCTGCAAAGGGCACTTTTCTTGCTAAAAGCAGTTTTTCCTAACAAATGCAAGATATAACATGGGCTATCTCCGCAAGGAGACATCAGATCTGCAAAACTCATGGTTTTTTGGACTTCGGTGAGCCGGGGGAACATGAATATGTGTTTGTTTTTCGAATTTGAGCTCTATCTGCAAAGGGCACTTTTCTTGCTAAAAGCAGTTTTTCCTAACAAATGCAAGATATAACATGGGCTATCTCCGCAAGGAGACATCAGATCTGCAAAACTCATGGTTTTTTGGACTTCGGTGAGCCGGGGGAACATGAATATGTGTTTGTTTTTCGAATTTGAGCTCTATCTGCAAAGGGCACTTTTCTTGCTAAAAGCAGTTTTTCCTAACAAATGCAAGATATAACATGGGCTATCTCCGCAAGGAGACATCAGATCTGCAAAACTCATGGTTTTTTGGACTTCGGTGAGCCGGGGGAACATGAATATGTGTTTGTTTTTCGAATTTGAGCTCTATCTGCAAAGGGCACTTTTCTTGCTAAAAGCATTTTTTCCTAACAAATGCAAGATATAACATGGGCTATCTCCGCAAGGAGACATCAGATCTGCAAAACTCATGGTTTTTTGGACTTCGGTGAGCCGGGGGAACATGAATATGTGTTTGTTTTTCGAATTTGAGCTCTATCTGCAAAGGGCACTTTTCTTGCTAAAAGCAGTTTTTCCTAACAAATGCAAGATATAACATGGGCTATCTCCGCAAGGAGACATCAGATCTGCAAAACTCATGGTTTTTTGGACTTCGGTGAGCCGGGGGAACATGAATATGTGTTTGTTTTTCGAATTTGACCTCTATCTGCAAAGGGCACTTTTCTTGCTAAAAGCAGTTTTTCCTAACAAATGCAAGATATAACATGGGCTATCTCCGCAAGGAGACATCAGATCTGCAAAACTCATGGTTTTTTGGACTTCGGTGAGCCGGGGGAACATGAATATGTGTTTGTTTTTCGAATTTGAGCTCTATCTGCAAAGGGCACTTTTCTTGCTAAAAGCAGTTTTTCCTAACAAATGCAAGATATAACATGGGCTATCTCCGCAAGGAGACATCAGAACTGCAAAACGCATGGTTTTTTGGTCTTCGGGGAGGATGGGGAACATGAATATGTGCTTGTTTTTCTTATTTAAGCTCTATCTGCAAAGGGCACTTTTCTTGCTAAAAGCAGTTTTTCCTAACAAATGCAAGATATAACATGGGCTATCTCCGCAAGGAGACATCAGATCTGCAAAACTCATGGTTTTTTGGACTTCGGTGAGCCGGGGGAACATGAATATGTGTTTGTTTTTCGAATTTGAGCTCTATCTGCAAAGGGCACTTTTCTTGCTAAAAGCAGTTTTTCCTAACAAATGCAAGATATAACATGGGCTATCGCCGCAAGGAGACATCAGATCTGCAAAACTCATGGTTTTTTGGACTTCGGTGAGCCGGGGGAACATGAACATGTGTTTGTTTTTCGAATTTGAGCTCTATCTGCAAATGGCACTTTTCTTGCTAAAAGCAGTTTTTCCTAACAAATGCAAGATATAACATGGGCTATCTCCGCAAGGAGACATCAGATCTGCAAAACTCATGGTTTTTTGGACTTCGGTGAGCCGGGGGAACATGAATATGTGTTTGTTTTTCGAATTTGAGCTCTATCTGCAAAGGGCACTTTTCTTGCTAAAAGCAGTTTTTCCTAACAAATGCAAGATATAACATGGGCTATCTCCGCAAGGAGACATCAGATCTGCAAAACTCATGGTTTTTTGGACTTCGGTGAGCCGGGGGAACATGAATATGTGTTTGTTTTTCGAATTTGAGCTCTATCTGCAAAGGGCACTTTTCTTGCTAAAAGCAGTTTTTCCTAACAAATGCAAGATATAACATGGGCTATCTCCGCAAGGAGACATCAGATCTGCAAAACTCATGGTTTTTTGGACTTCGGTGAGCCGGGGGAACATGAATATGTGTTTGTTTTTCGAATTTGAGCTCGCGGGCAGCAAATGGCACTTTTCTTGCTAAAAGCAGTTTTTCCTAACAAATGCAAGATATAACATGGGCTATCTCCGCAAGGAGACATCAGATCTGCAAAACTCATGGTTTTTTGGACTTCGGTGAGCCGGGGGAACATGAATATGTGTTTGTTTTTCGAATTTGAGCTCTATCTGCAAAGGGCACTTTTCTTGCTAAAAGCAGTTTTTCCTAACAAATGCAAGATATAACATGGACTATCTCCGCAAGGAGACATCAGATCTGCAAAACTCATGGTTTTTTGGACTTCGGTGAGCCGGGGGAACATGAATATGTGTTTGTTTTTCGAATTTGAGCTCTATCTGCAAAGGGCACTTTTCTTGCTAAAAGCAGTTTTTCCTAACAAATGCAAGATATAACATGGGCTATCTCCGCAAGGAGACATCAGATCTGCAAAACTCATGGTTTTTTGGACTTCGGGGAGCCGGGGGAACATGAATATGTGTTTGTTTTTCGAATTTGAGCTCTATCTGCAAAGGGCACTTTTCTTGCTAAAAGCAGTTTTTCCTAACAAATGCAAGATATAACATGGGCTATCTCCGCAAGGAGACATCAGATCTGCAAAACTCATGGTTTTTTGGACTTCGGGGAGCCGGGGGAACATGAATATGTGTTTGTTTTTCGAATTTGAGCTCTATCTGCAAAGGGCACTTTTCTTGCTAAAAGCAGTTTTTCCTAACAAATGCAAGATATAACATGGGCTATCTCCGCAAGGAGACATCAGATCTGCAAAACTCATGGTTTTTTGGACTTCGGTGAGCCGGGGGAACATGAATATGTGTTTGTTTTTCGAATTTGAGCTCTATCTGCAAAGGGCACTTTTCTTGCTAAAAGCAGTTTTTCCTAACAAATGCAAGATATAACATGGGCTATCTCCGCAAGGAGACATCAGATCTGCAAAACTCATGGTTTTTTGGACTTCGGTGAGCCGGGGGAACATGAATATGTGTTTGTTTTTCGAATTTGAGCTCTATCTGCAAAGGGCACTTTTCTTGCTAAAAGCAGTTTTTCCTAACAAATGCAAGATATAACATGGGCTATCTCCGCAAGGAGACATCAGATCTGCAAAACTCATGGTTTTTTGGACTTCGGTGAGCCGGGGGAACATGAATATGTGTTTGTTTTTCGAATTTGAGCTCTATCTGCAAAGGGCACTTTTCTTGCTAAAAGCAGTTTTTCCTAACAAATGGAAGATATAACATGGGCTATCTCCGCAAGGAGACATCAGATCTGCAAAACTCATGGTTTTTTGGACTTTGGTGAGCCGGGGGAACATGAATATGTGTTTGTTTTTCGAATTTGAGCTCTATCTGCAAAGGGCACTTTTCTTGCTAAAAGCAGTTTTTCCTAACAAATGCAAGATATAACATGGGCTATCTCCGCAAGGAGACATCAGATCTGCAAAACTCATGGTTTTTTGGACTTCGGTGAGCCGGGGGAACATGAATATGTGTTTGTTTTTCGAATTTGAGCTCTATCTGCAAAGGGCACTTTTCTTGCTAAAAGCAGTTTTTCCTAACAAATGCAAGATATAACATGGGCTATCGCCGCAAGGAGACATCAGATCTGCAAAACTCATGGTTTTTTGGACTTCGGTGAGCCGGGGGAACATGAATATGTGTTTGTTTTTCGAATTTGAGCTCTATCTGCAAAGGGCACTTTTCTTGCTAAAAGCAGTTTTTCCTAACAAATGCAAGATATAACATGGGCTATCTCCGCAAGGAGACATCAGATCTGCAAAACTCATGGTTTTTTGGACTTCGGTGAGCCGGGGGAACATGAATATGTGTTTGTTTTTCGAATTTGAGCTCTATCTGCAAAGGGCACTTTTCTTGCTAAAAGCAGTTTTTCCTAACAAATGCAAGATATAACATGGGCTATCTCCGCAAGGAGACATCAGATCTGCAAAACTCATGGTTTTTTGGACTTCGGTGAGCCGGGGGAACATGAATATGTGCTTGTTTTTCTTATTTAAGCTCTATCTGCAAGGGCACTTTTCTTGCTAAAAGCAGTTTTTCCTAACAAATGCAAGATATAACATGGGCTATCTCCGCAAGGAGACATCAGATCTGCAAAACTCATGGTTTTTTGGACTTCGGTGAGCCGGGGGAACATGAATATGTGTTTGTTTTTCGAATTTGAGCTCTATCTGCAAATGGCACTTTTCTTGCTAAAAGCAGTTTTTCCTAACAAATGCAAGATATATCATGGGCTATCTCCGCAAGGAGACATCAGATCTGCAAAACTCATGGTTTTTTGGACTTCGGTGAGCCGGGGGAACATGAATATGTGTTTGTTTTTCGAATTTGAGCTCTATCTGCAAAGGGCACTTTTCTTGCTAAAAGCAGTTTTTCCTAACAAATGCAAGATATAACATGGGCTATCTCCGCAAGGAGACATCAGATCTGCAAAACTCATGGTTTTTTGGACTTCGGTGAGCCGGGGGAACATGAATATGTGTTTGTTTTTCGAATTTGAGCTCTATCTGCAAAGGGCACTTTTCTTGCTAAAAGCAGTTTTTCCTAACAAATGCAAGATATAACATGGGCTATCTCCGCAAGGAGACATCAGAACTGCAAAACGCATGGTTTTTTGGTCTTCGGGGAGGATGGGGAACATGAATATGTGCTTGTTTTTCTTATTTAAGCTCTATCTGCAAAGGGCACTTTTCTTGCTAAAAGCAGTTTTTCCTAACAAATGCAAGATATAACATGGGCTATCTCCGCAAGGAGACATCAGATCTGCAAAACTCATGGTTTTTTGGACTTCGGTGAGCCGGGGAAACATGAATATGTGTTTGTTTTTCGAATTTGAGCTCTATCTGCAAATGGCACTTTTCTTGCTAAAAGCAGTTTTTCCTAACAAATGCAAGATATAACATGGGCTATCTCCGCAAGGAGACATCAGATCTGCAAAACTCATGGTTTTTTGGACTTCGGTGAGCCGGGGGAACATGAATATGTGTTTGTTTTTCGAATTTGAGCTCTATCTGCAAAGGGCACTTTTCTTGCTAAAAGCAGTTTTTCCTAACAAATGCAAGATATAACATGGGCTATCTCCGCAAGGAGACATCAGATCTGCAAAACTCATGGTTTTTTGGACTTCGGTGAGCCGGGGGAACATGAATATGTGTTTGTTTTTCGAATTTGAGCTCTATCTGCAAAGGGCACTTTTCTTGCTAAAAGCAGTTTTTCCTAACAAATGCAAGATATAACATGGGCTATCTCCGCAAGGAGACATCAGATCTGCAAAACTCATGGTTTTTTGGACTTCGGTGAGCCGGGGGAACATGAATATGTGTTTGTTTTTCGAATTTGAGCTCTATCTGCAAATGGCACTTTTCTTGCTAAAAGCAGTTTTTCCTAACAAATGCAAGATATATCATGGGCTATCTCCGCAAGGAGACATCAGATCTGCAAAACTCATGGTTTTTTGGACTTCGGTGAGCCGGGGGAACATGAATATGTGTTTGTTTTTCGAATTTGAGCTCTATCTGCAAAGGGCACTTTTCTTGCTAAAAGCAGTTTTTCCTAACAAATGCAAGATATAACATGGGCTATCTCCGCAAGGAGACATCAGATCTGCAAAACTCATGGTTTTTTGGACTTCGGTGAGCCGGGGGAACATGAATATGTGTTTGTTTTTCGAATTTGAGCTCTATCTGCAAAGGGCACTTTTCTTGCTAAAAGCAGTTTTTCCTAACAAATGCAAGATATAACATGGGCTATCTCCGCAAGGAGACATCAGAACTGCAAAACGCATGGTTTTTTGGTCTTCGGGGAGGATGGGGAACATGAATATGTGCTTGTTTTTCTTATTTAAGCTCTATCTGCAAAGGGCACTTTTCTTGCTAAAAGCAGTTTTTCCTAACAAATGCAAGATATAACATGGGCTATCTCCGCAAGGAGACATCAGATCTGCAAAACTCATGGTTTTTTGGACTTCGGTGAGCCGGGGAAACATGAATATGTGTTTGTTTTTCGAATTTGAGCTCTATCTGCAAATGGCACTTTTCTTGCTAAAAGCAGTTTTTCCTAACAAATGCAAGATATAACATGGGCTATCTCCGCAAGGAGACATCAGATCTGCAAAACTCATGGTTTTTTGGACTTCGGTGAGCCGGGGGAACATGAATATGTGTTTGTTTTTCGAATTTGAGCTCTATCTGCAAAGGGCACTTTTCTTGCTAAAAGCAGTTTTTCCTAACAAATGCAAGATATAACATGGGCTATCTCCGCAAGGAGACATCAGATCTGCAAAACTCATGGTTTTTTGGACTTCGGTGAGCCGGGGGAACATGAATATGTGTTTGTTTTTCGAATTTGAGCTCTATCTGCAAAGGGCACTTTTCTTGCTAAAAGCAGTTTTTCCTAACAAATGCAAGATATAACATGGGCTATCTCCGCAAGGAGACATCAGATCTGCAAAACTCATGGTTTTTTGGACTTCGGTGAGCCGGGGGAACATGAATATGTGTTTGTTTTTCGAATTTGAGCTCTATCTGCAAATGGCACTTTTCTTGCTAAAAGCAGTTTTTCCTAACAAATGCAAGATATAACATGGGCTATCTCCGCAAGGAGACATCAGATCTGCAAAACTCATGGTTTTTTGGACTTTGGTGAGCCGGGGGAACATGAATATGTGTTTGTTTTTCGAATTTGAGCTCTATCTGCAAAGGGCACTTTTCTTGCTAAAAGCAGTTTTTCCGAACAAATGCAAGATATAACATGGGCTATCTCCGCAAGGAGACATCAGATCTGCAAAACTCATGGTTTTTTGGACTTCGGTGAGCCGGGGGAACATGAATATGTGTTTGTTTTTCGAATTTGAGCTCTATCTGCAAAGGGCACTTTTCTTGCTAAAAGCAGTTTTTCCTAACAAATGCAAGATATAACATGGGCTATCACCGCAAGGAGACATCAGATCTGCAAAACTCATGGTTTTTTGGACTTCGGTGAGCCGGGGGAACATGAATATGTGTTTGTTTTTCGAATTTGAGCTCTATCTGCAAATGGCACTTTTCTTGCTAAAAGCAGTTTTTCCTAACAAATGCAAGATATAACATGGGCTATCTCCGCAAGGAGACATCAGATCTGCAAAACTCATGGTTTTTTGGACTTCGGTGAGCCGGGGGAACATGAATATGTGTTTGTTTTTCGAATTTGAGCTCTATCTGCAAAGGGCACTTTTCTTGCTAAAAGCAGTTTTTCCTAACAAATGCAAGATATAACATGGGCTATCTCCGCAAGGAGACATCAGATCTGCAAAACTCATGGTTTTTTGGACTTCGGTGAGCCGGGGGAACATGAATATGTGTTTGTTTTTCGAATTTGAGCTCTATCTGCAAAGGGCACTTTTCTTGCTAAAAGCAGTTTTTCCTAACAAATGCAAGATATAACATGGGCTATCTCCGCAAGGAGACATCAGATCTGCAAAACTCATGGTTTTTTGGACTTCGGTGAGCCGGGGGAACATGAATATGTGTTTGTTTTTCGAATTTGAGCTCTATCTGCAAAGGGCACTTTTCTTGCTAAACGCAGTTTTTCCTAACAAATGCAAGATATAACATGGGCTATCTCCGCAAGGAGACATCAGATCTGCAAAACTCATGGTTTTTTGGACTTCGGGGAGCCGGGGGAACATGAATATGTGTTTGTTTTAAGAATTTGAGCTCTATCTGCAAAGGGCACTTTTCTTGCTAAAAGCAGTTTTTCCTAACAAATGCAAGATATAACATGGGCTATCTCCGCAAGGAGACATCAGATCTGCAAAACTCATGGTGTTTTGGACTTCGGTGAGCCGGGGGAACATGAATATGTGTTTGTTTTTCGAATTTGAGCTCTATCTGCAAAGGGCACTTTTCTTGCTAAAAGCAGTTTTTCCTAACAAATGCAAGATATAACATGGGCTATCTCCGCAAGGAGACATCAGATCTGCAAAACTCATGGTTTTTTGGACTTCGGTGAGCCGGGGGAACATGAATATGTGTTTGTTTTTCGAATTTGAGCTCTATCTGCAAAGGGCACTTTTCTTGCTAAAAGCAGTTTTTCCGAACAAATGCAAGATATAACATGGGCTATCTCCGCAAGGAGACATCAGATCTGCAAAACTCATGGTTTTTTGGACTTCGGTGAGCCGGGGGAACATGAATATGTGTTTGTTTTTCGAATTTGAGCTCTATCTGCAAAGGGCACTTTTCTTGCTAAAAGCAGTTTTTCCTAACAAATGCAAGATATAACATGGGCTATCACCGCAAGGAGACATCAGATCTGCAAAACTCATGGTTTTTTGGACTTCGGTGAGCCGGGGGAACATGAATATGTGTTTGTTTTTCGAATTTGAGCTCTATCTGCAAATGGCACTTTTCTTGCTAAAAGCAGTTTTTCCTAACAAATGCAAGATATAACATGGGCTATCTCCGCAAGGAGACATCAGATCTGCAAAACTCATGGTTTTTTGGACTTCGGTGAGCCGGGGGAACATGAATATGTGTTTGTTTTTCGAATTTGAGCTCTATCTGCAAAGGGCACTTTTCTTGCTAAAAGCAGTTTTTCCTAACAAATGCAAGATATAACATGGGCTATCTCCGCAAGGAGACATCAGATCTGCAAAACTCATGGTTTTTTGGACTTCGGTGAGCCGGGGGAACATGAATATGTGTTTGTTTTTCGAATTTGAGCTCTATCTGCAAAGGGCACTTTTCTTGCTAAAAGCAGTTTTTCCTAACAAATGCAAGATATAACATGGGCTATCTCCGCAAGGAGACATCAGATCTGCAAAACTCATGGTTTTTTGGACTTCGGTGAGCCGGGGGAACATGAATATGTGTTTGTTTTTCGAATTTGAGCTCTATCTGCAAAGGGCACTTTTCTTGCTAAACGCAGTTTTTCCTAACAAATGCAAGATATAACATGGGCTATCTCCGCAAGGAGACATCAGATCTGCAAAACTCATGGTTTTTTGGACTTCGGGGAGCCGGGGGAACATGAATATGTGTTTGTTTTAAGAATTTGAGCTCTATCTGCAAAGGGCACTTTTCTTGCTAAAAGCAGTTTTTCCTAACAAATGCAAGATATAACATGGGCTATCTCCGCAAGGAGACATCAGATCTGCAAAACTCATGGTGTTTTGGACTTCGGTGAGCCGGGGGAACATGAATATGTGTTTGTTTTTCGAATTTGAGCTCTATCTGCAAAGGGCACTTTTCTTGCTAAAAGCAGTTTTTCCTAACAAATGCAAGATATAACATGGGCTATCTCCGCAAGGAGACATCAGATCTGCAAAACTCATGGTTTTTTGGACTTCGGTGAGCCGGGGGAACATGAATATGTGTTTGTTTTTCGAATTTGAGCTCTATCTGCAAAGGGCACTTTTCTTGCTAAAAGCAGTTTTTCCTAACAAATGCAAGATATAACATGGGCTATCTCCGCAAGGAGACATCAGATCTGCAAAACTCATGGTTTTTTGGACTTCGGTGAGCCGGGGGAACATGAATATGTGTTTGTTTTTCGAATTTGAGCTCTATCTGCAAAGGGCACTTTTCTTGCTAAAAGCAGTTTTTCCTAACAAATGCAAGATATAACATGGGCTATCTCCGCAAGGAGACATCAGATCTGCAAAACTCATGGTTTTTTGGACTTCGGTGAGCCGGGGGGAACATGAATATGTGTTTGTTTTTCGAATTTGAGCTCTATCTGCAAAGGGCACTTTTCTTGCTAAAAGCAGTTTTTCCTAACAAATGGAAGATATAACATGGGCTATCTCCGCAAGGAGACATCAGATCTGCAAAACTCATGGTTTTTTGGACTTCGGTGAGCCGGGGGAACATGAATATGTGTTTGTTTTTCGAATTTGAGCTCTATCTGCAAAGGGCACTTTTCTTGCTAAATGCAGTTTTTCCTAACAAATGCAAGATATAACATGGGCTATCTCCGCAAGGAGACATCAGATCTGCAAAACTCATGGTTTTTTGGACTTCGGTGAGCCGGGGGAACATGAATATGTGTTTGTTTTTCGAATTTGAGCTCTATCTGCAAAGGGCACTTTTCTTGCTAAAAGCAGTTTTTCCTAACAAATGCAAGATATAACATGGGCTATCTCCGCAAGGAGACATCAGATCTGCAAAACTCATGGTTTTTTGGACTTCGGTGAGCCGGGGGAACATGAATATGTGTTTGTTTTTCGAATTTGACCTCTATCTGCAAAGGGCACTTTTCTTGCTAAAAGCAGTTTTTCCTAACAAATGCAAGATATAACATGGGCTATCTCCGCAAGGAGACATCAGATCTGCAAAACTCATGGTTTTTTGGACTTCGGTGAGCCGGGGGAACATGAATATGTGTTTGTTTTTCGAATTTGAGCTCTATCTGCAAAGGGCACTTTTCTTGCTAAAAGCAGTTTTTCCTAACAAATGCAAGATATAACATGGGCTATCTCCGCAAGGAGACATCAGAACTGCAAAACGCATGGTTTTTTGGTCTTCGGGGAGGATGGGGAACATGAATATGTGCTTGTTTTTCTTATTTAAGCTCTATCTGCAAAGGGCACTTTTCTTGCTAAAAGCAGTTTTTCCTAACAAATGCAAGATATAACATGGGCTATCTCCGCAAGGAGACATCAGATCTGCAAAACTCATGGTTTTTTGGACTTCGGTGAGCCGGGGGAACATGAATATGTGTTTGTTTTTCGAATTTGAGCTCTATCTGCAAAGGGCACTTTTCTTGCTAAAAGCAGTTTTTCCTAACAAATGCAAGATATAACATGGGCTATCGCCGCAAGGAGACATCAGATCTGCAAAACTCATGGTTTTTTGGACTTCGGTGAGCCGGGGGAACATGAACATGTGTTTGTTTTTCGAATTTGAGCTCTATCTGCAAATGGCACTTTTCTTGCTAAAAGCAGTTTATCCTAACAAATGCAAGATATAACATGGGCTATCTCCGCAAGGAGACATCAGATCTGCAAAACTCATGGTTTTTTGGACTTCGGTGAGCCGGGGGAACATGAATATGTGTTTGTTTTTCGAATTTGAGCTCTATCTGCAAATGGCACTTTTCTTGCTAAAAGCAGTTTTTCCTAACAAATGCAAGATATAACATGGGCTATCTCCGCAAGGAGACATCAGATCTGCAAAACTCATGGTTTTTTGGACTTCGGTGAGCCGGGGGAACATGAATATGTGTTTGTTTTTCGAATTTGAGCTCTATCTGCAAAGGGCACTTTTCTTGCTAAAAGCAGTTTTTCCTAACAAATGCAAGATATAACATGGGCTATCTCCGCAAGGAGACATCAGATCTGCAAAACTCATGGTTTTTTGGACTTCGGTGAGCCGGGGGAACATGAATATGTGTTTGTTTTTCGAATTTGAGCTCTATCTGCAAAGGGCACTTTTCTTGCTAAAAGCAGTTTTTCCTAACAAATGCAAGATATAACATGGGCTATCTCCGCAAGGAGACATCAGATCTGCAAAACTCATGGTTTTTTGGACTTCGGTGAGCCGGGGGAACATGAATATGTGTTTGTTTTTCGAATTTGAGCTCTATCTGCAAAGGGCACTTTTCTTGCTAAAAGCAGTTTTTCCTAACAAATGCAAGATATAACATGGGCTATCTCCGCAAGGAGACATCAGATCTGCAAAACTCATGGTTTTTTGGACTTCGGTGAGCCGGGGGAACATGAATATGTGTTTGTTTTTCGAATTTGAGCTCTATCTGCAAAGGGCACTTTTCTTGCTAAAAGCAGTTTTTCCTAACAAATGCAAGATATAACATGGGCTATCTCCGCAAGGAGACATCAGATCTGCAAAACTCATGGTTTTTTGGACTTCGGTGAGCCGGGGGAACATGAATATGTGTTTGTTTTTCGAATTTGAGCTCTATCTGCAAAGGGCACTTTTCTTGCTAAAAGCAGTTTTTCCTAACAAATGCAAGATATAACATGGGCTATCTCCGCAAGGAGACATCAGATCTGCAAAACTCATGGTTTTTTGGACTTTGGTGAGCCGGGGGAACATGAATATGTGTTTGTTTTTCGAATTTGAGCTCTATCTGCAAAGGGCACTTTTCTTGCTAAAAGCAGTTTTTCCTAACAAATGCAAGATATAACATGGGCTATCTCCGCAAGGAGACATCAGATCTGCAAAACTCATGGTTTTTTGGACTTCGGGGAGCCGGGGGAACATGAATATGTGTTTGTTTTTCGAATTTGAGCTCTATCTGCAAAGGGCACTTTTCTTGCTAAAAGCAGTTTTTCCTAACAAATGGAAGATATAACATGGGCTATCTCCGCAAGGAGACATCAGATCTGCAAAACTCATGGTTTTTTGGACTTCGGTGAGCCGGGGGAACATGAATATGTGTTTGTTTTTCGAATTTGAGCTCTATCTGCAAAGGGCACTTTTCTTGCTAAAAGCAGTTTTTCCTAACAAATGCAAGATATAACATGGGCTATCTCCGCAAGGAGACATCAGATCTGCAAAACTCATGGTTTTTTGGACTTCGGTGAGCCGGGGGAACATGAATATGTGTTTGTTTTTCGAATTTGAGCTCTATCTGCAAAGGGCACTTTTCTTGCTAAAAGCAGTTTTTCCTAACAAATGCAAGATATAACATGGGCTATCTCCGCAAGGAGACATCAGATCTGCAAAACTCATGGTTTTTTGGACTTCGGTGAGCCGGGGGAACATGAATATGTGTTTGTTTTTCGAATTTGACCTCTATCTGCAAAGGGCACTTTTCTTGCTAAAAGCAGTTTTTCCTAACAAATGCAAGATATAACATGGGCTATCTCTGCAAGGAGACATCAGATCTGCAAAACTCATGGTTTTTTGGACTTCGGTGAGCCGGGGGAACATGAATATGTGTTTGTTTTTCGAATTTGAGCTCTATCTGCAAAGGGCACTTTTCTTGCTAAAAGCAGTTTTTCCTAACAAATGCAAGATATAACATGGGCTATCGCCGCAAGGAGACATCAGATCTGCAAAACTCATGGTTTTTTGGACTTCGGTGAGCCGGGGGAACATGAATATGTGTTTGTTTTTCGAATTTGAGCTCTATCTGCAAATGGCACTTTTCTTGCTAAAAGCAGTTTTTCCTAACAAATGCAAGATATAACATGGGCTATCTCCGCAAGGAGACATCAGATCTGCAAAACTCATGGTTTTTTGGACTTCGGTGAGCCGGGGGAACATGAATATGTGTTTGTTTTTCGAATTTGAGCTCTATCTGCAAAGGGCACTTTTCTTGCTAAAAGCAGTTTTTCCTAACAAATGCAAGATATAACATGGGCTATCTCCGCAAGGAGACATCAGATCTGCAAAACTCATGGTTTTTTGGACTTCGGTGAGCCGGGGGAACATGAATATGTGTTTGTTTTTCGAATTTGAGCTCTATCTGCAAAGGGCACTTTTCTTGCTAAAAGCAGTTTTTCCTAACAAATGCAAGATATAACATGGGCTATCTCCGCAAGGAGACATCAGATCTGCAAAACTCATGGTTTTTTGGACTTCGGTGAGCCGGGGGAACATGAATATGTGTTTGTTTTTCGAATTTGAGCTCTATCTGCAAAGGGCACTTTTCTTGCTAAAAGCAGTTTTTCCTAACAAATGCAAGATATAACATGGGTTATCTCCGCAAGGAGACATCAGATCTGCAAAACTCATGGTTTTTTGGACTTCGGTGAGCCGGGGGAACATGAATATGTGTTTGTTTTTCGAATTTGAGCTCTATCTGCAAAGGGCACTTTTCTTGCTAAAAGCAGTTTTTTCTAACAAATGCAAGATATAACATGGGCTATCTCCGCAAGGAGACATCAGATCTGCAAAACCCATGGTTTTTTGGACTTCGGTGAGCCGGGGGAACATGAATATGTGTTTGTTTTTCGAATTTGAGCTCTATCTGCAAAGGGCACTTTTCTTGCTAAAAGCAGTTTTTCCTAACAAATGCAAGATATAACATGGGCTATCGCCGCAAGGAGACATCAGATCTGCAAAACTCATGGTTTTTTGGACTTCGGTGAGCCGGGGGAACATGAATATGTGTTTGTTTTTCGAATTTGAGCTCTATCTGCAAAGGGCACTTTTCTTGCTAAAAGCAGTTTTTCCTAACAAATGCAAGATATAACATGGGCTATCTCCGCAAGGAGACATCAGATCTGCAAAACTCATGGTTTTTTGGACTTCGGTGAGCCGGGGGAACATGAATATGTGTTTGTTTTTCGAATTTGAGCTCTATCTGCAAAGGGCACTTTTCTTGCTAAAAGCAGTTTTTCCTAACAAATGCAAGATATAACATGGGCTATCTCCGCAAGGAGACATCAGATCTGCAAAACTCATGGTTTTTTGGACTTCGGTGAGCCGGGGAACATGAATATGTGTTTGTTTTTCGAATTTGAGCTCTATCTGCAAAGGGCACTTTTCTTGCTAAAAGCAGTTTTTCCTAACAAATGCAAGATATAACATGGGCTATCTCCGCAAGGAGACATCAGATCTGCAAAACTCATGGTTTTTTGGACTTCGGTGAGCCGGGGGAACATGAATATGTGTTTGTTTTTCGAATTTGAGCTCTATCTGCAAAGGGCACTTTTCTTGCTAAAAGCAGTTTTTCCTAACAAATGCAAGATATAACATGGGCTATCTCCGCAAGGAGACATCAGATCTGCAAAACTCATGGTTTTTTGGACTTCGGTGAGCCGGGGGAACATGAATATGTGTTTGTTTTTCGAATTTGAGCTCTATCTGCAAAGGGCACTTTTCTTGCTAAAAGCAGTTTTTCCTAACAAATGCAAGATATAACATGGGCTATCTCCGCAAGGAGACATCAGATCTGCAAAACTCATGGTTTTTTGGACTTCGGTGAGCCGGGGGAACATGAATATGTGTTTGTTTTTCGAATTTGAGCTCTATCTGCAAAGGGCACTTTTCTTGCTAAAAGCAGTTTTTCCTAACAAATGCAAGATATAACATGGGCTATCTCCGCAAGGAGACATCAGATCTGCAAAACTCATGGTTTTTTGGACTTCGGTGAGCCGGGGGAACATGAATATGTGTTTGTTTTTCGAATTTGAGCTCTATCTGCAAAGGGCACTTTTCTTGCTAAAAGCAGTTTTTCCTAACAAATGCAAGATATAACATGGGCTATCT
Organism: Vipera ursinii; assembly: GCF_947247035.1. NCBI lineage: Eukaryota > Metazoa > Chordata > Lepidosauria > Squamata > Viperidae > Vipera > Vipera ursinii. The sequence goes on from NC_139513.1 coordinate 181,435,683, forward strand.
CCGCAAGGAGACATCAGATCTGCAAAACTCATGGTTTTTTGGACTTCGGTGAGCCGGGGGAACATGAATATGTGTTTGTTTTTCGAATTTGAGCTCTATCTGCAAAGGGCACTTTTCTTGCTAAAAGCAGTTTTTCCTAACAAATGCAAGATATAACATGGGCTATCTCCGCAAGGAGACATCAGATCTGCAAAACTCATGGTTTTTTGGACTTCGGGGAGCCGGGGGAACATGAATATGTGTTTGTTTTTCGAATTTGAGCTCTATCTGCAAAGGGCACTTTTCTTGCTAAAAGCAGTTTTTCCTAACAAATGCAAGATATAACATGGGCTATCTCCGCAAGGAGACATCAGATCTGCAAAACTCATGGTTTTTTGGACTTCGGTGAGCCGGGGGAACATGAATATGTGTTTGTTTTTCGAATTTGAGCTCTATCTGCAAAGGGCACTTTTCTTGCTAAAAGCAGTTTTTCCTAACAAATGCAAGATATAACATGGGCTATCTCCGCAAGGAGACATCAGATCTGCAAAACTCATGGTTTTTTGGACTTCGGTGAGCCGGGGGAACATGAATATGTGTTTGTTTTTCGAATTTGAGCTCTATCTGCAAAGGGCACTTTTCTTGCTAAAAGCAGTTTTTCCTAACAAATGCAAGATATAACATGGGCTATCTCCGCAAGGAGACATCAGATCTGCAAAACTCATGGTTTTTTGGACTTCGGTGAGCCGGGGGAACATGAATATGTGTTTGTTTTTCGAATTTGAGCTCTATCTGCAAAGGGCACTTTTCTTGCTAAAAGCAGTTTTTCCTAACAAATGCAAGATATAACATGGGCTATCTCCGCAAGGAGACATCAGATCTGCAAAACTCATGGTTTTTTGGACTTCGGTGAGCCGGGGGAACATGAATATGTGTTTGTTTTTCGAATTTGAGCTCTATCTGCAAAGGGCACTTTTCTTGCTAAAAGCATTTTTTCCTAACAAATGGAAGATATAACATGGGCTATCTCCGCAAGGAGACATCAGATCTGCAAAACTCATGGTTTTTTGGACTTCGGTGAGCCGGGGGAACATGAATATGTGTTTGTTTTTCGAATTTGAGCTCTATCTGCAAAGGGCACTTTTCTTGCTAAAAGCAGTTTTTCCTAACAAATGCAAGATATAACATGGGCTATCTCCGCAAGGAGACATCAGATCTGCAAAACTCATGGTTTTTTGGACTTCGGTGAGCCGGGGGAACATGAATATGTGTTTGTTTTTCGAATTTGAGCTCTATCTGCAAAGGGCACTTTTCTTGCTAAAAGCAGTTTTTCCTAACAAATGCAAGATATAACATGGGCTATCTCCGCAAGGAGACATCAGATCTGCAAAACTCATGGTTTTTTGGACTTCGGTGAGCCGGGGGAACATGAATATGTGTTTGTTTTTCGAATTTGAGCTCTATCTGCAAAGGGCACTTTTCTTGCTAAAAGCAGTTTTTCCTAACAAATGCAAGATATAACATGGGCTATCTCCGCAAGGAGACATCAGATCTGCAAAACTCATGGTTTTTTGGACTTCGGTGAGCCGGGGGAACATGAATATGTGTTTGTTTTTCGAATTTGAGCTCTATCTGCAAAGGGCACTTTTCTTGCTAAAAGCAGTTTTTCCTAACAAATGCAAGATATAACATGGGCTATCTCCGCAAGGAGACATCAGAACTGCAAAACGCATGGTTTTTTGGTCTTCGGGGAGGATGGGGAACATGAATATGTGCTTGTTTTTCTTATTTAAGCTCTATCTGCAAAGGGCACTTTTCTTGCTAAAAGCAGTTTTTCCTAACAAATGCAAGATATAACATGGGCTATCTCCGCAAGGAGACATCAGATCTGCAAAACTCATGGTTTTTTGGACTTCGGTGAGCCGGGGGAACATGAATATGTGTTTGTTTTTCGAATTTGACCTCTATCTGCAAAGGGCACTTTTCTTGCTAAAAGCAGTTTTTCCTAACAAATGCAAGATATAACATGGGCTATCTCCGCAAGGAGACATCAGATCTGCAAAACTCATGGTTTTTTGGACTTCGGTGAGCCGGGGGAACATGAATATGTGTTTGTTTTTCGAATTTGAGCTCTATCTGCAAAGGGCACTTTTCTTGCTAAAAGCAGTTTTTCCTAACAAATGCAAGATATAACATGGGCTATCTCCGCAAGGAGACATCAGAACTGCAAAACGCATGGTTTTTTGGTCTTCGGGGAGGATGGGGAACATGAATATGTGCTTGTTTTTCTTATTTAAGCTCTATCTGCAAAGGGCACTTTTCTTGCTAAAAGCAGTTTTTCCTAACAAATGCAAGATATAACATGGGCTATCTCCGCAAGGAGACATCAGATCTGCAAAACTCATGGTTTTTTGGACTTCGGTGAGCCGGGGGAACATGAATATGTGTTTGTTTTTCGAATTTGAGCTCTATCTGCAAAGGGCACTTTTCTTGCTAAAAGCAGTTTTTCCTAACAAATGCAAGATATAACATGGGCTATCTCCGCAAGGAGACATCAGATCTGCAAAACTCATGGTTTTTTGGACTTCGGTGAGCCGGGGGAACATGAATATGTGTTTGTTTTTCGAATTTGAGCTCTATCTGCAAAGGGCACTTTTCTTGCTAAAAGCAGTTTTTCCTAACAAATGCAAGATATAACATGGGCTATCTCCGCAAGGAGACATCAGATCTGCAAAACTCATGGTTTTTTGGAGTTCGGTGAGCCGGGGGAACATGAATATGTGTTTGTTTTTCGAATTTGAGCTCTATCTGCAAAGGGCACTTTTCTTGCTAAAAGCAGTTTTTCCTAACAAATGCAAGATATAACATGGGCTATCTCCGCAAGGAGACATCAGAACTGCAAAACGCATGGTTTTTTGGTCTTCGGGGAGGATGGGGAACATGAATATGTGCTTGTTTTTCTTATTTAAGCTCTATCTGCAAAGGGCACTTTTCTTGCTAAAAGCAGTTTTTCCTAACAAATGCAAGATATAACATGGGCTATCTCCGCAAGGAGACATCAGATCTGCAAAACTCATGGTTTTTTGGACTTCGGTGAGCCGGGGGAACATGAATATGTGTTTGTTTTTCGAATTTGAGCTCTATCTGCAAAGGGCACTTTTCTTGCTAAAAGCAGTTTTTCCTAACAAATGCAAGATATAACATGGGCTATCTCCGCAAGGAGACATCAGATCTGCAAAACTCATGGTTTTTTGGACTTCGGTGAGCCGGGGGAACATGAATATGTGTTTGTTTTTCGAATTTGAGCTCTATCTGCAAAGGGCACTTTTCTTGCTAAAAGCAGTTTTTCCTAACAAATGCAAGATATAACATGGGCTATCTCCGCAAGGAGACATCAGATCTGCAAAACTCATGGTTTTTTGGACTTCGGTGAGCCGGGGGAACATGAATATGTGTTTGTTTTTCGAATTTGACCTCTATCTGCAAAGGGCACTTTTCTTGCTAAAAGCAGTTTTTCCTAACAAATGCAAGATATAACATGGGCTATCTCCGCAAGGAGACATCAGATCTGCAAAACTCATGGTTTTTTGGACTTTGGTGAGCCAGGGGAACATGAATATGTGTTTGTTTTTCGAATTTGAGCTCTATCTGCAAAGGGCACTTTTCTTGCTAAAAGCATTTTTTCCTAACAAATGGAAGATATAACATGGGCTATCTCCGCAAGGAGACATCAGATCTGCAAAACTCATGGTTTTTTGGACTTCGGTGAGCCGGGGGAACATGAATATGTGTTTGTTTTTCGAATTTGAGCTCTATCTGCAAAGGGCACTTTTCTTGCTAAAAGCAGTTTTTCCTAACAAATGCAAGATATAACATGGGCTATCTCCGCAAGGAGACATCAGATCTGCAAAACTCATGGTTTTTTGGACTTCGGTGAGCCGGGGGAACATGAATATGTGTTTGTTTTTCGAATTTGAGCTCTATCTGCAAAGGGCACTTTTCTTGCTAAAAGCAGTTTTTCCTAACAAATGCAAGATATAACATGGGCTATCTCCGCAAGGAGACATCAGATCTGCAAAACTCATGGTTTTTTGGACTTCGGTGAGCCGGGGGAACATGAATATGTGTTTGTTTTTCGAATTTGAGCTCTATCTGCAAAGGGCACTTTTCTTGCTAAAAGCAGTTTTTCCTAACAAATGCAAGATATAACATGGGCTATCTCCGCAAGGAGACATCAGATCTGCAAAACTCATGGTTTTTTGGACTTCGGTGAGCCGGGGGAACATGAATATGTGTTTGTTTTTCGAATTTGAGCTCTATCTGCAAAGGGCACTTTTCTTGCTAAAAGCAGTTTTTCCTAACAAATGCAAGATATAACATGGGCTATCTCCGCAAGGAGACATCAGATCTGCAAAACTCATGGTTTTTTGGACTTCGGTGAGCCGGGGGAACATGAATATGTGTTTGTTTTTCGAATTTGAGCTCTATCTGCAAAGGGCACTTTTCTTGCTAAAAGCAGTTTTTCCTAACAAATGCAAGATATAACATGGGCTATCTCCGCAAGGAGACATCAGATCTGCAAAACTCATGGTTTTTTGGACTTCGGTGAGCCGGGGGAACATGAATATGTGTTTGTTTTTCGAATTTGAGCTCTATCTGCAAAGGGCACTTTTCTTGCTAAAAGCAGTTTTTCCTAACAAATGCAAGATATAACATGGGCTATCTCCGCAAGGAGACATCAGATCTGCAAAACTCATGGTTTTTTGGACTTCGGTGAGCCGGGGGAACATGAATATGTGTTTGTTTTTCGAATTTGAGCTCTATCTGCAAAGGGCACTTTTCTTGCTAAAAGCAGTTTTTCCTAACAAATGCAAGATATAACATGGGCTATCTCCGCAAGGAGACATCAGATCTGCAAAACTCATGGTTTTTTGGACTTCGGTGAGCCGGGGGAACATGAATATGTGTTTGTTTTTCGAATTTGAGCTCTATCTGCAAAGGGCACTTTTCTTGCTAAAAGCATTTTTTCCTAACAAATGGAAGATATAACATGGGCTATCTCCGCAAGGAGACATCAGATCTGCAAAACTCATGGTTTTTTGGACTTCGGTGAGCCGGGGGAACATGAATATGTGTTTGTTTTTCGAATTTGAGCTCTATCTGCAAAGGGCACTTTTCTTGCTAAAAGCAGTTTTTCCTAACAAATGCAAGATATAACATGGGCTATCTCCGCAAGGAGACATCAGATCTGCAAAACTCATGGTTTTTTGGACTTCGGTGAGCCGGGGGAACATGAATATGTGTTTGTTTTTCGAATTTGACCTCTATCTGCAAAGGGCACTTTTCTTGCTAAAAGCAGTTTTTCCTAACAAATGCAAGATATAACATGGGCTATCTCCGCAAGGAGACATCAGATCTGCAAAACTCATGGTTTTTTGGACTTCGGTGAGCCGGGGGAACATGAATATGTGTTTGTTTTTCGAATTTGAGCTCTATCTGCAAAGGGCACTTTTCTTGCTAAAAGCAGTTTTTCCTAACAAATGCAAGATATAACATGGGCTATCTCCGCAAGGAGACATCAGAACTGCAAAACGCATGGTTTTTTGGTCTTCGGGGAGGATGGGGAACATGAATATGTGCTTGTTTTTCTTATTTAAGCTCTATCTGCAAAGGGCACTTTTCTTGCTAAAAGCAGTTTTTCCTAACAAATGCAAGATATAACATGGGCTATCTCCGCAAGGAGACATCAGATCTGCAAAACTCATGGTTTTTTGGACTTCGGTGAGCCGGGGGAACATGAATATGTGTTTGTTTTTCGAATTTGAGCTCTATCTGCAAAGGGCACTTTTCTTGCTAAAAGCAGTTTTTCCTAACAAATGCAAGATATAACATGGGCTATCTCCGCAAGGAGACATCAGATCTGCAAAACTCATGGTTTTTTGGACTTCGGTGAGCCGGGGGAACATGAATATGTGTTTGTTTTTCGAATTTGAGCTCTATCTGCAAAGGGCACTTTTCTTGCTAAAAGCAGTTTTTCCTAACAAATGCAAGATATAACATGGGCTATCTCCGCAAGGAGACATCAGATCTGCAAAACTCATGGTTTTTTGGACTTCGGTGAGCCGGGGGAACATGAATATGTGTTTGTTTTTCGAATTTGAGCTCTATCTGCAAAGGGCACTTTTCTTGCTAAAAGCAGTTTTTCCTAACAAATGCAAGATATAACATGGGCTATCTCCGCAAGGAGACATCAGAACTGCAAAACGCATGGTTTTTTGGTCTTCGGGGAGGATGGGGAACATGAATATGTGCTTGTTTTTCTTATTTAAGCTCTATCTGCAAAGGGCACTTTTCTTGCTAAAAGCAGTTTTTCCTAACAAATGCAAGATATAACATGGGCTATCTCCGCAAGGAGACATCAGATCTGCAAAACTCATGGTTTTTTGGACTTCGGTGAGCCGGGGGAACATGAATATGTGTTTGTTTTTCGAATTTGAGCTCTATCTGCAAAGGGCACTTTTCTTGCTAAAAGCAGTTTTTCCTAACAAATGCAAGATATAACATGGGCTATCTCCGCAAGGAGACATCAGATCTGCAAAACTCATGGTTTTTTGGACTTCGGTGAGCCGGGGGAACATGAATATGTGTTTGTTTTTCGAATTTGAGCTCTATCTGCAAAGGGCACTTTTCTTGCTAAAAGCAGTTTTTCCTAACAAATGCAAGATATAACATGGGCTATCTCCGCAAGGAGACATCAGATCTGCAAAACTCATGGTTTTTTGGACTTCGGTGAGCCGGGGGAACATGAATATGTGTTTGTTTTTCGAATTTGACCTCTATCTGCAAAGGGCACTTTTCTTGCTAAAAGCAGTTTTTCCTAACAAATGCAAGATATAACATGGGCTATCTCCGCAAGGAGACATCAGATCTGCAAAACTCATGGTTTTTTGGACTTCGGTGAGCCGGGGGAACATGAATATGTGTTTGTTTTTCGAATTTGAGCTCTATCTGCAAAGGGCACTTTTCTTGCTAAAAGCAGTTTTTCCTAACAAATGCAAGATATAACATGGGCTATCTCCGCAAGGAGACATCAGATCTGCAAAACTCATGGTTTTTTGGACTTCGGTGAGCCGGGGGAACATGAATATGTGTTTGTTTTTCGAATTTGAGCTCTATCTGCAAAGGGCACTTTTCTTGCTAAAAGCATTTTTTCCTAACAAATGGAAGATATAACATGGGCTATCTCCGCAAGGAGACATCAGATCTGCAAAACTCATGGTTTTTTGGACTTCGGTGAGCCGGGGGAACATGAATATGTGTTTGTTTTTCGAATTTGAGCTCTATCTGCAAAGGGCACTTTTCTTGCTAAAAGCAGTTTTTCCTAACAAATGCAAGATATAACATGGGCTATCTCCGCAAGGAGACATCAGATCTGCAAAACTCATGGTTTTTTGGACTTCGGTGAGCCGGGGGAACATGAATATGTGTTTGTTTTTCGAATTTGACCTCTATCTGCAAAGGGCACTTTTCTTGCTAAAAGCAGTTTTTCCTAACAAATGCAAGATATAACATGGGCTATCTCCGCAAGGAGACATCAGATCTGCAAAACTCATGGTTTTTTGGACTTCGGTGAGCCGGGGGAACATGAATATGTGTTTGTTTTTCGAATTTGAGCTCTATCTGCAAAGGGCACTTTTCTTGCTAAAAGCAGTTTTTCCTAACAAATGCAAGATATAACATGGGCTATCTCCGCAAGGAGACATCAGAACTGCAAAACGCATGGTTTTTTGGTCTTCGGGGAGGATGGGGAACATGAATATGTGCTTGTTTTTCTTATTTAAGCTCTATCTGCAAAGGGCACTTTTCTTGCTAAAAGCAGTTTTTCCTAACAAATGCAAGATATAACATGGGCTATCTCCGCAAGGAGACATCAGATCTGCAAAACTCATGGTTTTTTGGACTTCGGTGAGCCGGGGGAACATGAATATGTGTTTGTTTTTCGAATTTGAGCTCTATCTGCAAAGGGCACTTTTCTTGCTAAAAGCAGTTTTTCCTAACAAATGCAAGATATAACATGGGCTATCTCCGCAAGGAGACATCAGATCTGCAAAACTCATGGTTTTTTGGACTTCGGTGAGCCGGGGGAACATGAATATGTGTTTGTTTTTCGAATTTGAGCTCTATCTGCAAAGGGCACTTTTCTTGCTAAAAGCAGTTTTTCCTAACAAATGCAAGATATAACATGGGCTATCTCCGCAAGGAGACATCAGATCTGCAAAACTCATGGTTTTTTGGACTTCGGTGAGCCGGGGGAACATGAATATGTGTTTGTTTTTCGAATTTGACCTCTATCTGCAAAGGGCACTTTTCTTGCTAAAAGCAGTTTTTCCTAACAAATGCAAGATATAACATGGGCTATCTCCGCAAGGAGACATCAGATCTGCAAAACTCATGGTTTTTTGGACTTTGGTGAGCCAGGGGAACATGAATATGTGTTTGTTTTTCGAATTTGAGCTCTATCTGCAAAGGGCACTTTTCTTGCTAAAAGCATTTTTTCCTAACAAATGGAAGATATAACATGGGCTATCTCCGCAAGGAGACATCAGATCTGCAAAACTCATGGTTTTTTGGACTTCGGTGAGCCGGGGGAACATGAATATGTGTTTGTTTTTCGAATTTGAGCTCTATCTGCAAAGGGCACTTTTCTTGCTAAAAGCAGTTTTTCCTAACAAATGCAAGATATAACATGGGCTATCTCCGCAAGGAGACATCAGATCTGCAAAACTCATGGTTTTTTGGACTTCGGTGAGCCGGGGGAACATGAATATGTGTTTGTTTTTCGAATTTGAGCTCTATCTGCAAAGGGCACTTTTCTTGCTAAAAGCAGTTTTTCCTAACAAATGCAAGATATAACATGGGCTATCTCCGCAAGGAGACATCAGATCTGCAAAACTCATGGTTTTTTGGACTTCGGTGAGCCGGGGGAACATGAATATGTGTTTGTTTTTCGAATTTGAGCTCTATCTGCAAAGGGCACTTTTCTTGCTAAAAGCAGTTTTTCCTAACAAATGCAAGATATAACATGGGCTATCTCCGCAAGGAGACATCAGATCTGCAAAACTCATGGTTTTTTGGACTTCGGTGAGCCGGGGGAACATGAATATGTGTTTGTTTTTCGAATTTGAGCTCTATCTGCAAAGGGCACTTTTCTTGCTAAAAGCAGTTTTTCCTAACAAATGCAAGATATAACATGGGCTATCTCCGCAAGGAGACATCAGAACTGCAAAACGCATGGTTTTTTGGTCTTCGGGGAGGATGGGGAACATGAATATGTGCTTGTTTTTCTTATTTAAGCTCTATCTGCAAAGGGCACTTTTCTTGCTAAAAGCAGTTTTTCCTAACAAATGCAAGATATAACATGGGCTATCTCCGCAAGGAGACATCAGATCTGCAAAACTCATGGTTTTTTGGACTTCGGTGAGCCGGGGGAACATGAATATGTGTTTGTTTTTCGAATTTGAGCTCTATCTGCAAAGGGCACTTTTCTTGCTAAAAGCAGTTTTTCCTAACAAATGCAAGATATAACATGGGCTATCTCCGCAAGGAGACATCAGATCTGCAAAACTCATGGTTTTTTGGACTTCGGTGAGCCGGGGGAACATGAATATGTGTTTGTTTTTCGAATTTGAGCTCTATCTGCAAAGGGCACTTTTCTTGCTAAAAGCAGTTTTTCCTAACAAATGCAAGATATAACATGGGCTATCTCCGCAAGGAGACATCAGATCTGCAAAACTCATGGTTTTTTGGACTTCGGTGAGCCGGGGGAACATGAATATGTGTTTGTTTTTCGAATTTGACCTCTATCTGCAAAGGGCACTTTTCTTGCTAAAAGCAGTTTTTCCTAACAAATGCAAGATATAACATGGGCTATCTCCGCAAGGAGACATCAGATCTGCAAAACTCATGGTTTTTTGGACTTTGGTGAGCCAGGGGAACATGAATATGTGTTTGTTTTTCGAATTTGAGCTCTATCTGCAAAGGGCACTTTTCTTGCTAAAAGCAATTTTTCCTAACAAATGCAAGATATAACATTGGCTATCTCCGCAAGGAGACATCAGATCTGCAAAACTCATGGTTTTTTGGACTTCGGTGAGCCGGGGGAACATGAATATGTGTTTGTTTTTCGAATTTGAGCTCTATCTGCAAAGGGCACTTTTCTTGCTAAAAGCAGTTTTTCCTAACAAATGCAAGATATAACATGGGCTATCTCCGCAAGGAGACATCAGATCTGCAAAACTCATGGTTTTTTGGACTTCGGTGAGCCGGGGGAACATGAATATGTGTTTGTTTTTCGAATTTGAGCTCTATCTGCAAAGGGCACTTTTCTTGCTAAAAGCAGTTTTTCCTAACAAATGCAAGATATAACATGGGCTATCTCCGCAAGGAGACATCAGATCTGCAAAACTCATGGTTTTTTGGACTTTGGTGAGCCGGGGGAACATGAATATGTGTTTGTTTTTCGAATTTGAGCTCTATCTGCAAAGGGCACTTTTCTTGCTAAAAGCAGTTTTTCCGAACAAATGCAAGATATAACATGGGCTATCTCCGCAAGGAGACATCAGATCTGCAAAACTCATGGTTTTTTGGACTTCGGTGAGCCGGGGGAACATGAATATGTGTTTGTTTTTCGAATTTGAGCTCTATCTGCAAAGGGCACTTTTCTTGCTAAAAGCAGTTTTTCCTAACAAATGCAAGATATAACATGGGCTATCACCGCAAGGAGACATCAGATCTGCAAAACTCATGGTTTTTTGGACTTCGGTGAGCCGGGGGAACATGAATATGTGTTTGTTTTTCGAATTTGAGCTCTATCTGAAAAGGGCAGTTTTCTTGCTAAAAGCAGTTTTTCCTAACAAATGCAAGATATAACATGGGCTATCTCCGCAAGGAGACGTCAGATCTGCAAAACTCATGGTTTTTTAGACTTCGGTGAGCCGGGGGAACATGAATATGTGTTTGTTTTTCGAATTTGAGCTCTATCTGCAAAGGGCACTTTTCTTGCTAAAAGCAGTTTTTCCTAACAAATGCAAGATATAACATGGGCTATCTCCGCAAGGAGACATCAGATCTGCAAAACTCATGGTTTTTTGGACTTCGGTGAGCCGGGGGAACATGAATATGTGTTTGTTTTTCGAATTTGAGCTCTATCTGCAAAGGGCACTTTTCTTGCTAAAAGCAGTTTTTCCTAACAAATGCAAGATATAACATGGGCTATCTCCGCAAGGAGACATCAGATCTGCAAAATTCATGGTTTTTTGGACTTCGGTGAGCCGGGGGAACATGAATATGTGTTTGTTTTTCGAATTTGAGCTCTATCTGCAAAGGGCACTTTTCTTGCTAAAAGCAGTTTTTCCTAACAAATGCAAGATATAACATGGGCTATCTCCGCAAGGAGACATCAGATCTGCAAAACTCATGGTTTTTTGGACTTCGGTGAGCTGGGGGAACATGAATATGTGTTTGTTTTTCGAATTTGAGCTCTATCTGCAAAGGGCACTTTTCTTGCTAAAAGCAGTTTTTCCTAACAAATGCAAGATATAACATGGGCTATCTCCGCAAGGAGACATCAGATCTGCAAAACTCATGGTTTTTTGGACTTCGGTGAGCCGGGGGAACATGAATATGTGTTTGTTTTTCGAATTTGAGCTCTATCTGCAAAGGGCACTTTTCTTGCTAAAAGCAGTTTTTCCTAACAAATGCAAGATATAACATGGGCTATCTCCGCAAGGAGACATCAGATCTGCAAAACTCATGGTTTTTTGGACTTTGGTGAGCCAGGGGAACATGAATATGTGTTTGTTTTTCGAATTTGAGCTCTATCTGCAAAGGGCACTTTTCTTGCTAAAAGCAGTTTTTCCTAACAAATGCAAGATATAACATGGGCTATCTCCACAAGGAGACATCAGATCTGCAAAACTCATGGTTTTTTGGACTTCGGTGAGCCGGGGGAACATGAATATGTGTTTGTTTTTCGAATTTGAGCTCTATCTGCAAAGGGCACTTTTCTTGCTAAAAGCAGTTTTTCCTAACAAATGCAAGATATAACATTGGCTATCTCCGCAAGGAGACATCAGATCTGCAAAACTCATGGTTTTTTGGACTTCGGTGAGCCGGGGGAACATGAATATGTGTTTGTTTTTCGAATTTGAGCTCTATCTGCAAAGGGCACTTTTCTTGCTAAAAGCAGTTTTTCCTAACAAATGCAAGATATAACATGGGCTATCTCCGCAAGGAGACATCAGATCTGCAAAACTCATGGTTTTTTGGACTTCGGTGAGCCGGGGGAACATGAATATGTGTTTGTTTTTCGAATTTGACCTCTATCTGCAAAGGGCACTTTTCTTGCTAAAAGCAGTTTTTCCTAACAAATGCAAGATATAACATGGGCTATCTCCGCAAGGAGACATCAGATCTGCAAAACTCATGGTTTTTTGGACTTCGGTGAGCCGGGGGAACATGAATATGTGTTTGTTTTTCGAATTTGAGCTCTATCTGCAAAGGGCACTTTTCTTGCTAAAAGCAGTTTTTCCTAACAAATGCAAGATATAACATGGGCTATCTCCGCAAGGAGACATCAGATCTGCAAAACTCATGGTTTTTTGGACTTCGGTGAGCCGGGGGAACATGAATATGTGTTTGTTTTTCGAATTTGACCTCTATCTGCAAAGGGCACTTTTCTTGCTAAAAGCAGTTTTTCCTAACAAATGCAAGATATAACATGGGCTATCTCCGCAAGGAGACATCAGATCTGCAAAACTCATGGTTTTTTGGACTTCGGTGAGCCGGGGGAACATGAATATGTGTTTGTTTTTCGAATTTGAGCTCTATCTGCAAAGGGCACTTTTCTTGCTAAAAGCAGTTTTTCCTAACAAATGCAAGATATAACATGGGCTATCTCCGCAAGGAGACATCAGAACTGCAAAACGCATGGTTTTTTGGTCTTCGGGGAGGATGGGGAACATGAATATGTGCTTGTTTTTCTTATTTAAGCTCTATCTGCACTTTTCTTGCTAAAAGCAGTTTTTCCTAACAAATGCAAGATATAACATGGGCTATCTCCGCAAGGAGACATCAGATCTGCAAAACTCATGGTTTTTTGGACTTCGGTGAGCCGGGGGAACATGAATATGTGTTTGTTTTTCGAATTTGAGCTCTATCTGCAAAGGGCACTTTTCTTGCTAAAAGCAGTTTTTCCTAACAAATGCAAGATATAACATGGGCTATCTCCGCAAGGAGACATCAGATCTGCAAAACTCATGGTTTTTTGGACTTCGGTGAGCCGGGGGAACATGAATATGTGTTTGTTTTTCGAATTTGAGCTCTATCTGCAAAGGGCACTTTTCTTGCTAAAAGCATTTTTTCCTAACAAATGGAAGATATAACATGGGCTATCTCCGCAAGGAGACATCAGATCTGCAAAACTCATGGTTTTTTGGACTTCGGTGAGCCGGGGGAACATGAATATGTGTTTGTTTTTCGAATTTGAGCTCTATCTGCAAAGGGCACTTTTCTTGCTAAAAGCAGTTTTTCCTAACAAATGCAAGATATAACATGGGCTATCTCCGCAAGGAGACATCAGATCTGCAAAACTCATGGTTTTTTGGACTTCGGTGAGCCGGGGGAACATGAATATGTGTTTGTTTTTCGAATTTGAGCTCTATCTGCAAAGGGCACTTTTCTTGCTAAAAGCAGTTTTTCCTAACAAATGCAAGATATAACATGGGCTATCTCCGCAAGGAGACATCAGATCTGCAAAACTCATGGTTTTTTGGACTTCGGTGAGCTGGGGGAACATGAATATGTGTTTGTTTTTCGAATTTGAGCTCTATCTGCAAAGGGCACTTTTCTTGCTAAAAGCAGTTTTTCCTAACAAATGCAAGATATAACATGGGCTATCTCCGCAAGGAGACATCAGATCTGCAAAACTCATGGTTTTTTGGACTTCGGTGAGCCGGGGGAACATGAATATGTGTTTGTTTTTCGAATTTGAGCTCTATCTGCAAAGGGCACTTTTCTTGCTAAAAGCAGTTTTTCCTAACAAATGCAAGATATAACATGGGCTATCTCCGCAAGGAGACATCAGATCTGCAAAACTCATGGTTTTTTGGACTTCGGTGAGCCGGGGGAACATGAATATGTGTTTGTTTTTCGAATTTGAGCTCTATCTGCAAAGGGCACTTTTCTTGCTAAAAGCAGTTTTTCCTAACAAATGCAAGATATAACATGGGCTATCTCCGCAAGGAGACATCAGATCTGCAAAACTCATGGTTTTTTGGACTTCGGTGAGCCGGGGGAACATGAATATGTGTTTGTTTTTCGAATTTGAGCTCTATCTGCAAATGGCACTTTTCTTGCTAAAAGCAGTTTTTCCTAACAAATGCAAGATATAACATGGGCTATCTCCGCAAGGAGACATCAGATCTGCAAAACTCATGGTTTTTTGGACTTCGGTGAGCCGGGGGAACATGAATATGTGTTTGTTTTTCGAATTTGAGCTCTATCTGCAAAGGGCACTTTTCTTGCTAAAAGCAGTTTTTCCTAACAAATGCAAGATATAACATGGGCTATCTCCACAAGGAGACATCAGATCTGCAAAACTCATGGTTTTTTGGACTTCGGTGAGCCGGGGGAACATGAATATGTGTTTGTTTTTCGAATTTGAGCTCTATCTGCAAAGGGCACTTTTCTTGCTAAAAGCAGTTTTTCCTAACAAATGCAAGATATAACATTGGCTATCTCCGCAAGGAGACATCAGATCTGCAAAACTCATGGTTTTTTGGACTTCGGTGAGCCGGGGGAACATGAATATGTGTTTGTTTTTCGAATTTGAGCTCTATCTGCAAAGGGCACTTTTCTTGCTAAAAGCAGTTTTTCCTAACAAATGCAAGATATAACATGGGCTATCTCCGCAAGGAGACATCAGAACTGCAAAACGCATGGTTTTTTGGTCTTCGGGGAGGATGGGGAACATGAATATGTGCTTGTTTTTCTTATTTAAGCTCTATCTGCAAAGGGCACTTTTCTTGCTAAAAGCAGTTTTTCCTAACAAATGCAAGATATAACATGGGCTATCTCCGCAAGGAGACATCAGATCTGCAAAACTCATGGTTTTTTGGACTTCGGTGAGCCGGGGGAACATGAATATGTGTTTGTTTTTCGAATTTGAGCTCTATCTGCAAAGGGCACTTTTCTTGCTAAAAGCAGTTTTTCCTAACAAATGCAAGATATAACATGGGCTATCTCCGCAAGGAGACATCAGATCTGCAAAACTCATGGTTTTTTGGACTTCGGTGAGCCGGGGGAACATGAATATGTGTTTGTTTTTCGAATTTGAGCTCTATCTGCAAAGGGCACTTTTCTTGCTAAAAGCAGTTTTTCCTAACAAATGCAAGATATAACATGGGCTATCTCCGCAAGGAGACATCAGATCTGCAAAACTCATGGTTTTTTGGACTTTGGTGAGCCGGGGGAACATGAATATGTGTTTGTTTTTCGAATTTGAGCTCTATCTGCAAAGGGCACTTTTCTTGCTAAAAGCAGTTTTTCCTAACAAATGCAAGATATAACATGGGCTATCTCCGCAAGGAGACATCAGATCTGCAAAACTCATGGTTTTTTGGACTTTGGTGAGCCGGGGGAACATGAATATGTGTTTGTTTTTCGAATTTGAGCTCTATCTGCAAAGGGCACTTTTCTTGCTAAAAGCAGTTTTTCCTAACAAATGCAAGATATAACATGGGCTATCTCCGCAAGGAGACATCAGATCTGCAAAACTCATGGTTTTTTGGACTTCGGTGAGCCGGGGGAACATGAATATGTGTTTGTTTTTCGAATTTGAGCTCTATCTGCAAAGGGCACTTTTCTTGCTAAAAGCAGTTTTTCCTAACAAATGCAAGATATAACATGGGCTATCTCCGCAAGGAGACATCAGATCTGCAAAACTCATGGTTTTTTGGACTTCGGTGAGCCGGGGGAACATGAATATGTGTTTGTTTTTCGAATTTGAGCTCTATCTGCAAAGGGCACTTTTCTTGCTAAAAGCAGTTTTTCCTAACAAATGCAAGATATAACATGGGCTATCTCCGCAAGGAGACATCAGATCTGCAAAACTCATGGTTTTTTGGACTTCGGTGAGCCGGGGGAACATGAATATGTGTTTGTTTTTCGAATTTGAGCTCTATCTGCAAAGGGCACTTTTCTTGCTAAAAGCAGTTTTTCCTAACAAATGCAAGATATAACATGGGCTATCTCCGCAAGGAGACATCAGATCTGCAAAATTCATGGTTTTTTGGACTTCGGTGAGCCGGGGGAACATGAATATGTGTTTGTTTTTCGAATTTGAGCTCTATCTGCAAAGGGCACTTTTCTTGCTAAAAGCAGTTTTTCCTAACAAATGCAAGATATAACATGGGCTATCTCCGCAAGGAGACATCAGATCTGCAAAACTCATGGTTTTTTGGACTTCGGTGAGCTGGGGGAACATGAATATGTGTTTGTTTTTCGAATTTGAGCTCTATCTGCAAAGGGCACTTTTCTTGCTAAAAGCAGTTTTTCCTAACAAATGCAAGATATAACATGGGCTATCTCCGCAAGGAGACATCAGATCTGCAAAACTCATGGTTTTTTGGACTTCGGTGAGCCGGGGGAACATGAATATGTGTTTGTTTTTCGAATTTGAGCTCTATCTGCAAAGGGCACTTTTCTTGCTAAAAGCAGTTTTTCCTAACAAATGCAAGATATAACATGGGCTATCTCCGCAAGGAGACATCAGATCTGCAAAACTCATGGTTTTTTGGACTTTGGTGAGCCAGGGGAACATGAATATGTGTTTGTTTTTCGAACTTGAGCTCTATCTGCAAAGGGCACTTTTCTTGCTAAAAGCAGTTTTTCCTAACAAATGCAAGATATAACATGGGCTATCTCCGCAAGGAGACATCAGATCTGCAAAACTCATGGTTTTTTGGACTTCGGTGAGCCGGGGGAACATGAATATGTGTTTGTTTTTCGAATTTGAGCTCTATCTGCAAAGGGCACTTTTCTTGCTAAAAGCAGTTTTTCCTAACAAATGCAAGATATAACATGGGCTATCTCCGCAAGGAGACATCAGATCTGCAAAACTCATGGTTTTTTGGACTTCGGTGAGCCGGGGGAACATGAATATGTGTTTGTTTTTCGAATTTGAGCTCTATCTGCAAAGGGCACTTTTCTTGCTAAAAGCAGTTTTTCCTAACAAATGCAAGATATAACATGGGCTATCTCCGCAAGGAGACATCAGATCTGCAAAACTCATGGTTTTTTGGACTTTGGTGAGCCGGGGGAACATGAATATGTGTTTGTTTTTCGAATTTGAGCTCTATCTGCAAAGGGCACTTTTCTTGCTAAAAGCAGTTTTTCCGAACAAATGCAAGATATAACATGGGCTATCTCCGCAAGGAGACATCAGATCTGCAAAACTCATGGTTTTTTGGACTTCGGTGAGCCGGGGGAACATGAATATGTGTTTGTTTTTCGAATTTGAGCTCTATCTGCAAAGGGCACTTTTCTTGCTAAAAGCAGTTTTTCCTAACAAATGCAAGATATAACATGGGCTATCACCGCAAGGAGACATCAGATCTGCAAAACTCATGGTTTTTTGGACTTCGGTGAGCCGGGGGAACATGAATATGTGTTTGTTTTTCGAATTTTAGCTCTATCTGCAAAGGGCACTTTTCTTGCTAAAAGCAGTTTTTCCTAACAAATGCAAGATATAACATGGGCTATCTCCGCAAGGAGACGTCAGATCTGTAAAACTCATGGTTTTTTGGACTTCGGTGAGCCGGGGGAACATGAATATGTGTTTGTTTTTCGAATTTGAGCTCTATCTGCAAAGGGCACTTTTCTTGCTAAAAGCAGTTTTTCCTAACAAATGCAAGATATAACATGGGCTATCTCCGCAAGGAGACATCAGATCTGCAAAACTCATGGTTTTTTGGACTTCGGTGAGCCGGGGGAACATGAATATGTGTTTGTTTTTCGAATTTGAGCTCTATCTGCAAAGGGCACTTTTCTTGCTAAAAGCAGTTTTTCCTAACAAATGCAAGATATAACATGGGCTATCTCCGCAAGGAGACATCAGATCTGCAAAACTCATGGTTTTTTGGACTTCGGGGAGCCGGGGGAACATGAATATGTGTTTGTTTTTCGAATTTGAGCTCTATCTGCAAAGGGCACTTTTCTTGCTAAAAGCAGTTTTTCCTAACAAATGCAAGATATAACATGGGCTATCTCCGCAAGGAGACATCAGATCTGCAAAACTCATGGTTTTTTGGACTTCGGTGAGCCGGGGGAACATGAATATGTGTTTGTTTTTCGAATTTGAGCTCTATCTGCAAAGGGCACTTTTCTTGCTAAAAGCAGTTTTTCCTAACAAATGCAAGATATAACATGGGCTATCTCCGCAAGGAGACATCAGATCTGCAAAACTCATGGTTTTTTGGACTTCGGTGAGCCGGGGGAACATGAATATGTGTTTGTTTTTTGAATTTGAGCTCTATCTGCAAAGGGCACTTTTCTTGCTAAAAGCAGTTTTTCCTAACAAATGCAAGATATAACATAGGCTATCTCCGCAAGGAGACATCAGATCTGCAAAACTCATGGTTTTTTGGACTTCGGTGAGCCGGGGGAACATGAATATGTGTTTGTTTTTCGAATTTGAGCTCTATCTGCAAAGGGCACTTTTCTTGCTAAAAGCAGTTGTTCCTAACAAATGCAAGATATAACATGGGCTATCTCCGCAAGGAGACATCAGATCTGCAAAACTCATGGTTTTTTGGACTTCGGTGAGCCGGGGGAACATGAATATGTGTTTGTTTTTCGAATTTGAGCTCTATCTGCAAAGGGCACTTTTCTTGCTAAAAGCAGTTTTTCCTAACAAATGCAAGATATAACATGGGCTATCTCCGCAAGGAGACATCAGAACTGCAAAACGCATGGTTTTTTGGTTTTCGGGGAGGATGGGGAACATGAATATGTGCTTGTTTTTCTTATTTAAGCTCTATCTGCAAAGGGCACTTTTCTTGCTAAAAGCAGTTTTTCCTAACAAATGCAAGATATAACATGGGCTATCTCCGCAAGGAGACATCAGATCTGCAAAACTCATGGTTTTTTGGACTTCGGTGAGCCGGGGGAACATGAATATGTGTTTGTTTTTCGAATTTGAGCTCTATCTGCAAATGGCACTTTTCTTGCTAAAAGCAGTTTTTCCTAACAAATGCAAGATATAACATGGGCTATCTCCGCAAGGAGACATCAGATCTGCAAAACTCATGGTTTTTTGGACTTCGGTGAGCCGGGGGAACATGAATATGTGTTTGTTTTTCGAATTTGAGCTCTATCTGCAAAGGGCACTTTTCTTGCTAAAAGCAGTTTTTCCTAACAAATGCAAGATATAACATGGGCTATCTCCGCAAGGAGACATCAGATCTGCAAAACTCATGGTTTTTTGGACTTCGGTGAGCCGGGGGAACATGAATATGTGTTTGTTTTTCGAATTTGAGCTCTATCTGCAAAGGGCACTTTTCTTGCTAAAAGCAGTTTTTCCTAACAAATGCAAGATATAACATGGGCTATCTCCGCAAGGAGACATCAGATCTGCAAAACTCATGGTTTTTTGGACTTCGGTGAGCCGGGGGAACATGAATATGTGTTTGTTTTTCGAATTTGACCTCTATCTGCAAAGGGCACTTTTCTTGCTAAAAGCAGTTTTTCCTAACAAATGCAAGATATAATATGGGCTATCTCCGCAAGGAGACATCAGATCTGCAAAACTCATGGTTTTTTGGACTTCGGTGAGCCGGGGGAACATGAATATGTGTTTGTTTTTCGAATTTGAGCTCTATCTGCAAAGGGCACTTTTCTTGCTAAAAGCAGTTTTTCCTAACAAATGCAAGATATAACATGGGCTATCTCCGCAAGGAGACATCAGATCTGCAAAACTCATGGTTTTTTGGACTTCGGTGAGCCGGGGGAACATGAATATGTGTTTGTTTTTCGAATTTGAGCTCTATCTGCAAAGGGCACTTTTCTTGCTAAAAGCAGTTTTTCCTAACAAATGCAAGATATAACATGGGCTATCTCAGCAAGGATACATCAGATCTGCAAAACTCATGGTTTTTTGGACTTCGGTGAGCCGGGGGAACATGAATATGTGTTTGTTTTTCGAATTTGACCTCTATCTGCAAAGGGCACTTTTCTTGCTAAAAGCAGTTTTTCCTAACAAATGCAAGATATAACATGGGCTATCTCCGCAAGGAGACGTCAGATCTGTAAAACTCATGGTTTTTTGGACTTCGGTGAGCCGGGGGAACATGAATATGTGTTTGTTTTTCGAATTTGAGCTCTATCTGCAAAGGGCACTTTTCTTGCTAAAAGCAGTTTTTCCTAACAAATGCAAGATATAACATGGGCTATCTCCGCAAGGAGACATCAGATCTGCAAAACTCATGGTTTTTTGGACTTCGGTGAGCCGGGGGAACATGAATATGTGTTTGTTTTTCGAATTTGAGCTCTATCTGCAAAGGGCACTTTTCTTGCTAAAAGCAGTTTTTCCTAACAAATGCAAGATGTAACATGGGCTATGTCCGCAAGGAGACATCAGATCTGCAAAACTCATGGTTTTTTGGACTTCGGGGAGCCGGGGGAACATGAATATGTGTTTGTTTTTCGAATTTGAGCTCTATCTGCAAAGGGCACTTTTCTTGCTAAAAGCAGTTTTTCCTAACAAATGCAAGATATAACATGGGCTATCTCCGCAAGGAGACATCAGATCTGCAAAACTCATGGTTTTTTGGACTTCGGGGAGCCGGGAGAACATGAATATGTGTTTGTTTTTCTTATTTAAGCTCTATCTGCAAAGGGCACTTTTCTTGCTAAAAGCAGTTTTTCCTAACAAATGCAAGATATAACATGGGCTATCTCCGCAAGGAGACATCAGATCTGCAAAACTCATGGTTTTTTGGACTTCGGTGAGCCGGGGGAACATGAATATGTGTTTGTTTTTCGAATTTGAGCTCTATCTGCAAAGGGCACTTTTCTTGCTAAAAGCAGTTTTTCCTAACAAATGCAAGATATAACATGGGCTATCTCCGCAAGGAGACATCAGATCTGCAAAACTCATGGTTTTTTGGACTTCGGTGAGCCGGGGGAACATGAATATGTGTTTGTTTTTCGAATTTGAGCTCTATCTGCAAATGGCACTTTTCTTGCTAAAAGCAGTTTTTCCTAACAAATGCAAGATATAACATGGGCTATCTCCGCAAGGAGACATCAGATCTGCAAAACTCATGGTTTTTTGGACTTCGGTGAGCCGGGGGAACATGAATATGTGTTTGTTTTTCGAATTTGACCTCTATCTGCAAAGGGCACTTTTCTTGCTAAAAGCAGTTTTTCCTAACAA
The DNA here is from genome assembly GCF_947247035.1 of Vipera ursinii. Taxonomy (NCBI): domain Eukaryota; kingdom Metazoa; phylum Chordata; class Lepidosauria; order Squamata; family Viperidae; genus Vipera; species Vipera ursinii. Next base: position 181,457,155 of record NC_139513.1, read on the forward strand.
ATGCAAGATATAATATGGGCTATCTCCGCAAGGAGACATCAGATCTGCAAAACTCATGGTTTTTTGGACTTCGGTGAGCCGGGGGAACATGAATATGTGTTTGTTTTTCGAATTTGAGCTCTATCTGCAAAGGGCACTTTTCTTGCTAAAAGCAGTTTTTCCTAACAAATGCAAGATATAACATGGGCTATCTCCGCAAGGAGACATCAGAACTGCAAAACGCATGGTTTTTTGGTCTTCGGGGAGGATGGGGAACATGAATATGTGCTTGTTTTTCTTATTTAAGCTCTATCTGCAAAGGGCACTTTTCTTGCTAAAAGCAGTTTTTCCTAACAAATGCAAGATATAACATGGGCTATCTCCGCAAGGAGACATCAGATCTGCAAAACTCATGGTTTTTTGGACTTTGGTGAGCCAGGGGAACATGAATATGTGTTTGTTTTTCGAATTTGAGCTCTATCTGCAAAGGGCACTTTTCTTGCTAAAAGCAGTTTTTCCTAACAAATGCAAGATATAACATTGGCTATCTCCGCAAGGAGACATCAGATCTGCAAAACTCATGGTTTTTTGGACTTCGGTGAGCCGGGGGAACATGAATATGTGTTTGTTTTTCGAATTTGAGCTCTATCTGCAAAGGGCACTTTTCTTGCTAAAAGCAGTTTTTCCTAACAAATGCAAGATATAACATGGGCTATCTCCGCAAGGAGACATCAGATCTGCAAAACTCATGGTTTTTTGGACTTCGGTGAGCCGGGGGAACATGAATATGTGTTTGTTTTTCGAATTTGAGCTCTATCTGCAAAGGGCACTTTTCTTGCTAAAAGCAGTTTTTCCTAACAAATGCAAGATATAACATGGGCTATCTCCGCAAGGAGACATCAGATCTGCAAAACTCATGGTTTTTTGGACTTTGGTGAGCCGGGGGAACATGAATATGTGTTTGTTTTTCGAATTTGAGCTCTATCTGCAAAGGGCACTTTTCTTGCTAAAAGCAGTTTTTCCGAACAAATGCAAGATATAACATGGGCTATCTCCGCAAGGAGACATCAGATCTGCAAAACTCATGGTTTTTTGGACTTCGGTGAGCCGGGGGAACATGAATATGTGTTTGTTTTTCGAATTTGAGCTCTATCTGCAAAGGGCACTTTTCTTGCTAAAAGCAGTTTTTCCTAACAAATGCAAGATATAACATGGGCTATCACCGCAAGGAGACATCAGATCTGCAAAACTCATGGTTTTTTGGACTTCGGTGAGCCGGGGGAACATGAATATGTGTTTGTTTTTCGAATTTGAGCTCTATCTGAAAAGGGCACTTTTCTTGCTAAAAGCAGTTTTTCCTAACAAATGCAAGATATAACATGGGCTATCTCCGCAAGGAGACGTCAGATCTGCAAAACTCATGGTTTTTTGGACTTCGGTGAGCCGGGGGAACATGAATATGTGTTTGTTTTTCGAATTTGAGCTCTATCTGCAAAGGGCACTTTTCTTGCTAAAAGCAGTTTTTCCTAACAAATGCAAGATATAACATGGGCTATCTCCGCAAGGAGACATCAGATCTGCAAAACTCATGGTTTTTTGGACTTCGGTGAGCCGGGGGAACATGAATATGTGTTTGTTTTTCGAATTTGAGCTCTATCTGCAAAGGGCACTTTTCTTGCTAAAAGCAGTTTTTCCTAACAAATGCAAGATATAACATGGGCTATCTCCGCAAGGAGACATCAGATCTGCAAAATTCATGGTTTTTTGGACTTCGGTGAGCCGGGGGAACATGAATATGTGTTTGTTTTTCGAATTTGAGCTCTATCTGCAAAGGGCACTTTTCTTGCTAAAAGCAGTTTTTCCTAACAAATGCAAGATATAACATGGGCTATCTCCGCAAGGAGACATCAGATCTGCAAAACTCATGGTTTTTTGGACTTCGGTGAGCTGGGGGAACATGAATATGTGTTTGTTTTTCGAATTTGAGCTCTATCTGCAAAGGGCACTTTTCTTGCTAAAAGCAGTTTCTCCTAACAAATGCAAGATATAACATGGGCTATCTCCGCAAGGAGACATCAGATCTGCAAAACTCATGGTTTTTTGGACTTCGGTGAGCCGGGGGAACATGAATATGTGTTTGTTTTTCGAATTTGAGCTCTATCTGCAAAGGGCACTTTTCTTGCTAAAAGCAGTTTTTCCTAACAAATGCAAGATATAACATGGGCTATCTCCGCAAGGAGACATCAGATCTGCAAAACGCATGGTTTTTTGGTTTTCGGGGAGGATGGGGAACATGAATATGTGCTTGTTTTTCTTATTTAAGCTCTATCTGCAAAGGGCACTTTTCTTGCTAAAAGCAGTTTTTCCTAACAAATGCAAGATATAACATGGGCTATCTCCGCAAGGAGACATCAGATCTGCAAAACTCATGGTTTTTTGGACTTCGGTGAGCCGGGGGAACATGAATATGTGTTTGTTTTTCGAATTTGAGCTCTATCTGCAAAGGGCACTTTTCTTGCTAAAAGCAGTTTTTCCTAACAAATGCAAGATATAACATGGGCTATCTCCGCAAGGAGACATCAGATCTGCAAAACTCATGGTTTTTTGGACTTCGGTGAGCCGGGGGAACATGAATATGTGTTTGTTTTTCGAATTTGACCTCTATCTGCAAAGGGCACTTTTCTTGCTAAAAGCAGTTTTTCCTAACAAATGCAAGATATAACATGGGCTATCTCCGCAAGGAGACATCAGATCTGCAAAACTCATGGTTTTTTGGACTTTGGTGAGCCAGGGGAACATGAATATGTGTTTGTTTTTCGAATTTGAGCTCTATCTGCAAAGGGCACTTTTCTTGCTAAAAGCAGTTTTTCCTAACAAATGCAAGATATAACATGGGCTATCTCCGCAAGGAGACATCAGATCTGCAAAACTCATGGTTTTTTGGACTTCGGTGAGCCGGGGGAACATGAATATGTGTTTGTTTTTCGAATTTGAGCTCTATCTGCAAAGGGCACTTTTCTTGCTAAAAGCAGTTTTTCCTAACAAATGCAAGATATAACATGGGCTATCTCCGCAAGGAGACATCAGATCTGCAAAACTCATGGTTTTTTGGACTTCGGTGAGCCGGGGGAACATGAATATGTGTTTGTTTTTCGAATTTGAGCTCTATCTGCAAAGGGCACTTTTCTTGCTAAAAGAAGTTTTTCCTAACAAATGCAAGATATAACATGGGCTATCTCCGCAAGGAGACATCAGATCTGCAAAACTCATGGTTTTTTGGACTTCGGTGAGCCGGGGGAACATGAATATGTGTTTGTTTTTCGAATTTGAGCTCTATCTGCAAAGGGCACTTTTCTTGCTAAAAGCAGTTTTTCCTAACAAATGCAAGATATAACATGGGCTATCTCCGCAAGGAGACATCAGATCTGCAAAACTCATGGTTTTTTGGACTTCGGTGAGCTGGGGGAACATGAATATGTGTTTGTTTTTCGAATTTGAGCTCTATCTGCAAAGGGCACTTTTCTTGCTAAAAGCAGTTTTTCCTAACAAATGCAAGATATAACATGGGCTATCTCCGCAAGGAGACATCAGATCTGCAAAACTCATGGTTTTTTGGACTTCGGTGAGCCGGGGGAACATGAATATGTGTTTGTTTTTCGAATTTGAGCTCTATCTGCAAAGGGCACTTTTCTTGCTAAAAGCAGTTTTTCCTAACAAATGCAAGATATAACATGGGCTATCTCCGCAAGGAGACATCAGATCTGCAAAACTCATGGTTTTTTGGACTTCGGTGAGCCGGGGGAACATGAATATGTGTTTGTTTTTCGAATTTGAGCTCTATCTGCAAAGGGCACTTTTCTTGCTAAAAGCAGTTTTTCCTAACAAATGCAAGATATAACATGGGCTATCTCCGCAAGGAGACATCAGATCTGCAAAACTCATGGTTTTTTGGACTTCGGTGAGCCGGGGGAACATGAATATGTGTTTGTTTTTCGAATTTGAGCTCTATCTGCAAATGGCACTTTTCTTGCTAAAAGCAGTTTTTCCTAACAAATGCAAGATATAACATGGGCTATCTCCGCAAGGAGACATCAGATCTGCAAAACTCATGGTTTTTTGGACTTCGGTGAGCCGGGGGAACATGAATATGTGTTTGTTTTTCGAATTTGAGCTCTATCTGCAAAGGGCACTTTTCTTGCTAAAAGCAGTTTTTCCTAACAAATGCAAGATATAACATGGGCTATCTCCGCAAGGAGACATCAGATCTGCAAAACTCATGGTTTTTTGGACTTCGGTGAGCCAGGGGAACATGAATATGTGTTTGTTTTTCGAATTTGAGCTCTATCTGCAAAGGGCACTTTTCTTGCTAAAAGCAGTTTTTCCTAACAAATGCAAGATATAACATGGGCTATCTCCGCAAGGAGACATCAGATCTGCAAAACTCATGGTTTTTTGGACTTCGGTGAGCCGGGGGAACATGAATATGTGTTTGTTTTTCGAATTTGACCTCTATCTGCAAAGGGCACTTTTCTTGCTAAAAGCAGTTTTTCCTAACAAATGCAAGATATAATATGGGCTATCTCCGCAAGGAGACATCAGATCTGCAAAACTCATGGTTTTTTGGACTTCGGTGAGCCGGGGGAACATGAATATGTGTTTGTTTTTCGAATTTGAGCTCTATCTGCAAAGGGCACTTTTCTTGCTAAAAGCAGTTTTTCCTAACAAATGCAAGATATAACATGGGCTATCTCCGCAAGGAGACATCAGAACTGCAAAACGCATGGTTTTTTGGTCTTCGGGGAGGATGGGGAACATGAATATGTGCTTGTTTTTCTTATTTAAGCTCTATCTGCAAAGGGCACTTTTCTTGCTAAAAGCAGTTTTTCCTAACAAATGCAAGATATAACATGGGCTATCTCCGCAAGGAGACATCAGATCTGCAAAACTCATGGTTTTTTGGACTTCGGTGAGCCGGGGGAACATGAATATGTGTTTGTTTTTCGAATTTGAGCTCTATCTGCAAAGGGCACTTTTCTTGCTAAAAGCAGTTTTTCCTAACAAATGCAAGATATAACATGGGCTATCTCCGCAAGGAGACATCAGATCTGCAAAACTCATGGTTTTTTGGACTTCGGTGAGCCGGGGGAACATGAATATGTGTTTGTTTTTCGAATTTGAGCTCTATCTGCAAAGGGCACTTTTCTTGCTAAAAGCAGTTTTTCCTAACAAATGCAAGATATAACATGGGCTATCTCCGCAAGGAGACATCAGATCTGCAAAACTCATGGTTTTTTGGACTTCGGTGAGCCGGGGGAACATGAATATGTGTTTGTTTTTCGAATTTGACCTCTATCTGCAAAGGGCACTTTTCTTGCTAAAAGCAGTTTTTCCTAACAAATGCAAGATATAACATGGGCTATCTCCGCAAGGAGACATCAGATCTGCAAAACTCATGGTTTTTTGGACTTTGGTGAGCCAGGGGAACATGAATATGTGTTTGTTTTTCGAATTTGAGCTCTATCTGCAAAGGGCACTTTTCTTGCTAAAAGCAGTTTTTCCTAACAAATGCAAGATATAACATTGGCTATCTCCGCAAGGAGACATCAGATCTGCAAAACTCATGGTTTTTTGGACTTCGGTGAGCCGGGGGAACATGAATATGTGTTTGTTTTTCGAATTTGAGCTCTATCTGCAAAGGGCACTTTTCTTGCTAAAAGCAGTTTTTCCTAACAAATGCAAGATATAACATGGGCTATCTCCGCAAGGAGACATCAGATCTGCAAAACTCATGGTTTTTTGGACTTCGGTGAGCCGGGGGAACATGAATATGTGTTTGTTTTTCGAATTTGAGCTCTATCTGCAAAGGGCACTTTTCTTGCTAAAAGCAGTTTTTCCTAACAAATGCAAGATATAACATGGGCTATCTCCGCAAGGAGACATCAGATCTGCAAAACTCATGGTTTTTTGGACTTTGGTGAGCCGGGGGAACATGAATATGTGTTTGTTTTTCGAATTTGAGCTCTATCTGCAAAGGGCACTTTTCTTGCTAAAAGCAGTTTTTCCGAACAAATGCAAGATATAACATGGGCTATCTCCGCAAGGAGACATCAGATCTGCAAAACTCATGGTTTTTTGGACTTCGGTGAGCCGGGGGAACATGAATATGTGTTTGTTTTTCGAATTTGAGCTCTATCTGCAAAGGGCACTTTTCTTGCTAAAAGCAGTTTTTCCTAACAAATGCAAGATATAACATGGGCTATCACCGCAAGGAGACATCAGATCTGCAAAACTCATGGTTTTTTGGACTTCGGTGAGCCGGGGGAACATGAATATGTGTTTGTTTTTCGAATTTGAGCTCTATCTGAAAAGGGCACTTTTCTTGCTAAAAGCAGTTTTTCCTAACAAATGCAAGATATAACATGGGCTATCTCCGCAAGGAGACGTCAGATCTGCAAAACTCATGGTTTTTTGGACTTCGGTGAGCCGGGGGAACATGAATATGTGTTTGTTTTTCGAATTTGAGCTCTATCTGCAAAGGGCACTTTTCTTGCTAAAAGCAGTTTTTCCTAACAAATGCAAGATATAACATGGGCTATCTCCGCAAGGAGACATCAGATCTGCAAAACTCATGGTTTTTTGGACTTCGGTGAGCCGGGGGAACATGAATATGTGTTTGTTTTTCGAATTTGAGCTCTATCTGCAAAGGGCACTTTTCTTGCTAAAAGCAGTTTTTCCTAACAAATGCAAGATATAACATGGGCTATCTCCGCAAGGAGACATCAGATCTGCAAAACTCATGGTTTTTTGGACTTCGGTGAGCCGGGGGAACATGAATATGTGTTTGTTTTTCGAATTTGAGCTCTATCTGCAAAGGGCACTTTTCTTGCTAAAAGCAGTTTTTCCTAACAAATGCAAGATATAACATGGGCTATCTCCGCAAGGAGACATCAGATCTGCAAAATTCATGGTTTTTTGGACTTCGGTGAGCCGGGGGAACATGAATATGTGTTTGTTTTTCGAATTTGAGCTCTATCTGCAAAGGGCACTTTTCTTGCTAAAAGCAGTTTTTCCTAACAAATGCAAGATATAACATGGGCTATCTCCGCAAGGAGACATCAGATCTGCAAAACTCATGGTTTTTTGGACTTCGGTGAGCTGGGGGAACATGAATATGTGTTTGTTTTTCGAATTTGAGCTCTATCTGCAAAGGGCACTTTTCTTGCTAAAAGCAGTTTTTCCTAACAAATGCAAGATATAACATGGGCTATCTCCGCAAGGAGACATCAGATCTGCAAAACTCATGGTTTTTTGGACTTCGGTGAGCCGGGGGAACATGAATATGTGTTTGTTTTTCGAATTTGAGCTCTATCTGCAAAGGGCACTTTTCTTGCTAAAAGCAGTTTTTCCTAACAAATGCAAGATATAACATGGGCTATCTCCGCAAGGAGACATCAGATCTGCAAAACTCATGGTTTTTTGGACTTCGGTGAGCCGGGGGAACATGAATATGTGTTTGTTTTTCGAATTTGAGCTCTATCTGCAAAGGGCACTTTTCTTGCTAAAAGCAGTTTTTCCTAACAAATGCAAGATATAACATGGGCTATCTCCGCAAGGAGACATCAGATCTGCAAAACTCATGGTTTTTTGGACTTCGGTGAGCCGGGGGAACATGAATATGTGTTTGTTTTTCGAATTTGAGCTCTATCTGCAAAGGGCACTTTTCTTGCTAAAAGCAGTTTTTCCTAACAAATGCAAGATATAACATGGGTTATCTCCGCAAGGAGACATCAGATCTGCAAAACTCATGGTTTTTTGGACTTCGGTGAGCCGGGGGAACATGAATATGTGTTTGTTTTTCGAATTTGAGCTCTATCTGCAAAGGGCACTTTTCTTGCTAAAAGCAGTTTTTTCTAACAAATGCAAGATATAACATGGGCTATCTCCGCAAGGAGACATCAGATCTGCAAAACCCATGGTTTTTTGGACTTCGGTGAGCCGGGGGAACATGAATATGTGTTTGTTTTTCGAATTTGAGCTCTATCTGCAAAGGGCACTTTTCTTGCTAAAAGCAGTTTTTCCTAACAAATGCAAGATATAACATGGGCTATCGCCGCAAGGAGACATCAGATCTGCAAAACTCATGGTTTTTTGGACTTCGGTGAGCCGGGGGAACATGAATATGTGTTTGTTTTTCGAATTTGAGCTCTATCTGCAAAGGGCACTTTTCTTGCTAAAAGCAGTTTTTCCTAACAAATGCAAGATATAACATGGGCTATCTCCGCAAGGAGACATCAGATCTGCAAAACTCATGGTTTTTTGGACTTCGGTGAGCCGGGGGAACATGAATATGTGTTTGTTTTTCGAATTTGAGCTCTATCTGCAAAGGGCACTTTTCTTGCTAAAAGCAGTTTTTCCTAACAAATGCAAGATATAACATGGGCTATCTCCGCAAGGAGACATCAGATCTGCAAAACTCATGGTTTTTTGGACTTCGGTGAGCCGGGGGAACATGAATATGTGTTTGTTTTTCGAATTTGAGCTCTATCTGCAAAGGGCACTTTTCTTGCTAAAAGCAGTTTTTCCTAACAAATGCAAGATATAACATGGGCTATCTCCGCAAGGAGACATCAGATCTGCAAAACTCATGGTTTTTTGGACTTCGGTGAGCCGGGGGAACATGAATATGTGTTTGTTTTTCGAATTTGAGCTCTATCTGCAAAGGGCACTTTTCTTGCTAAAAGCAGTTTTTCTAACAAATGCAAGATATAACATGGCTATCTCCGCAAGGAGACATCAGATCTGCAAAACTCATGGTTTTTTTGGACTTCGGTGAGCCGGGGGAACATGAATATGTGTTTGTTTTTCGAATTTGAGCTCTATCTGCAAAGGGCACTTTTCTTGCTAAAAGCAGTTTTTCCTAACAAATGCAAGATATAACATGGCTATCTCCGCAAGGAGACATCAGATCTGCAAAACTCATGGTTTTTTGGACTTCGGTGAGCCGGGGGAACATGAATATGTGTTTGTTTTTCGAATTGAGCTCTATCTGCAAAGGGCACTTTTCTTGCTAAAAGCAGTTTTTCCTAACAAATGCAAGATATAACATGGGCTAACTCCGCAAGGAGACATCAGATCTGCAAAACTCATGGTTTTTTGGACTTCGGTGAGCCGGGGGAACATGAATATGTTTGTTTTTCGAATTTGAGCTCTATCTGCAAAGGGCACTTTTCTTGCTAAAAGCAGTTTTTCCTAACAAATGCAAGATATAACATGGGCTATCTCCGCAAGGAGACATCAGATCTGCAAAACTCATGGTTTTTTGGACTTCGGTGAGCCGGGGGAACATGAATATGTGTTTGTTTTTCGAATTTGAGCTCTATCTGCAAAGGGCACTTTTCTTGCTAAAAGCAGTTTTTCCTAACAAATGCAAGATATAACATGGGCTATCTCCGCAAGGAGACATCAGATCTGCAAAACTCATGGTTTTTTGGACTTCGGGGAGCCGGGGGAACATGAATATGTGTTTGTTTTTCGAATTTGAGCTCTATCTGCAAAGGGCACTTTTCTTGCTAAAAGCAGTTTTTCCTAACAAATGCAAGATATAACATGGGCTATCTCCGCAAGGAGACATCAGATCTGCAAAACTCATGGTTTTTTGGACTTCGGTGAGCCGGGGGGAACATGAATATGTGTTTGTTTTTCGAATTTGAGCTCTATCTGCAAAGGGCACTTTTCTTGCTAAAAGCAGTTTTTCCTAACAAATGCAAGATATAACATGGGCTATCTCCGCAAGGAGACATCAGATCTGCAAAACTCATGGTTTTTTGGACTTCGGTGAGCCGGGGGAACATGAATATGTGTTTGTTTTTCGAATTTGAGCTCTATCTGCAAAGGGCACTTTTCTTGCTAAAAGCAGTTTTTCCTAACAAATGCAAGATATAACATGGGCTATCTCCGCAAGGAGACATCAGATCTGCAAAACTCATGGTTTTTTGGACTTCGGTGAGCCGGGGGAACATGAATATGTGTTTGTTTTTCGAATTTGAGCTCTATCTGCAAAGGGCACTTTTCTTGCTAAAAGCAGTTTTTCCTAACAAATGCAAGATATAACATGGGCTATCTCCGCAAGGAGACATCAGATCTGCAAAACTCATGGTTTTTTGGACTTCGGTGAGCCGGGGGAACATGAATATGTGTTTGTTTTTCGAATTTGAGCTCTATCTGCAAAGGGCACTTTTCTTGCTAAAAGCATTTTTTCCTAACAAATGGAAGATATAACATGGGCTATCTCCGCAAGGAGACATCAGATCTGCAAAACTCATGGTTTTTTGGACTTCGGTGAGCCGGGGGAACATGAATATGTGTTTGTTTTTCGAATTTGAGCTCTATCTGCAAAGGGCACTTTTCTTGCTAAAAGCAGTTTTTCCTAACAAATGCAAGATATAACATGGGCTATCTCCGCAAGGAGACATCAGATCTGCAAAACTCATGGTTTTTTGGACTTCGGTGAGCCGGGGGAACATGAATATGTGTTTGTTTTTCGAATTTGAGCTCTATCTGCAAAGGGCACTTTTCTTGCTAAAAGCAGTTTTTCCTAACAAATGCAAGATATAACATGGGCTATCTCCGCAAGGAGACATCAGATCTGCAAAACTCATGGTTTTTTGGACTTCGGTGAGCCGGGGGAACATGAATATGTGTTTGTTTTTCGAATTTGAGCTCTATCTGCAAAGGGCACTTTTCTTGCTAAAAGCAGTTTTTCCTAACAAATGCAAGATATAACATGGGCTATCTCCGCAAGGAGACATCAGATCTGCAAAACTCATGGTTTTTTGGACTTCGGTGAGCCGGGGGAACATGAATATGTGTTTGTTTTTCGAATTTGAGCTCTATCTGCAAAGGGCACTTTTCTTGCTAAAAGCAGTTTTTCCTAACAAATGCAAGATATAACATGGGCTATCTCCGCAAGGAGACATCAGAACTGCAAAACGCATGGTTTTTTGGTCTTCGGGGAGGATGGGGAACATGAATATGTGCTTGTTTTTCTTATTTAAGCTCTATCTGCAAAGGGCACTTTTCTTGCTAAAAGCAGTTTTTCCTAACAAATGCAAGATATAACATGGGCTATCTCCGCAAGGAGACATCAGATCTGCAAAACTCATGGTTTTTTGGACTTCGGTGAGCCGGGGGAACATGAATATGTGTTTGTTTTTCGAATTTGACCTCTATCTGCAAAGGGCACTTTTCTTGCTAAAAGCAGTTTTTCCTAACAAATGCAAGATATAACATGGGCTATCTCCGCAAGGAGACATCAGATCTGCAAAACTCATGGTTTTTTGGACTTCGGTGAGCCGGGGGAACATGAATATGTGTTTGTTTTTCGAATTTGAGCTCTATCTGCAAAGGGCACTTTTCTTGCTAAAAGCAGTTTTTCCTAACAAATGCAAGATATAACATGGGCTATCTCCGCAAGGAGACATCAGAACTGCAAAACGCATGGTTTTTTGGTCTTCGGGGAGGATGGGGAACATGAATATGTGCTTGTTTTTCTTATTTAAGCTCTATCTGCAAAGGGCACTTTTCTTGCTAAAAGCAGTTTTTCCTAACAAATGCAAGATATAACATGGGCTATCTCCGCAAGGAGACATCAGATCTGCAAAACTCATGGTTTTTTGGACTTCGGTGAGCCGGGGGAACATGAATATGTGTTTGTTTTTCGAATTTGAGCTCTATCTGCAAAGGGCACTTTTCTTGCTAAAAGCAGTTTTTCCTAACAAATGCAAGATATAACATGGGCTATCTCCGCAAGGAGACATCAGATCTGCAAAACTCATGGTTTTTTGGACTTCGGTGAGCCGGGGGAACATGAATATGTGTTTGTTTTTCGAATTTGAGCTCTATCTGCAAAGGGCACTTTTCTTGCTAAAAGCAGTTTTTCCTAACAAATGCAAGATATAACATGGGCTATCTCCGCAAGGAGACATCAGATCTGCAAAACTCATGGTTTTTTGGAGTTCGGTGAGCCGGGGGAACATGAATATGTGTTTGTTTTTCGAATTTGAGCTCTATCTGCAAAGGGCACTTTTCTTGCTAAAAGCAGTTTTTCCTAACAAATGCAAGATATAACATGGGCTATCTCCGCAAGGAGACATCAGAACTGCAAAACGCATGGTTTTTTGGTCTTCGGGGAGGATGGGGAACATGAATATGTGCTTGTTTTTCTTATTTAAGCTCTATCTGCAAAGGGCACTTTTCTTGCTAAAAGCAGTTTTTCCTAACAAATGCAAGATATAACATGGGCTATCTCCGCAAGGAGACATCAGATCTGCAAAACTCATGGTTTTTTGGACTTCGGTGAGCCGGGGGAACATGAATATGTGTTTGTTTTTCGAATTTGAGCTCTATCTGCAAAGGGCACTTTTCTTGCTAAAAGCAGTTTTTCCTAACAAATGCAAGATATAACATGGGCTATCTCCGCAAGGAGACATCAGATCTGCAAAACTCATGGTTTTTTGGACTTCGGTGAGCCGGGGGAACATGAATATGTGTTTGTTTTTCGAATTTGAGCTCTATCTGCAAAGGGCACTTTTCTTGCTAAAAGCAGTTTTTCCTAACAAATGCAAGATATAACATGGGCTATCTCCGCAAGGAGACATCAGATCTGCAAAACTCATGGTTTTTTGGACTTCGGTGAGCCGGGGGAACATGAATATGTGTTTGTTTTTCGAATTTGACCTCTATCTGCAAAGGGCACTTTTCTTGCTAAAAGCAGTTTTTCCTAACAAATGCAAGATATAACATGGGCTATCTCCGCAAGGAGACATCAGATCTGCAAAACTCATGGTTTTTTGGACTTTGGTGAGCCAGGGGAACATGAATATGTGTTTGTTTTTCGAATTTGAGCTCTATCTGCAAAGGGCACTTTTCTTGCTAAAAGCATTTTTTCCTAACAAATGGAAGATATAACATGGGCTATCTCCGCAAGGAGACATCAGATCTGCAAAACTCATGGTTTTTTGGACTTCGGTGAGCCGGGGGAACATGAATATGTGTTTGTTTTTCGAATTTGAGCTCTATCTGCAAAGGGCACTTTTCTTGCTAAAAGCAGTTTTTCCTAACAAATGCAAGATATAACATGGGCTATCTCCGCAAGGAGACATCAGATCTGCAAAACTCATGGTTTTTTGGACTTCGGTGAGCCGGGGGAACATGAATATGTGTTTGTTTTTCGAATTTGAGCTCTATCTGCAAAGGGCACTTTTCTTGCTAAAAGCAGTTTTTCCTAACAAATGCAAGATATAACATGGGCTATCTCCGCAAGGAGACATCAGATCTGCAAAACTCATGGTTTTTTGGACTTCGGTGAGCCGGGGGAACATGAATATGTGTTTGTTTTTCGAATTTGAGCTCTATCTGCAAAGGGCACTTTTCTTGCTAAAAGCAGTTTTTCCTAACAAATGCAAGATATAACATGGGCTATCTCCGCAAGGAGACATCAGATCTGCAAAACTCATGGTTTTTTGGACTTCGGTGAGCCGGGGGAACATGAATATGTGTTTGTTTTTCGAATTTGAGCTCTATCTGCAAAGGGCACTTTTCTTGCTAAAAGCAGTTTTTCCTAACAAATGCAAGATATAACATGGGCTATCTCCGCAAGGAGACATCAGATCTGCAAAACTCATGGTTTTTTGGACTTCGGTGAGCCGGGGGAACATGAATATGTGTTTGTTTTTCGAATTTGAGCTCTATCTGCAAAGGGCACTTTTCTTGCTAAAAGCAGTTTTTCCTAACAAATGCAAGATATAACATGGGCTATCTCCGCAAGGAGACATCAGATCTGCAAAACTCATGGTTTTTTGGACTTCGGTGAGCCGGGGGAACATGAATATGTGTTTGTTTTTCGAATTTGAGCTCTATCTGCAAAGGGCACTTTTCTTGCTAAAAGCAGTTTTTCCTAACAAATGCAAGATATAACATGGGCTATCTCCGCAAGGAGACATCAGATCTGCAAAACTCATGGTTTTTTGGACTTCGGTGAGCCGGGGGAACATGAATATGTGTTTGTTTTTCGAATTTGAGCTCTATCTGCAAAGGGCACTTTTCTTGCTAAAAGCAGTTTTTCCTAACAAATGCAAGATATAACATGGGCTATCTCCGCAAGGAGACATCAGATCTGCAAAACTCATGGTTTTTTGGACTTCGGTGAGCCGGGGGAACATGAATATGTGTTTGTTTTTCGAATTTGAGCTCTATCTGCAAAGGGCACTTTTCTTGCTAAAAGCATTTTTTCCTAACAAATGGAAGATATAACATGGGCTATCTCCGCAAGGAGACATCAGATCTGCAAAACTCATGGTTTTTTGGACTTCGGTGAGCCGGGGGAACATGAATATGTGTTTGTTTTTCGAATTTGAGCTCTATCTGCAAAGGGCACTTTTCTTGCTAAAAGCAGTTTTTCCTAACAAATGCAAGATATAACATGGGCTATCTCCGCAAGGAGACATCAGATCTGCAAAACTCATGGTTTTTTGGACTTCGGTGAGCCGGGGGAACATGAATATGTGTTTGTTTTTCGAATTTGACCTCTATCTGCAAAGGGCACTTTTCTTGCTAAAAGCAGTTTTTCCTAACAAATGCAAGATATAACATGGGCTATCTCCGCAAGGAGACATCAGATCTGCAAAACTCATGGTTTTTTGGACTTCGGTGAGCCGGGGGAACATGAATATGTGTTTGTTTTTCGAATTTGAGCTCTATCTGCAAAGGGCACTTTTCTTGCTAAAAGCAGTTTTTCCTAACAAATGCAAGATATAACATGGGCTATCTCCGCAAGGAGACATCAGAACTGCAAAACGCATGGTTTTTTGGTCTTCGGGGAGGATGGGGAACATGAATATGTGCTTGTTTTTCTTATTTAAGCTCTATCTGCAAAGGGCACTTTTCTTGCTAAAAGCAGTTTTTCCTAACAAATGCAAGATATAACATGGGCTATCTCCGCAAGGAGACATCAGATCTGCAAAACTCATGGTTTTTTGGACTTCGGTGAGCCGGGGGAACATGAATATGTGTTTGTTTTTCGAATTTGAGCTCTATCTGCAAAGGGCACTTTTCTTGCTAAAAGCAGTTTTTCCTAACAAATGCAAGATATAACATGGGCTATCTCCGCAAGGAGACATCAGATCTGCAAAACTCATGGTTTTTTGGACTTCGGTGAGCCGGGGGAACATGAATATGTGTTTGTTTTTCGAATTTGAGCTCTATCTGCAAAGGGCACTTTTCTTGCTAAAAGCAGTTTTTCCTAACAAATGCAAGATATAACATGGGCTATCTCCGCAAGGAGACATCAGATCTGCAAAACTCATGGTTTTTTGGACTTCGGTGAGCCGGGGGAACATGAATATGTGTTTGTTTTTCGAATTTGAGCTCTATCTGCAAAGGGCACTTTTCTTGCTAAAAGCAGTTTTTCCTAACAAATGCAAGATATAACATGGGCTATCTCCGCAAGGAGACATCAGAACTGCAAAACGCATGGTTTTTTGGTCTTCGGGGAGGATGGGGAACATGAATATGTGCTTGTTTTTCTTATTTAAGCTCTATCTGCAAAGGGCACTTTTCTTGCTAAAAGCAGTTTTTCCTAACAAATGCAAGATATAACATGGGCTATCTCCGCAAGGAGACATCAGATCTGCAAAACTCATGGTTTTTTGGACTTCGGTGAGCCGGGGGAACATGAATATGTGTTTGTTTTTCGAATTTGAGCTCTATCTGCAAAGGGCACTTTTCTTGCTAAAAGCAGTTTTTCCTAACAAATGCAAGATATAACATGGGCTATCTCCGCAAGGAGACATCAGATCTGCAAAACTCATGGTTTTTTGGACTTCGGTGAGCCGGGGGAACATGAATATGTGTTTGTTTTTCGAATTTGAGCTCTATCTGCAAAGGGCACTTTTCTTGCTAAAAGCAGTTTTTCCTAACAAATGCAAGATATAACATGGGCTATCTCCGCAAGGAGACATCAGATCTGCAAAACTCATGGTTTTTTGGACTTCGGTGAGCCGGGGGAACATGAATATGTGTTTGTTTTTCGAATTTGACCTCTATCTGCAAAGGGCACTTTTCTTGCTAAAAGCAGTTTTTCCTAACAAATGCAAGATATAACATGGGCTATCTCCGCAAGGAGACATCAGATCTGCAAAACTCATGGTTTTTTGGACTTCGGTGAGCCGGGGGAACATGAATATGTGTTTGTTTTTCGAATTTGAGCTCTATCTGCAAAGGGCACTTTTCTTGCTAAAAGCAGTTTTTCCTAACAAATGCAAGATATAACATGGGCTATCTCCGCAAGGAGACATCAGATCTGCAAAACTCATGGTTTTTTGGACTTCGGTGAGCCGGGGGAACATGAATATGTGTTTGTTTTTCGAATTTGAGCTCTATCTGCAAAGGGCACTTTTCTTGCTAAAAGCATTTTTTCCTAACAAATGGAAGATATAACATGGGCTATCTCCGCAAGGAGACATCAGATCTGCAAAACTCATGGTTTTTTGGACTTCGGTGAGCCGGGGGAACATGAATATGTGTTTGTTTTTCGAATTTGAGCTCTATCTGCAAAGGGCACTTTTCTTGCTAAAAGCAGTTTTTCCTAACAAATGCAAGATATAACATGGGCTATCTCCGCAAGGAGACATCAGATCTGCAAAACTCATGGTTTTTTGGACTTCGGTGAGCCGGGGGAACATGAATATGTGTTTGTTTTTCGAATTTGACCTCTATCTGCAAAGGGCACTTTTCTTGCTAAAAGCAGTTTTTCCTAACAAATGCAAGATATAACATGGGCTATCTCCGCAAGGAGACATCAGATCTGCAAAACTCATGGTTTTTTGGACTTCGGTGAGCCGGGGGAACATGAATATGTGTTTGTTTTTCGAATTTGAGCTCTATCTGCAAAGGGCACTTTTCTTGCTAAAAGCAGTTTTTCCTAACAAATGCAAGATATAACATGGGCTATCTCCGCAAGGAGACATCAGAACTGCAAAACGCATGGTTTTTTGGTCTTCGGGGAGGATGGGGAACATGAATATGTGCTTGTTTTTCTTATTTAAGCTCTATCTGCAAAGGGCACTTTTCTTGCTAAAAGCAGTTTTTCCTAACAAATGCAAGATATAACATGGGCTATCTCCGCAAGGAGACATCAGATCTGCAAAACTCATGGTTTTTTGGACTTCGGTGAGCCGGGGGAACATGAATATGTGTTTGTTTTTCGAATTTGAGCTCTATCTGCAAAGGGCACTTTTCTTGCTAAAAGCAGTTTTTCCTAACAAATGCAAGATATAACATGGGCTATCTCCGCAAGGAGACATCAGATCTGCAAAACTCATGGTTTTTTGGACTTCGGTGAGCCGGGGGAACATGAATATGTGTTTGTTTTTCGAATTTGAGCTCTATCTGCAAAGGGCACTTTTCTTGCTAAAAGCAGTTTTTCCTAACAAATGCAAGATATAACATGGGCTATCTCCGCAAGGAGACATCAGATCTGCAAAACTCATGGTTTTTTGGACTTCGGTGAGCCGGGGGAACATGAATATGTGTTTGTTTTTCGAATTTGACCTCTATCTGCAAAGGGCACTTTTCTTGCTAAAAGCAGTTTTTCCTAACAAATGCAAGATATAACATGGGCTATCTCCGCAAGGAGACATCAGATCTGCAAAACTCATGGTTTTTTGGACTTTGGTGAGCCAGGGGAACATGAATATGTGTTTGTTTTTCGAATTTGAGCTCTATCTGCAAAGGGCACTTTTCTTGCTAAAAGCATTTTTTCCTAACAAATGGAAGATATAACATGGGCTATCTCCGCAAGGAGACATCAGATCTGCAAAACTCATGGTTTTTTGGACTTCGGTGAGCCGGGGGAACATGAATATGTGTTTGTTTTTCGAATTTGAGCTCTATCTGCAAAGGGCACTTTTCTTGCTAAAAGCAGTTTTTCCTAACAAATGCAAGATATAACATGGGCTATCTCCGCAAGGAGACATCAGATCTGCAAAACTCATGGTTTTTTGGACTTCGGTGAGCCGGGGGAACATGAATATGTGTTTGTTTTTCGAATTTGAGCTCTATCTGCAAAGGGCACTTTTCTTGCTAAAAGCAGTTTTTCCTAACAAATGCAAGATATAACATGGGCTATCTCCGCAAGGAGACATCAGATCTGCAAAACTCATGGTTTTTTGGACTTCGGTGAGCCGGGGGAACATGAATATGTGTTTGTTTTTCGAATTTGAGCTCTATCTGCAAAGGGCACTTTTCTTGCTAAAAGCAGTTTTTCCTAACAAATGCAAGATATAACATGGGCTATCTCCGCAAGGAGACATCAGATCTGCAAAACTCATGGTTTTTTGGACTTCGGTGAGCCGGGGGAACATGAATATGTGTTTGTTTTTCGAATTTGAGCTCTATCTGCAAAGGGCACTTTTCTTGCTAAAAGCAGTTTTTCCTAACAAATGCAAGATATAACATGGGCTATCTCCGCAAGGAGACATCAGAACTGCAAAACGCATGGTTTTTTGGTCTTCGGGGAGGATGGGGAACATGAATATGTGCTTGTTTTTCTTATTTAAGCTCTATCTGCAAAGGGCACTTTTCTTGCTAAAAGCAGTTTTTCCTAACAAATGCAAGATATAACATGGGCTATCTCCGCAAGGAGACATCAGATCTGCAAAACTCATGGTTTTTTGGACTTCGGTGAGCCGGGGGAACATGAATATGTGTTTGTTTTTCGAATTTGAGCTCTATCTGCAAAGGGCACTTTTCTTGCTAAAAGCAGTTTTTCCTAACAAATGCAAGATATAACATGGGCTATCTCCGCAAGGAGACATCAGATCTGCAAAACTCATGGTTTTTTGGACTTCGGTGAGCCGGGGGAACATGAATATGTGTTTGTTTTTCGAATTTGAGCTCTATCTGCAAAGGGCACTTTTCTTGCTAAAAGCAGTTTTTCCTAACAAATGCAAGATATAACATGGGCTATCTCCGCAAGGAGACATCAGATCTGCAAAACTCATGGTTTTTTGGACTTCGGTGAGCCGGGGGAACATGAATATGTGTTTGTTTTTCGAATTTGACCTCTATCTGCAAAGGGCACTTTTCTTGCTAAAAGCAGTTTTTCCTAACAAATGCAAGATATAACATGGGCTATCTCCGCAAGGAGACATCAGATCTGCAAAACTCATGGTTTTTTGGACTTTGGTGAGCCAGGGGAACATGAATATGTGTTTGTTTTTCGAATTTGAGCTCTATCTGCAAAGGGCACTTTTCTTGCTAAAAGCAATTTTTCCTAACAAATGCAAGATATAACATTGGCTATCTCCGCAAGGAGACATCAGATCTGCAAAACTCATGGTTTTTTGGACTTCGGTGAGCCGGGGGAACATGAATATGTGTTTGTTTTTCGAATTTGAGCTCTATCTGCAAAGGGCACTTTTCTTGCTAAAAGCAGTTTTTCCTAACAAATGCAAGATATAACATGGGCTATCTCCGCAAGGAGACATCAGATCTGCAAAACTCATGGTTTTTTGGACTTCGGTGAGCCGGGGGAACATGAATATGTGTTTGTTTTTCGAATTTGAGCTCTATCTGCAAAGGGCACTTTTCTTGCTAAAAGCAGTTTTTCCTAACAAATGCAAGATATAACATGGGCTATCTCCGCAAGGAGACATCAGATCTGCAAAACTCATGGTTTTTTGGACTTTGGTGAGCCGGGGGAACATGAATATGTGTTTGTTTTTCGAATTTGAGCTCTATCTGCAAAGGGCACTTTTCTTGCTAAAAGCAGTTTTTCCGAACAAATGCAAGATATAACATGGGCTATCTCCGCAAGGAGACATCAGATCTGCAAAACTCATGGTTTTTTGGACTTCGGTGAGCCGGGGGAACATGAATATGTGTTTGTTTTTCGAATTTGAGCTCTATCTGCAAAGGGCACTTTTCTTGCTAAAAGCAGTTTTTCCTAACAAATGCAAGATATAACATGGGCTATCACCGCAAGGAGACATCAGATCTGCAAAACTCATGGTTTTTTGGACTTCGGTGAGCCGGGGGAACATGAATATGTGTTTGTTTTTCGAATTTGAGCTCTATCTGAAAAGGGCAGTTTTCTTGCTAAAAGCAGTTTTTCCTAACAAATGCAAGATATAACATGGGCTATCTCCGCAAGGAGACGTCAGATCTGCAAAACTCATGGTTTTTTGGACTTCGGTGAGCCGGGGGAACATGAATATGTGTTTGTTTTTCGAATTTGAGCTCTATCTGCAAAGGGCACTTTTCTTGCTAAAAGCAGTTTTTCCTAACAAATGCAAGATATAACATGGGCTATCTCCGCAAGGAGACATCAGATCTGCAAAACTCATGGTTTTTTGGACTTCGGTGAGCCGGGGGAACATGAATATGTGTTTGTTTTTCGAATTTGAGCTCTATCTGCAAAGGGCACTTTTCTTGCTAAAAGCAGTTTTTCCTAACAAATGCAAGATATAACATGGGCTATCTCCGCAAGGAGACATCAGATCTGCAAAATTCATGGTTTTTTGGACTTCGGTGAGCCGGGGGAACATGAATATGTGTTTGTTTTTCGAATTTGAGCTCTATCTGCAAAGGGCACTTTTCTTGCTAAAAGCAGTTTTTCCTAACAAATGCAAGATATAACATGGGCTATCTCCGCAAGGAGACATCAGATCTGCAAAACTCATGGTTTTTTGGACTTCGGTGAGCTGGGGGAACATGAATATGTGTTTGTTTTTCGAATTTGAGCTCTATCTGCAAAGGGCACTTTTCTTGCTAAAAGCAGTTTTTCCTAACAAATGCAAGATATAACATGGGCTATCTCCGCAAGGAGACATCAGATCTGCAAAACTCATGGTTTTTTGGACTTCGGTGAGCCGGGGGAACATGAATATGTGTTTGTTTTTCGAATTTGAGCTCTATCTGCAAAGGGCACTTTTCTTGCTAAAAGCAGTTTTTCCTAACAAATGCAAGATATAACATGGGCTATCTCCGCAAGGAGACATCAGATCTGCAAAACTCATGGTTTTTTGGACTTTGGTGAGCCAGGGGAACATGAATATGTGTTTGTTTTTCGAATTTGAGCTCTATCTGCAAAGGGCACTTTTCTTGCTAAAAGCAGTTTTTCCTAACAAATGCAAGATATAACATGGGCTATCTCCACAAGGAGACATCAGATCTGCAAAACTCATGGTTTTTTGGACTTCGGTGAGCCGGGGGAACATGAATATGTGTTTGTTTTTCGAATTTGAGCTCTATCTGCAAAGGGCACTTTTCTTGCTAAAAGCAGTTTTTCCTAACAAATGCAAGATATAACATTGGCTATCTCCGCAAGGAGACATCAGATCTGCAAAACTCATGGTTTTTTGGACTTCGGTGAGCCGGGGGAACATGAATATGTGTTTGTTTTTCGAATTTGAGCTCTATCTGCAAAGGGCACTTTTCTTGCTAAAAGCAGTTTTTCCTAACAAATGCAAGATATAACATGGGCTATCTCCGCAAGGAGACATCAGATCTGCAAAACTCATGGTTTTTTGGACTTCGGTGAGCCGGGGGAACATGAATATGTGTTTGTTTTTCGAATTTGACCTCTATCTGCAAAGGGCACTTTTCTTGCTAAAAGCAGTTTTTCCTAACAAATGCAAGATATAACATGGGCTATCTCCGCAAGGAGACATCAGATCTGCAAAACTCATGGTTTTTTGGACTTCGGTGAGCCGGGGGAACATGAATATGTGTTTGTTTTTCGAATTTGAGCTCTATCTGCAAAGGGCACTTTTCTTGCTAAAAGCAGTTTTTCCTAACAAATGCAAGATATAACATGGGCTATCTCCGCAAGGAGACATCAGAACTGCAAAACGCATGGTTTTTTGGTCTTCGGGGAGGATGGGGAACATGAATATGTGCTTGTTTTTCTTATTTAAGCTCTATCTGCACTTTTCTTGCTAAAAGCAGTTTTTCCTAACAAATGCAAGATATAACATGGGCTATCTCCGCAAGGAGACATCAGATCTGCAAAACTCATGGTTTTTTGGACTTCGGTGAGCCGGGGGAACATGAATATGTGTTTGTTTTTCGAATTTGAGCTCTATCTGCAAAGGGCACTTTTCTTGCTAAAAGCAGTTTTTCCTAACAAATGCAAGATATAACATGGGCTATCTCCGCAAGGAGACATCAGATCTGCAAAACTCATGGTTTTTTGGACTTCGGTGAGCCGGGGGAACATGAATATGTGTTTGTTTTTCGAATTTGAGCTCTATCTGCAAAGGGCACTTTTCTTGCTAAAAGCATTTTTTCCTAACAAATGGAAGATATAACATGGGCTATCTCCGCAAGGAGACATCAGATCTGCAAAACTCATGGTTTTTTGGACTTCGGTGAGCCGGGGGAACATGAATATGTGTTTGTTTTTCGAATTTGAGCTCTATCTGCAAAGGGCACTTTTCTTGCTAAAAGCAGTTTTTCCTAACAAATGCAAGATATAACATGGGCTATCTCCGCAAGGAGACATCAGATCTGCAAAACTCATGGTTTTTTGGACTTCGGTGAGCCGGGGGAACATGAATATGTGTTTGTTTTTCGAATTTGAGCTCTATCTGCAAAGGGCACTTTTCTTGCTAAAAGCAGTTTTTCCTAACAAATGCAAGATATAACATGGGCTATCTCCGCAAGGAGACATCAGATCTGCGAAACTCATGGTTTTTTGGACTTCGGTGAGCTGGGGGAACATGAATATGTGTTTGTTTTTCGAATTTGAGCTCTATCTGCAAAGGGCACTTTTCTTGCTAAAAGCAGTTTTTCCTAACAAATGCAAGATATAACATGGGCTATCTCCGCAAGGAGACATCAGATCTGCAAAACTCATGGTTTTTTGGACTTCGGTGAGCCGGGGGAACATGAATATGTGTTTGTTTTTCGAATTTGAGCTCTATCTGCAAAGGGCACTTTTCTTGCTAAAAGCAGTTTTTCCTAACAAATGCAAGATATAACATGGGCTATCTCCGCAAGGAGACATCAGATCTGCAAAACTCATGGTTTTTTGGACTTCGGTGAGCCGGGGGAACATGAATATGTGTTTGTTTTTCGAATTTGAGCTCTATCTGCAAAGGGCACTTTTCTTGCTAAAAGCAGTTTTTCCTAACAAATGCAAGATATAACATGGGCTATCTCCGCAAGGAGACATCAGATCTGCAAAACTCATGGTTTTTTGGACTTCGGTGAGCCGGGGGAACATGAATATGTGTTTGTTTTTCGAATTTGAGCTCTATCTGCAAATGGCACTTTTCTTGCTAAAAGCAGTTTTTCCTAACAAATGCAAGATATAACATGGGCTATCTCCGCAAGGAGACATCAGATCTGCAAAACTCATGGTTTTTTGGACTTCGGTGAGCCGGGGGAACATGAATATGTGTTTGTTTTTCGAATTTGAGCTCTATCTGCAAAGGGCACTTTTCTTGCTAAAAGCAGTTTTTCCTAACAAATGCAAGATATAACATGGGCTATCTCCACAAGGAGACATCAGATCTGCAAAACTCATGGTTTTTTGGACTTCGGTGAGCCGGGGGAACATGAATATGTGTTTGTTTTTCGAATTTGAGCTCTATCTGCAAAGGGCACTTTTCTTGCTAAAAGCAGTTTTTCCTAACAAATGCAAGATATAACATTGGCTATCTCCGCAAGGAGACATCAGATCTGCAAAACTCATGGTTTTTTGGACTTCGGTGAGCCGGGGGAACATGAATATGTGTTTGTTTTTCGAATTTGAGCTCTATCTGCAAAGGGCACTTTTCTTGCTAAAAGCAGTTTTTCCTAACAAATGCAAGATATAACATGGGCTATCTCCGCAAGGAGACATCAGAACTGCAAAACGCATGGTTTTTTGGTCTTCGGGGAGGATGGGGAACATGAATATGTGCTTGTTTTTCTTATTTAAGCTCTATCTGCAAAGGGCACTTTTCTTGCTAAAAGCAGTTTTTCCTAACAAATGCAAGATATAACATGGGCTATCTCCGCAAGGAGACATCAGATCTGCAAAACTCATGGTTTTTTGGACTTCGGTGAGCCGGGGGAACATGAATATGTGTTTGTTTTTCGAATTTGAGCTCTATCTGCAAAGGGCACTTTTCTTGCTAAAAGCAGTTTTTCCTAACAAATGCAAGATATAACATGGGCTATCTCCGCAAGGAGACATCAGATCTGCAAAACTCATGGTTTTTTGGACTTCGGTGAGCCGGGGGAACATGAATATGTGTTTGTTTTTCGAATTTGAGCTCTATCTGCAAAGGGCACTTTTCTTGCTAAAAGCAGTTTTTCCTAACAAATGCAAGATATAACATGGGCTATCTCCGCAAGGAGACATCAGATCTGCAAAACTCATGGTTTTTTGGACTTCGGTGAGCCGGGGGAACATGAATATGTGTTTGTTTTTCGAATTTGACCTCTATCTGCAAAGGGCACTTTTCTTGCTAAAAGCAGTTTTTCCTAACAAATGCAAGATATAACATGGGCTATCTCCGCAAGGAGACATCAGATCTGCAAAACTCATGGTTTTTTGGACTTTGGTGAGCCGGGGGAACATGAATATGTGTTTGTTTTTCGAATTTGAGCTCTATCTGCAAAGGGCACTTTTCTTGCTAAAAGCAGTTTTTCCTAACAAATGCAAGATATAACATTGGCTATCTCCGCAAGGAGACATCAGATCTGCAAAACTCATGGTTTTTTGGACTTCGGTGAGCCGGGGGAACATGAATATGTGTTTGTTTTTCGAATTTGAGCTCTATCTGCAAAGGGCACTTTTCTTGCTAAAAGCAGTTTTTCCTAACAAATGCAAGATATAACATGGGCTATCTCCGCAAGGAGACATCAGATCTGCAAAACTCATGGTTTTTTGGACTTCGGTGAGCCGGGGGAACATGAATATGTGTTTGTTTTTCGAATTTGAGCTCTATCTGCAAAGGGCACTTTTCTTGCTAAAAGCAGTTTTTCCTAACAAATGCAAGATATAACATGGGCTATCTCCGCAAGGAGACATCAGATCTGCAAAACTCATGGTTTTTTGGACTTCGGTGAGCCGGGGGAACATGAATATGTGTTTGTTTTTCGAATTTGAGCTCTATCTGCAAAGGGCACTTTTCTTGCTAAAAGCAGTTTTTCCTAACAAATGCAAGATATAACATGGGCTATCTCCGCAAGGAGACATCAGATCTGCAAAATTCATGGTTTTTTGGACTTCGGTGAGCCGGGGGAACATGAATATGTGTTTGTTTTTCGAATTTGAGCTCTATCTGCAAAGGGCACTTTTCTTGCTAAAAGCAGTTTTTCCTAACAAATGCAAGATATAACATGGGCTATCTCCGCAAGGAGACATCAGATCTGCAAAACTCATGGTTTTTTGGACTTCGGTGAGCTGGGGGAACATGAATATGTGTTTGTTTTTCGAATTTGAGCTCTATCTGCAAAGGGCACTTTTCTTGCTAAAAGCAGTTTTTCCTAACAAATGCAAGATATAACATGGGCTATCTCCGCAAGGAGACATCAGATCTGCAAAACTCATGGTTTTTTGGACTTCGGTGAGCCGGGGGAACATGAATATGTGTTTGTTTTTCGAATTTGAGCTCTATCTGCAAAGGGCACTTTTCTTGCTAAAAGCAGTTTTTCCTAACAAATGCAAGATATAACATGGGCTATCTCCGCAAGGAGACATCAGATCTGCAAAACTCATGGTTTTTTGGACTTTGGTGAGCCAGGGGAACATGAATATGTGTTTGTTTTTCGAACTTGAGCTCTATCTGCAAAGGGCACTTTTCTTGCTAAAAGCAGTTTTTCCTAACAAATGCAAGATATAACATGGGCTATCTCCGCAAGGAGACATCAGATCTGCAAAACTCATGGTTTTTTGGACTTCGGTGAGCCGGGGGAACATGAATATGTGTTTGTTTTTCGAATTTGAGCTCTATCTGCAAAGGGCACTTTTCTTGCTAAAAGCAGTTTTTCCTAACAAATGCAAGATATAACATGGGCTATCTCCGCAAGGAGACATCAGATCTGCAAAACTCATGGTTTTTTGGACTTCGGTGAGCCGGGGGAACATGAATATGTGTTTGTTTTTCGAATTTGAGCTCTATCTGCAAAGGGCACTTTTCTTGCTAAAAGCAGTTTTTCCTAACAAATGCAAGATATAACATGGGCTATCTCCGCAAGGAGACATCAGATCTGCAAAACTCATGGTTTTTTGGACTTTGGTGAGCCGGGGGAACATGAATATGTGTTTGTTTTTCGAATTTGAGCTCTATCTGCAAAGGGCACTTTTCTTGCTAAAAGCAGTTTTTCCGAACAAATGCAAGATATAACATGGGCTATCTCCGCAAGGAGACATCAGATCTGCAAAACTCATGGTTTTTTGGACTTCGGTGAGCCGGGGGAACATGAATATGTGTTTGTTTTTCGAATTTGAGCTCTATCTGCAAAGGGCACTTTTCTTGCTAAAAGCAGTTTTTCCTAACAAATGCAAGATATAACATGGGCTATCACCGCAAGGAGACATCAGATCTGCAAAACTCATGGTTTTTTGGACTTCGGTGAGCCGGGGGAACATGAATATGTGTTTGTTTTTCGAATTTTAGCTCTATCTGCAAAGGGCACTTTTCTTGCTAAAAGCAGTTTTTCCTAACAAATGCAAGATATAACATGGGCTATCTCCGCAAGGAGACGTCAGATCTGTAAAACTCATGGTTTTTTGGACTTCGGTGAGCCGGGGGAACATGAATATGTGTTTGTTTTTCGAATTTGAGCTCTATCTGCAAAGGGCACTTTTCTTGCTAAAAGCAGTTTTTCCTAACAAATGCAAGATATAACATGGGCTATCTCCGCAAGGAGACATCAGATCTGCAAAACTCATGGTTTTTTGGACTTCGGTGAGCCGGGGGAACATGAATATGTGTTTGTTTTTCGAATTTGAGCTCTATCTGCAAAGGGCACTTTTCTTGCTAAAAGCAGTTTTTCCTAACAAATGCAAGATATAACATGGGCTATCTCCGCAAGGAGACATCAGATCTGCAAAACTCATGGTTTTTTGGACTTCGGGGAGCCGGGGGAACATGAATATGTGTTTGTTTTTCGAATTTGAGCTCTATCTGCAAAGGGCACTTTTCTTGCTAAAAGCAGTTTTTCCTAACAAATGCAAGATATAACATGGGCTATCTCCGCAAGGAGACATCAGATCTGCAAAACTCATGGTTTTTTGGACTTCGGTGAGCCGGGGGAACATGAATATGTGTTTGTTTTTCGAATTTGAGCTCTATCTGCAAAGGGCACTTTTCTTGCTAAAAGCAGTTTTTCCTAACAAATGCAAGATATAACATGGGCTATCTCCGCAAGGAGACATCAGATCTGCAAAACTCATGGTTTTTTGGACTTCGGTGAGCCGGGGGAACATGAATATGTGTTTGTTTTTTGAATTTGAGCTCTATCTGCAAAGGGCACTTTTCTTGCTAAAAGCAGTTTTTCCTAACAAATGCAAGATATAACATAGGCTATCTCCGCAAGGAGACATCAGATCTGCAAAACTCATGGTTTTTTGGACTTCGGTGAGCCGGGGGAACATGAATATGTGTTTGTTTTTCGAATTTGAGCTCTATCTGCAAAGGGCACTTTTCTTGCTAAAAGCAGTTGTTCCTAACAAATGCAAGATATAACATGGGCTATCTCCGCAAGGAGACATCAGATCTGCAAAACTCATGGTTTTTTGTACTTCGGTGAGCCGGGGGAACATGAATATGTGTTTGTTTTTCGAATTTGAGCTCTATCTGCAAAGGGCACTTTTCTTGCTAAAAGCAGTTTTTCCTAACAAATGCAAGATATAACATGGGCTATCTCCGCAAGGAGACATCAGAACTGCAAAACGCATGGTTTTTTGGTTTTCGGGGAGGATGGGGAACATGAATATGTGCTTGTTTTTCTTATTTAAGCTCTATCTGCAAAGGGCACTTTTCTTGCTAAAAGCAGTTTTTCCTAACAAATGCAAGATATAACATGGGCTATCTCCGCAAGGAGACATCAGATCTGCAAAACTCATGGTTTTTTGGACTTCGGTGAGCCGGGGGAACATGAATATGTGTTTGTTTTTCGAATTTGAGCTCTATCTGCAAATGGCACTTTTCTTGCTAAAAGCAGTTTTTCCTAACAAATGCAAGATATAACATGGGCTATCTCCGCAAGGAGACATCAGATCTGCAAAACTCATGGTTTTTTGGACTTCGGTGAGCCGGGGGAACATGAATATGTGTTTGTTTTTCGAATTTGAGCTCTATCTGCAAAGGGCACTTTTCTTGCTAAAAGCAGTTTTTCCTAACAAATGCAAGATATAACATGGGCTATCTCCGCAAGGAGACATCAGATCTGCAAAACTCATGGTTTTTTGGACTTCGGTGAGCCGGGGGAACATGAATATGTGTTTGTTTTTCGAATTTGAGCTCTATCTGCAAAGGGCACTTTTCTTGCTAAAAGCAGTTTTTCCTAACAAATGCAAGATATAACATGGGCTATCTCCGCAAGGAGACATCAGATCTGCAAAACTCATGGTTTTTTGGACTTCGGTGAGCCGGGGGAACATGAATATGTGTTTGTTTTTCGAATTTGACCTCTATCTGCAAAGGGCACTTTTCTTGCTAAAAGCAGTTTTTCCTAACAAATGCAAGATATAATATGGGCTATCTCCGCAAGGAGACATCAGATCTGCAAAACTCATGGTTTTTTGGACTTCGGTGAGCCGGGGGAACATGAATATGTGTTTGTTTTTCGAATTTGAGCTCTATCTGCAAAGGGCACTTTTCTTGCTAAAAGCAGTTTTTCCTAACAAATGCAAGATATAACATGGGCTATCTCCGCAAGGAGACATCAGATCTGCAAAACTCATGGTTTTTTGGACTTCGGTGAGCCGGGGGAACATGAATATGTGTTTGTTTTTTGAATTTGAGCTCTATCTGCAAAGGGCACTTTTCTTGCTAAAAGCAGTTTTTCCTAACAAATGCAAGATATAACATGGGCTATCTCAGCAAGGATACATCAGATCTGCAAAACTCATGGTTTTTTGGACTTCGGTGAGCCGGGGGAACATGAATATGTGTTTGTTTTTCGAATTTGAGCTCTATCTGCAAAGGGCACTTTTCTTGCTAAAAGCAGTTTTTCCTAACAAATGCAAGATATAACATGGGCTATCTCCGCAAGGAGACATCAGATCTGCAAAACTCATGGTTTTTTGGACTTCGGTGAGCCGGGGGAACATGAATATGTGTTTGTTTTTCGAATTTGAGCTCTATCTGCAAAGGGCACTTTTCTTGCTAAAAGCAGTTTTTCCTAACAAATGCAAGATGTAACATGGGCTATGTCCGCAAGGAGACATCAGATCTGCAAAACTCATGGTTTTTTGGACTTCGGGGAGCCGGGGGAACATGAATATGTGTTTGTTTTTCGAATTTGAGCTCTATCTGCAAAGGGCACTTTTCTTGCTAAAAGCAGTTTTTCCTAACAAATGCAAGATATAACATGGGCTATCTCCGCAAGGAGACATCAGATCTGCAAAACTCATGGTTTTTTGGACTTCGGGGAGCCGGGAGAACATGAATATGTGTTTGTTTTTCTTATTTAAGCTCTATCTGCAAAGGGCACTTTTCTTGCTAAAAGCAGTTTTTCCTAACAAATGCAAGATATAACATGGGCTATCTCCGCAAGGAGACATCAGATCTGCAAAACTCATGGTTTTTTGGACTTCGGTGAGCCGGGGGAACATGAATATGTGTTTGTTTTTCGAATTTGAGCTCTATCTGCAAAGGGCACTTTTCTTGCTAAAAGCAGTTTTTCCTAACAAATGCAAGATATAACATGGGCTATCTCCGCAAGGAGACATCAGATCTGCAAAACTCATGGTTTTTTGGACTTCGGTGAGCCGGGGGAACATGAATATGTGTTTGTTTTTCGAATTTGAGCTCTATCTGCAAATGGCACTTTTCTTGCTAAAAGCAGTTTTTCCTAACAAATGCAAGATATAACATGGGCTATCTCCGCAAGGAGACATCAGATCTGCAAAACTCATGGTTTTTTGGACTTCGGTGAGCCGGGGGAACATGAATATGTGTTTGTTTTTCGAATTTGACCTCTATCTGCAAAGGGCACTTTTCTTGCTAAAAGCAGTTTTTCCTAACAAATGCAAGATATAATATGGGCTATCTCCGCAAGGAGACATCAGATCTGCAAAACTCATGGTTTTTTGGACTTCGGTGAGCCGGGGGAACATGAATATGTGTTTGTTTTTCGAATTTGAGCTCTATCTGCAAAGGGCACTTTTCTTGCTAAAAGCAGTTTTTCCTAACAAATGCAAGATATAACATGGGCTATCTCCGCAAGGAGACATCAGAACTGCAAAACGCATGGTTTTTTGGTCTTCGGGGAGGATGGGGAACATGAATATGTGCTTGTTTTTCTTATTTAAGCTCTATCTGCAAAGGGCACTTTTCTTGCTAAAAGCAGTTTTTCCTAACAAATGCAAGATATAACATGGGCTATCTCCGCAAGGAGACATCAGATCTGCAAAACTCATGGTTTTTTGGACTTTGGTGAGCCAGGGGAACATGAATATGTGTTTGTTTTTCGAATTTGAGCTCTATCTGCAAAGGGCACTTTTCTTGCTAAAAGCAGTTTTTCCTAACAAATGCAAGATATAACATTGGCTATCTCCGCAAGGAGACATCAGATCTGCAAAACTCATGGTTTTTTGGACTTCGGTGAGCCGGGGGAACATGAATATGTGTTTGTTTTTCGAATTTGAGCTCTATCTGCAAAGGGCACTTTTCTTGCTAAAAGCAGTTTTTCCTAACAAATGCAAGATATAACATGGGCTATCTCCGCAAGGAGACATCAGATCTGCAAAACTCATGGTTTTTTGGACTTCGGTGAGCCGGGGGAACATGAATATGTGTTTGTTTTTCGAATTTGAGCTCTATCTGCAAAGGGCACTTTTCTTGCTAAAAGCAGTTTTTCCTAACAAATGCAAGATATAACATGGGCTATCTCCGCAAGGAGACATCAGATCTGCAAAACTCATGGTTTTTTGGACTTTGGTGAGCCGGGGGAACATGAATATGTGTTTGTTTTTCGAATTTGAGCTCTATCTGCAAAGGGCACTTTTCTTGCTAAAAGCAGTTTTTCCGAACAAATGCAAGATATAACATGGGCTATCTCCGCAAGGAGACATCAGATCTGCAAAACTCATGGTTTTTTGGACTTCGGTGAGCCGGGGGAACATGAATATGTGTTTGTTTTTCGAATTTGAGCTCTATCTGCAAAGGGCACTTTTCTTGCTAAAAGCAGTTTTTCCTAACAAATGCAAGATATAACATGGGCTATCACCGCAAGGAGACATCAGATCTGCAAAACTCATGGTTTTTTGGACTTCGGTGAGCCGGGGGAACATGAATATGTGTTTGTTTTTCGAATTTGAGCTCTATCTGAAAAGGGCACTTTTCTTGCTAAAAGCAGTTTTTCCTAACAAATGCAAGATATAACATGGGCTATCTCCGCAAGGAGACGTCAGATCTGCAAAACTCATGGTTTTTTGGACTTCGGTGAGCCGGGGGAACATGAATATGTGTTTGTTTTTCGAATTTGAGCTCTATCTGCAAAGGGCACTTTTCTTGCTAAAAGCAGTTTTTCCTAACAAATGCAAGATATAACATGGGCTATCTCCGCAAGGAGACATCAGATCTGCAAAACTCATGGTTTTTTGGACTTCGGTGAGCCGGGGGAACATGAATATGTGTTTGTTTTTCGAATTTGAGCTCTATCTGCAAAGGGCACTTTTCTTGCTAAAAGCAGTTTTTCCTAACAAATGCAAGATATAACATGGGCTATCTCCGCAAGGAGACATCAGATCTGCAAAATTCATGGTTTTTTGGACTTCGGTGAGCCGGGGGAACATGAATATGTGTTTGTTTTTCGAATTTGAGCTCTATCTGCAAAGGGCACTTTTCTTGCTAAAAGCAGTTTTTCCTAACAAATGCAAGATATAACATGGGCTATCTCCGCAAGGAGACATCAGAACTGCAAAACTCATGGTTTTTTGGACTTCGGTGAGCTGGGGGAACATGAATATGTGTTTGTTTTTCGAATTTGAGCTCTATCTGCAAAGGGCACTTTTCTTGCTAAAAGCAGTTTTTCCTAACAAATGCAAGATATAACATGGGCTATCTCCGCAAGGAGACATCAGATCTGCAAAACTCATGGTTTTTTGGACTTCGGTGAGCCGGGGGAACATGAATATGTGTTTGTTTTTCGAATTTGAGCTCTATCTGCAAAGGGCACTTTTCTTGCTAAAAGCAGTTTTTCCTAACAAATGCAAGATATAACATGGGCTATCTCCGCAAGGAGACATCAGATCTGCAAAACGCATGGTTTTTTGGTTTTCGGGGAGGATGGGGAACATGAATATGTGCTTGTTTTTCTTATTTAAGCTCTATCTGCAAAGGGCACTTTTCTTGCTAAAAGCAGTTTTTCCTAACAAATGCAAGATATAACATGGGCTATCTCCGCAAGGAGACATCAGATCTGCAAAACTCATGGTTTTTTGGACTTCGGTGAGCCGGGGGAACATGAATATGTGTTTGTTTTTCGAATTTGAGCTCTATCTGCAAAGGGCACTTTTCTTGCTAAAAGCAGTTTTTCCTAACAAATGCAAGATATAACATGGGCTATCTCCGCAAGGAGACATCAGATCTGCAAAACTCATGGTTTTTTGGACTTCGGTGAGCCGGGGGAACATGAATATGTGTTTGTTTTTCGAATTTGACCTCTATCTGCAAAGGGCACTTTTCTTGCTAAAAGCAGTTTTTCCTAACAAATGCAAGATATAACATGGGCTATCTCCGCAAGGAGACATCAGATCTGCAAAACTCATGGTTTTTTGGACTTTGGTGAGCCAGGGGAACATGAATATGTGTTTGTTTTTCGAATTTGAGCTCTATCTGCAAAGGGCACTTTTCTTGCTAAAAGCAGTTTTTCCTAACAAATGCAAGATATAACATGGGCTATCTCCGCAAGGAGACATCAGATCTGCAAAACTCATGGTTTTTTGGACTTCGGTGAGCCGGGGGAACATGAATATGTGTTTGTTTTTCGAATTTGAGCTCTATCTGCAAAGGGCACTTTTCTTGCTAAAAGCAGTTTTTCCTAACAAATGCAAGATATAACATGGGCTATCTCCGCAAGGAGACATCAGATCTGCAAAACTCATGGTTTTTTGGACTTCGGTGAGCCGGGGGAACATGAATATGTGTTTGTTTTTCGAATTTGAGCTCTATCTGCAAAGGGCACTTTTCTTGCTAAAAGAAGTTTTTCCTAACAAATGCAAGATATAACATGGGCTATCTCCGCAAGGAGACATCAGATCTGCAAAACTCATGGTTTTTTGGACTTCGGTGAGCCGGGGGAACATGAATATGTGTTTGTTTTTCGAATTTGAGCTCTATCTGCAAAGGGCACTTTTCTTGCTAAAAGCAGTTTTTCCTAACAAATGCAAGATATAACATGGGCTATCTCCGCAAGGAGACATCAGATCTGCAAAACTCATGGTTTTTTGGACTTCGGTGAGCTGGGGGAACATGAATATGTGTTTGTTTTTCGAATTTGAGCTCTATCTGCAAAGGGCACTTTTCTTGCTAAAAGCAGTTTTTCCTAACAAATGCAAGATATAACATGGGCTATCTCCGCAAGGAGACATCAGATCTGCAAAACTCATGGTTTTTTGGACTTCGGTGAGCCGGGGGAACATGAATATGTGTTTGTTTTTCGAATTTGAGCTCTATCTGCAAAGGGCACTTTTCTTGCTAAAAGCAGTTTTTCCTAACAAATGCAAGATATAACATGGGCTATCTCCGCAAGGAGACATCAGATCTGCAAAACTCATGGTTTTTTGGACTTCGGTGAGCCGGGGGAACATGAATATGTGTTTGTTTTTCGAATTTGAGCTCTATCTGCAAAGGGCACTTTTCTTGCTAAAAGCAGTTTTTCCTAACAAATGCAAGATATAACATGGGCTATCTCCGCAAGGAGACATCAGATCTGCAAAACTCATGGTTTTTTGGACTTCGGTGAGCCGGGGGAACATGAATATGTGTTTGTTTTTCGAATTTGAGCTCTATCTGCAAATGGCACTTTTCTTGCTAAAAGCAGTTTTTCCTAACAAATGCAAGATATAACATGGGCTATCTCCGCAAGGAGACATCAGATCTGCAAAACTCATGGTTTTTTGGACTTCGGTGAGCCGGGGGAACATGAATATGTGTTTGTTTTTCGAATTTGAGCTCTATCTGCAAAGGGCACTTTTCTTGCTAAAAGCAGTTTTTCCTAACAAATGCAAGATATAACATGGGCTATCTCCGCAAGGAGACATCAGATCTGCAAAACTCATGGTTTTTTGGACTTCGGTGAGCCGGGGGAACATGAATATGTGTTTGTTTTTCGAATTTGAGCTCTATCTGCAAAGGGCACTTTTCTTGCTAAAAGCAGTTTTTCCTAACAAATGCAAGATATAACATGGGCTATCTCCGCAAGGAGACATCAGATCTGCAAAACTCATGGTTTTTTGGACTTCGGTGAGCCGGGGGAACATGAATATGTGTTTGTTTTTCGAATTTGACCTCTATCTGCAAAGGGCACTTTTCTTGCTAAAAGCAGTTTTTCCTAACAAATGCAAGATATAATATGGGCTATCTCCGCAAGGAGACATCAGATCTGCAAAACTCATGGTTTTTTGGACTTCGGTGAGCCGGGGGAACATGAATATGTGTTTGTTTTTCGAATTTGAGCTCTATCTGCAAAGGGCACTTTTCTTGCTAAAAGCAGTTTTTCCTAACAAATGCAAGATATAACATGGGCTATCTCCGCAAGGAGACATCAGAACTGCAAAACGCATGGTTTTTTGGTCTTCGGGGAGGATGGGGAACATGAATATGTGCTTGTTTTTCTTATTTAAGCTCTATCTGCAAAGGGCACTTTTCTTGCTAAAAGCAGTTTTTCCTAACAAATGCAAGATATAACATGGGCTATCTCCGCAAGGAGACATCAGATCTGCAAAACTCATGGTTTTTTGGACTTCGGTGAGCCGGGGGAACATGAATATGTGTTTGTTTTTCGAATTTGAGCTCTATCTGCAAAGGGCACTTTTCTTGCTAAAAGCAGTTTTTCCTAACAAATGCAAGATATAACATGGGCTATCTCCGCAAGGAGACATCAGATCTGCAAAACTCATGGTTTTTTGGACTTCGGTGAGCCGGGGGAACATGAATATGTGTTTGTTTTTCGAATTTGAGCTCTATCTGCAAAGGGCACTTTTCTTGCTAAAAGCAGTTTTTCCTAACAAATGCAAGATATAACATGGGCTATCTCCGCAAGGAGACATCAGATCTGCAAAACTCATGGTTTTTTGGACTTCGGTGAGCCGGGGGAACATGAATATGTGTTTGTTTTTCGAATTTGACCTCTATCTGCAAAGGGCACTTTTCTTGCTAAAAGCAGTTTTTCCTAACAAATGCAAGATATAACATGGGCTATCTCCGCAAGGAGACATCAGATCTGCAAAACTCATGGTTTTTTGGACTTTGGTGAGCCAGGGGAACATGAATATGTGTTTGTTTTTCGAATTTGAGCTCTATCTGCAAAGGGCACTTTTCTTGCTAAAAGCAGTTTTTCCTAACAAATGCAAGATATAACATTGGCTATCTCCGCAAGGAGACATCAGATCTGCAAAACTCATGGTTTTTTGGACTTCGGTGAGCCGGGGGAACATGAATATGTGTTTGTTTTTCGAATTTGAGCTCTATCTGCAAAGGGCACTTTTCTTGCTAAAAGCAGTTTTTCCTAACAAATGCAAGATATAACATGGGCTATCTCCGCAAGGAGACATCAGATCTGCAAAACTCATGGTTTTTTGGACTTCGGTGAGCCGGGGGAACATGAATATGTGTTTGTTTTTCGAATTTGAGCTCTATCTGCAAAGGGCACTTTTCTTGCTAAAAGCAGTTTTTCCTAACAAATGCAAGATATAACATGGGCTATCTCCGCAAGGAGACATCAGATCTGCAAAACTCATGGTTTTTTGGACTTTGGTGAGCCGGGGGAACATGAATATGTGTTTGTTTTTCGAATTTGAGCTCTATCTGCAAAGGGCACTTTTCTTGCTAAAAGCAGTTTTTCCGAACAAATGCAAGATATAACATGGGCTATCTCCGCAAGGAGACATCAGATCTGCAAAACTCATGGTTTTTTGGACTTCGGTGAGCCGGGGGAACATGAATATGTGTTTGTTTTTCGAATTTGAGCTCTATCTGCAAAGGGCACTTTTCTTGCTAAAAGCAGTTTTTCCTAACAAATGCAAGATATAACATGGGCTATCACCGCAAGGAGACATCAGATCTGCAAAACTCATGGTTTTTTGGACTTCGGTGAGCCGGGGGAACATGAATATGTGTTTGTTTTTCGAATTTGAGCTCTATCTGAAAAGGGCACTTTTCTTGCTAAAAGCAGTTTTTCCTAACAAATGCAAGATATAACATGGGCTATCTCCGCAAGGAGACGTCAGATCTGCAAAACTCATGGTTTTTTGGACTTCGGTGAGCCGGGGGAACATGAATATGTGTTTGTTTTTCGAATTTGAGCTCTATCTGCAAAGGGCACTTTTCTTGCTAAAAGCAGTTTTTCCTAACAAATGCAAGATATAACATGGGCTATCTCCGCAAGGAGACATCAGATCTGCAAAACTCATGGTTTTTTGGACTTCGGTGAGCCGGGGGAACATGAATATGTGTTTGTTTTTCGAATTTGAGCTCTATCTGCAAAGGGCACTTTTCTTGCTAAAAGCAGTTTTTCCTAACAAATGCAAGATATAACATGGGCTATCTCCGCAAGGAGACATCAGATCTGCAAAACTCATGGTTTTTTGGACTTCGGTGAGCCGGGGGAACATGAATATGTGTTTGTTTTTCGAATTTGAGCTCTATCTGCAAAGGGCACTTTTCTTGCTAAAAGCAGTTTTTCCTAACAAATGCAAGATATAACATGGGCTATCTCCGCAAGGAGACATCAGATCTGCAAAATTCATGGTTTTTTGGACTTCGGTGAGCCGGGGGAACATGAATATGTGTTTGTTTTTCGAATTTGAGCTCTATCTGCAAAGGGCACTTTTCTTGCTAAAAGCAGTTTTTCCTAACAAATGCAAGATATAACATGGGCTATCTCCGCAAGGAGACATCAGATCTGCAAAACTCATGGTTTTTTGGACTTCGGTGAGCTGGGGGAACATGAATATGTGTTTGTTTTTCGAATTTGAGCTCTATCTGCAAAGGGCACTTTTCTTGCTAAAAGCAGTTTTTCCTAACAAATGCAAGATATAACATGGGCTATCTCCGCAAGGAGACATCAGATCTGCAAAACTCATGGTTTTTTGGACTTCGGTGAGCCGGGGGAACATGAATATGTGTTTGTTTTTCGAATTTGAGCTCTATCTGCAAAGGGCACTTTTCTTGCTAAAAGCAGTTTTTCCTAACAAATGCAAGATATAACATGGGCTATCTCCACAAGGAGACATCAGATCTGCAAAACTCATGGTTTTTTGGACTTCGGTGAGCCGGGGGAACATGAATATGTGTTTGTTTTTCGAATTTGAGCTCTATCTGCAAAGGGCACTTTTCTTGCTAAAAGCAGTTTTTCCTAACAAATGCAAGATATAACATGGGCTATCTCCGCAAGGAGACATCAGATCTGCAAAACTCATGGTTTTTTGGACTTCGGTGAGCCAGGGGAACATGAATATGTGTTTGTTTTTCGAATTTGAGCTCTATCTGCAAAGGGCACTTTTCTTGCTAAAAGCAGTTTTTCCTAACAAATGCAAGATATAACATAGGCTATCTCCGCAAGGAGACATCAGATCTGCAAAACTCATGGTTTTTTGGACTTCGGTGAGCCGGGGGAACATGAATATGTGTTTGTTTTTCGAATTTGAGCTCTATCTGCAAAGGGCACTTTTCTTGCTAAAAGCAGTTTTTCCTAACAAATGCAAGATATAACATGGGCTATCTCCGCAAGGAGACATCAGAACTGCAAAACGCATGGTTTTTTGATCTTCGGGGAGGATGGGGAACATGAATATGTGCTTGTTTTTCTTATTTAAGCTCTATCTGCAAAGGGCACTTTTCTTGCTAAAGCAGTTTTTCCTAACAAATGCAAGATATAACATGGGCTATCTCCGCAAGGAGACATCAGATCTGCAAAACTCATGGTTTTTTGGACTTCGGTGAGCCGGGGGAACATGAATATGTGTTTGTTTTTCGAATTTGAGCTCTATCTGCAAAGGGCACTTTTCTTGCTAAAAGCAGTTTTTCCTAACAAATGCAAGATATAACATGGGCTATCTCCGCAAGGAGACATCAGATCTGCAAAACTCATGGTTTTTTGGACTTCGGTGAGCCGGGGGAACATGAATATGTGTTTGTTTTTCGAATTTGAGCTCTATCTGCAAAGGGCACTTTTCTTGCTAAAAGCAGTTTTTCCTAACAAATGCAAGATATAACATGGGCTATCTCCGCAAGGAGACATCAGATCTGCAAAACTCATGGTTTTTTGGACTTCGGTGAGCCGGGGGAACATGAATATGTGTTTGTTTTTCGAATTTGACCTCTATCTGCAAAGGGCACTTTTCTTGCTAAAAGCAGTTTTTCCTAACAAATGCAAGATATAACATGGGCTATCTCCGCAAGGAGACATCAGATCTGCAAAACTCATGGTTTTTTGGACTTTGGTGAGCCAGGGGAACATGAATATGTGTTTGTTTTTCGAATTTGAGCTCTATCTGCAAAGGGCACTTTTCTTGCTAAAAGCAGTTTTTCCTAACAAATGCAAGATATAACATGGGCTATCTCCGCAAGGAGACATCAGATCTGCAAAACTCATGGTTTTTTGGACTTCGGTGAGCCGGGGGAACATGAATATGTGTTTGTTTTTCGAATTTGAGCTCTATCTGCAAAGGGCACTTTTCTTGCTAAAAGCAGTTTTTCCTAACAAATGCAAGATATAACATGGGCTATCTCCGCAAGGAGACATCAGATCTGCAAAACTCATGGTTTTTTGGACTTCGGTGAGCCGGGGGAACATGAATATGTGTTTGTTTTTCGAATTTGAGCTCTATCTGCAAAGGGCACTTTTCTTGCTAAAAGAAGTTTTTCCTAACAAATGCAAGATATAACATGGGCTATCTCCGCAAGGAGACATCAGATCTGCAAAACTCATGGTTTTTTGGACTTCGGTGAGCCGGGGGAACATGAATATGTGTTTGTTTTTCGAATTTGAGCTCTATCTGCAAAGGGCACTTTTCTTGCTAAAAG
The DNA here is from genome assembly GCF_947247035.1 of Vipera ursinii. Classification (NCBI taxonomy): domain Eukaryota; kingdom Metazoa; phylum Chordata; class Lepidosauria; order Squamata; family Viperidae; genus Vipera; species Vipera ursinii. Next base: position 181,496,607 of record NC_139513.1, read on the forward strand.
CAGTTTTTCCTAACAAATGCAAGATATAACATGGGCTATCTCCGCAAGGAGACATCAGATCTGCAAAACTCATGGTTTTTTGGACTTCGGTGAGCTGGGGGAACATGAATATGTGTTTGTTTTTCGAATTTGAGCTCTATCTGCAAAGGGCACTTTTCTTGCTAAAAGCAGTTTTTCCTAACAAATGCAAGATATAACATGGGCTATCTCCGCAAGGAGATATCAGATCTGCAAAACTCATGGTTTTTTGGACTTCGGTGAGCCGGGGGAACATGAATATGTGTTTGTTTTTCGAATTTGAGCTCTATCTGCAAAGGGCACTTTTCTTGCTAAAAGCAGTTTTTCCTAACAAATGCAAGATATAACATGGGCTATCTCCGCAAGGAGACATCAGATCTGCAAAACTCATGGTTTTTTGGACTTCAGTGAGCCGGGGGAACATGAATATGTGTTTGTTTTTCGAATTTGAGCTCTATCTGCAAAGGGCACTTTTCTTGCTAAAAGCAGTTTTTCCTAACAAATGCAAGATATAACATGGGCTATCTCCGCAAGGAGACATCAGATCTGCAAAACTCATGGTTTTTTGGACTTCGGGGAGCCGGGGGAACATGAATATGTGTTTGTTTTTCGAATTTGAGCTCTATCTGCAAAGGGCACTTTTCTTGCTAAAAGCAGTTTTTCCTAACAAATGCAAGATATAACATGGGCTATCTCCGCAAGGAGACATCAGATCTGCAAAACTCATGGTTTTTTGGACTTCGGGGAGCCGGGGGAACATGAATATGTGTTTGTTTTTCTTATTTAACCTCTATCTGCAAAGGGCACTTTTCTTGCTAAAAGCAGTTTTTCCTAACAAATGCAAGATATAACATGGGCTATCTCCGCAAGGAGACATCAGATCTGCAAAACTCATGGTTTTTTGGACTTCGGTGAGCCGGGGGAACATGAATATGTGTTTGTTTTTCGAATTTGAGCTCTATCTGCAAAGGGCACTTTACTTGCTAAAAGCAGTTTTTCCTAACAAATGCAAGATATAACATGGGCTATCTCCGCAAGGAGACATCAGATCTGCAAAACTCATGGTTTTTTGGACTTCGGTGAGCCGGGGGAACATGAATATGTGTTTGTTTTTTGAATTTGAGCTCTATCTGCAAAGGGCACTTTTCTTGCTAAAAGCAGTTTTTCCTAACAAATGCAAGATATAACATAGGCTATCTCCGCAAGGAGACATCAGATCTGCAAAACTCATGGTTTTTTGGACTTCGGTGAGCCGGGGGAACATGAATATGTGTTTGTTTTTCGAATTTGAGCTCTATCTGCAAAGGGCACTTTTCTTGCTAAAAGCAGTTGTTCCTAACAAATGCAAGATATAACATGGGCTATCTCCGCAAGGAGACATCAGATCTGCAAAACTCATGGTTTTTTGGACTTCGGTGAGCCGGGGGAACATGAATATGTGTTTGTTTTTCGAATTTGAGCTCTATCTGCAAAGGGCACTTTTCTTGCTAAAAGCAGTTTTTCCTAACAAATGCAAGATATAACATGGGCTATCTCCGCAAGGAGACATCAGAACTGCAAAACGCATGGTTTTTTGGTTTTCGGGGAGGATGGGGAACATGAATATGTGCTTGTTTTTCTTATTTAAGCTCTATCTGCAAAGGGCACTTTTCTTGCTAAAAGCAGTTTTTCCTAACAAATGCAAGATATAACATGGGCTATCTCCGCAAGGAGACATCAGATCTGCAAAACTCATGGTTTTTTGGACTTCGGTGAGCCGGGGGAACATGAATATGTGTTTGTTTTTCGAATTTGAGCTCTATCTGCAAATGGCACTTTTCTTGCTAAAAGCAGTTTTTCCTAACAAATGCAAGATATAACATGGGCTATCTCCGCAAGGAGACATCAGATCTGCAAAACTCATGGTTTTTTGGACTTCGGTGAGCCGGGGGAACATGAATATGTGTTTGTTTTTCGAATTTGAGCTCTATCTGCAAAGGGCACTTTTCTTGCTAAAAGCAGTTTTTCCTAACAAATGCAAGATATAACATGGGCTATCTCCGCAAGGAGACATCAGATCTGCAAAACTCATGGTTTTTTGGACTTCGGTGAGCCGGGGGAACATGAATATGTGTTTGTTTTTCGAATTTGAGCTCTATCTGCAAAGGGCACTTTTCTTGCTAAAAGCAGTTTTTCCTAACAAATGCAAGATATAACATGGGCTATCTCCGCAAGGAGACATCAGATCTGCAAAACTCATGGTTTTTTGGACTTCGGTGAGCCGGGGGAACATGAATATGTGTTTGTTTTTCGAATTTGACCTCTATCTGCAAAGGGCACTTTTCTTGCTAAAAGCAGTTTTTCCTAACAAATGCAAGATATAACATGGGCTATCTCCGCAAGGAGACATCAGATCTGCAAAACTCATGGTTTTTTGGACTTCGGTGAGCCGGGGGAACATGAATATGTGTTTGTTTTTCGAATTTGAGCTCTATCTGCAAAGGGCACTTTTCTTGCTAAAAGCAGTTTTTCCTAACAAATGCAAGATATAACATGGGCTATCTCCGCAAGGAGACATCAGATCTGCAAAACTCATGGTTTTTTGGACTTCGGGGAGCCGGGGGAACATGAATATGTGTTTGTTTTTCGAATTTGAGCTCTATCTGCAAAGGGCACTTTTCTTGCTAAAAGCAGTTTTTCCTAACAAATGCAAGATATAACATGGGCTATCTCCGCAAGGAGACATCAGATCTGCAAAACTCATGGTTTTTTGGACTTCGGTGAGCCGGGGGAACATGAATATGTGTTTGTTTTTCGAATTTGAGCTCTATCTGCAAAGGGCACTTTTCTTGCTAAAAGCAGTTTTTCCTAACAAATGCAAGATATAACATGGGCTATCTCCGCAAGGAGACATCAGATCTGCAAAACTCATGGTTTTTTGGACTTCGGTGAGCCGGGGGAACATGAATATGTGTTTGTTTTTCGAATTTGAGCTCTATCTGCAAAGGGCACGTTTCTTGCTAAAAGCAGTTTTTCCTAACAAATGCAAGATATAACATGGGCTATCTCCGCAAGGAGACATCAGATCTGCAAAACTCATGGTTTTTTGGACTTCGGTGAGCCGGGGGAACATGAATATGTGTTTGTTTTTCGAATTTGAGCTCTATCTGCAAAGGGCACTTTTCTTGCTAAAAGCAGTTTTTCCTAACAAATGCAAGATATAACATGGGCTATCTCCGCAAGGAGACATCAGATCTGCAAAACTCATGGTTTTTTGGACTTCGGTGAGCCGGGGGAACATGAATATGTGTTTGTTTTTCGAATTTGAGCTCTATCTGCAAAGGGCACTTTTCTTGCTAAAAGCAGTTTTTCCTAACAAATGCAAGATATAACATGGGCTATCTCCGCAAGGAGACATCAGATCTGCAAAACTCATGGTTTTTTGGACTTCGGTGATCCGGGGGAACATGAATATGTGTTTGTTTTTCGAATTTGAGCTCTATCTGCAAAGGGCACTTTTCTTGCTAAAAGCAGTTTTTCCTAACAAATGCAAGATATAACATGGGCTATCTCCGCAAGGAGACATCAGATCTGCAAAACTCATGGTTTTTTGGACTTCGGTGAGCCGGGGGAACATGAATATGTGTTTGTTTTTCGAATTTGAGCTCTATCTGCAAAGGGCACTTTTCTTGCTAAAAGCAGTTTTTCCTAACAAATGCAAGATATAACATGGGCTATCTCCGCAAGGAGACATCAGATCTGCAAAACTCATGGTTTTTTGGACTTCGGTGAGCTGGGGGAACATGAATATGTGTTTGTTTTTCGAATTTGAGCTCTATCTGCAAAGGGCACTTTTCTTGCTAAAAGCAGTTTTTCCTAACAAATGCAAGATATAACATGGGCTATCTCCGCAAGGAGATATCAGATCTGCAAAACTCATGGTTTTTTGGACTTCGGTGAGCCGGGGGAACATGAATATGTGTTTGTTTTTCGAATTTGAGCTCTATCTGCAAAGGGCACTTTTCTTGCTAAAAGCAGTTTTTCCTAACAAATGCAAGATATAACATGGGCTATCTCCGCAAGGAGACATCAGATCTGCAAAACTCATGGTTTTTTGGACTTCGGTGAGCCGGGGGAACATGAATATGTGTTTGTTTTTCGAATTTGAGCTCTATCTGCAAAGGGCACTTTTCTTGCTAAAAGCAGTTTTTCCTAACAAATGCAAGATATAACATGGGCTATCTCCGCAAGGAGACATCAGATCTGCAAAACTCATGGTTTTTTGGACTTCGGGGAGCCGGGGGAACATGAATATGTGTTTGTTTTTCGAATTTGAGCTCTATCTGCAAAGGGCACTTTTCTTGCTAAAAGCAGTTTTTCCTAACAAATGCAAGATATAACATGGGCTATCTCCGCAAGGAGACATCAGATCTGCAAAACTCATGGTTTTTTGGACTTCGGGGAGCCGGGGGAACATGAATATGTGTTTGTTTTTCGAATTTGAGCTCTATCTGCAAAGGGCACTTTTCTTGCTAAAAGCAGTTTTTCCTAACAAATGCAAGATATAACATGGGCTATCTCTGCAAGGAGACATCAGATCTGCAAAACTCATGGTTTTTTGGACTTCGGTGATCCGGGGGAACATGAATATGTGTTTGTTTTTCGAATTTGAGCTCTATCTGCAAAGGGCACTTTTCTTGCTAAAAGCAGTTTTTCCTAACAAATGCAAGATATAACATGGGCTATCTCCGCAAGGAGACATCAGATCTGCAAAACTCATGGTTTTTTGGACTTCGGTGAGCCGGGGGAACATGAATATGTGTTTGTTTTTCGAATTTGAGCTCTATCTGCAAATGGCACTTTTCTTGCTAAAAGCAGTTTTTCCTAACAAATGCAAGATATAACATGGGCTATCTCCGCAAGGAGACATCAGATCTGCAAAACTCATGGTTTTTTGGACTTCGGTGAGCCGGGGGAACATGAATATGTGTTTGTTTTTCGAATTTGAGCTCTATCTGCAAAGGGCACTTTTCTTGCTAAAAGCAGTTTTTCCTAACAAATGCAAGATATAACATGGGCTATCTCCGCAAGGAGACATCAGATCTGCAAAACTCATGGTTTTTTGGACTTCGGGGAGCCGGGGGAACATGAATATGTGTTTGTTTTTCGAATTTGAGCTCTATCTGCAAAGGGCACTTTTCTTGCTAAAAGCAGTTTTTCCTAACAAATGCAAGATATAACATGGGCTATCTCCGCAAGGAGACATCAGATCTGCAAAACTCATGGTTTTTTGGACTTCGGGGAGCCGGGGGAACATGAATATGTGTTTGTTTTTCGAATTTGAGCTCTATCTGCAAAGGGCACTTTTCTTGCTAAAAGCAGTTTTTCCTAACAAATGCAAGATATAACATGGGCTATCTCCGCAAGGAGACATCAGATCTGCAAAACTCATGGTTTTTTGGACTTCGGTGATCCGGGGGAACATGAATATGTGTTTGTTTTTCGAATTTGAGCTCTATCTGCAAAGGGCACTTTTCTTGCTAAAAGCAGTTTTTCCTAACAAATGCAAGATATAACATGGGCTATCTCCGCAAGGAGACATCAGATCTGCAAAACTCATGGTTTTTTGGACTTCGGTGAGCCGGGGGAACATGAATATGTGTTTGTTTTTCGAATTTGAGCTCTATCTGCAAAGGGCACTTTTCTTGCTAAAAGCAGTTTTTCCTAACAAATGCAAGATATAACATGGGCTATCTCCGCAAGGAGACATCAGATCTGCAAAACTCATGGTTTTTTGGACTTCGGTGAGCCGGGGGAACATGAATATGTGTTTGTTTTTCGAATTTGAGCTCTATCTGCAAAGGGCACTTTTCTTGCTAAAAGCAGTTTTTCCTAACAAATGCAAGATATAACATGGGCTATCTCCGCAAGGAGACATCAGATCTGCAAAACTCATGGTTTTTTGGACTTCGGTGAGCCGGGGGAACATGAATATGTGTTTGTTTTTCGAATTTGAGCTCTATCTGCAAAGGGCACTTTTCTTGCTAAAAGCAGTTTTTCCTAACAAATGCAAGATATAACATGGGCTATCTCCGCAAGGAGACATCAGATCTGCAAAACTCATGGTTTTTTGGACTTCGGTGAGCCGGGGGAACATGAATATGTGTTTGTTTTTCGAATTTGAGCTCTATCTGCAAAGGGCACTTTTCTTGCTAAAAGCAGTTTTTCCTAACAAATGCAAGATATAACATGGGCTATCTCCGCAAGGAGACATCAGATCTGCAAAACTCATGGTTTTTTGGACTTCGGTGAGCCGGGGGAACATGAATATGTGTTTGTTTTTCGAATTTGAGCTCTATCTGCAAAGGGCACTTTTCTTGCTAAAAGCAGTTTTTCCTAACAAATGCAAGATATAACATGGGCTATCTCCGCAAGGAGACATCAGATCTGCAAAACTCATGGTTTTTTGGACTTCGGTGAGCCGGGGGAACATGAATATGTGTTTGTTTTTCGAATTTGAGCTCTATCTGCAAAGGGCACTTTTCTTGCTAAAAGCAGTTTTTCCTAACAAATGCAAGATATAACATGGGCTATCTCCGCAAGGAGACATCAGATCTGCAAAACTCATGGTTTTTTGGACTTCGGTGAGCCGGGGGAACATGAATATGTGTTTGTTTTTCGAATTTGAGCTCTATCTGCAAAGGGCACTTTTCTTGCTAAAAGCAGTTTTTCCTAACAAATGCAAGATATAACATGGGCTATCTCCGCAAGGAGACATCAGATCTGCAAAACTCATGGTTTTTTGGACTTCGGGGAGCCGGGGGAACATGAATATGTGTTTGTTTTTCGAATTTGAGCTCTATCTGCAAAGGGCACTTTTCTTGCTAAAAGCAGTTTTTCCTAACAAATGCAAGATATAACATGGGCTATCTCCGCAAGGAGACATCAGATCTGCAAAACTCATGGTTTTTTGGACTTCGGTGAGCCGGGGGAACATGAATATGTGTTTGTTTTTCGAATTTGAGCTCTATCTGCAAAGGGCACTTTTCTTGCTAAAAGCAGTTTTTCCTAACAAATGCAAGATATAACATGGGCTATCTCCGCAAGGAGACATCAGAACTGCAAAACGCATGGTTTTTTGGTCTTCAGGGAGGATGGGGAACATGAATATGTGCTTGTTTTTGTTATTTAAGCTCTATCTGCAAGGGCACTTTTCTTGCTAAAAGCAGTTTTTCCTAACAAATGCAAGATATAACATGGGCTATCTCCGCAAGGAGACATCAGATCTGCAAAACTCATGGTTTTTTGGACTTCGGTGAGCCGGGGGAACATGAATATGTGTTTGTTTTTCGAATTTGAGCTCTATCTGCAAATGGCACTTTTCTTGCTAAAAGCAGTTTTTCCTAACAAATGCAAGATATAACATGGGCTATCTCCGCAAAGAGACATCAGATCTGCAAAACTCATGGTTTTTTGGACTTCGGTGAGCCGGGGGAACATGAATATGTGTTTGTTTTTCGAATTTGAGCTCTATCTGCAAAGGGCACTTTTCTTGCTAAAAGCAGTTTTTCCTAACAAATGCAAGATATAACATGGGCTATCTCCGCAAGGAGACATCAGATCTGCAAAACTCATGGTTTTTTGGACTTCGGTGAGCCGGGGGAACATGAATATGTGTTTGTTTTTCGAATTTGAGCTCTATCTGCAAAGGGCACTTTTCTTGCTAAAAGCAGTTTTTCCTAACAAATGCAAGATATAACATGGGCTATCTCCGCAAGGAGACATCAGAACTGCAAAACGCATGGTTTTTTGGTCTTCGGGGAGGATGGGGAACATGAATATGTGCTTGTTTTTCTTATTTAAGCTCTATCTGCAAAGGGCACTTTTCTTGCTAAAAGCAGTTTTTCCTAACAAATGCAAGATATAACATGGGCTATCTCCGCAAGGAGACATCAGATCTGCAAAACTCATGGTTTTTTGGACTTCGGTGAGCCGGGGGAACATGAATATGTGTTTGTTTTTCGAATTTGAGCTCTATCTGCAAATGGCACTTTTCTTGCTAAAAGCAGTTTTTCCTAACAAATGCAAGATATAACATGGGCTATCTCCGCAAGGAGACATCAGATCTGCAAAACTCATGGTTTTTTGGACTTTGGTGAGCCGGGGGAACATGAATATGTGTTTGTTTTTCGAATTTGAGCTCTATCTGCAAAGGGCACTTTTCTTGCTAAAAGCAGTTTTTCCGAACAAATGCAAGATATAACATGGGCTATCTCCGCAAGGAGACATCAGATCTGCAAAACTCATGGTTTTTTGGACTTCGGTGAGCCGGGGGAACATGAATATGTGTTTGTTTTTCGAATTTGAGCTCTATCTGCAAAGGGCACTTTTCTTGCTAAAAGCAGTTTTTCCTAACAAATGCAAGATATAACATGGGCTATCACCGCAAGGAGACATCAGATCTGCAAAACTCATGGTTTTTTGGACTTCGGTGAGCCGGGGGAACATGAATATGTGTTTGTTTTTCGAATTTGAGCTCTATCTGCAAATGGCACTTTTCTTGCTAAAAGCAGTTTTTCCTAACAAATGCAAGATATAACATGGGCTATCTCCGCAAGGAGACATCAGATCTGCAAAACTCATGGTTTTTTGGACTTCGGTGAGCCGGGGGAACCTGAATATGTGTTTGTTTTTCGAATTTGACCTCTATCTGCAAAGGGCACTTTTCTTGCTAAAAGCAGTTTTTCCTAACAAATGCAAGATATAACATGGGCTATCTCCGCAAGGAGACATCAGATCTGCAAAACTCATGGTTTTTTGGACTTCGGGGAGCCGGGGGAACATGAATATGTGTTTGTTTTTCGAATTTGAGCTCTATCTGCAAAGGGCACTTTTCTTGCTAAAAGCAGTTTTTCCTAACAAATGCAAGATATAACATGGGCTATCTCCGCAAGGAGACATCAGATCTGCAAAACTCATGGTTTTTTGGACTTCGGGGAGCCGGGGGAACATGAATATGTGTTTGTTTTTCGAATTTGAGCTCTATCTGCAAAGGGCACTTTTCTTGCTAAAAGCAGTTTTTCCTAACAAATGCAAGATATAACATGGGCTATCTCCGCAAGGAGACATCAGATCTGCAAAACTCATGGTTTTTTGGACTTCGGTGAGCCGGGGGAACATGAATATGTGTTTGTTTTTCGAATTTGAGCTCTATCTGCAAAGGGCACTTTTCTTGCTAAAAGCAGTTTTTCCTAACAAATGCAAGATATAACATGGGCTATCTCCGCAAGGAGACATCAGATCTGCAAAACTCATGGTTTTTTGGACTTCGGTGAGCCGGGGGAACATGAATATGTGTTTGTTTTTCGAATTTGACCTCTATCTGCAAAGGGCACTTTTCTTGCTAAAAGCAGTTTTTCCTAACAAATGCAAGATATAACATGGGCTATCTCCGCAAGGAGACATCAGATCTGCAAAACTCATGGTTTTTTGGACTTCGGTGAGCCGGGGGAACATGAATATGTGTTTGTTTTTCGAATTTGAGCTCTATCTGCAAAGGGCACTTTTCTTGCTAAAAGCAGTTTTTCCTAACAAATGCAAGATATAACATGGGCTATCTCCGCAAGGAGACATCAGATCTGCAAAACTCATGGTTTTTTGGACTTCGGTGAGCCGGGGGAACATGAATATGTGTTTGTTTTTCGAATTTGAGCTCTATCTGCAAAGGGCACTTTTCTTGCTAAAAGCAGTTTTTCCTAACAAATGCAAGATATAACATGGGCTATCTCCGCAAGGAGACATCAGATCTGCAAAACTCATGGTTTTTTGGACTTCGGTGAGCCGAGGGAACATGAATATGTGTTTGTTTTTCGAATTTGAGCTCTATCTGCAAAGGGCACTTTTCTTGCTAAAAGCAGTTTTTCCTAACAAATGCAAGATATAACATGGGCTATCTCCGCAAGGAGACATCAGATCTGCAAAACTCATGGTTTTTTGGACTTCGGTGAGCCGGGGGAACATGAATATGTGTTTGTTTTTCGAATTTGAGCTCTATCTGCAAAGGGCACTTTTCTTGCTAAAAGCAGTTTTTCCTAACAAATGCAAGATATAACATGGGCTATCTCCGCAAGGAGACATCAGATCTGCAAAACTCATGGTTTTTTGGACTTCGGTGAGCCGGGGGAACATGAATATGTGTTTGTTTTTCGAATTTGAGCTCTATCTGCAAAGGGCACTTTTCTTGCTAAAAGCAGTTTTTCCTAACAAATGCAAGATATAACATGGGCTATCTCCGCAAGGAGACATCAGATCTGCAAAACTCATGGTTTTTTGGACTTCGGTGAGCCGGGGGAACATGAATATGTGTTTGTTTTTCGAATTTGAGCTCTATCTGCAAAGGGCACTTTTCTTGCTAAAAGCAGTTTTTCCTAACAAATGCAAGATATAACATGGGCTATCTCCGCAAGGAGACATCAGATCTGCAAAACTCATGGTTTTTTGGACTTCGGGGAGCCGGGGGAACATGAATATGTGTTTGTTTTTCGAATTTGAGCTCTATCTGCAAAGGGCACTTTTCTTGCTAAAAGCAGTTTTTCCTAACAAATGCAAGATATAACATGGGCTATCTCCGCAAGGAGACATCAGATCTGCAAAACTCATGGTTTTTTGGACTTCGGTGAGCCGGGGGAACATGAATATGTGTTTGTTTTTCGAATTTGAGCTCTATCTGCAAAGGGCACTTTTCTTGCTAAAAGCAGTTTTTCCTAACAAATGCAAGATATAACATGGGCTATCTCCGCAAGGAGACATCAGATCTGCAAAACTCATGGTTTTTTGGACTTCGGGGAGCCGGGGGAACATGAATATGTGTTTGTTTTTCGAATTTGAGCTCTATCTGCAAAGGGCACTTTTCTTGCTAAAAGCAGTTTTTCCTAACAAATGCAAGATATAACATGGGCTATCTCCGCAAGGAGACATCAGATCTGCAAAACTCATGGTTTTTTGGACTTCGGGGAGCCGGGGGAACATGAATATGTGTTTGTTTTTCGAATTTGAGCTCTATCTGCAAAGGGCACTTTTCTTGCTAAAAGCAGTTTTTCCTAACAAATGCAAGATATAACATGGGCTATCTCCGCAAGGAGACATCAGATCTGCAAAACTCATGGTTTTTTGGACTTCGGTGATCCGGGGGAACATGAATATGTGTTTGTTTTTCGAATTTGAGCTCTATCTGCAAAGGGCACTTTTCTTGCTAAAAGCAGTTTTTCCTAACAAATGCAAGATATAACATGGGCTATCTCCGCAAGGAGACATCAGATCTGCAAAACTCATGGTTTTTTGGACTTCGGTGAGCCGGGGGAACATGAATATGTGTTTGTTTTTCGAATTTGAGCTCTATCTGCAAAGGGCACTTTTCTTGCTAAAAGCAGTTTTTCCTAACAAATGCAAGATATAACATGGGCTATCTCCGCAAGGAGACATCAGATCTGCAAAACTCATGGTTTTTTGGACTTCGGTGAGCCGGGGGAACATGAATATGTGTTTGTTTTTCGAATTTGAGCTCTATCTGCAAAGGGCACTTTTCTTGCTAAAAGCAGTTTTTCCTAACAAATGCAAGATATAACATGGGCTATCTCCGCAAGGAGACATCAGATCTGCAAAACTCATGGTTTTTTGGACTTCGGTGAGCCGGGGGAACATGAATATGTGTTTGTTTTTCGAATTTGAGCTCTATCTGCAAAGGGCACTTTTCTTGCTAAAAGCAGTTTTTCCTAACAAATGCAAGATATAACATGGGCTATCTCCGCAAGGAGACATCAGATCTGCAAAACTCATGGTTTTTTGGACTTCGGTGAGCCGGGGGAACATGAATATGTGTTTGTTTTTCGAATTTGAGCTCTATCTGCAAAGGGCACTTTTCTTGCTAAAAGCAGTTTTTCCTAACAAATGCAAGATATAACATGGGCTATCTCCGCAAGGAGACATCAGATCTGCAAAACTCATGGTTTTTTGGACTTCGGTGAGCCGGGGGAACATGAATATGTGTTTGTTTTTCGAATTTGAGCTCTATCTGCAAAGGGCACTTTTCTTGCTAAAAGCAGTTTTTCCTAACAAATGCAAGATATAACATGGGCTATCTCCGCAAGGAGACATCAGATCTGCAAAACTCATGGTTTTTTGGACTTCGGTGAGCCGGGGGAACATGAATATGTGTTTGTTTTTCGAATTTGAGCTCTATCTGCAAAGGGCACTTTTCTTGCTAAAAGCAGTTTTTCCTAACAAATGCAAGATATAACATGGGCTATCTCCGCAAGGAGACATCAGATCTGCAAAACTCATGGTTTTTTGGACTTCGGTGAGCCGGGGGAACATGAATATGTGTTTGTTTTTCGAATTTGAGCTCTATCTGCAAAGGGCACTTTTCTTGCTAAAAGCAGTTTTTCCTAACAAATGCAAGATATAACATGGGCTATCTCCGCAAGGAGACATCAGATCTGCAAAACTCATGGTTTTTTGGACTTCGGGGAGCCGGGGGAACATGAATATGTGTTTGTTTTTCGAATTTGAGCTCTATCTGCAAAGGGCACTTTTCTTGCTAAAAGCAGTTTTTCCTAACAAATGCAAGATATAACATGGGCTATCTCCGCAAGGAGACATCAGATCTGCAAAACTCATGGTTTTTTGGACTTCGGTGAGCCGGGGGAACATGAATATGTGTTTGTTTTTCGAATTTGAGCTCTATCTGCAAAGGGCACTTTTCTTGCTAAAAGCAGTTTTTCCTAACAAATGCAAGATATAACATGGGCTATCTCCGCAAGGAGACATCAGAACTGCAAAACGCATGGTTTTTTGGTCTTCAGGGAGGATGGGGAACATGAATATGTGCTTGTTTTTGTTATTTAAGCTCTATCTGCAAGGGCACTTTTCTTGCTAAAAGCAGTTTTTCCTAACAAATGCAAGATATAACATGGGCTATCTCCGCAAGGAGACATCAGATCTGCAAAACTCATGGTTTTTTGGACTTCGGTGAGCCGGGGGAACATGAATATGTGTTTGTTTTTCGAATTTGAGCTCTATCTGCAAATGGCACTTTTCTTGCTAAAAGCAGTTTTTCCTAACAAATGCAAGATATAACATGGGCTATCTCCGCAAAGAGACATCAGATCTGCAAAACTCATGGTTTTTTGGACTTCGGTGAGCCGGGGGAACATGAATATGTGTTTGTTTTTCGAATTTGAGCTCTATCTGCAAAGGGCACTTTTCTTGCTAAAAGCAGTTTTTCCTAACAAATGCAAGATATAACATGGGCTATCTCCGCAAGGAGACATCAGATCTGCAAAACTCATGGTTTTTTGGACTTCGGTGAGCCGGGGGAACATGAATATGTGTTTGTTTTTCGAATTTGAGCTCTATCTGCAAAGGGCACTTTTCTTGCTAAAAGCAGTTTTTCCTAACAAATGCAAGATATAACATGGGCTATCTCCGCAAGGAGACATCAGAACTGCAAAACGCATGGTTTTTTGGTCTTCGGGGAGGATGGGGAACATGAATATGTGCTTGTTTTTCTTATTTAAGCTCTATCTGCAAAGGGCACTTTTCTTGCTAAAAGCAGTTTTTCCTAACAAATGCAAGATATAACATGGGCTATCTCCGCAAGGAGACATCAGATCTGCAAAACTCATGGTTTTTTGGACTTCGGTGAGCCGGGGGAACATGAATATGTGTTTGTTTTTCGAATTTGAGCTCTATCTGCAAATGGCACTTTTCTTGCTAAAAGCAGTTTTTCCTAACAAATGCAAGATATAACATGGGCTATCTCCGCAAGGAGACATCAGATCTGCAAAACTCATGGTTTTTTGGACTTTGGTGAGCCGGGGGAACATGAATATGTGTTTGTTTTTCGAATTTGAGCTCTATCTGCAAAGGGCACTTTTCTTGCTAAAAGCAGTTTTTCCGAACAAATGCAAGATATAACATGGGCTATCTCCGCAAGGAGACATCAGATCTGCAAAACTCATGGTTTTTTGGACTTCGGTGAGCCGGGGGAACATGAATATGTGTTTGTTTTTCGAATTTGAGCTCTATCTGCAAAGGGCACTTTTCTTGCTAAAAGCAGTTTTTCCTAACAAATGCAAGATATAACATGGGCTATCACCGCAAGGAGACATCAGATCTGCAAAACTCATGGTTTTTTGGACTTCGGTGAGCCGGGGGAACATGAATATGTGTTTGTTTTTCGAATTTGAGCTCTATCTGCAAATGGCACTTTTCTTGCTAAAAGCAGTTTTTCCTAACAAATGCAAGATATAACATGGGCTATCTCCGCAAGGAGACATCAGATCTGCAAAACTCATGGTTTTTTGGACTTCGGTGAGCCGGGGGAACCTGAATATGTGTTTGTTTTTCGAATTTGACCTCTATCTGCAAAGGGCACTTTTCTTGCTAAAAGCAGTTTTTCCTAACAAATGCAAGATATAACATGGGCTATCTCCGCAAGGAGACATCAGATCTGCAAAACTCATGGTTTTTTGGACTTCGGGGAGCCGGGGGAACATGAATATGTGTTTGTTTTTCGAATTTGAGCTCTATCTGCAAAGGGCACTTTTCTTGCTAAAAGCAGTTTTTCCTAACAAATGCAAGATATAACATGGGCTATCTCCGCAAGGAGACATCAGATCTGCAAAACTCATGGTTTTTTGGACTTCGGGGAGCCGGGGGAACATGAATATGTGTTTGTTTTTCGAATTTGAGCTCTATCTGCAAAGGGCACTTTTCTTGCTAAAAGCAGTTTTTCCTAACAAATGCAAGATATAACATGGGCTATCTCCGCAAGGAGACATCAGATCTGCAAAACTCATGGTTTTTTGGACTTCGGTGAGCCGGGGGAACATGAATATGTGTTTGTTTTTCGAATTTGAGCTCTATCTGCAAAGGGCACTTTTCTTGCTAAAAGCAGTTTTTCCTAACAAATGCAAGATATAACATGGGCTATCTCCGCAAGGAGACATCAGATCTGCAAAACTCATGGTTTTTTGGACTTCGGTGAGCCGGGGGAACATGAATATGTGTTTGTTTTTCGAATTTGACCTCTATCTGCAAAGGGCACTTTTCTTGCTAAAAGCAGTTTTTCCTAACAAATGCAAGATATAACATGGGCTATCTCCGCAAGGAGACATCAGATCTGCAAAACTCATGGTTTTTTGGACTTCGGTGAGCCGGGGGAACATGAATATGTGTTTGTTTTTCGAATTTGAGCTCTATCTGCAAAGGGCACTTTTCTTGCTAAAAGCAGTTTTTCCTAACAAATGCAAGATATAACATGGGCTATCTCCGCAAGGAGACATCAGATCTGCAAAACTCATGGTTTTTTGGACTTCGGTGAGCCGGGGGAACATGAATATGTGTTTGTTTTTCGAATTTGAGCTCTATCTGCAAAGGGCACTTTTCTTGCTAAAAGCAGTTTTTCCTAACAAATGCAAGATATAACATGGGCTATCTCCGCAAGGAGACATCAGATCTGCAAAACTCATGGTTTTTTGGACTTCGGTGAGCCGAGGGAACATGAATATGTGTTTGTTTTTCGAATTTGAGCTCTATCTGCAAAGGGCACTTTTCTTGCTAAAAGCAGTTTTTCCTAACAAATGCAAGATATAACATGGGCTATCTCCGCAAGGAGACATCAGATCTGCAAAACTCATGGTTTTTTGGACTTCGGTGAGCCGGGGGAACATGAATATGTGTTTGTTTTTCGAATTTGAGCTCTATCTGCAAAGGGCACTTTTCTTGCTAAAAGCAGTTTTTCCTAACAAATGCAAGATATAACATGGGCTATCTCCGCAAGGAGACATCAGATCTGCAAAACTCATGGTTTTTTGGACTTCGGTGAGCCGGGGGAACATGAATATGTGTTTGTTTTTCGAATTTGAGCTCTATCTGCAAAGGGCACTTTTCTTGCTAAAAGCAGTTTTTCCTAACAAATGCAAGATATAACATGGGCTATCTCCGCAAGGAGACATCAGATCTGCAAAACTCATGGTTTTTTGGACTTCGGTGAGCCGGGGGAACATGAATATGTGTTTGTTTTTCGAATTTGAGCTCTATCTGCAAAGGGCACTTTTCTTGCTAAAAGCAGTTTTTCCTAACAAATGCAAGATATAACATGGGCTATCTCCGCAAGGAGACATCAGATCTGCAAAACTCATGGTTTTTTGGACTTCGGGGAGCCGGGGGAACATGAATATGTGTTTGTTTTTCGAATTTGAGCTCTATCTGCAAAGGGCACTTTTCTTGCTAAAAGCAGTTTTTCCTAACAAATGCAAGATATAACATGGGCTATCTCCGCAAGGAGACATCAGATCTGCAAAACTCATGGTTTTTTGGACTTCGGTGAGCCGGGGGAACATGAATATGTGTTTGTTTTTCGAATTTGAGCTCTATCTGCAAAGGGCACTTTTCTTGCTAAAAGCAGTTTTTCCTAACAAATGCAAGATATAACATGGGCTATCTCCGCAAGGAGACATCAGATCTGCAAAACTCATGGTTTTTTGGACTTCGGTGAGCCGGGGGAACATGAATATGTGTTTGTTTTTCGAATTTGAGCTCTATCTGCAAAGGGCACTTTTCTTGCTAAAAGCAGTTTTTCCTAACAAATGCAAGATATAACATGGGCTATCTCCGCAAGGAGACATCAGATCTGCAAAACTCATGGTTTTTTGGACTTCGGTGAGCCGGGGGAACATGAATATGTGTTTGTTTTTCGAATTTGAGCTCTATCTGCAAAGGGCACTTTTCTTGCTAAAAGCAGTTTTTCCTAACAAATGCAAGATATAACATGGGCTATCTCCGCAAGGAGACATCAGATCTGCAAAACTCATGGTTTTTTGGACTTCGGTGAGCCGGGGGAACATGAATATGTGTTTGTTTTTCGAATTTGAGCTCTATCTGCAAAGGGCACTTTTCTTGCTAAAAGCAGTTTTTCCTAACAAATGCAAGATATAACATGGGCTATCTCCGCAAGGAGACATCAGATCTGCAAAACTCATGGTTTTTTGGACTTCGGTGAGCCGGGGGAACATGAATATGTGTTTGTTTTTCGAATTTGAGCTCTATCTGCAAAGGGCACTTTTCTTGCTAAAAGCAGTTTTTCCTAACAAATGCAAGATATAACATGGGCTATCTCTGCAAGGAGACATCAGAACTGCAAAACGCATGGTTTTTTGGTCTTCGGGGAGGATGGGGAACATGAATATGTGCTTGTTTTTCTTATTTAAGCTCTATCTGCAAAGGGCACTTTTCTTGCTAAAAGCAGTTTTTCCTAACAAATGCAAGATATAACATGGGCTATCTCCGCAAGGAGACATCAGATCTGCAAAACTCATGGTTTTTTGGACTTCGGTGAGCCGGGGGAACATGAATATGTGTTTGTTTTTCGAATTTGAGCTCTATCTGCAAAGGGCACTTTTCTTGCTAAAAGCAGTTTTTCCTAACAAATGCAAGATATAACATGGGCTATCGCCGCAAGGAGACATCAGATCTGCAAAACTCATGGTTTTTTGGACTTCGGTGAGCCGGGGGAACATGAATATGTGTTTGTTTTTCGAATTTGAGCTCTATCTGCAAATGGCACTTTTCTTGCTAAAAGCAGTTTTTCCTAACAAATGCAAGATATAACATGGGCTATCTCCGCAAGGAGACATCAGATCTGCAAAACTCATGGTTTTTTGGACTTCGGTGAGCCGGGGGAACATGAATATGTGTTTGTTTTTCGAATTTGAGCTCTATCTGCAAAGGGCACTTTTCTTGCTAAAAGCAGTTTTTCCTAACAAATGCAAGATATAACATGGGCTTTCTCCGCAAGGAGACATCAGATCTGCAAAACTCATGGTTTTTTGGACTTCGGTGAGCCGGGGGAACATGAATATGTGTTTGTTTTTCGAATTTGAGCTCTATCTGCAAAGGGCACTTTTCTTGCTAAAAGCAGTTTTTCCTAACAAATGCAAGATATAACATGGGCTATCTCCGCAAGGAGACATCAGATCTGCAAAACTCATGGTTTTTTGGACTTCGGTGAGCCGGGGGAACATGAATATGTGTTTGTTCTTCGAATTTGAGCTCTATCTGCAAAGGGCACTTTTCTTGCTAAAAGCAGTTTTTCCTAACAAATGCAAGATATAACATGGGCTATCTCCGCAAGGAGACATCAGATCTGCAAAACTCATGGTTTTTTGGACTTCGGTGAGCCGGGGGAACATGAATATGTGTTTGTTTTTCGAATTTGAGCTCTATCTGCAAAGGGCACTTTTCTTGCTAAAAGCAGTTTTTCCTAACAAATGCAAGATATAACATGGGCTATCTCCGCAAGGAGACATCAGATCTGCAAAACTCATGGTTTTTTGGACTTCGGTGAGCCGGGGGAACATGAATATGTGTTTGTTTTTCGAATTTGAGCTCTATCTGCAAAGGGCACTTTTCTTGCTAAAAGCAGTTTTTCCTAACAAATGCAAGATATAACATGGGCTATCTCCGCAAGGAGACATCAGATCTGCAAAACTCATGGTTTTTTGGACTTCGGTGAGCCGGGGGAACATGAATATGTGTTTGTTTTTCGAATTTGAGCTCTATCTGCAAAGGGCACTTTTCTTGCTAAAAGCAGTTTTTCCTAACAAATGCAAGATATAACATGGGCTATCTCCGCAAGGAGACATCAGATCTGCAAAACTCATGGTTTTTTGGACTTCGGGGAGCCGGGGGAACATGAATATGTGTTTGTTTTTCGAATTTGAGCTCTATCTGCAAAGGGCACTTTTCTTGCTAAAAGCAGTTTTTCCTAACAAATGCAAGATATAACATGGGCTATCTCCGCAAGGAGACATCAGATCTGCAAAACTCATGGTTTTTTGGACTTCGGTGAGCCGGGGGAACATGAATATGTGTTTGTTTTTCGAATTTGAGCTCTATCTGCAAAGGGCACTTTTCTTGCTAAAAGCAGTTTTTCCTAACAAATGCAAGATATAACATGGGCTATCTCCGCAAGGAGACATCAGATCTGCAAAACTCATGGTTTTTTGGACTTC
Organism: Vipera ursinii; assembly: GCF_947247035.1. NCBI lineage: Eukaryota > Metazoa > Chordata > Lepidosauria > Squamata > Viperidae > Vipera > Vipera ursinii. Next base: position 181,515,677 of record NC_139513.1, read on the forward strand.
GGTGAGCCGGGGGAACATGAATATGTGTTTGTTTTTCGAATTTGACCTCTATCTGCAAAGGGCACTTTTCTTGCTAAAAGCAGTTTTTCCTAACAAATGCAAGATATAACATGGGCTATCTCCGCAAGGAGACATCAGATCTGCAAAACTCATGGTTTTTTGGACTTCGGTGAGCCGGGGGAACATGAATATGTGTTTGTTTTTCGAATTTGAGCTCTATCTGCAAAGGGCACTTTTCTTGCTAAAAGCAGTTTTTCCTAACAAATGCAAGATATAACATGGGCTATCTCCGCAAGGAGACATCAGATCTGCAAAACTCATGGTTTTTTGGACTTCGGTGAGCCGGGGGAACATGAATATGTGTTTGTTTTTCGAATTTGAGCTCTATCTGCAAAGGGCACTTTTCTTGCTAAAAGCAGTTTTTCCTAACAAATGCAAGATATAACATGGGCTATCTCAGCAAGGAGACATCAGATCTGCAAAACTCATGGTTTTTTGGACTTCGGTGAGCCGGGGGAACATGAATATGTGTTTGTTTTTCGAATTTGAGCTCTATCTGCAAAGGGCACTTTTCTTGCTAAAAGCAGTTTTTCCTAACAAATGCAAGATATAACATGGGCTATCTCCGCAAGGAGACATCAGAACTGCAAAACGCATGGTTTTTTGGTCTTCGGGGAGGATGGGGAACATGAATATGTGCTTGTTTTTCTTATTTAAGCTCTATCTGCAAAGGGCACTTTTCTTGCTAAAAGCAGTTTTTCCTAACAAATGCAAGATATAACATGGGCTATCTCCGCAAGGAGACATCAGATCTGCAAAACTCATGGTTTTTTGGACTTCGGTGAGCCGGGGGAACATGAATATGTGTTTGTTTTTCGAATTTGAGCTCTATCTGCAAAGGGCACTTTTCTTGCTAAAAGCAGTTTTTCCTAACAAATGCAAGATATAACATGGGCTATCGCCGCAAGGAGACATCAGATCTGCAAAACTCATGGTTTTTTGGACTTCGGTGAGCCGGGGGAACATGAATATGTGTTTGTTTTTCGAATTTGAGCTCTATCTGCAAATGGCACTTTTCTTGCTAAAAGCAGTTTTTCCTAACAAATGCAAGATATAACATGGGCTATCTCCGCAAGGAGACATCAGATCTGCAAAACTCATGGTTTTTTGGACTTCGGTGAGCCGGGGGAACATGAATATGTGTTTGTTTTTCGAATTTGAGCTCTATCTGCAAAGGGCACTTTTCTTGCTAAAAGCAGTTTTTCCTAACAAATGCAAGATATAACATGGGCTTTCTCCGCAAGGAGACATCAGATCTGCAAAACTCATGGTTTTTTGGACTTCGGTGAGCCGGGGGAACATGAATATGTGTTTGTTTTTCGAATTTGAGCTCTATCTGCAAAGGGCACTTTTCTTGCTAAAAGCAGTTTTTCCTAACAAATGCAAGATATAACATGGGCTATCTCCGCAAGGAGACATCAGATCTGCAAAACTCATGGTTTTTTGGACTTCGGTGAGCCGAGGGAACATGAATATGTGTTTGTTCTTCGAATTTGAGCTCTATCTGCAAAGGGCACTTTTCTTGCTAAAAGCAGTTTTTCCTAACAAATGCAAGATATAACATGGGCTATCTCCGCAAGGAGACATCAGATCTGCAAAACTCATGGTTTTTTGGACTTCGGTGAGCCGGGGGAACATGAATATGTGTTTGTTTTTCGAATTTGAGCTCTATCTGCAAAGGGCACTTTTCTTGCTAAAAGCAGTTTTTCCTAACAAATGCAAGATATAACATGGGCTATCTCCGCAAGGAGACATCAGATCTGCAAAACTCATGGTTTTTTGGACTTCGGTGAGCCGGGGGAACATGAATATGTGTTTGTTTTTCGAATTTGAGCTCTATCTGCAAAGGGCACTTTTCTTGCTAAAAGCAGTTTTTCCTAACAAATGCAAGATATAACATGGGCTATCTCCGCAAGGAGACATCAGATCTGCAAAACTCATGGTTTTTTGGACTTCGGTGAGCCGGGGGAACATGAATATGTGTTTGTTTTTCGAATTTGAGCTCTATCTGCAAAGGGCACTTTTCTTGCTAAAAGCAGTTTTTCCTAACAAATGCAAGATATAACATGGGCTATCTCCGCAAGGAGACATCAGATCTGCAAAACTCATGGTTTTTTGGACTTCGGTGAGCCGGGGGAACATGAATATGTGTTTGTTTTTCGAATTTGAGCTCTATCTGCAAAGGGCACTTTTCTTGCTAAAAGCAGTTTTTCCTAACAAATGCAAGATATAACATGGGCTTTCTCCGCAAGGAGACATCAGATCTGCAAAACTCATGGTTTTTTGGACTTCGGTGAGCCGGGGGAACATGAATATGTGTTTGTTTTTCGAATTTGAGCTCTATCTGCAAAGGGCACTTTTCTTGCTAAAAGCAGTTTTTCCTAACAAATGCAAGATATAACATGGGCTATCTCCGCAAGGAGACATCAGATCTGCAAAACTCATGGTTTTTTGGACTTCGGTGAGCCGAGGGAACATGAATATGTGTTTGTTCTTCGAATTTGAGCTCTATCTGCAAAGGGCACTTTTCTTGCTAAAAGCAGTTTTTCCTAACAAATGCAAGATATAACATGGGCTATCTCCGCAAGGAGACATCAGATCTGCAAAACTCATGGTTTTTTGGACTTCGGTGAGCCGGGGGAACATGAATATGTGTTTGTTTTTCGAATTTGAGCTCTATCTGCAAAGGGCACTTTTCTTGCTAAAAGCAGTTTTTCCTAACAAATGCAAGATATAACATGGGCTATCTCCGCAAGGAGACATCAGATCTGCAAAACTCATGGTTTTTTGGACTTCGGTGAGCCGGGGGAACATGAATATGTGTTTGTTTTTCGAATTTGAGCTCTATCTGCAAAGGGCACTTTTCTTGCTAAAAGCAGTTTTTCCTAACAAATGCAAGATATAACATGGGCTATCTCCGCAAGGAGACATCAGATCTGCAAAACTCATGGTTTTTTGGACTTCGGTGAGCCGGGGGAACATGAATATGTGTTTGTTTTTCGAATTTGAGCTCTATCTGCAAAGGGCACTTTTCTTGCTAAAAGCAGTTTTTCCTAACAAATGCAAGATATAACATGGGCTATCTCCGCAAGGAGACATCAGATCTGCAAAACTCATGGTTTTTTGGACTTCGGTGAGCCGGGGGAACATGAATATGTGTTTGTTTTTCGAATTTGAGCTCTATCTGCAAAGGGCACTTTTCTTGCTAAAAGCAGTTTTTCCTAACAAATGCAAGATATAACATGGGCTATCTCCGCAAGGAGACATCAGAACTGCAAAACGCATGGTTTTTTGGTCTTCGGGGAGGATGGGGAACATGAATATGTGCTTGTTTTTCTTATTTAAGCTCTATCTGCAAAGGGCACTTTTCTTGCTAAAAGCAGTTTTTCCTAACAAATGCAAGATATAACATGGGCTATCTCCGCAAGGAGACATCAGATCTGCAAAACTCATGGTTTTTTGGACTTCGGTGAGCCGGGGGAACATGAATATGTGTTTGTTTTTCGAATTTGAGCTCTATCTGCAAATGGCACTTTTCTTGCTAAAAGCAGTTTTTCCTAACAAATGCAAGATATAACATGGGCTATCTCCGCAAGGAGACATCAGATCTGCAAAACTCATGGTTTTTTGGACTTTGGTGAGCCGGGGGAACATGAATATGTGTTTGTTTTTCGAATTTGAGCTCTATCTGCAAAGGGCACTTTTCTTGCTAAAAGCAGTTTTTCCGAACAAATGCAAGATATAACATGGGCTATCTCCGCAAGGAGACATCAGATCTGCAAAACTCATGGTTTTTTGGACTTCGGTGAGCCGGGGGAACATGAATATGTGTTTGTTTTTCGAATTTGAGCTCTATCTGCAAAGGGCACTTTTCTTGCTAAAAGCAGTTTTTCCTAACAAATGCAAGATATAACATGGGCTATCACCGCAAGGAGACATCAGATCTGCAAAACTCATGGTTTTTTGGACTTCGGTGAGCCGGGGGAACATGAATATGTGTTTGTTTTTCGAATTTGACCTCTATCTGCAAAGGGCACTTTTCTTGCTAAAAGCAGTTTTTCCTAACAAATGCAAGATATAACATGGGCTATCTCCGCAAGGAGACATCAGATCTGCAAAACTCATGGTTTTTTGGACTTCGGTGAGCCGGGGGAACATGAATATGTGTTTGTTTTTCGAATTTGAGCTCTATCTGCAAAGGGCACTTTTCTTGCTAAAAGCAGTTTTTCCTAACAAATGCAAGATATAACATGGGCTATCTCCGCAAGGAGACATCAGATCTGCAAAACTCATGGTTTTTTGGACTTCGGTGAGCCGGGGGAACATGAATATGTGTTTGTTTTTCGAATTTGAGCTCTATCTGCAAAGGGCACTTTTCTTGCTAAAAGCAGTTTTTCCTAACAAATGCAAGATATAACATGGGCTATCTCCGCAAGGAGACATCAGATCTGCAAAACTCATGGTTTTTTGGACTTCGGGGAGCCGGGGGAACATGAATATGTGTTTGTTTTTCGAATTTGAGCTCTATCTGCAAAGGGCACTTTTCTTGCTAAAAGCAGTTTTTCCTAACAAATGCAAGATATAACATGGGCTATCTCCGCAAGGAGACATCAGATCTGCAAAACTCATGGTTTTTTGGACTTCGGGGAGCCGGGGGAACATGAATATGTGTTTGTTTTTCGAATTTGAGCTCTATCTGCAAAGGGCACTTTTCTTGCTAAAAGCAGTTTTTCCTAACAAATGCAAGATATAACATGGGCTATCTCCGCAAGGAGACATCAGATCTGCAAAACTCATGGTTTTTTGGACTTCGGTGAGCCGGGGGAACATGAATATGTGTTTGTTTTTCGAATTTGAGCTCTATCTGCAAAGGGCACTTTTCTTGCTAAAAGCAGTTTTTCCTAACAAATGCAAGATATAACATGGGCTATCTCCGCAAGGAGACATCAGATCTGCAAAACTCATGGTTTTTTGGACTTCGGTGAGCCGGGGGAACATGAATATGTGTTTGTTTTTCGAATTTGACCTCTATCTGCAAAGGGCACTTTTCTTGCTAAAAGCAGTTTTTCCTAACAAATGCAAGATATAACATGGGCTATCTCCGCAAGGAGACATCAGATCTGCAAAACTCATGGTTTTTTGGACTTCGGTGAGCCGGGGGAACATGAATATGTGTTTGTTTTTCGAATTTGAGCTCTATCTGCAAAGGGCACTTTTCTTGCTAAAAGCAGTTTTTCCTAACAAATGCAAGATATAACATGGGCTATCTCCGCAAGGAGACATCAGATCTGCAAAACTCATGGTTTTTTGGACTTCGGTGAGCCGAGGGAACATGAATATGTGTTTGTTTTTCGAATTTGAGCTCTATCTGCAAAGGGCACTTTTCTTGCTAAAAGCAGTTTTTCCTAACAAATGCAAGATATAACATGGGCTATCTCCGCAAGGAGACATCAGATCTGCAAAACTCATGGTTTTTTGGACTTCGGTGAGCCGGGGGAACATGAATATGTGTTTGTTTTTCGAATTTGAGCTCTATCTGCAAAGGGCACTTTTCTTGCTAAAAGCAGTTTTTCCTAACAAATGCAAGATATAACATGGGCTATCTCCGCAAGGAGACATCAGATCTGCAAAACTCATGGTTTTTTGGACTTCGGTGAGCCGGGGGAACATGAATATGTGTTTGTTTTTCGAATTTGAGCTCTATCTGCAAAGGGCACTTTTCTTGCTAAAAGCAGTTTTTCCTAACAAATGCAAGATATAACATGGGCTATCTCCGCAAGGAGACATCAGATCTGCAAAACTCATGGTTTTTTGGACTTCGGTGAGCCGGGGGAACATGAATATGTGTTTGTTTTTCGAATTTGAGCTCTATCTGCAAAGGGCACTTTTCTTGCTAAAAGCAGTTTTTCCTAACAAATGCAAGATATAACATGGGCTATCTCCGCAAGGAGACATCAGATCTGCAAAACTCATGGTTTTTTGGACTTCGGGGAGCCGGGGGAACATGAATATGTGTTTGTTTTTCGAATTTGAGCTCTATCTGCAAAGGGCACTTTTCTTGCTAAAAGCAGTTTTTCCTAACAAATGCAAGATATAACATGGGCTATCTCCGCAAGGAGACATCAGATCTGCAAAACTCATGGTTTTTTGGACTTCGGTGAGCCGGGGAACATGAATATGTGTTTGTTTTTCGAATTTGAGCTCTATCTGCAAAGGGCACTTTTCTTGCTAAAAGCAGTTTTTCCTAACAAATGCAAGATATAACATGGGCTATCTCCGCAAGGAGACATCAGATCTGCAAAACTCATGGTTTTTTGGACTTCGGTGAGCCGGGGGAACATGAATATGTGTTTGTTTTTCGAATTTGAGCTCTATCTGCAAAGGGCACTTTTCTTGCTAAAAGCAGTTTTTCCTAACAAATGCAAGATATAACATGGGCTATCTCCGCAAGGAGACATCAGATCTGCAAAACTCATGGTTTTTTGGACTTCGGTGAGCCGGGGGAACATGAATATGTGTTTGTTTTTCGAATTTGAGCTCTATCTGCAAAGGGCACTTTTCTTGCTAAAAGCAGTTTTTCCTAACAAATGCAAGATATAACATGGGCTATCTCCGCAAGGAGACATCAGATCTGCAAAACTCATGGTTTTTTGGACTTCGGTGAGCCGGGGGAACATGAATATGTGTTTGTTTTTCGAATTTGAGCTCTATCTGCAAAGGGCACTTTTCTTGCTAAAAGCAGTTTTTCCTAACAAATGCAAGATATAACATGGGCTATCTCCGCAAGGAGACATCAGATCTGCAAAACTCATGGTTTTTTGGACTTCGGTGAGCCGGGGGAACATGAATATATGTTTGTTTTTCGAATTTGAGCTCTATCTGCAAAGGGCACTTTTCTTGCTAAAAGCAGTTTTTCCTAACAAATGCAAGATATAACATGGGCTATCTCCGCAAGGAGACATCAGAACTGCAAAACGCATGGTTTTTTGGTCTTCGGGGAGGATGGGGAACATGAATATGTGCTTGTTTTTCTTATTTAAGCTCTATCTGCAAAGGGCACTTTTCTTGCTAAAAGCAGTTTTTCCTAACAAATGCAAGATATAACATGGGCTATCTCCGCAAGGAGACATCAGATCTGCAAAACTCATGGTTTTTTGGACTTCGGTGAGCCGGGGGAACATGAATATGTGTTTGTTTTTCGAATTTGAGCTCTATCTGCAAAGGGCACTTTTCTTGCTAAAAGCAGTTTTTCCTAACAAATGCAAGATATAACATGGGCTATCTCCGCAAGGAGACATCAGATCTGCAAAACTCATGGTTTTTTGGACTTCGGGGAGCCGGGGGAACATGAATATGTGTTTGTTTTTCGAATTTGAGCTCTATCTGCAAATGGCACTTTTCTTGCTAAAAGCAGTTTTTCCTAACAAATGCAAGATATAACATGGGCTATCTCCGCAAGGAGACATCAGATCTGCAAAACTCATGGTTTTTTGGACTTCGGTGAGCCGGGGGAACATGAATATGTGTTTGTTTTTCGAATTTGAGCTCTATCTGCAAAGGGCACTTTTCTTGCTAAAAGCAGTTTTTCCTAACAAATGCAAGATATAACATGGGCTTTCTCCGCAAGGAGACATCAGATCTGCAAAACTCATGGTTTTTTGGACTTCGGTGAGCCGGGGGAACATGAATATGTGTTTGTTTTTCGAATTTGAGCTCTATCTGCAAAGGGCACTTTTCTTGCTAAAAGCAGTTTTTCCTAACAAATGCAAGATATAACATGGGCTATCTCCGCAAGGAGACATCAGATCTGCAAAACTCATGGTTTTTTGGACGTCGGTGAGTCGAGGGAACATGAATATGTGTTTGTTTTTCGAATTTGAGCTCTATCTGCAAAGGGCACTTTTCTTGCTAAAAGCAGTTTTTCCTAACAAATGCAAGATATAACATGGCTATCTCCGCAAGGAGACATCAGATCTGCAAAACTCATGGTTTTTTGGACTTCGGTGAGCCGGGGGAACATGAATATGTGTTTGTTTTTCGAATTTGAGCTCTATCTGCAAAGGGCACTTTTCTTGCTAAAAGCAGTTTTTCCTAACAAATGCAAGATATAACATGGGCTATCTCCGCAAGGAGACATCAGATCTGCAAAACTCATGGTTTTTTGGACTTCGGTGAGCCGGGGGAACATGAATATGTGTTTGTTTTTCGAATTTGAGCTCTATCTGCAAAGGGCACTTTTCTTGCTAAAAGCAGTTTTTCCTAACAAATGCAAGATATAACATGGGCTATCTCCGCAAGGAGACATCAGATCTGCAAAACTCATGGTTTTTTGGACTTCGGTGAGCCGGGGGAACATGAATATGTGTTTGTTTTTCGAATTTGAGCTCTATCTGCAAAGGGCACTTTTCTTGCTAAAAGCAGTTTTTCCTAACAAATGCAAGATATAACATGGGCTATCTCCGCAAGGAGACATCAGATCTGCAAAACTCATGGTTTTTTGGACTTCGGTGAGCCGGGGGAACATGAATATGTGTTTGTTTTTCGAATTTGAGCTCTATCTGCAAAGGGCACTTTTCTTGCTAAAAGCAGTTTTTCCTAACAAATGCAAGATATAACATGGGCTATCTCCGCAAGGAGACATCAGATCTGCAAAACTCATGGTTTTTTGGACTTCGGTGAGCCGGGGGAACATGAATATGTGTTTGTTTTTCGAATTTGAGCTCTATCTGCAAAGGGCACTTTTCTTGCTAAAAGCAGTTTTTCCTAACAAATGCAAGATATAACATGGGCTATCTCCGCAAGGAGACATCAGATCTGCAAAACTCATGGTTTTTTGGACTTCGGTGAGCCGAGGGAACATGAATATGTGTTTGTTTTTCGAATTTGAGCTCTATCTGCAAAGGGCACTTTTCTTGCTAAAAGCAGTTTTTCCTAACAAATGCAAGATATAACATGGGCTATCTCCGCAAGGAGACATCAGATCTGCAAAACTCATGGTTTTTTGGACTTCGGTGAGCCGGGGGAACATGAATATGTGTTTGTTTTTCGAATTTGAGCTCTATCTGCAAAGGGCACTTTTCTTGCTAAAAGCAGTTTTTCCTAACAAATGCAAGATATAACATGGGCTATCTCCGCAAGGAGACATCAGATCTGCAAAACTCATGGTTTTTTGGACTTCGGTGAGCCGGGGGAACATGAATATGTGTTTGTTTTTCGAATTTGAGCTCTATCTGCAAAGGGCACTTTTCTTGCTAAAAGCAGTTTTTCCTAACAAATGCAAGATATAACATGGGCTATCTCCGCAAGGAGACATCAGATCTGCAAAACTCATGGTTTTTTGGACTTCGGTGAGCCGGGGGAACATGAATATGTGTTTGTTTTTCGAATTTGAGCTCTATCTGCAAAGGGCACTTTTCTTGCTAAAAGCAGTTTTTCCTAACAAATGCAAGATATAACATGGGCTATCTCCGCAAGGAGACATCAGATCTGCAAAACTCATGGTTTTTTGGACTTTGGTGAGCCGGGGGAACATGAATATGTGTTTGTTTTTCGAATTTGAGCTCTATCTGCAAAGGGCACTTTTCTTGCTAAAAGCAGTTTTTCCTAACAAATGCAAGATATAACATGGGCTATCTCCGCAAGGAGACATCAGATCTGCAAAACTCATGGTTTTTTGGACTTCGGTGAGCCGGGGGAACATGAATATGTGTTTGTTTTTCGAATTTGAGCTCTATCTGCAAAGGGCACTTTTCTTGCTAAAAGCAGTTTTTCCTAACAAATGCAAGATATAACATGGGCTATCTCCGCAAGGAGACATCAGATCTGCAAAACTCATGGTTTTTTGGACTTCGGTGAGCCGGGGGAACATGAATATGTGTTTGTTTTTCGAATTTGAGCTCTATCTGCAAAGGGCACTTTTCTTGCTAAAAGCAGTTTTTCCTAACAAATGCAAGATATAACATGGGCTATCTCCGCAAGGAGACATCAGATCTGCAAAACTCATGGTTTTTTGGACTTCGGTGAGCTGGGGGAACATGAATATGTGTTTGTTTTTCGAATTTGACCTCTATCTGCAAAGGGCACTTTTCTTGCTAAAAGCAGTTTTTCCTAACAAATGCAAGATATAACATGGGCTATCTCCGCAAGGAGACATCAGATCTGCAAAACTCATGGTTTTTTGGACTTCGGTGAGCCGGGGGAACATGAATATGTGTTTGTTTTTCGAATTTGAGCTCTATCTGCAAAGGGCACTTTTCTTGCTAAAAGCAGTTTTTCCTAACAAATGCAAGATATAACATGGGCTATCTCCGCAAGGAGACATCAGAACTGCAAAACGCATGGTTTTTTGGTCTTCGGGGAGGATGGGGAACATGAATATGTGCTTGTTTTTCTTATTTAAGCTCTATCTGCAAAGGGCACTTTTCTTGCTAAAAGCAGTTTTTCCTAACAAATGCAAGATATAACATGGGCTATCTCCGCAAGGAGACATCAGATCTGCAAAACTCATGGTTTTTTGGACTTCGGTGAGCCGGGGGAACATGAATATGTGTTTGTTTTTCGAATTTGAGCTCTATCTGCAGGGCACTTTTCTTGCTAAAAGCAGTTTTTCCTAACAAATGCAAGATATAACATGGGCTATCTCCGCAAGGAGACATCAGATCTGCAAAACTCATGGTTTTTTGGACTTCGGTGAGCCGGGGGAACATGAATATGTGTTTGTTTTTCGAATTTGAGCTCTATCTGCAAATGGCACTTTTCTTGCTAAAAGCAGTTTTTCCTAACAAATGCAAGATATAACATGGGCTATCTCCGCAAGGAGACATCAGATCTGCAAAACTCATGGTTTTTTGGACTTCGGTGAGCCGGGGGAACATGAATATGTGTTTGTTTTTCGAATTTGAGCTCTATCTGCAAAGGGCACTTTTCTTGCTAAAAGCAGTTTTTCCTAACAAATGCAAGATATAACATGGGCTATCTCCGCAAGGAGACATCAGATCTGCAAAACTCATGGTTTTTTGGACTTCGGTGAGCCGGGGGAACATGAATATGTGTTTGTTTTTCGAATTTGAGCTCTATCTGCAAAGGGCACTTTTCTTGCTAAAAGCAGTTTTTCCTAACAAATGCAAGATATAACATGGGCTATCTCCGCAAGGAGACATCAGAACTGCAAAACGCATGGTTTTTTGGTCTTCGGGGAGGATGGGGAACATGAATATGTGCTTGTTTTTCTTATTTAAGCTCTATCTGCAAAGGGCACTTTTCTTGCTAAAAGCAGTTTTTCCTAACAAATGCAAGATATAACATGGGCTATCTCCGCAAGGAGACATCAGATCTGCAAAACTCATGGTTTTTTGGACTTCGGTGAGCCGGGGGAACATGAATATGTGTTTGTTTTTCGAATTTGAGCTCTATCTGCAAAGGGCACTTTTCTTGCTAAAAGCAGTTTTTCCTAACAAATGCAAGATATAACATGGTTTATCGCCGCAAGGAGACATCAGATCTGCAAAACTCATGGTTTTTTGGACTTCGGTGAGCCGGGGGAACATGAATATGTGTTTGTTTTTCGAATTTGAGCTCTATCTGCAAATGGCACTTTTCTTGCTAAAAGCAGTTTTTCCTAACAAATGCAAGATATAACATGGGCTATCTCCGCAAGGAGACATCAGATCTGCAAAACTCATGGTTTTTTGGACTTCGGTGAGCCGGGGGAACATGAATATGTGTTTGTTTTTCGAATTTGAGCTCTATCTGCAAAGGGCACTTTTCTTGCTAAAAGCAGTTTTTCCTAACAAATGCAAGATATAACATGGGCTATCTCCGCAAGGAGACATCAGATCTGCAAAACTCATGGTTTTTTGGACTTCGGGGAGCCGGGGGAACATGAATATGTGTTTGTTTTTCGAATTTGAGCTCTATCTGCAAAGGGCACTTTTCTTGCTAAAAGCAGTTTTTCCTAACAAATGCAAGATATAACATGGGCTATCTCCGCAAGGAGTCATCAGATCTGCAAAACTCATGGTTTTTTGGACTTCGGTGAGCCGGGGGAACATGAATATGTGTTTGTTTTTCGAATTTGAGCTCTATCTGCAAAGGGCACTTTTCTTGCTAAAAGCAGTTTTTCCTAACAAATGCAAGATATAACATGGGCTATCTCCGCAAGGAGACATCAGATCTGCAAAACTCATGGTTTTTTGGACTTCGGTGAGCCGGGGGAACATGAATATGTGTTTGTTTTTCGAATTTGAGCTCTATCTGCAAAGGGCACTTTTCTTGCTAAAAGCAGTTTTTCCTAACAAATGCAAGATATAACATGGGCTATCTCCGCAAGGAGACATCAGATCTGCAAAACTCATGGTTTTTTGGACTTCGGTGAGCCGGGGGAACATGAATATGTGTTTGTTTTTCGAATTTGAGCTCTATCTGCAAAGGGCACTTTTCTTGCTAAAAGCAGTTTTTCCTAACAAATGGAAGATATAACATGGGCTATCTCCGCAAGGAGACATCAGATCTGCAAAACTCATGGTTTTTTCGACTTCGGTGAGCCGGGGGAACATGAATATGTGTTTGTTTTTCGAATTTGAGCTCTATCTGCAAAGGGCACTTTTCTTGCTAAAAGCAGTTTTTCCTAACAAATGCAAGATATAACATGGGCTATCTCCGCAAGGAGACATCAGATCTGCAAAACTCATGGTTTTTTGGACTTCGGTGAGCCGGGGGAACATGAATATGTGTTTGTTTTTCGAATTTGAGCTCTATCTGCAAAGGGCACTTTTCTTGCTAAAAGCAGTTTTTCCTAACAAATGGAAGATATAACATGGGCTATCTCCGCAAGGAGACATCAGATCTGCAAAACTCATGGTTTTTTCGACTTCGGTGAGCCGGGGGAACATGAATATGTGTTTGTTTTTCGAATTTGAGCTCTATCTGCAAAGGGCACTTTTCTTGCTAAAAGCAGTTTTTCCTAACAAATGCAAGATATAACATGGGCTATCTCCGCAAGGAGACATCAGATCTGCAAAACTCATGGTTTTTTGGACTTCGGGGAGCCGGGGGAACATGAATATGTGTTTGTTTTTCGAATTTGACCTCTATCTGCAAAGGGCACTTTTCTTGCTAAAAGCAGTTTTTCCTAACAAATGCAAGATATAACATGGGCTATCTCCGCAAGGAGACATCAGATCTGCAAAACTCATGGTTTTTTGGACTTCGGTGAGCCGGGGGAACATGAATATGTGTTTGTTTTTCGAATTTGAGCTCTATCTGCAAAGGGCACTTTTCTTGCTAAAAGCAGTTTTTCCTAACAAATGCAAGATATAACATGGGCTATCTCCGCAAGGAGACATCAGAACTGCAAAACGCATGGTTTTTTGGTCTTCGGGGAGGATGGGGAACATGAATATGTGCTTGTTTTTCTTATTTAAGCTCTATCTGCAAAGGGCACTTTTCTTGCTAAAAGCAGTTTTTCCTAACAAATGCAAGATATAACATGGGCTATCTCCGCAAGGAGACATCAGATCTGCAAAACTCATTGTTTTTTGGACTTCGGTGAGCCGGGGGAACATGAATATGTGTTTGTTTTTCGAATTTGAGCTCTATCTGCAAAGGGCACTTTTCTTGCTAAAAGCAGTTTTTCCTAACAAATGCAAGATATAACATGGGCTATCGCCGCAAGGAGACATCAGATCTGCAAAACTCATGGTTTTTTGGACTTCGGTGAGCCGGGGGAACATGAATATGTGTTTGTTTTTCGAATTTGAGCTCTATCTGCAAATGGCACTTTTCTTGCTAAAAGCAGTTTTTCCTAACAAATGCAAGATATAACATGGGCTATCTCCGCAAGGAGACATCAGATCTGCAAAACTCATGGTTTTTTGGACTTCGGTGAGCCGGGGGAACATGAATATGTGTTTGTTTTTCGAATTTGAGCTCTATCTGCAAAGGGCACTTTTCTTGCTAAAAGCAGTTTTTCCTAACAAATGCAAGATATAACATGGGCTATCTCCGCAAGGAGACATCAGATCTGCAAAACTCATGGTTTTTTGGACTTCGGTGAGCCGGGGGAACATGAATATGTGTTTGTTTTTCGAATTTGAGCTCTATCTGCAAAGGGCACTTTTCTTGCTAAAATCAGTTTTTCCTAACAAATGGAAGATATAACATGGGCTATCTCCGCAAGGAGACATCAGATCTGCAAAACTCATGGTTTTTTGGACTTCGGGGAGCCGGGGGAACATGAATATGTGTTTGTTTTTCGAATTTGAGCTCTATCTGCAAAGGGCACTTTTCTTGCTAAAAGCAGTTTTTCCTAACAAATGCAAGATATAACATGGGCTATCTCCGCAAGGAGACATCAGATCTGCAAAACTCATGGTTTTTTGGACTTCGGTGAGCCGGGGGAACATGAATATGTGTTTGTTTTTCGAATTTGAGCTCTATCTGCAAAGGGCACTTTTCTTGCTAAAAGCAGTTTTTCCTAACAAATGCAAGATATAACATGGGCTATCTCCGCAAGGAGACATCAGATCTGCAAAACTCATGGTTTTTTGGACTTCGGTGAGCCGAGGGAACATGAATATGTGTTTGTTTTTCGAATTTGAGCTCTATCTGCAAAGGGCACTTTTCTTGCTAAAAGCAGTTTTTCCTAACAAATGCAAGATATAACATGGGCTATCTCCGCAAGGAGACATCAGATCTGCAAAACTCATGGTTTTTTGGACTTCGGTGAGCCGGGGGAACATGAATATGTGTTTGTTTTTCGAATTTGAGCTCTATCTGCAAAGGGCACTTTTCTTGCTAAAAGCAGTTTTTCCTAACAAATGCAAGATATAACATGGGCTATCTCCGCAAGGAGACATCAGATCTGCAAAACTCATGGTTTTTTGGACTTCGGTGAGCCGGGGGAACATGAATATGTGTTTGTTTTTCGAATTTGAGCTCTATCTGCAAAGGGCACTTTTCTTGCTAAAAGCAGTTTTTCCTAACAAATGCAAGATATAACATGGGCTATCTCCGCAAGGAGACATCAGATCTGCAAAACTCATGGTTTTTTGGACTTCGGTGAGCCGGGGAACATGAATATGTGTTTGTTTTTCGAATTTGAGCTCTATCTGCAAAGGGCACTTTTCTTGCTAAAAGCAGTTTTTCCTAACAAATGCAAGATATAACATGGGCTATCTCCGCAAGGAGACATCAGATCTGCAAAACTCATGGTTTTTTGGACTTCGGTGAGCCGGGGGAACATGAATATGTGTTTGTTTTTCGAATTTGAGCTCTATCTGCAAAGGGCACTTTTCTTGCTAAAAGCAGTTTTTCCTAACAAATGCAAGATATAACATGGGCTATCTCCGCAAGGAGACATCAGATCTGCAAAACTCATGGTTTTTTGGACTTCGGTGAGCCGAGGGAACATGAATATGTGTTTGTTTTTCGAATTTGAGCTCTATCTGCAAAGGGCACTTTTCTTGCTAAAAGCAGTTTTTCCTAACAAATGCAAGATATAACATGGGCTATCTCCGCAAGGAGACATCAGATCTGCAAAACTCATGGTTTTTTGGACTTCGGTGAGCCGGGGGAACATGAATATGTGTTTGTTTTTCGAATTTGAGCTCTATCTGCAAAGGGCACTTTTCTTGCTAAAAGCAGTTTTTCCTAACAAATGCAAGATATAACATGGGCTATCTCCGCAAGGAGACATCAGATCTGCAAAACTCATGGTTTTTTGGACTTCGGTGAGCCGGGGGAACATGAATATGTGTTTGTTTTTCGAATTTGAGCTCTATCTGCAAAGGGCACTTTTCTTGCTAAAAGCAGTTTTTCCTAACAAATGCAAGATATAACATGGGCTATCTCCGCAAGGAGACATCAGATCTGCAAAACTCATGGTTTTTTGGACTTCGGTGAGCCGGGGGAACATGAATATGTGTTTGTTTTTCGAATTTGAGCTCTATCTGCAAAGGGCACTTTTCTTGCTAAAAGCAGTTTTTCCTAACAAATGCAAGATATAACATGGGCTATCTCCGCAAGGAGACATCAGATCTGCAAAACTCATGGTTTTTTGGACTTCGGTGAGCCGGGGGAACATGAATATGTGTTTGTTTTTCGAATTTGAGCTCTATCTGCAAAGGGCACTTTTCTTGCTAAAAGCAGTTTTTCCTAACAAATGCAAGATATAACATGGGCTATCTCCGCAAGGAGACATCAGATCTGCAAAACTCATGGTTTTTTGGACTTCGGTGAGCCGGGGGAACATGAATATGTGTTTGTTTTTCGAATTTGAGCTCTATCTGCAAAGGGCACTTTTCTTGCTAAAAGCAGTTTTTCCTAACAAATGCAAGATATAACATGGGCTATCTCCGCAAGGAGACATCAGATCTGCAAAACTCATGGTTTTTTGGACTTCGGTGAGCCGAGGGAACATGAATATGTGTTTGTTTTTCGAATTTGAGCTCTATCTGCAAAGGGCACTTTTCTTGCTAAAAGCAGTTTTTCCTAACAAATGCAAGATATAACATGGGCTATCTCCGCAAGGAGACATCAGATCTGCAAAACTCATGGTTTTTTGGACTTCGGTGAGCCGGGGGAACATGAATATGTGTTTGTTTTTCGAATTTGAGCTCTATCTGCAAAGGGCACTTTTCTTGCTAAAAGCAGTTTTTCCTAACAAATGCAAGATATAACATGGGCTATCTCCGCAAGGAGACATCAGATCTGCAAAACTCATGGTTTTTTGGACTTCGGTGAGCCGGGGGAACATGAATATGTGTTTGTTTTTCGAATTTGAGCTCTATCTGCAAAGGGCACTTTTCTTGCTAAAAGCAGTTTTTCCTAACAAATGCAAGATATAACATGGGCTATCTCCGCAAGGAGACATCAGATCTGCAAAACTCATGGTTTTTTGGACTTCGGTGAGCCGGGGGAACATGAATATGTGTTTGTTTTTCGAATTTGAGCTCTATCTGCAAAGGGCACTTTTCTTGCTAAAAGCAGTTTTTCCTAACAAATGCAAGATATAACATGGGCTATCTCCGCAAGGAGACATCAGAACTGCAAAACGCATGGTTTTTTGGTCTTCGGGGAGGATGGGGAACATGAATATGTGCTTGTTTTTCTTATTTAAGCTCTATCTGCAAAGGGCACTTTTCTTGCTAAAAGCAGTTTTTCCTAACAAATGCAAGATATAACATGGGCTATCTCCGCAAGGAGACATCAGATCTGCAAAACTCATGGTTTTTGGACTTCGGTGAGCCGGGGGAACATGAATATGTGTTTGTTTTTCGAATTTGAGCTCTATCTGCAAAGGGCACTTTTCTTGCTAAAAGCAGTTTTTCCTAACAAATGCAAGATATAACATGGGCTATCGCCGCAAGGAGACATCAGATCTGCAAAACTCATGGTTTTTTGGACTTCGGTGAGCCGGGGGAACATGAATATGTGTTTGTTTTTCGAATTTGAGCTCTATCTGCAAATGGCACTTTTCTTGCTAAAAGCAGTTTTTCCTAACAAATGCAAGATATAACATGGGCTATCTCCGCAAGGAGACATCAGATCTGCAAAACTCATGGTTTTTTGGACTTCGGTGAGCCGGGGGAACATGAATATGTGTTTGTTTTTCGAATTTGAGCTCTATCTGCAAAGGGCACTTTTCTTGCTAAAAGCAGTTTTTCCTAACAAATGCAAGATATAACATGGGCTATCTCCGCAAGGAGACATCAGATCTGCAAAACTCATGGTTTTTTGGACTTCGGTGAGCCGGGGGAACATGAATATGTGTTTGTTTTTCGAATTTGAGCTCTATCTGCAAAGGGCACTTTTCTTGCTAAAAGCAGTTTTTCCTAACAAATGCAAGATATAACATGGGCTATCTCCGCAAGGAGACATCAGAACTGCAAAACGCATGGTTTTTTGGTCTTCGGGGAGGATGGGGAACATGAATATGTGCTTGTTTTTCTTATTTAAGCTCTATCTGCAAAGGGCACTTTTCTTGCTAAAAGCAGTTTTTCCTAACAAATGCAAGATATAACATGGGCTATCTCCGCAAGGAGACATCAGATCTGCAAAACTCATGGTTTTTTGGACTTCGGTGAGCCGGGGGAACATGAATATGTGTTTGTTTTTCGAATTTGAGCTCTATCTGCAAAGGGCACTTTTCTTGCTAAAAGCAGTTTTTCCTAACAAATGCAAGATATAACATGGGCTATCTCCGCAAGGAGACATCAGATCTGCAAAACTCATGGTTTTTTGGACTTCGGTGAGCCGGGGGAACATGAATATGTGTTTGTTTTTCGAATTTGAGCTCTATCTGCAAAGGGCACTTTTCTTGCTAAAAGCAGTTTTTCCTAACAAATGCAAGATATAACATGGGCTATCTCCGCAAGGAGACATCAGAACTGCAAAACGCATGGTTTTTTGGTCTTCGGGGAGGATGGGGAACATGAATATGTGCTTGTTTTTCTTATTTAAGCTCTATCTGCAAAGGGCACTTTTCTTGCTAAAAGCAGTTTTTCCTAACAAATGCAAGATATAACATGGGCTATCTCCGCAAGGAGACATCAGATCTGCAAAACTCATGGTTTTTTGGACTTCGGTGAGCCGGGGGAACATGAATATGTGTTTGTTTTTCGAATTTGAGCTCTATCTGCAAAGGGCACTTTTCTTGCTAAAAGCAGTTTTTCCTAACAAATGCAAGATATAACATGGTTTATCGCCGCAAGGAGACATCAGATCTGCAAAACTCATGGTTTTTTGGACTTCGGTGAGCCGGGGGAACATGAATATGTGTTTGTTTTTCGAATTTGAGCTCTATCTGCAAATGGCACTTTTCTTGCTAAAAGCAGTTTTTCCTAACAAATGCAAGATATAACATGGGCTATCTCCGCAAGGAGACATCAGATCTGCAAAACTCATGGTTTTTTGGACTTCGGTGAGCCGGGGGAACATGAATATGTGTTTGTTTTTCGAATTTGAGCTCTATCTGCAAAGGGCACTTTTCTTGCTAAAAGCAGTTTTTCCTAACAAATGCAAGATATAACATGGGCTATCTCCGCAAGGAGACATCAGATCTGCAAAACTCATGGTTTTTTGGACTTCGGGGAGCCGGGGGAACATGAATATGTGTTTGTTTTTCGAATTTGAGCTCTATCTGCAAAGGGCACTTTTCTTGCTAAAAGCAGTTTTTCCTAACAAATGCAAGATATAACATGGGCTATCTCCGCAAGGAGTCATCAGATCTGCAAAACTCATGGTTTTTTGGACTTCGGTGAGCCGGGGGAACATGAATATGTGTTTGTTTTTCGAATTTGAGCTCTATCTGCAAAGGGCACTTTTCTTGCTAAAAGCAGTTTTTCCTAACAAATGCAAGATATAACATGGGCTATCTCCGCAAGGAGACATCAGATCTGCAAAACTCATGGTTTTTTGGACTTCGGTGAGCCGGGGGAACATGAATATGTGTTTGTTTTTCGAATTTGAGCTCTATCTGCAAAGGGCACTTTTCTTGCTAAAAGCAGTTTTTCCTAACAAATGCAAGATATAACATGGGCTATCTCCGCAAGGAGACATCAGATCTGCAAAACTCATGGTTTTTTGGACTTCGGTGAGCCGGGGGAACATGAATATGTGTTTGTTTTTCGAATTTGAGCTCTATCTGCAAAGGGCACTTTTCTTGCTAAAAGCAGTTTTTCCTAACAAATGGAAGATATAACATGGGCTATCTCCGCAAGGAGACATCAGATCTGCAAAACTCATGGTTTTTTCGACTTCGGTGAGCCGGGGGAACATGAATATGTGTTTGTTTTTCGAATTTGAGCTCTATCTGCAAAGGGCACTTTTCTTGCTAAAAGCAGTTTTTCCTAACAAATGCAAGATATAACATGGGCTATCTCCGCAAGGAGACATCAGATCTGCAAAACTCATGGTTTTTTGGACTTCGGTGAGCCGGGGGAACATGAATATGTGTTTGTTTTTCGAATTTGACCTCTATCTGCAAAGGGCACTTTTCTTGCTAAAAGCAGTTTTTCCTAACAAATGCAAGATATAACATGGGCTATCTCCGCAAGGAGACATCAGATCTGCAAAACTCATGGTTTTTTGGACTTCGGTGAGCCGGGGGAACATGAATATGTGTTTGTTTTTCGAATTTGAGCTCTATCTGCAAAGGGCACTTTTCTTGCTAAAAGCAGTTTTTCCTAACAAATGCAAGATATAACATGGGCTATCTCCGCAAGGAGACATCAGAACTGCAAAACGCATGGTTTTTTGGTCTTCGGGGAGGATGGGGAACATGAATATGTGCTTGTTTTTCTTATTTAAGCTCTATCTGCAAAGGGCACTTTTCTTGCTAAAAGCAGTTTTTCCTAACAAATGCAAGATATAACATGGGCTATCTCCGCAAGGAGACATCAGATCTGCAAAACTCATTGTTTTTTGGACTTCGGTGAGCCGGGGGAACATGAATATGTGTTTGTTTTTCGAATTTGAGCTCTATCTGCAAAGGGCACTTTTCTTGCTAAAAGCAGTTTTTCCTAACAAATGCAAGATATAACATGGGCTATCGCCGCAAGGAGACATCAGATCTGCAAAACTCATGGTTTTTTGGACTTCGGTGAGCCGGGGGAACATGAATATGTGTTTGTTTTTCGAATTTGAGCTCTATCTGCAAATGGCACTTTTCTTGCTAAAAGCAGTTTTTCCTAACAAATGCAAGATATAACATGGGCTATCTCCGCAAGGAGACATCAGATCTGCAAAACTCATGGTTTTTTGGACTTCGGTGAGCCGGGGGAACATGAATATGTGTTTGTTTTTCGAATTTGAGCTCTATCTGCAAAGGGCACTTTTCTTGCTAAAAGCAGTTTTTCCTAACAAATGCAAGATATAACATGGGCTATCTCCGCAAGGAGACATCAGATCTGCAAAACTCATGGTTTTTTGGACTTCGGTGAGCCGGGGGAACATGAATATGTGTTTGTTTTTCGAATTTGAGCTCTATCTGCAAAGGGCACTTTTCTTGCTAAAATCAGTTTTTCCTAACAAATGGAAGATATAACATGGGCTATCTCCGCAAGGAGACATCAGATCTGCAAAACTCATGGTTTTTTGGACTTCGGTGAGCCGGGGGAACATGAATATGTGTTTGTTTTTCGAATTTGAGCGCTATCTGCAAAGGGCACTTTTCTTGCTAAAAGCAGTTTTTCCTAACAAATGCAAGATATAACATGGGCTATCTCCGCAAGGAGACATCAGATCTGCAAAACTCATGGTTTTTTGGACTTCGGTGAGCCGGGGGAACATGAATATGTGTTTGTTTTTCGAATTTGAGCTCTATCTGCAAAGGGCACTTTTCTTGCTAAAAGCAGTTTTTCCTACCAAATGCAAGATATAACATGGGTTATCTCCGCAAGGAGACATCAGATCTGCAAAACTCATGGTTTTTTGGAGTTCGGTGAGCCGGGGGAACATGAATATGTGTTTGTTTTTCGAATTTGACCTCTATCTGCAAAGGGCACTTTTCTTGCTAAAAGCAGTTTTTTCTAACAAATGCAAGATATAACATGGGCTATCTCTGCAAGGAGACATCAGATCTGCAAAACTCATGGTTTTTTGGACTTCGGTGAGCCGGGGGAACATGAATATGTGTTTGTTTTTCGAATTTGAGCTCTATCTGCAAAGGGCACTTTTCTTGCTAAAAGCAGTTTTTCCTAACAAATGCAAGATATAACATGGGCTATCTCCGCAAGGAGACATCAGAACTACAAAACGCATGGTTTTTTGGTCTTCGGGGAGGATGGGGAACATGAATATGTGCTTGTTTTTCTTATTTAAGCTCTATCTGCAAAGGGCACTTTTCTTGCTAAAAGCAGTTTTTCCTAACAAATGCAAGATATAACATGGGCTATCTCCGCAAGGAGACATCAGATCTGCAAAACTCATGGCTTTTTGGACTTCGGTGAGCCGGGGGAACATGAATATGTGTTTGTTTTTCGAATTTGAGCTCTATCTGCAAAGGGCACTTTTCTTGCTAAAAGCAGTTTTTCCTAACAAATGCAAGATATAACATGGGCTATCGCCGCAAGGAGACATCAGATCTGCAAAACTCATGGTTTTTTGGACTTCGGTGAGCCGGGGGAACATGAATATGTGTTTGTTTTTCGAATTTGAGCTCTATCTGCAAATGGCACTTTTCTTGCTAAAAGCAGTTTTTCCTAACAAATGCAAGATATAACATGGGCTATCTCCGCAAGGAGACATCAGATCTGCAAAACTCATGGTTTTTTGGACTTCGGTGAGCCGGGGGAACATGAATATGTGTTTGTTTTTCGAATTTGAGCTCTATCTGCAAAGGGCACTTTTCTTGCTAAAAGCAGTTTTTCCTAACAAATGCAAGATATAACATGGGCTATCTCCGCAAGGAGACATCAGATCTGCAAAACTCATGGTTTTTTGGACTTCGGTGAGCCGGGGGAACATGAATATGTGTTTGTTTTTCGAATTTGAGCTCTATCTGCAAAGGGCACTTTTCTTGCTAAAAGCAGTTTTTCCTAACAAATGCAAGATATAACATGGGCTATCTCCGCAAGGAGACATCAGATCTGCAAAACTCATGGTTTTTTGGACTTCGGTGAGCCGGGGGAACATGAATATGTGTTTGTTTTTCGAATTTGAGCTCTATCTGCAAAGGGCACTTTTCTTGCTAAAAGCAGTTTTTCCTAACAAATGCAAGATATAACATGGGCTATCTCCGCAAGGAGACATCAGATCTGCAAAACTCATGGTTTTTTGGACTTCGGTGAGCCGGGGGAACATGAATATGTGTTTGTTTTTCGAATTTGAGCTCTATCTGCAAAGGGCACTTTTCTTGCTAAAAGCAGTTTTTCCTAACAAATGCAAGATATAACATGGGCTATCTCCGCAAGGAGACATCAGATCTGCAAAACTCATGGTTTTTTGGACTTTGGTGAGCCGGGGGAACATGAATATGTGTTTGTTTTTCGAATTTGAGCTCTATCTGCAAAGGGCACTTTTCTTGCTAAAAGCAGTTTTTCCTAACAAATGCAAGATATAACATGGGCTATCTCCGCAAGGAGACATCAGATCTGCAAAACTCATGGTTTTTTGGACTTCGGTGAGCCGGGGGAACATGAATATGTGTTTGTTTTTCGAATTTGAGCTCTATCTGCAAAAGGCACTTTTCTTGCTAAAAGCAGTTTTTCCTAACAAATGCAAGATATAACATGGGCTATCTCCGCAAGGAGACATCAGATCTGCAAAACTCATGGTTTTTTGGACTTCGGTGAGCCGGGGGAACATGAATATGTGTTTGTTTTTCGAATTTGAGCTCTATCTGCAAAGGGCACTTTTCTTGCTAAAAGCAGTTTTTCCTAACAAATGCAAGATATAACATGGGCTATCTCCGCAAGGAGACATCAGATCTGCAAAACTCATGGTTTTTTGGACTTCGGGGAGCCGGGGGAACATGAATATGTGTTTGTTTTTCGAATTTGAGCTCTATCTGCAAAGGGCACTTTTCTTGCTAAAAGCAGTTTTTCCTAACAAATGCAAGATATAACATGGGCTATCTCCGCAAGGAGACATCAGATCTGCAAAACTCATGGTTTTTTGGACTTCGGTGAGCCGGGGGAACATGAATATGTGTTTGTTTTTCGAATTTGAGCTCTATCTGCAAAGGGCACTTTTCTTGCTAAAAGCAGTTTTTCCTAACAAATGCAAGATATAACATGGGCTATCTCCGCAAGGAGACATCAGATCTGCAAAACTCATGGTTTTTTGGACTTCGGTGAGCCGGGGGAACATGAATATGTGTTTGTTTTTCGAATTTGAGCTCTATCTGCAAAGGGCACTTTTCTTGCTAAAAGCAGTTTTTCCTAACAAATGCAAGATATAACATGGGCTATCTCCGCAAGGAGACATCAGATCTGCAAAACTCATGGTTTTTTGGACTTCGGGGAGCCGGGGGAACATGAATATGTGTTTGTTTTTCGAATTTGAGCTCTATCTGCAAAGGGCACTTTTCTTGCTAAAAGCAGTTTTTCCTAACAAATGCAAGATATAACATGGGCTATCTCCGCAAGGAGACATCAGATCTGCAAAACTCATGGTTTTTTGGACTTCGGGGAGCCGGGGGAACATGAATATGTGTTTGTTTTTCGAATTTGAGTTCTATCTGCAAAGGGCACTTTTCTTGCTAAAAGCAGTTTTTCCTAACAAATGCAAGATATAACATGGGCTATCTCCGCAAGGAGACATCAGATCTGCAAAACTCATGGTTTTTTGGACTTTGGTGAGCCGGGGGAACATGAATATGTGTTTGTTTTTCGAATTTGAGCTCTATCTGCAAAGGGCACTTTTCTTGCTAAAAGCAGTTTTTCCTAACAAATGCAAGATATAACATGGGCTATCTCCGCAAGGAGACATCAGATCTGCAAAACTCATGGTTTTTTGGACTTCGGTGAGCCGGGGGAACATGAATATGTGTTTGTTTTTCGAATTTGAGCTCAATCTGCAAAGGGCACTTTTCTTGCTAAAAGCAGTTTTTCCTAACAAATGCAAGATATAACATGGGCTATCTCCGCAAGGAGACATCAGATCTGCAAAACTCATGGTTTTTTGGACTTCGGTGAGCCGGGGGAACATGAATATGTGTTTGTTTTTCGAATTTGAGCTCTATCTGCAAAGGGCACTTTTCTTGCTAAAAGCAGTTTTTCCTAACAAATGCAAGATATAACATGGGCTATCTCCGCAAGGAGACATCAGATCTGCAAAACTCATGGTTTTTTGGACTTCGGTGAGCCGGGGGAACATGAATATGTGTTTGTTTTTCGAATTTGAGCTCAATCTGCAAAGGGCACTTTTCTTGCTAAAAGCAGTTTTTCCTAACAAATGCAAGATATAACATGGGCTATCTCCGCAAGGAGACATCAGATCTGCAAAACTCATGGTTTTTTGGACTTCGGTGAGCCGGGGGAACATGAATATGTGTTTGTTTTTCGAATTTGAGCTCTATCTGCAAAGGGCACTTTTCTTGCTAAAAGCAGTTTTTCCTAACAAATGCAAGATATAACATGGGCTATCTCCGCAAGGAGACATCAGATCTGCAAAACTCATGGTTTTTTGGACTTTGGTGAGCCGGGGGAACATGAATATGTGTTTTTCGAATTTGAGCTCTATCTGCAAAGGGCACTTTTCTTGCTAAAAGCAGTTTTTCCTAACAAATGCAAGATATAACATGGGCTATCTCCGCAAGGAGACATCAGATCTGCAAAACTCATGGTTTTTTGGACTTCGGTGAGCCGGGGGAACATGAATATGTGTTTGTTTTTCGAATTTGAGCTCTATCTGCAAAGGGCACTTTTCTTGCTAAAAGCAGTTTTTCCTAACAAATGCAAGATATAACATGGGCTATCTCCGCAAGGAGACATCAGATCTGCAAAACTCATGGTTTTTTGGACTTCGGTGAGCCGGGGGAACATGAATATGTGTTTGTTTTTCGAATTTGAGCTCTATCTGCAAAGGGCACTTTTCTTGCTAAAAGCAGTTTTTCCTAACAAATGCAAGATATAACATGGGCTATCTCCGCAAGGAGACATCAGATCTGCAAAACTCATGGTTTTTTGGACTTCGGTGAGCCGGGGGAACATGAATATGTGTTTGTTTTTCGAATTTGACCTCTATCTGCAAAGGGCACTTTTCTTGCTAAAAGCAGTTTTTCCTAACAAATGCAAGATATAACATGGGCTATCTCCGCAAGGAGACATCAGATCTGCAAAACTCATGGTTTTTTGGACTTCGGTGAGCCGGGGGAACATGAATATGTGTTTGTTTTTCGAATTTGAGCTCTATCTGCAAAGGGCACTTTTCTTGCTAAAAGCAGTTTTTCCTAACAAATGCAAGATATAACATGGGCTATCTCCGCAAGGAGACATCAGAACTGCAAAACGCATGGTTTTTTGGTCTTCGGGGAGGATGGGGAACATGAATATGTGCTTGTTTTTCTTATTTAAGCTCTATCTGCAAAGGGCACTTTTCTTGCTAAAAGCAGTTTTTCCTAACAAATGCAAGATATAACATGGGCTATCTCCGCAAGGAGACATCAGATCTGCAAAACTCATGGTTTTTTGGACTTCGGTGAGCCGGGGGAACATGAATATGTGTTTGTTTTTCGAATTTGAGCTCTATCTGCAAAGGGCACTTTTCTTGCTAAAAGCAGTTTTTCCTAACAAATGCAAGATATAACATGGGCTATCTCCGCAAGGAGACATCAGATCTGCAAAACTCATGGTTTTTTGGACTTCGGTGAGCCGGGGGAACATGAATATGTGTTTGTTTTTCGAATTTGAGCTCTATCTGCAAAGGGCACTTTTCTTGCTAAAAGCAGTTTTTCCTAACAAATGCAAGATATAACATGGGCTATCTCCGCAAGGAGACATCAGATCTGCAAAACTCATGGTTTTTTGGACTTCGGTGAGCCGGGGGAACATGAATATGTGTTTGTTTTTCGAATTTGAGCTCTATCTGCAAAGGGCACTTTTCTTGCTAAAAGCAGTTTTTCCTAACAAATGCAAGATATAACATGGGCTATCTCCGCAAGGAGACATCAGATCTGCAAAACTCATGGTTTTTTGGACTTTGGTGAGCCGGGGGAACATGAATATGTGTTTGTTTTTCGAATTTGAGCTCTATCTGCAAAGGGCATTTTTCTTGCTAAAAGCAGTTTTTCCTAACAAATGCAAGATATAACATGGGCTATCTCCGCAAGGACACATCAGATCTGCAAAACTCATGGTTTTTTGGACTTCGGTGAGCCGGGGGAACATGAATATGTGTTTGTTTTTCGAATTTGAGCTCTATCTGCAAAGGGCACTTTTCTTGCTAAAAGCAGTTTTTCCTAACAAATGCAAGATATAACATGGGCTATCTCCGCAAGGAGACATCAGATCTGCAAAACTCATGGTTTTTTGGACTTCGGTGAGCCGGGGGAACATGAATATGTGTTTGTTTTTCGAATTTGAGCTCTATCTGCAAAGGGCACTTTTCTTGCTAAAAGCAGTTTTTCCTAACAAATGCAAGATATAACATGGGCTATCTCCGCAAGGAGACATCAGATCTGCAAAACTCATGGTTTTTTGGACTTTGGTGAGCCGGGGGAACATGAATATGTGTTTGTTTTTCGAATTTGAGCTCTATCTGCAAAGGGCACTTTTCTTGCTAAAAGCAGTTTTTCCGAACAAATGCAAGATATAACATGGGCTATCTCCGCAAGGAGACATCAGATCTGCAAAACTCATGGTTTTTTGGACTTCGGTGAGCCAGGGGAACATGAATATGTGTTTGTTTTTCGAATTTGAGCTCTATCTGCAAAGGGCACTTTTCTTGCTAAAAGCAGTTTTTCCTAACAAATGCAAGATATAACATGGGCTATCACCGCAAGGAGACGTCAGATCTGCAAAACTCATGGTTTTTTGGACTTCGGTGAGCCGGGGGAACATGAATATGTGTTTGTTTTTCGAATTTGAGCTCTATCTGCAAAGGGCACTTTTCTTGCTAAAAGCAGTTTTTCCTAACAAATGCAAGATATAACATGGGCTATCTCCGCAAGGAGACGTCAGATCTGCAAAACTCATGGTTTTTTGGACTTCGGTGAGCCGGGGGAACATGAATATGTGTTTGTTTTTCGAATTTGAGCTCTATCTGCAATGGGCACTTTTCTTGCTAAAAGCAGTTTTTCCTAACAAATGCAAGATATAACATGGGCTATCTCCGCAAGGAGACATCAGATCTGCAAAACTCATGGTTTTTTGGACTTCGGTGAGCCGGGGGAACATGAATATGTGTTTGTTTTTCGAATTTGAGCTCTATCTGCAAAGGGCACTTTTCTTGCTAAAAGCAGTTTTTCCTAACAAATGCAAGATATAACATGGGCTTTCTCCGCAAGGAGACATCAGATCTGCAAAACTCATGGTTTTTTGGACTTCGGGGAGCCGGGGGAACATGAATATGTGTTTGTTTTTCGAATTTGAGCTCTATCTGCAAAGGGCACTTTTCTTGCTAAAAGCAGTTTTTCCTAACAAATGCAAGATATAACATGGGCTATCTCCGCAAGGAGACATCAGATCTGCAAAACTCATGGTTTTTTGGACTTCGGGGAGCCGGGGGAACATGAATATGTGTTTGTTTTTCGAATTTGAGCTCTATCTGCAAAGGGCACTTTTCTTGCTAAAAGCAGTTTTTCCTAACAAATGCAAGATATAACATGGGCTATCGCCGCAAGGAGACATCAGATCTGCAAAACTCATGGTTTTTTGGACTTCGGTGAGCCGGGGGAACATGAATATGTGTTTGTTTTTCGAATTTGAGCTCTATCTGCAAATGGCACTTTTCTTGCTAAAAGCAGTTTTTCCTAACAAATGCAAGATATAACATGGGCTATCTCCGCAAGGAGACATCAGATCTGCAAAACTCATGGTTTTTTGGACTTCGGTGAGCCGGGGGAACATGAATATGTGTTTGTTTTTCGAATTTGAGCTCTATCTGCAAAGGGCACTTTTCTTGCTAAAAGCAGTTTTTCCTAACAAATGCAAGATATAACATGGGCTTTCTCCGCAAGGAGACATCAGATCTGCAAAACTCATGGTTTTTTGGACTTCGGGGAGCCGGGGGAACATGAATATGTGTTTGTTTTTCGAATTTGAGCTCTATCTGCAAAGGGCACTTTTCTTGCTAAAAGCAGTTTTTCCTAACAAATGCAAGATATAACATGGGCTATCTCCGCAAGGAGACATCAGATCTGCAAAACTCATGGTTTTTTGGACTTCGGGGAGCCGGGGGAACATGAATATGTGTTTGTTTTTCGAATTTGAGCTCTATCTGCAAAGGGCACTTTTCTTGCTAAAAGCAGTTTTTCCTAACAAATGCAAGATATAACATGGGCTATCTCCGCAAGGAGACATCAGATCTGCAAAACTCATGGTTTTTTGGACTTCGGGGAGCCGGGGGAACATGAATATGTGTTTGTTTTTCGAATTTGAGCTCTATCTGCAAAGGGCACTTTTCTTGCTAAAAGCAGTTTTTCCTAACAAATGCAAGATATAACATGGGCTATCGCCGCAAGGAGACATCAGATCTGCAAAACTCATGGTTTTTTGGACTTCGGTGAGCCGGGGGAACATGAATATGTGTTTGTTTTTCGAATTTGAGCTCTATCTGCAAATGGCACTTTTCTTGCTAAAAGCAGTTTTTCCTAACAAATGCAAGATATAACATGGGCTATCTCCGCAAGGAGACATCAGATCTGCAAAACTCATGGTTTTTTGGACTTCGGTGAGCCGGGGGAACATGAATATGTGTTTGTTTTTCGAATTTGAGCTCTATCTGCAAAGGGCACTTTTCTTGCTAAAAGCAGTTTTTCCTAACAAATGCAAGATATAACATGGGCTATCTCCGCAAGGAGACATCAGATCTGCAAAACTCATGGTTTTTTGGACTTCGGTGAGCCGGGGGAACATGAATATGTGTTTGTTTTTCGAATTTGAGCTCTATCTGCAAAGGGCACTTTTCTTGCTAAAAGCAGTTTTTCCTAACAAATGCAAGATATAACATGGGCTATCTCCGCAAGGAGACATCAGATCAGCAAAACTCATGGTTTTTTGGACTTCGGTGAGCCGGGGGAACATGAATATGTGTTTGTTTTTCGAATTTGAGCTCTATCTGCAAAGGGCACTTTTCTTGCTAAAAGCAGTTTTTCCTAACAAATGCAAGATATAACATGGGCTATCTCCGCAAGGAGACATCAGATCTGCAAAACTCATGGTTTTTTGGACTTCGGTGAGCCGGGGGAACATGAATATGTGTTTGTTTTTCGAATTTGAGCTCTATCTGCAAAGGGCACTTTTCTTGCTAAAAGCAGTTTTTCCTAACAAATGCAAGATATAACATGGGCTATCTCCGCAAGGAGACATCAGATCTGCAAAACTCATGGTTTTTTGGACTTCGGTGAGCCGGGGGAACATGAATATGTGTTTGTTTTTCGAATTTGAGCTCTATCTGCAAAGGGCACTTTTCTTGCTAAAAGCAGTTTTTCCTAACAAATGCAAGATATAACATGGGCTATCTCCGCAAGGAGACATCAGATCTGCAAAACTCATGGTTTTTTGGACTTCGGTGAGCCGGGGGAACATGAATATGTGTTTGTTTTTCGAATTTGAGCTCTATCTGCAAAGGGCACTTTTCTTGCTAAAAGCAGTTTTTCCTAACAAATGCAAGATATAACATGGGCTATCTCCGCAAGGAGACATCAGATCTGCAAAACTCATGGTTTTTTGGACTTCGGTGAGCCGGGGGAACATGAATATGTGTTTGTTTTTCGAATTTGAGCTCTATCTGCAAAGGGCACTTTTCTTGCTAAAAGCAGTTTTTCCTAACAAATGCAAGATATAACATGGGCTATCTCCGCAAGGAGACATCAGATCTGCAAAACTCATGGTTTTTTGGACTTCGGTGAGCCGGGGGAACATGAATATGTGTTTGTTTTTCGAATTTGAGCTCTATCTGCAAAGGGCACTTTTCTTGCTAAAAGCAGTTTTTCCTAACAAATGCAAGATATAACATGGGCTATCTCCGCAAGGAGACATCAGAACTGCAAAACGCATGGTTTTTTGGTCTTCGGGGAGGATGGGGAACATGAATATGTGCTTGTTTTTCTTATTTAAGCTCTATCTGCAAGGGCACTTTTCTTGCTAAAAGCAGTTTTTCCTAACAAATGCAAGATATAACATGGGCTATCTCCGCAAGGAGACATCAGATCTGCAAAACTCATGGTTTTTTGGACTTCGGTGAGCCGGGGGAACATGAATATGTGTTTGTTTTTCGAATTTGAGCTCTATCTGCAAATGGCACTTTTCTTGCTAAAAGCAGTTTTTCCTAACAAATGCAAGATATAACATGGGCTATCTCCGCAAGGAGACATCAGATCTGCAAAACTCATGGTTTTTTGGACTTCGGTGAGCCGGGGGAACATGAATATGTGTTTGTTTTTCGAATTTGAGCTCTATCTGCAAAGGGCACTTTTCTTGCTAAAAGCAGTTTTTCCTAACAAATGCAAGATATAACATGGGCTATCTCCGCAAGGAGACATCAGATCTGCAAAACTCATGGTTTTTTGGACTTCGGTGAGCCGGGGGAACATGAATATGTGTTTGTTTTTCGAATTTGAGCTCTATCTGCAAAGGGCACTTTTCTTGCTAAAAGCAGTTTTTCCTAACAAATACAAGATATAACATGGGCTATCTCCGCAAGGAGACATCAGAACTGCAAAACGCATGGTTTTTTGGTCTTCGGGGAGGATGGGGAACATGAATATGTGCTTGTTTTTCTTATTTAAGCTCTATCTGCAAAGGGCACTTTTCTTGCTAAAAGCAGTTTTTCCTAACAAATGCAAGATATAACATGGGCTATCTCCGCAAGGAGACATCAGATCTGCAAAACTCATGGTTTTTTGGACTTCGGTGAGCCGGGGGAACATGAATATGTGTTTGTTTTTCGAATTTGAGCTCTATCTGCAAATGGCACATTTCTTGCTAAAAGCAGTTTTTCCTAACAAATGCAAGATATAACATGGGCTATCTCCGCAAGGAGACATCAGATCTGCAAAACTCATGGTTTTTTGGACTTCGGTCAGCCGGGGGAACATGAATATGTGTTTGTTTTTCGAATTTGAGCTCTATCTGCAAAGGGCACTTTTCTTGCTAAAAGCAGTTTTTCCTAACAAATGCAAGATATAACATGGGCTATCTCCGCAAGGAGACATCAGATCTGCAAAACTCATGGTTTTTTGGACTTCGGTGAGCCGGGGGAACATGAATATGTGTTTGTTTTTCGAATTTGAGCTCTATCTGCAAATGGCACTTTTCTTGCTAAAAGCAGTTTTCCTAACAAATGCAAGATATAACATGGGCTATCTCCGCAAGGAGACATCAGATCTGCAAAACTCATGGTTTTTTGGACTTTGGTGAGCCGGGGGAACATGAATATGTGTTTGTTTTTCGAATTTGAGCTCTATCTGCAAAGGGCACTTTTCTTGCTAAAAGCAGTTTTTCCGAACAAATGCAAGATATAACATGGGCTATCTCCGCAAGGAGACATCAGATCTGCAAAACTCATGGTTTTTTGGACTTCGGTGAGCCGGGGGAACATGAATATGTGTTTGTTTTTCGAATTTGAGCTCTATCTGCAAAGGGCACTTTTCTTGCTAAAAGCAGTTTTTCCTAACAAATGCAAGATATAACATGGGCTATCTCCGCAAGGAGACATCAGATCAGCAAAACTCATGGTTTTTTGGACTTCGGTGAGCCGGGGGAACATGAATATGTGTTTGTTTTTCGAATTTGAGCTCTATCTGCAAAGGGCACTTTTCTTGCTAAAAGCAGTTTTTCCTAACAAATGCAAGATATAACATGGGCTATCTCCGCAAGGAGACATCAGATCTGCAAAACTCATGGTTTTTTGGACTTCGGTGAGCCGGGGGAACATGAATATGTGTTTGTTTTTCGAATTTGAGCTCTATCTGCAAAGGGCACTTTTCTTGCTAAAAGCAGTTTTTCCTAACAAATGCAAGATATAACATGGGCTATCTCCGCAAGGAGACATCAGATCTGCAAAACTCATGGTTTTTTGGACTTCGGTGAGCCGGGGGAACATGAATATGTGTTTGTTTTTCGAATTTGAGCTCTATCTGCAAAGGGCACTTTTCTTGCTAAAAGCAGTTTTTCCTAACAAATGCAAGATATAACATGGGCTATCTCCGCAAGGAGACATCAGATCTGCAAAACTCATGGTTTTTTGGACTTCGGTGAGCCGGGGGAACATGAATATGTGTTTGTTTTTCGAATTTGAGCTCTATCTGCAAAGGGCACTTTTCTTGCTAAAAGCAGTTTTTCCTAACAAATGCAAGATATAACATGGGCTATCTCCGCAAGGAGACATCAGATCTGCAAAACTCATGGTTTTTTGGACTTCGGTGAGCCGGGGGAACATGAATATGTGTTTGTTTTTCGAATTTGAGCTCTATCTGCAAAGGGCACTTTTCTTGCTAAAAGCAGTTTTTCCTAACAAATGCAAGATATAACATGGGCTATCTCCGCAAGGAGACATCAGATCTGCAAAACTCATGGTTTTTTGGACTTCGGTGAGCCGGGGGAACATGAATATGTGTTTGTTTTTCGAATTTGAGCTCTATCTGCAAAGGGCACTTTTCTTGCTAAAAGCAGTTTTTCCTAACAAATGCAAGATATAACATGGGCTATCTCCGCAAGGAGACATCAGAACTGCAAAACGCATGGTTTTTTGGTCTTCGGGGAGGATGGGGAACATGAATATGTGCTTGTTTTTCTTATTTAAGCTCTATCTGCAAGGGCACTTTTCTTGCTAAAAGCAGTTTTTCCTAACAAATGCAAGATATAACATGGGCTATCTCCGCAAGGAGACATCAGATCTGCAAAACTCATGGTTTTTTGGACTTCGGTGAGCCGGGGGAACATGAATATGTGTTTGTTTTTCGAATTTGAGCTCTATCTGCAAATGGCACTTTTCTTGCTAAAAGCAGTTTTTCCTAACAAATGCAAGATATAACATGGGCTATCTCCGCAAGGAGACATCAGATCTGCAAAACTCATGGTTTTTTGGACTTCGGTGAGCCGGGGGAACATGAATATGTGTTTGTTTTTCGAATTTGAGCTCTATCTGCAAAGGGCACTTTTCTTGCTAAAAGCAGTTTTTCCTAACAAATGCAAGATATAACATGGGCTATCTCCGCAAGGAGACATCAGATCTGCAAAACTCATGGTTTTTTGGACTTCGGTGAGCCGGGGGAACATGAATATGTGTTTGTTTTTCGAATTTGAGCTCTATCTGCAAAGGGCACTTTTCTTGCTAAAAGCAGTTTTTCCTAACAAATACAAGATATAACATGGGCTATCTCCGCAAGGAGACATCAGAACTGCAAAACGCATGGTTTTTTGGTCTTCGGGGAGGATGGGGAACATGAATATGTGCTTGTTTTTCTTATTTAAGCTCTATCTGCAAAGGGCACTTTTCTTGCTAAAAGCAGTTTTTCCTAACAAATGCAAGATATAACATGGGCTATCTCCGCAAGGAGACATCAGATCTGCAAAACTCATGGTTTTTTGGACTTCGGTGAGCCGGGGGAACATGAATATGTGTTTGTTTTTCGAATTTGAGCTCTATCTGCAAATGGCACATTTCTTGCTAAAAGCAGTTTTTCCTAACAAATGCAAGATATAACATGGGCTATCTCCGCAAGGAGACATCAGATCTGCAAAACTCATGGTTTTTTGGACTTCGGTCAGCCGGGGGAACATGAATATGTGTTTGTTTTTCGAATTTGAGCTCTATCTGCAAAGGGCACTTTTCTTGCTAAAAGCAGTTTTTCCTAACAAATGCAAGATATAACATGGGCTATCTCCGCAAGGAGACATCAGATCTGCAAAACTCATGGTTTTTTGGACTTCGGTGAGCCGGGGGAACATGAATATGTGTTTGTTTTTCGAATTTGAGCTCTATCTGCAAATGGCACTTTTCTTGCTAAAAGCAGTTTTCCTAACAAATGCAAGATATAACATGGGCTATCTCCGCAAGGAGACATCAGATCTGCAAAACTCATGGTTTTTTGGACTTTGGTGAGCCGGGGGAACATGAATATGTGTTTGTTTTTCGAATTTGAGCTCTATCTGCAAAGGGCACTTTTCTTGCTAAAAGCAGTTTTTCCGAACAAATGCAAGATATAACATGGGCTATCTCCGCAAGGAGACATCAGATCTGCAAAACTCATGGTTTTTTGGACTTCGGTGAGCCGGGGGAACATGAATATGTGTTTGTTTTTCGAATTTGAGCTCTATCTGCAAAGGGCACTTTTCTTGCTAAAAGCAGTTTTTCCTAACAAATGCAAGATATAACATGGGCTATCACCGCAAGGAGACATCAGATCTGCAAAACTCATGGTTTTTTGGACTTCGGTGAGCCGGGGGAACATGAATATGTGTTTGTTTTTCGAATTTGAGCTCTATCTGCAAATGGCACTTTTCTTGCTAAAAGCAGTTTTTCCTAACAAATGCAAGATATAACATGGGCTATCTCCGCAAGGAGATATCAGATCTGCAAAACTCATGGTTTTTTGGACTTCGGTGAGCCGGGGGAACATGAATATGTGTTTGTTTTTCGAATTTGAGCTCTATCTGCAAAGGGCACTTTTCTTGCTAAAAGCAGTTTTTCCTAACAAATGCAAGATATAACATGGGCTATCTCCGCAAGGAGACATGAGATCTGCAAAACTCATGGTTTTTTGGACTTCGGTGAGCCGGGGGAACATGAATATGTGTTTGTTTTTCGAATTTGAGCTCTATCTGCAAAGGGCACTTTTCTTGCTAAAAGCAGTTTTTCCTAACAAATGCAAGATATAACATGGGCTATCTCCGCAAGGAGACATCGGATCTGCAAAACTCATGGTTTTTTGGACTTCGGGGAGCCGGGGGAACATGAATATGTGTTTGTTTTTCGAATTTGAGCTCTATCTGCAAAGGGCACTTTTCTTGCTAAAAGCAGTTTTTCCTAACAAATGCAAGATATAACATGGGCTATCTCCGCAAGGAGACATCAGATCTGCAAAACTCATGGTTTTTTGGACTTCGGGGAGCCGGGGGAACATGAATATGTGTTTGTTTTTCGAATTTGAGCTCTATCTGCAAAGGGCACTTTTCTTGCTAAAAGCAGTTTTTCCTAACAAATGCAAGATATAACATGGGCTATCTCCGCAAGGAGACATCAGATCTGCAAAACTCATGGTTTTTTGGACTTCGGTGAGCCGGGGGAACATGAATATGTGTTTGTTTTTCGAATTTGAGCTCTATCTGCAAAGGGCACTTTTCTTGCTAAAAGCAGTTTTTCCTAACAAATGCAAGATATAACATGGGCTATCTCCGCAAGGAGACATCAGATCTGCAAAACTCATGGTTTTTTGGACTTCGGGGAGCCGGGGGAACATGAATATGTGTTTGTTTTTCGAATTTGAGCTCTATCTGCAAAGGGCACTTTTCTTGCTAAAAGCAGTTTTTCCTAACAAATGCAAGATATAACATGGGCTATCTCCGCAAGGAGACATCAGATCTGCAAAACTCATGGTTTTTTGGACTTCGGTGAGCCGGGGGAACATGAATATGTGTTTGTTTTTCGAATTTGAGCTCTATCTGCAAAGGGCACTTTTCTTGCTAAAAGCAGTTTTTCCTAACAAATGCAAGATATAACATGGGCTATCTCCGCAAGGAGACATCAGATCTGCAAAACTCATGGTTTTTTGGACTTCGGTGAGCCGGGGGAACATGAATATGTGTTTGTTTTTCGAATTTGAGCTCTATCTGCAAAGGGCACTTTTCTTGCTAAAAGCAGTTTTTCCTAACAAATGCAAGATATAACATGGGCTATCTCCGCAAGGAGACATCAGATCTGCAAAACTCATGGTTTTTTGGACTTCGGTGAGCCGGGGGAACATGAATATGTGTTTGTTTTTCGAATTTGAGCTCTATCTGCAAAGGGCACTTTTCTTGCTAAAAGCAGTTTTTCCTAACAAATGCAAGATATAACATGGGCTATCTCCGCAAGGAGACATCAGATCTGCAAAACTCATGGTTTTTTGGACTTTGGGGAGCCGGGGGAACATGAATATGTGTTTGTTTTTCGAATTTGAGCTCTATCTGCAAAGGGCACGTTTCTTGCTAAAAGCAGTTTTTCCTAACAAATGCAAGATATAACATGGGCTATCTCCGCAAGGAGACATCAGATCTGCAAAACTCATGGTTTTTTGGACTTCGGTGAGCCGGGGGAACATGAATATGTGTTTGTTTTTCGAATTTGAGCTCTATCTGCAAAGGGCACTTTTCTTGCTAAAAGCAGTTTTTCCTAACAAATGCAAGATATAACATGGGCTATCTCCGCAAGGAGACATCAGATCTGCAAAACTCATGGTTTTTTGGACTTCGGTGAGCCGGGGGAACATGAATATGTGTTTGTTTTTCGAATTTGAGCTCTATCTGCAAAGGGCACTTTTCTTGCTAAAAGCAGTTTTTCCTAACAAATGCAAGATATAACATGGGCTATCTCCGCAAGGAGACATCAGATCTGCAAAACTCATGGTTTTTTGGACTTCGGTGAGCCGGGGGAACATGAATATGTGTTTGTTTTTCGAATTTGAGCTCTATCTGCAAAGGGCACTTTTCTTGCTAAAAGCAGTTTTTCCTAACAAATGCAAGATATAACATGGGCTATCTCCGCAAGGAGACATCAGATCTGCAAAACTCATGGTTTTTTGGACTTCGGTGAGCCGGGGGAACATGAATATGTGTTTGTTTTTCGAATTTGAGCTCTATCTGCAAAGGGCACTTTTCTTGCTAAAAGCAGTTTTTCCTAACAAATGCAAGATATAACATGGGCTATCTCCGCAAGGAGACATCAGATCTGCAAAACTCATGGTTTTTTGGACTTCGGTGAGCCGGGGAACATGAATATGTGTTTGTTTTTCGAATTTGAGCTCTATCTGCAAAGGGCACTTTTCTTGCTAAAAGCAGTTTTTCCTAACAAATGCAAGATATAACATGGGCTATCTCCGCAAGGAGACATCAGATCTGCAAAACTCATGGTTTTTTGGACTTCGGTGAGCCGGGGGAACATGAATATGTGTTTGTTTTTCGAATTTGAGCTCTATCTGCAAAGGGCACTTTTCTTGCTAAAAGCAGTTTTTCCTAACAAATGCAAGATATAACATGGGCTATCTCCGCAAGGAGACATCAGATCTGCAAAACTCATGGTTTTTTGGACTTCGGTGAGCCGGGGGAACATGAATATGTGTTTGTTTTTCGAATTTGAGCTCTATCTGCAAAGGGCACTTTTCTTGCTAAAAGCAGTTTTTCCTAACAAATGCAAGATATAACATGGGCTATCTCCGCAAGGAGACATCAGATCTGCAAAACTCATGGTTTTTTGGACTTCGGTGAGCCGGGGGAACATGAATATGTGTTTGTTTTTCGAATTTGAGCTCTATCTGCAAAGGGCACTTTTCTTGCTAAAAGCAGTTTTTCCTAACAAATGCAAGATATAACATGGGCTATCTCCGCAAGGAGACATCAGATCTGCAAAACTCATGGTTTTTTGGACTTCGGTGAGCCGGGGGAACATGAATATGTGTTTGTTTTTCGAATTTGAGCTCTATCTGCAAAGGGCACTTTTCTTGCTAAAAGCAGTTTTTCCTAACAAATGCAAGATATAACATGGGCTATCTCCGCAAGGAGACATCAGATCTGCAAAACTCATGGTTTTTTGGACTTCGGGGAGCCGGGGGAACATGAATATGTGTTTGTTTTTCGAATTTGAGCTCTATCTGCAAAGGGCACTTTTCTTGCTAAAAGCAGTTTTTCCTAACAAATGCAAGATATAACATGGGCTATCTCCGCAAGGAGACATCAGATCTGCAAAACTCATGGTTTTTTGGACTTCGGTGAGCCGGGGGAACATGAATATGTGTTTGTTTTTCGAATTTGAGCTCTATCTGCAAAGGGCACTTTTCTTGCTAAAAGCAGTTTTTCCTAACAAATGCAAGATATAACATGGGCTATCTCCGCAAGGAGACATCAGATCTGCAAAACTCATGGTTTTTTGGACTTCGGTGAGCCGGAGGAACATGAATATGTGTTTGTTTTTCGAATTTGAGCTCTATCTGCAAAGGGCACTTTTCTTGCTAAAAGCAGTTTTTCCTAACAAATGCAAGATATAACATGGGCTATCTCCGCAAGGAGACATCAGATCTGCAAAACTCATGGTTTTTTGGACTTCGGTGAGCCGGGGGAACATGAATATGTGTTTGTTTTTCGAATTTGACCTCTATCTGCAAAGGGCACTTTTCTTGCTAAAAGCAGTTTTTCCTAACAAATGCAAGATATAACATGGGCTATCTCCGCAAGGAGACATCAGATCTGCAAAACTCATGGTTTTTTGGACTTCGGTGAGCCGGGGGAACATGAATATGTGTTTGTTTTTCGAATTTGAGCTCTATCTGCAAAGGGCACTTTTCTTGCTAAAAGCAGTTTTTCCTAACAAATGCAAGATATAACATGGGCTATCTCCGCAAGGAGACATCAGAACTGCAAAACGCATGGTTTTTTGGTCTTCGGGGAGGATGGGGAACATGAATATGTGCTTGTTTTTCTTATTTAAGCTCTATCTGCAAAGGGCACTTTTCTTGCTAAAAGCAGTTTTTCCTAACAAATGCAAGATATAACATGGGCTATCTCCGCAAGGAGACATCAGATCTGCAAAACTCATGGTTTTTTGGACTTCGGTGAGCCGGGGGAACATGAATATGTGTTTGTTTTTCGAATTTGAGCTCTATCTGCAAAGGGCACTTTTCTTGCTAAAAGCAGTTTTTCCTAACAAATGCAAGATATAACATGGGCTATCGCCGCAAGGAGACATCAGATCTGCAAAACTCATGGTTTTTTGGACTTCGGTGAGCCGGGGGAACATGAATATGTGTTTGTTTTTCGAATTTGAGCTCTATCTGCAAATGGCACTTTTCTTGCTAAAAGCAGTTTTTCCTAACAAATGCAAGATATAACATGGGCTATCTCCGCAAGGAGACATCAGATCTGCAAAACTCATGGTTTTTTGGACTTCGGTGAGCCGGGGGAACATGAATATGTGTTTGTTTTTCGAATTTGAGCTCTATCTGCAAAGGGCACTTTTCTTGCTAAAAGCAGTTTTTCCTAACAAATGCAAGATATAACATGGGCTATCTCCGCAAGGAGACATCAGATCTGCAAAACTCATGGTTTTTTGGACTTCGGTGAGCCGGGGGAACATGAATATGTGTTTGTTTTTCGAATTTGAGCTCTATCTGCAAAGGGCACTTTTCTTGCTAAAAGCAGTTTTTCCTAACAAATGCAAGATATAACATGGGCTATCTCCGCAAGGAGACATCAGATCTGCAAAACCCATGGTTTTTTGGACTTCGGTGAGCCGGGGGAACATGAATATGTGTTTGTTTTTCGAATTTGAGCTCTATCTGCAAATGGCACTTTTCTTGCTAAAAGCAGTTTTTCCTAACAAATGCAAGATATAACATGGGCTATCTCCGCAAGGAGACATCAGATCTGCAAAACTCATGGTTTTTTGGACTTCGGTGAGCCGGGGGAACATGAATATGTGTTTGTTTTTCGAATTTGAGCTCTATCTGCAAAGGGCACTTTTCTTGCTAAAAGCAGTTTTTCCTAACAAATGCAAGATATAACATGGGCTATCTCCGCAAGGAGACATCAGATCTGCAAAACTCATGGTTT
This sequence comes from Vipera ursinii, assembly GCF_947247035.1. NCBI lineage: Eukaryota > Metazoa > Chordata > Lepidosauria > Squamata > Viperidae > Vipera > Vipera ursinii. Next base: position 181,556,140 of record NC_139513.1, read on the forward strand.
TTTGGACTTCGGTGAGCCGGGGGAACATGAATATGTGTTTGTTTTTCGAATTTGACCTCTATCTGCAAAGGGCACTTTTCTTGCTAAAAGCAGTTTTTCCTAACAAATGCAAGATATAACATGGGCTATCTCCGCAAGGAGACATCAGATCTGCAAAACTCATGGTTTTTTGGACTTCGGTGAGCCGGGGGAACATGAATATGTGTTTGTTTTTCGAATTTGAGCTCTATCTGCAAAGGGCACTTTTCTTGCTAAAAGCAGTTTTTCCTAACAAATGCAAGATATAACATGGGCTATCTCCGCAAGGAGACATCAGAACTGCAAAACGCATGGTTTTTTGGTCTTCGGGGAGGATGGGGAACATGAATATGTGCTTGTTTTTCTTATTTAAGCTCTATCTGCAAAGGGCACTTTTCTTGCTAAAAGCAGTTTTTCCTAACAAATGCAAGATATAACATGGGCTATCTCCGCAAGGAGACATCAGATCTGCAAAACTCATGGTTTTTTGGACTTCGGTGAGCCGGGGGAACATGAATATGTGTTTGTTTTTCGAATTTGAGCTCTATCTGCAGGGCACTTTTCTTGCTAAAAGCAGTTTTTCCTAACAAATGCAAGATATAACATGGGCTATCTCCGCAAGGAGACATCAGATCTGCAAAACTCATGGTTTTTTGGACTTCGGTGAGCCGGGGGAACATGAATATGTGTTTGTTTTTCGAATTTGAGCTCTATCTGCAAATGGCACTTTTCTTGCTAAAAGCAGTTTTTCCTAACAAATGCAAGATATAACATGGGCTATCTCCGCAAGGAGACATCAGATCTGCAAAACTCATGGTTTTTTGGACTTCGGTGAGCCGGGGGAACATGAATATGTGTTTGTTTTTCGAATTTGAGCTCTATCTGCAAAGGGCACTTTTCTTGCTAAAAGCAGTTTTTCCTAACAAATGCAAGATATAACATGGGCTATCTCCGCAAGGAGACATCAGATCTGCAAAACTCATGGTTTTTTGGACTTCGGTGAGCCGGGGGAACATGAATATGTGTTTGTTTTTCGAATTTGAGCTCTATCTGCAAAGGGCACTTTTCTTGCTAAAAGCAGTTTTTCCTAACAAATGCAAGATATAACATGGGCTATCTCCGCAAGGAGACATCAGAACTGCAAAACGCATGGTTTTTTGGTCTTCGGGGAGGATGGGGAACATGAATATGTGCTTGTTTTTCTTATTTAAGCTCTATCTGCAAAGGGCACTTTTCTTGCTAAAAGCAGTTTTTCCTAACAAATGCAAGATATAACATGGGCTATCTCCGCAAGGAGACATCAGATCTGCAAAACTCATGGTTTTTTGGACTTCGGTGAGCCGGGGGAACATGAATATGTGTTTGTTTTTCGAATTTGAGCTCTATCTGCAAAGGGCACTTTTCTTGCTAAAAGCAGTTTTTCCTAACAAATGCAAGATATAACATGGTTTATCGCCGCAAGGAGACATCAGATCTGCAAAACTCATGGTTTTTTGGACTTCGGTGAGCCGGGGGAACATGAATATGTGTTTGTTTTTCGAATTTGAGCTCTATCTGCAAATGGCACTTTTCTTGCTAAAAGCAGTTTTTCCTAACAAATGCAAGATATAACATGGGCTATCTCCGCAAGGAGACATCAGATCTGCAAAACTCATGGTTTTTTGGACTTCGGTGAGCCGGGGGAACATGAATATGTGTTTGTTTTTCGAATTTGAGCTCTATCTGCAAAGGGCACTTTTCTTGCTAAAAGCAGTTTTTCCTAACAAATGCAAGATATAACATGGGCTATCTCCGCAAGGAGACATCAGATCTGCAAAACTCATGGTTTTTTGGACTTCGGGGAGCCGGGGGAACATGAATATGTGTTTGTTTTTCGAATTTGAGCTCTATCTGCAAAGGGCACTTTTCTTGCTAAAAGCAGTTTTTCCTAACAAATGCAAGATATAACATGGGCTATCTCCGCAAGGAGTCATCAGATCTGCAAAACTCATGGTTTTTTGGACTTCGGTGAGCCGGGGGAACATGAATATGTTTTTGTTTTTCGAATTTGAGCTCTATCTGCAAAGGGCACTTTTCTTGCTAAAAGCAGTTTTTCCTAACAAATGCAAGATATAACATGGGCTATCTCCGCAAGGAGACATCAGATCTGCAAAACTCATGGTTTTTTGGACTTCGGTGAGCCGGGGGAACATGAATATGTGTTTGTTTTTCGAATTTGAGCTCTATCTGCAAAGGGCACTTTTCTTGCTAAAAGCAGTTTTTCCTAACAAATGCAAGATATAACATGGGCTATCTCCGCAAGGAGACATCAGATCTGCAAAACTCATGGTTTTTTGGACTTCGGTGAGCCGGGGGAACATGAATATGTGTTTGTTTTTCGAATTTGAGCTCTATCTGCAAAGGGCACTTTTCTTGCTAAAAGCAGTTTTTCCTAACAAATGGAAGATATAACATGGGCTATCTCCGCAAGGAGACATCAGATCTGCAAAACTCATGGTTTTTTCGACTTCGGTGAGCCGGGGGAACATGAATATGTGTTTGTTTTTCGAATTTGAGCTCTATCTGCAAAGGGCACTTTTCTTGCTAAAAGCAGTTTTTCCTAACAAATGCAAGATATAACATGGGCTATCTCCGCAAGGAGACATCAGATCTGCAAAACTCATGGTTTTTTGGACTTCGGTGAGCCGGGGGAACATGAATATGTGTTTGTTTTTCGAATTTGAGCTCTATCTGCAAAGGGCACTTTTCTTGCTAAAAGCAGTTTTTCCTAACAAATGGAAGATATAACATGGGCTATCTCCGCAAGGAGACATCAGATCTGCAAAACTCATGGTTTTTTCGACTTCGGTGAGCCGGGGGAACATGAATATGTGTTTGTTTTTCGAATTTGAGCTCTATCTGCAAAGGGCACTTTTCTTGCTAAAAGCAGTTTTTCCTAACAAATGCAAGATATAACATGGGCTATCTCCGCAAGGAGACATCAGATCTGCAAAACTCATGGTTTTTTGGACTTCGGTGAGCCGGGGGAACATGAATATGTGTTTGTTTTTCGAATTTGAGCTCTATCTGCAAAGGGCACTTTTCTTGCTAAAAGCAGTTTTTCCTAACAAATGCAAGATATAACATGGGCTATCTCCGCAAGGAGACATCAGATCTGCAAAACTCATGGTTTTTTGGACTTCGGTGAGCCGGGGGAACATGAATATGTGTTTGTTTTTCGAATTTGAGCTCTATCTGCAAAGGGCACTTTTCTTGCTAAAAGCAGTTTTTCCTAACAAATGCAAGATATAACATGGGCTATCTCCGCAAGGAGACATCAGAACTGCAAAACGCATGGTTTTTTGGTCTTCGGGGAGGATGGGGAACATGAATATGTGCTTGTTTTTCTTATTTAAGCTCTATCTGCAAAGGGCACTTTTCTTGCTAAAAGCAGTTTTTCCTAACAAATGCAAGATATAACATGGGCTATCTCCGCAAGGAGACATCAGATCTGCAAAACTCATTGTTTTTTGGACTTCGGTGAGCCGGGGGAACATGAATATGTGTTTGTTTTTCGAATTTGAGCTCTATCTGCAAAGGGCACTTTTCTTGCTAAAAGCAGTTTTTCCTAACAAATGCAAGATATAACATGGGCTATCGCCGCAAGGAGACATCAGATCTGCAAAACTCATGGTTTTTTGGACTTCGGTGAGCCGGGGGAACATGAATATGTGTTTGTTTTTCGAATTTGAGCTCTATCTGCAAATGGCACTTTTCTTGCTAAAAGCAGTTTTTCCTAACAAATGCAAGATATAACATGGGCTATCTCCGCAAGGAGACATCAGATCTGCAAAACTCATGGTTTTTTGGACTTCGGTGAGCCGGGGGAACATGAATATGTGTTTGTTTTTCGAATTTGAGCTCTATCTGCAAAGGGCACTTTTCTTGCTAAAAGCAGTTTTTCCTAACAAATGCAAGATATAACATGGGCTATCTCCGCAAGGAGACATCAGATCTGCAAAACTCATGGTTTTTTGGACTTCGGTGAGCCGGGGGAACATGAATATGTGTTTGTTTTTCGAATTTGAGCTCTATCTGCAAAGGGCACTTTTCTTGCTAAAATCAGTTTTTCCTAACAAATGGAAGATATAACATGGGCTATCTCCGCAAGGAGACATCAGATCTGCAAAACTCATGGTTTTTTGGACTTCGGGGAGCCGGGGGAACATGAATATGTGTTTGTTTTTCGAATTTGAGCTCTATCTGCAAAGGGCACTTTTCTTGCTAAAAGCAGTTTTTCCTAACAAATGCAAGATATAACATGGGCTATCTCCGCAAGGAGACATCAGATCTGCAAAACTCATGGTTTTTTGGACTTCGGTGAGCCGGGGGAACATGAATATGTGTTTGTTTTTCGAATTTGAGCTCTATCTGCAAAGGGCACTTTTCTTGCTAAAAGCAGTTTTTCCTAACAAATGCAAGATATAACATGGGCTATCTCCGCAAGGAGACATCAGATCTGCAAAACTCATGGTTTTTTGGACTTCGGGGAGCCGGGGGAACATGAATATGTGTTTGTTTTTCGAATTTGAGCTCTATCTGCAAAGGGCACTTTTCTTGCTAAAAGCAGTTTTTCCTAACAAATGCAAGATATAACATGGGCTATCTCCGCAAGGAGACATCAGATCTGCAAAACTCATGGTTTTTTGGACTTCGGTGAGCCGGGGGAACATGAATATGTGTTTGTTTTTCGAATTTGAGCTCTATCTGCAAAGGGCACTTTTCTTGCTAAAAGCAGTTTTTCCTAACAAATGCAAGATATAACATGGGCTATCTCCGCAAGGAGACATCAGATCTGCAAAACTCATGGTTTTTTGGACTTCGGTGAGCCGGGGGAACATGAATATGTGTTTGTTTTTCGAATTTGAGCTCTATCTGCAAAGGGCACTTTTCTTGCTAAAAGCAGTTTTTCCTAACAAATGCAAGATATAACATGGGCTATCTCCGCAAGGAGACATCAGAACTGCAAAACGCATGGTTTTTTGGTCTTCGGGGAGGATGGGGAACATGAATATGTGCTTGTTTTTCTTATTTAAGCTCTATCTGCAAAGGGCACTTTTCTTGCTAAAAGCAGTTTTTCCTAACAAATGCAAGATATAACATGGGCTATCTCCGCAAGGAGACATCAGATCTGCAAAACTCATGGTTTTTTGGACTTCGGTGAGCCGGGGGAACATGAATATGTGTTTGTTTTTCGAATTTGAGCTCTATCTGCAAAGGGCACTTTTCTTGCTAAAAGCAGTTTTTCCTAACAAATGCAAGATATAACATGGGCTATCTCCGCAAGGAGACATCAGATCTGCAAAACTCATGGTTTTTTGGACTTCGGTGAGCCGGGGGAACATGAATATGTGTTTGTTTTTCGAATTTGAGCTCTATCTGCAAAGGGCACTTTTCTTGCTAAAAGCAGTTTTTCCTAACAAATGCAAGATATAACATGGGCTATCTCCGCAAGGAGACATCAGATCTGCAAAACTCATGGTTTTTTGGACTTCGGTGAGCCGAGGGAACATGAATATGTGTTTGTTTTTCGAATTTGAGCTCTATCTGCAAAGGGCACTTTTCTTGCTAAAAGCAGTTTTTCCTAACAAATGCAAGATATAACATGGGCTATCTCCGCAAGGAGACATCAGATCTGCAAAACTCATGGTTTTTTGGACTTCGGTGAGCCGGGGGAACATGAATATGTGTTTGTTTTTCGAATTTGAGCTCTATCTGCAAAGGGCACTTTTCTTGCTAAAAGCAGTTTTTCCTAACAAATGCAAGATATAACATGGGCTATCTCCGCAAGGAGACATCAGATCTGCAAAACTCATGGTTTTTTGGACTTCGGTGAGCCGGGGGAACATGAATATGTGTTTGTTTTTCGAATTTGAGCTCTATCTGCAAAGGGCACTTTTCTTGCTAAAAGCAGTTTTTCCTAACAAATGCAAGATATAACATGGGCTATCTCCGCAAGGAGACATCAGATCTGCAAAACTCATGGTTTTTTGGACTTCGGTGAGCCGGGGGAACATGAATATGTGTTTGTTTTTCGAATTTGAGCTCTATCTGCAAAGGGCACTTTTCTTGCTAAAAGCAGTTTTTCCTAACAAATGCAAGATATAACATGGGCTATCTCCGCAAGGAGACATCAGATCTGCAAAACTCATGGTTTTTTGGACTTCGGTGAGCCGGGGGAACATGAATATGTGTTTGTTTTTCGAATTTGAGCTCTATCTGCAAAGGGCACTTTTCTTGCTAAAAGCAGTTTTTCCTAACAAATGCAAGATATAACATGGGCTATCTCCGCAAGGAGACATCAGATCTGCAAAACTCATGGTTTTTTGGACTTCGGTGAGCCGAGGGAACATGAATATGTGTTTGTTTTTCGAATTTGAGCTCTATCTGCAAAGGGCACTTTTCTTGCTAAAAGCAGTTTTTCCTAACAAATGCAAGATATAACATGGGCTATCTCCGCAAGGAGACATCAGATCTGCAAAACTCATGGTTTTTTGGACTTCGGTGAGCCGGGGGAACATGAATATGTGTTTGTTTTTCGAATTTGAGCTCTATCTGCAAAGGGCACTTTTCTTGCTAAAAGCAGTTTTTCCTAACAAATGCAAGATATAACATGGGCTATCTCCGCAAGGAGACATCAGATCTGCAAAACTCATGGTTTTTTGGACTTCGGTGAGCCGGGGGAACATGAATATGTGTTTGTTTTTCGAATTTGAGCTCTATCTGCAAAGGGCACTTTTCTTGCTAAAAGCAGTTTTTCCTAACAAATGCAAGATATAACATGGGCTATCTCCGCAAGGAGACATCAGATCTGCAAAACTCATGGTTTTTTGGACTTCGGTGAGCCGGGGGAACATGAATATGTGTTTGTTTTTCGAATTTGAGCTCTATCTGCAAAGGGCACTTTTCTTGCTAAAAGCAGTTTTTCCTAACAAATGCAAGATATAACATGGGCTATCTCCGCAAGGAGACATCAGATCTGCAAAACTCATGGTTTTTTGGACTTCGGTGAGCCGGGGGAACATGAATATGTGTTTGTTTTTCGAATTTGAGCTCTATCTGCAAAGGGCACTTTTCTTGCTAAAAGCAGTTTTTCCTAACAAATGCAAGATATAACATGGGCTATCTCCGCAAGGAGACATCAGATCTGCAAAACTCATGGTTTTTTGGACTTCGGTGAGCCGGGGGAACATGAATATGTGTTTGTTTTTCGAATTTGAGCTCTATCTGCAAAGGGCACTTTTCTTGCTAAAAGCAGTTTTTCCTAACAAATGCAAGATATAACATGGGCTATCTCCGCAAGGAGACATCAGATCTGCAAAACTCATGGTTTTTTGGACTTCGGTGAGCCGAGGGAACATGAATATGTGTTTGTTTTTCGAATTTGAGCTCTATCTGCAAAGGGCACTTTTCTTGCTAAAAGCAGTTTTTCCTAACAAATGCAAGATATAACATGGGCTATCTCCGCAAGGAGACATCAGATCTGCAAAACTCATGGTTTTTTGGACTTCGGTGAGCCGGGGGAACATGAATATGTGTTTGTTTTTCGAATTTGAGCTCTATCTGCAAAGGGCACTTTTCTTGCTAAAAGCAGTTTTTCCTAACAAATGCAAGATATAACATGGGCTATCTCCGCAAGGAGACATCAGATCTGCAAAACTCATGGTTTTTTGGACTTCGGTGAGCCGGGGGAACATGAATATGTGTTTGTTTTTCGAATTTGAGCTCTATCTGCAAAGGGCACTTTTCTTGCTAAAAGCAGTTTTTCCTAACAAATGCAAGATATAACATGGGCTATCTCCGCAAGGAGACATCAGATCTGCAAAACTCATGGTTTTTTGGACTTCGGTGAGCCGGGGGAACATGAATATGTGTTTGTTTTTCGAATTTGAGCTCTATCTGCAAAGGGCACTTTTCTTGCTAAAAGCAGTTTTTCCTAACAAATGCAAGATATAACATGGGCTATCTCCGCAAGGAGACATCAGAACTGCAAAACGCATGGTTTTTTGGTCTTCGGGGAGGATGGGGAACATGAATATGTGCTTGTTTTTCTTATTTAAGCTCTATCTGCAAAGGGCACTTTTCTTGCTAAAAGCAGTTTTTCCTAACAAATGCAAGATATAACATGGGCTATCTCCGCAAGGAGACATCAGATCTGCAAAACTCATGGTTTTTTGGACTTCGGTGAGCCGGGGGAACATGAATATGTGTTTGTTTTTCGAATTTGAGCTCTATCTGCAAAGGGCACTTTTCTTGCTAAAAGCAGTTTTTCCTAACAAATGCAAGATATAACATGGGCTATCGCCGCAAGGAGACATCAGATCTGCAAAACTCATGGTTTTTTGGACTTCGGTGAGCCGGGGGAACATGAATATGTGTTTGTTTTTCGAATTTGAGCTCTATCTGCAAATGGCACTTTTCTTGCTAAAAGCAGTTTTTCCTAACAAATGCAAGATATAACATGGGCTATCTCCGCAAGGAGACATCAGATCTGCAAAACTCATGGTTTTTTGGACTTCGGTGAGCCGGGGGAACATGAATATGTGTTTGTTTTTCGAATTTGAGCTCTATCTGCAAAGGGCACTTTTCTTGCTAAAAGCAGTTTTTCCTAACAAATGCAAGATATAACATGGGCTATCTCCGCAAGGAGACATCAGATCTGCAAAACTCATGGTTTTTTGGACTTCGGTGAGCCGGGGGAACATGAATATGTGTTTGTTTTTCGAATTTGAGCTCTATCTGCAAAGGGCACTTTTCTTGCTAAAAGCAGTTTTTCCTAACAAATGCAAGATATAACATGGGCTATCTCCGCAAGGAGACATCAGAACTGCAAAACGCATGGTTTTTTGGTCTTCGGGGAGGATGGGGAACATGAATATGTGCTTGTTTTTCTTATTTAAGCTCTATCTGCAAAGGGCACTTTTCTTGCTAAAAGCAGTTTTTCCTAACAAATGCAAGATATAACATGGGCTATCTCCGCAAGGAGACATCAGATCTGCAAAACTCATGGTTTTTTGGACTTCGGTGAGCCGGGGGAACATGAATATGTGTTTGTTTTTCGAATTTGAGCTCTATCTGCAAAGGGCACTTTTCTTGCTAAAAGCAGTTTTCCTAACAAATGCAAGATATAACATGGGCTATCTCCGCAAGGAGACATCAGATCTGCAAAACTCATGGTTTTTTGGACTTCGGTGAGCCGGGGGAACATGAATATGTGTTTGTTTTTCGAATTTGAGCTCTATCTGCAAAGGGCACTTTTCTTGCTAAAAGCAGTTTTTCCTAACAAATGCAAGATATAACATGGGCTATCTCCGCAAGGAGACATCAGAACTGCAAAACGCATGGTTTTTTGGTCTTCGGGAGGATGGGGAACATGAATATGTGCTTGTTTTTCTTATTTAAGCTCTATCTGCAAAGGGCACTTTTCTTGCTAAAAGCAGTTTTTCCTAACAAATGCAAGATATAACATGGGCTATCTCCGCAAGGAGACATCAGATCTGCAAAACTCATGGTTTTTTGGACTTCGGTGAGCCGGGGGAACATGAATATGTGTTTGTTTTCGAATTTGAGCTCTATCTGCAAAGGGCACTTTTCTTGCTAAAAACAGTTTTTCCTAACAAATGCAAGATATAACATGGTTTATCGCCGCAAGGAGACATCAGATCTGCAAAACTCATGGTTTTTTGGACTTCGGTGAGCCGGGGGAACATGAATATGTGTTTGTTTTTCGAATTTGAGCTCTATCTGCAAATGGCACTTTTCTTGCTAAAAGCAGTTTTCCTAACAAATGCAAGATATAACATGGGCTATCTCCGCAAGGAGACATCAGATCTGCAAAACTCATGGTTTTTTTGGACTTCGGTGAGCCGGGGGAACATGAATATGTGTTTGTTTTTCGAATTTGAGCTCTATCTGCAAAGGGCACTTTTCTTGCTAAAAGCAGTTTTCCTAACAAATGCAAGATATAACATGGGCTATCTCCGCAAGGAGACATCAGATCTGCAAAACTCATGGTTTTTTGGACTTCGGGGAGCCGGGGGAACATGAATATGTGTTTGTTTTTCGAATTTGAGCTCTATCTGCAAAGGGCACTTTTCTTGCTAAAAGCAGTTTTTCCTAACAAATGCAAGATATAACATGGGCTATCTCCGCAAGGAGTCATCAGATCTGCAAAACTCATGGTTTTTTGGACTTCGGTGAGCCGGGGGAACATGAATATGTGTTTGTTTTTCGAATTTGAGCTCTATCTGCAAAGGGCACTTTTCTTGCTAAAAGCAGTTTTTCCTAACAAATGCAAGATATAACATGGGCTATCTCCGCAAGGAGACATCAGATCTGCAAAACTCATGGTTTTTTGGACTTCGGTGAGCCGGGGGAACATGAATATGTGTTTGTTTTTCGAATTTGAGCTCTATCTGCAATGGGCACTTTTCTTGCTAAAAGCAGTTTTTCCTAACAAATGCAAGATATAACATGGGCTATCTCCGCAAGGAGACATCAGATCTGCAAAACTCATGGTTTTTTGGACTTCGGTGAGCCGGGGGAACATGAATATGTGTTTGTTTTTCGAATTTGAGCTCTATCTGCAAAGGGCACTTTTCTTGCTAAAAGCAGTTTTTCCTAACAAATGGAAGATATAACATGGGCTATCTCCGCAAGGAGACATCAGATCTGCAAAACTCATGGTTTTTTCGACTTCGGTGAGCCGGGGGAACATGAATATGTGTTTGTTTTTCGAATTTGAGCTCTATCTGCAAAGGGCACTTTTCTTGCTAAAAGCAGTTTTTCCTAACAAATGCAAGATATAACATGGGCTATCTCCGCAAGGAGACATCAGATCTGCAAAACTCATGGTTTTTTGGACTTCGGTGAGCCGGGGGAACATGAATATGTGTTTGTTTTTCGAATTTGACCTCTATCTGCAAAGGGCACTTTTCTTGCTAAAAGCAGTTTTTCCTAACAAATGCAAGATATAACATGGGCTATCTCCGCAAGGAGACATCAGATCTGCAAAACTCATGGTTTTTTGGACTTCGGTGAGCCGGGGGAACATGAATATGTGTTTGTTTTTCGAATTTGAGCTCTATCTGCAAAGGGCACTTTTCTTGCTAAAAGCAGTTTTTCCTAACAAATGCAAGATATAACATGGGCTATCTCCGCAAGGAGACATCAGAACTGCAAAACGCATGGTTTTTTGGTCTTCGGGGAGGATGGGGAACATGAATATGTGCTTGTTTTTCTTATTTAAGCTCTATCTGCAAAGGGCACTTTTCTTGCTAAAAGCAGTTTTTCCTAACAAATGCAAGATATAACATGGGCTATCTCCGCAAGGAGACATCAGATCTGCAAAACTCATTGTTTTTTGGACTTCGGTGAGCCGGGGGAACATGAATATGTGTTTGTTTTTCGAATTTGAGCTCTATCTGCAAAGGGCACTTTTCTTGCTAAAAGCAGTTTTTCCTAACAAATGCAAGATATAACATGGGCTATCGCCGCAAGGAGACATCAGATCTGCAAAACTCATGGTTTTTTGGACTTCGGTGAGCCGGGGGAACATGAATATGTGTTTGTTTTTCGAATTTGAGCTCTATCTGCAAATGGCACTTTTCTTGCTAAAAGCAGTTTTTCCTAACAAATGCAAGATATAACATGGGCTATCTCCGCAAGGAGACATCAGATCTGCAAAACTCATGGTTTTTTGGACTTCGGTGAGCCGGGGGAACATGAATATGTGTTTGTTTTTCGAATTTGAGCTCTATCTGCAAAGGGCACTTTTCTTGCTAAAAGCAGTTTTTCCTAACAAATGCAAGATATAACATGGGCTATCTCCGCAAGGAGACATCAGATCTGCAAAACTCATGGTTTTTTGGACTTCGGTGAGCCGGGGGAACATGAATATGTGTTTGTTTTTCGAATTTGAGCTCTATCTGCAAAGGGCACTTTTCTTGCTAAAATCAGTTTTTCCTAACAAATGGAAGATATAACATGGGCTATCTCCGCAAGGAGACATCAGATCTGCAAAACTCATGGTTTTTTGGACTTCGGTGAGCCGGGGGAACATGAATATGTGTTTGTTTTTCGAATTTGAGCGCTATCTGCAAAGGGCACTTTTCTTGCTAAAAGCAGTTTTTCCTAACAAATGCAAGATATAACATGGGCTATCTCCGCAAGGAGACATCAGATCTGCAAAACTCATGGTTTTTTGGACTTCGGTGAGCCGGGGGAACATGAATATGTGTTTGTTTTTCGAATTTGAGCTCTATCTGCAAAGGGCACTTTTCTTGCTAAAAGCAGTTTTTCCTACCAAATGCAAGATATAACATGGGTTATCTCCGCAAGGAGACATCAGATCTGCAAAACTCATGGTTTTTTGGAGTTCGGTGAGCCGGGGGAACATGAATATGTGTTTGTTTTTCGAATTTGACCTCTATCTGCAAAGGGCACTTTTCTTGCTAAAAGCAGTTTTTTCTAACAAATGCAAGATATAACATGGGCTATCTCTGCAAGGAGACATCAGATCTGCAAAACTCATGGTTTTTTGGACTTCGGTGAGCCGGGGGAACATGAATATGTGTTTGTTTTTCGAATTTGAGCTCTATCTGCAAAGGGCACTTTTCTTGCTAAAAGCAGTTTTTCCTAACAAATGCAAGATATAACATGGGCTATCTCCGCAAGGAGACATCAGAACTACAAAACGCATGGTTTTTTGGTCTTCGGGGAGGATGGGGAACATGAATATGTGCTTGTTTTTCTTATTTAAGCTCTATCTGCAAAGGGCACTTTTCTTGCTAAAAGCAGTTTTTCCTAACAAATGCAAGATATAACATGGGCTATCTCCGCAAGGAGACATCAGATCTGCAAAACTCATGGCTTTTTGGACTTCGGTGAGCCGGGGGAACATGAATATGTGTTTGTTTTTCGAATTTGAGCTCTATCTGCAAAGGGCACTTTTCTTGCTAAAAGCAGTTTTTCCTAACAAATGCAAGATATAACATGGGCTATCGCCGCAAGGAGACATCAGATCTGCAAAACTCATGGTTTTTTGGACTTCGGTGAGCCGGGGGAACATGAATATGTGTTTGTTTTTCGAATTTGAGCTCTATCTGCAAATGGCACTTTTCTTGCTAAAAGCAGTTTTTCCTAACAAATGCAAGATATAACA